>NC_133333.1:199552737-200814404 GCF_042186555.1 Aquarana catesbeiana | reverse complement strand
TATCGAGAGATGAGGAATTTGTGGGAGGTGAAACACCCTCAGTATTATGCAAAGCATGTGAGGAAGTCAACGCTGGAGAGACTTCTGTCCTTTGTCCAGGCGACCATCCCGGAAGCAACAATGGAGACATTGCTCAAGAAAATTGGGGTCTTGAGGAACATGTATAAGAGGGAGCATAAGAAGATCCAGGAATCAAGGAGATCAGGAGCATCAGCAGATGATGTTTATGTACCCAGGCTGTGGTACTACAATCAACTCCGTTTTCTGGATGACCAGAATGAAGCCAGGCCATCACTTTCAACCCTTCCCTCCACCCTTCCCTCCACCCTTCCCTCCACCCCAGCAGAGGCTGATGAGGAGCAAGCTGGGTCTTCCATCCTGGATGAACCAGATATGACCATCTGGAGTCAGGTAAATTATTTTAACAAATATTTACTGTACTAATATTAATGATGTTAACTGGATGTTATAATTGTCTAAAATAATTTGTCACTCAAAATTGTGTATACATATCAATTGACAGTAGTGGCTAAATATGTTTGGCACCTGCTTGAAATAATTAGGGTGTCTGATTAGACTCTTTTATTAAAGAGATGTATTCACATTGAATTTGCTATTCATGAGAAGCAAACTGTGTGTCATTGATGAACCCAAAAAAATATACTCAAACTATTGTCCTTTTTTTATACACAGGATGAGTCCATCCAGGAGGAATGTGGGGAAAGTGGCAGGCAGGAGGAGACCGGGCCCATGGACAGCCTGGAGGAGGCCAGATTCACCATCATCCTGGAGGAGGCTGGGCCCAGTGTCAGGCAGGAGGTGGCTGCTCCCAGTGAGGTGGCTGCTCCCAGTGAGGTGGCTGGGCCAAGTGAGGTGGCTGGGCCAAGTGAGGTGGCTGGGCCCAGTAGGAGCCTGACCGAATCCCAAGTGCCTCCCCTCCACCTTCCCAAAAAAAGGGCCAGGAAGGGGATGGTCACACAGGACGCATCCCTGCGCCTCATGCAAGAGGCCACCCGTTTTTTAAGGAGCCCCCCCGAAGCGGAAGAATCCTATGGCTGCTACTTAGCCAGCAGGCTTCTTCAGATGGATTGGGAGCAGCGCCTCATTTGTGAGCGCCTATTTGGGGAAACAATCCATAAGGGGCTGCAGGGCACGCTAACACAAAACACCCAACTACATGAGGCAGCCCCCCCTCCTCCTCCTCCTCCTCCTCCTCCTCCTCCTCCTGCCACAACTGAAACACCAGAGCCACAGCCTCAAAAGAAGGCTACAGGGAAGGCTGCAGGGCAGCGTGGAGGAAAGGCTGCAGGGAAGAGAAGAAAGTGATGACCTGGGTTCAGTCTGGTCTGACAGAAGACGCAGGCTGTTGTAGGACCACAGTCTGGGGACATCTAGATCATCTGCTGGTGCTGTTGATCTCTGGGATTCTTGGACCAGATTGTGCTCCCTCTTATATGGACTCCGCAAGATCCCAATTTTCTGGTACACCGACTTTTTCCAGCGTTGACTTCCTCTTTATTTTATTTTGACCATGAATAAATGGATCTTTTTTTGAGTTTAGCAAAAGACTTTATGTGTTTTCTTTGAAATCATTGATTTTACACACAATGTTAAATTAACAAGGGACAACAATCTCATTGAGTTTGGAAAAAACACACCAAAAATACATTACTAATGTTAATAATGTTCAAGTGGTAAGTCTTGAAAATAAAAAAATTTACATAACCAAAAACGGTGCTTTGGGTTAACTTTATCTAAAAACTAAAAAATAATCACTATAAAAAAAAAACAGAATAATGGGTTCTTTGTGGTAACTTTACAAACCTATATCATTCATGAGATCAAAGAGAAAAAGAATCCAGAAATCAGTTTGGGAGAACGCTGATTATGAACAGCAAAACACCTTCGTTCTTTAGAGCCTTCGTAAAGAAGAAATAAAATGCGCTGCATTCAACGATCACAGATTTTGCAGCGTGATGAATGTGCTACCTACAATACGAACACTAGTTTTACTAGACCGAGTGCTTCCGTTTAGTTTTTGCTTATGAGCATGCGTCGTTTTTTTGTCCGTCGGACTAGCATACAGACGAGCGGACTTCGGGGTCCGTCGTAGTTACGACGTAAAGATTTGAAGCATGCTTCAAATCTAAAGTCCGTCGGATTTGAGGCTAAAAAAGTCCGTTGAAAGTCCGGAGAAGCCCACACACGATCGGATTACCAGCCAGCTTTAGTCCGTCAGCGTCCGTTGGACTTTTGTAGACGAAAAGTCCGACCGTGTGTACGCGGCATTACTGTTATACTGTAATGTTACTTTGTTTTATTGTTAACCATCATTTGCTTAGCAGGTACGGCATTCAGTTGCAGCGCGGATTTATTTATCTTGACAGCAACAGCGTTTGCTCCCACGATACATAAAGCCGTGACTCCAGCACTGTCAGAGGTGATTTCACCACCACAGTTACATACTTCAGCATATATGCCAAAGCGTGGGGGCAACAGTGGGTGGAGGAGCGATTTGCTCCTACCTTTTGCGGGAGGATGCCCCCATGCTTCGGCATATATAAACAGTGCATGTATGCCCATCATTAGAAGTGGGTGGATAAAGGGAGGTATTCTAATGGTGGGCATACCCACCGATCAATATCTTTTTTTCGTTCAGCCCACAGGCTGCATGAAAAAAGTTTACAATATATGCCCAACAAGGACCAGCAACGTACTGGTATGTTGCTGGACTTTGAGTGGTTATACCAAAATGATGCCTGCAGGTTTAGGTATCATCTTGGCATCATTATTTTCAGCCAGCGGTCGGCTTTCATGTAAAAGTAATCCTAGTATCTAATTAGCCTCTAGACTGCTTTTACAAGCAGTGGGAGGGAATGCCCCCCCCCCACCGTCTTCCATGTTTTTCTCTGGCTCACCTGTCCCAACAGGGAACCTGAGAATGCAGCCGGTGTTTCAGCCAGCTGACCATAGAGCTGATCAGAGACCAGAATGGCTCCAAACATCTCTATGGCCTAAGAAACCGGAAGCTACTAGCATTTCATGACTTAGATTTCGCCGGATGTAAACAGCGCCATTGGGAAATTGGGAAAGCATTTTATAACACCGATCTTGGTGTGGTCAGATGCTTTGAGGGCAGAGGAGAGATCTAAGGTCTAATAGACCCCAATTTTTTCAAAAAAAGAGTACCTGTCACTACCTATCGCTATCATAGGGGATATTTACATTCCCTGAGATAACAATAAAAATGATAAAAAAAAAAAAAAAATGAAAGGAACAGTTTTAAAATAAGATAAAAAAGAAAAAAAATAATAAAGAAAAAAAAAAAAAGCACCCCTGTCCCCCCCTGCTCTCGCGCAAAGGCGAACGCAAACGTCAGTCTGGCGTCAAATGTAAACAGCAATTGCACCATGCATGTGAAGTATCACCTCAAAGGTCAGATCGAGGGCAGTAATTTTAGCAGTAGACCTCCTCTGTAAATCTAAAGTGGTAAGCTGTAAAGGCTTTTAAAGGCTTTTAAAAATGTATTTATTTTGTTGCCACTGCACGTTTGTGCGCAATTTTAAAGCATGTCATGTTTGGTATCCATGTACTCGGCCTAAGATCATCTTTTTTATTTCATCAAACATTTGGGCAATATAGTGTGTTTTAGTGCATTAACATTTAAAAAAGTGTGTTTTTTCCCAAAAAAATGCGTTTGAAAAATCGCTGCACAAATACTGTGTGAAAAAAAATGAAACACCCACCATTTTAATCTGTAGGGCATTTGCTTTAAAAAAATATGTAATGTTTGGGGGTTTAAAGTAATTTTCTTGCAAAAAAAAATTTATTTTTCATGTAAACAAAAAGTGTCAGAAAGGGCTTTGTCTTCAAGTGGTTAGAAGAGTGGGTGATGTGTGACATAAGCTTCTAAATGTTGTGTATAAAATGCCAGGACAGTTCAACCCCCCCCCCCCAAATGACCCCATTTTGGAAAGTAGACACCCCAAGTTATTTGCTGAGAGGCATGTCGAGTCCATGGAATATTTTATATTGTGACACAAGTTGTGGGAAAAAGACTTTTTTTTTTTTTTTTTGCACAAAGTTGTCACTAAATGATATATTGCTCAAACATGCCATGGGAATATGTGAAATTACACCCCAAAATACATTCTGTTGCTTCTCCTGAGTATGGGGATACCACATGTGTGAGACTTTTTGGGAGCCTAGCCTCGTACGGGACCCTGAAAACCAAGCACCGCCTTTAGGCTTTCTAAGGGTGTACATTTTTTATTTCACTCTTCACTGCCTATCACAGTTTTGGAGGCCATGGAATGCCCAGGTGGCACAACCCCCCCCCAAATGACCCTATTTTGCAAAGTAGACACCCTAAGCTATTTGCTGAGAGGTATAGTGAGTATTTTGCAGACCTCACTTTTTGTCACAAAGTTTTGAAAATTGAAAAAAGAAAAAAAAAAAGTTTTTTCTTGTCTTTCTTCATTTTCAAAAACAAATGAGAGCTGCAAAATACTCACCATGCCTCTCAGCAAATAGCTTGGGGTGTCCACTTTCCAAAATGGGGTCATTTGGGGGGAGTATGTGCTATCTTGGGATTTTATGGCCTTCGAAACTGTGATAGGTAGTGAGGAGTGAATCAAAAATTTACGCCCTTAGACATCCTGAAGGCGGTGATTGGTTTTCGGGGCCCCGTATGCAGCTAGGCTCCCAAAAAGTCCCACACATGTGGTATCCCCATACTCAAGAGAAGCAGCAGAATGTATTTTGGGGTGTAATTCCACATATGCCCATGGCATGTTTGAGCCACGGGCGGATCCAGAGTCTAGTCTCGGGAGGGGCACTGCCAGAAAATCCGTTTTCTTTGTGGGCAATTTATCGGGGAAACGGCTGGTGTTTGCGCTTCAATCATCCCGGCACCAGTGTCAGGATGATTGAAGCGCATTTTTTCTATAATTACATTGTAATATAAAATGAAATAGTTCAACTCACCATAATGCAGAATCAGTGGGAGACCTGAGTGTGTCACTTGCCACGTTACCTGCTACACGTTGCGGACTGTCACTTGCCTGCCACCAGATGCAGATTGCCACTTGCCACGTCACCTGCCACACCTTGCGGATTGCCACGTCACCTGCCACACCTTGCGGATTGCCACTTCACCTGCCACACCTTGCGGATTGCCACTTGCCACGACACCTGCCACACCTTGCGGATTGCCACTTGCCACGTCGCCTGCCACACCTTGCGGATTGTCGCTTGCCTGCCACGTCACCTGCCACACCTTGCGGATTGCCACTCGCCATGTCACCTGCCACAGGTTGCGGATTGCTACTTCACCTGCCACACCTTGCGGATTGCCACTTGCCATGTCACCTGCCACACCTTGCAGATTGCCACTTGCCACATCACCTGCCACACCTTGCGGATTGCCACTTGCCACGTCACCTGCCACACCTTGCGGATTGCCACTTGCCACGTCGCCTGCCACACCTTGTGGATTGTCGCTTGCCTGCCACGTCACCTGCAACACCTTGCAGATTGCCACTTGCCTGCTAAGGTGGTGTTTTGGTTGTCTCTTGCTGTGTCCCAGACTCCCAGAGTCAGGCAGCAGAGAGATAATGTAATCTCCCTGCTGCCTGCCCAGTCACTGGAGCCAAAACTAACGCTGCTATCCTTGGTGCTGCTTCTGGGGGTTTTCCATCCTGCCCTCAACCATTCCTTCTCCTCATGCCACATTCCCCGCTCCTCCGTGAAGAAGATGATGCCGCGTGGATCCGGTCTGGCCAGTCATCGGCCGTAATCCATAATGGAGGCGCCTGTTACTCGCCTCCCCAGGCCAAGAAACAATTGCTGTGCCGGCGCCGTGCTCCTGCAGGCCGGCCACGGCGCCGGAAGCTACATGGTTGCGGGAGGCGGCCGCGGGAGGACGGGTGAAGGTTTTTTCGTGCGGGGGTGGCTTTTTGCCGCCCCCCCATGGCGCCCATGGCGCCCATGGCTGCCATACCCCAGAAACGCCACTGCCGACGTGACTCTGACGTCACTCGTTGCTAGACGCCGGGCGGCCCCGGCGTTAGCAATGAGTGCAGGGAAGAGGCTCTACCCACCCCTCCTCCTAGTCAGTCAGTGCGGCCGTAACTACATTAGACGGGTCTCTCTCTCGGTGCCGCTGATCGGCTGATTTGAGAGAGAGACTCGGGCTGCGGGCAGAGGGAGCAATGACATGGGAGATTGTCAGTGCGACTATTTCGGGGGGGGGGGGCAATTGCCCTGTTGCCCCCCCCCCCTGGATCCGCCCCTGGTTTGAGCAATATATCATTTAGTGACAACTTTGTGCAAAAAAAAAAAAATGTGTAACTTTCCCGCAACTTGTGTCAAAATATAAAATATTCCATTGACTCAACATGCCTCTCAGCAAATAGCTTGGGGTGTCTACTTTCCAAAATGGGGTCATTTGGGGGGGGGTTGTGCCATCTTGGCATTTTATGGCCTTCAAAGCTGTGATAGGTAGTGAGGAGTGAAATCAAAAATATACACCCTTAGGAATCCTGAAGGCGGTGCTTGGTTTTCGGGGCCCCGTACACGGCTAGGCTCCCAAAAAGTCCCACACATGTGGTATCCCCATACTCAGGAGAAGCAGCTAAATGTATTTGGGGTGCAATTCCACATATGCCCATGGCCTGTGTGAGCAATATATCATTTAGTGACAACTTTTTGTAATTTTTTTTTTTTTGTCATTATTCAATCACTGGAGACAAAATAAATTAATATTCAATGGGCTCAACATGCCTCTCAGCAATTTCCTTGGGGTGTCTACTTTCCAAAATGGGGTCATTTGGGGGGGTTTTGTACTGCCCTGCCATTTTAGCACCTCAAGAAATGACATAGGCAGTCATAAACTAAAATCTGTGTAAATTCCAGAAAATGTACCCTAGCTTGTAGACGCTATAACTTTTGCGCAAACCAATAAATATACGCTTATTGACATTTTTTTTACCAAAGACATGTGGCCGAATACATTTTGGCCTAAATGTATGACTAAAATTGAGTTTATTGGATTTTTTTTATAACAAAAAGTAGAAAATATCATTTTTTTTCAAAATTTTCGTTCTTTTTCCGTGTATAGCGCAAAAAATAAAAAATGCAGAGGTGATCAAATACCATCAAAAGAAAGCTCTATTTGTGGGAAGAAAAGGATGCAAATTTCGTTTGGGTTCAGCATTGCATGACCGCGCAATTAGCAGTTAAAGCGACGCAGTGCCAAATTGTAAAAAGTGCTCTGGTCAGGAAGGGGGTAATTCCTTCCGGGGCTGAAGTGGTTAAGGCCCATGCCCACTGTTAAGTGTGTTATGTGTGTTCATTAATTCATTTTTTATGACACCCCAATTCACCTTGTCAACATACACTATATTGCCAAAAGTATTGAATGCCTGCCTTCACAGCCACATGAACTTCAATGGCTTCCCAGACTTAGTCTATAGGATTCAATTGTGAGTTGGCGCACCCTTTGCAGCTATAACAGCTTCAACTCTTCTGGGAAGGCCGTCCACAAGGTTTAGGAGTGTGTCTATGGGAATGTTTGACCATTCTTCCAGAAGTGCATTTGTGAGGTCACTGATGATGGATGAGAAGGTCTGGCATGCAGTCTACACTCTAATTCATCCCAAAGGTTTTCAGGTTGAGGTCAGGACTCTGTGCAGGTCAGTCAAGTTTCTCCACCCCAAATTCGCTCATCCATGTCTTTATAGACTTTGTTTTGTGCACTGGTGCGCAGTCATGTTGGAACAGGAAGGGGCCATCCCCAAACAAGCATGAAATTGTCCAAAATGTCTTGGTATGCTGATGCCTTAAGAGTTCCCTTCACTGGAACTAAGGGGCCAAGACCAACCCCTGCAAAACATCCATAATCCCCCCTCCACTAAAACTTTACACCTGGCACAATGCAGTCAGGCAAGTACCATTCTCCTTGCAACTGCCAAACACAGACATGTCCAGTGGATTGCCAGACAGAGAAGCGTGATTCGTCACTCAAGAGAACAATTCTCCACTGCTCTAGAGTCCAGGGGCTGCGTGCTTTACACCACTGCATCCGACACTTTGCATTACACTTGGTGATGTAAGGCTTGGATACAGCTGCTCGGCCATGGAAACTCATTCCCATTCCAATGTTGTTGTGCTAATCTGAAGGCCACACAAAGTTGGGAGGTCTGTAGCTATTGACTCTGCAAACAGTTGGTGACTTCTGTGGACTGTGAGCTTTAGCATATTATAAGTAAAATTGTTTGGGTATATTGGCGCTACCTAAAAATGGTTATACTATGGGATAGCCTAAAGTATAGCACTCCCTACTAATGTTCATAGATCTTAGGTGTGCAATATGTATGAACCCCCTATTATAGTATGGGTGGTCCTACGATCAGTATGAATCCACTACTCATATATTATGGAAATTTATGATAATTACCAAGTGTCGCACAGCTTACTGTGTCATACAGCCTTTGGGAAGGAAGCCAGAGGCTGCATACCATACTATGCATTTATTAATAACCATATATCTCTATGATGGTATATAGATATCGTGTTGTCCTAATTTAATTGTATGAACAACATTATATTGTATTGCATAGAACAAACCAGAATATAGCAGGTCCAACAATTAAAACTACAACATATATTGCAAACGTCCCATATATTGCTGTTAATATAATTTATTCAGGTTCCCACAGGTGACTTGTGTGCTCCAACAATTTGTCTGGTGACTCTTGTGCTCCCCCTTTGGTTGCTTACTCACCAACTCCCAGAACCCCACCAGGGGTATGGTGCTTTTGATATAATTTGCTGGGTCACTCCACTTGTTCCGTCTGTCAGATAGTCAGCTACCAAAATCCACACTGGGGTAATCCACCTGAAATGGGGGATGGGTCGCCTTGCTGCTGTGTTTTGTGTTGGATGTCTCCTATGCTTTCCAATCCTTGGAGGTATTGCTTCCCCTCAAATATTATAAAAAAGGAGAGCTTCCATAGCGTAATAAAGTTTGATACTTTATTTAAAACTTCATATACCCGCAGTACGGGGTTAAATAGCCATAATGGGTATGACTGAAGCAAAATTAATTAACAAAAAATTAAAAACTTAAAAAATCAAACAGAAAAAAATTTATATGATTTTTAAAATTAACAAAATGACAAAAAGTAAAAAATAAAAAATAATAACAAAGTAAAAGAAGTCCAGGTACTATTGTATATTATTGACCAAGTTAGGTAGGACAGCATTAGTACCAAGCTAGATAGAAAAACAGTCCCTCCAATCAGGCATAAACAGTGCAGTGGAGGTGTGTAAAGCACCAGGCTGCTAAGCACCGTCCTCCTCTCTCGTATGCCCTAGAGCAGACTGACAGAGCGTGATGCCGTTGTGCGCGCTTCGTCACATGACGTCCTCAGCAACGGTGAGCTTTAGCATGCACTGACCCTGCTCTGTCATTTTGCATGGCCTACCACTTCGTGGCTGAGTTGCTGTTGTTTCCATTTGCCTCTACGTTGTTATAATACTACTAACAGTTGACCATGGAATATTTAGTAGCAAGGAAATTTCACGGATGGACTTATTACACAGGTGGCAACCTATCATGGTACCACGCTTAACCACTTAAGGAACAGCCTCATTTTGGAATTTAGGTGTTTACATATTTAAAACAGTTTTTTTTGCTAGAAAATTACTTAGAACCCCCAAACATTATATATTGTTTTTTTTCTAACACCCTAGAGAATAAAATGGCGGTCATTGCAATACTTTTTTTCACACCGTATTTGCGCAGCGGTCTTACAAGCGCGCTTTTTTGAATAAAAAAAATAAGACAACAGTAACGTTAGCCCAATTTTTTTTTTATATTGTGAAAGATAATGTTACGCTGAGTAAATTGATACCCAACATGTCACGCTTCAAAATTGCGCCCGCTTGTGGAATGGTGTCAAACTTTTACCCTCAAAAATCTCCAAAGGCGACGTTTAAAAAATTCTACAGGTTGCATGTTTTGCATTACAGAGGAGGTCTAGGGCTAGAATTATTGCACTTGCTCTAACGATTGCGACGATACCTCACATGTGTGGTTTGACCACCGTTTTCATATGCGGGCGCTACTCACGTATGCGTTCGCTTCTGCACGCAAGCTCGTCGAGATGGGGGGGTTTAAAACATTTTTTTTTTTTTTTTTTATTATTTATTTTACATGATTTTATTGATAATGCAGGGATAGTACAGGATACGCGCTCGGTGCTCACAGCTCCTTCTACTGAGCCCCGAGCGCGTAGCCTGTACTATCCCTGCATCATCCCCAACACCAGCCTGGACGTTTGCCGTGCATCAGTGACGTCATTTCCTCTTCCGCACTCCAGAGTGGTCAGCGTGGAGCTTTCCATGCACTGGATGCAGCGGTTCAGCCTGTGTACAGACTCCACACCCAGACGCCTGAAGGAATGAAATCGGAGCCGGAAACAAGATAACAGCACATCCCAGGACACTTTCCATCTCAAAGAAACACCTCCACCCTGCGAACCAGTAAGTGTAATTGTTACACTAACTTTTATTTTTGCATAAACAAGCTACCACAGTTGGCGCCTCCACACCCCTCCTTTTTTCAACATTGATTATCAACAGAGGTAATGGACACCCTCTGAGGATGGCTGCCTCCTCATTCTAGAATTTACCTGCCTTATTTTAATGTGCTATTATAGCTACCATTTTACTATTTACCTTAGACATCACATGTTGCGGAGCGCCGGAAAACCCCCCCTATTGTTACTGTACTGTCTGCCCTACTGTTGTAAAGTGCTGCACAAACTGTTGGCGCTATATAAATCCTGTATAATAATAATAATAATATCCTGTGCCAAGCAGCTGCCCTGCTGCATTGTGAACACAGGAGGTCAGCCACTGGGCATGGGTGCCATTCAGAGACTGCTTTGAATTTTCTTAATGAATGCATAACATTCTTTGATTGGACGAGGTGGAGACCTAATGTCCTACCTCTCTACCTCATCCACTCAGAGAACACTTTGCATTATTGAAAAAAAATATAGAATGGTCTCTGAATGGTGCCTGTGCCAAGCGGCTGACCTTCTGTGCTCAGAATGCAGAAGGGCAGCTGCTCAACACTGGACAAGGAAGCTAGTGAAAATCATTGCAATAGCAGTGTCTACTACAGTGATTTTCAGCTTCTAGAGCAATCCCGCAGGTATGGTACATGCATAGTCGCATATGTACAAGCTGGACCATTGCAACTATGTAAAAATACCCATACCTGGAATTCTTCTTTAACCTTCATGGAGACCAACAATAGGAATTATTTTATTCCCACTAGCACCAATAACAGAACTTATTTTTGTACCCACTGATACCAATGATAGGACTTTTTTATTCCCACTCACAGCAATAACAGGGATTTTTTTACTCATTTTTTGGTATGTACCCCCCACTGTTTTAATAAAGTTCTTCTTTAGAGCCTTGGTCCCACCAGCATATAAAAGTGTACACTCATGCATAAGGGCCATATTGGCATACACAAGATGCACAGGTGTTTCGTGCATCTGCTTACAGGCAGCCCCATTCTTGTCAATTGGGATGCAGTGTCACCACAGACACAGCTGCTGCTCCTAGTGTGACATTTGTGTGGGAGAATGTGCGTGTCCCCGAACGTAGACAGTGTAGACAACTGTAAGGTTGGCAACAGCGGCTGTGTCCATGCGGCCACTGTGCCTCAGTTGGCATGAATGAGGCTGCCTACTTATGTGGACCACCTGTGCATTCCATGTGGGAAAACATGGCCCTTAACAAAGGTTTACGCTTAAGTATGCCCCCGTGGAGGAAGCCTAGTATAGACTTAAGCCTCGTACACACGATCAGACTTTCGGACGACCGTTCGTCTGTTTTTTGTTGCATGCTAGTCTCATGTCAAAAATGAAGAGGTTACTCACCATGCGAAAATTCTCAAAGACAGAATACAACTTCAGAAGTGACGTCATGTGTTGAATAGTTTTGTATGTATTCTTTCATTTCTGAGCATGTGTAGTCTTGCTCTTACGATTTTTTTCAGATGAAACCCGTGCTGATTAAATGAAAATCGTATGACAAAAATTTTATAGTCTGCACAGCTTTTATCGGACAAAAAATCAAATCGCCTGTCGAAAGCACCAAACTAACGATCCGAAAATCGGCAGATCGTTCGTCGGACGAAATTTTACTTCCGATTTTCGTATCATGTGTACGGGCCTTTAGAAGATTGTTAGTTTTCTGTCTGGTGTGCAAAAAAGCAAATGTTGTGCAAGAGTTTAATTTTGAAAAAATGAAATTGAATTTTGTGTGTTTTAATATTCAGTGATATACTTCTCCCTTTTCCGTGTACCCCCAAAAAGGTGCAAAGCTATAAACCCAACCATAGGTACAAAGCTATAAACCATACGCTGTGAAGCGACATCCACTTTATTGACCACACCCAATTTTGAGCCACACCTCCAGGTGCTTAGAAGACAGTGTGCTTTCTGTGCTGTATTTTATTTCTACAACACCACAAAATATCCCTCCTATTTTCTACCTCTCAAGCAACAATGGATGAATTTGCATAGTAGTTTACAGAAATCTAGATTTTCTTTAACAAAAATATAATACCGATAGGCATTACCTATTCAAAATGCCTTAAAAGACTTCCTAAATAGGATAAAGCTACCCATACAATCTATGGATGATTTGTCCCAACTATCAAAGCCAAACTGGTTTGATAGTTGAAGAAACAGTCAAAATCAATAAGGCCATCTTATATTTTTAATCACAGAAATCCCATGACCAGGATCACTTTACACAGGTAATGGAAATTACAAATCATACAAACAGGACCTATCTGCCCTCATGTGGAAAGATTTTAACAACGTATCCACTGAAGGAACATTTCTGCAGGAAATTCTACAAACATCAATTGTGACACTTCCCAAACCTGGAAAAGGACACGTAAAGCCAGCCAACCTTAAGCTGATTTCTCTTCTAAAGTCAGATGTAAAATTCTTTGCCAAGGTAATCAAGCTGAACTGAGTCACAGCCAAATATCATTAAAGCATACCAGGTGGGGGTTTCTAAAAGAGAGCCAGGCCTCTGATGGGAGCAACAAAACAATAAACCCAATTCAATTCATGGAATACACCAGAACGCCTTCTCTGCTTCTAGGTTTGGAAGCAGAAAAGGCATTTGACCAAGTTTGCCGGTTATACTTATCTTAGGAGCTTGACAAAGTTTGGATTCATGTATGAGTGTTTATCTCATGGCTACTTTAAAATCAGTTATTTATTACCAATGATATGCCCTCCATCACCACTCATATTAGCTATGCAAACCTTCGTCAAACAATACAGCAAAATCTCACCTCAGGTCTGAAAAATGTAAACAGCAATCATAATACTGCATTCCATGTGATTGGAAAAGCAAGTACACCCCCTATATGTCCCTTGTAGAAATAGTGAACACCACCAAAGAATTTGGAGAGGTTTTGAGCTATAAAACAAATGAGAATAAATCTTAAATACTAAATAAAACAGTGAACAGTGATTTTCTTAAATCACTCACAATTACAAATAAAAAATGGTTTTAAATTACTCCCTTCTGGCTTTGATTTAGAAATAAAAACAATTGGGTAGATCCCCCCCAAATAGCGTTGCCACCTCATCCCTTCAAAACCAAACATATATTAATTATAAAGGTTCTCTGGCTGATTATCCACCTACGGACCGCCCGCCGCAGTTTTACGTTAAAGAGGAATATTGTTGTTATAGCAGCAACTAGCTGCCATAACCCCGGTATCATCTTCTTCAGTGGGCAGTCCGCTTCAAGATAAAAGTGGTCTCTGCAGCTGATTTTCCGCAAGATCACTTTTATCAGATCAGTCCCCCCCCCCCCTCCGATGCCCTCCGGCAGCAGCGGAGGCGCTGGGATGTTGTCCGTTGTGTGACATGGATTTTTTTTTTTATTGCATTTTAGTATAAATATGAGATCTGAGGTCTTTTTGACCCCAGATTTCATATTTAAGAGGTCCTGTCATGCTTTTTTTTTTATTAAAAGTGACACTTTTTTTAAAAAAAGAACAGTGTAAAAATAACGCGCCCCCTCCCGATGAGCTGCAGAAGTGAACGCATATGTGAGTAGCGCCCGCATATGAAAACGGTGTACAAACTACACATGTGAGGTATTGCCGCGATCGGTAGAGCGAGAGAAATAATTCTAGCCCTAGACCTCCTCTGTCACTTAAAACATGCAACCTATAGAATTTTTTAACCATCGCCTATGGAGATTTTTGGGGGAAAAGTTTGTCGCCATTCCACGAGCGGGCGCAATTTTGAAGCATAACATTTACTCAGCATAACATTATCGTTTACAATATAAAAAAAAAAATTGGGCTAACTTTACTGATGTCTTATTTTTTAATTCAAAAAAGTGTATTTTTTCCAAAAAAAAAGTGCGCTGGTAAGACCGCTGCGCAGATATGGTGTGACAGAAAGTATTGCAACAGCTGCCATTTTATTCTCTAGGGTGTTAGAAAAAAAATGTATAACGTTTGGGGTTCTAAGTAATTTTCTAGCAAAAAAAACTGTTTTAAACTTGTAAACAACAATTCTCAGAAAGAGGCTCGATCCTTAAGTGGTAAAGATAGTAATTAAACTCACTTGGTGCCTTATCTGCATTAAATTAGCCTCAGAACCTGTGTAATTAATTTGTGTTCAGGTTTAAAGGGGTAAGGTGGTAACCCTACCCCCAAAATGCAAAGCAGACCGTTTCAATCTTGTATGTATATTAGGAGATACCTCACACAAAAATAAAAGTGAGGTCCGACTAAAAATTCATACCAGACTCTAAGCTACCTGCAGTTAGGGGCGGGTGTTCAAGTCATAAATAAACGACTGCATCCAGTCTTGGGTATCCATCCCTAACAACAGGTAACCACTTGCTGTGAGGCTACATGACAACAGTGATGGTTGCTGTCTGTGTTTAAGTACTTTGTACAGGCTGACTGGTTGCCGCTACTTGCATGCACCTGTCATTACAGCCGCAAGGATTCCCTGATTGTTGAGGCTGGAGTCTGGTATATGTGGCTAAATGGACGTATATAGGAGGCCTTAAGCCTTGTACACACAATCAGATTTTCAGGACAACTGTTTGTCCGTTTTTTGTTGCATGCTAGTCTCGTGTCGAAAGTGAAGAGGGTACTCACCATACGAAAATTCTCGTACGACAGAATTCAACTTCAGAAGTGATGTAATGTGTTGATTAGTTTTGAACGGGTTTTTTCATTTCTGAGCATGCGTAGTCTTGCTCTTACGTTTTTTTTAGTCCGAAAACTACTACTTGATCAAAAATTGGATGTTGAGTTCACGTACAACAACAATTTTATAGTCTGCACGTCCAGCTTTTGTCAGACGGAAAGACAGAATCGGCTGACGAAAACACCATACTAACGATCCAAAAATCGGCAGATCGTTTGCCGGATGAATTTTTCTTCCCATTTTTGTATCATGTGTACGGGCCTTAAGGCCCTGGGATCTAAGGTGCTGAAAAAGATAGGTGAGCTACTGCAGACAGAGCGGTTAGCTGAAAAATGAATGTTAAAAGTTCATTCTCATTACTCTCATACACCAGAGACTAGACTCGGCCCTCTTTTCTGTATAGCTGTTGTACATTTTGCAACACAGTAATTGTTCATATGTATCAAACACAGTAAGTTCCCCTTGATCTGCTCCTATGATGGGAAGGTCCCATCACAATTTTGCCATGGTGCCTTAAAAACTCTAGTTTTGCCCTAGATACTAAACGTATATAAATCTTTGGCATGTAATGTTTATCACAGGAAATTGTGTAAGTATTTCCAATTAGACTTTTTAAAACATTTGTTTTTCTTTAATTCCTGGAAATTCAATAAAAGCAATACAAAACATAATATACAGTACAAGATACATAGGTCACAGTCAATAGTTACAAGGTTCCAAAACTAAACAGGAAAGAGGATATACCCTTGTTGGTTAAGCAATTGGTTACAAACAGCAGTTACAGAGAGCAGTTGGAGTATTTATTTATTTACCCATATGCTCCATGAGCTAGAGAAATCAGTGTATTTCAGGGCATTGAGTGCAATGAGGTGTTCAAAAGTATTATTAGAGTTGACCATATTCACTACCTCTGAGAGATTGGATGAGATGTATGAATTCCAGTTCTTGAGAAAAAGTGTGCAGGCCACCAACAGGATATGGCTGCTGGGATACAGGGTAATGATCAATACCAAGATTTAGCAAGGCCATGGCAGGGTGTGGTTTAGCTAATATACCTGTGCAGGAGGAAATTAGTTGAAATACACGGGAGCAGAGGCTAGTGAGGCCAGGACAGCCCCAAAGACTGTGCAGGAGATTCCCTACTTGCCCGAATTCACACCAGCACATGGGGGAGGCAGTTAGAAAGATTTTGGCTAATCTAAATGGCATGTAGTACCATCTATTGGTAATCTTAATCATCACTTCAGAATAATTAGTGCAATGGGATGCCCTAGCAATTGAGTTGAACGCAGCTGGCCATTGTGCTGGGGAAAATGAGGCATGGAGGTTAGATTCCCATTTTAACATGGGGCCGGATTTATGAAAATGTTGTTTGTCTTGGAGGGTGTTGTAGAAGAGGGAGATCCCCTGTAGTTTGTGCTTAGACTGGGTAAGAAGGTCCCAGATTTTAGGAGGCCAAGTAATTGTCGGAGGTGGATATTTGGCTATAAAATTAAGTAGCCGCACACACGTGAACTGATGCTGCGAGGGTAAGTGATACTTTAGTACCAATTCCTCTAGGGAGTAAGGGATGTTGCCTTTAAAAAGATCCTTGGCATAAATAATGCCATGACTTTGCAGGGGTTTAACCGAAAGTGAGGGAATCATGGCCTCAAGAATTTGAAGAGGAAATTAAATTTGAATGGGTATCTTGGAGTTCGACGTGGCAGAGTTGAGGTGTCTCCAAGCCAGCAATGTCATTTGCATGGGTACTGTTAAAATGTTGGGGTCCCAGGGTTTCCACCTGTCACAAATTAGACTTTTTTCTCCTGTGAACGTTAAAGCCTCTTTCACATGGTCATTTGAGGGGCAAGAGTTGGCAGATTCTTGTGGCTGGAATGACCAGGGCATATGGCTAGCAGCAGCTACTCAGCCCATGTAAACAGACAAGACAGACTGACAGTTGCCAGTGCTGTTCACATGTAACTGTACATAAAGTGGTTACATGCGGTCAGGGACAGATGTTTATGCTCAGACGCAACTGACTGCGTCCAGGCTTGAACATCTATCCCTAACTGCAGGTATATGGAAGAATAACAGATTTTCTGGCCAGATCACAATGAGAAAGTAAAAGGAAAAAAAGTCTAAAAAAGGATACTACGGCTACCACATCTAAGAATTTATAAATTTTTGTTTTTGGGTTTAATAACCATCCTAATGTTGCAAGAGTCACTGGTCCTCAAAAATGTTACTTTCAGTAATCTTTTGTAGTTCCAATGATAAAATGAGAGCTTCAAATTACTAGGGCTGTGGAGTTTTCTTGTCTTCTTCACATGCTACCAACCTTGCCGCACCTTCCACTTGCCTGTCAAGCACTTGCCGCCTGCTGTCTGCCCAGTCCTGGGTCTGCTATCTTTTTTGCCCTCTGCTGTTCCAGAGATCCAATATATCTCTGGCAACGCACCTGCTACCTAGTACCACGGCTAATGGAACATCTTACAGGCACTCATACTTCTCCATGTTCTCGTGGCCACTGTTGCAACATCAGTGGTCTCAGAGCCGAGGCTGTACTAGAGGCCTCCCTCTACATGTCAGGCTCTGCCACAAGGTACATGACAATATCAAACATGATATATTTCTGATGTATATTTCTCATAGGAAAGCTTTTCCAACCAGGGTGCCAAGGTTTATCAATTACAGATAAAGATTGTGAACACCTCCTCCCTTGCCAAGCCGCTGGCAGGTAACACAGTATCTACAGTAGCTGGCTCCATCTGTACCCATTTTAGGCCAGAAAAAATTCTGCATCACTCAGGACTTGGTCCTATGATTTCCCAGGTGACCTGGTTGGGGAATTTCTTACACCACCTTCAACAAGTGTCCCCAAAATTTGTTGGTTACAATATGCTGACTATCTGCCTCACTGCCTTCTGTAGACAGTTTCTCTTTTTACAGCTTTCCATTGTTCCAATACACCTTTTGTTCCTCAGAAGGCCAGACTTCTGAGCTTCTCTAGGCTTGGGTAAGTTGCTGGTGCTTGCTTAAAAGTGGCACTACAAGTCCCAGCCAACTGTCCCATGGGAAACATGGACAACAGCTGAGTCTCAGTAGAGGCTGAATCCACTGGGTCAGAGCAATGGACTGTGCCTTTGTGGCCTTTGCAGCGCTATGAGTGATCTGTAACTTCAGCAATACATTGTCATTCTGATCTACCAAGTACATTTTCAGCATCAAACTAACATGTATTACATAACTGTGCATGCAAGGTGGTTACTCCATTCCTGTTTCCTTCTCTAGGAACACCTCCAACCTTTGTACAGTACCTTGGTGTGTCCATAGAGTCTGGCTGATAAATCGTTGATGTCATCAAAAGGCATCAAAAGGCACATAGTATGAGACCAGAGTTCCCAGATTTGTGCCAGCACCGCTGGGAGATTATATCTGAGACCCCAGGTGTTCTTATTACACTCTCCATCCCCTCAATTGATACAAACCCATGTACAAAGTACACAAGGTTCCTCCAGCTCCATCCAGTAAGGATGGAGTAAGGACTTTCTCTGCGATAATGTTATTTTCATCCATCAGCTCAGGCACCATTGTCTCAAAAGCCAGTAAAAATTCAGTTGCCCAAAAGGTCAGGCTGTAGGTTCTTAGTGTTGCCCCTTGCTTTCAACTTATGAGCACAGAAAAAGAGGAGCTGACTAATTGGCTAGGTGATGCTGGCTTCTTCTGCTCTAGTCAACTGTTCCTGAGCTGTTCGAGTTTGCCATAAAATTTGTTTCAGTGGTGGGCAAGCAGTACTGATGACACTATTTTACAAGGGAGGGCAGGTAAGTAGTAATGTCACTGCCCATGACTGTTAATTTGGCTGTATGGCTCCCAGCTAAAAGTCAATGTTAGAGACAGTCCATCTAGTGCTGGCATGCTCAGATTTTGAACTTGAGGTTGTGTTAGTCATTACATTAGGTTTAGGCCTTGTACCCTCAGCCCACATGGGCTGTACATGAACCACCTTTACCTGAGACAGATAGAACCCCTTCTTCTGTGGGCTCCTGCAGAGTCTGCTGTGCCTGGTTGGCTGCCCCATGTAAATCACAAATCAGTTCCTTTTTTGATTTGTCATATGTTCAATCCACCTTGCTTGACGAGCATTCACCAAATCACCTTTACTCATTCTATACCAAATAAAAGATAGGTTAGAAAAACAAAGGATGTTATAATGATTAAGAAAAAGGATGCAATAAATATTTACAGAGAAGATATTACAAAGGAGACATAGGCAACAGTAAAATAAAAGGGTTCAAAAGTGAAATATACTTAAAGTGTTAGTTCACCTTTACAGGAAAAATGTGCCCACGCAGCCGGTCCAGTGGCCCAGGGATTTGATTTCCCTGCTGTTCTCCCTCTTCTCTGTGCTGCACTTCCAGGATGGATCAGAATGATGCTCTGTGACTGCAGGCTGACCAATCAGCATCACTCTGATCCATCTCTGTTCTGCAAAGAGAAAAGGGAAATGAGCGAGTATTTTAAATCCCCAGAATGCTATACCAGCTGCGTGGGCACTGACAGCTCAGCATCCCTGGAGGTAGGTACAGTAGGAACTGGGGGGGTGGGCAGCGTGTAAGTTCCTCTTTACAATTTTTCTGTAAAGAGGGCCTTCCCCTTGGTGCATGGCCACCTGACATTTCAACTATGAAGGAGATGGCTGCTTTGATAGGGAGCACCTGTCTCTGGCTTCCAGCAGATGCCCAAGCCAAGCACCCACAAGAGAAATGCAGAGGGAGGTGAGGTTCACACACATCACAAATGATAATTTGAAGGGGAGTCTACCTGGTCACAGTACAGTGCAGAGTTTAGATCACTTAAAGGAGACGTATAGCCAAAGCTCGTTTGGCTGTACTTCTCCTGTGGATCACAGGAGTGCAGTTTATTTTGCGCTCCTGTGACCCGTTTTCAACAGAAAGCGGGCTGAAGTCCGCTTCTTGCTGATGTCACCATTGTCAGTCCAGGCACCGCGACATCCCGACCACGGAGTCTGGATCCGCCAGGTGCCTGGACTGACACCCCACTCAGCCTCTCAGCAAGCCACTGAGAGTCTGAGATGGCCCCCCCCCTCCCCTCCACAGCCCAGCACTCCAGTGAGCAAGGAGGGAGAAGAGCAGAGAGCTGTGACTGACAGTCTACAGCTCTCTGCTCACAGAGCTATGAAAACCGAGTGATCTGCAGTGTTCGATCGATCGGTTCTCAGGGCAGAGGTGCCTGGGGACAGATCTAGGTAAGTATAAAACTGCTAAAAAAAAAAAATAAAATCCTTCACTTCTCTTTTAAAGATTAAGCCCAGTTGCTAAGGCTGCAGCTTTTTTTTTGTCCCCTTGAAAGGTGTTGCTGTGCTAACCCAACCCAATCAAAGGATCTGAGGGGTGTGCTGTAGGTGTGCTTGAGCATTTTATTGTGCCCAGTAGAGTAAATTTATATTTTCATATGATTTCAAAATTTCCAAACCGGCATATTAATTACCAGAATGATGTTATGATTTCTTGGATACTAAACATGATATACTGTATGTCTGATGTATGTCTCTGTAAGTCTATTATATCATACTAGCCTTCTGGTCCTTGTAATATAGTTGTTTTTCTTATCTGAGTGGTATCTTCTCCTACAAAAATGTGACCCCTTTTTAGACATGTAACCCCATTGCTGTACTAGTTATGGAATATGAACACTTAACTTTGTGGAGTTTAGTTATAGGTAAAAAAAACCAGTCTCACAGATGTGCATTACCTAAACTGCACATCAGACCATTGAAGATGGGGGCTCTTCAGAATTCTTTTGAAGATCCTAGCCATCAGAGGTTTATTATTTCTTTGCATATTTTGCCTGCCCAACTGATCTGATGTTTGTCAAATGAACCTTAAATTGGATGTAAACCCGATTCATTAAATTTGACCTGGGAACATATATCTGTAGTGTTTACTTATCTCTCTCCAAAGCCCTAATTTCCCTGTGTTTCTGCCGCTTCATTCCTCTGTTATCAGCATGATAACTTCTGGCAAGTTCTCCCACACAGGAGATAAAAGCAGCTGAAAATTTGTATCAGAGAGGGTGCCATAAATAGATTAGCAGAGAGCTGCTCTATTCACAGCACAGCTCTGCATGTTTCTTTCTTCCTCTTCCTATGTGGAGGAGGGGTGTGGGCCTTTCCTCCAATCAGCTGTCACACAGTGTATGCCCAGATTCCCCTCCCACAGCTGAAAGAGGAAGTAAAAGCTCTAACATAATGTTCACTTTCTAAAGAATATATAAAGATGAAGACAGCAGATATACATGTAAAACTTATGTAGGGAGATTTGTTTCATCCCTGTGTATCATCTGAGGCTGTTCACTTCACTGGGTATATGTGAGGGTTTACGTCCACTTTAAAGATGGCTTAGGCATTGCTATTTATGCACAGATAAGAGATTTTAATTTGACCCTCTTGTGGCATTGTGTTCAATACCACTTTCTCATTCTTCCCACACAATTTGGACTTCATAACACACTATTATCATCACACATCAATGTTCCTCAAAGCTAACAAAGGAACATATGTCTTTATGACCTGGTAAACAATAACATTAGCTTTTTCCAAGTACCTAATGTTAGTAAATGGGAGAATGCATTGAACATGAGAGTCTAAATACATTAATTTTTTCATTTTGGATAGAGTGGTGAAGTTAACATTTCTGATGTTTTTTATTTCTGTTTCTCGTCCCATTAGAAGGATTTTTCCTTACTTCCTGACCCCAAAAAACACAAATGAGGAAAAGAGGGTATGGTTGTGTCTTGGAAGGGAAGGTATAGACTATTGTGCAGAGTATTGCAATAAGCGCTGAAAGCTTCTTGGATGCAGTAATATGGCTTTACTTTAATGGAGAAATATATCACATGCCTTACAGCATGGAGAAACATGAACAGGAAGCAGGAATATACAAGTACATTCACTGAGATAGACAATACATCTTGTTATATCATAGAAAACACGAACTATACACTATAATACTACAGCGCCACCTGATGCATAGATAGGTATAATGCATACAGTATTGTCAGTTTATTCACAACTTTACATTACATGCTTTTGCTCTTCTAACATGGACAACAATAGAAACACTGTCAGATGGTCTAAACCTTCCCCAGCTTATATACATGTTTTTTTCTGTGTCCTTGTTGCAAACATTTCTCATCGTTTACTGTCCTGACAGTAAAAAGTATATTTATACACACATCTGCAGCAGCCTGCAGTTCCACCCCTACAACCAGATCCTGGGCCATTGTGCTCAAGCAAACCTCCGATGCTTCTAGATAGCATTGCACACCCCACCATTTGACATCTTCAGGAAAAAGCTCCAACAACTACCATTGCTCTGTCTTGCTGGACAGTTGGCAGAGCTTAGTCAGTGTCAGGGAAAATTAGGTCCCATTGACAAAGTAAGACTAAATTAGAGATGGCCACAGAAGACACATTTTTACTTAATATTAGTTGTATACTTGAAGCAACTTAAAGAGTAACTCCACTTTCGTGGGGAAAAAAAAATAGCAAATAAAGAGAAAATAATATAGCACATATCATTGAGACACTGATCACATTGTATTTAATATTAAAAATGACCTTTCCTATTCAATCTGCAGCCACTGTCATTTTCTGAGAATAAATTGCAATATGACTACCTGGAGTTGTTCTGTACACAGAGTGTGTAATGGCCACTCCCCAGAAACATCATATTCCTGCGATTGGCTCACCAATTTTCCCAGAAGTCTGCTTAAGATACAAGTCAGATTTCAGGCATCCCCTGCAACAAAAATGTCATTTTTGGAGAGATACTTTCAATAGGAACACGTCTAAAGGGATGCAGGCTCAGTAGATTTCCTCATTAGTGCCCTGCAGCTCCACACCTGACAGTTAATTATGAAACCACTCCCATTAGACCTACTCAGTACAGAGGCACAGACAAACACACAGGGATTTCTTCAGAATAACAAAAGGTAGGAATCTGCAACAAAGGTTGTTACAATCCTTGCAATGTACATAAATGGTTTTTTTTCTCAACAAAAGTGGACTTACGCTTTAAGCATGCAGTAGAACAACATTTGCATTGTAATCACTAACATTTATTTAATTTCTGTTTATTTCCAGCATAAATTTAATAGATTTTCCAACAAAATGGACCCATGATCCATAAATATACACATTCACTTTCTCATAACTATCATTCATCTTAGCTTTGTCCTTCCGATAGCCACACTTAATCCTAACCTGATATCATTTAACACATATTATATTTTATTATCTGTTCCTCATCATATATTTTGGTTAAACCACTTTTTTACTCCAGCTGCCTATTTCTAGTAAGATTTCCAAAAATTCAATGCTGCAGTGTACACAGAGTGTTCTCTCTATTTATCCAGTCTTTTATCTTTCTGCAGGCTTGCAGAATGCCAATCATTGATTCTGTACTATGCAGTTTTAACTATATAAGTTACATATCATTGCCAATACCTATTGTGCATTTTATTGCATCAATGTACTGTATGCTATTTTTCTTTTTCATTCTGAATGACTAGGGATGCACCGATACCATTTTTTTTACAACGAGTACAAGTACCGATACTTTTTTTTAGTACTCGCCGATACCAATTACTGATACCTACCGCAAATGTTTTGTTTTCTCTGCAGCTGTCAGCAATGGTACAAAGCATTAAAAAGTTATTTACAAATTAAATACATTTTTTTTTTAATTATTTTGCGCTTTTTCAATGTGAAATATGTAAATATACGTTAATATATGTGTAAAAATATTCCCTGACAAAGCAAACAAAAAAAAAGTATTAATTGTTTATCGTTTATAAAATAGAAAACAAAAACAAAAACAACAAAAAAAAGCAGGAAAATAATAATTAAATGGAGGAGATTAGGGAGTTAATTAAGGCTGATTAGAGTAAATTAAGGGTTAATAAGGGGTTAAACAGAGGAACATTTGTTCATCCCTTTGATCTGCAGATGAAGAAACAAAAAGATACAAAACGAAACAATGTTTCTTTTTATTTTCGCGTTTCAGCGGCTGAGCAATGTTGTTAATAAACTTTTTTTTTTTTGACAGCTCCAATTACCGGACTTCTTTAACACTTCAGCTGTCAACAGGAGAGATCCACTGACAGCTCAAAGAACCGAGCCTGAAAGTATCGGTTTCAGGTATCGGTGCATTTGCACGAGTACTGATACTTATGCAAATACTCGGTATCGATACCGATACTGATACTAGAGGTGCAACTCTATTTATAAGCTTTAAATACTTGCTACCCTAGGCTGGCTGTAGTTCTGTTTGCAGAGAAAAACCCTACAATACAAACACATTTGTGTCCTCCAGTCTTCTACTGGTTCAAAGAGATATGTTATTGCTGGTCCCCAAAACCTGATGTAGTTTTTTAGGTTGCAGGGATTTTAGTGAAAATAGTTAATATGACTTTCACAGTAAGCACAATTTGTGTTCCCAACCATCACCTATCTAACATATTTATCTTCACCATCATATTTAACTGGTCCCTGTAGCTATGGCTCTGCGGCTCTGGCTGTAACCCCAGTGCGTAAGCATCTAAAGCATCCATCAAGGTGTTGGATGTGAAGATTCTGCCAGACGACATAGCTTTGCAAGAGAGGGTAGATCTAAGGGATATCTAAGGAACAGGTGAGTATACAGATATTTGTATTAAAGGTTTATTTATTTATTTGTTTTTATTAAAACAGGTGCAGTGTTTTTTTAAACACCCACCCTATCCTCTAAAATTTACTTTTAACACGTACCCCACCCCTAACACTGAAACGTAACCAATACATAAGCCCTGAAAATGGACCCCTAACATTCAACCTTTCCTATCATTTAAAGTGTTATGCCGCGTACACACGACCGGTTTTGCCGTCGGAAGAAAACTCTGAAGGTTTCTCCAATGGCACACCGACGGATTTCTGCTCAAGCGGTCTTGCATACACATGGTCACACCAAAGTTCGACCATCCAGAACGCGGTGACGTACAACACATACGACGGGACTAGAAAAAAGAAGTGCAATAGCCAGTAGCCAATAGCTTCCGTCTCGTACTTGCTTCAGAGCATGCGTTGTTTTTGGTATGTCGGAACAGCATACAGATGAGCGGTTTTCCTGATAGGAATTGGTTCCGTCGGAAATATTTAGAACATGTTCCATTTCTAGGTCCGTCAGAATTTTCGAAAAAAAAAGTCAGATGAGGCATACACACGATCAGAATGGACGATGAAAAGCTTCCATCTGACTTTTTCTGTTGGACATTCAGCTCGTGTGTACGCAGCTTTACTAAACCCACAACAGTAAAATCAGTCTCTATATGCAGTAAAGCATGCTTGTTATAATCACTGTGGAACCTAAGGGGTTTATCCTGCGCATTGTGTAAAAAGGCTGTTTGATCCTGTCTTCTGTAATCCTCCCCTTCTTCCACGGTCCCCAATCCATCTGCTGATAGTACAGAGCCTTGGGGACAAGCTGCACATGCTCAGATTTGTGTGTATTGCTAGAGAGTTTTTTTTTTATTCATTTTTGTGGAAGGGTGCATGTGATCAGCACAGGGCAAATCAGCGCTGTCCGGACAGAGGGTCAGGAGTTGTGTAGCCTCATAGGACAGTCAGAGGACAATGAAAACTCCTTCTACAAGCTTTAACCAGTAAAATTTAAATGTGTAGGTTAGGGATTAATGGCGCTGCCTATGAACTGAACATTGATCTAGTGAATCGCCCTTCACAGGTGATTGTGCATTAGCATGAAATGTCAATCTAAGACAGTGTTGTGTGCTCTTAAGCTCCACCTATTTACAATTGATGGAACTTTAAACTTTTAAATCCTAGGTGAAATACCGTTAAACATTCATCAATTAGCTAGTACGTGCATTACCACCAAGTTTACCAACATCTGCTATAAACATTTATATTCCTAAACCAAATAAAGTCCACCTTATACACAGGTTTATAGCCACACTCAAAGTGATCAGATGAAGTCCACCTTATGCAAAGGTTTGTGATCACACTAATGCCCCGTACACACGGTCGGATTTTCCGATGGAAAATGTGTGATAGGACCTTGTTGTCGGAAATTCCAACCTTGTGTAGGCTCCATCACACATTTTCCATAGGAATTTCCGACACACAAAGTTTGAGAGCTTGCTATAAAATTTTCCAACAACAAAATCCGATGTCGGAAATGCCGATCGTGTGTACACAAATCCGACACACAAAGTGCCACGCATGCTCAGAATAAATTAAGAAATGAAAGCTATTGGCTACTGCCTCGTTTATAGTCCCGACGTACGTGTTTTACGTCACCGCGTTTAGAGCGATCGGATTTTCCGACAACTTTGTGTGACCATGTGTATGCAAGACAAGTTTGAGCCAACATCTGTTGGAAAAAATCCATGGATTTTGTTGTCGGAATGTCCGATCAATGTCCGATCGTGTGTACTGGGCATTAGAGTGGAAAAAGTGTTTTAAGTGCTTCACCGAGCACTGCAAAAAACTGAAAATAATGGCAATAAAGAGTAAGCAGTCCAGTATAAAAGTCATAACATCATTTTTCTAGTGACTTGTGCAGTTTTCAAAGTAAGTGACTTGTGCTTGCACTTGATTCCAATCCTTGTGCCAAAGTGACTGTTGTGCTTCCCCTTTGGATCCCTACTCACCAGATCCTGGCACCCCTACAGGGGCAAATCGCATATGGTGAGTGTGCAGCAGGCTTCTTCTTTTTTAAAAGAATTAATCACATGTAACAGTACCCATGTTACATATGTTATCGAATGTCCTTGCCATCTCCAGTATGTGGGTTTTATAGCCACACTCAAAGTGATCAGATGAAGTCCACCTTATGCAAGGGTTTGTGATCACACTAATGCCCTGTACACACAGTCAGATTTTCCTACAGAAAATGTTCGATGGGAGCTTGTTGTCGGAAATTCCGATCGTGTGTAGGCTTCATTGGGATTTCCATCACACAAAATTTTAAATCTGGATCTCAGATTTTCTGACAATAAAATCCGTTGTCGTAAATTCCGGTCATGTGTACACAATTCCGACGCACAAAGTTCCACGCATGCTCGGAATCAAGCAGAAAAGCCGCACTGGCTATTGAACATAATTTTTCTCGGCTCGTGGTACATGTTGGATTGGAATCAAGTGCAAGCACAAGTCACTTACTTTGAAAACTGCACAAGTCACTAGAAAAATGATGTTATGACTTTTATACTGGACTGCTTACTCTTTATTGCCATTATTTTCAGTTTTTTGCAGTGCTCGGTGAAGCACTTAAAACACTTTTTCCACTCTAATGCCCAGTACACACGATCGGACATTGATCGGACATTCCGACAACAAAATCCATGGATTTTTTCCAACAGATGTTGGCTCAAACTTGTCTTGCATACACATGGTCACACAAAGTTGTCGGAAAATCCGATCGCTCTAAACGCGGTGACGTAAAACACGTACGTCGGGACTATAAACGAGGCAGTAGCCAATAGCTTTCATTTCTTAATTTATTCTGAGCATGCGTGGCACTTTGTGTGTCGGATTTGTGTACACACGATCGGCATTTCCGACATCGGATTTTGTTGTTGGAAAATTTTATAGCAAGCTCTCAAACTTTGTGTGTCGGAAATTCCTATGGAAAATGTGTGATGGAGCCTACACAAGGTTGGAATTTCCGACAACAAGGTCCTATCACACATTTTCCATCGGAAAATCCGACCGTGTGTACGGGGCATTAGTGTGATCACAAACCTTTGCATAAGGTGGACTTCATCTGATCACTTTAAGTGTGGCTATAAACCTGTGTATAAGGTGGACTTTATTTGGTTTAGGAATATAAATGTTTATAGCAGATGTTGGTAAACTTGGTGGTAATGCACGTACTAGCTAACTGATGAATGTTTAACGGTATTTCACCTAGGATTTAATAAGTTCCATCAATTGCAAATAGGTGGAGCTTGAGAGCACACAACAATGTCTTAGATTGACATTTCACTCAAATGCACAATCACCTGTGAAGGGCGATTCATTAGATCAATTTTCAGGTCATAGGCAGTGCCATTTATCCCTAACCTACACATTTAAATTTTACATTATTGGAGCTCCTCTTTGGGGCACCTTAGGGGAGACCGCAGCCTAGCCTATACCTAAGTGTGGATTTATTAACATATATATAAGCTTTAACCAGTGCTTGGCTGGACACTGATAGAAGTCACAAGACTGCTATATACTGCTGATGAGAAAAGGGATTTAGCAGTTTATATTTACTAAAATAATTGCATTCCTATGTTCTGCGTACTGTGGGAGACGAGATATAGTGAATGCAGGGCTCTGGGTTTAGTAACCCTCCAACCTAACCCTTAAGGCTATGTTTCCACTATTACGTCCCCAAAGTTGCGTGATTTACACTGCAACTTTGCTATGCGATTTGTGTTGCGATGTCATGCGACCGGTGAAAGCCATGTGAGAACAAGTCGCACCGAAGTAGGAACAAAGTAGTGCAAGAACCTTTTTTAGAGTCGCTGTGACTTGAGTCGCACCAATTAGAACAGGGTCATTGAAGTACATGGGTTTTGATTTGTCATGCGACTTCACATGTGTCAAGTCGCACAACTCACAGTAGTGGAAACAGAGCCTTAAATGAACACAAACCCCAGGGCCTAATTTCAATTCAAGGGACCTCTACAAAAACATTTGGATGCCCCCCCCCCAGCAACTTCTTTCTGTTGCACCCGGCAGTGGCATTTAAGAGAAGGATGACATCATTTTAACATAAAATATGCCTAAATGAAGGATAGGTAGCAGGAGAAATGTCAGCATAGTCAGTGCACTATAACAGATCATTGCTGTGGATAGAATTTATCAAGGAAGAGGCAGCAGTTCTGGTAATTAGCTTTTAATTTATGAACATCCTATGAATTTTTTATGGAGTATAACATTTAAGGCTTTGGTGTAATAGGTAAGCTCTTCCAACTCCCCAGAAAGCAAGAGCTGAGCACTGTGATTTAGCATTCAATAAAAAAAATAAATGATTAAAGTGGATGTAAACCCAATGTCATCCTTTCTAAACTACTGCCATAGTGGTTATCTATAAGGATATACATGCCTCCTGCATGTATCTTTACCTGTCAAATGTCTCCCCTCTGTCTGTTATGAGAGCTGAAAAACTGCAGATTGTGTGGGTGGGTCTGTTGTCTGGAGCTCGGTGGGTGGAGTCGTGATGTCAGTAGACTCCCCGCCCACCTCTACACTCCCCTTGTCAATATGCATTTTCTCCTGTGTATTTCTTACACTGAACTTCTGCTATGATCTCTAACATCCAATGAAAAGACAGGAAAGTAACCACATGACTTCAGCATGCCAAATCATGCTGAGGTGTGGAACATCCAATCCTTGCAGAGCTGCTGAAGAAAGGAGTGGGGGAGGGAATTAAAAAAATAATGCATGTCTTAGGCTAGTGCACGAGATATGTAAATCACCTGTCACTCACAGCAAGGGGGAGGATTTGACAAAGTTTTTCTCTGTTTGTGAAGTTTTATCTCACTGAACAATAAAAGAGGATTGCTCAGAGATGGATTAACTCTGTGTGGCAAGACTGGGCTCAAATGATAGGAAATCTTATACTCTACATTATGACATAAAAAACAACAAATTTTTGGGTTTACATCCACTTTAAATAAAGAATGTTATTATTTACATTTTCTATGACATAATTGATGGTGCTCCTATGCACAATTACTCTATAACCCTAATATAAACCTCTTTGAGGCTGGGTTCATACTAGAGCATTGTGTGGCTCACAGCAGGGGGTCCGGTGCATCTCCATTCACCGGTTCAGGTCCGATTTCAGCCCAAATTTTGGGCTGAATTCGGACCTGAAATAGACCAGAAGACACACAGGACTCCTGTGCAATTCGCACCGGAGCCGCTTCGGACATATGTGAACCGACTCCATAGAATGCCGTTCACAATCTCCTGCTATGCGAAGTGGATGCGGAGAACCCAACATCCAATTCGCAACAGTGTGAACCCAGGCTAAATGTGGCTTTTTTTTTTTTCAAAATTACAGATCTCAACTGTTTTCTCTCTTTTTGGATTAGGAGACACTCTGGGATTTGTTTCAGCTTCAGAAAGACTTCTATGATTAAGCCCCACATTGGCAAAATGCATTTGGGGTATTTTCTATGAGCTGATACCATTTCTTATTAATTTTGCATTCACAGAGTGCTGAGTCTGTGTGCTGTCAGTTGCCAGTTCTTGTTCAGGAAGACTTTGTTAGGCACACCCGGTTAATATCAGTTTTTAGCCAGGATGCCCAGAAGAAGCTTTGAAGGCAATAAATCTACTTACAGATGGGAGGAAGCAAAAGAGATCTGTGATTAACATCAACTCAGCATGAGAGTTAAAAAAAAGGAACTTCCCTCAATCATAAAAATGACAGAAAAAGCACCTTTGGAAATGTTCAGTAATAACAATCTACAAACATGTATCGATCAAAGTTCAATTTGCATGCCACATCCCTAAATCTGGTGTATCAAAAAAGTATCTGTAGTAACATATGGGACTTTTGAGGGACAACGTTTTAGTCAATTTTGTAACATTTCATTTCATTTCTTTTGAAAAATAAATGAAATAAAATGTTACAAAATTTACTAAAATGTTGTGCCTCAAAAGTCCCATATGTTACTACAGATACTTTTTTCACACAATCTACAAACATATACTTATAGATAATTGCATGCTTTTTATTCGGAATAAATGTATCTCTTTTTGCTTTTGGGATCTCTGCCTGGAACTCCAATTTTAAGTGAATGCAAAAAATGCTTGTCTAACTCAGGGGTCTCCAAACTTTCTAAACAGAGGGCCAGTTTACTGGGAGTAGAAAATACCTGGGCATCAGTGCCACATCATTGGTTTTAATAGGAGGAATAGTGCCCCATTGTCTATCAATAAGAAGAATAGTACCTCATTGATGGTGTCAGTAGGCGGAATGGTGCTCCATCATTGGTGTCAGTCGGTGAAATAATGCCCCAAGAGCCAGATAAAAGCAAGCAAATGGCTACATTCGGCCCCCGGGCCGCAGTTTGGAGACCAGTGATCTAACTAATGAATGTCAGATGATTTATTATCATCATGCAGAGCTACTATATGTGCTGATTTGATTTCTGAAATAGAGGAAAGGTCTGCTTTAATGATGTGATACTGGATCTGTGTTAACTTTTCATGTGCACATATTTTATATCTTTTCTCAGCAAACACTATACTTGTTGCTACATTCATTGTTTAGTAAAAGGACAACTTTACTTTGGTTGTCCTTTGAAGCCAAACTGTGACTTTGCAGGTTACTAGACATGTGCATTGCATTTTGTTCCGAATCGAAATTCGGGCAAATTTTTCATTATTCAGAAATTCATATACATCCAAATTTCCGAATTACAAAAGTAACAAATTTAAACGAATCCAAAATAATTATTCAAATCGAAAAAAGCAAACAAAATTCAAATCGAATCAAATTCAAAAACAAATTTGAATCGAGTTTGAAAACAAATTCGAAAAAATAGAAAATAGAATATAAAACAATAAAGCAATAGAATAAAAATAAAAGAATATTAAAGAATAGAATAGAATTTAATAGAATGTAATGAAATAGAACATGACCATCTTCTGAAATTCAAATTGCGAATAGTATAAATTCGAATTCAAGAATAGATTGGAATATAATTCAAAACAATGGAAACTAAAATAGAAAAGAATAGAAAAACAATAGAACAGAAGAGAATAAAATATAATATATATTATATTTTATTCTCTTCTGTTCTATTGTTTTTTCTTTTCTCTTCTTTTCTATTCTATTCTAATCTTTTCTATTCGAATTTGAATTAATTCTATACGAAATTCAAATTTCTTATAGAATGAAATCAAATTTGAATAGAAAAGATTAGAATAGATTAGTTTTGAATTCAAAAAAATTTTGACCGAATTCGAAAAAAGTCGATCAAATTTGAAAACATTTACCAGATTACAAAAAACTATCAGATTTGAAAAAATTCTACCGCATTCGAAAAAATTTGACCAAATTCGAAAAAGTAAACTATATATAACCATTTTCCAAAATTCGAATTTCGTATAGAATGAAATCAAATTAGAATAGAAAAGATTAGAATGGAATAGAAAATAATAGAAAAGAATAAACTAGAAAAACAATAGAACAGAATAGAATAAAATATAATATATATTATATTTTATTCTATTTTGTTCCATTGTTTTTCTAGTCTATTCTTTTCTATTATTTTCTATTCTAATTCAAATTCATTCTATACGAAATTTGAACTTCTGAAGCCATCTTCCGAAATTCGAATTTCATATAGAATGAATTCAAATTCGAATGGTTATATTCGAAAATGGTTATATATAGTTTACTTTTTCAAATTCGGTTGAATTTTTTCGGTAGAATGCGGTAAATTTTTTTCAAATTTGATAGTTTTTTTCGAATGCCGTAGATTTTTTTCCGAATGCGGTAGATATTTTTTCGAATGCGGTAGATTTTTTTTCGAATGCGGTCAAATTCTTTCGAATTCGAATACGAAGCGAAATGAATCCCAAAAACTAATGTAACAAATGTAGCGAATTTAACTAAACGAATTTAGTTAAATAACGAAACAAAACACATTTTTTCATCCTGCACATGTCTACAGGTTACAAAACTGCATATCTTGTACAGTACTGAGCTGGAAAAAAAAAACACTCAGGCAATCTTCTTGCATTTGTGCACACAATTTATAGCTAAATGCACAATCCAGCTACTATGGTAGGGGTTCTTTTTCAGACTACGTGATGCCTAGCATGGTCCATGCCAAGTCATAGACACCACACCGTCACCCCTTCTATAGTTCTCTGTACATAGTTGCCCCATCTCTCAACATAAACATGTATAGTCCACCATCTGTTCAGTGTGATCTAGTAGCACCTTCTCTCTTCCTACCTGGAGAAGTTTGCTAAAGGTAAGAAGAAGCCCAGATTGTCTTGTGGCACAAGCTAACACTGATCTTTTATTACACAGTTAGCTTTTCTTTTTTCTTTTTTTTACTCACAACCAAAATTGTATTATATTGCAGCTTTTCAATCATTAGATGTGGTGGCTGCATCAGTTTTCTTTTATGTGACTTTTATCCCTTTCTTTTTCACTTGGTAATCTGGCCAGTAACACACCTTCTGTATTAGTGAGACACCACACTGGAGGAATGAGTATAGGGGGCCCGGGGGGGGGGGGGGGGTAGATATCTCACCAGATTTAGAATCACGAATTGAAGCCAAATTTCAGCTCACACTTTATAATCAGTTACAGCAAACTTTTTCTTTCCTTTTGTGATAAAGGTTTTGCATGAATAAATAAAAGCTGATCGTTTTAATCACCCCTGCCAGTGTTAAGTGGTTTGCCTCATACATTTAAACTGATACATTCTGCTGGAGAGCTGGCAAAGCTGAGCTTTTGAAAAACAACAGACATGCTGGCTGGTTCACCAGATGAAAATAGAAGAAAGAGAGAAAAAAAAAATGATTACAGATATCACACCTAAGAATTGGTAAGCTGCAATATAATAAATGTTTGCTTTAGGGTTTTAAACAGCTAAATAAAAGTACGATGTTCTGGCAAGGTTGCAGATGTTCAAAGAAGGAAAATGCCACTCCAGGTGAGCAATCACTGCAGTCCGGATGTACGGGGTGCAAGCCACGGCTCGCCACTGATGATCAATAGGAAGAAAAGAAAGGCTGCACACCAAAGGAACGTTCCAACCTGTTTATTCCAAAATAGGAAATGACAGCCAACAAGACAGAGTGCCCAAACCCAGGAGGTGACGCATTTCACACTGACCTCAGTGCTTCTTCAAACCTGTAAATTATTACAGACAGCGGCGACAAGACAATGGTGACAAGACAGCGGCAGCAGACCGGGCCCCCGCTGGCAAAAGAGCTGGAAGAAGATAGCGGAGGGGTCCGGGAGAAGAGGGGGAACACCAGGAGAAGTCAGAAGAAGACCCCCCGAAGTCGGAAGAAGACCCCGGAGCTGCCTAATAAATTACTCTTAAAACCTGTGTACTGTGTTTTTTTTTTTTAATTGACACTTTTTTCCCTAGGTGAATGGGTAGGGGTACAATGTACCCCATACTCATTCACATAGGGTGGGGGGCCGGGATCTGGGTTCCCCCTTATTAAAGGGGGCTCCCGGATTCCGATAAGCCCTCCGCCTGCAGACCCCGACAACCAATGGCCAGGGTTGTCGAGAAGAGGCCCTTGTCCTCATCAACATGGGGACAAGATGCTTTGGGGTGGAGGGGCCCCCCTCCCCCCAAGGCACGCCCCCCCCATGTTGAGGGCATGCGGCCTGGTATGGCTCAGGAGGGGGGGGGCGCTTGCTCGTCCCCACCCCCTTTCCTGACCGGCCGGGCTGCGTGCTCGGATAAGGGTCTGGTATGGATTTTGAGGGGACCCCCACGCCGATTTTTCGGCGTAGGGGGTTCCCCTTACAATCCATACCAGACTGAAGGGCCTGGTATGCCCCTGGGGGGGAACCCACGCCGTTTTTTTCATTTAAAATTTGGCGCGGCGTTCCCCCTCAAGATTCATACCAGACAACTGTCAGCACTGCCTGTCGCTCATCACAAAAGGAAAAAAAAGTTTTCCTTTCCCGATGGCTCGTGCGACGGGGCTCGCTGGTGTCAAATCTTGCCGATAACTGCGGCGAGATTGACACAATATCGCGGTCACCTACTGTATGTCTATACAATTCCTGAGCTAAATTCATATGTCAATGAAATCCCCCGATCGTTGTCATTTAAAAACACAAAGAAATCCCTGAGGGATTCAGGGGTGCCATCCCATAGGAGGAGGATGTCGTCTCTATATTTGGCCCACAGTACCAATGAGGGCCTGTGTTCAGAATAGACGACATCCTCCTCCCATTTTACCATAAAAAGGCTGCCAAGGCGGAGCTGCCACGTGTTATGGGGATAACCAGTATCTATAAATACTCAGCCAGTACAGTGGTCCAGCACCCCAGATGATGACTTCTAAGTCGAAACACGTCGGGAGTATATGCTGAGACCACTGTCTTCTTTTATACAATCGCTTGATTTTACTGCTAAACACTTGAGTGTATTTCCTTTGCTTTTCCTGTATTAAAATTTCCATACGCAGTTACGCTATATGCCTTCCTCTTTTTTTTAATGGCGGGGCTGACTGCCTATATCTACTGAGTCCATCCATACCTTACACCTGTTCGGAAGTCCATCCGGAGGTCATATCTGGATAGAGCATCTGATCTCCTTGGTATATTATACCACAAAGCTTGATTGACTCACTAGGTGTACACCTATTTGAGTTCAATCCCTCTGGTAAGCAGCTTCTGGTGTCTTTGGTGGTGAATCTACTATCAACTGTTATTACATCTTACATATTTGAAGTTAAAGACTGTCACTATATTATATCCACATGTGGTTGAGGATTATCACCACACATGATTGAAGCTTGTCACTGACTTTTTTTTTTGGACATCACACGTCCAAGTTCCTCTGTTTATAGACATCACATGTAATAATAGAGGACTGCTTGGAGTATTTTTGAGCACATCATTTATTATTCACGTTTTTTGTACTCATATTATTTGTTACGGTTTATATGATCACATAAGCGCTGCACATTTCACCCAACTTCTTCAAACCTGTGGCACAACTGAAGCACTGAGCATATAAAGGGCTCCATCCTCCCATGCAGGTGCGGGATAATGCAATCAGCCGAATGTCCGACAAGCCAATCCTATACAGGATGTGCTATGTTACTAGCAGAAAAACTTTGATCCTGGAGTTGAACTTTAAAGCTTTCATTCTCCCTGTCATTGTAAGCTACATAAGTAAACATTTAATTTCAGCTCCACTGTGGGCTTCACATTTAAGATCTCTTGGGCGGGCATAAGTTTTATGCTACTGTGCTGTTACCCCCTTTATATTACATATTGATTCGTTTAATTTGTTTTTTTTTGTGGGATCCACCTAGTTACATGCATACATATATATACTGTATATGCTCTCCCCCTCCTAAAGTTGTTGTAAAGCAGGGCTAGGACAAAGGATGGGCAGAAGGGACAAGTGCCCTGGGCGCAGTGTTATATGAAAGGGGAGGGGCGCACTGAGGCCGCTCTGTTTTACAGCTGCCTCACTAACAGAAGCAATGGCAGAGACATGACTTTCAGGAAGAGCAGTAGACATGTGCGCCGTCAAATTTGTTTTGTTTCGTCCTGTTCCGTTTCGTATTAGAATTAATTTTCGTAACATTTACGAATGTCCGTTAGGAATTTGGATCCGAAATTCGTAAATGAAATTTCGTATTTCGTGCAAAATTCAGAAGCATAGCAATTCATATTTCGGATCCTCCTGAATGTACGAATTTACGGAAATTCTTACAAATTTTCGATTCGTATGAAACTAATCGCACATGTCTAGAGCAGTCTGCTCTCTCCTCCCTCCAATAGGAGCCTGTGGGCAGAAGAAAGGAGGACAGCGACTAAAAACACCTTTGTCTGTATATTGAGTGCTGGGGAGTGAGGGCAGAGTGTCCTTCTTTTCGTTTCTACAGAGCAGAGATATGAAGTCTTTTGCTAAGGACTAGAGGAAGAAAGAAAAAAAGCAGTAAGCGTGTGCAATCACTGCCCCCTCTGCATGTCATGCTCCTGCTAACCTCTACCATACTTGCTAACTGTTTCTGATTTGCCCAGACAGTCCTGATATTTACTCACTTGTCCCTTGATGGCTGAGTTGGGAGCTATGTCTCGAGATGACAGCATGCTACCTAAAGCCCCGTACATGCGAGCCGAATGCTGGCTGGCATTGGTACTGCGGGCGGTCCAACAGAAGTCGGCTATTCGGCTGGCTTCTGTCGAAGGGTCATGACCGAAAAAGGTGAGAGGTAAGCTCTCCCGGTGAGCGTTCTCAGCCAATGGCTAACCGTTGTGTTCTGGCGGGGGGGGGGCGTCCCCCTGTCAGAACACAATAACACAACAGGGGAGGTAGCTGTACTAACATTGCACAGTTAGCACAGCAGCTCCTCCTGAGATGTCAGCTTTTGTTCATTCAGCCCTGCTGGGTGGAACAAAAAAAAAAAAACGAATAGTGTGTACTAAGCAAAGTACATACAACAAACTTTTATAAAACCATAGATAGACAACATTAATTAAATAGATGGCCAAAATTAGTCAGTGATATATTTAAACCACCAATCAACACACATGTCACAGAATATATTTTACAACCAATCAAACCTTAAAGAATTGTTAAACAGTTGTTACATGTCCGTCCAACATGTTTCGATTTCAAGAAAATCTTCAGATATGGGTGGCAAGTCTGCAATATAAGTATATCAGAAGACATTCTCAAGCATAAAATACATTGTCAATTGACAGAATATGAAAATAATCAGCCAAGAATTAAAATATCGTGTCCATAAGTTGTCGGAGATACCTACAGTAGATAAAAAGAAGGAGCGCAAGGAGTTCCTCCTTCACATATAAAAAATATATATATATATATATATATATATATATATATATATATATATATATATATATATATATATATATATATATATATATATATATATATATAAATATAAAATGAGTAATATAGAAATTGACAAACTGAACAACCAAATGTATCCCAATTTACAAAAAATACATATCTAAAAATCTTACCCAAATGAGAAGCAAAAGGGGAAAAAAGCTACCATAAATAGCTCATAGGATTCCCATAATCCACAAGTTGTTTCCAGCACAGTAATTAAGGATTCAATCAACAAGGGACAAATACTCCCAAAGGGGAGAGGCACTATTAATAAAAATATGTAGGTGGTCAAAAACGAAAAAATGCAGAGATGCTAGAAAAAGATGGCTGAAAAGGGTCTTACCCAATAGATCGACAATCTCTTATTCGGTTATTCAACAGGATCAAGGATATAATAACAGCAGCAGAACCCTAACTCCCTCCAATCCATCTTTATTTACATAGAGATATGGGAGGGGTGAAAGATCATGTGGTCACCCACATCAATGGGAACCAAACTTAGGTGCTAAACAAAGGAAAAAAGTGCCAAAACCACATGGTGAAAAAAAGGAAACAACAGCCTCTTATATCCTGCATTGCGTCTCCTGTCATTTCCGGCACGATGACGTCACTTCCGGGATTCTTTCATGTATGGAACATGGAAGCAAGGCTAAGTGACTCAACTCTGCATAAAAACATAGGAGCTGGGGTGCAAAAAAATGGCAGCAGGTGTCAAAATTTGAAATATTTGGCAGCAGCAGGAGGCAGTTTGTTCGCTGAAGGGCTGGAGAGCAGTACAATGACTGTGTCAGGGAATCCCTGTGAGAAGTCTGGCATGCAGGAATGTGCATGCATGCAGCATTTCCCATACAATAGGGACTCTCGCTCACATGCGCGTATGAAGGCGCATGGGAATACGCGTGCGTACACTAGTGCGTATGCATGTTGGCACCAGTCGGCCTATTTAAGGATGCATCTGCCCTTGCTAAAGTGCTGACTGGTCTTTCAGCTGTCCCCTGTGTTCTGCGTTCATCCTGTGTGTTTTCCTTGTTGTTGACCCGGCATGCTCCTGACCTAATGTTGAATTCTGCTTCTGACTCATTGCCAGTTTGTGACTCTGGCTCTGTTCCTGACTTTGGCTCTGCTCTTTGATTGGGTACCTGGCTGCCCGCCTGTTGATGACCCTGAATATTTCATTGGCCATGCACCTGTCTTCAATCCTGGCTTCTTGTCCTACTTGACTGCATGACTGGCGGTCTGCTAAACCAGCTCTGTGCACCACTGAGTGCTCCTGTCTTATCTCTGCTGAGAGCCCCGACAAGCCACACATCTCAGACCTTTAGCATAAGTGGAGTGCCCCTTAAACCTTGGCTGGACTTCTGAGCACAGTTACTGTTCCTGTACTGATGGTCTGTCAGTCTCCTTGGGACTGCAAGTTCTCTTAACCCCTTTATGGCAGAGTAGCCCGACGGAAGCCTCTCTTCAGTGCAAGACACATGAAAGCCAGCATGGAGTTTTCTAAAAAAACACCTGAAGGACTCCAAGATGGTGAGAAATAAGATTCTCTGGTCTGATGAGACCAAGAAAGAACTTTTTGGCCTTAATTCTAAACGGTATGTGTGGAGAAAACCAGGCACTGCTCATCACCTGTCCAATACAGTCCCAACAGTGAAGCATGGTGGTGGCAGCATCATGCTGTGGGGGTGTTTTTCAGCTGCAGAGACAGGACGACTGGTTGCAATCGAGGGAAAGATGAATGCAGACAAGTACAGGGATATCCTGGACGAAAACCTTCTCCAGAGTGCTCAGGACCTCAGACTGGGCCGAAGGTTTACCTTCCAACAAGACAATGACCCTAAGCACACAGCTAAAATAACGAAGGAGTGGCTTCACAACAACTCCGTGACTGTTCTTGAATGGCCCAGCCAGAGCCCTGACTTAAACCCAACTGAGCATCTCTGGAGAGACCTAAAAATGGCTGTCCACCAACGTTTACCATCCACCCTGACAGAGCTGCAGAGGATCTGTAAGGAGAAATGGCAGAGGATCCCCAAATCCAGGTGTGAAAAACTTGTTGCGTGTTTCTCAAAAAGACTCAGGGTTGTATTGGATCAAAAGGGTGCTTCTACTAAATACTGAGCAAAGGGTCTGAATACTTAAGACCATGGGATATTTCAATTTTTCTTTTTTAATAAATCTGCAAAAATGTCAACAATTCTGTGTTTTTCTGTCAATATGGGGTGCTGTGTGTACATTAATGAGGAAAAAATGAACATAAATGATTTTAGCAAATGGCTGCAATATAACGAAGAGTGAAAATTTAAGGGGGTTTGAATACTTTCCGTCCCCACTGTATTTATATATATTTTTGCTGATAAAGTTTTATTATGCCTAATAGGTCAGCACCGACAAGCCATGTAAAGCAGTCTTCTGAGAATCACAGACAGTCAATCAATTTAGCTGGCCCAATTACTTGAAGAGATTGTAATGGTAAACAGATTATAACAAGGCTAAATGCAGCAATAGAAGTGGGCAGACGCCTCTACATTGTGAGCAAGGTGCACAATCTGAGCTGCGACTAGGAAAACAACTTGATATTGACCGGGGAAGAAAATCATTGCACATAACGTCAGAGATTTGATTTAGCCCTGAGTAGATTATTACTGATAATTTAGAGATTTAAAATGAATTTAAGTACCTGCTACAATTTTCATAGGCAGAGTTTAAAGTGATTCTGTCAATAAACTCTGAACAAATACCTGAAAACAGAAAATACTAAAAATCTGATGGTTTTAATATAAAACATTTATCTTTTAAAGTATATGAATGAGCAAAATGAAAAAAAAAAGAAAAGAAAAAGCATCATGACATGTACATTTCTCTATGGTTTATCCCTTTAAAATTCTGTAAGGACAGAAAATTAACTGTTAATCTGCCAGAAAATCCAGCAAGCCCCTAAATTGCTGTTTGAGTTGACAGCTCTGCTGCACTAAACCACCAAACATTGTTATCAGCCCTGCCCTTCTTTGACAACAGAACACTTCAACCTCTCCTTGGCTCGATGACAAAAGGTGGGGGCTGTTCATAGAGTCCATAGAGGAAAACTCTGACAGGGCTGATGATGATACTTGTTGAGATTTCAGTGAAGAGGAAGTGTTGGTTGCTCTAATAGGAAGTGAGAAGCTCACCAGATTTCTGGCAGGATCAGCTGGTTACAAAACATGGGGGATTTATAAATATTTTAGAGATGTTCTGAGTAACTTTTTTGCCCAGATAAGAACAATACAATACAACTATTAAAACAATTAATTAAATATCTATCTATCTATCTATCTATCTATCTATCTATCTATCTATCTATCTATCTATCTATCTATCTATCTATCTATCTATCTATCTAGTGAGAATTTCTGTCTCTGAGAAAATGGATTTATAATGGACACAGAACTCTCAAAGAGTCAGTTTGAGAAGTGCCAGCAGATATGTTGTAAGCGGAGAAAACTGTATTTTAAGTCTTCTCTGGAGTTGGTAAGTCCGGATCAGGGCTGGGACCTTGAAGGTTCTAAAGCAGTGGTCATCAACCCTGTCCTCAGGGCCCACTAACAGGCCAGGTTTTATGTATTACCTTGGGGAGATGCAGACTGAAATAAAGCAATCACGGGGGGGCAGGAGGCGGAGCCTAGCGGAGCAGACATGCATTGTTAGAGCTCCACACCGCTGAGGAGAGAAGAGAAGGACAAAGCGGAGCCTGCAGGCTCAAAAGGTATCCATTTGAACCTTTTTGCCCCAGGGAACAAACTGTGAAAGTTTGGGCAGGAAATATGGTACTGGGAGGAAACCGTGGCAGAAATAAAAATCACCTCACAAAGAGCTCACAGGCACTCACTGCAGCTGAAGCAGCTCCAGTCACCTCACAATATACAGCATCAGGGCGCTCTCACAGACAGAAAATGTCACAGCAAGACTCTCCATTTGAGTCAGATACAGAACAAATCCTCTCACAAACTTCTCCACAAGCCTCCTCAGTATCCCCAGTAATATTATTACAATTTGAAAAGATGCTTCATAAGGCTTTAAAACAAACCTCAGACCAAATAACAAAAAGCCTAACCAAAGAAATAAGAGAGCTGGGAAACCGCACCGCAGCCTTAGAAATAAAAATGGATGAAATTGAAATTACAACCCAAGAAAATATAACAGAATTGGAACAATTAAAAAAAGAGAATTTAATACTTCAAACTAAGCTCGAAGATTACGAAAATAGAGCCAGACGTTCAAACTTGCGCATAAGGGGAATACCTGAAACTGTGACAGACCTGCAATCTACTATTACTGCTCTATTACAAGAACTAAAGCCAGATATCCCTATTGAACGTTTAGAACTGGACAGAGTACACAGAGCCCTCACAGCCAAAAAGAAAGATGGACCCCCACGTGATATAATCACAAAATTTCATTATTACAGAACGAAAGAACAAATACTAATTGCTGCAAGAGAAAAAAAGGAACTTAATTTTCAAGGACACAATTATCAAATTTTTGCTGACCTATCCCAAATTACTATTACTAAAAGACGATCCATGAAACCCCAACTAATGGAACTGCAACGCCACAACATTATGTATCAATGGGGCTTCCCCTTTTCAGTCAGATTTAACTACCAAGGTACAATTTACAGAAGCAGATCAGCAGATGAACTACAACAAACCCTTTTAAAATTAAATCTGACAGAACCCACAAGCAGCAACACTACCACACGCAGAAGAATGGCATCATCTTCACCTTCAGGCAGCACCCAGAAAATTTCAGAACAAAATGGGAATCATCATTCTCACAAAAGAGGCCGTTATGCCACATCATCCATGGACCAAGAAGATTCAATGGACTGACATCCTAATTCCTGATATCTCTTCATTTATTATACTAAGAGATGGTTCTCTATAAAAAACCTGTATTTATAACTGAATGTAACTGCATTCTGATAGTCACACACTGTGTGGGATCATGTTACATTCCAGTTATATTTCTTATTACTTCTGATTCATATAGCCTTAGAATATATAAGTGAAATAAGGAAATTCTTGTTCAGTTATATATTATCAGGTAATAACAATAGATTTATTACTTTTTAGGACAAATATGTTCAATAAGCCAGAAGTAATGGAAGCTTTTTCTTTCTTTTCTTAAAACAAATATATTATTACTTAACTAGTTCCTAGAATTATGTTTTTGTTTATTCTAATATGAAGCAATACAACCTCAATTTTATGAGTTAACATATCTAAACAGTTACATATGAATAAAATATGTAATTGTTTACTCTAAAAGGGTTAAAATCCCAAAATAATTCAAACTATCTTCATCGATACCAAAGTTATTAACAGTACCTTTCTAACTGAATTATTTAGCCTAGGGCAAGACTAACCATATACAACCACCCTGGAATAAATAATTTCAACAAAAACTATATTCTGCACTCCAATTAATGAAACATCATTTTGATGTCTTTTGACATAGCACTTCTCTCCTGTAAGCGGAAGATCCGTGTACCCCCATTAGCCCTCCTCATTCTCCCAACCATATTATGTGGGAGTGTGACAAAGGCACTTATTCCCCTGAGAGAGATATTTATTCTCTTTCACGGGTAAATTGTGATTACTTGCAAAAAATAATTTATACAATGTATCATCTAATCTCATATGTTTTTTGTTTACTCTTTACTCCAGAATTCACTGGTTTCTTTTCTATCTATTCATCTCTTCAGTCCACACAGGTTGATCTGCGCAGTCAGCTCTGCATAACAAAAAGTAAGTCAAAACTATTTGATCTATTGCCATGGCACCACTGAATATACTTTCCCTGAATGTTCAGGGAATAAATGTCCCTCAAAAAAGGACCAAAGCCTTCCGTACTTTCCATAACAAGAAGGCTCACATAGTATGCCTCCAAGAAACACACTTCACCAAAGATTCTACTCCAAAATATATTTCTCCTTTTTATCAACAAATTTACACGGCTTCTGCCTGTACCAAGCAAAGGGGAACTCTAATTGCATTTCACCGATCCACACCATTCACCTTATCATCAGAAATTAAAGACCCAGAAGGTAGATACCTGATACTCATGGGTTATATAATGGATACAGCAATCACGGTGATTTCCTACTACGCTCCTAACAAACAACCTACACCATTCCTCTCACATATATTACAAGTGATTAATACACACAAAATAGGAACAGTGATAATGTGTGGGGATTCGAACCAGGTCCTCCTCCCATTTCTAGATAAATCACCTTTTACACCATCCAAAATAACCTCTAGATTACCTTTTTCTCAACTTCTTTCCAAATACAATCTGGTAGATTCATGGAGAGAAAGTAACCCAATGAAAAAGAAATTCACTTATTTCTCGCACCCTCATCAAACCTTCACCAGAATAGATCATATTTTTCTAACAATAGGAATGATACCAGAAATTATTGCATCAGATATAATTCCGATTCCGTGGTCTGACCATAATGCAGTATACACTACTATAGCCTCAGCCATACCAAAAGCGCATGACCCAACGTGGTACTTACCGGACATAATGCTCAAACACCCACTACATCAGATGGCCATTGAACAAGCTTTAAAGGAATACATATCAATTAATAATACAACAGACATCTCCCCAATAACACTGTGGGAAGCTCATAAGCCTGTCTTGCGTGGTACAATACAAAGACAAATGGCACTATTTAAACGGGAACGCAAAAATCTAGCAAAAAAACTAGAACTCAATTTTAATGCAGCCTACATATCATTTCAAGATAATCCATCTCAGAGTACAAAATCTCATCTGGAAAAATCTAGTTTGGAATACGATCTATTTCTCACTGAGTCAGTTGATAAATCCCTCAAACGCTCCAAACACAATTTCTACATGAATACAAACAAACCAGGTACATATTTGGCTCGGGCATTAAATTCAACTAACAAATCTTTCAAACCAATACGTTTGAAATTATCAAAAAATGTTTACACTTGTAATCCAGTTAAAATAGTCCATAAATTTCACTCACATCTCGCAACTTTATACAAGACAAACAATGAATTTAATCCTACAGAAGCTGAATCCTTCTTCTCAAAAATAACCTTACCTGAGTTATCTCAGAATCAAAAAAGCAGTTTGGATGAGCCTATAACTATAGATGAAGTTGCTAACGCCATAAAAGACCTAAAACTTAACAAAAGACCAGGCCCAGACGGCTACTCGGCTTTATACTATAAAACATTCTCAGAAATACTCTCTCCCATTCTCACTGAAACTTTTAACAAACTTCTAGATGGACATTCTTTTCGGCAAGAAACACTAATGGCAATTGTTTGTATGATCCCAAAACCTCTTTCTGATGATAATTCCTGTGTGAATTATCGGCCTATCTCTCTGTTAAACCTCGATATTAAATTATTAGCAAAAATAATAGCAAAACGCCTCAATAGCATTATAGGAAAATTAATACATAGAGATCAAGTAGGCTTCATGCCAAATAGACAGGCAGGCGATAATATACGCAGGGCAGTGTTATTGGCACATATTGCTAAAAAACGGAAAATCCCTTTATGTTTTCTATCTCTCGATATTAAGAGGGCATTTGACACAGTATCCTGGCAATATATGCAATATTCATTACAAAAATGGGGTTTTGGACCCCACTTTTTAACATGGATCAAAGCATTATATAATAAACCCAAAGCCTATATAAAATATGCCCATTATCTCCCTTATTATTTGCCCTTATACTCGAACCCATGGCCCAATACATCAGAACAAACCAAACTATAACTGGCATTGAAGTAGGAGGTATTACACACAAATTATGTAAATTTGCAGATGATATATTACTTTTTCTATCATCACCACAGGTCTCTGGTCCTAACTTAATAACAGCTCTTGATGGATTTGCAGCCCTATCCGGCCTTATGATTAATCCTAAGAAATGCCTAGTGCTTAATATTTCACTCACAAACATGGAATTGATCCCGGCTAGGGCTGCACTCCCATTCACATGGGCAGAAAAATCAATCCCATATCTTGGAATTCATTTAACAGCATCTCATTCTGACTTATTCTCAACCAATTATCCTCCTGTATTAAGACAGATCACAAATCTAATAAAACAATGGTCGCAACTTCCTTTATCCTGGATAGGGAAGATTAATGCAATCAAAATGACTATTCTACCCAAATTGCTTTATCTATTCAGAGTCCTCCCTATTCCAATTCCTTCCTATTTTTTGAGAATAGTACAAAAAAGAGCAACTTCGTTTATATGGGGCTCTTCTAAACCACGTATACCTATACACACACTACATCTTCCCAAAAATAAAGGAGGCCTGGGATACCCTAATTTTACTAACTACTACAGAGCAGCACATTTGGCCAGTCTGTCCAAATACCATGCAAAACAGGAAATCCCATTATGGGTATTTATAGAGGCTTCAGAAAATGACCCTCTATTAATATCAAATTTATTATGGCTTGATCCTAAAGACCGCTTTAAAATTCATAATCCCATAACTAAACACTTCTTATCTCTCTGGGATAAACTAAAAACCAAATATCAGTTACAATCTCCACACAATCCTCTCCTTTCTTTTATCAGAAATCCGGCCTTTTATCCGGCATGGATCTACCCAAATTCTTTTAAAGCTTGGACAACATCAGGCATTCAGACACTAAATGACTTCATAGCATCTAAATCATTCCTTTCATTCCCATCGCTTAGAGAAAAATATGATCTACCAAACTCTGAGATATTTAGATATCTCCAAATCAAAAATTTCTATACACCATTCCTAAAGGGGGATACACCATTATCCCAATTATCCATTTTTGAATCAATCTGTACAAAAGATCCATTTGCTAAAGGTACAATTTCATCACTTTATAATCAATTATATGGAGTAGCAAATCTTAATAGACCCTCTTACGTTCAGAGGTGGGAGGAGGACCTGGGACGAACTTTAGAAGACACGGACTGGTCTAACATATGGCTCACATCTAAGTCATCTTCACCCAACATCTTAGCACTGGAGACAAATTATAAAGTCCTAACTCGCTGGTACCTTGTACCCGCTAGAGTGGCAAAATATTCACCTAATACCTCAACTCTTTGTTTTCGAGGATGCCCAGAAAGGCACATATTTACACATATGGTGGACGTGCCCAGTAATCCAAACCTTCTGGAAGGAAGTCTTCGTGATTGCATCTAAAATATTTAAAAAAATAATACAACCAGATCCATATTTAACTGTACTTAATCTAAAACCGGAATGGTTAACACTCTCTCAATTCAAACTTATGATCCAACTAATAACGGCTGCAAAACAAACAGTGGCCAAGGCATGGAAATCTCCTACATTGGTACTAGCAGAAACAATTCACAGAATGAATAATACAATGTCCCATGCTAAGATGGTAGCCATCGATCAAAATCAAATTCCAAAATTTGAAAAACTTTGGCATCCTTGGATAAAACAACAGTTCCTGTCAAACTTCAATGACTCTGTCCTGTTGCCATGGTAACAGATTAAATGACTTACAGAGACACCCATTCTAAGGCTTCAAAGAGAACTAAAAAGAATAATAAACTGACGAGCGGGACAACCTTGTGGACCATACCTCTACCTTTCAACCCTTTTTCTTCTTTCTCTTTCCTTTTCTCCACCTTAAGATTAAAGCTCATTATCAGAATTTATTTGACCTATATACACTCTACTTGTAAACAATATGTATAGTAGGTATAAATCATTTAAATACCTACAAAAGTAACTAAGGAAATTATATATATCTTTAATTTAGGTTTACGTGAACCCAATGTTTAATATTTGAAATTTCATGATATTTATCTATATAAACCCTACTGTAAAACAATGAGCTTACTTTATAGATCCTTGTAAACTTACTTTATGTATCTTTATAACATTGTATACTCAATAAACTTCTTTTGACAAGGAAATAAAGCAATCACTGAGCAGCAAATTATATCACCTGTGATGTATTTCAGTTATCCTGCAAACCTGGCCTGTTAGTGGGCCCTGAGGACAGGGTTGATGACCACTGCTCTAAAGAGTATTGGGTGGGATGGAGTCTTCAGTCCTGTGTCCAGGTTTTCCTGAAATTCTGCAAGTTACGTGTGTCCAGGTGCACACACTCCTTATAAGCCAGATCTGAGCATAGCTCAGGGCAGTTGCTGCCATTTGGATTCAGAGCCCTGTCAGGAGACCTGGTTATCTCTGTCTGAAACTGCATCCCTGGTGAGGGGGACTTCTTGCCTGAAGCACAGAGGGAAGGTCAGGGCAGCTACATGGGCCTGGGAGGCTGTGAAAGCCAAGGCAGCTAGCAAGTCCAAGGGGACTGGAGGAAGTCCTGAAGTCTCAGGGAGAGTGAGCAAACCCGGGGGGGCTGGAGAATCCTGTTAAGGATAGGAGTAGGCCTGTGCAGCAAGGAACTTCAAGTCGAGGCAGAGTGAGCCCAAGAGCCAAGTGGAACCATGTCCTGTGGTCTGATGAGACCAAGATAAACTTATTTGGTTCAGATGGTGTCAAGCCTGTATGGCTGCAACCAGTTGAGGAGTAGAGACAAGTGTGTCTTGCCTACAGTCAAGTATGGTGATGGGAGTGTCATGGTTTGGGGCTGCATGAATGGTGCCAGCACTGGGGAGCTACAGTTCATTGAGGGAACTATGAACCTCCCTTTGGAGACTGGGCCGCAGGCAATATTCCAACATGATAATGACCCCAAACACACCTCCAAGACGACCACTGCTTTGCTAAAGAAGCTGAGGGTAAAGGTGATGGACTGGCCAAGCATGTCTCCAGACCTAAACCCTAGTAAGCATCTGTGGGGCATCCTCAAACAGAAGAGTTGAGAAGAATAGATGTAGATTGCGCTGGACTGAGTCAGTCACTGTTGTAGATTGGTAGGGTGTGGGCAGAAGGAAAGAATTAGTTTCCAGAGGTCTGTGCCTAATTTGGAAAATGGTGGTGATGAGCCCTGTTAGCGCTTGGGCTGCTACCTGGGTGTGTGCGTCCTTACGGTTGACTCCACATGTAATGTAGAAGAAATGAGGATAAAGGAGCGCCCGGTGATCAAAGAGGTAAGTAATTTGTATTTTATTTGAAGTTTCAGCAATTAAAAAAGGCCAATGCGTTTTGGGAGACTAAAGACTCCTCCTTCACCAGGGCTGCTAGCAAAAATAGTTGTGGGATGATCCTGTTGGAGGGTGCCTTTGGCACATGGATCTGGACTGTTAGAAGTCCTCAGTGCTGGCTGTGTCCAGAGGTAGCAAATCTGCCAACAGGATCATCCCACAACTATTTTTGCTAGCAGCCCTGATGAAAGGGGAGTCTTTAGTCCCCCAAAACCCATTGGTCTCTTTTTATTGCTGAAACTTCAAATAAAATTCAAATTACTTACCTCTTTAATCACCAGACGGTCAGTCATGGAGGAGTGGAAGAGGACTCCAGTGGCAACCTGTGAAGCTCTGGTGAACTCCATGCCCAAGAGGGTTAAGGCAGTGCTGGAAAATAATGGTGGCCACACAAAATATTGACACTTTGGGCCCAATTTGGACATTTTTACTTAGGGGTGTACTCACTTTTGTTGCCAGCGGTTTAGACATTAATGGCTGTGTGTTAAGTTATTTTGAGGGGACAGCAAATTTACACTGTTAAATAACTCGTGAGATAGTGTGTGAGTGTATATATATATATATATATATATATATATATATATATATATATATATATATTATAAATACAAATATACAGTATATTTTATTTTTAGTGTTGCACACATATCACTAATTTACTAACAGATATCAGTCTGGATGTCACACCATTTCCTCAAACTCAATCTATCCAAAGCTGAACTTATAATTTTTCCTCCACCATGTGCCCCTTCCCCTCATCTCTCTGTGAAAATTGATGGCACAATCAGCCCATCCCCGCATGCCAAGGTCCTAGGTGTAGTCCTAGACTCTGAACTCTCCTCTAAGCCCCACGTCCAATCACTGTCCAAATCTTGCCGCCTCAACCTCCGTAACATCCCCAAAATACGCCCCTTTCTAACCAATGACACAACAAAGCTCTTAATTCACTCCCTGGTCATCTCTCACATCAACTACTGCAACTCCCTTCTCATTGGCTTATCTCTACATAGGCTACCGCCTTTCAATCCATCATGAATGCTGCTGCCAGACTCATCCACCTTACTAATCGCTCTGTGTTTAATACTCCTCTCTGTCAATCGCTCCACTGGCTTCCGCTCACCCAACAGATTAAATTCAAAATACTAACAACAACATACAAGCCATCCACAACTTAGCCCCCAACTACATCACTAGCCTAGTCTCAAAATACCAGCCTAATCATTTTCTTTGTTCCTCTCAAGACCTCCTGCTCTCTAGCTGCCTTGTCACCTCCTCCCACGCTCGCCTCCAGGACTTTTCCAGAGCCTCACCAATACCATGGAACTCCTTACCCCAACCTGTCTGATTATCTCCTACTCTATTAGCTTTTAGACGATGCCTGAAAACCCTCCTCTTCAGAGAACCCTATCCTACCCACACCTAACAACTGTATTTTAATTTTCTCCATCAGTTCATCCCCCACAGTTATCACCTTTTGTTTCACTTGACCCTCCCTTCTAGATTGTAAGCTCTAACGAGCAAGGCCCTCTGATTCCTCCTGTATTGAATTGCATTGTTATGCCCTGTACACACGGTTGGATTTTCCAACGGAAAATGCTCTATGGGAGCTTTTTGTCGGAAATTTTGACCGTGTGTAGGCTCCATTGGACATTTTCCACAGGAATTTCTGACACACAAAATTTGAGATCTGGATCTCAAATTTTCCAACAACAAAATCCGTTCACGTAAATTCCGATTGGGTGTACACAATTCTGATGCACAAAGTTCCACGCATGCTCAGAATCAAGTACGAGACAGAAGCTCTCGGTCTGGTAAAACTAGCGGTCGTAATGGAGATAGCACATTTGTCACGTTGCAAATTTTGAAATCTTTTAACGCAGCGCATTCTCTTCTTCTTTAGAATGCTAGAATAATGAAGTTGTTTTGCTGTTCATATTCACACAGAGTTATCACAAACTGACTTCTTTATTATTTCTCGTGATCTCAGGAATATTTTTTTTTTCGTCAGATCTCCATAATAATGTTTGGAATTTTTTATAATAGTGTTATTGTTATAGTGTTGTTTTTTTTTTTATTTTATTTTTTTTATCCAGGTCTCCTATTTTTTTTACATTTTTTTTTATAGTGATCTCCATAATTTTTTCTTTCGTTTTGTGTCAAGTTACCACAACACCATTATAAGCTTTTCTACCCCAGGGCACACATCAATTATTTTACAGTCAAAATTGGTGGCCTGAGGAGTCATTATAATAGTGAGCACAATCTGGTCCAGGACTACAAGAGATCAAGAACAGCAGCAGATGATATATATGTCCCCAGGCTGTGGTCTTACAACAGCCTGCATCTTTTGTCAGACCAGACTGAACCCAGGCCATCACTCTCTTGTCTTCCTTCCACACTTCCTTCCAGGCTTGCTTCCAGGCTGTGGCTGTGTTGTAGTTGTGGCAGGAGGTGGAGGAGGAGGACCACGGTTCAACTCACAAACGTGGCTTTGTCTTGTGAGTTCTCCCCTCAACCCCTTATTTAGGGCTTGTAACATAACTTCCTCACAGAAGAGGCGTTGGCCCTCCTCCATTTCCAGCATTTTGCAGGCTGCCATGTAGGCATAGTCCTCTTGAAGACTGGGGGGGTTTCTGAGGGCCGCAGTAGCCTTCAGAAATAAGCCAAGTGCTGCCTCCTCTTCTTCCTGGCACTTTTTTGTGGAAGGCGGAGGGGTGGGACCTGGGATTCCGGCAGGCTACTGGGCCCTGCCACCTCCTGGCTGCCACTTTCCATGGCCTGGCTGAGGCTTTCCTGTGTATGAAAAAGGGACATAGTTTTAGTTTTTGGTTCATCAATCACACAGTTTTCAGCTCATGAGTGTTGCAAATTGAATGTTAATAAATAGAAAAGACTATCATTCTGACCCCAGCATGTTTCATTCTTGTCCCAATCATTTGTGGCCACTACTATCTATTGATATGTAAAACCCTTTGGAAAATCAGAAATTACTGATAAATAATAATATCTAGTTAACATTATTAAGGATTTGACTAGAAATATGTTGAACAATGTTATTTTTTTTTTTTTTTTATAATCAAAATTTTTTTATTTTCTGTTATACTTTTCACAATTCACAATTAACCATCCTTAATTTCATATTTTACAATAATTACGCAGGATTAACATATTAAACATTAATAAGAGACCAATTGGTAACATCGTTCTCTTACAACTGACCCTATCCCCTCCCAAAAAAAAAAAAAAAAGGGGAATGAGAAAACCGCTGCCTGTCTCAACCCCCTCCCTCCCCCAACATATGTTCGACAACCAAATATATCCTGTGATTGATGAGATTCCCAATATTTGTGCGTATCGGTCTGTGTATCCAATTCCACATTGACACCCCCACCCCCTACAACCAACATATTAAAACAAGCCTAAAACATACCAACAAAAAAAAAAAAAAAGGGAAAACCCCCAGCCCCGTCCATACATTCCCCGTGTTTATTATTGTTATTCCGTAATTGTTCCTCACTTCTAAGAAAAAAGAAAACCCACCACACCTGTACATACCCTGTGGTTATTGTTAATTATCCCATAATTATGTTTATTGGCCAATCATGGCCTAGTTCCTCACTTCTATTAAGTAATTTATTTAAAGTGATCCAATTAATCCTAAAATACCTTCATGTGTTACCCCCTATTGTGTAAGAGGCCACTAACGGCCATATTAAATATAACATCCATAAAAAAAAAAAAAAAAAAAAAAGGGAAAGAAAAAAAAAAACAAAAAAACAAAGACCCTAGGTGATTAGCATAATTCCCATTGATTGTGTGTTTCACTCTTCATATCCCCTTCCTTAGTGACGTTCCCTACACCATGCGCTTACAAACCAGCACATTAAACAACAATAAGAAAAAAAAAAAAAAAAAAAACACAAGAAAATTCACCTTGCCACCTCCCTCCCCCTTTTCACCAAATCAGGCATCTCATTATACGGGTAAAAGGGACAGGGGGGGGGGGGGGGGGGAGAGACAGCAGTCTAAACAAAAATAAATAAATAAAAAAAAAATAAATAAAAAAAACAATTCTTTCCTTTTCCTCCCTGGCTAAACCCCTATGCAACTAATCCAAGGTATTTATATGGCCCTGGCTCCCTGCACCTTCTCATTTCATATTTCCCTCTTAATCTATCCCCTGTACACACTGTATCCAGCCTGCCCATATGTCCTCAAATTCCCCTTTTTTGTCTTTAACTACATGAATCCATCTTTCCACTTCCATTGTTCGGTTGACCTCCCTTTTCCAATCCTCTAATGTTGGGCAGGTATTCTGCTTCCAGAATCTTGGAATTAATACTTTGGCTGCATTTAATAAATGTGGTGTAATGCTCCTCCTATAGGCCTTGATTGTGCCAGTTGTTCCATAAAATAAGAAGTCCAAAGGTGTACACTCTATAGATCTAGGGGCTAACCTCTTGATCCATGGTTGTTGAACAATGTTATACCTGGCTCAAGCTGGGCTCCTCCACATCTTCCTGGCTGGAAGACCCAGGTTGGACATCAGAAGGCCCAGCTGAGGTGGAAGGAAGCCTTGAAGGAAGACTGGAGAAAGTTGGCCTGGGTTCAGTCTGGCCTGCCAGAAAATGCAGTCTGTCATAGTACCACAGCCTGGGTACATAAATGTCATCTTCTGCAGCTCCTGATCTCTGGGAATCCTGGACCTTCTTGCGGTCCCTATTATATGTGCTCCTCATGCCACCAATTAGGGCCTTCAAATAGGGGATGTCTGCCGTGGGGATCGCTGGCTTCACATATTCCAGCAATTGATCCAGTGCTGCCTTCCTCTTTGTTTTATTGTTATGAAAGTGGTGGTTTACCTGCCACAGTCAGGGCAGCTCCCTGTACATATCAATGAATATGGGGATAAAGTCCTGATCATTCAATAGATCCATTTTATCTGCAAGACACAACACAAGACAAACCCTAATGTCGGGCTAAACTCTCCTAATCTTGTCCCAATATAGGCCTCAATCTAGAAGCAGTACAGGCCACCGATGCACCAAGTTAAAATTGTACCTTAGTTTAAACACCTTCCTCCTCTCACAGATCGTACGTACGACGCACGCGTGTTATGCTTTATATACACTGCGCATGCCTGAAACTCCGCCCGCCCCAGACGTTCTTTCTAGTCTATTCCCCGCCCCTTGTCTTTCAGTGCAGTGGGAGAGCACATGGCGGAGACAGAGCAGGTGCCTGAGAGTAGCAGCAACGACGAGAAAAGCCCAGAGCCACAAACGTCCCAATTCCGGAGGATATTGAAGGCTTCAAAAAATATGGCCTTTATTGAGATGGTGAAGACGGTGTACATCTTGAAGAGGGCCGACTATGATGGGAAGCATGGACCTTACCCAAACCCAAATATGAGAAAGGCCAAGATCATGACTAAAGTTGTGAAAAGTCTGCAGAAGAATTTTGGGGTACGGCGATCCAAGGATCAACTGAGGAAACAATGGTCAGACCTCAAATTGAGGGAGCAGGATCAGTGCAGAAGAATCAAGAGAGTGCTGCAAAAAAGTAAGTATTTTGTTGTGTGTTCCTATTCTTCTTTTTACATTCGTGCTGCTACACGTGCTTTTCTTTACTGTTGTACAGTATAAAATGGCAAGTTTCAGGGTCGTGGGCACAGTAATCGTTTGTAGTAAACATTGTTCGTTCGCCCACTAATACAATGTTTTTGGAAGATGCAGGTTAACTACATTTGGTCATGCCTATTTGTCTTAAAAGAAGTTTAGTACATTGTTGTCTAGATGGGTTTGTAACTAGAATGAAATGTAAACTTGATTCAGTGTAAGGAGAGGACACTCAGCAGCTGTTTACACATCTGGACGCAGGAGCACTAGTGTGGGACACCAGAACAAACTTTTTAGGGTGTCCCACACAGGTGCTCCAGTGGGTACTAGGGGTGTCTCCATTTGTGAAACTTTTCCCAAAAAGGTAAGTATTCCAGCTTGAAGAAGGTGAAAAAAATCATGTGTTCAGCTTTGAACTCTGCCAAAACAGACAATTGTATGACACTTCCAAACAATGTTTCATATTCCTATTTCTTGCATCAAATATCTGTGTGCTAAGTATACCTTTATTTTATTCACATAGGGGAGAAAAGACTCAGGATGTCTGAGGTCACCAGGGACCCCCCACCTACTAAAGAAGGGAAAATCCAAAAACAACAACCAGAGGATGTGGAGGAAGGAGAGGTTTATGGAGTGGGTGAAATACTGACCACAACAGCTGAGTGTCTGAGACCACAGCTTCAGGTAATAGATGGATGCCTGCATATTTATAATACATGGTGTGTTTTTTTTTTTTAATTTTAGGTGATGTGGATGTTGTGGAAGAAGATTCTCATTTCACAAGTGCAAGTGCACACGTCTTCATCGGGGAGATCATGGTGTGCAATTGTGATTTACAGAAGATCAAGGAAGACGTTAATGATGTGGAAAAAAGAATCAAAAACATCATTAATGTTTTAGGCAGAATCAAAAACACACCGACATTTCTAAAATTGTTTATCTTTTTCTAACTTTTCTCCAAAATTTTGAAAGCCAAATTTTGAAGATGTACACAGTGTGTCAACATGTGCTATCTGCCATCACGGTACGCGTTTTGGTGGTGCAACCCCTTCCTCGCAACTATGGTAGCTGAGAGGAAGGGGTTGTACCCCCGAAACATGTCCATTGATCCCCCATGATGGGAGCTAGCACATGTTGACATTAGGCATGGTATCAGGAGGGAAATCCCCATTTTGACTGTCAATTTGTATGCATCTTCAATAATTTGGCTTTCACAGGGGTGACATCACCCCATCTGATGAAGGAAATATCAACACAGTTTGGACATACTAATGTCTGATATTGCCTTTACTTTGTCAACGTTGAACTTTGGAAGTTCCTGAGTTGTGTATTGTTTTATGGTTTTAAACATGCCTGTTTTAACACAAAAAAGGCTATTTGTACTGTCCAAAAAAAAAAAAAATGTTCTTACTAAAATATGTTGGTTGTTTCAAAAACCCTTTTCTAACGTACATGTGAATGTGCACAGAGTAAACATTTTGTACTCAACAATGTGTGGCTTCTTCTTTCACTGCTCAATATCATTTTTTGGACTAAGTTGGTGTTTATATGGAAATGGGGGTTATTTAATAAAGGGAAATCCATCTTGCACTACAAGTGCACTTTCAGTGCAGTTTCATGTGCAGTTTTTCAGTGCACTTGGAGTGCAAAGTGGATTTTCCTTTAGTAAATAAATCCCACCATGCTTTATAACTTGCCACAATCACGCCATTTTCGTGACTCAACAAAATTCATTCATGGTGCTGAAAATGATGAATATTTTTCTCAGTAATGCATTACATACATTAACAACAAAAGCAAGGTGTGTGTGTAGCAGACCCACAACATAATAATAGTTCGCTGAAGAACAGATTGTCACCTCATGTATCAAATAAATTACGTTTGCACTATTGAAGAAAATGGCCAAAAAGAAAAGCCCATTAATGAACCTAGGAGTAGGCTAAAAGAATCCCATGAAGTAAATCAAAGGAAATCTTCTTTCAGTTTAAGTAAAAAATCTTTTGATAAAATGTTTCTTAAACAGTTTCTGGCATATCAATGGCCCCCCTACCCGCAAAGTACTCAACATACTTCTGTCTTACTTTGCGGGCGCTTTGGGGGGGCAAGCCAGGACGGCCAGCTTCAAGCAGGGTCAGGGTTTCTTGTTGAAGTCCGGCCTCAGGTCCAACTGAGGCCACATAGTTCATTGAATTTCTCCTTAAATAGTTGTGGAGAATGCAGCATGCAAGGATTATATGGTTAAGTTTATATACCGCCATGTTGATTGCCATGAGGAATAGGCGAAACCGGCTGCCCATTATCCCAAAAGCATTCTCCACCACTCTTCTGGCTCTAGCCAGACAGTAGTTATAAACCCTCTGATCCAGGGTGAGGGTCCTCATGGCTTCAAAATGGTCGGCTGGTCAGAATGAACTAACAGAAAGCACTGAAAAACAGAAAGGTGGGAGCTGCAAATCAGAAACGTACTGACATGAACGCACTGAAAATCAAATACGTAATATAAATACGAACCCACAAGCACAAACCGAAGAGTAGTAATGATCGGAAAAGCATGAGTCTGAAAAGCGCAAATCGTCCCTCTCCAAACTTCTACTAAGACGAGATTAGCAGAAGGAGCCCAAAGGGTGGCGCACTGGCTATTGTTGTACATCACCGCGTTCTTGACGCTTGTAATTTCCGACAACATTGTGTGACCGTGTGTATGCAAGACAAGTTTGAGCCAACATCCGTCAGAAAAAATCCCATGGATTTCGTTGTTGGAATGTGCGATCGTGTGTACGCGGCATTACTCTACTGTCTGCCCTCATGTTGTAAAGCGCTGCTGTAAATCCTGTATAATAATATGAAAATAAAATTTCAAGAAAACTATATCACTATCCATATGTCCCTATTCTCAATCTAATCCTGCCGGGCTGTAGCCAGCCTGAGCTGCCTGGGCTGCCTGAGCTGCATTGATAGTTCTGCTTTCTGTTGGTTTTCCCCTAAGTTGAAGTTATTGATTCCTTCTATTAGCTACTGGGAAAGTCCCTTACAATAGTTGAAGATGATCCAATAACCTGAGTAATGAGTATTTGCCTACCTGGCCAACCACTAGGAGGTTTATTGCCAATGGTGCATGTAGGAAAAGACATAAAAATTCTCTTGCCTCCTGGGCTCTGTCTGGTGAGGACACGGTGATGTGGGCTGTTCTTTCTGAACTCACAGGCCTGCTGCCTGAGGAGGACAAATAACTAGGGGAGATAAGTCCAAGACTGGGGCCTGAAGCCTGCACTACCTGACTGGAGGATTTGCCAGGGAGAGGTGAGACTGAGTCCTGGATAGGAGCATCAGAGAAGTATTTCGGCTATAGGAAGGATGTCCAGTATAGATGGGTTAACTACTTTCTACCTGTGCTATAGCCGAAAGACAGCTATAGCATGGGCTTACTTTGCCGGGAGGGCGTACATGAATGTCCTCCCATGATTGCACCTTCGGACTCAGCTGATCACAGATCGGGGTAAAGGGACAATCACAGCGGCACTTTACAACATGATCAGCTGTCCTATGACAGCTGAGCACAGTAAACACAAGCTGGTTATCGGGTTTTGTTTCCTCACACTGACAGAGTGAGAAGAGGAGAAGAGAGCTCATAAACGGGTTAGTAGTGTAGTCCCAACAGTGCCCACCAGTGCTGCCAAACAGTGTCCACCAGTGTTGTCAATCAGTGCCTATCAGTGCTGCAAATCAGTTCCTCCCCATCAATGCCACCTATCAGTGCCCATCAGTTCCGACTATCGGTGATCATCAGTGCCATCTATCAGTGTTGCCTATCAGTACCCTTCAGTGCTGCCTATCAGAGCCCATTAGTGCCCACCAGTGCCACCTATCAGTGCCCATAAGTGCCACCTGTCAGTGTCCATCAGTGCCACCTATCAAAAAATGTTTTGTTTTTCAAAATTTTCTGTCTTTTTTCTTTGTTTAGCAAAAAATAAAAACTCAGTGGTGATCAAATACAACCAAAAGCAAGCCCTATTTGTGTGAAAAAAAGTTGATAAAAATTTCATATGGGTACAGTGTTGCATGGCCGTGCAATTGTCATTCAAATTACAACTGCACTGAAAGCTGAAAATAGGCCTGGGCAGGTAGGGGGTATAAGTGCTCAGTAGGCAAGTGGTTGAAGCAGTAATAAACCCCAAACCAAAAATGTAATATATATTACAGCTTACCAATCAATAGATGTGGTGGCTGCATTAGTCTTCTTTTTTAGGCTTTTTGTTCTCCGTTTTCACTTGCTAATCTGACCAGTAACACACCTCCTGTATTAGAGTGCCCCCACTCTGGATAAATAAGCACAGGGGCACCTTTGGACAACAGCATTGTCAGCCTGCGGGGAGGGGAGTGTTAGATGCACTAGCAGACTTTCTAAATCTTTTTAATGTGGAGGAAACCTTGCAATAACTCTCCAGTCTCAGGGAACCCTTGTTAATAATTAAAATATTTACAGCTCATGGAATATTAGTATGATGGTTAAAAAGAAGAATACACCTTACATTTGTGGCCCATGGGAAAAATTCCACACTTACAGAGAGCTAAAAAAAGTTAATCGATGCCAGTGGTAGTTTATCTGAGAGGCAGAAATGGCTCAATGTTTAAAGGAGTCGTAAAGTCTCATGGTTTTTCACCTTAATGCATTAAGGTGAAAAACCTTCTGTGGTGCAGCTGCCCCCCAGAGCCCCCCTTTTTCAAGTCCTTGTCAAGTTAAGGACTTGACAAAGCACGCAAGCATGTGAAACATGTGAAACAGACGCCCTGCTCCACGTTGGCCGCAACTGGTTCCTTCTCCAACACCTCAGTTCAGGCTTGTCTTCGGTGAGGCCCCCTTCCTTCGACACTCACCACGGAGCTTTTCCCCTGAACACAGTCAGCTGCTTGGCTCTATTCCCATCGCCAGTGTCAGTGACACCATCTTCCCTTGACGGCGGGTCTGGCTCTACACACCACACACTGCAGTTGACGTGTCCTTGTGGCTTTCCATGGTCGGTGTCCCTTGGTTGGTTGTCCTGGTCGGTCCTAGTGATCCATCAGTGCCTGAGCCAGCCTTACAGCCTTGTGGTAACATTGTCATTCAAATTAGTACTGTTTTAATCTTTGGAATAAATGGGCAGCAACCTTTTTGAGTATATCCATCAATTCCAGCTCAGTTCCTGACCTCTGTTAACCCTTTTTGTCTTTGGTTTGTCAGCCATTTACCTACTTTCTGCATGATTCACTACTTTTGGAGGTGAAAAAAAAAACAGCTCCCCAAAACCTCTTTAAACTTCCTCTCTAATATGTGTGACTTAAAAGGAAGGAAAGATGGGCAGCTCATGTCCATAAGCTTTAACACTTAAGCATATCTATGGTCAAAATGTAAGGTCACACATTCCTTTCTATAATGAATTTCAATTATTTCTAACCCACTTCTATTGATCTGAATGATATTGAGGTTTGTAAACCATTTTTCCTTTTCGCTTTTTGATATGTTGAAAAATGGAGGCTTTAACTTTATTTATTTATAATACACTTTCCTATAGCTTTTAGATCTGTTGTGGCTCCTAAAATAGCATGTAATTTAAAGGACTGGTGTTTTTCTTTTAATTGGATACTTTCTCTGCTGAACAATGTTTTTGTAATTTGTTTAAATGGTAAATGTACCCCATGGCAGTCTCCTGCTCCATGTGCCTTTTTTGAGATCCCTTGCCTATTTGCCTTGAAAATGGTCAGTATTGACTAGCAAGATTCACCCTGCATAGAATTAGCGTTCGGTTTACAATTTTTGGACTTCATGTTGGGTTCAACAATTTCAATACGAATCAGATCCAGGCACATTCGTTCATCCATCATGAAATTGACTTTTTTGTCTGTCCTGATATGTTAAAATCATTTCCCACTAATTTTCAAACTGAAGCATCATGAAGCGAGCATACAAACTATACATCACACATGATGAAACCCTCAAATTTGCAGGGCAATACTACCTGCCTTCTCCCAGATAGCAAGCAATTGTGCTGAAAGTTTGAAAATGACTTGCTAAACTGTTGCTAGACTTGCCAGGATTCACAAGTTTGTTGCACAATTGCAGCAAGTCCGCATTGCATGACTCCAGATCAACTTTCTTTGCAAACATTCTGCAAGTCTGCTGCAAGTTCTGGTTCAGTTATGTTGTGCAATAGTCATCCCACCACATGGGGTCACTGTGGATGAATTGTCATGTTGTAGACTTGCAGAGCTCTTGCTGTAGACTCACCACTGCAACTTTGCTCTTGCTAGAGACTCGCCATGCAAATGTGCTACAAATTGGAAAAGTGTCAACTAGAACTTGTGCTTCAAGTGCTCTGCAAATGTACAACTTGCCAGTGAAAATGTGCAGCAAGTTAACAATTCAAGTCTTACAATTCAACACTGCCACAAATTTGTGGCAAGTTATCCATGCTATCTGGGCTTAAAGTGGAAGCAAGGTAACATCCCCGCACATACTCTTTTGCAATTGGCACTTTGGGGGTGGGAGCGGGCACTTGGTTTTGACAGGTACCCCCTCCCACTTCCGATCGCATTGCCACAGCGATTCAAGCAGAAGTTAAGACCCTTCTTCCCCCGCAGCCTTCTGGGACACATCACATGTCCCACGAGACTGCGGGACCATTCACAAAGTGCAGCAGGAAGCTGAATGTGAACCCATAAGGCTCCACTGCCGGTTTAGTTAGGATACCGGAGTCTGAACCTGTAACCGATTGAAGAACCGGCTTGGGTGAGGACAACGCTGGATCCCTGGACAGGTAAGTGTCCTTATAGTAAAAGTCAGCAGCTACAGTATTTGTAGCTGACTTTTAAGTTTTTGGGGGGAGACTGGAGTTCCTCTTTAATATAAATGTAATCTTTATTGCTGCCTAAAAATGTGTGATGGCCAAAAAAAAAAACACACTAATTTAATTTGTAATATTCAAATGTGATTATTGCCTCGGAGAGCTCACCTAGAGTCCTTAAGAGTTAAGTAAGTGGTAAACTTTTTTCATTACTCACAGTTACATCCTCTTTCATTTCACATGAGAACCCTTGTGGGACTAACAATTTAACTGTATATAATGCAACATAACTAGAAATAAATACAAATTAAGGTGAAAAGTATACTCCGATCAGTTATAATTAAGTCAGTCTAGTATGGTTCGATGATTAACAAGTAATGGAGGCAAAGCTGAGCACATTCAATCAATGCTAACTCAGTATGCGGGAAGTAATACAGTACTTGGGCGATTTCACATGCAAGGTCAAATATATATTAAAACCACCTAGCTAATTTCTAAGTAATGCCTAACTTCTCAACCCCCTTTATTCCTTGAAATTGCAAGTAAAGAGGAACTTCACCTAATACTGCAACTACTGACTTTTAAAAATCAGATAGTTACCAGTGGCTGGAGTTCAGAGTTGTCTTCCCAAAGCTGGCTCTTCTTACTTCTGTGCCTCCACGCAGGGCTGCTGTTAGAAATCACGGGGCCCTATACAGTCTACCCGACAGGCCCTCCACCCCCCTTCCTGAAAATATCAAAACAATATTTTCGATAACAATACACTAAAATCATTACTGTATTAGTGGACACAAACACAACATAACTTACAAAATTCCTGATAAACCTAAAATATAAAACTGTATTAATTGATTAAATTTAGCTTTGTGTGTGAATGAGGTTTTGGGGCTTATTTGCATGGGCACTTTGGCTTGTACAGTGTGAATCAGCATTTTTTTTTTTGTTATGTGGCTAAAGCTGTGTGCATGCAGCCTATGTTACGCTATGGGGACGCAGATGTTGTATGAACATGGTCGCAGGTACTGAATTTGACAGGCATGTTGGTGCAGGTCTATGTCCCCAAACACAGTGTCACAGTGCACATGTGTCAAATTAGGACTTGCAGCTGTATTCGTACAGCCAGTGCATCGCCATAGAGCAGGGGTCTCCAAACTTTCTAAACAAAGGGTTGGTTTACTGTCCTTTAGACCCCTTTCAGACTGAAGGTGCTTTTCAGGAGTTTTAGAGCTAAAAATACAGCTTGAAAAGCGCCTCTCAAGCCTCTCCAATGTGAAAGCCCGCGTGCTTTCATACTGGGGCGGTGCCCTTGCAGAACTGAAAAAAAAAGTCCTGTAAGCAGCATCTCTGGGGTGGTGCGGGAGCGGTGTATACACCTCTCCTAATCCTCCCCTGTCATTGAAATCAATGGGCAGCGCTGCCGAAGTGCCTGCAAAGCGCTTTGGCAGCTGCGCTTTGCGGGTGGCTTTAACCCTTTCCTCGGTCGCTAGCGGGGTTAAAAGCAGCCAAAAGCACTGAAACTAACGGCGCTTTAACGTTAATGCAGCCCGCGCCCCAGTGTGAAAGGACTCTTAGACTTGAGGGGGACCGGACTGTGGCCATTGGGAGTAGACATTGTCTTGGCGACAGTGGGAGTAAACAGTGCATGTTTGACATTAGGGGGAGAAATATTGCCCCATCTTTTGTGTCAGTGGGAGGAATAGTGCCCCATCATTGGTATCAGAGGGAGGATTAACGCTTCATTATTGGTGTCAGTGGGAGGAATAGTGCCCCATCGTTGGTATCAGCGGAAGATTAGTGCCTCATTGTTGGTGTCAGTGGGAGGAATAGTGTCCCATCATTGGTGTCAGTGGGAGAAAAAGTGCCTCATTGTTGGTGTCCTTGTGAGAAATAGTGCCCTGTTTGGAATTATACCCCATTGTTGGTGTCCTTCAGAGGAATAGTGTTTTGCATCAGTGGGAGGAAAAGTTCCCCAAGGACTGGATAAAGGCAAGCAAAGGACTGCATCCGGCCGTTAGGCCATAGTTTGGAGATCATTGAGTAACAGGAGGCTCCAGCTACACAAACAAATCACTCATTCACACTGTATGGGCCAGAGAACCCATGTGAATGAGTCATTTTTAAATATTTTTTTTATTATTTTGGACAAATTTTTTTCATACCGGGGGAGGCTTGGTGAGCTATCAGGGGTCTAAAGAGACCCCTGATAGCTCACTTTTGGGAAAGAATTGAGGACATACAGTAGATCCCCAATCCTTTCTCTGCAGCCTAAGGAAAAAACAGGGAGCTGGAGGTGCTGACCTGAGTGTAGTATTAAAATGATGACGTTAATAGTGTCACATACCTGTTGGTTGAACCTGACGTGTAGATGAAGGCCTCCCGTACAGCTCCGGCTCAAGGGCCCCTGGTAGTGGGACAGCTGGCGCTGGAGCACGGCGGAGTAAGAGTGCATAGGATCAGTCCTGAAGTCTGTGTAGGTAGTTGCCAGGAACACACAGGTGGGAAGCCAGACTTGGCTGGTAGCAGGCAGGAGCATAGTCGGTTCACAGGCAGGTCTTTGGCAACAGACAGGCAGATCAGGTACAAACAGCAGGCAGGAGCGTAGTCGGGTCACAGGCAGGTTTAGGCAGCATACAGGCAGATAAGGTACAAACAGCAGGCAGGAGCGTTCGTTCACTGATGCGTCCGCAGCTATTCCGTGTATTCATTGTTGGCACCTGCGCACTCCACAGCAGCTGTACTCCACAGACGACTTCCCTGACAAATAGGATAAGATTAAAAACACTTACAAGATGATAGAAGATGCATGCTCATCAAAGTAAAGTGCAGTCCTGGCATTCCACATGGCTCTGTGGGTCCCACCGCTGTTCCAGATAGCTGGAAAGGATTGAGCAGCTGGCTGGAATGGATCACAGTGTTTCTCCAGGAGCAAAGGAACCAAGCAGCTCCACACAGACCAGCATGGACTGTGGAACAGGAACTGATGTCACTGGCATCTGATTGGACCTAGGCAGGGCTGGAATCTTGTCAATCAGGGCTGCAGTGATGAAAGGCTACGCACTCAGAGCTGACTGCTCCTTCTATTGGCCTGCTGCGCTCTAGAGGTGGACAGTTATATATACACAATGGAGAGCATGTGGGTGTGGCTGTGGAACTGAAACTTCCAGCAGACTAATCAGTAAACAATAAATTATAGCAAGGGGCTAGGTGAAGCAGGGCTAACAGTCTTGGATTGACAAAAAATTAATTAAAGTGGAGGGCCACCCTGAAAAAAAAAATCACCAAAAATCCTAAAATAAAAAAAAAAAAAAAAAATTGGAAAAAACAAAAAATTAAACTTACCTAAACCCTTGTTGCTAGGCAGTCTTCCTAATCTGCCTCTTCCTATTCCGCGGTGAGTTCTTCTCCTTGGTGAGCGGCCCCGTTGTCTTCTGGGAACTGTGTGTGTTCCCAGAACACCACGGGCCATTTACAGAACGGAGCGCCGCGCCGCTCGCGCATGCGCAGTAGGAAACTGGCAGTGAACCGACATCGCGGGCACCCAGGACGGGTAAGTACTTATTTAAAGTACTTACCCGTACTTTCCTTACATGTCTTTCAAAGTTATGGACACACTCTGAAGGATGGCTGCCTTTCTTTTTGAACATTAATACCCCTTTCTTTGGATACATCACCATCCAGCTATTACAGCCACAGACTATACCCCTAAAGATTACTCCATCTGGAGCGCCAGATAAACACTGACTATACTGCTTTCTCTGCAGCCTAATGCTCTATACACACGGCCAAATTTTACAATGAATGTAAAGGCATATATATATATACAGTTGTGCTCATACGTTTACTGGCAGAATTTATGATTTTTTTGGCCATTTTTCAGAGAATATGAATGATTACATAAAAACTTTTCTTTCACTCATGCTTAGTGTTTGGCTAAAGCCATTTATTATTAGTCAACCGTGTTTACTCTTTTTAAATCATGATAACAGAAACTACACAAATGACCCTGATCAAAAGTTTACATACCCCAGTTCTTAATACCGTGTATTGCCCCCTTTAACATCAATGACAGCTTGAAGTCTTTTGTGGTATTTGTGGATGAAACTCTTTATCTTCTCAGATGGTAAAGCTGCCCAATCCTCTGGGCAAAAAGCCTCCAGTTCCTGTAAATTCTTGGGCTGTCTTGCATGAACTGCGCGTTAGAGATCTCCCCACACTGATAAAAATGATTCTGTTGGCTTTTAATTTTCAACATAAAAATAAATGTTAATTAATTTACTTTGATATTTTAAGTACCTTACTTAATTTTAATTAGTTCTTAAAACACACCTTTTACATTTACAAAAATAATGTATATTATTGAGTAATTTCGACACAACTTTTAAGGTATGTGCATTTCCATATTCTAATTGAGTTACATTTACTTAAAAAAATTATCTTTTCATTTGACTGAAATTGCGGGACACATATGTTTGCCAAACGTGCAACCGCATGAGTTTTGATGCTGTATATTTTAAAGAGTTTGACGTCTGTTGGAACTTTGAAAGCCTACACAAGGCAGTTCCCATGCGTTTGAGGCCCATCAGGACAAAAGAGCACCAGTGGCAAGAACGTCCCTACAAAGCCATGCAATGCCATTGAAAGGTAAGAGTGAACATTGAACAAATTATCGTTCACATGCTTTAAATGTTGCTTAACATACCATCCAAAATGTTTATTTTATTTGCAGATTAATACATTTATAATAATGGACCTACGTCCATTGGATACACCTATTGAGACAACTCACTTGTGCACACGCAAAGTTTGTGCTTACTGCATGCAGCAGAATGCAACCAAGATGCAGGGTGAGGGACCGCCAGCTGTTAAGCTTAAAAACTATTTTGTGCCACAAAAATGAATGTTTCAGCAGGTTCAGTTTTTGAGATATTGGAATTCAAAATCAGATTATGTAACACCAAGCCCCGCCCACTTTGCACCCAATGTTATTCAAATTTAAAAACAAAGATAGCATTCATTTGCACTGCATCTGTGCTGATTTGTGCTGCAAACATGAATGTATGTACTGGTTTGGTTTCAGAGATATTGCTGTTACGCTTTGTTCTTTTCTTATCTAATACCTTACCAGTTTTCTATATACTGACTATTGTAATATTAGTGACTTGTTTGTTGTATAGTTATATTGACTTAGAAATGGCTGTCTTAGTCCTGGAGAAAACTCACTGTGCCTCCCATTTGATCCTCGAGTACCCGACATTGTTGATCAGATACTCTTTGGACCTACGGTATCCATTGGATGGTGATTCCTCACCACCCCCTGGATACTCGTTCCACATCAGAGCCACCTTTCTTCTTTTTACCAGATCTTCTCATACCCATTTCTGCTATCAGATATCATTTGCACTCCCCAGTTCCTAACTGATATGATCCACAGTCCTCTTTCCCACACTTGTCCAATCTCCCTTACCCCCTAGCCTCTCCAGTTACTAACATTAAAGTGGAGTTCCACCCAAAAATGGAACTTCCACTTTTTGGATTCCTCCCCCCTTCTGGTGTCACATTTAGCACCTTTCAGGGGGGAGGAGGGAGCAGATACCTGTCTAATACAGGTATTTTCTCCCACTTCCTGGCATAGATCACCGTGGCGCTTGTGGAGCTACGCCACTTCCGGCGCCTACACTCTCTTCCACCGCTGTATTCTGTGAGACACAGAACACAGCAGGGACCAGAGAGGACGCGCAGCGCAGAGTCGAAGGACGGATCGGCTTCGGCTGCTGACATCGCGGACTCCCTGGACAGGTAAGTGTCCATATATTAAAAGTCAGCAGCTGCAGTATTTGTAGCTGCTGGCTTTTAATATTTTTTTTCAGCGGATCTCCACTTTAAAGCGATTAGCCACAAGACTATCCTATATACACTACATAGTGATGACTTTAAATATTTTAACACTCAATGTACAGGGACTCAATTCCCCTTCAAAAAGAACCAAGGCTTTCCACTCCTTTTCCACACTCAAAGCACATGTGGTATGCCTACAGGAAACACATTTCTCTTCACAATCCTCCCCAAAATTTTTCAGCCGACAATATCCCCAGGTTTATACAGCCTCAGCCTCCACCAAACAGAGAGGCGTTTTTTTTTTTGCAAATATAAATTAAATTTTTTTAGTGTACAGGTAAGGCAACACTTAAATACATCCATAACATAAAGCAGTCACAGTTACAATTATACTTTTCGTTATCCCGTTTGAACAGATACCGAAACCTTAAAATTGCATATCCCAAACATACCCCACAGTTTCTATGGGTAAATGACTGACAGAGAGGCATTTTAATTGCTTTCCACCACACCACAATGTTCATTCTCTATAAAGAGACCAAAGATCCTGAGGGAAGTTACCTACTACTTTCTGGTCTCTTACTAGGCAACGAAGTTACGATTGTTTCATACTATGCCCCCCAAAAAAACCCATTGTCATTCCTCTTCCACTTGTTCTGAATAGTGGATACACATAAAAATGGTACACTCATGATATGTGGCGACTCTAATGAAGTAATATATCTGATTTTAGATAAATCCCCAATTCCCACAAATGTCCAGCGCCTCTCCTACCAACAACTCCTCAACCAACACTTCCTCTGAGTCCTCGATACATGGCGTGAACAAAACCCTACAAGGAGACAATACACACATTATTCTCATCCTCGCAAACATGTTCTCATATAGACCACCTTCTTGTCAGCATTAGTACCTCACCCCTCATCCTCAATTCTCTAATCATACCATGTTCCTGGTCAGACCATAATGCTGTCATGACAACCTTCTCCTCACTGGTCCCACGACTTCATTTCCGAACTTGGTATATAAATGATAGTTTACTAACCAATCCTAAATATAGACAAGACATAGAAAACGCTATACAAGACTATCTTACAAACAATAATCCCACTGTTACAGATCCTCTGACACTATGGGAAGCCCTTAAACCATCCATCAGAGGGATTTGTATTAGCCAAGCATCATACCATGGTAAATTAAAGAAACAACGCCATAAGCAAATAGATGAAGCTTTCTATAAAGCTTCAGAGAATTTTCAAAATGTACCCTCTCCGCTAAATAAACAAATTTACGATAAAGCTCGATTGGAACTTGATCTATTCCTAACGGACTCGGCTGAAAAGATTCTCCGAAAATCCACACACACTTTATATATGAAAGCCAATAAGCCGACTACATTCTTGGCCTTAGCCCTACGTAAAGCAAACTATACCCCCAAACCAATTAGACTTCAACTTTCTAAAGACACTTATTTCAGTAAACCTCAAAAAATCCTCCATGTATTCCGCAGAAGACTCGCTAACTTGTACCAGAATACTCATAAATTTGACCAAACAAAATTTGATACCCTTCTCTCCTCCATTCAACTCCCCTCCCTCTCAGTTGCTCAAAAAGAAACCCTCGATAGACCTATCTCAGACTTTGAAGTCCGCACAGCAATAAAGACATTAAAAACACACGAACACCCAGGCCCTGGTGGCTTTTCAGCAACATAGTATCTCAAACAGAAAATGATGGTATCCATAAACAGTCCATCAAATGAAGGATAACCAAGTGTAAACAACTAAGAAAAGTGTCCCAACAAATAATGTCCAAAGACAGCAGATTTATAGGGAAACCCGAAAGTCCATCAGCTGGTAAGCATCTTCTAATGAACAATCAGAAAACATCAATGAAATTGTTGTCAGCAGTTGTCACAAAACAGTAAACAAGGCGGATACTCTTACCGGAGCATGTGGATCTGGATGTCAGCGACACCAGATCAAACTAGCATGGAAGGAAGCAGCACGAGGTATCCTAGAAGAATCGATAGGAACGCTGGAGCCAATTCAGGTATCCACAGATGGCAGCATCTGTCCGATAGGCTGGTCACGGATGGAACAATCCTTGGGCCATAAATGGTCGGTTCAAAAGAACACACAAGTTCATGGTAGAAACATGTATGGAAAGAAAAAAGGGGGGGCTCCAGATAGTGTAGATCAAAAACAACTCTGGTTTTATTTGCATAAAAGCAGCATACAGCAGCAATACAATGTGATCACAAGGACAAAGATAAAATAAAGCAATGTGGGGAGCAAAGATGCAAAGGGAGCAATAAGGATGACTATGTCTCTAGGATGAACAAAATTTTGGGTGACTCTAGCACCTATATGTTCGTTCATTCTGACCCAACTGTCAAATACAAACGGTCCCTTACCCAATTAATTAATGAGGGTTCTTCCCTTGGCATCCTTGACAAAAAAGAATGGAGTTTCCTTATACCACTTGTTCCTAGGATCCCTACTATATATTAGCTTCCAAAGGTGCATAAGGATCCGGTCAATCCCCCTGGGCGTCCAATCGTCAGCGGGATCGACTCAGTGACCTCCCGAATTGGCAAATACGTGGACTTCCATCTCCAGCCGGTGGTTTGCTCAATGCCCTCCTATCTGAAGGACACTGGTGCCACCATTCGACTATTGGAGTCCACCGAGTACAGAGAGGGCATGTTCCTCGTCACAGCGGACGTGGCCTCTCTGTACATGTGTATTCCACATGATTTAGATCTCAGTGCGGTAGAATACTATTTAGGGCACAATACCACCTTGTCCCTAATTCAACTGAACTTTATCATGCAACTCCTCAGATTTGCCACACAACACAACTATTTTTGGTTTCAGGATAAATTTTATTTAGAGACCAGGGGAGTAGCTATGGGGGAAAAATTTGCCCCCCGTTTGGCCAATTTATTCATGGCCAAATGGGAGGAGGATGTCGTCTATGCTCTCAATAGACCTGAATTGGTCCTGTGGGCTAGATACATAGACGACATTCTTCTCCTGTGGAATGGCGATCGTGAATCGTTTGACGAATTTATGACTTTTCTCAATTCTAATAATAGAGGCATTCGCCTCAGCTATGAGGCCAGTTATACTTCCATCCAATTCCTTGACCTTGAGATCAGAGTTGTGGAAAGCCATTTTGAGTTTATTACCCATTTAAACCTACCGACTGGAATTCATACATTCCAGTCAATAGTTGTCATCATCCACAATGGCTGAAGTCAGTTCCTCGCAGCCAATTCCTTCGTTTGAGGAGAAATTGCACTCAGTTGGAGGACTTCTTCAGCCAGTCCAACATTTTGAAAAATCGATTAGTTGAAAAGGGTTATTCACCCAATACTTTGGATCTCGAAATCGAAAGAGTTTCCAAGGTAGATAGGAACTCTTTATTTAGGCCATTTTCCACAAAAGATATGAATGATAGGTTTAAATGGTCTTTCACTACCACTTACTCAGTTCAATCTAGACAAATTAAACACATCATTCAAAAACATTGGTCAATTCTTCAATGTGATAAATTACTAGGTCCCGTCATTCCAGACAAGGCTGGTGTTGTATTCAGAGGAATTCTCTCCATCCAGGGACAGATCGCACCTAATGTGATTGACTCCCCAAGCATACCAATACCCCTTTCTTCCAACAATGTAAGAGATATTTACCGTGTCGCAGATGTAATGTCTGCTTACACAACGTTTGTGGCAGATGCAAGAGTGACACTTTTCAACCTTCTGTCACTCTATGCACCTACCCTATGGAGCATTTTACTACGTGTACCACCAAATTCGTAGTTTATTAACTTACCTGTCCTTGCAATAAACAATACATAGGAGGTACCACACGAACATTTACAGTTCGTGTGAATTAACATTTAACCAATATAAAAAAATGGTAAAACCAACCATACTGTTCCACGCCATTACCTTGACCATCATGACCGTGATCCCACGGGTACAAAATTTGTCATTATCGACAAGTTTGTCCCCCATTGGAGGGGTGAATCTTGCACCTGTGGAGTATCTCGACTTGAGACCTATTGGATATACAGGCTCAAGACCTACTCACCGTTTGGACGTTGAGTGGGACATCAATTCATTTATTAATAAGGCTTAGATATAATTTTTTTTCTATTTATTCTGTTAATTATATTTATATATATATATATATATATATATATATATATATATATATATATATATATATATATATATATATATATATATATATATATATATATTTTTTTTTTTTCTTTTACTTTTGTAATTATTACATTTTTCAGATTCATCACTTTCCTATCAATGTTTATCTATCACAATTATCCGCTGAGAGGTTATTTAGCCCAATTTTAATACCGCTCTGGCTGTCCACATTTTGATAGATATTGTCCCCACTTGTCAGATTGGTTTGCAATTCCGTTTGCATTTTCTCTGTTCCGATATTGATGTCTGCCTTTCCCTCCTATGCACCTACATCATTGCTGACACTGGCTTCCTCTAGAATAACGGAGTGACGCAATATGTTTTGTTGATGGCTGTATGCATATGGTCACGTGCTACACCTAGCAGGTCACATGGTACACGTCACACACGTGACTTGCGGTTCTAGCCTCGCTTCAGGCGCGAACGCTCCCTGGTTCCTTGTGGAGAGCATCCTATGTCACTCGTTGCATCCGATTCGGGAGTTATTCCCCTTTCAGCGTGGCTACAACTTTTGGTGACAACTCACTTCCGCTGCTCAGACGGACATCCCATCTTTGATTGGGCCAGCGATTTAGCTGCATTGTGGCCTCTGATTGTGATTGGATGCCCGTCTCAGCTGAATTTCGCAGGCTTTTCAGCCCTTCTGTGGTTTACTATTAGTATATGAATATAACATTTCCCTATGTGATAGGCTCGCCTACTGGAGGCTTATGTGTTCACCGCCCCATTGGCTGGCCTACTCCAACCAACCAGCCAACTCATTCTTGTCTGATTGGTCATTATTATTTATAGTATATATATATATATATGTAGCGATGTGGGGGAGCTGTTTGATGCCCCTGTAGAAGTCCGTTTGGGACGAAACGCGTAGGGCCTTGCTTCTTTGCTCCCCACATTGCTTTATTTTATCTTTGTCCTTGTGATCACATTTTATTGCTGCTGTATGCTGCTTTTATGCAAATAAAACCAGAGTTGTTTTTGATCTACACTATCTGGAGCCCCCCAATTTTTTCTTTCCATACATGTTTCTACCATGAACTTGTGTGTTCCATTGATCCGACCATTTATGGCCTAAGGATTGTTCCATCCGTGACCAGCCTATTGGACAGATGCTGCTGTCTGTGGATACCTGAATTGGCTCCAGCGTTCCTTCGATTCTTCTAGGATACCTCGTGCTGCTTCCTTCCATGCTTGTTTGATCTGATGTCGCTAACTTCCAGATCCACATGCTCCGGTAAGAGTATCCACCTTGTTTCCTGCTTTGTGACAACTGCTGACAAAATTGCATTGATGTATTTTGATTGTTCACTAGAAGATGCTTACCAGCTGATGGACTTTCTGATTTCCCTATAAATCTGTAGTCTTTTGACATTATTTGTCGGGACACTTTTCTTAGTTGTTTACACTTGGTTATCCTTCATTTGATGAACTGTTTATGGATACCATCATTTTCTGTTTGAGATATTATTTTCACCAGTGTTTTGATATTTTTTCGATTCACGTGTTTAATCATATGTTTTTTCAACATCACATTTTATACAATTTTTTGAAATTTAGCTGTTTTACACAGCTTTCATTAGCGCTACATTCACATTCACCCCGAGTTTACTAAGTGTAGTCACATTTTTATGTAGCTGCTTTAGCTTTTGCATTTTTTCTAAAATAGCGCAGTTTTATTTCTTTCTCCTTTTCAGCAACATACTATAAAAGTTTACAGCTATACTATCCCCTATTATTGTATAAGCCTTTAACTCCCTCCTCTCAAACCATTCCTTCCGTACTGAATCCCTCTTAGCATCCACCGCCATCATTCCTAAACCGAATACTGATGACATTTCCTGGTCCAATTATAGATCAATCTCCATACTTAATTTAGACATCAAGATATTGGCAAAAATTCTTTCTAACAGACTTAACCCAATTATAGGCTCCCTGATTCACAAAGATCAGACTGGGTTTATTCCTTCTAGACAAGCAGGTGATAACATCTGCCCCGCTATCCTTTTAGTCCATACAGCATGAACCCGCAGCATACCTGCCTGCTTCCTCTGCATTGACATACAAAAGGTATTTGACTCTTTGTTGGCTTTATCTTAACTCCATCCTATGCCGGTGGGGATTTGGAACACATTTTCTGCGTTGGATCTCCTCTATGTATCAAAACCCAAAAGCATATGTCTCATACTCTGGATACCGTTCTGACCCCTTCGTCATTGAAAGAGGAACCAGGCAGGGATGCCCCTTTTCCACTCTCCTGTTTGCTTTGGCAATTGAACCCCTTGCACAGCTCATACGCTCCAACACGAATATTAAATTCCTTAAATTAGAAAGTCATCAACACAAATAATGTATGTTTGCAGACGATGTTCCTCACCTCTTCCCTAATTTCAGCTCCAAATTTCACTGACACCCTAACCAAATTTGTATCAATATCCGGACTCAAAATAAACCCTCATAAGTCCAAAGCCTTAAACATTTCTATACCTGAATTACAGACACAATTACAAGAATCCCTCCCATTCACTTGGTCAACAACACAAATTACATATCTTGGAATCACATTTACAGCGAATCCAACAAATCTATATGTGGCAAATTACCCATCCATGCTAAATCAACTCACGACCCTAATGAAAACCTGGTCTTCCCTCCCATTAGCATGGATGGGTAGAATTGCTGTAATCAAAATGTCAATACTACCTAAGATTTTATATCTTTTTTAGAGTACTCCTGGTACAGGTTCCAGCATATTTTCTATGAATCCTACAGAGAAAAGCTTCCCAATTCATTTGGGGAAAACTTAGACCCCGTCTTCCACAACCTAGCCTATAGACTCCCCGCACCCGCGGAGGGTTAAGTGTTCCCAATTACCCAAATATCATGCCACTAAAGAAATTCCCCTTTGGGTTGCAATTGAATCAGTGGATCGTGACCCTTTATCCACAGCAAATCTTCTTTGGCTTCCGCCAGCACAACGCCGGACTATTACCAACCCTGTTACTAAACATAGCCTCTCAATTTGTGATGGGCTAAGAACTCGTTTTGGTCTTCAATCTAAACATAATCCCCTCTTCTTCTTCCTCAATAACCCTTCCTTCTACCCAACCTGGACTTCTCCATCCTCCTTCACCGCATGGTCAAATGCAGAACTAATACGTTCCCATCATTTTTACAAATCCATTACTATCACATCTTTTTCTAGACTGCATGAAAAACACGCTCTACCTCAGAAAGGAACCTTCAGATACTTACAAATAAAACAATTTCTAATCCAAAACGCTCCCCTAGACTCATCTACCCCAAGCTTCACAACCTTTGAACAAGCTTGCAAATCGGACCCACATAGACATGGACTCATCTCAGATTTGTATGCCCAACTGTTATCACACACAACCTCTCCCCCCCATCCTACACAACTAAATGGGAAACTGATCTAAACCTCCAACGAAATACACTAAATTGGGCTCAAATCTGCCGGGCTACTAAATCGGCCACACCAAATATAGTAGCTTTAGAGACCAATTACAAGGTGCTTACCACATGATACCCGGTACCTTCTAGGATATCAAAATTCTTCCCCCAATACCCCGCTAAATGCTTCCGAGGCTGTACTGACCTGGGTACGCATCTACACATCTGGTGGGATTGTCCCAAAGTTCGTGTTTTTGGTCCGAAATATTCAACATTCTCTCTACCATGTTCAAAACCACTATACTGCCTGACCCAACTGTAGTGATCCTGATTAATAAACCGCAAGTCATAACACGCCGCTAATTCAAACTCCTACTCCTAATAACCACAGCTGCAAAACAAACCATTGCAAAAGCCTGGAAATCAACCACGTTATGCATGGTATCAGTCAAACATCGAGTAACACAGGCAATGATTCATGCCAAGATAGAGGCAATCTTATTAGATACATTATCCAAGTTTGAATCATTATGGCTCCCATGGATTGAACACCACCTAGTCTTTTTCACTCACTTATATTTACCTGAGGATACATTCCTACCTCACATAAATTCTTCCCAGGAATAACCAAGCCACATGGATGGATCTTGGCCCTGGATTGAAAATATATTTTCCCCTACTATCCTGAGGATAGCCATCATTTCAATTTATAGGATGCCATGACTCATCCAAACCTGAGTCTTGAAACCATATTGTATACTTTAGATTTAATAATTTGTAGAATATTTTACATGTTTGTCTTAATTAGAGACATATTTTTTTAAATTACACTTTGAGTTGTATAATTAAACGAAAATATATACTTTCTGTATAGCTATTGAGAAGCCTTGTTTTCCATATTTGTACACCTTGTTTTCTTACAAACTCATTGTATGATAACTTGTACTGTATTATTCTCAATAAAATATTTGGGAAAAGAGTTTTAGGAGAGCAGTTTCTGTGGAGTGCTGTGGACAAAATCCAAACTGAAGAGGATCAAGAATGTTATTCTTAATGAGATGGCTGCTCAGTCAGTTGTAGACTAAACGTTCAAGGAGTTTGGAGGCAAAAGGGAGTAAGGAGATGGGCCTTAGGTTGTTAAGATTGTTGGGGTCCAGTGAGGCCTTTTTTGGTATGGGAGTGACTAGTGCTTGTTTCAGAGGGATGGGGAAAATGCCAGTAGAGAGGGAGAGGTTGAAGATATGAGTTAAAGAGTGTAGGATAGAGTCAGAGGGTGACCGTAGTATTTGAGAAGGAACGGGGTCCAGCGGGCAGGAGGTTGAGTGGGCGTTAGAAAAAAGTTTATTGACCTCTGTAGTAGTTGGGTTAAACAAGAGTTTTGATTGTACAGGACAAAGAGTGAGTGAGATATCTGTAGAGTGGAGGAAATATCGAGACAAATTGTCTCAATCTTATTTTTGAAGTGATTAGCAATCTCCTGGGCATTGAGTATGTTAGTGGATGGAGGTAATGGCGGTCAAAGTAAAGCATTAAAGGTAGAAAAGAGTTGACGGGGACTGCGTGAGAGGGTGTTAATAAGAGTGATAAAGTAAGTCTGTTTGGCAGCGTGGAGAAAGGGATGGTATTTTTGGAGGGCAGATTTATATTGGCTGAAATCTTGCTGCGACTTTGTCTTACGCCACAGACGCTCAAGAGCACAGCTCTGTTTTTTGAGGCTTTTGGTAATGTCTGTATGCTAGGATTGTAGTGGTCGGGGCCTGATTCTGTGCATAGTGAGGGGGGCAAGGTATCCAGGGTGGATGACAGTGAACTGTTGTAGATAGAAATGGCCAGGTTGGGGAAGGACAAGGATTAGATTTTGGCAAAGAGACAATCTGTAGCAGAAAAAAGAAGAGAAGGGTTAAGATGACGAAGGTTTCTACGGGTAATTGTTTGGTAGTTGGAAGGCAAAGAGGAGGAAGACAAGGAGAGAGTGAAACTAATAAGGTGGTGATCAGAGAGAGGGAAAGGAATGTTGGAGAGGTCGTGGAGTGCATAGGTAGGAGAATAAGAGGTCAAGGCAGTTGCCAATAGAGTGAGTAGAAGCGTTTGCCCATTGTTTCAGGTCAAAAGATGAGGTTAGGTTCAGAAATTTAGAAGTAGCGGGAGTGCTAAGATTAACAGGGATGCAGAAGTCACCAAGAATGAGTGTTGGGATTTCAGAAGAGAGAAAGTAAGGTAGCCAGGCAGAGAAGTCGTCAAGGAAGCTTGATACCGGTCCAGGAGGCCGATAGATCACAGCAATTTTCAACGAAACTGGAGAAAATAGACAAATACAGTGAGCTTCAAATGAGGAGAGGGACAGAGAGGGGGGTGGATGAAGAACCTTTGAGGGGATAGGAGGATTCCAACACCACCTCCTTTCCGTCCACTAGGCCTGGGAGAGTGAGTCCACAGGAGGCCACCATGGGAGAGGGCAGCAGACTATGGCTGGTGTCAGTGCTTCAAGAGCCACCACACACAGACGTATCCAGGATATAGGCTATAATTGTTGCGAGGTGAAAAGGGACTGGGCTGTTGCTCAGTGGTCCAAAGTCCTCTTTTCGGATCAAAGTAAAGTTTGCATTTCATTTGGAATTCAAGGTCCCAGAGTCTGGAGTAGGGATGGGCTGAACGACCCCCTGTTCGGTTTGCACCAGAACTTTTCGAACATCGCGAAAGTTTGGAACCAAATGAAGAACCCCATTGAAGTCTATGGGACTCAACTGGAATAATCAAAAGTGCACATTTTGAAGGCTTATATGCAAATAATTTGGCATACAATGGTTATGGGGGTCTGGGTACTGCCCTGGGGAACATGTGTCAATGAAAAAAAAGTTTGTAAAAAGCGTAAGGTCAAAAAGATGACACTTTCCCTGCAAGCTTTCTTTATTTTGTAAGCAATAGGTTGGGGTGCCAGTCTGTATGATGAGGCCACAATGTAATGCACTGGGAACAAGATTAGAGATTTTGGGGATAAATTCTGGTGTCTCTTCCACAAACTTTGGATAGAAGTAACAGATGCAGAAAAATTGGGCTTTGGTTGTCGGTGGCGCCTTCACACCGTAACCCTATAGAGGTACTCTTGATGAAAGCAAGAAGTGGCCTTGCTGTCAAAAATTGCAATGATATGCCCCTGTTAAACAGTTGCTGAAAATTTGGTCTTTGGGTGGCTGTGGCGCCTTCACGCTGTAACTCTATAGAGATACCCTTGATGAAATCAAGAATTGGCAAAAATTTTAATGATATGCACCTATCAAACAGGTGCTGAAAAATTGGTCTTTGGGTGTTAATTGTGCCCATGAAACCTTCACCAAAAAAAATCTTCCAGATGAAATCAACACCCACAAAGCTAGGCAGCCTAGAAAAACTCTCTCCGCTATTTCACCTTCATTTTTATACTTTCAGTTATAATAATATCCTGAAATTTTGTAACTTAGTATTATTAAAACTGTTTTATCTAAACCAACATGTTACTTGTGTTTAATGGACCTTTAATGAAGATGGTTCATGGTTTTATTTTATGCTGTACTTCTTAGGAGGTTAAGGCAGTAATAATAGCTCTTTATTAATGGGTTGGCTAATTTTTTCTATGTGTCCTTCTGCATCTGGAATCAGCATAGCACTCTGGGAAAACAGATCAGTTGGCCATGCTTCACTGCTACTGCTGGCACTGAATGGGTTGAATGAACATAAGTAACACTTTTATAGTATTAGACTCCTTTGTCTCCTATGAAATTAACAGATTGTGTGACATAAATCTGATATAGCTGTGCACACAATGACTACCTGCGTTAGAGGGCAGTGCAAAATCATTGCTAATTTACATTAATGTTGTAAGATCCACTTTCTGCTGCCTGTCAGTCTGTAACTCTAGATAGTTAACATATTTCAAATGTAATTACGCGGCCTTTATTTACTATGAATAGCTTTTTCCGGGACAATGCATATAAAGAGCATTCTGGCATAGAGTAGTTTTAATGAGTTCTAGGCCACAAAAAATTCTGATTAGTGTTTTATAAGTGTTATGTGGAATATTAGATGCCTCACAAAGCATTATGTACATGAGAAATGGCTATTAGTCTTACATAATGTACAGTATGTATGTCTATATCTCATTGACTTTGTGGATGAATATTTAGGGTCGAAGTACCTTGGCATCGTTTGCCCTTGCTGAAGGTACTTTAATATCCCATTGTTCTGAGAGTGAAATCTGGATATCACATGCAAGTCTTCTATTTTAAAGTGTATGTAAACTCTAACAATTAGCTTCACTTATTTGCTCTGTTTTGCTTTGTTAAATGTAAAGCTGGATTGTTTCTTATATGTGTTTGATGAATGCAAAAACATACCTGTTAACACCTTTACGCTGGCACCTCCTGGCCGTTTAAGAGATTTCAGATGTTGGGAGGTGGGGCGGGGTTTATGATCATGTGACCGCCGTGATTGGTTGTCATGGTGATCACATGATCGGAAAGCTTCTTGCGATCGGGAGCTTTCCACTTCCCGCCGGTAACCGTATCAGGAGTGGGCAGGGCTTGTGTAAATTGATATGCAAATATGCAGCCGCCCTGTGCCAAGGCCCACCCCTCGAGAGGACGCATATTTGTGCATAATCGCTGCCTAGGGGTTAATCTTTCCAATCTTGTGAAACTTTCTATACTCTCTGACTGTGTCATTATTTATTTATTAGAAGTATATACAGTTGTGCTCAAAAGTTTGCATACCCTTAGTAAACTGGTAATATACAGTATGCACCATGTTTAACCACTTGCCGACCGCCGCACGACTATATACGTCGGCAGAATGGCACGGGCAGGCAAAAGGACTTACAGGTACGTCCTTGCCTGCCCGCGGGTGGGGGGTTCGATCGGACCCCCCCCCCCTGGTGCCTGCGGCGGTCGGCAAATCTCCCCCGGCGATCGGTGGTGAGGGGGAGGCCATCCATTCGTGGCCCCCCCCTCGCGATCGCTCCCAGCCAATGGGGTCATTTCCCTGCCTCTGTATTGTACACAGAGGCAGAGGAAATGATGTCATCTCTCCTCGGCTCGGTATTTTCCGTTCCGGGCCGAGGAGAGAAGACTGTAATGTGAGTGCACCAACACACTACACACACAGTAGAACATGCCAGGCACACAAAAAACCCCGATTGCCCCCCGATCCCCCCCCAATCACCCCCCCCCCTGTCACAAACTGACACCAAGCAGGTTTTTTTTTTTTTTTTTTTTTCTGATTACTGTATTGGTGTCAGTTTGTGACAGTTAGGCTCGATTCACACAGGGGCAACACGACTTCAACGCGACTTTGCAACGCGACTTCAATCCGACTTGTGGATCCGACTTTCAATGAACGGGGATCCGACTTGGATCCCCGCCACTGTGTTTGGTATGAATCTTTAGGGGGAACTCCGCGCCAAATTTTAAAAAAAATCCGGCATGGGTTCCCCCCCCCAGGGGCATACCAGGCCCTTGGGTCCGGTATGGATCTTGAGGGGAACCCCCCTACGCCGAAAGGACGGCGTGGGGGGTCCCCCCAATCCATACCAGACCCTTATCTGAGCACGCAGCCCGGCCGGACAGGAATGGGGGTGGGGACGAGCGAGCGCCCCCCCCCTCCTGAACCGTACCAGGCCGCATGCCCTCAACATGGGGGGGTTGGTGCCTTGGGGGAGGGGGGCGCGCTGCGGCCCCCCCACCCCAAAGCACCTTGTCCCCATGTTGATGAGGACAAGGGCCTCTTCCCGACAACCCTGGCCGTTGGTTGTCGGGGTCACGGGCGGGGGCTTATCGGAATCTGGGAGCCCCCTTTAATAAGGGGGCCCCCAGATCCCGGCCCCCCACCCTATGTGAATGAGTATGGGGTACATGGTACCCCTACCCATTCACCTATGGGAAAAAAGCGTCAATAAAACAAACAGTACACAGGTTTTTTAAAATAATTTATTAGGCAGCTCCGGGATCTTCTTCCGACTTCGGGGGTCCCCTTCCGACTTCGGGGGTCTCTCCGCTGTCTCCTCCCGGTGTCCGCATCTTCTGCCGGCTCCTCCACTATCTTCTGCAGCTCAATTGCTAGCGGTGGTCCGGACTTCTGCCTTCTTCTTTTCTTCCAGAGATGTTGACACGATGCTCTCTCCAGCTGGAATGGTCTCTGAACGCTCCGCAACGGACTTATATAGGCGGTGACCCCGCCCCCTTATGAGGTCACTGTCCCAGGGCATGCTGGGGCTGTGCCGTCATAAGGGGGCGTGGTCATCACCCGGTGACCACGCCTCCTAAAACGTCACAGACCCAGCATGCCCAGGGACTGTGACGGCATAAGGGGGCGGGGTCACCGCCTATATAAGTCCCTTGCAGAGCGCACAGAAACCATTCTGGCTGGGGAGAGCGTCGTGTCAACATCTCTGGAAGAGAAGAGGGAAGAAGATGATCCAGAGGTCCGGACCACCGCTGGCAAAAGAGCGCCAGAAGATAGCGGTGGAGCCGGCAGAAGATGCGGACACCGGGAGAAGACGCCGGAGAGACCCCCGGAGTCGGAAGAAGATCCCGGAGCTGCCTAATAAATTATTTTAAATACCTGTGTACTGTGTTTTTTATTGACGCTTTTTTCCCTAGGTGAATGGGTAGGGGTACCATGTACCCCATACCTATTCACATAGGGTGGGGGGCCGGGATCTGGGGGCCCCCTTATTAAAGGGGGCTCCCAGATTCCGATAAGCCCCCCGCCCGCAGACCCCGACAACCAACGGCCAGGGTTGTCGGGAAGAGGCCCTTGTCCTCATCAACATGGGGACAAGGTGCTTTGGGGTGGGGGGGCCGCAGCACGCCCCCCTCCCCCAAGGCACCAAACCCCCCATGTTGAGGGCATGCGGCCTGGTACGGTTCAGGAGGGGGGGGGGCGCTCGCTCGTCCCCACCCCCATTCCTGTCCGGCCGGGCTGCGTGCTCGGATAAGGGTCTGGTATGGATTGGGGGGGACCCCCCACGCCGTTTTTTCGGCGTAGGGGGTTCTCCTCAAGGTCCATACCAGACCCAAGGGCCTGGTATGCCCCTGGAGGGGGAACCCATGCCGGATTTTTATTTAAAATTTGGCGCGGAGTTCCCCTCAAGATCATTTGAGCACAAGTCGCATGCCAAAGTCGGATCATGCGAGACGGCGATCCGACTTCAATGATAGTCAATAGGCTGAAGTCGGATCAAAGTCGGATCAAAGTAGTACAGGGAGTACGCTCTGAAGTCGGAGCGACTTCAGTAGTGTCTATTAAGACGCTAGCGTTAACTCCCATTGAAACTATTTCTGGAGCGACTTGGGGCGACTTGAGGACGTACAAGTCGGATCCCAAGTCGCCCCAGTGTGAACCGAGCCTTACAGTGTTAGGGCAGTGAGTGTTAGGCCCCCTTTAGGTCTAGGATACCCCCCTAACCCCCCCTAATAAAGTTTTAACCCCTTGATCACCCCCCGTCACCAGTGTCGCTAAGCGATCATTTTTCTGATCGCTGTATTAGTGTCGCTGGTGACGCTAGTTAGGGACGTAAATATTTAGGTTCGCCATCAGCGTTTTATAGCGACAGGGACCCCCATATACTATCTAATAAATGTTTTAACCCCTTGATTGCCCCCTAGTTAACCCTTTCACCACTGATCACCGTATAACCGTTACGGGTGACGCTGGTTAGTTCGTTTATTTTTTATAGTGTCAGGGCACCCGCCGTTTATTACCGAATAAAGGTTTAGCCCCCTGATCGCCCTGCGGTGATATGCGTCGCCCCAGGCAGCGTCAGATTAGCGCCAGTACCGCTAACACCCACGCACGCAGCATACGCCTCCCTTAGTGGTATAGTATCTGATCGGATCAATATCTGATCCGTTCAGATCTATACTAGCGTCCCCAGCAGTTTAGGGTTCCCAAAAACGCAGTGTTAGCGGGATCAGCCCAGATACCTGCTAGCACCAGCGTTTTGCCCCTCCGCCCGGCCCAGCCCAGCCCACCCAAGTGCAGTATCGATCGATCACTGTCACTTACAAAACACTAAACGCATAACTGCAGCGTTCGCAGAGTCAGGCCTGATCCCTGCGATCGCTAACAGTTTTTTTGGTAGCGTTTTGGTGAACTGGCAAGCACCAGCCCCAGGCAGCGTCAGGTTAGTGCCAGTAGCGCTAACACCCACGCACGCACCGTACACCTCCCTTAGTAGTATAGTATCTGAACTGATCAATATCTGATCTGATCCGATCAGATCTATACTGGCGTCCCCAGCAGTTTAGGGTCCCCAAAAACGCAGTGTTAGTGGGATCAGCCCAGATACCTGCTAGCACCTGCGTTTTGCCCCTCCGCCCGGCCCAGCCCAGCCCACCCAAGTGCAGTATCGATCGATCACTGTCACTTACAAAACACTAAACGCATAACTGCAGCGTTCGCAGAGTCAGGCCTGATCCCTGCGATCGTTAACAGTTTTTTTGGTAGCGTTTTGGTGAACTGGCAAGCGCCAGCGGCCTAGTACACCCCGGTCGTAGTCAAACCAGCACTGCAGTAACACTTGGTGACGTGGCGAGTCTCATAAGTGCAGTTCAAGCTGGTGAGGTGGCAAGCACAAATAGTGTCCCGCTGCCACCAAAAAGACAAACACAGGCCCGTCGTGACCATAATGCCCTTCCTGCTGCATTCGCCAATCCTAATTGGGAACCCACCACTTCTGCAGCGCCCGTACTCCCCCATTCACATCCCCAACCAAATGCAGTCGGCTGCATGAGAGGCATTTTTATGTCCTCCCGAGTACCCCTACCCAACGAACCCCCCCAAAAAAGATGTTGTGTCTGCAGCAAACGCGGATATAGGCGTGACACCTGCTATTATTGTCCCTCCTGTCAATCCTGGTCTTTGCATTGGTGAATGTTTTGAACGCTACCATTCACTAGTTGAATATTAGCGTAGGGTACAGCATTGCACAGACTAGGACACACTTTCACAGGGTCTCCCAAGATGCCATCGCATTTTGAGAGACCCGAACCTGGAACCGGTTACAGTTATAAAAGTTACAGTTACAAAAAAAGTGTAAAAAAAAAAAAAAAAAAAACAAACAAAAATATAAAATAAAAAATAATAGTTGTCGTTTTATTGTTCTCTCTCTATTCTCTCTCTCTCTATTCTCTCTATTGTTCTGCTCTTTTTTACTGTATTCTATTCTGCAATGTTTTATTGTTATTATGTTTTATCATGTTTGCTTTTCAGGTATGCAATTTTTTATACTTTACCGTTTACTGTGCTTTATTGTTAACCATTTTTTTGTCTTCAGGTACACCATTCACGACTTTGAGTGGTTATACCAGAATGATGCTTGCAGGTTTAGGTATCATCTTGGTATCATTCTTTTCAGCCAGCGGTCGGCTTTCATGTAAAAGCAATCCTAGTGGCTAATTAGCCTCTAGACTGCTTTTACAAGCAGTGGGAGAGAATGCCCCCCCCCCACCGTCTTCCGTGTTTTTCTCTGGCTCTCCTGTCTCAACAGGGAACCTGAGAATGCAGCCGGTGATTCAGCCAGCTGACCATAGAGCTGATCAGAGACCAGAGTGGCTCCAAACATCTCTATGGCCTAAGAAACCGGAAGCTACGAGCATTTTATGACTTAGATTTCGCCGGATGTAAATAGCGCCATTGGGAAATTGGGGAAGCATTTTATCACACCGATCTTGGTGTGGTCAGATGCTTTGAGGGCAGAGGAGAAATCTAGGGTCTAATAGACCCCAATTTTTTCAAAAAAGAGTACCTGTCACTACCTATTGCTATCATAGGGGATATTTACATTCCCTGAGATAACAATAAAAATGATAAAAAAAAAAAAATGAAAGGAACAGTTTTAAAATAAGATAAAAAAGCAAAAAATAATAAAGAAAAAAAAAAAAAAAGCACCCCTGTCCCCCCTGCTCTCACGCTAAGGTGACCGCAAGCGTCGGTCTGGCGTCAAATGTAAACAGCAATTGCACCATGCATGTGAGGTATCACCACGACGGTCAGATCGAGGGCAGTCATTTTAGCAGTAGACCTCCTCTGTAAATCTAAAGTGGTAACCTGTAAAGGCTTTTAAAGGCTTTTAAAAATGTATTTATTTTGTTGTCACTGCACGTTTGTGCGCAGTTGTAAAGCATGTCATGTTTGGTATCCATGTACTCGGCCTAAGATCATCTTTTTTATTTCATTAAACATTTGGGCAATATAGTGTGTTTTAGTGCATTAAAATGTAAAAAAGTGTGTTTTTTCCCCAAAAAATGCGTTTGAAAAATCGCTGCGCAAATACTGTGTGAAAAAAAAAAATTAAACACCCACCATTTTAATCTGTAGGGCATTTGCTTTAAAAAAATATATAATGTGTGGGGGTTCAAAGTAATTTTCTTGCAAAAAAAATAATTTTTTCATGTAATCAAAAAGTGTCAGAAAGGGCTTTGTCTTCAAGTGGTTAGAAGAGTGGGTGATGTGTGGCATAAGCTTCTAAATGTTGTGCATAAAATGCCAGGACAGTTAAAACCCCCCCCAAATGACCCCATTTTGGAAAGTAGACACCCCAAGCTATTTGCTGAGAGGCATGTCGAGTCCATGGAATATTTTATATTGTGACACAAGTTGCGGGAAAGAGACAAATTTTTTTTTTTTTTTTTGCACAAAGTTGTCACTAAATGATATATTGCTCAAACATGCCATGGGAATATGTGAAATTACACCCCAAAATACATTCTGTTGCTTCTCCTGGGTACGGGGATACCACATGTGTGAGACTTTTTGGGAGCCTAGCCGCGTATGGGACCCCGAAAACCAAGCACCGCCTTCAGGCTTTCTAAGGGCGTAAATTTTTGATTTCACTCTTCACTGCCTATCACAGTCTCGGAGGCCATGGAATGCCCAGGTGGCACAAAACCCCCCCAAATGACCCCATTTTGGAAAGTAGACACCCAAAGCTATTTGCTGAGCGGTATAGTGAGTATTTTGCAGACCTCACTTTTTGTCACAAAGTTTTGAAAATTAAAAAAAGAAAAAAAAAATTTTTTTTTTTGTCTTTCTTCATTTTCAAAAACAAACGAGAGCTGCAAAATACTCACCATGCCTCTCAGCAAATAGCTTGGGGTGTCTACTTTCCAAAATGGGGTCATTTGGGGGGGGTTTGTGCCACCTGGGCATTCCATGACCTCCGAAACTGTGATAGGCAGTGAAGAGTGAAATCAAAAATGTACACCCTTAGAAATCCTGAAGGCGGTGATTGGTTTTCGGGGTCCCGTACGCGGCTAGGCTCCTAAAAAGTCCCACACATGTGGTATCCCCGTACTCAAGAGAAGCAGCAGAATGTATTTTGGGGTGCAATTCCACATATGCCCATGACCTGTGTGAGCAATATATCATTTAGTGACAACTTTGTGCAAAAAAATAAATAAATAAATAAATAAATTGTTACTTTCCCGCAACTTGTGTCAAAATATAAAATATTCCATGGACTCAACATGCCTCTCAGCAAATAGCTTGGGGTGTCTACTTTCCAAAATGGGGTCATTTGGGGGGGGGTTGTGCCATCTGGGCATTTTATGGCCTTCAAAACTGTGATAGGTAGTGAGGAGTAAAATCAAAAATGTACGCCCTTAGAAATCCTGAAGGCAGTGATTGGTTTTCGGGGCTCCGTATGCGGCTAGGCTCCCAAAAAGTCCCACACATGTGGTATCCCCATACTCAGGAGAAGCAGCTAAATGTATTTTGGGGTGTAATTCCACATATGCCCATGGCCTGTGTGAGCAATATATCATTTAGTGACAACTTTTTGTAATTTTTTTTTTTTTTTTTTGTCATTATTCAATCACTTGGGACAAAAAAAATGAATATTCAATGGGCTCAACATGCCTCTCAGCAATTTCCTTGGGGTGTCTACTTTCCAAAATGGGGTCATTTGTGGGGGTTTTGTACTGCCCTGCCATTTTAGCACCTCAAGAAACGACATAGGCAGTCATAAATTAAAGGCTGTGTAAATTCCAGAAAATGTACCCTAGTTTGTAGGCGCTATAACTTTCGCGCAAACCAATAAAGATACACTTATTGACATTTTTTTTACCAAAGACATGTGGCCAAATACATTTTGGCCTAAATGTATGACTAAAATTGAGTTTATTGGATTTTTTTTAGAACAAAAAGTAGAAAATATCATTTTTTTCCAAAATTTTCGGTCTTTTTCCGTGTATAGCTCAAAAAATAAAAAACGGCAGAGGTGATCAAATACCATCAAAAGAAAGCTCTATTTGTGGGAAGAAAAGGACACAAATTTAGTTTGGTTACAGCATTGCATGACCGCGCAATTAGCAGTTAAAGCGACGCAGTGCCAAATTGTAAAAAGTGCTCTGGTCAGGAAGGGGGTAAATCCTTCCGGGGCTGAAGTGGTTAAAGAAAACATTTCTTATGGGATTCATTTTCAACTGTAGGTCATAACAGAATGGCACAATCATAAAACAATACATGGCAACAAGTAAACAAATGAAATGACCCCTGTTCAAAAGTCTGCATCCCCTTTGTTCCTAATACTGTGTATTGCCCCCTTTAGCATCAACAACAGCGTGCAGTTGTTTTTTTTGTAATAGTTGTCTGAGGCCCTGAATTCTTGCAGGTGGTATAGATGCCCAATCATCTTGGCAAAATGCCTCCGGGTCATGCAAAGTCTTTGATTGTCTTGAATGAATGGCATGTTTGAGACCTCTCCAGAGTGCCTTGATGATATTAAGGTCAGGAGACTGTGATCGCCACGCCAGAACCTTCACCTTTTTCTGTTGTAACCACTGGAAGATCAACTTGGTGTTGTGTTCATGGTCATTGTTGCGCTGGAATGTCCAAGAGCGTCATGCACAACTTTCGTGCAGAAGAATGTAAATTGTCTGCTGGTATTTTCTGATAACATGCTGCATTCATCTTGCCATCAATTTTCACAAGATTACCCATGCCTTTAGAGCTCACACACCCCAAAACATCAGTGAACCACCACCATACTTTACAATAGGGATGGTATTCTTGTTGCTTTAGACCTAGTGCTTATGGTTGTGACCATAAAGCTCTATTTTGATCTCATCACTCCAGATTACAGTGTGCCAAAAGATGTAAGGGGTGTCTGTCAAGGTGTTGTGACGGGCTTGACATTGGTGCAGTAAAGGCTTCTTTCTGGCTACTCGACCATGTTCAAGTATCGCTGTATTGTGCTCCTTGAAACAACCACACCGTCTTTTTTCAGAGCAGCCTGTATTTCTCCTGTGGTTACCTGTGGGTTTTCCTTTGTATCTCAAACAATGCTTCTGGCAGTTGAGGCTGCAGTCTTTCTTGGTCTACCTGACTTTGGCTTGGTAAGAGATCCCCTTTTTTCCACTTCCTAATAGGTGATTGAACAGTACTGACAGTGCAGTACTTCCCATACCTTGTTACACAGGTCTTTTGACATTTCTTTTCTGATCCCCATGGCTCAGTATCTAGCCAGCTCAGTGCAACCATGTGAGAGCTAACAAACTTCTTGACTATACATAGACACTATTTAATTTTAAAAAGCCACATATGAGGGAAATTAACCTTTAACTGACATTTTTACCTGTGTGTGTGTGTCACCTTGTGTGTCTGTATCAAGGCCAAACATTCCAGGGGATGGAAACTTTTCAACAGGGCCATTTGGGTGATTTCTAATATCATTATGATTTAAAAGGGAGCCAAACTATGTGATAATAAATGGCTTCATATGATCACTATCCTTAAAAAGAAAAAAAAAATTGGCATTTTCAATATCAATGCCAAAATTTCACAATTTCTGTCAGGGTATGCAAACTTTTGCTGTATATAAATATAGCACCCTCTACCTGAAGGTAGGTGGTAGACTAGTATTTTTCTATAGCTCAGGGTTTTGATTTGGGACTGGGAGTGTTTGGTGTAGTGGTGGGTGTGGCCACCTGTGCTCTGATTCAGAAGTGCCTCCCCTGCTTTCAGAAGGATTGTTCTGTAAGAGAGGTTGGATCTGAGGTTTGAGTGGCAGGCAGCTCATGTGAGGAGCTCTGACCAATTACCCTTTGGTATTGGCAGGAGGCAGGCCTCCCATATTAACTGAGGTCACATGCTGCCAGGGGGGAGTTCTAGAAAGCAGGAACAGACAGAATGGAGTACTGAGTTGCTATTCCAGGCGTCCCCACGTGGGGATGCGCCGAGCGCGGAGAAGGGATGGAGGAACCACTAAGGGGGAGTCCTAGATAAAGATCTTCGGCTCTGAAAAGGTATCGAGTTGCTGTGACCGGGGAACACAGGACTTGTATGCTGGACAAGATCAGTATGGAGGAAGTAGCAGTAAAGCGGCGGAGAGTAGAGCAGTATTCTGTGACCGGGGACACAGAACTATCCTTTTAAAGAAAGGTCAGTGCGAGAGAAACAAAAGAGGAGAAGCTATCCAAGAGTAGTGCAGAATGCTGTGGCCGGGGAAGGCAGCATTGATAGTCATGGACTGGCTGAGAGCAGTAATCCGCCCATTACCATGTGTCAGGCCGTCGTGGAGAGGTACCGTGTATCTCTGGTCTGGTTAAGCATAATGGTAATGCCTTCCAAAAGACTGTGTGGCTGTCTGATTCTCTGGGCCATCGGGGAGAGGCTGTGTAGGCTTCTGGCTCTTTGAGTTCGCATAGGCAATACCATCATAGTCTGCAAGGAGGAATTATTCAGAGTGATTCTTTCTTGTCCCAAAGGAAGTGAAGAAATAGAAAGTCAGTAGTTTTTCATTGAAGGATTTGTACAAGAAAAGAACAGTCTGCAGAGAAGTTATTCAAAGGAAGGAGACTGGGGGTGCAAGGTGTGCGTTCAAGTTTGCAAGGCCAAGGCCACTGAATAACTTCTGATATTGTGCTAAATACTATGGGCATCTCATATCGTTCTTTCTCCCAGCCAAGTTGTATGCTGAAATAAATGTAACAAAGCTGTGCAAATGACTGTTCATTGTCTTAACTGACGCTACATCAATATACACAGTGCTTTACATATACAGTATATTGTACATTCACATCAGTCCCTGCCCTCAAAGAGCTTACTTATTTAAGGTCCCTAACTCACATTGCATATTTACACATAATGGGGCCAATTTAGACAGGAGCCAATTACCTACCAGCATCTGTTTAGTGTGTGGGTGGAATCTAGAATACCTGAAGGATATTTACACAGGCACATGGTATACAGTACATGCAAACACCATGTAGGTAGTGTCATGTTTGGGATTCAAACAAACAACACTGGTGCTGCTAGGTGGAAGTGCTAACTACTGTGCTGCCTATATCAATTAGCATTGTTCCCAGTTTTCTCTGTGGATTACAGGACCCCCCCCCCCCCCCCCCATGTAATGGAGAAGAGGAGAGGTGTTCTGTAAACTTGCCCTCAAGTGAAAACACAGCTCCCTCATAGATACAGTACATTGAATGAGGCCTGTAACCCTAGGTCAGTATGTCTATCACTGGCAGGGTCATCAGGTGAAAATAAAAGAATGGGAGTCGCTGGAATGCTAGGTGTCCTTCCAAGCACGTACGTGTGGTGAGATCAGTGGCTGGTGAGGCACTGGCTAATATCAGAGCCAGATACACACAGGTTACATACGCCGCAAACGTTAGAGCGAGAGAAATAATTCTAGCACTAAAGCTCCTCTGTAACTCTAAACATGTAACCTGTAGAAAATTTTAAAGCGTCACCTATGGAGATTTTTAAGGTAAGTTTGGCGCCATTCCACGTGTGCGCAATTGTAAAGCATGACATGTTAGGTATCTATTTACTCGGCGTAACATCATCTTTCACATTATAGGAAAAAATCGGGCTGCGCAAATACAGTGTAACATAAAAAGTTTCAATGACCGCCATTTTATTCCCTAGGGTGTCTGCTAAAACAATATATATATATAATGTTTGGGGGTTCTGAGTAGTTTTCTAGCAAAAAAATGATGATTTTTTACATGTAGGAGAGATATAGCATAAAAATATATGATTTCGCATGTACCTTTTCAGCAGCAGCAGATTCTCATTCTCCCTCTTAACTGTGTGAGAAAAACATGGGATTATGGGTAAATCTTATACACATAAATCCATGCTTTTTCCTTGTAGTTAAGAGGGCTGGTCTGGAAGGGAGCATGTGTCTTTTAGACACATGCCTCCTTCTATGACACTGCAGTGAGAGGCGTACCTCCACTGCAGCATGTTTATTGGACAGCCTGGGCCAATGGTACTTTACCATTGGTCCAAGACTCCAAGCTGTCCATTGAGCTCAGTGTCTCTGACAAGATGTGAGAAGAGGCACTGTGGGCTTATCATCTCAGTCTGGAAACAGAGTGTGCCAGCTTGTATTTAAACTGGCTGCTCTGTATGTAGCTTCTGACAGGCTGCGCAAGGAGCCCCGTATCTCCGGAACCATAGATGATAGGAGCCCCAAAATGACCAGTGGTGGGGTAGGACTTTAGCTACCTACACCCCCCCCCCCCCCCGGATTCTGGGGTCTCTGTGACCCCAGGTCGCTGAGCTACGACCCTCGAATTCGATCTTTTTTTTTTCTGCCTCACCTGAAGGGAGATGTCACATCAGTCTTTAGTACTGAAGATTGAATTTACAAGGTCACCTCATTTTTTGTTTGGGTTGCACTTTTTCTGGAGTTCACTAAACATTATCTAAAACTCATTATCTGCCAAAACAATGTGTCTGGTTTCAACAACGCTGTTATGCAAGCTCCTTGTTGCTACATTTATATATTTTATATTGACATTCATGAGAGACTAGACTCATGCCAAGTTAACAGAGTGACTCCATGTAACAAAGACACTGATATCATTGCAATTGGAACAATTGGTGCCACAATTGGTGCCATGTTATAAAAAAGTGGGGTTCCCACCTTTGGACCCCCTTATTCTCCTCTTTGTATAAAGCAAAAGTTGATCCTCCTCCCTGGGAGTTTGATGTGTGGGAGGAAAAACATGAGGTGCATTTTCCCTTTCTGTGATTTAAAGTACAACTGGATTGGTGTTTACTTTCCACTGTTGACACTTGATTGACCATTGCCAGTTGGAACATTACACATCATATCTTATGTGTAAACAGCAAAGGCCACTAGTGTAATAACTAAACCTGATGCTGGCCTTGTCATAACAGAATGCTGCCCTGAATGGTAATATTGGCCACTTGGATCTGAACCTTCAACAACATAGTCCAATTCTTAAACTGTGTAACTATTCTGGAGCTGCAAACATGGTGTTATTCTAAATCAGGCAAAATGCCAAAGAGCTGGCTAAGGTATCAGGTCACCATTCCAAATAAAAAAAGTCTTGATTCTGGCTTTGCAGACATGGTGCTGAATGAGTACTGATGCAGAAAGCACATGCTTTGATAATTGCCCATCCCCTTTCCATTCACCTCTTGGAATGCCAATCATTTATAGGGAGAAAAGTATTATCTGTTGTGAGTAGGTAATAAATGAACATGGGCCCCAACATGTCTATTGCCCTGGTTATGTTACATATTGTCTAAAGGAATTATTTAATTATCCCATAGCATGCACCCTTCTTATTGTCTAGTACAGCCTTTCTCAATCTTTTTAGCATTGAGGAACTCTTGAAATAACTTTTTGGTTTCAAGGATCTCATGATAATACTTACTATATCTACAAATTGCATTGCATTAGCATGATGGTTAATGAGAAAAATGTTCTTTACAAATGTGGTCAGTGGAAAGAATCCTCCCCTCAAAGATAGCTATAAAGCACTTAACAGATGCAGTATGTGGGATGTACTATCCGCAATCTGCGTGTTACAGTGCCAGAACTAGGGCCGTAAGTTCGACTCGAACATTGGGTGTTCGCCGAACAGCAAATTTTATGGGGCGTTCACAGCAAATTTGAGTGCCCCATAATGCACTGCAAGACCGCAGTGTATTGCTGTATGATGACTGGCCAAAGCATACACCTGACCTGCATGCTTTGGTCAATCACAGCATGCTCCTCAGGGAGAGCCATGAATGGCCAAAGGCAGGGTGCCTTTGGCCAACCATAGTTCAGGGGGACTAAGTCCACGCCCCACACTATATAAGGCTACTTACACAGTGCCCGTATAGTGTGTTATAGTGGACGGAGATAGAGAGATTGAGCTAGATTTGGCAAGCAGGTTAGTTAGTTAATGGCAGTGTATTTGATATATATATATATATATATATATATATATATATATATATATATATATATATATTGTACAGGACGCCATGGCTGGGTCCTGGAAGGACGCTATATTTCCCCTATGTTTGGACTGTGGTCCCTTTAAGGGAACAAAATGGGTTAACTCACCTGTCAAAGGAAGTGGGTTTAAAACAAGACAGGAAGTTGTAGGTCGGTGTGGAGGAGTGTAGAGGAGACTGTGGATGGTGGATGGTGGTTTTGTGTACAGTGATAAAAGTGAACGGCAGTGTCCTGCCTGGAAGCCTCCTGGCAGGGGAAGTTACCTGCGACAAAAACCAAGGACTGTTTAACTTCGATAGCAGTTCTGAACTCTGCAAGTCGGTGAGACTGAAATCTCTCTCTTTTGTTTGTGCTGCTGTGAAGCTATTTAAGTTTAATAAACCTCCTTTTGACTGAAAAGCCTGTGTCCTCTGATCTAGCTGGTTCCCCGAACGTTACAATATATATATACTCTGCATTCAGCGTAGCCTATATATACAGTGTAAACTCTATATTCAGTCAGTATAGGCAGTGTATTTGATATACATATATATATATATATATATATATATATATATATATATATATACAGTCAGACTAGTGTGTATATATATATATCTATATATATATATATATATATATAGATATATATATATATATCTATATATATATACAGTATATCTAGATAGATATCTAGATAGATAGATAGATAGATAGATATAGATATATCTATCTATACATATCTATCTATATCTATCTATCTATCTATCTATCTATCTATCTATCTATCTATCTATCTATATATATATATATATATATATATATACAGTGCATTTGGTGGTGTACAGTTTCTAATACAGTTCAGGCGGTGTACACAGTATATAATACAGTGTGGTGCGCTGTTAAAAAAAGAACCCATCACCCATCATGCCCAGAAGGCCTCCAAGGAGAGGCAGACGCTCACAGACCACTAAAAGAGGGCAAGCAGCCTCTGAAATAATATTTAATTTATTTATTTGTGAGGGGTTACAGTGTTCTGGCACCACCAACACCTAAGGCCCAATGTTTCTGCCCCTGTTTAACAGGGGCATGTAATTACAATTTTTGAAATAAAATTTAACAGCAGGGACTGTCCCTGCGCCCAACAAGAGTAACTGTGAGGGGTTACCATGTTCTGCCACCGCCAACACCTAAGGCCCAATTTTTCAGCATAGTATATAGTAGGGCTGGGGAAAAAATCATTTTAAATTTTGAATCGAGTTGAGAGGTCAAATCGATTCAAAATTTAAGCAAATTGATTTTCTTTGATATTTTTTTTTTCACCGCGCCGGTCCTGAGGAGCTGTGGCCAGGAGTTTTTAGACGAGGCCGCGGCTTCGGCCTAGTCCATGAGGCCAGACGCCGTGGACTAGGCCGAAGCCGCGGCCTCGCCTAAAAACTCCTGCCCGCAGCTCCTCAGGACCGGCCTGGTGTCCAAAAAAACAAAAACTTGATTCGAATAGTAATTCAAGTTTTTTTTTTAAAAAAATCGCAGATTTTTTTTTTTTTGAGAAAATCTCCCAGCCCTAGTATATAGTGCAGTCTGTATAGTATATATACTGCAGTTCAGAGTATATAGTGCACTCAGTGTAGTATATATAATACAGTGCAGGGCATATAGTGCAGTGTACAATATATAATATAGTATATTGAAGTGGTTAAGGGGAGCCCTATGACAGAATTAAGAAAAAAACGCCATGGGTTCCCCCCCAAAAGGGACTGGTGTGGATTTTGGGGGGACCCCCACGCCATTTTTTTGAAAGAATTTTGGCCTTAATATCCATACCAGACCCGAAGGGCCTGATATGGACTGGGGGGGAAACCCACGCTGTTTTTTTAAATGATTTTTTATGTATATTCCCAGGATCTGGCAATGCATTACAGCCGCAAGCAATGGGAAAATGCGCTACTTTACAGGCAGACTAAGGGGACCCCCCAGGCACGATATTTAAAGGAATATTTAATCTTTATTGTTTCACTTTAAGCATTCTTAAAATCACTGCTCCTGTCCTGAAAAAACAGCCGTTTCAAAAACTTTTTTTTTGCATTGATACATGTCCCCTGGGGCATTATCCCCCAGGTCCCCAAACACTTGCATATAAGCCTTTAAAATGAGCACTTTTGATTTTTCACGTTCGTGTCCCATAGATTTTAATGGTGTTCGAATGTTCGCACAAATTTTTTGTCTCTTTGCATGCTCTGGTGCAAACCGAATGGGGGGGGAGGGGGAGGGGTGTTCGGCTCATCCCTAGTCAGAACATTATAATGACACTCTCAATAGCAATTACAAAAGCATTTCAAACATGTCCAAGAACTTTAGAAGGGTTCATGGTGGCAACCTGGATTCGTTCTCTTTTTGTGGTTTAGAACAGGTAAAAAGATCTATAAGAGGGGGTTACACACATCGTATCTTGCTTCAGCGGGAGGTATGGTGGATCCCTAAATTAGATACCCGACTTCCCAGTGGAATGAATAACCAAATGGATGTCAATTTATTTCTAAAATAATAGAAACTGGAATTGGAATGGTTAATGTTTCTTTTATTCCACCATTTGTGTTTCTCTTTTTCCATCCCCCCTCTTCTTCTCCTCTGGTTCAGCCAACCTCACATGTTTTTAATTGATTTTAGATTGATTTTAACCAGGATGCATTGCCCCTACTAGTTAGAGGCATGTTGTAATATCCTATATAAACTTGATTTTATTGTTATTCTGTATGCTATGAGGAAGGTTTCGGCCGAAAAGGCTTCAATATTTCAGATGTAGCCCTGCTGTTTGTGCTCAATAAAGGAATATAAGAAGAAGCATTCCTGTTGCTGGCTTTTTTGTTTATTTTAGGTTTATGGGACATTCCAGCCTGTGCACCAGTACTCAGCTCACTATCTCTTCCTTGTGTGGTAGAGCTTGGGTGAGTCTTTGTTTATCACATAGCTATAAAGATCATTGGTGTAAGTGGTTACTTATCTGAGAGGCAGAAAAAGTTTATCGCTCAATGAACATCTAGCAATTTTTGGAGGAACCCAAGGGTTTCATGGAATCCTGGTTGAGAAAGGTTGGTCTAGTATATAGAGACAATTTTATTTAGTTTTAGAGTAAAAAGGGCATAAAACCCCTTTTATATTTCTATTGCTGTCTGTATCTCTGCTGGGTTAATTCACCCTCCTTATTTCTCCTGGACCTTGTGACCTTTGCCATTGAGACAAAAACTGATGGAAAAGCTAAATTTTTACAATTGTCCTGTGAACAGCTGAGGATAAATCTTAAAACGGGGACACCTGTTTAGGTGACATCTTTCTATAAGGGAAATTCCTCCAACTTTGTAGTGATTTTCTTTTGCATCCTGTTGTATTTCAGAGACAAAAAGTGTAGGGAAATCTCCCCAATGGGTCACAGACAGAAAATAATAAACTGACAGGTGGTAGTTCCAATTTTTATTTCACATGACATTACCGCAAAGGTCTAGTAAATGCAAAATATACACTAAAGTTAATTTAAGGGCACACAACTGCGATAAATTATCCAATATTTTGGTAAAATATAAAAGATGAGGTTGCACTGAATAAATAGATACCCAACATGTCAAACCTTAAATCTGCGTGCGCCCGTGAAATGGTGACAAACTTCAGTACCCTATATTATACAATGCTTTAAAAGTCCCCTATACAGTGGCAAAAATCATTATTTGATCCCCTATAGATTTTGTAAGTTTGCCCACTTACAGATTAATTAAGGGTCTATAATTGTTATCATAGGTGTATTTTAAATGATAGAGACAGAATATCAACCAAAAATCCAGTAAAAACACACAATACAAATGTTATAAATTGAGTTGCAGTTCAGTGAGTAAAATAAGCGTTTGATCCCCTACCAACCAACAATAATTCTGACTCCCACAGACTGGCTACAGTATGTGCTCATGTGGTACAGATTAGTCCTGTCAATTTAGGAAGGTTCTCACCTCGTTATGTGTATAAAAGACAACTGTCCACAGAATCTCTTTCTTCCAATCATCAAACCTTACCATCATGACCAAGACCAAAGAGCTGTCAAAGGACATCAGGGACAAGATTGTAGACCTGCACCAGGCTAGAATGGGCTACAAGACCATCTTCAAGAAGCTTGATGTAAGAAGTTGGTGAGAAGGAGACAAATGTTGGAGCGATTATTTGCAAATGGAAGAAATACAAAATAACCATCAATTGCCCTCAGTCTGGAGCTCCATGCAAGATTTTGCCTCATGGGGTAAGGATGATCATGAGAAAAGTGAGGGATCAGCCCAGAACTACACGGGAGGAACTTGTGAATGATCTCAAGGTAGTTGGGACCATAGTCACCAAACAAACTATTGGCAACACAATACGCCGCCATGGATTGAAATCCTGCAGATCCCTCCAAGGTCCCCCTCCTCAAGAAGGCACATGTACAGGGCAGTCTGAAGCTTGCCAATGAACAACTAAATGACTCAGAGAAGGATTGGGAGAAAGTTATGTGGTCAGATGAGACCAAAATTTAGCTCTTTGGCATTAACTCAACTGGCCGTGTTTGGAGGAAGAAAAATGTTGACTATGATCCTAAGAATACCTACAGTCAAGCACGGAGGTGTAAACATTATGCTTTGGGGCTGTTTTTCTGCTAAAGGTACAGGCCGACTTTGCTGCTATGAGGGGCCAATGGGCAGGACCATGTATTGTAAAATCTTGGATGAGAACCTTCTTCCCTCAGCCAGAACACTGAAGATGGGTCGTGGATGGATCTTTCAGCATGACAATAACCAAAAACATACTGCCAAGGCATCAAAGGAGTGGCTCAAGAAAAAGCACATTGAGGTCATGGAGTGGCCTAGCCAGTCTCTAGACCTTAATCCTATAGCAAATTTATGGAGGGAGCTGAAACTGCGAGTTGCCAAGCGACAGCCAAGAAACCTTAAGGATTTGGAGAAGATCTGTAAAGAAGAGTGGACCAAAATCTCTTCTGAGATGTGTGCAAACCTGGTCACCAACTACTTCTTACCTCTTGTGCTTGCCAACAAGGGTTTCTCCACCAAGTACTACGTCTTGTTTTGCTTGGGGATCAAATACTTATTTTACTCACTGAACTGCAAGTGAATTTATAACATTTGTATCATATGTTTTTTTGGGATTTTTGGTTGATATCCTGTCTATCATTTAAAATACACCTGCGCTATGATAAAAAAATTATAGACCCTTCATTTTCCTCATCAGTTTAGTGTTACAGAAGAGGTCTGGTGCAAGAAATATTGCTTTCAATCCGACATGTGCAGCGATATGTAACGTGTATCGCAATCAACGTTTTCAAGTGTAGAAGCCCCTGAGTTGTGCATTTACATTTATACATGCCTATAATTTTGAGGGGGAATTTTTTGCTTGGGTGTAACTCATTTTTTACAATTTAAAAAACAAGTTTTTTACTTATCTTTTTTTTTTTTTTCATCACATAGGGGACAAAAAGTCCCCATGTGATTATTTGTTGATGACAGGTTCTCTTTAATGAGACATCCAGGGTCTAAAAGACCCTGAATGTCTCCTCTGTGCTCCACTGAATGGAATGCAGTTCACTTTGCAATACATTATTTTCTGGGTATGCTGGCCAGTCCAACCGGGTCAGCAACAAGGAGGGGATGAGAGGGGACATGAGTCTGGCACCAGCTATGTTAGTCCTGGGCCCTCAGATGGGCAAGCGGAGCCTGAGATACATAACGGGGATAGGGGCAGCAGGGGGGTGCTGTTACTGGGGGACGGGGTGTGTGGAAGCAATCGGGCGGCACCACAGCCGCCTGATCGCTTCCATCTGACAGGCAGGAGTCTACTTGTCAGACTTACACACAATGTTTGTAAAACCCCCTGCTGTCAGTAGGGCGTATGGACCTGGCAGCGAAAGAGTTAAAAGGCAGAATAAAAAAAGATCACTTGCATGGTCAGGAGAGGAGCATTTCGGCAGAAAAACTGTCCAATACACCTAAATGTGTGTAAACACACCTAAATGCGCCTAAACATTAGACGCGTTTACTGCTTGAGCGTTCATTCATTCCAATGACCAGAATGAACACCAAAATGCTTGACGTGCCTAAACGCTCCTAAATATATTTACAAAACGCAGATTCAGGCACGGTTTTTACACTGCTTTTCTCCTGTTTAGATATTGGTTTCCTTACACACTATGCTAAAGTTTTACAACCCCCTTTGTGACCAGTATCCCCCCCCCCCTCCTCCAGTCTATAGCTCTCCCTCTGTCTTATCTCACTAACTCTGCTGCTATCTTTATTACCTTTGATTTGTATGTGTTTGTTTTTCCGCTTTTTTTTTTTTTCTCTCCTTTTTTTTCTTTTACATTCTGCTTAAAAATGTGTGAATCAGTACTGCTTGGACCTTGAAGAAGGGGACATACCCCGAAAGCTTGTCCTGAAAAATTGTATGTTAGTGCAAATAGTAAGAAAAAGTATCACTGACAGTACTCAATTTTCTATTTCTCCTGCCAAGAGAAAGGTTTTCAGAAGAGCTTGATAAACGCCCACTGTGCATGAGGCCTAAAAGAATAGAGGCACCTTGGACAGGAAGGTCAGGAGGTGGTGCAGATGATTGCTGTAGCTGTAGAGAGTGAACACTAGAAATGTCCCTCTGAGATGTACAGTAAAAGTTTGCTGGAGAAAGCCTCTGTGCCTGAAATGATGTCCTTTAAAAATCCATGCCTTGCAAATCCAACATATAACTTGGCAGGATGTTGTGAGAGGCTTTATCTGCTAATACAGTGCAGTGCATGGGGGTCTACAAAAATAGACCTTGTAAGTCTCCACCACCTACTCCCTGATAACAAAGAACATTGCTGATATGCAACCAGTAAAGCAAAGAAAGCTGAAGCAAAAGTGGAATTGGTGTCTAAAGTATCCAGACAGGAATATTTTCTGAGGTAAACAAATGTTTTCTCTGAGCAACTGCTTGAGTTTTACTCAGTTTTTGTTTGCACAGCCAGCCACGGGATAGATCGTTGAGCTGAGCATTTCCTGCCCCACACCGACCACCGAGTACACACTGCCAGGGCCGCTGATAGAAATCATGGGGCCCTGTACAGCCTACCTGATGGGGCCCCCTTCAGCCCCACCCCTGATCCTGCTCCTGGTCCCTCCTTCAGCCCCACCCCTAGCCCCTTCCAGGCTTTCAGTGGCTGCAGGAGGAAATTGGAGAGATCGGTTCCTCTAGATGAGTATTTCTCAACATTTTACCTTTCATGGCAAAATATATTGCCTCTTCACTGCCTGTCAACTGCCTCTGAAAAGTGATCTGAGCCTGAACTGCTTTTCAGAGGAATAGTATTTTCTCATTGGTATGATGAACTAAAAAAATTAGTTCTGATTGTACAGAAAAAGGGTGTCAGATTTAAAAGTAACGTGTGTATACACACACACACGCATGTAAACACACATGTATGCACACACACACAGACACACCTCTTAAAGTGGTGTTCCGGCCGAAATTATACTTTTTAAATAAATATACCCCTATAATACACAAGCTTAATGTATTCTAGTAAAGTTAGTCTGTAAACTAAGGTCTGTTTTGTTAGTTTATAGCAGTAGTTTGTAATTTTATAAACTTACAGCAGGCCGTGGCCATCTTAAGTGTGGGCATCTGAAGCCAGACTGTATTTCTTCCTGGATCTCATCCTTGCAGATCTCGCACATGCTCAATGCAGCACAAGCAGTGTAATAGGTTTCAGGTCAGGTTTCCATAGCAATGGCAGTGTCAGAGGAAGTTGCCGCCCCTTCCCAGAAGGCATTGCAAACAGGAAATGATGCGATGGGCCACGGCCAGGGAGGAGGAAGTGAAAAATGAATACAGCAGATATACAGTAGGTGCTGAGAAAAACATTTTTAAAATATCCAATTCGTTTACAGTGCACGGTTTAGTGAGGGATGCTGAAGAGTTGTAAAAGTGGGTGGAACTCCACTTTAAATGGTAGCTGTCTGCTAAGGGGGGGACCTGCAGTTACACATGGCACATGGCATGAGGCTAGATTTACATAGCAGCAGGCAACTTTTTTTTTTGGGAACAGGGGGACAAAAAACACATTTCTGGCCATGCTTTCTCGACAGAATAGGCCCCTCACTTCTACTATAAATCCATAATCTGTGCATTTGAAGGGTCTATGGTCTCCTTTCCTGAGGGCTACTGTGAGAATTTACCACCCACTATAGTCAGTTATGCCTCTTCTTCTCTGCCTCCTGATTTTGAACACATGCATACAAACATATAGATTGCTTTTTAAAAAATTGGCAGCAACAGCAGTACTATAGCTTCACTCTCCATGCCGGGTACTGCGCTGTAGGGGGAGGCAGAGAGCACACACTGCAAGACACTTCTCCCTCACTTTCACTTTCAATGTAAACAGTGACATCGAGCTCCTGCACTGCCGATTTACACACCAGCTAAGTATCGGGCAGCCAGCTCTCTAACAATTCAGGCATGAGGGGAGGGGGGGGCACAAGGGTCCCCTGCAGCATAGGGCCCAGTCGCAATGACTACTTCTGTGTCTCATATATGTCTGCCACTGCCGTGAGTGGAGGGGGATGAATCACTCCGCCAGGGAAGGGAATATGCAGGCTGGGACTTGAGCCAGCATGCGGAGCAGGCGCGGAAGTGACATACATCCGAAATAGAGAAAATAGTCCCTCCCACACACCCACAAGAACATCAATACAGTGGTAATCAGAAAGTAGAAAAACCCTCAGATAAGTCGGAGCAGAGGGGAGGTGGGGGGGGGGGGGGGTTGGGGGGTGCTGGCTGAAGAAGGACTTTTTTAAATTTTTATTCTGCATTCTTTAATTCTCTGATTGCCGGGCCCCCCTGCTGGCCGGGCCCCATACAACAGGGCCAGTTGTACTGGCTTATCAGCGGCTCTGCACACTGCTTCAATTAGAGATGTACAATTTCCAGAAATTTTTAATCCATAGGGAAAAAATTTTTTTTTCTGGGAAAAATTGAAATTTTAGGATTTTTTTTTTTTAATTCAGTTTGGAGTAGTTTTACAAATTGAAAGTCATTTTGTTACGCTGGGAAGGTGAAATGCAGTGCATATAAAAGTATTATGCTTGAAATAAAAGTACAGCTTATTCAGTAAATAAACTAAAGTTGCTTTTTATTGTTTAAAATTATTGTTTATTACAAATGGAATAAGAAGGACTGCATATGTTAAGAACATTTCACCTACCCCCCCCCCCCCCCCCCCCACCCTTTCCTTCGCAATAATGAATCCTGCCAATATGCATTCTCAGTTATTGGCAATGTTGATCCAGAAGCATATATTGCTCTATGAAGAGCTCAAACAATATTCTCCTGATTTTCAGGTGTAATTTTCTCTGCAAATAAAGAGATTGTGTATTTTTGGAAGGCCGTGGTTTGCAGCACTTCCTTGCTTGAAGATACTGCTGGTGAAGAAACACTTTGTGATGATCCAGAAGCAGCAGAAAGCGTGATTCTGGAATGAGAACTCTGGAGGGAAAAGCTACTCGCACTTCCATTAAGGTCCTCATCATTTCATTCCATAATGTATATTTAATATCTTAAGGGCACCTCGGGTATGCCAGGATGTGTTTTGTTATCTTTGTAGCATTTGGAAAAGAATATTTCTTCTCACAAACTTTGCAAATTGCAGATTTGCTCTCTGCAGTGGAAATGTTTCCAAACTCTAGATGTTGGTCTCACCATTTTACTGAGAGGAGGAAAAGAGAAAACAATTTACTGACCAGACTATAGGTAAACATTATGCTGTGATTGCTAGAGAAGATTAATGGGAATCATTTTAAGGTTAAAAATGTAAACTAATTTGTCAGACAAATGTACCCTCTTACCTGTCAATTACCGTATATACTCGAGTATAAGTCGAAATTTTCAGCCCTTTTTTTGAGGCTGAAAGTGCCCCCCTCGACTTATACTTGAGTCACCATCGTCTGCCTACATGATCAGCGTGTCATGCAGGCAGACAGTGGCCGGCGTGTGATGATAAAGTTCAGAGGCTATTCCAGCTTTCAAAAGCCGCGCCTCCTGCTCGTCTGTGATAGGCTGAACACTCCATTTCTCAGCAGTCAGTGTACAGCCTATCACGGACATTCTCTCATCCTCGTCCGTGGTATGAGAATGAGAGAATGTCCATGATAGGCTGACCGCTGACTGCTGAGTGTTCTGCCTATCACAGACGAGGAGGAGACGCGGCTTTTGAACAGTGGAATGGCCGCCGAAGTGTATTATAACACGCCGATCGGAAGATGGAGATCGCCACAGGGAGGATGGAGATCGCCACAGGGAGGTTGCACAGGACACAGGTAGGCTGCACAGGGACACAGGACACATGCACACAGGACACATACACATGTACAGGACACATGTACAGGACGCAGGACACATGCACAGGACACAGGACACAGGGACACATGCACAGGACACAGGGACACATACACATGTACAGGACACAGGGACACATACACATGTACAGGACACATGTACAGGACATGGGGACACATACACATGTACAGGACACAGGACACAGGGACACATACACATGTACAGGACACATGTACAGGACACATACACATGTACAGGACACATGTACAGGACACATGCACAGGACACATACACATGTACAGGACACATGCACAGAACACATACACATGTACAGGACACATGCACAGGATACAGGTAGGCTGCACAGGACACGGGGAGGCATGCAGCTGCAGATGGGCATTGTTGACCCTTTTTTTCCACTTGCAGTAGCTGCTGCATTTCTCACCCTCATCTTATACTCGGGTCAATAAGTTTTTCCCAGTTTTTTGTGGTAAATTAGGGGCCTCGACTTATACTCAGATCGACTTATACTCGAGTATATACGGTAAGGACTGAGAGGACAGAAACTATCATCTGCTGTATCCCAACAATCAACCAACTGTAGGGGGTACAAGATGGAGCCCACAAGCAAACTAAACTGGAGCCCCAGTGCCCCTAGTGGCAGATATGCATATTTCTCTTGTTTGAGAACTGCATTGAGAAGTACAGTATTACTTGAATTGTGTTCCAGGATTTGATTGCCTTCAGCTGAGAGAACTTGCAATAATTTAACACTTTACTTAAAATCTCAGAGATCTTTCATTAACCACTTGCCCACTGGGCACTTAAACCTCCTTCCTAACCAGACCAAGTTTCAGCTTTCGGCGCTCTCACATTTTGAATGACAATTACTCAGTCATGTAACACTGCACCCATATGAAATTGTTGTCCTTTTTTTCACACAAATAGAGCTTTCTTTTGGTGGCATTTGATCACCACTGGGTTTTTAATTTTTTGCGCTGTAAATGAAAAAAGACCAAAAATTTTGTAAAAAAAATGCATTTTCTTTGTTTCTGTTATAAAATTCTGCAAATTAGTAATTTTTCTTCATACATTTTGGCCAAAATTTTTACTGCTACATATCTTTGGTAAAAATAACCCAAACCAGTGTAAATTATTTGGTCTAATGACAGCCTAATTTCCTGAGACACTAACCAGCCAGGAAAGTACAAATACCCCCCAAATGACCCATTTTTAGAAAGTAGACAGTCCAGGTTATTTAGTAAGAGGCATGGTGAGTATTTTGCAGTTGTAATATTTTTCCCCACAATTCTTTGCAAAATTAAGATTTTTTTTTCTTTTTTTTTTTCACAAAATTGTCACTTTAACAACTTAAGGACTGGAAGGATTTGCCCCTTAATGACCAGGCCATTTGATTGCGATACAGCACTGCATCGCTTTAACTGACAATTGCGTGGTCGTGCAATGTTGTGCCCAAACAAAATTTATGTCCTTTTTTTCCCACAAATAGAGCTTTCTTCTGGTGGTGTTTGATCACCTCTGTGGTTTTTATTTTTTGTGCTATAAACAAAAAAAGAGCGACAATTTTGAAAAAAAAACAAAACAATATTTTTTACTTTTTGCTATAATAAATATCCAAAAAAAAAAAAACAAATGTCTTCATCAGTTTAGGCCAATATATATTCTTCTACATATTTTTGGTAAAAAAAAAATCGCAATAAGCGTATATTGGTTGGTTTGCGCAAAAGTTATTGCGTCTACAAAATAGGGAATAGATTTATGGCATATTTATTATTTATTTATTTTTTACTAGTAATAGTAGCGATCTGCGATTTTAAGCGGGACTGCAACATTGTGGCGGACAGATCGGACACTTTTGACACTTTTGGGACTAGTGACATTTATACAGCGATCAGAGCTAAAAATGGCCACTTATTACTGTATAAATGTCACTGGCAGGGAAGGGGTTAACACTAGGGGGTGACCAAGGGGTTAAGTGTTCCCTAGGGAGGTGTTTCTAACTGTGGGAGCAGTGTACTGACTAGAGGAGGAGAGAGATCACTGTTCCTGATCACTAGGAACAGCAGATCTCTCTCTACTCCCCTGTCAGAACGGGGATCTGTCTGTTTACATTGACAGATCACTGTTCTGGCTCTCTGAGGAGCGATCGCGGGTGGCCCGCGGACATTGCGGCCACCAGCCACAAGCATCGGCTCCAGCATCTCATCGCTCTTAAAGCGGCCAATGTACACTTACGGCAATTCGCGCAGCCGTGCCAACCTGTTGCACTATGATGGCGGCTGGTCGGCAAGCAGTTGACAGGTTATTTCTCTCACACAGCATATGCATACCACAAATGACACCCTAAAATACATTCTGCTACTCCTCCTGAGTATGGCAATACCACATGTGTGAGACTTTTACACAGCCTAGCCACATACAGAAGCCCAACATGCAGGGAGCACCATCAGGTGTGCTAGGGACATACATTTTAAATCTAATTTGTCTACTTATTACACTTTTGTGAGGGACTGACAGACATGTGCAGGATGAAAAAATTTGTTTAGTTTAGTTTCGTTTCGATCCGTTATTTAACTAAATTCGTTTAGTTAAATTCGTTGCATTCGTTACATTCGTTTTCGGAATTTGTTTCGTTTCGTATTCGAATTCGAAAAAGTTCGACCGCATTTGAGAAAATTCGACCGTATTCGAAAAAAACTATCAAATTCGAAAAAATTCTACCACATTCGAAAAAAACTGTCAAATTCAAAAAAATTCTACCACATTCGAAAAAAACATTAACTGAATTTGAAAAAGTAAACTATATATAACCATTTTGCGAAATTTGAAATTTGTATAGAATGAAATCGAATTCCAATAGAAAAGATTAGGATAGAATAGAAAATATAAAAGAATAGCATAGAAAAACAATAGAACAGAATAGAAAAAAATATAATATATTGTATTCTAATCTTTTCTATTCAAATTCAAATTCATTCTGTACCAAATTCCAATTTCGGAAGATGGTTATATATATATTATATTTTTTTTCTATTCTGTTCCATTGTTTTTCTATGCTATTCTTTTCTATTCTATTCTAAACTTTTCTATTCGAATCTGAATTAATTCTATGCGAAATTCGAATTTCGGAAGATGGCTTCTAAAATTAGAATTTCGTATAGAATGAATTTGAATTTGAATAGAAAATAATAGAAAAGAATAGATTAGAAAAACAATAGAACAGAACAGAATAAAATATAATATATATATTATATCTTATTCTATTCTGTTCTATTGTTTTTCTAGTCTATTCTTTCTACTCTATTCTAATCTTTTCTATTCAAATTCAAATTCATTCAAAATTCGAATTTCGGAAAATGGTTATATAGAAATAGAATGAAATCAAATTCTAATAGAAAAGAATAGAATAGAAAAACAATAGAACAGTAGAACAGAATCTATATATAAAAAACCATCTTCCGAAATTGGAATTTGGTACAGAATGAATTCGATTAGAATAGAATATTTTATATTTTTTTCTATTCTGTTTGATAGGGTTGAAATAATGACTTAGAGTTCCACTTTAATTGTTTCTGTTTTTTCTTACCTGTGTACGTATCAATTGTTCTATTTAAATTGTTTGTGCTCCTTTCTTACCTGTGTACGTATCAATTGTTCTATTTAAATTGTTTGTGCTCCTTTCTTACCTGTGTACGTATCAATTGTTCTATCAATCTGTATCTAGATGGAATTTGGAACTGCTGAATAATCATTACATGTTCGCTGATGAGAAACTCTTTGTACCTTAACCTCATTTGGTAATGCCGATAAGATTACTGCTTTTGGAACTGCCTATAAAAGAAGTAAAGGGAGCAGTCCTTTTTTGGGGATGCTCAGAACTGTGATACAGACATACCTGACTCCGTGTCATTATTCTTAGAGAAGCAATAATTTGGCAAAGCAATATAAACTTAAGCAACTTGTTTAAAAGTTGAACCTAACATTTTGGCGCTCGGAACAGGGACTCACCGATGATACTACAAGAGGTGGTTGAGCTACGCTGACGGAACAAAAAGACAGGCATTCCGGGAACCACAGATCAAAAAAAAAAAACCTGCGCAGGTAAGAAAAAGCTTTATTTTTCTTATATTCTGTGCTCCCCTGATTTGTGCCTATCCGTTCTGTCAGTTACGGTTCTCCTGGTTTTAAAACACCAGCCTCTGTAGTGGTGAGTCTAGAATTACTGGATATTTTAGTTTATATTGCTGGAATTATTTGTTTGTTTTGTCTGTCTTGTCTGTCTTGTCTGTCTTGTTGAGAAAGTGAATGAGCCTTGTCAAGGATGGTATGAGTTAGAAGGGGATTGCCGAACTAAGCAACGGAATGCGCCTTACCTCACACGATTGGGAACCTGAGGGCTTGTGAGCTTGGGGGTCTGACGCTTATGCTTAACCTCACATCTAACTCATAAACCATAGACGGGTTGAGAGTATAAGCCCTGTCTGCTCCATAAAGCAGGGATAAGAGTGTATGAGAGGGATTCCCAGATACGGGGAGGGAATAAGGTCTCAACAAAGTCCCGAGATCTAGTCGGATACCTGGCCACTTAAAGGAATGCTTGTATATGTTGTAGCCGCATTTTTGTATATGTTGTAGCCGCATTCTGGTTTGTTATTGGGCTAGCATATAAAGTAATTATTTATTATTGGGCTAGCATATAAAGTAATTCGGTTTCAGAAATCTCATTCCGGAGAGGTTTCTAGAATTCTAGCACCCTAGGAGGAAGGCAACGAGGAACTAGTGTAACTTAGCTGGTTTGCTATTGGGCTAGCATATAAAGTAATTATTCATTCTTGTATATGTTGTAGCCGCATTATATTGTACACTAAGTGTCCCACACGCTACCTAGGCAGGACTGTTAGAATGGGCCAGAGGAACACAAAACCCCATCAGGGAATTGTGGCGCACTATACGGTGCCACAGATAATTAAGAACATTTATGGGAAAACCGAAGCACAGGACTTAAAGGATGTCCTTCGTAAATTTAAGGTGAAAGGAGCAGCGGGCTTAGACCCGGATGTATGGAGTGAAATAAAAAGGGACAGACAAGGAGATGTGTTAGAGAAGCAATGGATGCGTCAGGTTCAATGCTTAATTAAGGTCTCAAATAGAGCGAAAGAAGAGGGGTGGAAGTATAATCCAGATTGTGATGGTTGGGATATGAAAGATAGAAGAACAAAAAATGTCGAGGCTCCCAGCTCAGCCATCCCACCCCCATACACTGACGTAGAACGCAAACCACACAAGATATATCCGGTACTTGAGGGGAGAGGATGGGTTTGTCAGGATTGTGGAGCACAAAACCCAGAATGGGCAGTAGAATGTGTGCATTGTGGGGCACAAAAACCTCATCCAGAAACTGTAGCTCCCGTACGCACTGATACACGCATTGTTCAGGTAAACAATCCAGAATTTGGACAAGCAGCCCATCCAAATGCCCCGCCTACTGTCACTCGTAGAATGCAAATAAGGACTTGGGCACCATGGTCGGCAGACACCCTTATGGCATTAATACAGAGCGCCCCAGACCCGGTAGCAAAGCCAGCTGCTTTTTGTAGATTTGTGACACAGTTAATGAATACACATGAAGCGACCTGGCAGGATGGGGAGGATCTATGCAGACACAAAATGACTCTGACCCTGTTTAACCAGTTTATGACAGAAATAGGTCCACACAGACCTGCAGGACAAGTTGATGGGGATGGCAATTTAGAGACAGGACATGTCAGACATATAGACTCAAGGGCCCCTTTTATTGCTAGATTAGAAGCTTTTTGTCAGGCAAAACAACAGGAGAGGGGGTCCATATCACCCATGAAGCAAATGCCAGGACAGACTGTATCGGAATTTTACTTATCTATGGAAAGTATGATGGCAGATGAGGGATTGGACTTGGCCCTGCCAGTCACAATCCGAGCCTTCAATAGACAATTTATGGAGGGATTAATTCCACAGATAAGTGAGAGACTGAAAGCCTGCACACCAGAGTGGAGGGCAACTAGAGATAGAGGGACGTTGTTACAAAAAGCGCAAGGCATAGAGGCGGACTTAGCAGAAACCAAAGGGAGGAAATCTCATGCTATCAACGCACTCGGGGGTCCCCAAGAGCAAGGTAGAGGTTCCTTTCGCAAACCCCTTACCTGTCACTACTGTAACAAGATTGGTCACATCAGACGCAACTGTAAGAAAAGAATAAGGGATGAAGGAGAGGAAGGTGTTGATTCTCCAGTTAATCAGAGAAGGAACCAGCCCAGGGACAACAAAAAAAGTCATATCAGGCAGCAGGGAGATGGTCCATGAGCATGACTCACCCCGGTTTTAGAAAAATCCAAAACAACAATGCTTAAGACAAATATAACGGTTGGTAATAAGAAAATCTCTTGTTTAGTCGATACAGGAGCTTCACGCTCGTTACTTTCTGACTCTGAACTACTCCCTGGCCAAAAATCACCTGACACTTTACTAATAACTGGATATGATGGCATTTTAGCCGACGCCCCGCTTACAAAACCTCTGAAAGTTAAAGTAGGAAACCACATGTTCCTTTCACGCTTTCTGGTATCCAGAGGAGCCCCCACTAATTTGTTAGGAGCTGACATTTTGCAGAAAATAGGAGCTAACATTACCTATCACCCAGATGGCACTGTCACCTTAGCTATAGGGGATAATCAAGAACACATGGAGATGTGTAACCTGATACAATACCTAGAGGAGGAATCGGAATTGTCCGGCACACCTCCTTCAGACTTAGATCAGATTTTGTCGTCCCTTCCAGGAGAACTATGGGAAAAACATCCAGCTGATGTTGGACTTTTGCCCATACCTCCGGTTACCCTACAGCTGATTCCAGGAGCAGTGCTTCCCCAACAAAAGCAGTATCCACTTAGTGCACCCCAAGAGATGGCCATAGAAATGCAGGTCCAATCCTTCTTAAAAAGTGGAGTTCTAAAAGAGGTAAAATCACCGGCAAACACTCCCTTGTACCCGGTTAAAAAGAAATCAGTAGCCGGTAGTCCGGTTAAGTATAGAATGGTCCAAGACCTTAGAGCGGTCAACAAAATACTAGCCCCGATGACACCTTTAGTACCCAATCCACATACATTACTGTAACAAATACCATCAACCAGTATGTACTTTACGGTTATAGATTTAGCGAATGCTTTCTTTTCCGTCCCGCTTGCTGAAGAATGCCAACTTTGGTTCGCATTTTCAATAAAAAATCGGCAACTAACCTGGACACGCCTACCTCAGGGTATGGCGCATTCACCTACCTTGTATTCGCAAGCATTGCAAACGGTGTTGGGAGAATGGGTACCACCAGATTCCTGTGTATTGTTACAATATGTGGATGATTTATTGTTATGCTGCCCTGACAAGGAAACTTGTTTGGCCACCACCCTTAATTTGTTGCGATTTTTGGCAGAAAAAGGTTGCAAGGTTAATAAGAAAAAGTTACAAGTGTGTCAGGAAAAAGTTATCTTTTTGGGACATTGTATATCACAGGGTACGAGACATCTCACTGAGGAGAGGGTTCAAGTGATAAAGGGAATGTTACCCCCACGGAATTTCAAACAATTGCGTATGTTTTTAGGTATCGTGTCATATTGTAGACAGTGGATACCACATGCTAGCGCTTTGATGCAGCCATTATACGATTGTTTGAAAATTGTACCGTATGTGCTTACAGAAGTAGCTTATGAGTCGTTTATCACTTTGAAAAAGTTGTTGATTTCTGCCCCGGCTATTGGTATACCAGATTACACCAAGATATTTAATCTGTACATTGCTGAGATCACTGGACACGCCACAGGTGTTCTGACACAGGCACATGTAAAACAAAGACCAGTCGCTTACTTTTCAGCAGCATTAGATCCAGTATCTAGAGGTTCACCGTCTTGTGTACGGGCGGTAGCTGCAGTGTCAATTATCATAGATAAGTCATCAGAGATTGTTCTAGACAATCCAGTCGTAGTGCATACCACACATGACATACATGCAATCTTGTCTCAGGTACAGCCCAAACACATTTCAATGGCTAGGCAATTAAGATTACAGTGTACTTTACTCTTACCTCCAAATGTCACTTTTCAGCGCTGTACAACCTTAAATTTGGCTACCTTTTTGCCTCTTCAGTCACCAGATTTGGCAAGGGGGAATAATAGTACTAATAGTACTAGTGAGAAAAGAAATAAGGACACTGACACTCTTTTGTTTAAACAAGTAGATGAACACGATTGTTTTCAGCTCATGGAACAGGAGACAATGGGATTCCCACACGTTACAGATACACCAATTTTAAACGCTGAGTACACCTTGTATATAGATGGTAGTAGGTTTGCTGATGACAAGGGTAAATATCACACAGGGTATGCTGTAGTGACTGATACGCAGGTAATTGAAGCACAGGCCTTACCAGCCCACATGTCAGCACAGGAAGCAGAATTAAAAGCTTTAGAACAAGCCCTAGAATACTTAAAAGAACGAGAAGGGAATATTTACACTGACTCTGCCTAGGCTTATGGTGTAGCGCACGATTATGGCCACAAATGGAGGGCTAGAGGTTATCTGACAGCAGCAGGTACACCTGTAAAACATGGAGAAGGGATTAAGAGAGTCCTGAACAATCTTCAAAAGGTTAAACGAGTAGCGATTATGAAGATAGCGGCACACATGAGCGCAAAAACAATTGAGGCAAAAGGAAATGCATTTGCAGATTTGACTGCAAAACAGGCAGCTCTAGGGGAAGGAAGCCCTGAGACCTTTAGCAGCGGTAGAGGTGAGTATCCCAGAACCAACATGGCAGCAGCTGAGTAAATTACAGGAGCAAGCAGGGGAGAGCGAGAAAGATAAGTGGGTCAGGATGGGAGCAGCACCAGACCTTGACAATGTATGGAGGGAAGGAGGCAAAATATGCCTGCCTGCCTCTCTGTACCCAGAAATGGCAGCGGCAGTTCACCTACCCACACACGTCAGTTCCAATTCCATGTATAGGATTGTGAACCAAGGATGGCTCGCCCCTGGATTCAGTAGCACTGCAAGAAACTACTGTGCAGCCTGCCAAATCTGTCTCCTGAATAACCCAGGACAGAGAGTAAAAACCCCACGAAAACACCAGGTCCGGGCCCAATACCCCTTCCAGAGACTGCAAATTGATTACATACAAATGCCTAAGAGCGGCCCTTTTGAATTTGTCCTCATGTGTATCGATTTATTCTCAGGTTGGCCCGAAAGTTATCCAGTAAAATCGGCTACAGCTAAAGCCACAGCTAAGAAACTGATCACTGAGTTAATACCTAGGTTTGGTCTTCCTGAAACCATAGAATCAGATAGGGGGACACACTTTACAGGAGAAATCATGCAGAATGTGATGACCATGTTAGGGGTTCAACAAAGTTTTCACACCCCTTACCACCCACAGAGTTCAGGATCAGTGGAGAGAGTAAATGGGACAATAAAGTTAAAAATACAAAAAGCCATGCAAGAGTTAAACAAGCCTTGGCCAGAATGCCTGCCTTTGGCTTTGTTCTCTATAAGGTACACTCCAACAGGAAGGACAGGATTATCCCCATATGAGATACTTTTTGGGAATGCACCTAGATTGGGTTTATACTTTCCACAGAGTATGCAATTGCAATGTGATAGTTTGACTGCATATGTGATACAATTACAACAACGTCTAACTAAGATCCACAAAAGTGTGTATTCTTCTCTTCCAGACCCTAATTCAATAACAGGTACACATACTCTGCTACCAGGGGATTATGTATATGTGAAGAAACACACCAGAAAGACATTGGAACCCAGGTTTGAAGGTCCTTACCAAGTACTCTTGACCACAGCCACCTCAGTAAAGCTGGAAGGAAAACCTACCTGGATACACGCATCACATTGCAAGAAACAACCCGAGAAAACAACATGATGAAATATCTACTTACAGATTTTTTGTTGAAGATTGTTGTTTTACAAATATATGCATGGACTCCTGGTATTAATGTACTTGAAGTAGAGGAAACAACAACTTTCGAATGGGCTATAGATGATCCTAAAGTAGCAAATTATTATTGACAAAGGTAGACTAGTACATCTTTCCTCACAGATACAACAGGATACTGCACCACATTGGTGGGATATATTTAGTGGAATGTCTTCTACAGCAACCAATACCTTTCACTGGTTGTTAAGTCCAATGGTAATTATTATTCTAATATTAATATCACTTACAATCACGAATATATGTGTATACAGGAAAATAAATAGGAAAATTAGGAGAATAGACAGGGTATACTGATAAGTGTGTATTGACATCACCCTACTCCTATAAAACTCCTCTTCTTGAATTTTAAGATGTTGGTAATACCTAGGGGGATGGGTTCTACCCCTCTGACAACTCGCGGTCAGGGAAAGGACTCTGGGGAAAAACTGACTAGAACTTATTCATGAGGACCCAGGGGGAAGGAGAGGATGATGTCAAAGGGGGAAATTGATAGGGTTGAAATAATGACTTAGAGTTCCACTTTAATTGTTTCTGTTTTTTCTTACCTGTGTACGTATCAATTGTTCTATTTAAATTGTTTGTGCTCCTTTCTTACCTGTGTACGTATCAATTGTTCTATTTAAATTGTTTGTGCTCCTTTCTTACCTGTGTACGTATCAATTGTTCTATCAATCTGTATCTAGATGGAATTTGGAACTGCTGAATAATCATTACATGTTCGCTGATGAGAAACTCTTTGTACCTTAACCTCATTTGGTAATGCCGATAAGATTACTGCTTTTGGAACTGCCTATAAAAGAAGTAAAGGGAGCAGTCCTTTTTTGGGGATGCTCAGAACTTTGATACAGACATACCTGACTCTGTGTCTTAATTCCTATATGAAGCAATAATTTGGCAAAGCAATATAAACTATAAGCAACTTATTTAAAAGTTGAACCTAACATGTTCTATTGTTTTTCTATGCTATTCTTTTATATTATTTTCTGTTCTATTCTAATCTTTTCTATTTGAATTCATTCTGTACCAAATTCCAATTTCGGAAGATGGTTTTATATATATATAATATAAAAAAAAAATTTCTATTCTGTTCTATTGTTTTTCTGTTCTAGTCTTTTCTATTAGAATTCTATTTTATTCTGTTTCGGTATAACCATTTTCAGAAATTCAAATTTCGTATAGAATTAATTCGCATTCAAATAGAAAAGATTAGAATAAAATAGAAAATAATAGAAAAGAATAGAAAAACAATAGACCAGCATAGAAAAAAAAAAATATTTTCTGTTCTAATCTTTTCTATTCAAATTCGAATTCATTCTATACGAAATTCAAACTTCAGAAGCCATGTTCCGAAATTCGAATTTCGTATAGAATGAATTTGAATTTGAATTGAAAGACTATTATAGAATAGAAAATAATAGAAAAGAAAAGCATAAAAAAACAATAGAAGAGAATAATAAAAATAAATAAATAAATAAATATAAATATATATATATATATATATATATATATATATATATATATATATATATATATATATATATGGCTTTATTATTTTATATTCTATCTTATTGTAAAAAAACGTTTTCTATTTTTTTCTAATTCGAATATGTTTTCGAATTCGATTCGAATATGTTTTTGAATTTGTTTGTTTTTTTTTCGGATTCGTTTAAATTCTTTACTTTTGTAATTCGGAAATTCGGATGCATCCGAATTTCCGAATAATGAAAAATTCGTCCAAATTCCGATTCGGAACGAAACGAAATGCACATGCTTAATGGGCACTGTAGTGCCATGGATGTGGCACGAATGAGCACTGATGTGGCATGGATGTGGCACGGATGAGAACTGATGTGGCATGGATGAGCACTGATGTGGCATGGATGTGGCATTTATGTGGCACGAATGAAAACTGATGTGGCATGGATGAGAATTGATGTGGCATGGATATGGCACAGATGATCACTGATGTGACACAGATGAGCACTGATGTGGCATAGATGTGGCACGGATGAACACTGATGTGGCATGGATGAGCACTGGTGTTGCATGGATGTGGAACGGATGATCACTGATGTGGCAAACTCAACTGGTCAAAAACAGAACTTCTCTTCCTACACACTAACCAAAATCCCAAAACCAAGACTCCATGGACACCTCCCACCATCTTTGGACAGGCCATCTCTCCGAGCACCAAAGCCAAGAGTCTCAGAGTTATCTTTAACTCAGAAATGACAATGGATGCCCAAATAGGATCAGTAGTTAGCGGATCTCACCATCTCCTCCGCCTGCTACACAGACTCATCCCCTTCATCCCAGAAGAGGACAAAGCAGCAGTAGTTGGAACAATCATCAATTCTCAAAACTCACTCTACATAGGATTACCCCAATATCAGCTTGCGCGCATACAGGCCATTCAAAACGCTGCAGCAAGACTGCTAACCGGAAAAAAAACCCTGGGAGTCCATCTCCCCATCCCTGAGGAGCCTACATTCGCTAACGGTAAAGAATCGGATCACATTCAAGACCCTCTGCCTCACCCATAAATGCATACAAGGTAACGCCCCTCAATACCTCCAAGAGAAAATAAAACACTACACACCCAATCGCAATCTGCGATCATCTAACCAAAACCTCCTCCTCCTTCCCAAATACCTCTACAAAGCAAGGGGAGAACGCAGATTCGCAGTCCAGGGACCTCGGCTATGGAATACTCTTCCGACTCACATCCGCATGGAAGAAAACCATCTGGCCTTCAGGAAAAAACTCAAGACTTTCCTCTTTTAAGAAGCTGTCAACACAAAACGCATTTAGCGCCTTGAGGCGATTCAGTTTGCATTTGCATTGTTTTACAAATCATTCATTCATTCATTCATAGATGCAGCACAGATGATCACTGATGTGGCATGGATGTGAACAGATGATCACTGATGTGGCATGGATGTGAACAGATGATCACTGATGTGGCATGGATGTGAACAGAAGATCACTGATGTGGCATGGATGTGAACAGATGATCACTGATGTGGCATGGATGTGAACAGATGTGTAATGGATGAGCACTGATATGGCACAGATGTGGCATGGATTTGGCATGGAATAAATAAAAATAGCGCCTGCAAAACCATTGAAATCAATGGGCAGCCTGGCTATACCGCCAGCAAAGCGCTGCTGCAGCAGCGCTTTGCAGGTGGCCTTAACCCTTTCGCGGCTGGTTTTAACACTTTCTTGGCCGCTAGCGGGGGGGGTAAAAGTGCCCTGTTAGCGGCCGAATAGTGCCGCGAAATTGACGGTAAAGCGCCGCTAAAAATAGCGGCACTTTACTGCCGACGCACCCACCGCCCCAGTGTGAAAAGGGCCTAAATGTTATATGGTGAGGTGAATTCACTGGAAGTGTACAGCAGCTGTGAAGTACTAATTGGTAAACGTTATAGTTTATTTATAGCACATAACACTTTAGGTAGTGGCGCTAATTGTCTTTTATACATGTTTACAGGACACGTGGTGTATAAAAAACAACTAAATTCAATTAGGTAAATACAAAATATCTTTATAAATATCAAATATTGAATAGAAATAATATAAAAACATCACACACCTATATAAATACCCTTCTTCTACAATGTTGTCTTTTTTATTGGTGGAAGAAGGGTATATATATATATATATATATATATATATATATATATATATATATATATATATATATATATATATATATATATATATATATATATATGTGTGTGTGTGTACGATTTTTGATACTATTTTCTTCCAATATTTGACATTTATAAAGATACTTTGTATTTACTTTAAGTATAACTAAAGGAAAACTTTTTTTTTTTTTTTTGGTTTTGGATAGGGTGGGGAGGTATTAGAATACCTATTAGGTTTTTATTGTTGTCTGTGCCCCCATTAGTAAGATTCGCTCTCTCTATTTGTCCTATTTACTATTATCATTGAAAATGAAATGAAAACCCCACATTTTCGGTTGCCTTCAGAAAAGTAATAGAGGGGAAATTTTCCAATGGGGACACTAGTTCTGATGACCTGGGGGACCCCCAAGTGATTCCCTTCATTTGCAGGGATTTCCTCACACTTCCTGTTTTATCTATGAACAGGAAGTGAAGAGAAATCTCCTCAATGAGACACGGCAAATATAAGCTGACTGGGGTTATAACCCTCCATTAGACCCCCTTTCACACTTCACCATCATTTTAGCGTCGCTTTTCAGCTGCTAGCAGGGTGCTTTTAACCCCCGCTAGTGGCCGAAGAAAGGGTTAATAGCACGTGAAAAGCAGCGCTGCCGAAAGCGCTTTCCAGACACTTCACCAGTGCTGCCCATTCATTTCAATGGGCAGGGGCGTTTTAGGAGGACTGTATACAGCGCTCCTCCACCGCCCCAAAGATGCTGCTTGCAGGACTTTTTCTAACGCTCCTCGGGGCTCCCACACAGGGACTGCAGGGGAGGCGTTTTTCAGAAGCTTTACAGGAGCTATTTTTAGCCCAAACGTGCCTGAAAAACGCCTCCAGTGTAGAAGGGGTCTTACTCTATTCAGAATGGAAAAAAAAAAAAATTTTGCATATATTTCTATATTAACCCCTTGCCTACTGGGCACGTTCACCCCCTTCCTGCCCAGGCCAATTTTCAATCTTTCAGCGCGGTCACACTTTGAATGACAATTGCGCGGTCATGTAACACTGTTCCCAAATGCGTGTTTTGGTGCGTTTCTGTGAACACGCAGGTATGAATGGGGCCTAAGGGGGCACAGTTGTGTGTTTGTATGTGTAAAGGAAGCCTTAGGCCTCATGTACACAGGCGAATGACTTTATTGTGCCAGAAAAATACCTCTAATCCTGGATTTATTCACATGCGTTTACATGCGTATGGCGTTTAGAAGTGTATGCCTGTAAACTCATTGGACAGACTAGAAGATTCCTGTATTCTAGACTTTTAGAGTAAAGTTCCGCACATAGGCGTGCGTTTAGGTGGCGTTTTTGTGCGTTTATGTACATGAGGCTTCATAATAGGAGCAAATTTAGTGTAATGTTTTTAATCCAAATAAAAATCCTGAGGTACTCTAAGATCTCCACCATAAATAGAAGAAGCAGGAAAAGTCAGGCTGACCATTGGATGAACATAACAGTCCTCAGTGCCCAGATCAACCAATCAGACTTCTTCTTTTACTTTCAACTCCACAAGAAATAAGTGAGAATCTGATTGGTTGTTATTGACAGGAGGAAAAGTTCTGACAAGGACGCTTTTAATAAATAAGCTCCATTATATCACAGAACAGGGCAGAGGAGATCTATGTATCACTATGGATGGTTCTTCCACCGAGCAATGCACGCCGGTGACGTCACGAGATCCCGGCCAGAGATCGGTCCGGGGGACAAATGAATGGAGGTGGGCGGGGCCGCTCGTATAGGGGGGTGTTCTGTCCTGGCGGGGTGGGCGTGTCGCTGGGACGCGCTCCGGAGATGTCCGGGGAGTCCCGAGCACGAGGTGTCACGACCGGCAATAACATGGCACCGACCCGGCAACCGGATGAGGACGGCGAGAGGAGTCCGCACAGCACGGTGAGGGGGAGGGGAGCAAGGAAATGGGTTGGGGGAAGTTATAGGGGAGAGGAAGTGCGGCAGAGCCAATCGCTGTGTACCCCGATCACCCATCGCTGTGTACCCCGATCACCCATCGCTGTGTACCCCGATCACCCATCGCTGTGTACCCCGATCACCCCCTGACACTGCCGGGCACCCACCCCGCACAGGGACAGCTCAGGCCCGGGACAATGGAAACTTTTCCTGTCCTCCATCTGCACTTTATTTATAAACTGCCTGTCTTCAGGAACCAGGGCCTGCTGTCCTCTCCAGGGGCCCCACTGTCCTCTCCAGGGGCCCCACATCCTGCTGTGATCACCAGGGGCCCCACAGCCTGCTGTGATCACCAGGGGCCCCACAGCCTGCTGTGATCACCAGGGGCCCCACTGTCCTCTCCAGGGGCCCCACAGTCTACTGTGATCTCCAGGGGCCCCACAGCCTGCTGTGATTGATCTCCAGGGGCCCCACTGTCCTCTCCAGGGGCCCCACAGCCTGCTGTGATCTCCAGGGGCCTCACAGTCTGCTGTGATTGATCTCCAGGGGCCCCGATGTGATCTCCAGGGGCCACACAGCCTGCTGTGATCTCCAGGGCCCTACACCCCAATGACTGTGATCTCCAGGAACCCCGACCACCAGCGTCTCCAGGATCCCACACCCCGAATGCCAACGTCTTCTTGCTGGGAAGATATTCCTTTTTCATTTTCCTGATCATCATTATCACCGATATTCAAAGTGTGGGTAAATCTGAACTGCCACCAGAACATGAATATGAAATGTGATCTCCAGAACCCCACACCCTCGACGTTTCCAGGGCCCTCGACCGCCAACGTTTCCAGGATCTCGCGCCCCGACTGCCAGCGTCTTCCTGTTAGAAGATATTCTTCTCTAATTGTCCTGATCACTATTGTCACCAATGTTTAGTATGGGTAAATTTTGAATTTCCACCAGAACATGTATATGAAATGTGATCAATGGGCCCTACAACCCCGACCACCAACGTCTCCAGGATCTCACGCCCCGACTGCCAACGTCTTCCTGTTGGGAAAATATTCCTCTCTTTGATTGTGCAGATCATCATTGTCAGCGATATTCAAAATGTGGGTAAATTTGAACTGCCACCAGAACATGAATAGTGAGGAACTCTTCCATGGGTATACTTGTTTCATGGACAACTGTCTAAGTGGGCATATCCCTCACATGGGGAGATATTCACTCACTTCCTGGCAATAAAACTGATCTACTTTAATCTGCTGCTTTTATTAAGGGAAGTGATGGATGTTCACTTCAGTTCCATCACTTCCCCATGTCAGGACAGAGCTCTGCCTTGTTTACATAGGCAAACCTCTGTCCAGCCTCTCTCTTCGCTGATCAGCGGGTGTCAGTGGACATCTATTGGCCGGCACCTGCTGATCGGTGTGTACTGTGTCTAATCACAGCCGCCGCGGTGCATGCACCCTACTCGGAGGTGCCGGATCACATTCCAGGTACGTGATCTGGTGTGGGAGAGCCGCTTCTTCTGCCATATAAGTATGTGAGAAAAAAGAAGGCATGGATATGGGACTTTACATGAGGCATGTTTCTGTTGAGGATAATTTATGAAATACCTAGTTATAAATTGATTGAGTGCCGCCATACCCAAAGGGGAGTCCATCGATCCATAATGAATTCAATAATAATTTTGATTAATTAATGATATATAATGCATAGTCTAAATAATATACAATGCATAGGGTAAACGAAGAAACCATAATAAATATAATAACATATTATCAATGATAGATAGACATGATTGGTAAAAGCAATAACAATGAATATAATAAACGCAGCCCTCAAATTCCACTCACCTGCTCACATTTTTAGGGCTGGTGAGTGTGGGCTGCATGGTAGCGGAGGGGGGCGAGCACCGCCGGTAGCCTGGGTTGTATGGGAGCCATTCTCCCAGCGATCGTAGGGGAAGAGAGAGGAGAGCCACCGCCTGGTTTATCAAAGCGCCGGGAAACGTAACAGCTTTCATTTCAATAGCTGTGTGTTCCCCGCCGTGTGCTGTCATATACAGCTCCTCCTCTTTGTCTGGGCACTTTGATAGACAGAACACCCATCTAATCCTGGGACGTGTGATCTGTCTATCAAAGTGCCTGGACAAAGAGGAGGGGCTGTATATGACGGCGCACGGCGGGGAACACACAGCTATTGAAATGAAAGCTGTTATGTTGCCGGCGCTCTGATAAACCAGGCAGCGCCTCTCCTCTCTTCCCCTGCACAGGTAGGCTGCACTGGTGGGGGCAGCCTGCATTGGTGGACACGGGCAGGCTGCATTTTTGGGCATGGATAAAGTTGTTGTTAATATTTATTTTTATACCTTAATTCTGCATAAAACATTTAAGTGTAATTTCATGAGATAATTTATGAGGGCGTGTTTAGGGGTGGAATTAGGGGCGGGGCAACTGGTGGCGAGTAACCCTTGAGGCCTGGCTAGTAGCTCAGGACTTGAAATTTTGAGCCCTGATAAATGCATGAATCAAATACATATAATTAACATAAGTACACGCAATGCATGGTATAGGCAAACAAAATTCTGGATTATGGGCAAGCTTGAGTGAAGACTCGACCCGTTTCATGGCATTTACAGGCAATCGTTAGGAGTAGGATGCATGAATCAAGCTACAGGGCTAAATAAATGGATGAATAGAGTATCAAAAGGTTTCTTATACTCTCTAAGAGAGGAGAGCAAAATCTGGCAGTTTTATACATTACCTATAGGATGACCCAGCAGCTCTCAAAATGGGATTTACCGGTGGCTTGGAGAAAACTATCTAAAAAACTAACCTAACTTTAGGGATTATGACACTCAATCAGTTTATACCTAGGTATTTCATACGTTATCAACAGAAACGTGCCTCATGTAAAGTCCCATATCCATTCCTTCTTTTTTCTCGTAATATTCATATACATGGTGGCATGTCTCTGCTATGTTTGGGTATAAGTGGGTCACTTTCTTTTTTTTTTTTGCTTGCCATATTATTATTATTCAGGATTTATATAGCGCCAACAGTTTACGTAGCGCTTTACAACTTGAGGGTAGAGAGTACAAATACAATACACTTTAATACAGTAGGAATCAGAGGGCCCTGCTCCTTAGAGCTTACAATCCATATAAGTATGTTATGCGGTTGGCAAGCGATTATATTGCCGAGCACACCAGATTGAGAGCAGTACATCTAGGTCTTTCATTTACATTTCATTTTCATCTAAATTGATGAGTGGTAAATGTCCCCTATTAATAATTTTGAATATCATATATTTTTTTTCTCATTTTGTGCCTTGCCATCTTCCTATTGAACACTACCATATCTTTTATTTTGTACAAAAATTTGGGGAATAAATAGTGTTTTGTGTGAGAGAATTTATTTTTAGTGTGGTTTTTTTTTTTATTTTTTTTTTTTTTTACAGTAAATTATAGATTTGATAAAAAGGTGTGCAAATAGTGTGTCAAAAAAAAATGTAATTACCATCTTTTTTTATTTTATGTTGCTAAAAGTGGTTTAATGTTCTGCGGGTTTTAGAGCTGATGTCTAGATTTCATTTAACTCCATGCACACTTTTTCGTGTAGTGAGAACAAGCTTTCCTGCCCGAGATTTTGTTGAACTCACTCACCTCCCCATTGAAATGCATTAAAAATGAAGCAAAAACTCATCAAAAATGCACCTGTGTTGCATATTTTTTGAGTTGCATACCTATGAAAAACACCATAAGCAAGGCAAAATTGCGGGCGTTTACGGCTGCCTTTATCGGCACTTTTTTTCCTTTTCTTTAGGCACAACGCTAAAACCCCTATTTTCAGCTGATAATTTTCGGCGGCTGAAATTTCGGTGCATCACTAGCACTAGTGTCCACAGCTGCTGCATCCCCATTCACTAACATAGGCTGTAGACATGTAAACAAACACCTCATTCACACTGTATGGACCTCAGTGTCCATGTGAATGAAGCCTTGCCCTGTGTCGGGACCCTCTTCTGTTTTCCTCACTCTAGGATCACTGTGTCCTCCTATTTTTACAATTGTCAGAGCAAATTTCTCCAAGAGGGAAGTGAACACCAGAAGACCCCAACGCACAGGAAGGCTTCATTCACATGGACACTGAGCTCCATACTGTGTGAATGAGGTATTTGTTTACACGTCTGGAGCCACATGCATGCGGTTCCAATTAGCGAATTAAGAGTCAGCAGCTGTACGGAAACAGCCACACATTTCTAAATTTGACAAGCATGCAGGAGCGGGTTTACGGCCCCAAACGCGGACACCAAACCTGGCACGCCTTTCAGAGTTGATGTGCGGTTGTGTCCATACAGCCGCTGTGTCTCCATTCACTAAGGCTACTTTCACATTGGGGCTGCTCGAGTGTTAGCACTAAAGCGCCCCTTGTTTTAGGCACTGTTTTTTGGATGCTAGTAGGTCAGCGTTTAACCCCTCACTATTGGACGAAGAAGGGGTTAAATGTGCCCGTGTTGCGTCGCTTCTGAAGCGCTGTACATTCATTTCAATGGGCAGGATGTTTTGAGAGCGTTGCATACAGCACTCCCAAACCACTGCAAGGATGCTGCTTACAGGACCTTTTCTAATGTCGCATAAGCGCACCACCCCAGTGTGAAAGCACTTGGGCTTTCACATTTGGGGCAGAAATTGGAGGCAGTTTTCAGGCGCTATTTTTCTAGCGCTAAAACGCCTGAAAACTGCCGCAGTGTAAAAAGGGTCTTACATAGGCTGGCAGCATGCAGCTCCAGACATGGAAACAAAGGCCTCCATGACGCTGTACAGGCCTCAGTGCTCATGTGAATGAGGCCTTCATTGGTGTTGGGATCCTCTGGTGTTCTCTTCCTCCAGGATTGCTGTCTCCTCTAAGAGACTTTCTGACATTTGTATAAATAAAAGGTAAACCCAGAGCTGTGGAGATATATAAAGACATTTGGAAGTCTTGTGTAGATGTTGTACCTGGTGGGATTGGGTGGTTTCCTCGTTGGCAGTGATTACTGCAATAACAGTTTAATTACACAATGAAATGAGTTGCCTGAGGTAATTGGATTATATAGTGTGTGTGTGTGTGTGTGTGTTAGAGCTAAGGCTGAGGTACAATTTTTTTTTTTTTTTTTTTTTAATTATTATTATTTCAAAGGGTTATGGGGCTTATGTATGAACAGTGCACGGACCAGAGCAACCAATATGATTTCTAAATGGATGTTGTAAACAGAGTTATCCAGCTTTTTATACAAAGTGTCTCAATGAGAACAGTCAATCGGCTTTTAAACTTTTTTTCCAAGGTGTGTGGAAAAAGTTAGGCCTCATTCACATGGGCGTACGTAAGCGTACTTTCCGTGTCTCGGGCACTTTTTTTTTTTTTTATGCTTTAGTCCTGGTTCACATTGGTGCGATTTGACATGTCAAATCGGCGGCAATTGCCAGCAATGGCACCGTCCTAATCGGTGCGTCACCACACCAATTTCTAAAAGTAGTTTCTGTACTACTTTTTGCGATTTTCGGGGTGCAATTTCCAATGACATCTGTGCAGAAACCCGCACAGATGTCTGTGAAATCGCCGCCGAAATCGGGACTGACATGCGGGAGTAAAATCGTGCGAGTTCAGCTGAACTCGCACAGCTTCATTCCCGCAGCTCAATGTGAACCTGGGCTAAATGCAGTTTACTTCAAGACATGAAAGAAAACGTAGCCTTCAGTGCCGCTCACCACAACACATAGATGTCCCTGTTTGTGTTTGTGGTATGCTACTAGGTGTTGTAGAAAGCTGGCTAGGTGCATTATGGTGTCATTTAAAATTAATTGTGCCACGGTTCTCTGCGCAGAGGTTTGTGTGTTAACCACTTCAGCCACGGAAGATTTGGCTGCTCAATGACCAGGTCATTTTTTGTGATACGGCACTGCATCGCTTTAAGTGACAATTGCACGGTTGTGCGATGCTGCACCCAAACAAAATTGACGTCCTTTTTTCCCCCACATATAGAGCTTTCTTTTGGTGGCATTTGATCACCTCTGCAGTTTTTATTTTTTGCGCTATAAACAAAAAAAATAGGAACAATTTTGAAAAAAAACGCAATATTTTTAAATTTTTGCTATAATAAATATCCCCCAAAAAATATAAAAAAACAAATTTCTTCCTCAGTTTAGGCCAATATGTATTCTTAGTATTTTTGGTTAAAAAAAATCGCAATAATGCGGTTTTTATTTTTTGCGCTATAAACAAAAGAAGAGCAACACATTTGAAAAAACAAAAAAAAAAAAACCACAATGGGGGTTATTTACGAAAGGCAAATCCTACTTTGCACTACAAGTGCATTGAAAGTGCAGTTGCTGAAAATCTGAGGGGTAGATCTGAAATGGGGGGGGGGGGGGGAGCTCTGCTGATTTTATCATCCAATCATATGCAAGCTAAAATGCTGTTTTTTTTTTGTTTTTTTTTCCTTGCATGGCTCCCTCAGATCTACAGCGACTGCACTTGTAGTGCAAAGTGGATTTGCCTTTCGTAAATAACCCCCCAATATCTTTTTTACTTTTTGCTATAATAAATATCCCACATTTATTATCAAAAATTTATTTTTTTCTCAGTTTAGGCCGAAATGTATTCTTTTACATATTTTTGGTAAACAAAAATGCAGTAAACGTATATTGATTGGTTTGCGCAAAAATTAGCGTCTACAAATAGGGGATAGATTTATGGCATTTTTAATAAATATATATATATATATATATATATATATATATAGTGGAGATCTGCGATATTGCAGTGGACACATCGGACACTTGATAAATTTTTGGGACCATTGACAATTTTACAGAGATCAGTGCTATAAAAATGCACTGATTACTATATAAATGTCACTGGCAGGGAAGGGGTTAACTGTGTTCCCTAGGTGTGTTCTAACTGTAGGGGGGATAGGACTGTCTAGGAGGAGAGATTGGTGTTCATACTTGGTATGAACACATGATCTGTCTCCTCTCCCCTGAGAGAACCGGGATCTGTGTGTTTACACACACAGATCCCACTTCTTGCTCTGTCACAGGTGATCGTGGGAGGCCGGCAGTCATCGCGCCCGCTGGGTACTCGCATCAGGTCCGTGAACACGCTGCAGGCACACGCCCCCCTAGTGGCCAAAAGGCGAAGCGACGTAAGGTAACTTAGTTTCGCCCAGCCGTGGTGGAAGGAAAGAAAATGGAATCCTCTATGGTTGCTTTAGATGAAATATGTACTGCTAGAAGGTCCCCTGTCCCGTCTCGGTATTGGAGTGAACATTTCAGATGATCCTAAATAAACTGACTATGTTGATCATATTGTGTTTTTTTTTTTTTTTTTTTTCTGTTTATTAAAACAACAAACATAATGATTGCAATAGTAGTGAGACTGGTGGAAGGACGGCTTTCTATTGTTTGATGTAACTATGGAGCTTAGGAATGTAGTTTTCCCTGACACTCGGATACAAATACAAGAATTGCCTTCACCTTTATCATAATAACATTTATTTGATCCAATGTATTTTTTTGTGAACAGTTGGGATATTCTAAAACATTAGATAACAATGTATCTTTGTGAAGTGGTGAGTGTGAGATTTGTATAGCTGTGTATCAGTGAAGTGTCTGACCTCATGAGCCGACCTCTGAGTTAACTACTTAAGGACCAGGCCCTTTTCTGACATTTGTTGTTTACAAGTAAAAATCTGTATTCTTTGCTAGAAAATTACTTTGAACCCCCAAACATTTTATATATTGTCACAGACCCTAGAGAATAAAATGGCGGTCGTTGCAATTTTTTTGTCACATGGTTTTTGCACACTGCGCTTTTTCAAATGCAGTTTTTTTTTTTTTTTGAAAATACACTTTAAAGCGGAGGTCCGTTGAAAAAAAAATATTAAAAGCAAGCAGCTACAAATGCTGCAGCTGCTGACTTTTAATATATGGACACTTACCTGTCCAGGGAGCCTGCGATGTTGGCAGCCAAAGCCGATCCGTCCTTCAGCTCTCGGGTGCTGCCGCCGCCATCCTCGTTAAGGGAATAAGAAAGTGAAGCCGTGTGGCTTCACTTCCTGGTTCCCTACTGAGCATGCGCGAGTCGCGCTGCGCGGCCTCTCGGGTCCCTGCTGTGTTCTGTGTCTCACAGAATACAGTGGTGGAGGAGAGTGTAGGTGCTGGAAATGGCGTAGGTCACCGCAAGCGCCGCGGTGATCTATGCCAGGAAATGGGAGCAAATACCTGTATTAGACAGGTATCTGCTCTCTCCTCCCCCCTGAAAGGTGCCAAATGTGACACCGGAGGGGGGGAGGAATCCAAAAAGTGGAAGTTCCATTTTTGGGTGGAACTCCACTTTAATAAAAAAAAAAAAAAAAAAAAAAAAAAACATAATAGATACCCCAATTGTATTATAAGAAACATGATGTTACGCCGAGTAAATAGATACCTGACATGTCCTTAGGGGTGTTGAATATAATCGCAGCATCAGTGCATCGCGATTTAGACATTCAAGATGCTGCAATTCGCCGATTCGATGGCTAGTGACGTCATCCATCACTCGGTGCGGTGCTCTGCCTCCCCGGGAGAAACAGGCAGAGCCTGCATGGTGGATAAAGTCCCCTTCACTTAAGCAGAAAGTCGGCTGATGAGCTGACAGCCTGTACAGTACAGGGGGGAGGAGCTCAAGGAGACCCGACATCAAGAGGCTTCACTGGAGGTACCGGAAGGGAGAAGACACACTGAGCAGCATGGAGGAGGGGGAATTGACTGCCACTGAGAGCAGGTGAGTGCTATTGTCACTGATCCCATCCCCCACTACCATTATCCCTCAGCCACTGATTCCACCACCCCTCTTCCTGATTCCACCACCCCTCTGCCTCTGACCCCAGCCATATCTCCTGCCTCTGACCCCAGCCATATCTCCTGCCTCTGACCCCAGCCATATCTCCTGCCTCTGACCCCAGCCATATCTCCTGCCTCTGACCCCAGCCATATCTCCTGCCTCTGACCCCAGCCATATCTCCTGCCTCTGACGAAAAATTGAGTTTATCTGACTGCTTGAATTTTTTGGTTAAGTTTTTACCCCTGCACATCGAATTGTCGACAGGATAATCATAATCGAATCGTGAGACCAGTGAGGATACGCACCCCTACATGCCATGCTTTAAAATTGTGCACGCTCATGGAATGGCGCCAAACTACGGTACATAAAAATCTCCATAGGCGACGCTTTAAACATGTCTACAGGTTATCAGTTTAGCGTTACAGAGGAAGTTTAGTGCTAGAATTATTGCTCTCGCTTACACATTCGTGGTGCAAACATAGTTTACATATGTGGGCGTGACCTAACTATACGTTCACTACACTTCACAGAATATCACCAAATATCCACCTATGGCTTAAAAGTGTGGATCATTGAATCCATCCCCGCTGGTTTCTCTGAGACAGAGAGATTCCAGTGCCTCTGCCAAAAGGAAACCTACTGGATATATGCCCTAGGAAAGTGATGGCGAACCTTGGCACCCAAGATGTTTTGGAACTACATTTCCCATGATGCTCAAATACACTGCAGAGTGCATGAGAATCATGGGAAATGTAGTTCCAAATAATCTGGGGTGCCAAGGTTCCCCATCACTGCCCTAGACATACTCTCACCACAAGGTATCAGCGAAAAACTAGAAATAAACACTATATACTATAAACTATTACACCATCCTATACAAGCTGAACTTGCCACTATTATCCCCTCTGACGTGCCTCAACCAGAGAACCAACTCCCTACATAAGACTATGCATAAGTCACACAGCTAACAGTGACTTGGCATACAACATACCACCATAAATACCAACGTTACACATAAAGAATTAAGTTACTACCAACGTTTCCATTCTAATTTGGCATCTATCTTACACCACTGCTGGACCCACCAGCATCATGACACCCTAATGGAATCCCAGAGCCTAGTACATACCATCATCTTTTACTATAGGCTCTTACCCACCTCTCTTTACCTGGCCCTTTAAGAAGTTTGTGTGTGTGTATATATGTATGTGTATAATATATATATATATATATATATATATATATATATATATATATATAAACTATACTGTGTGCTTTTATACCCTGATCACAATCTTTTTATTACCACCAATCTTTTCTCACTTTTTTTTTTCTCAATTCATATCGCCACTTAGGCTGCACTCACAGCTAGAGCTGGGCGATTTTCTCCAAAAAAAAAAAAATCTGCGAAACTCTAGTCACGATTCGAATCAAGTGTGTGGTGTGTTTTTTTTTTTTTTTTTTTTTTTTTTTTTGATGGGCACCGCGCCGGTCCTGAGGAGCTGCAGGCAGGAGTTTTTAGGTGAGGCCGCGGCTTCGGCCTAGTCTGCGGCGTCCGGCCTCGCGGACTGGGGTATTTCTAAAAGCCCTTATGGCACCAAAACTAGAGGGCCCTAATGATGAAGGTATGATATGGCACCGCAAATAGGGGGCACTAATAGTTACATAGTAGGTGAGGTTGAAAAAAGACACACGTCCATCAAGTCCAACCTATGTGTGTGATTATGTGTCAGTATTACATTACATATCCCTGTATGTACCTAATGAAAGGTATGATATGGCACCGCAACTAGGGGGGCACTAATGATAAAGGTACGATATGGCACCGTACTAGGGGGCACTAATGATAAAGGGAATTTTAGTTTGACTACAGATTGCTTCGGTCAAACTAAAAAAAAAAAAATACAACTTCAGTCAAGTTTTTTTTTTTTTTTTTTTTTTTTTTTTTTTTTTTGCTGTCTCTGCCCCGCAGTATGTAGATTTTTCCTCATTCCATTGTTGTGACAAAAGGGCAGAGTGACTAGTAATCTCTCCACTGGAAACAGAGGCAGCAACAAAACATATTATATTACAGGAAAGGTTTAGAACCCCTGACAGGCTTTTATTGATTTTGAGGTCAACTGATTCCCTCATTTTCTGTGCTGTGTCACAGTGGCAGGAAGTGAGGGGTAATCTATACTTCCAACAGAAACTGATTTAAAAAAAAAAGGCAATACTACACTTCCACACTGTATTGAAAACTTAAAAAAAAAAAAAAAAAAAAAAAAAAAGAAATGGGATTGCAACTGGAGTGGGACTATGGCCACACATATTTAAATCGGTTTAGGCTGACCTCTATACTATGTAATAGCAGCTATGATGACAGGGAGTCCTTTGCTAAGAAAATCATTACACTGCCGACCCTATAGGCAAAAAGCTATTGCAAAACCTTGTTGGTGTAACATATGAAGGGCCCTGAGGCTAGCACAAGGCCAGTTTTTAGGCAAAGCCTTGGCCTCGCCTAAACTCCTGCCTGCAGCTCCTCAGGACTGGCGTGGTTTCGGTCCTGGTGAAAAAAAAAATCTAAAAAATCGATTTGACCTCTCAACTCGATTCAAGATTCAAATCGATTTTTTTTCCCCCAGCCCTACTCACAGCATGTCTCCAACAATACAACCCAACTACCATCAGTCACTCATCAACCAAGCCATTACTCCACCCCATACTCCTCCCCCTCACCTCTCATAAGTCCACTTGTCAAAACATGGGCGTAGGCTTGACGAAGGAGCCACACATGTTTCAAAATGCGTTACCGCCCTCAACTGACGCCATCGGCCTTTTGTGTTCCAGAGTGAATCCGGAACCCAGGCCGCCTCTGTCTCCTCGCTCCTGCACGTCATCGAAGTATTCTGACATCTGCTGGACAGCTCTCTCCACTCTCTACTTGTAGACAGAGGAAGAACTAGGAACTCGTATGAAGACTCCACATTGCATGCCTTATTGTTTTAACCCCTTGTGCTCTAAATGAAATCTTTTTAATACTGGACTTGGAGGCGCCCTCATCTCTCTACGTATGTGTTCACTACTGTGTGCGGGGACGGGGGCACTTGACGTATTATTTTTTATTTTTATTTTTTTATACTTTCCCTTTAAAAAAAAAAAATGTGATCACCTTTATTGCTGTCGCAAGGAATGTAATCATACCTTGCTATAGCAATGCAGCATGACAGGTCCTTTTGCAGACAGCTACAGTCTAAAAGACCACAAATCTCTCCTTTACCCTTAAAAGCAAAAGGGGGAAAAAAAAGGAAAAAAAAAATCTTTTGCTTTAAGAAAGAGAAAACCAAAAAAATAAAGTTACATGGCCCGAGAACTGTAAGTGACGCCATGATGTCGTTCCGGTCCTCCAAGGGCATAAAGATGAGCAGTGGCCATCTTGACATCAAAGTAATGACGTAAATTCCTAGATAGGCAGTCGGCAAGTGGTTAATTGATCCCTGATATAGGGGTAGTTCTCGGCTTGTGATCCTCACCCTATGATTCAGCGCCGGATGGAGTGACACACATTGGGGCTTCCATGAACTAGGTGGGACAGTCTGTATGTTGGAGATCTCAATAAACTCATACAAGGCTTTTAAATAGTGAATTTTGTTATCCTTTAGATAATTAGATAAATCATGTGCTGCGCTATCCCCTTAATGATCTGCTGAACCTGCAGTAAAAACCTAAAGATCAAAATTGTTAACTAAAGTGATGTGCCTATAAAATCAAATCCAAGGATATAATAATATATAAACGACTGATGTCGTCATACAGCTTTCCACATCATATAGTGTGAGTATACACACATTTCATAAAATATAAATATTGATACAAAAGTGATCCATAAAGTGCTCAAGTGCATATAAGTCCGTGATACCCAGGATCAGTTTTCAGTGTCCTTAATACAAAGATAATAAATGTGACTTGATAGGTGACTGTGAATTTAGCGATCTGCAGCACTGATTACACTCAGGTGCTCCCCACCCCAAGGTAATGGCTGCTCACCTCCGAGCGTGTGACCTCGCAATTAAGTTTGGACAATACACGCTTTTTGAATCATCAAAAACGCATTCCAGGTCAGGTTGCAAGGTCCAAACACTGCTCAGAGTTGTAGCCTCCTCACATATAAATATCAAAAAGAAACTCCATAGTGTGATACCGTTTTAAAAGATTTTATTTTCTACAAATAAAGCCCTATTATAGGGTACTCACATGGGTCTGATGCATTAGTGCACTGCTCTATAACATGCCTTTAATATCGCCAAGCCGTGGATGAGATCGTATGCTACTACTCCATAAGACACACCAGCTGTCTCCTGTGCCGTCCAGTACCCTCCCCTACGCGTGTCGATACAAGGGAAATGTCGTATCTTCATCATGGAGATTATCCTTTCGATTTGGGGTTTGGGAGGTGAAGGGCCAAAAAAAGGCACTGCATCTCAATTGAAAGACAATTTGGAGAGGGGAAAAAGCAGGACTTTTTAAGGTGCCAAAAATCCAGATTATTACAAAATTTAAAATATGTCAATTTTATTTTATAACACATTTAAAAGGGTAATAAAATGTATCACCTAGACATGCATTTCATAGAACAATGCAGCCACTTCGGCTCTACAGTGGCTGCATTGTTGTATGAAATTCATGTCTGTGATAAATTTTATTACTCTTCTTTTAATTGTTTATAAAATTTTTATATAGTTTTATATTTTGGGACAATCTGGATTTTTGGCACCTTAAAAGTCCCTCTTTTCCCCTCTTCAATTCGTTATCCTTTAATTTCCTGTCCTGTAAAATGTCAGCAGGGCAAGAAGTGAGGGTAAGGCCGGGTTCACACGGGTACAACAAACACTCCGGCATTGGGAGCTCATGTTGCATGATGTGTGAAAAGCAATGTTTTCCTATGAGAGCCGTCTTAACTGGTCTGACACAAGTCAGTCCGACTTTGAAAATTCTCCCTGCACTACTTTGGTCCGGCTTTAATCCTACTTCAGCCCACTGAATATCACTGAAGTTGGATCAAAGTTGGATTGCTGTCTTAACTGATCCAACTTTGCATGCGGCTTGTGCTCTGATCTTAAAGGGGAACTCCACGCCAAATGTAAAAAAAAAAGGCATTGGAATCCCCCTCCAAGAGCATATCAGGTCTTTCGGTCTGTTATGGATTTTAAGGGGAGCCCTCATGTCGAAAAATTGTGGGGTCCCCCCCAGAATCCATACCAGACCCTTATCCGAGCATGCAGGTCAGGAAAGGGGGTGGGGACGAGTAAGCCCCCCCCCCCCTCCTGAACTGTACCAGGCTGCATGCCCTCAACGTGGGGGAGTGGGTGCTTTGGGGCAGGGGGCCCTGCGCCCCCCCCAACCCAAAGCACCTTGCGCCCATGTTGATGGGACAAGGGCCTCTTCCTGACAGCCCTAGCCGTTGGTTGTTGGGGTCTGCGGGCGACGGGCTTATCAGAATCTGGAAGCCCCTTTTAACAAGGGGGGATCCCAGCCCCCCAACCTATGTGAAAAAGTATCAGGTACATTGTACCCCTACCCATTCACCTAAAAAATAGTGTCAAAAATAACAGTACACAGGTTTTTTAAATAATTTATTGAGGCAGCTCTGGCATCTCTGCTGATCTCTTCTTCCCTCTCCGGCTCCTCTGTCTCCTCCGCTGATGTATTCTGCCTCTGACGGTTCTTCTCCCCTCTCCGGGTCTTCTAGCCCTCTCTGGTTCTTCTCGCTCTCTCCGCTGTCTTCTGCCAGGTCTTCTCCCCTATCATCTCACTCTTTTGCTGGGTCTTCTCAGCTGTCTTCTCCCTCTGTTCTTCTTCTCATGTTGACTCAACGCTCTCTTCCGCTCTAATGCCGGGTGTGCGGTGTGCCCCTACTTATATAGGCATGGGGCGGGGTCACCGGGTGAGGTCATCCCCATATGACGGCACTGCCCGTGACATGATGGGGCAGTGATGTCATAAAGGGTGGGGCCTCCGGATGACCCCGCCCCATGTCAGTATAAATAGTGGCACACCACGCACTCAGCATTAGATCGGGAGAGAGCGTCGAGTCAACATCGGGAGAATACCCGGCAAAAGAGTGAGAAGATAGCGGAGAAGAACTGGCAGAGACAGAATACATCAGCGGAGGAGGGAGAAGACATCGGAAGAGACTCCGGGGCTGCCTTAATAATTAACTTTAAAAACATGTATAATGTGTTTTATTTTTGACACTTTTTTTTTTTTTTTTTGTGAATGGGTAGGGGTGTAATGTACCCCATACTCATTCACATAGGGTGGAGGGCCGGAACCTGGGGGCCCTCTTGTTTAAAGGGGGCTTCCAGATTGCGATAAGCTCCCTGCCCGCAGACCCCGAAACCAATGACCAGGGTTGTCGAGAAGAGGCCCTTGTCCTCAACATGGGAACAAGGTGCACCCACCCCCCCATGTTGAGGGCATGCGGTCTGCTATGGTTCAGGGGGGGGGGGGGGGGCGTCGCCTCCCTTAAATTAGTTTTTGCAGGTTTGGATGTCTGTATTTGACAAGTACTGCATCACAGTATATATAAAATAATATGCAAAGTGGTTGGAAGGAAGCTTCAGAATGGCAAAGATGTTTTTATTACAAATTACGTGAGCAGACTGCAGTTCCTCTTTAAGTTTATTTAGTCTTTTCTTGACTCTGGCCTCTGTTGGCCACAAGGGTATGGCCTGTGATGTGTTACTAACAATACTGTCGTGGTCGGTATATCCCTCCTTTTCCTGAGAGGAAGAAAGCAATTAGTACAGTTGTCTTCTCGGTATCATCTGTAACCATCCCCCCTTCATCTAAACAAACAAAAAGGTGCACTCAGCTGCAAATAGGTGAAATCAAAAAACTGCTGCAATCAAACACTCCTTGAATAGTGCGGAGGAAAATGTTGTAAAATAAGATGTGCTGTTTTTTACTGGGGTATTATCCTAAAAATAATTAGGTAACCGATGCAACAAGCAAAATCAAACAATAGTGAATGTTCAAATGGCAAAGTGTCACTAGATAAGTGAAACTCTTGTTGCCTAGAACGGTGTATGGCATCAAAAATAATTTTTTGGTTAAATAGCCATGATCTGTTCACAAAAAATGGCAAATCATAAATGGTGCAAAAAGTTCATAAATAGTCCAGTGTTCCACAATTCAATGTGTTTAGTGAAAAGATGATACTCCAAATTTTCCCACATGCAAATTCAACAAACTGTGGTGCAGCCAAAATAATTCACAATGGAAAGTATGTCACCGCTGTGCTCTATAAATGAAAGATTGGCCACTTACCGAATCAAATGAATTAGAGCGACCTGAAATAAAATTTTGCACGTCTGCCTTCAATGCGGTCCATGCTAGTTGACGTCACTTTGCTAGCTGCAAACTCTTTTTGGATTGGAGCTAGCAAAGTGACGTCAACTATCATGGACCACATTGGTGGCCATGCAAGATTTTATTCAGTGTCTCTCCAATTCATTGTCCTTGATGTAAGTGCAATTTTTATTACATAAACTAGCTTTACACGCATTAATAAGCAACTTCCATTATCTTTTACAACCACATGATCTGATTAAGGAGCACCATAAGCCTGGATACATTCCCTGGAGCTGGCTGAACACTTGTCTTCAGAGGCGCTTCCATTCACATGCATATGATCTCTTGGTGGGATCATTTGATTCAGCAAGCGCACAATTTCTCACATATAGAGCACAGCGGTGACACTTTCCATTGTGGATTATTTCAGCTGCATCACAGTTTTTTTGAATTTGCATGTGGGAAAAGTTGGAGTATCATCTTTTCACTAAACACATTGAATTGTGGAGCAGAAGACTATTTATAAACTTTTTGCGTCATTTGTCATCCTCCCTTCATAGCCTTGTATGTGAACAATGTGCTCTAATCTCGCTTTTTTTTACATTTATATTATTATATCTAAAAAAATTCTTGGGATTTTCTTTACTCTCCTCTGTGTCTCTTGTAGTCCCTTTTTTTTTTTTTTTTACCTCCCTGATTTCATTCTTGTACTACTTATTGCATTCCTTGTAGTGTTGGAATGCTGACAGTGACCCCTATGCTTTATATTTTTAAAGGACATTTTTTTTTCTCTTTAATGAGACTTTTTACATTACGATTTAGCCACTCAGGTTTAACCTATGCTCTTCTACATTTATTTGCCCATTGGAATGCACTGTGTAATACCTTTTTGTTTAATAATAAATGCAAATTTTTTTATCTGCAAAAAAAATGTGCATTATTTTTTTTCTAAAAGTGAACTTCTCCTTTAATACATTCCATGCATTACATTCAATAGAGGCACATAGCCCAGTGCCAATAGAGCTTCTTCGCAATCACATGATTGCAAACACGTCATGCTTCCCATAGCTGTGTCCTGCGCCCTGCACACATTTAAAGGGCCTTTTTTTTTCTTTTTTATGATGAGTAGCTTTGGGGGAGCGGTGCCCCTGTGCCCCCTGTGGGCGGGCCATCACTGCAGCCCCCCCATACATGGATCGAATCTTGGCGGTCCCTGCTGAACTGGCCAAGATATGATCCATCTATGTCTGGCTTCATGAATGATGTACATAAAAGTGGGAAATGTAAATGAAAGTTTTACTATTACAACAAAATGTGAAGCAATGTATTTGATTTAATTACACATTTTAAGGTTTGTTGAATAAAACCGGCCATTCACTGATCAAAATTCATCCCTGTCCAGCAGGGAATGACTGAATTGCAATCAGTGTTTGGTCTCTCCCGATCAAGAGAAGTTGATTATTTAATTGGCTTCTGTTTAAGGTATGTGTTAGAAAATTTTCAGATGATCAGAGGCTGCAGAAGCCAATCAACTGCAGCCACTAATCAGTGTATTCTGACAGCAGCCGGTGCCACTGACGGAATACAATGCCTTGTACAATGTCCTAACAATGTATCACCAGCATAAATGCCACAAGTCAGGTTCTCACTGTTAGCGGGAAGTGGAAGTCCAGGAAATTGTATTGTAACTGCACTGTTTGCCCTTATATTGTAAAGCGCTGTGTAAACTGTTGGTGCTCTAGAAATCCTGTATAATCACCAAGCAGTTCTGTGACATTCTGCCAGGAAGGGGAGATTAATAATTTCAAGGACATTCTGCTGCTTATCCGGATCTGGTGGAGAATGGCATTTGCTTGGGAAGTTTGAGTCTGGGGTTGAATGGATTGAGGTTTCCCAGAGCACAACACACTGCAGATATAAGGCGCAGTGGGGTTGCAGCTCTACATAGAAACCAATGAGCTTCCAGGTTTTTTGTTAAAGTTTAATTGAATAAGCTGATTGGCTACCATGTATAGCTGCACCAGATTTTGCACTCTCCAGTTTTAAGTGGATCAATACCAAGGACATAGACACAGGGACACTGTAGAGTTGAGCTTGGGTTAGGGGGCTTTGGTATTTCCAGCAGTACTGACAAGTTGGGAATGGAGAACATGTATATTTTGTGGTCCACCATCCTCATTATTATTCAGGATTGATATAGCACAAACAGTTTGCACAGCTCTTTATGATATAGAGGAAGACCGTACAGTTACAATATAATCCAAGGCAAGAGGGTTAGTAGAGCCCTGAACATGAGCGCTTACAACGCAATAAGGAGGGGCAATTGGTCCAAAAGGTAATACCTGTGTGGGGATAAGTTGATGAAGAAATATGTTGAATACAAATGAGTTCAGATTGCTGCACCTGGTGCTAGAGACATGACCCAGGATCCTCCCCTCCAAGGCTCTGCTCGCATATATGCTGTGCGGGAAACGCAACGAATCCTGTGCTGCATTGAAACTACACAGCGTTCATGCGAACCACAGAGGGTGTCAAGTTAATTTAATGACACCCCACAACGGTTCGCAAAAAGAGTCATGAGATTGACAGAATCGGATCACATAGGTGTGAACACCCATGCAATCTGATTCCAGTGCAGAAAAAAAAGGGTCCTGCACCTTTTTTGAGCGGATATGGTGTGATTTGAGACCTACAAATGGTGCGATTCTTATCCAAATCCCATGCGGTCTCGCGCACCACATATATGTGAACCCAGCCTAGTGCATTCCATGTGATAAAAGCTTATTCCAAGAATCTAATGGTGTAATCAAAACTAGGCGAAGTTGCCTTGTACCATGCCTGAGTGATTGTCCCCACTCCTCTGCTGTTTTGCGTTTACAATGTTCCGGGTCTGAGCACGCTTACGTCATCGCCTCCCTGCTACCTTCTTCTGTAATTAGTAATCCATAAGAGTTCTTTGCTTGGGGACCATTAGCGATCACACATGTGTACTGTGCTGCTGTCCACCTGCACTGTGTACCGCTTTCAAGTGGGCCAAGGCATAGTACGGAGCAGTCACACTAATCAAACAAGCTAGCCTTTGGGGGTCCAACATGCTTGGGCAGGGTATGTACAGTACACTCTTTGTGAGTACACCCTAATAAGCTCTTATCAGTTTTTCTAGCCCCAGGTGTGGCAGTAACATATACAACGTCCAAAAGTTTGGAGTGTGGCACTTTTTGCTTTTGTTCATGCACATTCCTAAGGTGGAGATGAGCCATGAAGAAGCCGGTACCAAGCATCAAGTTGAGCTGAGGATGCGTCTGTAGAGCTGAGTTTGGGTTAGGGGGCTTTGGTATTTCCAGCAGTACTAGAATATGCTAGAAAATGCAGATGTATGGGACACACACACAGAAGAAGAAGAAAAATGTTCATTTGAGGAAGACTAACGCAAATCTAACAGATATTCAAGTTCAAAGATCAAGCGCAGCATCCCTAACAATCAATGGAAAACAACCAATCCGACTTGAGTAAAGTGAATCTGGTTAACCAACATTGCTCTTTGCACTGCATTGTTGACTAAGCCCATTGGTTTGCGAAACAGAGTGCTGATGAATTGCTAATTTGCATTTTCCAAATAAAGCAGACAAGTGGATATGGAGATTTGAACAGCTCATTTCAAAGCTCTTTCCATTTTTGGTTTAACATTGACATTCTGTGAAGGATATTCTATGCTGATGAATTGCATTCCTTTAACAGGTACCAAATTCTAGTAATACGCTTCCCATCATCAGTGTTCTAGTAGCCCAGGCTTTGCTGGTTCTCAGTGACGAGTGGCTGGCACATCATTGTAAAGGAGTGAATGACAAACTCAAATGGCATGTGTAACTGGCCTTAAAATAGCTCATCAAGCTCATTTACATTCCCTTGCCTCCTTATATGTCCCAGTGCATAGAACAGCTCAGGACTTTTCCAGTCTCTGACATCCACTGCCATCCTCGAAAGCCATTCTGTCTGCTCAGCCGTCCCCATTAGGCATCTGATAATTGTCTGGTAGGATGAAGCGTTTCTGAATAGTCAACAAAGTGGAACTATTCATAAAAAAATTCATTTTGTAATGTGGAGATTTTTTTTTTTTTTTTAAATCATAAAAGTTTTTATTGCTCATATGAAAAAACATATATTACATTACATTGATATTTGCACCGTAATCAGCATTTCTTTTTCCCACATATTAACATATCCATCGATAAGGTGTCATAGTTTGCATTTTGGATCTTTCAGCATTCAGACTCTGTGCTCCATCTAATCAAATCAAAAACATATTCTCCATTGTCCCCATACCCTCCTCCTCCGCTCTCCAATACTCACTCACGGTGTCTATCTATCGTATCTTTAAACACCCCTCAGCAACCTCATCTGTACCAATTCCGTGGGGCTTATACCTGGCACATCCAGCCATGGGTCCCACAATCTGTCAAACTTTCCAGGACTGCCCCTGTGCTGGTAAATATATTTTTCCATTATAAGCGTTTTTCCCATATTTAGTATCCATGTTTTGCTACTAGGCGGCGCAGCAGACTTCCATCCCATCAGTATTACCTTTCTAGCCTGAAATAGCGCCCGTGCAAAAGCGACTCTCGTCACCTCCTCCGTAATCACCCCCTCCAGAACTCCCAGTAAGCAACATAATGGATCTAATGGGACAGTGACCTGGAACACCTGATTTAGTGTAGCCAGGACCTCCGTCCAGTACCTATGGAGTTTGGGGCACCGCCAGAGGAGGTGAATCAAGTCCCCAGACGCCGCCCTGCATCTGCCACACAATGGGTCAGGCGCCCTGCCCATCCTGTACAGCTTAACAGGTGTATAATGTACTCTCAACAAGATGTAAAGTTGGGATACCTTCTGCGCCACGTTTAGTGAGCAGGAGTTAACTGCTTGCAGAGCTTCTTCCCATACCTCCCCTGATAGGGGGCCTAAGTCCGCCTCCCACTGAGCAGCCGCCTTTGTGGGATACCCCTCTAACAGTGACGCTAATAACATGTTATAGCATTGTGAAATCATGCCCTTAGTCTCCAATGCCTCCTGCAATATATGAAAAACCGGTGTGGGGGATTGGGACCAGTCAGTTGCATCCCCTTGTGCTTTAATTGCATGCTTCAGTTGTAGATAGTAAAACAGCATATTGGCAGGCAGTGAGTATTTTTCTTGTAGATCTTTAAAGGATAATAATGTTCCATTACTGAAAATCTGGTGCAGATGTGTGATACCCTTGCAGCGCCATCTGTGCCCTTGTTGGATCTTGGCCAGCTCAACATATGTTTTATTTTCCCATATCGGGCTATACTTAGTAAAGCCCAAAACGTTTTGTAGTTGTTTAGCTTTGTTCCATACTTTCTGCAGCAGTGTATATGTAGGCATTTGTTTATTGGGTTTTTGGAAAAGGTGGGCCTCCAGTCCCCCAGGTATTGACTCCGCCCCTGTGCCCACCAGCATAAGTTTAGCCGATGAGCCCAGTGGGCGAGGGGCCATAGCGCCTATAAGTTGCTGCAGCTGCGCCGCTAGATAGTATATCCATGGGTTGGGTAGGGCTAGGCCCCCCCTCTCCTTAGAGCGCTGCAGCTGTTCCAGCTTGATTCTGGGGGGCTTGGTATGCCACAGCAACAGCCGGAATAAGGAGTTAACCACTCTGAATATCTTCAGCGTGATAACTACAGGCGTGTTGTGTAGCATGTATAGAAATTGTGGCATCAGAATCATTTTTATGAGATTTACTTTTCCTGCCAGGGACATCCTAAGTTTATTCCAAATATTTATCTTGTCTCTAAACCGTGACAGCAGGGGGTAGACATTTAGACTACAAAAGTCTGTAAGTGTAGGCGAGATGTGTATACCCAAATATTTAAATGTAGAAACCACCGGTATCTGGGTCGGGGGTCTCATGTTGGTTGTCGGGGAACCGTCTATAAACATTAAGGCAGATTTAGTCCAGTTGATAGTGAGGCCTGAATAGCGACCAAATTCAGTTATAAGTGACATTGCCTGTTCCAGGGATCCCTCTGCGTCTTCCAAAAACAAAAGCATGTCATCGGCGTAGAGCATGATTTTTTCATGCAATTCACCATATTGAAAACCTTTGATCTGTGGGCAGTCTCTCACCTGTGCCGCCAGGGGCTCTATAGCCAGTGCGAAGAGCAGGGGGGACAGAGGACATCCCTGTCTGGTCCCCCTGCCCAGCCCAAAGGCATGGGACATTCGATCCGCCACACGTATAGCCGCCCGGGGTGTATCATACAGCAGCCTAACCCACCCGATGAACCTGGGCCCAAACCCAAACTTGGCCAGAACCGCCCACAAATATCTCCAGCACACGCTGTCAAATGCCTTATTGGCGTCAAGAGACAGCAAGGCTCTACAGCCCATAGACTCCGAGGGGGTCTGCATGTTTAGGTATAGGCGTCTAAGGTTGGTTGCCGTAGATGTTCGAGGCATAAATCCCGCTTGATCTAAGTGAACTATTGTTCTAACAATCTTATTAACCCGCATGGCCAGTACTTTTGCTAGTATTTTAATGTCGCTCTGAAGGAGCGATATAGGCCTATAGGAGCCCGGGTCTAAGGGGTCCTTACCCATTTTTAACAATAATATAATGTTAGCTCTAGTCATAGTGATTGGTAGCCTTCCCAATTTAAAGGATGCGTTTAATACTTCGAGCAGTTTAGGTAGGATTGTTTCGCCATATTGGGTGTACACCTCCATGGGGAGCCCGTCGTCCCCGGGGGCCTTGCATATAGGGAAAGAGGCAGCCGCCTCCCTCAGTTCATCCAGCGAAATTGGTGCCTCCAGCTCCCCCCTAGCCTGGTGGGTCAGAGCTGGAAGCGTTATAGTGCTCATGTATGTCTGCAGTTCTTCGTCTGTATAGTTGTCACACGGTTTATATAACTCTGCGTAGAAATATGCTAGCTCCTCTATAATTTTCTCCGGATCATTCACCAGACGTCCCGAGGAGCTACGTATCGCTCCTATAGCGGGGGACGACTGTTGAGATCTGGCTATCCTGGCCAACAACCTACCAGTTTTTTCACCCTCTTCGTAAAAAGCTTGTTTAGTAAAGAACCGTTTACGTTCCGCGGCGGAGGACCTCAACCGATCCAGGGACTCCTGGGCCGATATCCATGCCTCCCTCGCGGACTCTGATGAGTCTAAAATAAAAGCGAGCTCCAATTGCTTCACCCGGTCTTCCACCTGTATCAGTACGGTTGCGGAATTGTGTTTTACGTCAGCAATTTCAGCTATAAATGTGCCTCTCAGGCATGCTTTAAAGGCATCCCATCTTACTAAAAGATCAGTTTGTCTTCGGTTGTCTAGAAAGTATTGTTCTATCTGTTTTGCTACTCTGTCGTGAGAGGTGAAGAGCTTTAGCCAAAAAGCGTTCAGCTTCCACGGTGCTCTAGGCAGTGTGGTCGCCGGTCTAGCAACAAGATAAGCGACTAGAGGAGAGTGGTCCGAGACCCCTCGGGGTAAGTATTCTACCTTGTGTATCACACTTAGGAGTTGGGGGGACCCCACACACAGGTCAATACGGGAAAGTGACCCATGGGTTTTGGAGAAGCAGGAAAATTGTTTTGTGTTAGGGTATTTAGCTCTCCATAAGTCTATCCAACCCACCTCTATCAGTAGTCTACTCAGAATAGTGCCCCTGTTTCCCGATGGTGGCTGTGCCGGGGGGTGTCTGTCTAGTCTGGGATCTAAGTAGCCATTAAAGTCACCCATGATCATTATTGGGACATCAGGTTTGTCAACCAGGTAAGTCAAGAGGAGCTGTAAAATTTCCCTGGAGAACGGAGGAGGTACGTACACAAACACCAATATCAATGTCAAGGTATACAACCTGCAATGCAAAAACACAAATCTACCCGTGGAATCAATCACAGCATCTAATTCCTGGTAAGCCAAGGATTTATGTACCAAAACACTCACCCCGCGAGAAAATGCAGTGTGAGTAGAATGGTAGGCCTTGCCCACCCAGGAATACTGCAGAAAACTGACTGTTTCCTTCGTTAGGTGAGTCTCCTGGAGGCCCACTATTGCTGGGTGAAATTTTTTCAGACATGTGCTTATCATGGTACGTTTCAAGGGATCAAGGACACCTCGGACGTTCCATGTCACAACTGGGGTGTTTGCCATGATTGATATTGTAGATTGAAAAGTCCTGGGTGAACCTGTTTCTTCGCCTCATCTTCTGGCCGTAAAGTATCAATGCATGTCTCGATGACCCAGACTGTCCCGGTACAGCATTCAGCGTTGTTTTGCGATGACGATCCGAGGCATCTGTGGAAAAAAGTGCGTGGTGTCTTCGTATGCAAAAGTGTCCCTCTCCTCTGTAGCAGTGTGCTCCACGGTGTAGATCTCGCCCTGTGGGTGTGAGCAGTGTTCCCACAGTGGTCAGGGGGGGATTCCCCCGTTCCGACTGTGCACCTTGAGTTGTGCTTCAAACTGGTGCCAACCGGGCACATTTTAACTGGCCCCTGCAACTGGGCCGAAACTTGAGTGTTCAAAAAGAAAGAGTTTCCTGTGGGTACAACTGTCCCACCTTGACTTTTGACTTTTCTTGGTATTTTTCTTTTAAACAAAGCTCTTGTCTCGCGTTAACTTTATAGATTAATGATATTGTCCCGCAAACTATGTTGTAGACTATAAAACGTCTAATGACTGACCAATTCTCCAGCTTCGCGTTGTGTGAGTCAGTCTCCCATATCAGCTTCTCTCCTCCTCCTTAGATCCTGTTCGTTGCGGTCCAGCCAGGCGGATGCTTCGGCTGCAGATTCAAAGAATGTGGACTGACCTCTTGCCGTAATACGTAACTTAGCCGGGTATAACATGGCGTATGCGACTTGGATCTTCTGCAATCTTTTCTTTACTTCTGCAAATTTGGCCCTTTTGCGCTGTACCTCTGACGAGAAGTCAGGGTAAAAGGAGATTTTGGTTCCATTATAGTGCACTGCTCCCTTCTCCCTGGCCAATCGAAGTATTATTTCTCTGTCCTTATAGTTCAGAAGTCTGGCCAGCATTGATCTAGGTGGATTGCCTGGGGGGAGGGGTCTCAATGGTGTACGGTGAGCTCGCTCCACCGCAAAAAGCGCGGTAAAAACATCTTTGCCGAATATGTCTTGTAACCACATTTCTGTAAATGCTGTGGGGTCCCTCCCCTCCACCTTCTCTGGGAGCCCCACTATGCGTACATTATTCCTCCTGAGACGGTTCTCGATGTCGTCATTTTTGGCATTGGCCTGAGCCACTTGCTGTAATGCACTTCTAGTATCTCTAGTGAGGGGGGGTAGTATATCCTCCACCTCGCTGATCCTTCCCTCCACAGCTGTGGTCCTCTCCCTGATCTTTTGAATGTCATGGCGCAATAGTGAAACAGTCTCAGTAAGGCTCCCAAATTGTGCTTTCAGTCCGTTTACAGACGCTGTGCAGCACTGTACCGCCCGCAGAATATCACTTAGCGTGGGCTGCTGTCCCTCATCAAGCACGGGGTCAGGGCCTTCAGTATTAAGGATCAGGGAGCCCTCTAATGGCAGCGTATCATCCAGCGCCATGGCGCCTTCATGTCCCTCAGTGTCCATTGCCATTGACTGCTGATTCAGGGGGGAAGCACCGCTCTGTCCCTGCATCTTTTGGGCATAGTATACCATGTCCCTGGGCTGCTCTTTCCCCCATTGTTTACCAGATTTTGCCGTCTTACCGCTCGGATCCTGCGCCCTGTCTGTGCTGCGGGCCGCACGCTGTGGTAAAGGTGAGCCGGCGCCATCTTGGCCTTCCATGGCCGCCGCTGCTGCTGCTTCTTTCTCCCCTTTTCTGGTCATTCTGGACCTCTGGCACCTTCTGGGAATGTTGTGATGTGTCCTGTAGGGTCGCGGCGTACTGATGGGTCAGTTCTGGGTTCGGATCGGTGGCGGGTTCAGGATATTATAAGGATCAGTGGCGGGAGCTCCGTGCAGTGCGTCCGCTCACATGCCCGTCCAGGCCACGCCCCGTAATGTGGAGATTTGAAGTGGAGTGGAAAGTAAGAAACTTTAAATATTTTTGGACACTATTAAAGGCCTTTTGTCATGTAATCGTACCAGAAAAAGTGACTTCTTATCTATGTAACAGATGTCCTGCAGTTTCACTTCTTTGGTGTTTCTGCCCATCTATTCTGTTATATTCCGGATCTTCAAGGTTCTTATTCAAGTGCTAGTTTCTTGAAAGTTGCTGCTTGGCCAAAGGTTTATCAGAGAGTAACCATTCCATTTTAGGTTGGGTGAGGGACCATTCATGTTTGCCTAATGCGTGCAAGTTTAGGAGTTATGGAGGCTACTGCAGAGTATTAAGGCAGGCAACGTGACATGTTAGACAAGGCATTCGAAAGGGCTTGCTACGTAGCTGTGGATTTTGTTGCTTTGTATACGCACATGACAGGTTTACTTTATTTTTGGTACCCACAAAAATCTGTGTCATAAAAATACATTCAATTCAATGAGGCCATTTGCATTTTTGTGCTTTGTTGGTAAAAATTAGTTATTTTTTTTTGTTTTGTTTGTTTTTCATGCGCTGTGATTCCTTTAGAAAATAAGAAAAATGCATAAAAACATGCATAGAACACACATTGGCATAATGGCAGTTTTTTAAAAGTCTTGGCTAGGGGGAGAAGGAACACCTGTCAGGTTTTATTGTCGTCTGTGCCCCCGTTAAGCCCTGTACACACGGCCGGTGGGGGAAAAAAAAAAAAAAAAACGGCTGTTGTTTGGCCTGTGTGTAAGTCAGTCAGTCTGACCGGCTGCTGTTGGACGTGCTTGCTGGGAAAACCAGTAGCCGACCGACTCCTGATCAGCACTCTCAGCCAATGGGGGGGTTGCGTGGTCAGTCCCCCTGTCTGAACACAACAGCTCAGCATGGGAGACAGCTGGACTGACCTCACATGGTAAGTACAGTGGCTTCGACTAGAGCTGTCAGGATTATTTTCATGCAACCCACTGGATTGCACGAAAAAAAAAAAAACTGTAGTTTGTCCCCGAACCTCAGGGAGATTCATCCTCTCTATTTGTCATGTTTGTCATTCTCACTGAGTGCGTAAGTGAGAAATCGCTAGAACAGGATTTGAGGGGGACTTTTCCAACGAGCACACTAGTTCTGGTGACCCGGATGATGACTAGATTTTCTCATTTTGGACAGATTTCTTCTCACTTCTTGTTTTGACTGTGGGGCAGAAAGTAAAGTGAAATTTCCCCAATGGGACTCGAGACTCCCCAAAACTCCCTTACTCTATCCAAAATGGAAACAAACTTTTGCCTTTTTGTTCTACATTTTTATATAGATTTCAGGAGCCAACGGATAGCGCTTGGTAGATCCCATAGACATGATTATTGATGCTCAGCGTGGCCAGTCCTGGTGATTATATCTGTGGATGGCAGAAATGAAGATTGCCAATGCAATGTGCACTATTGATGGGTGAACAGGTGATCTACCTAGCTATAGTATACCTTCTGAGCTAGAAGCTTCTTTCTCCACTCTGAATGAACATGCGGGATTGGACAGTGTGATGTTTAAAATTCTGGAAATACCGTAAATGAATTGCTATGCATACGCTGACTTGGATTATACTCATGTGTTTTAAAGCTGGTTTCCAGGGATGACTTAATTAGGTCAGCTTGGCCCAATTTAAATATGCATATGCAATGCCTGATTGGCCTCTGTGGGAAGCTGTAGATAGGGACCCCTACTCTCCACCTCATCCAGTCAGAGAAACTTTGTAATCACTGAAAAAAAATACGAGGTGTTCTCTAAATGCCGTCTGTGCCAAGCAAAGGACCTTCTGTGGTTGCTATAGAGAAGACCAGCTGCTTGGCACAGCACCCAGGAGATGGTGTCTATCACTGTAGGATCTCAGGCTGCTACAGCAATTTATGACTTCCACAGAGACCGATCAGGTATCACATATGTATACTTGCATAGCTACATTGGGCTAAGCTAAGTATGCAAAATAGCTCTTTAGTGAGGTTCAGCGTTAAACACAGTCGGCCTTTGGTTAAACATTTAAGGAGACTGTTCCAAAAAAAATTGCAGCAGGCTTTAATAGCCTTTTGTTCCAGCAGAATCTCTGGTCGCTTGATGGGCAGTTCTATAACACCTCCAGGTAGTGTTGGAGCTTGGGAAAGTGTATGGGGGTTGGGGGGACAACTCCTCACACTTTCCTATTAGCCCATCACTGTGGTAGATTGGTTCACTGTCCTAAAGGAATATGTGGAGCCAGGAGAACCAGGTAAATGTCAATAAGGAAACCATACTGTATGTCACCAGGCAAAATGTGCTTCCCGTGGAAAAGTCTAAAAAAAAACCTGTAAAGTATAACTAAAGGCAAAACCTTTTTTCGCTCTTTTGGATAGAGTGGAGAGCAATTCGAATGCTTGTCAGTTTTTATTGTTGTCTGTGCCCCCATTAACCACTTCCTACCCCGCCCATAGTCAAATGATGTCCGCAGGAGGGATCCTGGGCTTCCCGGTCTTCTAGAGGGCGCGCGCCGTCACATCACTCGGGAGCCGGGGCACGTGCCCGGCGGCCACGATGTTTGCCGGGCACCCGCAATTGCCGGTAACAGAGCTGGGACGTGGATCTGTGTATGCAAACATGTCCTGTCGGGAGAGGAGACCGATTGTGTGTTCCCAGTACAGAGGAACACTGATCGGTCTCCTCCCCTTATGAGTCTCCCTCCCCCTACAGTTAGAATCACTCCCTAGGTAACACATTTAACCCCTTGATCGCCCCTAGTGTTAACCCCTTCCCTGCCAGTGACATTTATACAGTAATCAAACAAAAGAGAATGAGCCCCAAGGATAGTGCGGACACAGAGGAATAGAAAAATAGGGATACACCTCAATTACGTAAAAAATGTTCACTTTATTACAAATGAATAAATATAACAATGAAAATACAAAAAAGATAAAAACAATAATACATCTCAATGGAGAAAGTTGCTAGACTTATATCACCGACATGTTTCGGAAGCCAAAAGGAAATGCTTTTGACATTTATATATCCTTCTTCAAGGTTAATAAAGTAGCAAACTTTTCAGTATTCTATTTCAAGGAAGGGGAAGAGAGGGGGGAGAAAGGGAGCGTATTATGTCAGCATTGTAAAAAAGTATTTCTCCAAAAAACAATTGGTTAGGGCACAGTGGTAATATAACACATGTATAATTTGCAAAAAGGTATATATAGATAAGAAAAATCCTATATAGGCATATGTACTTACAGATATATGTTCAAGTCTGATAGACATGCACACCAGTAGATGTAAACGTCAGGCCAAGGGTATTTATTCAGCCGTGCCTAAATGGCTCAATTCATGAGATGTAGAATGAGGAATGAATCCCATCAGTCTCGCACATAGGAGGTAGATTTAGAAAGGCTGTATCTGTGCTCCAAGGAGGGGGTAGCAGGTATGTTGTGTGTCCCAAAGACAGCACACCAATGCTCGCAAGGATACCCCAAATGGGGGAGACGGAGTTCCCCTAGTCCTGGTTGGCTTCCATCTTTTTCCTTCCCTTATCTTTCCTTTATACAGTAATCGGTGCATTTTTATAGCACTGATCGCTGTATAAATGTGAATGATCCCAAAATAGTGTCAAAAGTGTCCGATGTGTCCGCCACAGTGTCACAGTCATGATAAAAATTGCAGATTGCTGCCATTTACTAGTAAAAAAAAAAAAAAAAAATGTAAAAATAATAAAAACACCATAAATCTATCCCCTATTTTGTAGAAGCTATAACTTTTGCGCACACCAATCAATTTACGCTTATTGCGATTTTTTTTTTTCCTTTAATTGGGATATTTATTATAGCGAAAAGTAAAAAGTTTTGTATTTTTTTTTTTTTTTTTCAAACTTGTCACTCTTCTTTTGTTCATTTGGGTACAGTGTTGCATGACCGCGCAATTGTCATTCAAAATGTAACAGCGGTGAAAATTGGCCTGGGCAGGAAGGGGGTGAAAATGCCCTGTATTGAAGTGGTTAAGGAGATTTTCTGGGGTTGTCCCCAGAAAAGTAATAGAGGGGAATTCTGGGGAACATGAGGGGAAAAATGGGGACACTAGTTCTGGTGATCTGGGGGATCCCCAAGTAATTCCCTTAATTTGCAGGGATTTCCTCTCACTTCCTGTTTGGCTGTGGGACAGGAAGTGAAGGGAAATCTCCGAAATGGGACACAGATGGAGAAAAACAAATCCTGACGGGTTATAACCCTCCCTTACTCTATCCAAGATGAAAAAAAAAAAAAGTTTTAAGATGCAGCTTTAACATGCTACTAAACACACTGTTTCATTTAAATTATCCCTTCTATTTCTGTATTTTACTAAAAAGAAAAAAAATGAAGTACCTTTTTCACATGACCCAGCCTTAAATGTATACTGCAAACATCCCAACCTGCAGTAACCCATTTTAGGGAGGTGGTGCTTGTAAATTTTAGAACTGTATGGACAGGAACAAATTATTTGGGTGGTAAAACAGTATGTGTATGTGTATATGTATGTATATATATATGTATGTGTGTGTGTATTTTTTTTTTTTTTTTTTATCTGTGTATTTAGGGGTCTGTTCAGCTTTAAAGTTTGAATGTGATTTTTTGCTACAGGGCACCCATCCAGCTCTAAGTTGTGACCCTTTTAGAAATCCGTGCACATTGTGTTCAGACAATGTTTTATAGTGTTGTTTGTACTTGTTTGGATATTTCTGGATGATCTAAATTTTATCCCGGAGAACAGGAACCAGGAATGCTTTTTACCAGATTAGCTAAGAATCTTGTATTCAGTAAATGCTGCATTTGGCATGTCATGTTGGTCTACAAGCTCTGGTCAAGGAGAGCGCTATGACGATCACGCGTGACCCACGCTGTGAAGATTTGTTTGTATTCTGTATCTCCCTTTGTTACCTAACCACTTGACTTCTGGAAGATTTACCTCCCTTAATGACCAGGCCATTTTGTGCGATACAGCACTGCGTTACTTTAACTGACAATTGCATGGTGTACACAAATGCAATTTGTCATCCCCACCCCACAAATAGAGATTTCTTTGATCACCGCTGCATTTTTTATTATATGCGCTATAAACAAAACGACCGCCAAAAAACAATATTTTTTACATTCTGCTATAAAACATGTACAATAAAAAAAAAATTAAGCCAATATGTCTCCTTCTATACCTTTTTGGTAAAGAAAATCCCAATAAGCGCATGTTGATTGGTTTGCGCAAAACTTAGTGTTTACAAACTTTGGGATATATACTGGAATTTTTTTGTTTTTTTTGTTTATTTTTTTTATACTAGTAATAGCAGTGATCATCGACATGTGGTGTGTGTTTGTTTTTTTTGTTTTTTTTTTAACACTGATTTCTGTTTCATTTTCAGGACTCTCAAATGCTGGTTAATCAACTGAGAGAGATAACCGGGATCCAAGATCCAGCTATTCTGAATGAAGCACTTAAGGTTAGCGAGTTGGGCATTTCATGTATGGGAGACAAATATGTTTTTAGGCCCCTTTCACACTTGTGCGACTTGGGACTGAAAAGTCGCATGACAAGTCATACCCTATGATTTCCAATGAGTGCCATTCATATCTGTGTGACTTCAAAGTGGTCCCTGCACTACTTTGGTCTGACTTTGATGCGATTTGAGGTCCATAGACCTCAAGATTACACAGGCATTGCTTCAAGTCACGTCAAAAATCGCAAGTATGAAAAAGGCCTTAATAGAATGAATTGGGAATATTTGGGGATTATTTCATAAAGACGCAGCATTGTACAAAAAGTCTGTGACCCATAATGTTCAGACGTGGTATATGTACATGGGACATCTGGGCTGCTTTCCTCCCCTATAAGATGTGATTGCAAGAGCAACTAAAGAAGCAGTTTCTTGCCATTTTAGATGCGACCGCGAGGCAAATAAAAGCAGCTTAAAGCGGAACTACATCGCATCTGAGCACCACAAATCAAAACATTTATCTAATTCACTTTTAATATCAAACCAAACTCCCCCATCCATCCATGTCTGCATGCTTTATTTTGCTGAGAAATCACTTTGCAAAAAAACTGCCCCTAGGATTTCTGGCAGTGGCCATCTTAAGTAAGGGCATATAATTAATTTAGCACTTTCTGGAATCCATCTGCCCTTAGCTTAGGCTTGCAGGCAGGAAGCTGTGCTTGGCTATGAAAACCCCTCATCCTATAAAGTCTCCTGGGATGTATGACATCATTTGCCTAGACATGGAATCCAGGAAGTTACCTCGTCACCTCCTCCCATGCTCACCTCCAGAACTTCTCCCGAACCGATCACATCCTTTTGAATTCCCTACCCTAATCTGTCCGACTATCTCATACTCTAGCCACTTATAGGTGATCCCTGAAAACGTTTCTCTTAAAGGCTAAGTTCACCCTTTTTTATACCAGCTCCCCTATATACCAATATAGCATTCATGTATTTTTTTTTCAAAAATATCAAAGCTTTCCATAAAATCTACAGACACATACCTTGCTGTCCTCCATCCATGATTACAAACGTATCTATTGCTTCTGTATTACGTCCTTACAGACTTTAGGTCATGACACAGGAAGGAGTTGACCAGCTGACCTCATTAGCACACCCCCTGCATCATCCACCCTCCCATTCTCAGCTGCACGTTTTTTAAATGAAATGCAATCAATCAGTGATCACCCTTCTCACTAAATATACAATCAGATTGCTTAGTGTATGGCCATTTTTATACAAGTACGTAGGAGGGAGTGGACAGAAACACTGCCCCGTTCACATCTCTGCATAACAGGAACTCGACTTCCCACATGTGTTTTTTTGCGAGGTGGGGAGGTGTTTTGGAGCATTTTCACTCATCACACATAGGGCAGCGCACACACCAGAATGGGCCCGCCCTACACGGAGCAATCTCCTTTAGATTTGCCATCAATTCTATAGTGCAAGGGCCTGCCTGATTGGATATAGAGTGATTGGCTAGTAATTTAAAAAAAATATATATATATTTTTTTTTATTTAAAAAAAAAAAAAAAAAATTTTTGAAAAAAAAAAAAGTACATGAATAATATATAGGTATATAAGGGAGCTGGAATTTAGAAAAAAAAATAAAAAGTGAACTTAGCTTTTAAGAGAAGCCTATCCTTCTTCCACCTAACAACTGTACTTTTATTTTCTCCATCTGCTCATCCCCCACAGTTATTACCTTTTTCCATCACTCGACCCTCCCTTTTAGATTGTAAGCTCTAATGAGCAGGGCCCTCTGATTCCTGCTGTATTCAATTGTATTGTAATTGTACGGTTTACCCTACACTTGTAAAGTGATGTGCAATATAAATCCTGTATTGTTATAATAATAATGATAATAATGTAACTGAAGAAATTAAAAAAAAAAGGCAAGTAAATATAATATACCTTCCAATCTATTTACTAATGCTAGCAGCATAAGGATTATTAATGGTCAATGTTGACAGAGTGTGAAGATCCACTTGAAGGCCCACACACCGCACATACTATGTGTGTCGCTGGGAAGGCAATGTTTATGTACCGGGAGCGCGCTCCTCGCACACTCCCAGTACAAAGACCGAGCTGCTGAAAATGGCTCTATGCCCCGAGAAAACATCTGTAGCTGGTGGGACTAGCTTTTGATCATGTGACCCCTGTGGCGGCCAATCACATGATCCTGATCCTTCCCACCCACCTGGGCATTAAGAACTTTTAAAGGGGACACCAGGATGGGAAGGGGTTAAACTGCATTTTCGGTTTGTGTGATAGGTTTCCACTTAAGTGATTAACTCTTTTACTCCTGAACTGGCAAGTGAGAAAATATGATCTTGGGTTTTGTTGGTGAAGAGGGATGTGAAATCATGAGTGCTTTACTCTAGCTAAGGCAAATAGCAATACCCATAGCTAAGGCAAATGGCAATATTAAATGGATCCCTGGTTGGTTTCTTTAAAGTGGAGCTTCACTCCTCATTCTGCTAATAAATGGATAGGAAAGTATATAATATTGTTAAACTTTTTTATTTTTTTATTTTACCTTTCTTCAGTTGCTTCCTGGTTTCTTGCCTAGGCAAATTATGTAATGTATCTTCAGGAGGGGTTTTCTAAGCTTAGCACACTCCTCCTGCATGCATGCTTGAGCTAAGGGCAGAAGGATTCCAGGAAGCAAATGCTACATGAATAATTTGCCTTTACTCAAGATAGCTAAAGCCAGAAATGCTAGAGGGGTGTTTAGCAAAATGATTTCTCAACAAAATAAAGCATGGAGCTATGAACGGATGGGGGAGTTTGCTTTGCATAATAAAAATGAATTAAATAGTATTTTTGGTGCTCAGATGCAGTGAAGATCCTCTTTAAGTAGAATATTTTATTGATGATCTGAAGACTATCCAGCACGTTCCCGGGTCTTACTGATGTGTGTAAAGAGACAAGCAGGAGAAGGAAAAATACAGAGTTTTGACAGAGATCCAGCAGGCGTGTAACTGCTTTGCTTTGGTTTTGTTAGAAAAAAAAAAAAGTACACCCAATGAAAATTGCTGACACTTAACACATTTGAGTAGGTAAATCTTCTTTCAAACATTTACGTCTAGATAAAGGGGAACTATGTGAATAAAAACATTGGGAAATTTTGCCTTTGCAATAATTTGTTTAACAAAAATCTCAATAGATGTAATGGTGTACCATGGAATAGGAAGTACACTTTTTGCCTCATATGCTGCCTTTGCCCACTTTAGCAGAAACAACTTCAACTCTTGGACGTTTTGACTCAGTGATTGCAAGCTGCCCAATCACTGAAGCAGCAAAAGCAACAACAAACCATAATGTTTTTAACCAACATGCTTCACAGTTGGTATGAGCTTTTTTTTCTGAAATTCTGTATTGCTTTTGAGCCAAACATGTCTACTGTAACTTTGATTCATCAGTCCACTGCACATTATTCAAGAAGGCATCATCTTTGCCTGTATTTTCAATGACAATCTGTAGTCTTGCTGTAATTTTTTTTTTGAACAGCAAAGGCTTTTTCCTAGCATACTTCCCATGCAGGTTATGTTGGTGCAATCTATTTCTGACTGTAGACGCATGCAGTTTGACACCAACTGTTTTGGATTCAAACACACCTGAGCTCATCCCTAGTCCATAGAAAGAGTGCCAGACTGTAGGTATGAAGGTTTTTTTTTTTTTTTTTTTTTTCCAAGAAAAGTTTTATTGCCAAAAGCAAAATGGCAAACCTGTAACATCACAGTACAGTCTAAGTCGATATGAAGCTTAAAGAAGACACTTTTCAGCTGTAAAGTCCCTAGGAGGTTCTAATCATTGGTACCTAATCTGGAACACCTGGCTCCTATGGATTTAATCTGATGGTAATTGTAGGGGTGTGTTTAACCACTTAAGGACCGGAAGGATTTGCCCCCTTAATGACCAGGTCATTTTTTGCGATTCGGCACTGCATCGCTTTAACGGACAATTGCTCAGTCATGCGACACTGTATTCAAACAAAACTGACGTCCTTTTTTTCCCACAAATAGAGCTTTCTTTTGGTGGTATTTGATCACCTCTGTGTTTTTTTATTTTTTGCGCTTTAACCACTTCATATCCGGGCCATTGCCAAATGACGGCAACAGCGCGGATCTACATTGCCGGGACGACGTCTATTGATGTCGTCCCGTGCACGAGCGGCCTGCGCGCCCCCAGCAGGGCGCGTGCGGCGCGCTCGGTGATCAGCAAGTCTATGAGACTCGCCTGATCAGAGTAAGGGGTCAGTCCCGACCCCTTACCACATGATCAGCTGTCAGCCGATCATGTGATGTAAACAGAGATGGTAATCGGCTATTTTTTCTCCTCGCGCTGACAGCGTGAGGAGGAAAAAAAAACCCGATCACCGGTGGCCGTGATCGGGACATCAGTCCCGATCACGGCGATCTTCTGTGACACAGCAATAAGCAGCAGTGCCGCCTACCAGTGCCCACCAGCGTCACCCATCAGTGCCCACAGTGCCATCAATCAGTGCCATCCATCATGCCCATCAGTACCGCCTTATCTGTCCCCATCAGTGCAGCCTATCAGTGCCCACCAGTGCCGCCTCATCAGCGCATATCAATGAAGGAGAAAAATTACCTGTTTGCAAAATTTTATAATAAACTATTAAACATGATTTTTTTTTTTTTTTCAAAAATTTCCATCTTTTTTTGTTTGTTTAGCAAAAAATAAAAACCCCAGCTGTGATTAAATACCACCAAAAGAAAGCTCTATTTGTGGGAAAAAAATGATAAAAATTTCATTTGGGTACAGTGTTGTATGACCGCGCAATTGTCATTCAAAGTGCGTCAGCGCTGAAAGCTGAAAATTGGTCTGGGCAGGAGCGGGGTTTAAGTGCCCAGTAAGCAAGTGGTTAAACAAAAAAGCGTCAATTTTGAAAAAAGCCCAATATTTTTCTACCTTTTTCCTATAATATCCTGCCCCAAAAAAATCAAATGTATTCATCAGTTTAGGCCAATATATTCTTCTACATATTTTTGGTAAAAAAAAAATCACAATAAGCGTATATTGCTTGGTTTGCGCAAAACTTATAACGCCTACAAAATAGGGAATAGATTTATGGCATTTTTATGGCAATCGCCGGCCATGCGCATCGGGTCCTCCACCCGTGCATCGGGCTCCCGTCTGCTATAGCTGTTAAAGGGACTGATGTACAGCTACAGCAATTTGCGGGAACGAGCCAACCTCCCGCAGTATGACGGCGGCTGGTCGGCAAGTGGTTAAAGTGGTTGTAAAGTCCAAACTTTTTTTTAATTTTAGTTTTTTATCTTAATACATTCCTTGCATTAAGGTAAAAAATGTTTAGGTAAAAGTATTGCTCCCTCCCCGTTATACTTACCTGAGCCCCAGCGCTGTGCCCATCTGTAGCAGCTCTCCCCCCTCCTCCCCGCTCTTACAGGCTGCCATTTGGCTCCCGCTGCTGTCAGTCAAATCCTGAGCCGGGCTGAGCCACATGGTGAATACACCATGTCCATTTTATTTGTCATATTATTATTATTTTTTTTTTTTTTAAGTATATATCTTCTCCTTTATCGGTAGGCACTGTTTGAATAAAGATCTAATGTCTGCCTGTTCAAATCTGTTGAAAATGTCAACAGTTTCCTTGGGGTACTTACTTTTTCACATGACTGTAAATGGCCTCCTTGTAGTGGCCACTCTTTTCAGTTTTGTTATGAGTGCTTGCTATAACCAATTGTTTTGAACGGTTAGAAGATAAAGACAGACTGATTTGTTAAAGTGGAATTCCAGGCCTAAGCTTAAACCTGCACCAACCCCCTTCTAAATCCTATTCTACTATATATATGTATACTTACCTATTCTGAGGGCACTCCAGTCTGGTCACATGATCAGCGCCCAGCAGCTTCAGGGGAGAGGAGGGAGAGCGACAACAGATGCAAGCCAATGGGTGACGTCCCCGGCCAGGCATTCCATTGTCGGCGTTCCCTCCTCTCCCCTGAAGCCGGTTGCTGGGAAGATCATGTGCCCGGACTGGAGCGCCCTCAGCATAGCTAAGTATAAGCATCTTCCTTCTACAGGATAGTAGGAATAGGAGTTAGAAGTTGGGTGCAGGTTTAACCACTTGCCTACTGGGCGCTTTCACCCCCTGCCTGCCCAGGCCATTTTTTAGCCTATAGTGCTGTCGTACTTTGACAATTGCGCAGTCATGCAGCACTGTGCCCATATGACATTTTTATCATTTTTTTGAGACAGCTGTTTTTTGTTACTATTTAACCACCACTGGGGTTATTTCTTTTTAGCTAAACAAATGAAAAACGACTGGAAAAAAATAAACGTTTATTATGGTTCTGTTATAAAGTTTTGTGAATAAGTCATTTTTTTTTCTTCGTTGATGTGCGCTGATGAGGCAGCACTGAAGGGCACTGACAGGACGGCCCTGATAATCGGGGCACTGACGAGGCAGCACTGACTGGACGGCCCTGATAATCGGGGCACTGACGAGGCAGCACTGACTGGACGGCCCTGATAATCGGGGCACTGACGAGGCAGCACTGGCGGGACGGCCCTGATAATCGGGGCACTGACGAGGCAGCACTGACTGGACGGCCCTGATAATCGGGGCACTGACGAGGCAGCACTGACTGGACGGCCCTGATAATCGGGGCACTGACGAGGCAGCACTGACTGGACGGCCCTGATAATCGGGGCACTGACGAGGCAGCACTGGCGGGACGGCCCCGATGACCGGGGCACTGGCGGGACGGCCCCGATGACCGGGGCACTGGCGGGACGGCCCCGATGACCGGGGCACTGGCGATCAGTGACCTGATTACCAGTGTATATGTGCCCTTTCACAGGAGAGCTGGTTATCAAAGGGCGTGCAGGGGGGCAGGGCTCTCGGAGGACATCAATAGACACCCTCCTAGAACTGGACAACCGTGCTATTGCCGTCTCCTGGCTATAGCATGTCCGGGAAGTGGTAAGCATAGATAGGAATAGCCTGAAATTTACCAAAACGTGTTCTAAAATGGAACAAAACATCTGTCCTGCTTTAGCATTGTTGCTTCAGGTAGGTATCCATTCCCATAATATAGTAGATGGTAAGTCACATAAGGCCTTAGCATTACACTTTTCAACCTTAAAATGTGTTTTTACCCAGAGAATATAAATGTAACTTTTTACTTTCTCTGCTCCTTTATTCAGGCTAGTAATAATGATATAACTCAGGCTGTAAGTTTTCTAACTGATGAATGTGCCAAAGAGCCAGAGGAAAACCCTGATGAACCATCTGAAGGTGGTGCCACGGTCAACCAGACAAAATCTGGTAAGTGACAAGCCTCCTTACCCTCCTTATTGGAACTTAAACTCTAGGCAAACAGCCAAATACAGGTGCATCTCATGAAATTAGAATATCACCAAAAAGTTTACTTATTTCAGTAATTCAATTTGAAAAGGCGATTTCAAGCATTTCTTTCTTTTAAAAATAAAAGATTAGGGCTTACAGCTAGTGAAAACCCAAAATTCAGTATCTCAAAAAATCCGAATATTACATAAGACCAATAAAAATAAAATATTTTTAACAGAAAAATGTTGGCATAGTGAGAAGTATGTCCATGTACAGCATAGTATGCACCCAATACTTGGCCGGAGCTACTTTTGCATAAATTGCTGCATCAATGCGCAATGGAGGCAGGTTGCTTTGAAAGAGTCTTTCAGCTTGTCTGCATTGTTGGGTCTGGTGTCTAATAATGTTTTCATTACATGTTACATTCTTTCGAGTTCTGAGTAGAATTAGCCAGCCTGTGTTACACTCCTTGTTAGCATTAAAAGTACAATTGTAATATTAATGTGATACCTACCTAATCATATGTGTAAAAAATAACTTTAATTGCACCAAATAAAGAGAGCTGTTATTTGGAAAGATTCTGATTGTGTCCGTTTCCTACTACAGTAGTTATTAACGATCTATAAAATTTCCAGAACACTCTGCACACTCTGCTCTGTCCTCCTATCAGTATGTTCCACATCAATAAATTTGCTTGCAACTCCCAGTCCTTCCCTCCCTCTCCTAGTCTGAGGGCTGCTATATAGGGGATTTCAAGATGCAGATACCAAGTATAGTCCAGGTACTTACATTAGTTTTTAAAAGAAATATAAAGTAATGCTGCATTTAATGAGTAAAGATCTTCCAAAACATTCACTACTTAAAGTGGGGTTCCACCCAAAAAAACAAAAATACCTGAAAAATTGTAAAAAAAAACCAAAACATTTGAATATTATTTTTTTTTACTTACCTCTAAATGCCTGTTGCTAGGTGGTCCCTCGTAGTCTGCCTCTTCCTTTGCCTGGGCTGGTGACATCACTTCCCCCCAGGCACAGGAAGGGCTCGGCTCTGCTCCCTCCCTCCTGTCAATCATCTGGGACCCATTACAGGTCCCAGGTGATTGAGCGGCCAATCACGGCGCGCGGCGCCGCTCGCGCATGCGCAGTGGGTGCCAGGCTGTGAAGCCACAGCCCGGCGACCACAGTTGAAATGCCGACGAGCGTAGGGGGGGTACGAGAGGGGCTTCAATCCCCCGCATCGCTGGACCCTGGGACAGGTAAGTGTCCAATTAAAAGTCAGCAGCTGCAGTATTTGTAGCTGCTGACTTTTAATTTTTTTTTTTTTTTTTAATGGAGCTCCTGGGTGGAACTCCTCTTTAATGGCCCTGTAAACTCTTTTTCACAGAATTGTTTTTAATTGTGTTTTTCTGCCCCCTTGTAATGTCCTCCATGAGCTCCAAAATCCCCCCCCACTTTCTGTTTAGAATGAGTGTTGCGCATTAGTTGCTGTCATGTACACTGCTCTATGCACACTACAAATCCCATACTCCATCTCGGGAGCAAGCAAGATAGAGTGGCTACGTTCCTACATACAATGGGACCATGGAGAATGAACGTGGCCACCCTCTAACAGGAAATCAGGTCACAGCAAAACAAAAAAAGAATTTGGAGCTTTGCATGATATTGAGAGCAGTAGATGGTACTTTTTTTTGAGTTAAAGAAGAATTTCGGGCTAAAGCCCACTAATTTTAAAGCTTATCCCACCCCTTTCTAACACCTATACCAGTGATGGTAAACCTTGGCACCCCAGATGTTTTGGAACTACATTTTCCATGATGCTCATGCACTCTGCAGTGTAGTTGAGCATCATGGGAAATGTAGTGCCAAGGTTGGCCATCACTGACCTATACTAACCGACATGTGGAAGAAAGAGCAGTATAATTACCTATTCTCAGCCTGGTTCAGTCACGTGACCAGCTTCCAGCAGCAGCTTTAGGGGAAAGTAGGAAGCACCAACAATGGATGACCCACAGTGAGCCTATGGGTGACGTTGTAATAAACGTATGCACTGCTATTTTACCACCATGCAAATAATAATAAATTAACTAAACAAAATAAATGACCAGCTGCCAGCACCTCTTATGTGTACTCTGTCTTCTTATAATTAAAGATAATTAAACATAATCTGTGTGTGTGAGTGCGCTACTCTTTTACCATACACCACTCATGTTTGTACATCACTTTCCTATTAATAATCAACAATTGTACAATTAATAAATTAATACAAACTCCTTCATGCCCCCCTAAAATTATATGTGTGTTCCACTTATATATCCCCCCACTATCAGGACATATTTATGAATCACCAATATTCACCAATATATAAATAAAAATTAATGACATAAAAAAAGGATTAACATAAAGTCCATGTGCCAAAGTGCAAATTCATTAATAAATGCTGTGTTTTCAGCCCTTTAGGTGCCGCTGTGTATCATCTGTGATTCATTGTGACTTTTGTGACACACCACCACCGTTTAGATCGGCCACTCACCAGATACTTCTTGTATAATAAGCCTTCGGTTCATTAATAGGGATAACCACTCCACCTTTTGTATTGTTTCACACCTGCTATGCCTGAGCTTTGGTATTCCTCATGCAAAATATATGGACAACGATCATTGCGCAGTGCGTTTAAAACTCATTTATTATCACAAAAATACAAAGTGTACACTCACATTTGAAAGTGCCATCGAGCCGGCACTAAGCTATTCCAGCAGTTAAACATAATTAAACATAGTGCGCTGTTCAAAATATGTGAATAACACACCCCTTTTGGGTGAAAAAAAATGCACCAAAACAATATAAATCCACCAAAACAATATAAATCCTTTTTGGTGAAATCAAACCATCCTAAAATACCATGAGGTTTGTTATTAGTGAAAAGTCCCAAAAATCAACTTATAAACACTTAAAAATAATAAAAATATTATAGTGATTATTCACAAATAATGTCCACATTAAAACATAAATAAACTGGTGCTGCAGTGATCATCCATGGTGGAAATTTTTCCTCTTTCCACCACCGATCACCTGTGGGTGACGTGCTCGCTCACCTCATGGAAACACCTATTAAAGGTAGGTATGCACCTTTGTGATATTTAGACTCTGCAGGCTTGGCATCCATCCAATCGATTAAAGCTTCCAGTGTACTGTCTCCTTTTTATAGGGCTTTCACAGATCCAACTCTGCTCAGTTGCATATATATATATATATATATATGCTCATAGCACAATATGTATTTTATAGAACTTTTTAAAGTGGATGTAAACCCTCACATATACCCAGTGAAGTGAACAGCCTCAGATGATATACAGGGATGAAGCAAATCTCCCTACATAAGTTTTACATGTATATCTGCTGTCTTTATATACTGTTTAGAAAGTGCATGTCCTGTTAGAATTTTCTTTTCCTGATTCACTTGTGGGTGTGGATTCTTGCTATACACTGTGAGACAGCTGATTGGAGGAAAGGCACACACCCCCTCCCCACACATGCAGAGCTTGCCTGTGAATGGTTCAGATTTGTGCTAATCTATTTATAGCTTCTTCCCAGACACAAACTTCAAGCTCCCTCAGAGATCCCTATCTCAGAGAACGTCTCAGAAGTTAACAGTAGAATGGAGCAAGAGACAGCTACGGGACATGTGCTTTGGAGAGGGATAACAAAACACCCAGCTCAAATATCACCAGGTTTACATCCACTTTAATAAATATGCAATGGTGACAGGGACTTAGTGGAAAGAGACAGCTTGCCCACATCCCTGAATAGATACACAATGGGAGCTTTTTCCTCTTATTGGGACTTTGAGGTGCAGGAGTCTCAAAACAATGTCTCAAAAGTATTATAAACAGTAATTTTATTTATCAAAAGGTTTTAAAAGAAATAGCAAATTGGTCAGAAAAAGAAAAAAGATGGATGCCAAAATTTAGATAATGATATTACAACAATTGCACATAACAGTATTTTAAAGATACATATCACCCCACAAAAAACTGTTTCAGCAAGACTGTATAGTAAAGCCCGACGCGTTTTGAGGTTTTATGCGTGTTGAGACCTCTTCTTCAGGGGCTGATGGTGAGGTATATTGTCTGTCCGAGGACATATTTATAAAACAAAAAAAGGAAAAAAGCAAAAGAAGGAAAAATAAGGTAAACAACATCATATAGTACAGGCATAAAAGCATATTTACATAACATAAATATCATAATGTAGTACACAAAAGTATGTTCTAACCGTGTTGTTCCTTAATCAGCATCAAATAGCATCCAGTTTAAAAAGTAGAAGGGACGTAGTGGTTTACCGGTAGGGTCCAGAACTACAAGCCACTGCTTTCACCAAAGGACCTATGGCATCCACAAACCAGGACACGACACAAAGGGCGTCCTACCCACCAGCCTATGACGCTGTAATTGTTGGTGATTATAACCTATTGTTGTCCGCTAAGAAAAGAAAATAGAAACAATATAAAAAAAATATCTATCCCGTGCAAGAGGGGGGAAAAAACAGCGTTGTATCATATTGGACACATTGCTGCTGAAGAAATTAATTAATAGGGCTAGATATGGGTATTTTATATACATACCTCTCAGTGTGCATAGGGTAAATTGCCCCTATGCCGGCTGGATTGAAGGTATCTCATACGGCACTGTCTGGTCTATAGTACCGGGAGATGCACCAATAAAGCTCATGCAAATGGTAGCTACAATAGCAAAGAAAAAGATGAATAATGAATATGAGCTTTAAAGTACCATTAGGTTAAAATAAAGAACACAGCAAGAGCAGAGAATGGAGATAACTGAAGTCTGCATGTGGACAATCGTCCAAAAGCATATATCAGTGTATTATGCTCTGCATGTGAATACAGACTGAACTACGAACAAAAGTTTGTTGTCCATATAGTCTATAGGGGAGAGCTAAATGGCTTACCTCAGAGAGCTTGAAATGGCTGCACGTCCAGTCCGACACCCACCTCATCATAGAGACAGGCGTCTTCACGTGCAGCCTTAATAGTACTGCTCATTAAGAGCAGACATTTCACAGCTGATTGAAGAACAAGCGTCATCGCTGGTGGGAGGGGCCGCCCTCCGAGTCCCCAGTGCGCAGGCCTACCCCCACACATTAGTGCCGCCCAGGAGAGGAAAGCATCACATCCTAGGACGGATAGACTCATGCTGGGAGGGAGCTGACGTCCGCCTCAGGGGCCCGCGGGGCGCTGGTCGCCATGGTGACGGGATAAACATATCCCGACCAACAGCGATCATGGGAACGGAGGCCAGGCACTGCCAAATCGGAACAAAATGGCATTCCTGGCCCCCGTGCGCCGAGTGGGGTGTCCGGATGCAGACCACATGATCCCTTGGATCCGCATAAGCCTGAAGTCCAGGGTCATAGTGGCACCAAGACTCCATATATGCTGCCAAGCACAGGGGGAGAAGCACAAATGGAGCTAAGTGCTAACACAGAAGCACATATGGCAATGGGAAAACATAGAGACATAGAGACATTGCAAATTGCAAAACAATCGGTGTGGTATATTTATTAATGTGCGACTGCGCATGTTATTATGTGGGCAAGACAAATCAAGAGTTCTGGCAGCGAGCATATCGCCACATAGCTGCAATGAAGTCATGCAATCCCAGGTTACCGCTGGGTAGACATGTTTCCATTTTCCACGTGGGTATTTTTCCCAAAGTGTCATTCTTGATTCTGGATTGTGTTCACCCAGGGCTACGTGGGGGGGATTGGAATAAAACCTTACTGCAAAAGGAACAGAAGTGGATTTATCGCCACCAGGCCACGAAGGCACCTGGTCTCAACGATGCCATTTCCTTCAGATCCTTTTTGGAGGGTTTCACCTTGGGGGGGATCCGAATGGCACACCCCCGGGGCGAGCACCCCCCATTTCTGGTAAAACCACTAGTCGGTGCGATTCAGTATTGTCATATGTACCGTATGCGATTTAGAGGCCCTTCAAATCCTTTTTTTTTTTTTTTTTTTTTTCTCTCTCGATTTATTTTTTGACAGATTTTAACCAACACCCCTAGACTAGGGTGAGATATTCAGTGGAGTTAGGCATAGGATGATGCAATGTTTTAGTGATTACGCACCCCTCCTTCTATGTAGAGGTTATCACTATTATTTAACCTATGTCCCCTTCTGTCTCTACGTTTTCCCATTGTCATATGTGCTTCTGTGTTAGCACTTAACTCCATTTGTGCTTCTCCCCCTGTGCTGAGTCTTGGCAGCATATATTGGTGCCGCTATGACCCTGGACTTCAGGCTTATGCGGATCTAAGGGATCATGTGGTCTGCATCCGGACACCCCACTCGGCGCACGGGGGCCAGGAATGCCATTTTGTTCCGATTTGGCAGTGCCTGGCCTCCGTTCCCATGATCGCCGTTGGTCGGGATATGTTTATCCCATCACCATGGCGACCAGCGCGCCACGGGCACCTGACACGGACGTCATCTCCCTCCCAGCATGAGTCTATCCATCCTAGGATGTGATGCTTTCCTCTCCTGGGCGGCACTAATGTGTGGGGGTAGGCCTGCGCACCGGGGACTCAGAGGGCGGCCCCTCCCACCAGCGATGACGCTTGTTCTTCAATCAGCTGTGAGATGTCTGCTCTTAATGAGCAGTACTGTTAAGGCTGCACGTGAAGACGCCTGTCTCTATGATGAGGTGGGTGTCGGACTGGACGTGCAGCCATTTCAAGCTCTCTGAGGTAAGCCATTTAGCTCTCCCCTATAGACTATATGGACAACAAACTTTCGTTTGTAGTTCAGTCTGTATTCACATGCAGAGCATAATACACTGATATATGCTTTTGGATGATTGTCCACATGCAGACTTCAGTTATCTCCATTCTCTGCTCTTGCTGTGTTCTTTATTTTAACCTAATGGTACTTTAAAGCTCATATTCATTATTCATCTTTTTCTTATCTATTGTAGCTACCATTTGCATGAGCTTTATTGGTGCATCTCCCGGTACTATAGACCAGACAGTGCCGTATGAGATACCTTCAATCCAGCCGGCATAGGGGCAATTTACCCTATGCACACTGAGAGGTATGTATATAAAATACCCATATCTAGCCCTATTAATTGGTTTCTTCAGCAGCAATGTGTCCAATATGATACAACGCTGTTTTTTTCCCCCTCTTGCATGGGATATATATATTTTTTTATATTGTTTCTATTTTCTTTTCTTAGCGGACAACAATAGGTTATAATCACCAACAATTACAGCGTCATAGGCTGGTGGGTAGGACGCCCTTTGTGTCGTGTCCTGGTTTGTGGATGCCATTGGTCCTTTGGTGAAAGCAGTGGCTTGTAGTTCTGGACCCTACCGGTAAACCACTACGTCCCTTCTACTTTTTAAACTGGATGATATTTGATGCTGATTAAGGAACAACACGGTTAGAACATACTTTTGTGTACTACATTATGATATTTATGTTATGTAAATATGCTTTTATGCCTGTACTATATGATGTTGTTTACCTTATTTTTCCTTCTTTTGCTTTTTTCCTTTTTTTGTTTTATAAATATGTCCTTGGACAGACAATATACCTCACCATCAGCCCCTGAAGAAGAGGTCTCAACACGCATAAAACCTCGAAACGCATCGGGCTTTACTGTACAGTCTTGCTGAAACAGTTTTTTGTGGGGTGATATGTATCTTTAAAATACTGTTATGTGCAATTGTTGTAATATCATTATCTAAATTTTGGCATCCATCTTTTTTTCTTTTTCTTTTTTGACCAATTTGCTATGTCTTTTAAAACCTTTTGATAAATAAAATTACTGTTTATAATACTTTTGAGACATTGTTTTGAGACTCCTGCCCCTCAAAGTCCCAATAAGAGGAAAAATCTCCCATTGTACATCCACTTTAATGCACACTCCCATAAAATCTCTCTTGTACAGAGCATGAAAATTAAAACCTTGGCAGATCACCCCCTCACTGTCTTCTGTGTACTGGAGACAGCGAAAGTGATGTCACTTGCTCCACCCAACGCGTTGCGTCACTTGTCGCGTGGCTTCCTCTGAGGCGATCTGCTGAAGTTTTAACTTTCATACTTTGTATAAGAGTATTGCAGACCAAATAGCATTAGCTCAAAAGAAGCCATCTAACCCAAATGATTGAAGCCTCCCCCTTTCCCACTGAGAGTAGCAATACTAGACTGAAAATCCTCTAAATTTTACTGAAATATAACACATTTTTTCAATTGTCCTTTTTAAAGTGGAAGTATTACCACATTTTGCAAATCTTAGTTGAATCCCCCCAGAGATGGAGTTCATGTAGCAGTCCTGTTTATGGTACATATAAGTCATACGGTTATAAAATGACTTAAACCCTGCCTATGAGGTGTTACCATTTATTTTTATTTTTCAGCTGTGGTCAGGTTCATGAATGATAAAGACGAGCTTCAGACAGCCATAGCCCTCAGCCTGCAGGAATCTACAATCCACCAGGTAGAGAGGAACGAGTCAATTGACAGGTATGTGTGTTGAGAATTTAGCAAGCAACACATTTTAGTCCCAAAGATGCCACTAACGATGGAGCACAATTTCTAGCAATGACACCAACAATGGGGCCCAATGTTTATCAATGATGAGGCACAATTCCTCCCCAGTGACAAACACAATGGGGCACAATTCTTCCCACTGAGACCAATGATGGGGCACAATTCTTCCTTCTGAAGACATTTTCTACTACCAATGTCCACTGTCTGGCCCCCTAAAGTCTAAAGGACAGGAGACTGGCCCTTTGTTTAGAAAGTTTGGAGACCCCCCTTCTAGACCATATAATTTCGGTGTGGAGGGACAGCAGCAAGCAATCCAAACATTTACAATACAGTGGGAAAATTGTGGAATATCTGTAAAATGTTTATTAGCATTCGGCCTTTCACCTCTGTCTTCATTATGGCAGCTTCCAAGTGACATTGTGTTTTAAGGAAGAAAAGATTTACCACCAAGCAGGCATTGCATAGATAGAGAGGGGTGTGTGTGTGTATATATGTGTATGTATATGTGTAATATATATATATATATATATATATATATATATATATATATATATATATATATATATATATATATATATATATATATTTATATATATAAAATAAAAGTACACCAAAGGGCCTGGGAATGTCCTGGAGTGATGGCACCTGCCATCATTTTGACAGCTGAGGCCCAGCTTTTTGTATTTCGGCTCTGGTAGCAGAAACAGCTGTTCTTCGATTCTTTCTTAGAAAGTAAACAAATACTGTAATATGTACTGTAACAACTTGTGGCTATTGTCAAAGCTAAATGTAGCTGATCTGGTGTTTTTTTTTGTTTTTCTTTTTTGTATAGAATTGTTGCTGAAAAGACACTGATGTAGAAAACAAAGTTTAGTATTGTTTTCAAACAATTATTTACCATTTAACTCCACCTGGTACCACTATCACCAATTACACTTTCCTGTCTCTGCTCTTCGCTTTTTTTTTTTACCGTTTTCAGTTTTTTTATTTTACTGTTTCATACATAATAAATATAAATAAATAAATATATATATATATATATATATATATATATATATATATTATTATATTCTCTTTGCATTTTCCTACTTTCATTTTATTCAGTTTTTCTGTGGTATAGAGGTCAAAATACAAATCTCTTTTTAAAGCTTGAATTTCAGTTGGAAATACCTTTTGCAATGCTTGTACGAAAGCATCATTTTGTTGACAATTTTTGTTTTGTAATTTTTGTATTTTTTTATTTTATTGAATTAAATACACTTTTTAGGCCTCATGCACACAGGGCGTTAGAAAAAACGAGCTGCAAAGCCACTACTAATGCCAGGAAAATGTGGCTGTACAAACATGCTTTTAGTAGCTTTTCACATTGGCGTTATTGCGCGCTTAGCCAGGTTAGCTTTTAGCTGCGTTTCTCTGCCTCTATTCAAAATCAGTGGTTCCCTATGGGAACCAACTTTCAGCCCACTGATTTGAATAGAAGTTGCATCCGAGTCAGATCATGATGAGGTGCGACTTGTGCTCTGAGGATCTTAAAGATAAACCCCACGCCTAAATTAAAAAAAAAAAAAAATGGCATGGGGTCCCCCCCAAGATCCATACCAGGCTCTTTGAGTCTGGTATGAGTCTTTAAAGGGAACCCCATGCCTAAATGGGGAAAAAAACGGCGTTGGCTGAACCCCCCCAAGACCGTACCAGACCCTTATCCGGCATGCAGCCTGGCAGGTTAGGAAAAAGGGGGGAGGTTGAGCAAGCGCCCCCCCCTATCCTGGACCATACCAGGCCACACACCCTCAACATGGGGGGGGTTCTTTGGGGCTAGTGGGGCCCCCCCACCCCAAAGCACCTTGTCCCCATGTTGATGGGGACTAGGGCCTCTTACTCACAACCCTGGGAGGTGGTTGTGGGGGTCTGTGAGCAGAGGGCTTATTGGAATCTGAGCCCCATCCTATGAATGAGTATGGGGTACATTATACCCCTACTCGTTCACCCCAAAAAATATCAAAAATAAATAACTGTACACATGTTTTTGACAAAGTCCTTTATTAAAGTAGCTCCGGTGTCTGTCTTCTTCCTCCGGTTCTTCTCCCTCTGCTGTCATCTTCCTCTGGTTCTCCACCCTCCGGTTCTTCCTTGCGATGTCTTCTCCCAACGCTAGCTCTGACGTGTTGCCATTACTTAAATACCCATGAGGCGTGGCCATCCGCTTATGTCTTCCGGAGACCCTGCCACCTTGTGACATCACCGCCCGGGGCATAATGGGGCAGTGACGTCACGCGGCAGAGTTTCCGGACAATGTCACTGGATGGCCATGCCCCATAGCTATATAAGTAGTGGCAGACGCCGGAGCTAGCAGCGGGAGCTAGCATCGGGAGAAGACGTCTGGAGGAAGAAGACAGCGAAGGCAGAAGAACCACACCGTTTTTTTTGTTTTTTTGTTTTTTATTTTGAGGTGTGGGTCCCTTTCAAGATCCATACCAGACTCAAAAGACCTGGTACGGATCTTGGGGGGGGGAACCTTATGCTGTTGTGTGTTTTTTTTTTTCTTTTTTTTCATTTTGGCACGGGGTTCCCCTTCAAGATCCTCATCAGAGCACAGTTCGCACCACGGAATTCGCACCACGCACCAAGTCGGATCGAAAACATCCTGTGTGCATGGGGACTTAAAAACAATACTGGAAGAGGGCACTGTTCGTCTCCAAAATAAAAAGATATATATATATATATATATATATATATAATGAAAAAAATTCAAAGGATTAAAGTAAAAAACATAGGAAATGAGATCAAAAGTATTCCATTATAGATATATATGTGTGTGTGTGTGTGTGTATGTATGTATATATATATATATATATATATATATATATATTTTTTTTTTTTTTTTTTAATATGCTGAAAAGGGACAAATTGCAAACTGACCATACCTTCAGTAAAAACTAAATATTAAATGATCAGTCAGTCCAAAGATTTAGGCAGTTTAAATTAAGTGCGCTGTAATGTAGTGGAGTGCATTAGCTACATACAGTAAGCGGCGCTGTGTTCCCCAGCAGTATGGGTGACTTCCAGTTTGCTGCCAGAACTAAAAGGTCAGCTTGACCTTCTTCCCGCCATACAGGAATAGCCTTGCATTTTAAAAAAAATGAGTAGTAAACTTCCTCTGACTGTGGTGGAGAGGCGAGCGTATGATTACATGATTTCCACCTCCTCTAATCAATAGGAGTCTTGTATTCATTGATAAAAATACAAGTCCTCCTGAATTATGGGGAAAACATCAGCCCGACTCTACTTACGACAGCAGATGGAAAGCACAGTGCCGCCTACTGTGTGTAGCTAATGGTGGTACAGTATATTGCACCACACACAGCAACCGCATCAGTGTGTAATGGAAATAGTTTTGGGCCAGCTTGGCTCAAATGAACTGTTAAAATTTTAAATTTCATTTTTAAGGACTAATTCATAGGCTGATGAGATTGGAATGGATTAATTTATATATAACTTCAGCAGCCCATTTACGAAACAGTATTTTTTTCGTGTTTTTTTTTTTTTTTTTTTTTTCTTTTTGGATAGAGTGAGGAAGGAGTAGAATGTATGCCAGGTTTTGTTTGGTGTGAACCTATTAGGGTTCATATTAATGTTCTGTAAATAAAAGACATGGAGAAGGAAAACTCACTTATTTCATGAACTGATGGCTATTATAATTTGTGTTCAGATGCCCTGACTGCCTTTGTGCTGAAAATAAGACCCGTGCCAAAAGAAAACGCTCCGACGTCTGGGTGAATTCACCTGACCCCAATGATCTGAGAAGGAATGGTGACTGGCCTGTTGGGTTAAAGAACATTGGAAACACCTGCTGGTTTAGTGCAGTAATTCAGGTACGCTCTAGAACATAATACTAAAAATACAAGTATAGCTTGGAGATGGCATGAATTGATTTTCTATGCAGGTCTTCATAATCTTGGCAGGTTACAGAAATAATTACAAATTGTATTCTTTTTTTTTTTTTTTTTTTATTTTTGTATATTCTGCACTTTTATGTTGCTTTGGCACAGTCAAGAATCGTGCGAGTTCAGCTGAACTTTCACGATTTCATACATGTCAGTCCGACTTTGGGATCGTTTTCAGAGACATCTGTGCGGGTTCATGCACAGATGTCTATACAAATCCGCCCTCCAAAGTCGCCAAAAGTAGTACAGGAACTTTTTTTGGGAATCGGTGCGGCGCTGCAAAGTCAGCCGGTGCCATTGCCGTCAATAGCCGCAGATTTGGCATGCGATTTGACATGTCAAATCGCCCCAATGTGAACCGGGGCTAAAGCATAAGTGAACTCATCTAAAAGCCAAGTGTTAGGTATATTAAAAGTAATATCAGAGCTTAATTAATGTATTTGTGTTTAAGGCTTGTTCTAACAAAATGTGTTAGATTTTTTTATCTTAATGCAGGTGCTACTTCTCCGAGGGAGCTAGTTTATTTAAGAAAAATAAAAAGGAAATGTGAACAAAAATTGTTGTCTATAGTTAAAACTGAACTTTAGACAGTAATTGAACAAACACCTGTTAAAATGGAACTGCACTCTAAAAGCGAAGGTTTTGCTATACTTTAGGAAACATTTTAGAAATGGTAATTGCACGAGCAGTAACATGCAAAATGTACCTTTGTCTGGAATTCCTCCTGAGTAGTCAAGGCTTTAAATGATGGCATGCCTGCAAAAGAAGTCTATAAATGTATAAATGGCTGCCTTTTCTGCTGCCCCCACTACTGAACTCCACTGAAAATTGTCATCCTGTCAATCTCTAACCTTTTACAGGATGCAGAAGTGATGGGGGGGGGTCAGCAGAAGTAACCAGTGCGAGCGGTGGGCGACCAAGTAGATCAGCACTTTGGAAGTTTTTGTTAGAATATTTCATAACATCAGAGTGAAGTTCGACAACGTGGGCAGCAGGAAAAATAGGTCTTGAATCGGAGGTGTAACTAGAACTTTTAGGGCCCTGGTGCAAGAAACCCATAAAGGGACCCCCAGTAAATGACATGTTTACTGGCCCCCCTAACCACTTTCCATCCTGACAGTATCCCCCGCAGCAACTGTCTGGAGAGGGCAGCGGGGACCCCAGCAGAGCTGCGGGTGATGGAGGGGTGGGGCGGCAGAGAGCCCAGGGACTTGGGGGCAGAATAAAGAAGCTGGATAGGCGGGGTGGCATATCGAGGAACCATTCCCCTCCATGTTCCTCCTGCAGCCGCTGAATGCCTGTGGGAGGGAGAGGAGGTGAAGCAGCTGCAGGAGAAAAATGGAGGGGATTGGTTCCTCTGTGCTGCCCCTGCCACCCCTCCTATCCAGATGTACAGGGGAGCCACATGGGGTGGGTCACAATTTGCAATCCCTGTACTTAGACCCCTATACTTCAATATGGCGACAGGGTTGCCCAAAGTCGCACAGACTTTCTGCGTAAAACGTCTCTACTCTTCTTTACGCACATGCATGCGGCAGCCTAATTCATTCCTTTGGGGAGCATTACTTGGTGGCCACCAGTGGCGCTATCCCCAAAGAAGTGAATGGGACCCAGGAGCACATGCAGAAGAAGAGGGTATGGGCAGAGCAGCAGAATGACTGAAACAGGTGCCAAGGTAGGTGCTAGTCTGGGTCAGCAGCACTCCATAGATTGGAGGCAAGTATTTAAATGACAATGGTACCAAAGGTACAGTTGTCCTTTTAGGAAAGCCTTTCAACCAGACCCCTCTGTTGTTGTTTCTGGCATGCAGACAAATAGACATTTTAATATACAAATTGTTCTAGGTTATTTTTGAGCAGTATTTAAAATGATTTTAACATTTTTTTGAATAAATTACAATCACTGGACTAAATTTGTGTTTTTTGTAATACTGGAAATATTTGAGATTTTGCTTTTAGAAATAAATCAGTTTTGTAATGGATATGGTAGTGTATTATCACATTACCATCTCTGCAGCTGCCTTCCGCTGTGTGATGGCTTTGATTGTTAAGAGATCAGCTCCTTGTCTACAGTTCTGAAACCATTACAGATCCCTTAAAAATGTATGACTCTGTTAATTGCTAATTATGTTACTTTGTTGGAGCAGGACATTAAGTGAAGAAAAGCAGCGAACATTTAAAGTTTAGGTTCAGCGCTATTTTTCTAATCCCTCTGAGATTGGATTTTTAACACACAAGGCCGGTTCTGACTGTTCAATTGTGTTTACACTACTTGATTGCAAAATGGAATACAGAGCGAGCGCCAGCGTGCGTGTGGGTGCTGAATGACTCGGGATTGGCACTGAGCTTTCCAGTTTCCTTTTTAATTTGAGAGCCTGACTTCAGCTGGTTGGTTGGTGTTAGTGGCACTCAATTAAAATCAAGCATTTTACTAGGATTCCTGGGTGTGTGTGATGAGAATAAGCCATAGAGAGAAATACGGGCTGCTGTTTCTTGCTGTTTATTAGTATGACTCACAGATAGAAATAACCTCTTCCCTTTGATTGGTTCCCAGCTGAGTATGCCACAGAGCTCCTTTCAGAGCTGTGATAATGTGGAAACCTAAACTACCAATTAAAGCTAACACTTGTTTTCTTTATTTAAAATGGTGAGGTTTACTTAAAGCCTGATCAGCGAGTGAACTCTGATGCGTGCATCGCATGTTATAGTTAAAGACCTAATAGTTAAAGCTGAACTCCAGGCAGATATAAAAGACACAAATGAATTCATGTCTGGGCTCATTAGTAAATCAATAAATTTTATTTTTCACATCCATTGAGGGACACAAGAATTCAGGAACAGTTGGGTTATATTGCTTCCTATAGGAAGTTTGGACACTACCAAACAGAAAAATCGTAATGAGAAAAAGAACTGGGAACACAACGCTCAAAGCCGCCTGTGAGGATCTGATGAGCTGCTGAAGAGATCCGGGTGGCTGCCTGGTCCGCAGCCAGGGGAATCCAATGGAAACAAAGAACAATGGCGGCACATCGGGAAGTAAAATCAAAAGAATTTATTGAAAGTCCATAGAATCAAACGAACATGACAAACGTCAATCCAAAAAAGATGCTCAGTGGACGCGTTTCACACAGATGTGCCTACTCATCAGCCCCCATATAAAGGAAAAAAAAAAAAAATATATATATATATATATATATATATATATATAATATAATATAATATAATATAATATAATATAATATAATATAATATAATATAATATATATTTATCAAAAACAGAAAGAGGGGACAAGGGAGTCCCCAGAAAGCAAAAAAGGGAATGGTCAACAACGGCTTATGGTACAAAAATGCAAAAAGGCTTTATTAAGGGTGGGGGTGGGGGGGGGTATTAACATATACAAAAAATTCCAAATATAGGTAAGATAAACAATGTATCTAAACACAGTCCGTCTCACTACACTAAACCAAAATTAAAAACCATGCTGCAACATTGATGAATAAAACTGCAGAGCGTGCCTGCGGGCCAAAAACGCATGCAATGTCCGTTGAATCCAAAGAAAAAAGTATAGCACCATACATTACTTGGGGTAAGCTACTGATGGGGTATCAAGTCTTATGTGACTGTGCATCAGATTGAGCAGTACTGAAAAGAAACTACATATAAGCCAGTCATAAGCCAGTCCCCCATATAAAGGAAAAAAAAATAATTTTTATATATTTATATTATATTATCGCAAACAGGAAGATAATTCAGCCCCAAGTAATCAAAAGGGGTGTTATACCAAAATAAACAATTTAGAAATCATCAGTTAAAAGTACATGATAATAGATCAGTGCATTATATAGGAGGCTGCTCCACCAGGAGATAGGAAAAAAATCTCTAATGTAAGTAGAAAATGACAGGGAGTGCCAACTAAGTGCAGCCTTTTCAAAGCATGGAGCAAGAATGTTCTGAAATGTGTTACCACCCCACCCCCCCAGCTGCAGGTCCCCCCCCCCCCCACTTTATGCAACGTTACATTTGCTTCCGTGTTCCAACCCAGATTTCCTATACTTCCTGGTGTGGCTCTGTACACAACTGACGGTCATGGACTAAGGCACATCACTGTCTCCCCCCGGGCATGAGAGTCCTGTTGGCATACATTTGTGATGAGCACACTTTACATATTTTAATGTGAGTTGCCAATTGCTTTTAACCATTAACGTTTACTAATGCTGCACTTAAAACCACAGTCAAACCTCTGCGCTCACTATGTTTCACATCCAATAGTGTGGCAATATTTCAAGCGATGCTGCTCTCCTTGAGCGGGAAAACTCCAAAACACTACAAAGAAGAAAAAAGAGGGCGCAAACACCTAGTGCATTACCGTCAACACCGTGTTCAATTTACTAAAAAGCCAAAAAACATACAAACATGAGAAGATATAAAATCCATTCAAATCACAATTCCAGCATGGTGGATACCCAATATCCGCAGTTGGAAAGCTGATGCGTTTCAGGAGACAAGTCCCCTTCCTTGGTTCTAAATTGAACACGGTGTTGAAGGTAATGCACTTGGCGTTTGCGCTCTCCTTTTTTCTTCTTTGTAATGCTGCACTTAGTTAGCAGTCCTCATATAAACCCTCTTCTACCCATCATGCCTCATTGCTTTGCTAGTGTTCAATATAGTTGAACACTTTCTTCATCTCTGAGAAAATTTGGTCTACTTTTTGCTAGCATTTCTGTTTTGTGTGTTTTTTTTTTTTTTTTTTTTTTTCCCTCTGACTTCAGTCAAGATTTCTTGCTGCTGTACTGCTTGAGTTGGTCTCTATATAGCAACTATCCAGATTAGCGTTTCCTCAGCCTAGCTTTGGAGGCTGTACCTGGATTCCGCTGTACTTGATGTGCACGGAATGTGACCTTCAGCCGGAATGTGACCCCGGGCTCTGTTGTAGCACTTTTCAGACCTGAGTGTAATGTGTGTCTTAGGTACACAACACTTATCATGTTCAGGGCTGTGGCTCAGCCCCAGGTCTGACTTATCTTTGTACACTTTGTGAGTAAGGCTGTTAAAGTAGAACTAAAGACATTTTTTTCATTTAGGATAGGGTAAGGGAGGTTTTTTTTTTTTTTTTTTTGCCATCAGTGTCCAAGTGGAAAGATTTCTCTTTGCTTGTCCCATGGCTAAAACAAGAAGTGATAGGAAATCCCTCAAGTGTGAGAATCCTGGGAGATTTCCTCTCTTACTGTTCTGCAGGGAACCCAAAAAAAAGGGGCATTGTCTTTCACTTTAGGTGATAAATCTCCCTAATGGGGACACAGAAAGCAATGAAAACCTTACATAAGTTCTAATCCCTCTCCACTTGCTTTTAGGGGCATTAGCTTTTTATTAATGTTTTCACTGTACACGAAGAAAAAGAAAAGCTGTTGGGAGCGTTTAGCGCTTTTTTTTTTCTGCCAGAAAACGCTTGCAAAAAAACTATACAAAACCAAACATTTTTTTTTTTCTGCTAAACGCTCAAGTTTGAAAAAAATGCTTCTGGCATAAAGTAGTGTGCATGGACACATAGGATAACACCATTGGCTTCTAGGAGCAGAAAAAATGTGTACATGGAGCTTTAAACTTTAAAGTGATTGTGATGTCTCCTCCTTGTTTGTTATTTTTATTGAAAAAAAAAGTTATACTTACCTGCTCTGTGCTGTTGGATTTGCACAAGGCAGCCCGGATCCTCCTCTTCTTAGGTCCCTTTTCGGCTCTCCTGGCCGCTCCCTCCCTATGAGTCCCCCCCCACAGCAGGCAGCTTGCTATGCGGGCACCAGAGCCGAGGCACAGCTTTGTGTTACCATTCAGACACGGAGCTGTGGTTCGGCCCACCACCTCTCTCCTTATTGGCTATCTGACTTTGACAGCAGCGGGAGCCAATGGTGCCACTGCTGTTTCTCAGCCAATAAAGAGGGGATCGTGGACATGGCTGGATCTAGAGGGGGCTCAAGTAAGTATTAGGGGGCTGAGGGAGGCTGCTGCACACGGAAGGGTTTTATCTTAATGCATAGAATAAAAAACCTTCTGACTTTACAACCACTTTAAAAGTATTACTAAACGCACATTATAAAAACGGTCAAATGCTGTATTACATGCCGTTCACTATGAGGTTTTTTTTATTTATTTTTTTGTATTCTGCAAAAAACCTGGTTGATCCTGCTGTTCTCTATCTCCCCCTCCTGTCCATGCCCCAAATTCGTCTAGGGATTCTGCAGAGCAGTGTTGGCAGCTCTGCACATGCTCCGTTTTTCCAGCTCAGTTTCTATGCTGAGCATTTCCTCCCTATTACATCTGAGCAGCCCATGTGACTATAAAGTCACACATGTGGATGTATACACAGTGGTAAATGACTGCCCACTCCCTCCCCCCTCCTCAATGCCTACTAACCAGCTAAACACAATGGGGGTGGGATGTTACATGCAGATTGATGAAGGCTTCACTTCCCTTTTATTCTAAGACAGTCTGGAGGGGCGTCACACATTCTGTGGTGACTGGCAGAAATCTGCCCACATCATGTTATTGCCAAAAAAAATAAAGATTTGAGATATATATATATATTTAATATAGATTTAAAACGGTTTGTTAATCTTTATTTTTACTCCTATATTCCAAATGCCTAGAAGCTCCTCCTGCTTATGTTTCCCTGCAGACAGGCTGGGAAAGATCTGGCTAATGTGACAGCTGGGTATTGATTAGGAAAATGGTACATGATACTTTTTTTTTTTTTTAATTATTAAAATACAGTGCCATCATCCCCATACAGAAATAGAAGGGACAATGTAAATTAAACAGAGTGTGTTTAGTATCACTTTAAGGCTAAAATATTGGGAGCTACCTCACCATTGGGTACACTGGTGTAAACGACGAGGAACAAATTCCCGCCATCACCAATTTTGCCATTGTAAAGACTGCCTGAGCCCTGATGTCATGCGCTGGGTGGAGCGTCACATGCATTATAAGCCCTTTACTGCCATTCAGCTTAGAGACCCACCCTGCTGCTGCTCCTACTTGTGAAGCACCATGTGGATCTCCAGTCTCTGGTCTGTTTTCACTTTCTGCCTACAGTGACCTGGTTAGTCCTTCTGCTACAGATGAACCCAACTCACACTCCCCCAGTGTTGCAGTTGGGGGGGGTTACTGGGTATCAGAAAAAAATCTTCGCTTTAATCTGTCATAATGGGTTGATCCCCCTCAAAAAGGCTCTCTCCACTGCCGGGGTAGGCCCCTGGATCTGATGGAGCAAATGTCTGGAGCCTTGTGGTTTCTGTCCTGATGGCTTTTTGCAAGCATTTAAACTTGTCTCGTATGGTTTTGGTGCCTGTGTAGATGTGCAGGGCATTCTGATTAGTTGGGACATTGATGCTCTCTCCAAGGAGTATCTGACTCAATGAACCTTCAATAACATTGTCTTTTTGGCCCTGCTTTTGATACTGATTGGCAATGCTACGGGCAGCCAGAGTGTACTCCTGCCTTAACATAGGAGGTCTGCAGAGGGGTCATCTACTTCACAAGCCTTTAGAGGCTGACTCACCCTTAGCCTGCAGGCAGCAGCTAAACCCTAAAAGTGGGGGTGATTTTGCATTCTGAGGGGTCTTGGGTAGTTTGTCTCTCTGGCATTTGAGTGCAGATGATTCCCCTTTTAGCCCACAGACTAACCCCTTGTATTTAGCACCTCCTTCAGTTTCTCCTCACTATCTCCCTTGTGCTACTGTACAAATGAATGCAACCTTGGACCTCTTGCCCTGTGTGCCATTGGATCCTTTATCGACAGTCACGGAGTTCATCCCTTCCCCTCTGTTAGGAGTGTGTTGAGGAACCCCTTGTCTGGATATTCTTCCTCCTCTCGTTGGCTGATGGTCTTTCTTGCCCTCCTCGCTATTGCTATGAGCTTGGGCTGTGAGCGAGATGACCATATTATTCTATAGACCAGGTAGTGCCTGGTGTAACCCATCTTTTTTTACTCTGGCTATTTAAAACAGAATAATTTTCCCCTCCTCAGTGGACCTTACTTCAGCTTCCTGGGTTGGGCAATCATCTAGGTGTTGCAGTGCCTTAGCCTTCAGGACAGGAAGGAATGGGAGTCTTGCTGTGACAAGTAGCCTGATGCCTACACTGGAGGACACTGACTACTACCTCCCAGCTTCAATATTTCCTCAAAAGACAGTACATTGGAATCTAGCTCTCTTCATCTGGTAATCTCCACACCGAAGGGAGATGTTTGTGCACCTAGGTGCTCCTCATCTCCTGCGTGATCGGTAAAAATCCTTGATAGAGGGCTTCCTTTCTGGGTTGTCTGCATACGAAACAGACTGGGTTCCTGCTGCAGGTGCTCCCTTCCAGGGGTAGTGTATACTTTGAGGCCTTCAAGGTACATCATTTGCCTGGGTATACAGTAGGTCCTGCTTCTATGATGCATTTATTTTGCTCCATGCTTGGTTGGCCCAGGGAGGGTCAGTAGATTCTGGAAGACTCTTCTGTGAGGCTCCAGGAACACCTCCAGGTATTAGAGTAGATGGGTTTTCTTTTTTTTTCGTAATTTTTTTTCTGGTTGGCCCTTTCACCAGTCTTGGGACTGAGGTGTCATCAGCATGGATGTGTTATGTGGCTGGGCTGTATAAAATCTCAGGACTGAATGGACATAAATGCAAATAGCATGTCATGTAAAACTGTTTCCTTATACTGTATATGTGTGTATTTGCATGGAGTTCAGCTTTACATTTTCCATTCTCTTGCTGAGTTGTTAATTATCATCCCTGCTTATGTTTCTTTCCTTTGCTGAATCTGAAGAAAATAGATCTGAAATGAAAACGGGGATATTTCAATTTTAAAGTTGAGATCCTTGGTGGTTCTTCTTCCCCCTTCCTTTTTTTTTTTTTTTTTTTTTTTCTTTTAATCATAATTACCTTTTTTTCCCATTCCTTTCAGTCTCTCTTCCACCTGCCTGAGTTTCGAAGATTGGTCCATAGTTACAGTATTTCCCAAAGCATGCTGGAGAGATGTCAGAGCAGAAGTGTAAGTACTTGATTTGTGAGGTATTATAAACCACAAAAAGAGACCGTTTTGTCTTTAGGGAGAAGTGGGAGAAGTTTACTATTGATGTTCCATTAGTAGGTTGCAAAACACTGCATCTGAATGGTTAAAGCTGACCTTCAGAAATGTGACAAAAGCAGCCCTTGCAGTGGGGCCACTTCGCATTGTGAAAGCATAAATGCTCATTTAGTCTAGGGGTACACAGATGAGGATAAATAATCTATCCTACTCCAGGCAAATTAATAAAATGAGCAGTTGTTTAAATAACCAGAATCACATAAAAAGGTCATTCAAAGCGCCATACATTTATTGATCGATCTACTTTTCTACGATCTATTCAGGCCATTCAGAATCCTTTCAATGAAAATCAGTCCGCTTTTGTTCAAAATCAATTGATGAAGCACTATGTGTGTTTTCAATAATAGATTCAGGATACATTCAGGCCCCGTTCAAATCCTGTGATTTGGAATCGTGAGCAGAATCACCACGATTTTCCCTACTGTAAAAATGCACCAAACGTGTTTGGGTGCTATTTAATTACAAGAACATATTTGGGGGGCACACCATACAATGCGTTTTAAATTCAAGATGGTGCTGCTATAAGACCTACAAACAGTACAAAATATTTTACAGCACACACATACAAGAATGACATTTCCTGCAGGGCTAGTTAAAAACACCTGAACATATTAAAAAAATACAGGGGTTTGGTCACACTATATGGTCATATAGTGCTAAGCCCATTTACTGCGACAAAGTACCCCGAATTAGTGGGTCCTACCCTAGTAATAGAATGGAAGATCCTTTGTCTCAACCATGGGAGCTGAACTCCTCTATTTGGGAGAACTGAAGGGGATACATCCTATACACTGGTGGTGTTCAGCTCCCATGGTTGAGACAAAGGATCTTCCATTCTATTACTAGAGTAGGACCCACTAATTCGGGGTACTTTGTCGCATAAGTGGGCTTAGCGCTATATGACCATTTCATTTTTAATCGCGGCAAACCTTGTCCGCCCAAAAAGCAGCAGGAGCTTCTTTTGGGAGACGAAAAGTCACAGCAAAACGGCACAGTGTTTGAGAAACCATTAAAAATGAATGGCCCCTGAACACTTATGGTGCATTTTGCCTCTATTGCAGTGTGATTCGGTGATCCTGCGATGCATTTAATGTTGCCCACTGTCTAAGATCGCCAGATTTGAACGGGGGCCACACACCGGCTACTGCGTTACAACCAGTGGCTGAGGTGCAGTCTAGTGGGATCAACACAGTGCATTTTTTTTTTTTTTAATTAACTTTCGTGAAATGTCACACAGACAGCTCGTAAAGCTTAACTGGCCACAGTGCGGTGTGAGGCAGTGAATTGAAGAAAAAATAAATAAAAAGTACAGACTACTGTACTTTTTTCACTGCTCACAATGCAGTGTTGTGAACTGGGCACATAAAGAGGTAAGGTATTTTACCTTGTCCGGAAGTGGGACTGCGCTGGAATAGCCATCCAATGCAGTCCCACCACATCTGTTATGATACTTGCAATCACATTATCTTATTTTGTGAAGAATTGTTCGATTAGATTTTTACATGTATGGCTACCATTAGATTGTGCATGCAGACATTAAAAAGTATGTAGAATGGGGCTGTTTTTTTTTTCTGTATTGAATATTTGTGGTCACAGCATTCGTTGTTGGTTATGTCTAACCCTTAGATTGAATGTTGCATGTTTTTCAGGAGAAGAGGAACATTGCTTTTATGCAAGAACTTCAGTGCTTGTTTGCTCTCATGGTTGGATCCAACAGAAAGTTTGTTGATCCTTCTGCTGCTGTTGAACTGTTGAAAGATGCTTTTCTGTCTGAAGAAGCACAACAGGTAAAGAATAGTCAGTTTTTGCTTTAGATGCTCTGCAGTTTCTTTTCCAGTAAACAGTGGGATTGATTTTCTAAAACTGGAGCGTGCAAAATCTGTTGTAGCTCTGCACATAAAACAATCAGTTTGCAATTTTTTCTTTTTTTTTTTCTGCTAAAGGTTAATTGAACAAGCTGAAGTTAGAAGCTGATTGGCTACCATGGACAGCCACACCAGATTTTGCACTCTCCAGTTTATTAAGTAAATCGACTCAATTATGACAGTATGATGTTGTGACATATACAACCTGCCTTGGTATTTGCTCCTCCAGTGGTGCCCGAAGCACTGACCAGTGTTTCCGTGTTCTTTCAGTGAAGAGTAAGCATTCCTTAATCCCACCATACAATGCACAGTATCTGAGCAACCTTTTTTGCTAGAATTTGCACTCATTTGCAGTCATTGTGGGAAAGGGACTGGTGCAGGTATGATGGAGAAACAAATAGCCAAGCAGGAGGAATGTTCTAATTGCTGATAGGTTAGTTTAAACCATCAAAGATCTGTTCCTTTTATAATTTTAAATGAACCTGAACTCAAAAAGAAGATTTTGTTTTAGAAACCATTAAAAACTGCTCAATCAAAAGAAATCCTGAACTCGCTGCAACACTTCATCTTTATAGATCCTTAATGCATAAGGTGAGAGGCTGCACAGTCACAAGGATTTACAACAGGCCTCTCCAAACTTTCTAAACAAAGGGTCAGTTTACTTTAGGTGGGGTGGATTGTGGCCAGTGGGGATAGAAAATGTCCCAGATTTAGTGGGAAGAAACAATGCCTCAGGCTTGGTGGACAGTGAGAGTAAATACATTACATAGCATCCTTGGTCAGTGAGAGTACCCTATAATTGGTATCAGTGGAAGGAATAGTGTTCCATCATTGGTATCAATAGGAGGAATAGTGCTCCATCATTGTTATCAGTCGGGGTAATAGTGCCCCATCATTGTTATCGATAGGAGGAATAGTGCCCCATCATTGCTATCTATAGGAGGAATAGTGCCCCATTGTTGGTGTCAATAGGAGAAATAGTGCCCCATCATTGGCATTAGGGGGAAGAATGGTGTCCCATTGTTGCTGTTAGTGGGAGGAATAATGCCCCATTTTTGGTGGCAGTGGCAGGAATAGTGTCTCCTATTAGAGGGAGGAATAGTGCCCCATCATTGGCATTAGGGGGAAGAATAGTGTCCCATTGATGCCGTTAGTGGGAGGAATAGTGCCTGGTGTCAGTATCAGGAATAGTGTCTCCTATCAGTGGGAGGAATAGTGCCCCATCATTGGTATTAGTGGGAGGAAAAGTCACTCGTCGTTGGTATTAGTTGGTTGAATAGTGCCCCATCATTGGTGTCAGTGGGAGGAATAGTGCCCCATCATTGGTATTAATGGGATGAATAGTCATCTGTATTAGTGGGAGGAATAGTACCCCATCGTTGGTATTAGTGGGAGGAATAGTGCCCCATTGTTGGTATCAGTGCCCCATCATTGGCATTAGGGGGAAGAATGATGTCCCATTGTTGCTTTTAGTGGGAGGAATAGTCCCCCATTTTGGTGTCAGTGGCAGGAATAGTGTCTCCTATTAGAGGGAGGAATAGTGCCCCATCGTTGGCGTTAGTGGGAGGAATAGTGCCCCATCATTGGCATCAGGGTGACGAATAGAGTCCTTTCATTGGTATTAGTGGGAGGAATAGTCACCCGTCATCTGTGTTAGTGGGAGGAATAGTGCCCGGTCATTTGTATTAGTGGGAGGACTAGTGCCCCGTTGGTATTAATGGGAGGAATAGTGCCCTGTTGTTGGTATCAGTGGGATGAATAGTCCCTCGTCATTGGTATTAGTTGAAGGAATAGTGCCCCATCATTGGTGTCAGTGGGAGGAATAGTGTCCCATCATTGGTATTAGTGGGAGGATTAGTGCCCGGTCATTGGTATTTGTGGGAGGAACAGTGCTCCATCATTGGTATAAGTGGAAGGGAATAGTTGCTCGTCGTTGGTATTAGTTGGAGGAATAGTTCCCCTATTATTGGTGTCAGTGGGAGGAATAGTGCCCCATTGTTGGCATCATGGGGAAGAATAATGTCCCATCGTTGGTGTTTGTGGGAGGAATTGTGCCCCATTGTTGGTGTCAGTTGGAAGAACAGTTCTCCAAAGGCCAGATAAAGGTTAGCAAAGGGTTGCAGTTTGGAGAGATCTGATTTACAATTCTGTCATCTGAGTGTCAGCTCTGTCTAGGAAAAAGATACGAACCAATAGAGAGAAAAGCAGATGAAAGCATTGCTATGGAAAGTGCTGTGATCTCCGCGAGAGATGATAAATACCTGGAAGCGTTAAGCTGGGTGTACACTGCTGGAATTTCATTTGACATTTTTTGTCATCTGAACATTTGTTCATTTTTCTAATCATTAGTGGGGGTTAAATTGACCTTTGTTTTCGATTGCAATGATGGAAAAATTTGAAGAAGCGGGATGGAAATTTTTCTCAATTGTTTGAATTTCTTTTGAGGTTTGAACAGTGAATGTGGTTTTTATTCAGTAAAGTTCATTTATTCCAAAACCAAATGTTAAAAGCAAACAACATTTTTTTGATCAACATTCGAATGGTAAGAGAATTTTTGTAGGAATTTTCCTAAGAATAAGAAAGAAAATTCATTATTTCAAAGCTTTACTATGTTATACCCAGCTTTACTCATGTACATTACTTGGCATGCATGCCTTTAATGTTGTCAAACATCTGATCATAGGTCTACCAGTTTTATGGTTCCCAGAGGTTCACTTTAATGACCTTGTTCATCCTTCCGCCCCTCCTTCACACCATTATCTTTAGTGGTAAAACTAAACTATGCAGAAAGTTGCCATTATTGGTCTCTGAGTGGTTCATGTGAAAACCCAGCTGTAGACTTTTGCGGTAGCTCTAGCGCCGATGATATGGACTGTTCATACAACACCAGAACTAAACACTGACGTCTTATTGTATATTAGGTCTACTGACGGCACTTAGAAAGTACTTGGATTTTCCCTAGATTCTTTCTTCTTCCTTTGGTAATGCAATGTTACTCAAACCGCTTTCACAGTAGCATTGTGCACTCTTGCTCAGGCATGTGAGTTTAATGGTGTTATTCCAGGCTGCCTGGGGACATCTGTTTTTCTCCTAACGTCCTATGAGAACTCTGAGTCAGCAGTTGGGAGATCTGTGTCACATGACAATAAATACTTTTGACTTCACAGTTGTTCTTGATGGAAAAATAAATGAATGCATTTAGTTGAGTGTTCTAATGCCACAAGTTTTAATGTTCTTGACACTAATTCTGCATTTCTGCTTGCTAGCAAGATGTCTGCGAGTTTACACACAAGCTGCTGGATTGGCTAGAGGATGCTTTCCAACTAGCTGTCTGCAGAGAGTAAGTTCTTTTATATGTCATAATTGAAATTGTTTTATTATTCACATCAGCTGTCACGAGAGGATGACCACAGAATTGGGTTATTAAAATCTTTTTGTGGACACCGTGCTTCTCTTGGGTTTGCAGTGGGGTATGAAAGACTCAGGGTTGGGTCAGGGAATCAATGACTTAGGACATGCATACACCTGGACTTAAAGTGGTTGTAAACTCTCCATCCGAACTCCAGCACATTGCAATCCTCATAATAAAGCTATTGACCGCTGCCTGTTAAAGTGTCCCTACTTCTTCTTGTAATCTGTCCCACAATGTTCGATTAGGTCATCGGCACATGCGCTTCCCGCCCTCTGATTCACAGCAGGCTCTGTGTTGTCTTCCCATCAACAGCATGCCGTGTATGAGAGTTCAACTGTCTGCGGCACAGCTTAGAAGACTTGTGAGACTGGGCATTCATTCCCAGCTTCCTGTTCTCCCCTTGTGAATGTGTGACATCACACAGGGAGTATACCAGGGCATCCCAGAGACTCCTATAGCAGCAATCATCTGCAGATTACAACATTACTGACAGCCGGGAAAGAGGCTTGGATAACACACGATCGCGCATGCGTGAGATTTCAGCAGGGGAAACAAGGTAGGGTGGAAATGACGTCCACAAGGGAGACAGAAAACAATATTCAATATTCTGGAGAACAAATTTAATACATACTATTAAAATAAGTAAGAAGCATTTTTGCATACATTAGACTGTGCAATGATTGTAAATACTTTTTCATATCACAGTACATGAAAAGCGCAGTACAGAATTCAAAGCTTACTTCCTCTTTAACAATTGCGCAGTCTTGCAACACTGTACCCAAGCTGAATTTTTATTATTTACTTCCCACAAATAGAGCTTTCTTCTGGTGGTATTTGATCACCTCTGCAGTTTTTGATTTTTGCGCTATAAACGAAAAAAGCCCGACAATTTAAAAAAAAAAAAAACCTGATTTGGGGCACTGACGGGCATTACTGATGGGGCACTTTGGGGCACTGATTGGCACTGACAGGTGTTTTTTTTTTTTTTTTTTTTTTTTAATAGGGACAGGCTGGCAGGTGTTGGGCACTGATTGGCAGCTGATGGGCACCTTTTGATGGAGGCTGTGCTGATAATAAATGTACTGATTATCAGCACAAACCCCCCCCTCTAAAAGGAAGAGCCATTGATCGGCTCTCCCTGTCGGCATAAACCGAGGAGAGCCGTTTTACCGGCTCTCCTGATTGGTCACAGCTGATCACGTGGTAAGAAGCCTCTGTCAGAGGCTCCATACCACCATCAGAGTTGCTGTGTGTCAGACTGACACATTTTTGGGACCATTAGCATTAATACAGCGATCAGTGCGATTAAAAATGCATTGATTACTGTAAAAATGTCACTGGCAGTGAAAAGGGGTTAACACTAGGGGGCGGTGAAGGGGTTAATGTGTGTCCTAGGAAGTGTTCTAACTGAAGGGGGATGTGGACTGTGCAGGGAAACCAATAGATCGCCTGTTCATACTCTGTATAAATAGAGGCAGTGTCAGTTCTCCCCTCAGAGAACCGGAAACTGTGTGTTTGCACACACAGCTCCCGGTTCTCCGTGTGCCCCGAGCGATCGTGGGAGCCCAGCGGTGGTAACGACTGCTGGGCACTTGCATCGGCTCCATGGGCGCGCACGCGCCCCCCTAGTGGCCATCTATGGTACCGACATACCTCAACGGCGATTCACCACCTGCCTGTGCCATTCTGCCGCAGTGTAACTGCGGCGGACGGTTGGCAAGTGGTTAAAGTGGTTGTAATCCTTACATATACCCAGTGAAATTACTGGCCTCAGGTGATACAGATGAAGCAAATCATCATACATACTGTAAGTTGTACCGGTTTATCTACGCCGTCTTTTTCCTGCGTCCGTTCAAAGTCCAGTATTTACACAGGATCTTTCGGCTCTGAAAAGCAGGAGACAGGGAAACTGAAGTTACATCAGTGAGGAGAGCTCTGATTGCTGATTGGAGGGAAGAGACACACCCCCCTGCACACAGGAATAGAGCTGAGGAGGCTGTCAATCAGCTAGAGGTCCCGCCTCTGTCACCATTTTCCTCTTGGTGTCAGAAAAACTGGACAGTAGTGATTCATGCTGATAGCAAAGGAAACAGGCAGCAGACAGAAATAACACGTGTACACAAGTACACGGTTTTAGAGGCATATGCTTTGTTCTTATTTCATGTCTGGTTTAAAACCACTTTAAAGCTGAACTCCAGGAACTGTCTATTCCAGCTTCGAACAATAAGTATGAATATGTCATATTTGATGGGCCACTTGAGAATCATTTTAGTAGTTGGTGCTACTGCAGTGATAGATGTGATCTTCTGGGTCCCCCTCTGCACACCGACCACCACCATCTTGGCACTAAAAAAGAGGGGGAGTGCTAATGTGCAAACCAACAGGATAATATAATCTAAACCTAATAAAAGTAGCTGCCAACATAAAATAGTAATCACACTAAAAACATATATAACTAAAAAAAGCATTTCCTGGGGAAAATGCGTGGGAATGCTGAATAACTGATTTGCTAAAATGGCCCCCATCAAAATTGTCCCCATCAAAACTGCCCCATCAGAATTGCCACCATCAGAATTGCCACCATCAGAATTGCCACCATCAGAATTGCCACCATCAGAATTGCCACCATCAGAATTGCCACTATCAGAATTGCCCCATCAGAATTGCCCCATCAGAATTGCCCCATCAGAATTGCCCCATCAGAATTGCCCCATCAGAATTGCCCCATCAGAATTGCCCCATCAAAACTGCCCCATCATATTGCCACCATCAAAACTGCCCCATCATATTGCCACCATCAAAACTGCCCCATCAGAATTGCCACCATCAAAACTGCCCCATCAGAATTGCCACCATCAGAATTGCCACCATCAGAATTGCCACCATCAGAATTGCCACCATCAGAATTGCCACCATCAGAATTGCCCCATCAAAACTGCCCCATCAAAACTGCCCCATCAGATTGCCACCATCAAAACTGCCCCCATCATATTGCCACCATCAAAACTGCCCCCATCATATTGCCACCATCAAAACTGCCCCCATCATATTGCCACCATCAAAACTGCCCCCATCATATTGCCACCATCAAAACTGCCCCATTAAAACTGCCCCATTAAAACTGCCCCATTAAAATTGCCCCATCAAAACTGCCCCATCATATTGCCACCATCAAAACTGCCCCATCATATTGCCACCATCAAAACTGCCCCATCATATTCCTCTATTATAAATCAGTACATGGTGTGTCTGTCCCCTCCCCTGGGCTCTGTAATCAGAGCTGAGATGCTCCAGCCACCTCCCCCCCTGTGTATAACAGAAGCTTTGGTAAGTATGAAGGAGCTGAAACTTTTGGGAGCGGAATAAGATTTTAAGGATCTGAAGCAGTGGGACTGCTAAAGCAGTCCCACTAATAAACTAGAAAATGCATTTCCTGGGGAAAATGCGTGGGAATGCTGAATAGCTGAATTGCTAAAACGGCCCCCAGCAAAACTGCCCCCATCATGCTGCCCCATCAGAATCGCCCCATCAGAATCGCCCCATCAAAATTGTCCCCATCAAAATTGTCCCCATCAAAACTGCCCCATCATATTGCCACCATCAAAACTGCCCACATTATATTGCCATCAAAACTGTCCCCATCAAAACTGTCCCCATCAAAACTGTCCCCATCAAAACTGTCCCCATCAAAACTGTCCCCATCAAAACTGTCCCCATCAAAACTGCCCCATCATATTGCCACCATCAAAACTGCCCCATCATATTGCCCCCATCAAAACTGCCCCATCATAATTGCCCCATCATAATTGCCCCATCATATTCCTCTATTATAAATCAGTACATAGTGTGTCTGTCCCCTCCCCCGGGCTCTGTAATCAGAGCTGAGATGCTCCAGCCACCTCCCCCCCCTGTGTATAACAGAAGCTTTGGTAACCATGGCAACAAAAGCAACACAGTACACTCTGATTAATGGCTAAAATTTCCTGAAATGACCTCTAAACAAAAAGCTTTTTCACAAAAACGTTTGTTTGGCATCTGTAGGTGAAAGTATGAAGGAGCTGAAACTTTTGGGAGCGGAAGAAGATTTTAAGGATCTGAAGCATGCTCCCATTAACTTCAATGTTAAAAAAAAAGTGTTAAAAAGCTTAATATTTTAAAAAGTATAAATAGTAGAAAAAAAGTTGAAAAAGTCCCATCATCAGCTGAAAGAGACGGACATTTTAATAGTTGAATGGTTTTAATAGCTGAAAGTATGCAGAAGTTACGCAGAGCCAAAAAACGTACAGAATAATAAAGAAATGATAAAAATAAATAAAATCAAATAACAATGGTGGGACTGCTAAAGCATTCCCACTAATAGATAGGTAGAGGTAATGTGGCGCTTACTAATAAATAACTAAAATCCACACAAATATCTAACAGAGGTGATGACTGACTGATCAGTTAACATCAATAAGAGCAATTTAACTAATAATAACTTAGGCCTTAATAATTGCTCTTATTGATGTTAACTGATCAGTCAGTCGCCATCTTGGCACTGCTGCCATTCATAGAGCACTTTTGTGTTTTTATTTTTTTTGGAATGAGTGAGAGGCATTCTCAGATTGGAAGAAGTGGAGAGTATGGATAATGATAATATGCTTTCTACCTTGTCCAATCAATGAAAGCCTTGTATTCATTGAAAACAATACAAGGCTGCTCTTCTGATATGGACTGCAAACATGCCTGTATCCCTTCATCTCCATTACATGGGGAGCAGGGTATTTGTTTACAGATAATAGCCAGGAAGGAAGTTATCCTTTGGTGTAGATCACGGGAAGTGACAAGGGCACTTCATTTTAGGCAAGATAAACAAGAATTTTCAGTATTTGGTGAAAATGTTCTTGGCCTGACAAAAAAAAAACAAAACGAATGCAGCCACCACATCCATGGACTATAAACTGTAATATAGTATATTTTTGTCCTTGGGTTTAGTTCTCCTTTTTAAGGCTCGTTCACACCAGAAGGCATTACAGGAAACCCATGTTTCCTGCACTGTATCCAAAACACACTGTGTGTTCTATCTGCTACAGGTGTCCATGTAATCTTATTGATACCACAAACACCAGGTAACAAATGCTGTGCGTTTGCCTGTACTGGATCGCATGGTACCCCAGTACCATGTGATCTGGTTGCAGTGTACTTTTAAAAGTAGTGCATGCACTACTTTTGGTGCAATTTCACCCCATTCAAATAAGTGGTCTGAAAATTGCATTGCATGGAATCGCACAGCAATGTGATCCACATTCTTGTGTGATTCCTGTGCGATTCCAGTGTGAGCCGGCACTTACTGAGCAACCAACATTGGGCACAGCATGGCACTTGTGATTGGTGCAACAATCTGATTATTGATCCTAGTACTACTGTATATATGACGATCTTTGGAGTTCAGCCAGACACACAAAGAAAATGAAGGGGCAATTACTCTCTTTGGTATTAGAGAAAGAAACAGACTTGGCAAAATGCAACGGCCAGATTCAGAGTCTGTTTACCCACATACATTTTTAGGTAAATGAACACATTGAACATTATAGGAGAAGTCATATTTGTTTAAAGTGGGCCTTAAAGTGTTACTAAACCCAGGACCCTGCATTCACTGTATCTGGTCTCCCACAGTACACAGAGGAAACATAAAAATGTCATTATTTTAGTTAATATAAACTGCTAAATACTTGTTCTCATTAGTTAGAGCAGTCTTGTGACTTCTATCAGCGTCTGGTTAAAGCTTGTAAGAGGCTTTTTCATTCTCCCATGATTGTCCTATGAGACTACAGGACCCCTGACCCTCTGTCTGGACAGTGCTGATTGGCCCTGTGCTGATCACATGCAGCCTCCCCAAGAAAAAAAAAATCCTCCTCTAGCAATACACACCAAACTGAGCATGTGCAGGGTGACTCTATTAGACTCTGTTATCAGGATATTATTAGGGGACGGTGGAAGGAGGAGATGATCAGAGAAGACAGGATCAAACAGCCTTTTTACACAATGCAGAGGATTAACCCCTTAGGTTACACAGTGAGTATAACATGCATGCTTTACTGCATATACAGACCGATTTTAACTGTTGTGGATTTAGTAACACTTTAAACCTAAGTAAACTCTGCCCAAAAGCAAATATCACAACATGCCCAAATGTACTATTTATTAGTCAGAAAAGCCTATTCTGTGCCCTTCTCTGATTTTAGTTTCAATTTTATTACTGGGACCTTCTTTTTTTTTTTTTTTTTTTTCTTCCACTTATCACAAAGTAATTGGAAATGTGACACTGACAAATGAAAAAAACTTTTATAAATCAGTTTTTTTAATATATTTGATTTTGTACTTTAGGTGTTCAAGAGATAAGACTGAAAACCCAATGGTGCAGCTGTTCTATGGTACATTTCTTAATGAGGGATATCTGGAAGGTATGTTCTCCATATTGCTCGCAGTAATTGGGCAGTGTGAGAATGAATACAGTGGACATTCTTATTACAGAGCAGTGAGCTATATTTTTACCATACGTGTGCTATATTCATACATTGCCTGACGCAAGATGAAAAAGATGTTAAAAAAAAAAAAAAAAAAAACCTGATTGGGGGTTATAACTAGGGAAGAGCCAAACACCTTCTAGTTCGGTTCGCAGCAGAACATGTGAACAGGCAAAAAATTTGTCAGAACACACAAACACCATTAAAGTCTATGGGACACGAACATGAATAAACAAGTGTTAATCTTAAAGGCTTATATTAGGGATGCACCGATACCATTTTTTTTTACAATGAGTACTGATACTTTTTTTTTTCAGTACTCGCCGATACCAATTACCGATACCTACCGCAACTGTTTTGTTTTAACTTCAGCTGTCAGCAATGGTACAAAGCTTTGAAGAGTTATTTACAAATGAAAAAATAATTATTTTTTTTCTAATTTAGCGCTTTTTCAATGTGAAATGTGTAAATATATGTTAATATATGTGTAAAAATATGCACTAACAACGCAAACAAAAAGTTTTAATTGTTTATCGTTTATAAAATAGACGTGAACAAAAGCAAAAAAGCAGGAAAATAATTAAATGGAGGAGCATAGGGAGTTAATTAAGGCTGATTAGAGTAAATTAAGGGTTATTAAGGGGTTAAACAGAGGAACATTTGTTCATCCCTTTGATCTGCAGATGAAGAATCAGAAATATACAAAAAATAACAATGTTTCTTTTTTATTTTAGTGTTTCATGGCTGAGCAATGTTGGTAGTAAACATGGCTGCTTTTTTTTTTTTTCTTTTTTTTTTGACAGCTCCAATTATCTGACTTCTTTAACACAGGGGAGACCCACTGACAGCTCAAAGAACCGAGCCTGAAAGTATTGGTTTCAGGTATTGGTGTTTGCACGAGTACCGATACTTGTGCAAATACTCGGAATCGGCACCGATATTGATACTAGTATCGGTGCAACCCTAGCTTATATGCAAGTTATTGTCATAAAAAGTGTTTGGGGACCTGGGTCCTGCCCCAGGGGACATGGATCAATGCAATTTTTTTTTTTTTTTTTTACTGCCATTTTTTCGGGAGCAGTGATTTTTTTTTTTAATGCTTAAAGTGAAACAATAAAAATGAAATATTCCTTTAAATATCCTGCCTGTGGGGGTGTCTATAGTATGCCTGTATAATGGCGCATTTTTGCCGTGTTTAGAACAGTCCCACAGCAAAATGACATTTCTAAAGGAAAAATGTAAAACTGATCGCGACTAATGAATTGTCAGGTCTCGACAATATAGTTCAAACTCATTGAAAAAAAGAGCATGGGATCCCCCCCAGTCCATTACCAGGCCCTTTGGGTCTGGTATGAATATTAAGGGGAACCCCGAACCAAAATTATAAAAAAAAACATTGCGTGGGGTCCCCCTAAAATCTATACCATACTCTTATCTGAGCATGCAACCTGGCAGGCCGCAGGAAAAGAGGAGGGCCAGAGAGCGCACCGTACCGGGTCACATGCCCTCAACATGGGGAGGGTGCTTTGGGGTCTGACCCCAAAGCACCTTGTCCCCATGTTGATGGGGACAAGGGCCTCATTTCTACAACTTTTGCCCGGTGGTTGTGGGGGTATGCAGGCGGGGGGTTTATCAGAATCTGGAAGCCCCCATTAACAAGGGGACCCCCAGATCACACCCCCCTGTGTGAATTGGTAATGGAGTACTAAAAAAGTGTCAAAAATGGTAAAAAAGACAAGGGACAGCCTGGGACAAGTCCTTTATTAAAAAATAAAAATGTCCATTCATCTTCTATCATGCGGCCGACGGACCAAAAAAGAGAAAGAAAAGCCGCAACTGATCCGCCTCCATGGGAGGCTCCTGCCGACTGATGCGTCTTCTCTGTCACAGCTCTTATATAACTGAGGGCGGTGCCAGCCGGTGATGTAAACGGGTGACCCTGCCCCCTCTGACCCCACGTGTGTCAAACAAATGTCAAGTTTTGGCTTTACATTTGCATGAAAATGTTTTGTGACTGCAGTTTCATTTGGACGGTCAAACATTAGAACATGGGGCAACTGTATATATGTGTAAAGCTGCATATTTGTTAGATCAACAAAATGTTTTTTATTTTTCTTAACAGATAAAGCATTCTCCAATATTGAGACCTTTGGGCAATACCCCTTGCAGGTAAACGGCTTCAACAACCTAAACGAGTGCCTGGAGGCAGCAATGTTGGAGAAAGATCTGGAACTCTCACGGACTGGGCAAGCAGTGCAATACAGGCAAGAGGTTAGTATTGTCTTGCTCTATCAGCCATACACGATTCATTTTTTTTCCTGTCTTCTTCAAGATCATTGGGTGACACGATGCATTGTTTGTTAGTGAGCAATGTTAAGTTTTTATTTTCTCTGTATATTTTTCATTTTTTTTTTTTTGAGTTTCTATTTATTTTTATTTTTTCTCTTTTCAGCGCTGGTTTACAAAACTTCCCCCGGTGCTAACCTTTGAACTTTCTCGGTTTGAGTATAATCAGTCTTTGGGTCAACCAGAAAAGATCCATAATAAACTTGAATTCCCCGAGATTATTTATATGGACAGGTAAGGCATATCTAATATTTGACGTGGGCCACTTTGTTAATATAGAATTCTTATGACTGTGACTGCCACAGAGTTTATTGTCTAAAATAGTGTATTACTATATACTACAAATGGAAAAACAATTCTGACCTTTTTCGCGTGTGTATGACTGCATTGTATTTTCTGTATAACCACATACTTGGAGAGATGCTTGTAATTCAACCTAGTGTAGTGAATAATAATGTCACTTGACTATTTAGCATTTCTGGAGTAGCTGTCTTACCATCCAAAGCAGCCTACGTGATTTTTTTTTTCAATACCGGGCACTTTCACCCCCTTCCTGCCCAAACCAATTTTCAGCGCTGTTGCACTTTGAATGACAATTGTGTGGTCATGCAATACTGTACCCAAACTAAATTTTTATCATTTTTCAGAGACCGATAGAACTTTCTTTTAGTGGTATTTAATCACTGAGTTTATTTTTTGCTAAACAAACGAAAAAAGACCAAAAATTTGAATTAAAAAAAAAAGTTTTTCTTTGTTTCTGTTACATAATTTTGTAAATAAGTAATTTTTCTCTAATGATGTGCGCTGGTGAGGCTGCACTGATCAGGTGGCACTAATATGCAGCACTGATGGGCACTGATAAGTGGCACTGCTGGGCAGCCTTTATGAGCACTGATAGGTGGCACTGCTGGGCAGCCTTTTTGGGCACTGATAGGTGGCACTGCTGGGCAGTCTTTATGGGCACTGATTGGCGCCACTGATGGGCACTAGCAGACATCGCTGATGGGACTGCACTGATCAATGTACTGATTATCAGTGCAGATGCCCTTTGTCGGGAAAGTCACTTATCAGCTCTCCTCATGCGCTGTTAGCATGAGTAGAGGAATGCCGATAACCGGCACTTCCTATTTACACTGTGATCAGCTGTGATTGTACGCAGCTGATCACATGGTAAAAAGTCTGTCATAGGCTCTTTACCGTGATCGGAGATGCGGTGCGTCCGAGCGACACACCACACCACCGATCACTGTGTGCACGAGCGGCTTGTTCTAAAGGACATCATATGACTATAGGCCGGGTGGGAAGCTGTTAAAGGAGAAGCCCAGCCAAAGCTCGTTTGGCTGGGCTTCTCCTTTGAATCACAGGAGTGCAATTTGTTTTGCACTCCTGTGACCTAAAGTCTGCTTTCTGCTGATGTCACAGAAATCAGTCCAGGCATCTCGTCATCCTGACAATGGAAGTCTGGATCCGCCAGGTGCCTGGACTGACACCCATCTCAGCAAGCCCCTGAGCCCCTGAGAGCCTGAGACGGCTGCTCCCCGCCCCTCCACAGCTCAGCTCTCCAGTGAGCAAGGAGGGAGCAGAGCGGAGTGCTGCTGATTGACAGTCTACAACTCTCTGCTCATGGAGCTGTGAGAACCGAGCCATCGGCAGTGTTCGATCGCTCGTTTCTTAGTGTTAGAGGCGCCGGGGCACAGATGCAGCATCGGACTGAACCTGCATCCACCTAGGTAAGTATGATCCTGGGAAAAAAAAAATCCCTTCTCTTTTAATCATTCTATCCTATCCAGGATCTACATTGTCATTAGCAATGTAGACCATGCAAGTGATACAGTTTGAAAAATTATAATGTGAATTAGATTTTACACTGTGCTACAGAGGGTTGGGAGGATTGGTATAATTTTTTGGTTTATTTCAGCTCTCAGCGCTCCCTATATAATGTAGCCCTGATGAACGGGTTCCCTTAGAACCAATGAAACATCTTGACTTTTGAAAAAATCCTAAGAACAATAAATTTTTTCTGGACTTAAATACTTGTCTGGTGTTTGTTTTCCTGAATTTTTGATAAGCAATACAATTACCTGGGTTTTCTAGCTTTTCCCCACCCTATTCAAATTGTGTGCCCGCATCTTGTGATTATCTGTTACTATAACGTTTCTAATAAGGTTGGGTTTCCAGAAATTTTGGTACCACTTTACTAATGTTCTGAATAAAGGAAACCCTTCCTGAGAAATATGAAGACTGCAATTGCTTACTTTTCATAAGACAAATGCTAGTCATTTGGCTGTCATGCAAGCTTTCTAGCTCCAGCTGGAGTCAGTGGCCCAGAACAAGTATGTGGTAATAGTCGTGTCTATCAAATATCATTCGCCCATCCCTTCTTCTATTATGGCTGTCAGGGGTGTAGAGAACAACCCAGAGGTGAGGGAATGGGCTGCAGCTGACACAGCACTAAAACTCAAAGGCTCCAAAATATATTAAAGGTGCGTGCCTACCCCTTATGTGCAGAATCAAATCCTTGTTTATTCTAAGGGGATAATAGTAGGAATTACAGACCCTAATCCATGGCCCAGCAAGCTTTCCTACTGTCGGTTCTGATAATGAAAACCAGTCCCTGCTCCTCTTCTTCTCCGGTCAGGTCATTGTCACTCTTGCCAACATCACATACACTGCTGAGTCCTGTCTTGTATGTGATGTTGTCGAGAGCCTGCCCACATTGCAGGGCAGCAGCAAGAAAAGCACTGGCTGCTGTGAAACTGAGGAATAAGGTAGGTAGTTCTCTGACTTTCCCCTAGGCCGGTGGTCTTCAAACCGCAGGCCAGATGTGGCCCTTTGCCTTTATCTGGCCCTTGGGGCACCATGCCATCCACTACATAGATGATGGGGCACCATTCCTCCCATGGACACCTATGAAGGGGCACCGTTCCTCCCATAGACGCCGGTGACGGGGCACCAGTCCTCTCAGAGATGCCGTTGATGGGGCACTGTTTACGCTCAATAACGCCAGGCATTTTCTAAACCTACTGGCCACAGTTTGGCCCTCCCTAAAGCCTCAAGGACTGTAAACTGGCCTTTTGTTGAGAAAGATTGGAGACCCCTGCAGTAGATCCTAAAAAAGAAACCTAAGCACTGACAGAGATAAATAACGTGTCTGCCTCTTCTACTGTTGTGTGTTTACTTACAGGTTCACTTATTTTTTATATTGAGTTGAAATGTAATATTCCTTCAATATGTCATTTTTTCTGTTACTATACATATGGTAAGGTAGTAGTTCTTTCCATTGAGTTCACACTGAGTGTCTGGGGATGTGAAGTAATTGAGCCTTTTATTTACAGGTACCTGTACAGAAACAAAGAGCTCATTAGGAAGAAGCGGAGGGATGTCAGGAAACTGAACAGGCACATCGACTGCCTCCATCAGAAACTGGAAAGGTAAAGCAAGGTTAATAACTATTTCCTGCGCTAAACATGGTTAAAGAGCCCACTGAAAGGTTTTGTCCTTTAAAGATCTCATGGGTAATGCAGAAGTGTTTAAAAGAACATTACTGCACCCTATCTATGTTCTGCACTGAAAAAAAAAAAAAAAAAGTGTAGTAGAAATCTGTGATGCGTCTGCTCAGGGCTGGTGAAGTATTTACTATTTCTGGGGCTCGTAATCCTTCGGTAGAGCAGGTTGTCTGCACTGAGTCAAAGATGGGGGAGGTGGAGTATCCCCTACACACAGGTAGTAGTCTGTTTAATCCTCTGTGGTACAGTTCCCGAGGGTGTGATGGGGATTTCTAACCTAAAAGTGAACTTTTATAAGTTAACGCCAAACCTTTTTTTTTTTTTTTAAATATATAGATTTGTAAATACCTTTAATCCTTAAAGCTGCATTCCAGGAATGTAGCCACTTTGTTAAAGTGATACGAAACACACATTGTTTAATTTACATTGTCCCTTTTTTTTCTGTATGTGGATGATGGCACTGTAATTATTTTAATACAAAACGAAAACATCTAAGTACATTTTTCCTATGTGATATGCAGCTGTCACATGACCCAGATCTTTCCCAACCTGTCTGCTGGGAAACATAAGTAGGAGGAGCTTCTAGTCCTCTGCTACTGTTCACATGTTCAAAATAAAAATCTATAAATAAAAAAAAAAAAAAAACAGCCTTTTGAAATACGGAGTAAAAATAAATATCAATAAACTGTTTTAAATTGGCATAGAAATATATATTTGAAATCAAATTTTTATTATTTTTGGAAATAACCTGGTGTGGGCAGATTTCTGCCACTCAGTCTGTGTCATGCTCCTCCAGCCTGTGTCTTGGAGTAAGAGGGAGGTGAAGCCACCATTAATCTCCATGCACTATCCCAGGGAGGAGGCTGTCATTTGTTACTGTGTATACGCCCACAAGTGTGACTATTGTCACATGGGCTGTTCAGATATGATAAGGAGGAAATGCTCACCATAGAAACACACTGAAAACTGAGCATGTGCAGAGCTGCCACAACAGCTACAAAAGCCCTAGCTGATTTGGGGAGATGAACAGAAGGTGGAGATATAGAGCAGCAGGATCAACCAGTTTTTTTGCAGAATACAGAAAAGGAATCTCATGATGACAGAGTAAGTATGAACAGCATGCAATACACCATTTATTGATATTTTTTATGATGTGGGTTTAGGGACACTTTTTTAAAGCTGGATTCCAGGAATTCAGCCACTTTGTAAAAAGTGAAGACACGGTGTATGAGTTAAGTCCAAGGTGGTGCATGACATCTCCTGGGCTTCTCTCTCTTATTTATATCAGAAAGGTTTATTGCTCTGCTGGGATTTATACTGGAGACACTCAGGTCTATGAGAGAGGGAAAAGGCTCACTGAGCTGCTATACCCGCCTCTCACCCCTGCTGCTTAGGGAAGCCCTCTTATTTTGTCAACATGTTCACATACTACAAAGGCTTCTATGAATGGGCAGGAGGCCAGGTGCACTGCCATGTACAGAAGAGAGCACAGCCAGGGGGAGAGGAGAGCCACGTACAGAGGTGAGAAGAGCCATGCACACAGGCCTATACCTACCTATATACACAGGAGGGCACAGCCATTTAAGCAGTGCCCTCCTCTGTACATGGCTCTCCTCTGTACCTGACTCTCCTCTCCTCTGTACCTGGCTGTGCCCCCCATGAAGGTAGGTATAGGCCAGCGTACACGGCTGTGCCCCCCCGTGTAGGGTAGGTAAAGGACTGCAGACACACACAGAGAAAGGTGACTCACCTCTTCGCAGTACATGCCATACAGCACCATCACAGTCCGTACAGCGCCATGGTAACAGATTATTAGCAGCGCTGTGTCCTTTCTATGTCACCCCATTTCCCTCTGCCAAGCAGCTCTCGCTCCACCTCCATCTCCTCATTGGTAGCCAACTGTAGTTGGCCTGTCGAATAATGCCTCCCATCAGATAAGGCATCCGATGAACCGTGCATGTTCAGCGATGTCGCTGTACGGCTTGTGATCCTATAATACTCTATTTACAATGAAGGAAACATTATTACTATAGGGGTACTAGGTAATACACCAATTATGGGGGAGCAAAGCTCTGTCCATGTCTGAGGAGCTCTGTGCTTCAGTATGAAAATACAAGTAAATGTGACTGGAAGGTTTCATTGTCTCATATAAAAATCCAGATAGTCAATAAAATGATTCATTCACAATGTTAGCTCTAATTTTCTTTCATTTTACTATACCAGTAGTGCATGGAATGCCTGTGTGCTGTCACATCCATATTCTGCTTTAAAAATATATTGTTTTCACTCTGGTAGATAGTGCTGTTTATGTAAATGTCCTCCTACAGATTACTATCAGTGACTTCTCCTACCTTAGTCACTGAAGTGCTGATATCTCTGCCTATTCTTCTGACCATCGGAACAGGCTACAGAGGAGGGGGAGGGGGGGGGGCAACTACACTTTGTGAAGTCTCGGAAACAAGCAGAGAGCCGTTATCAAGCAAGTAAAATGACAGGAAAGTGGGTGGATCCAGACTCCAGAGCGAGACTATTGTCGGTGTGAAAGTCTGTAGACCCTCCCACAGATATTTAGCTCGATTTTAACAGAATGGGGGCACTTCTGAGAGGGCTGGAAAGATTTTTAGATATCAGCAGCTCACATAGAATATAGATGTAAGCAAAAAAAAAGGAAACCCATACTTCTCTTCAGAGAAGGGGGGCCATTGTTCATAGATCTTTGTGCCTTCGTCTTGTTCGTCTTCGTCTTGTTCCAGAGGGGGGTCAATGGACTTGTGGGTGGTGGTCTCTTGGTGGATCCTGAAGTGGAGGAGGGCGTTTCCATATCCGATTCTTGGGAGATTATTTTTAGGCTCAGTAGGAGTTTTCCTCCTGTTGGGAAGTTGGAGAAGGCCTGGTTTTGGCCTTTTTAGGAGAACTTCACCGCAAAAGGGAAAGACCATTTGTATTTGATGATCTTCTGGGCTAGAGCAGACAGTAATGATTTCAGGGTTCGCCTGTGTTGGATGTTGGAAGGTGATAGATCCGCAAAAAATCTGCACTGGTTGGCCTTGGCATGTCACCTGGGGCATGGTGCAGGCTTGCTTCATGACCGCCTCTTTTACTACGTAATAGTGAGGTTTGGCTATGATGTCTCTGGGGGAGACATCCTTCCTGGGAGGTCCCAGGGCTCTGTCCAGCTCCAGACGGTGTTGCGGGATTTTCGGTATCAGGATTTTTATTAGATCTTGCAACTAAAAATAAATAATGGGGTGATGGCACTCCCTATATAGGTTTATAATGGGCATGGACAGGTGTAATGGGGGGGAATGGTGAGGTGGGGAGCCAACATGCTAACCCACCAGTGGGGATCTTGGGTTGCCGCCCTGACATCTGTGATTGTCTCTGGTAGGCCCCTGATCCTGAAATTGTACCTTCTGGATCTGTTTTCTAGGTCATCTATGCGCGATAAGGCAGTGTCCATTTGTTATGGAGGGTTTGGATCAGGTCAGAGTTTTGGTTAGATACCGCCGCGGTCTGATCCAGTTTGTTTTCAATTGCTTCCATCTGTGAGCCTATGTTTTGTAGATCAGATTTTTATCTCCCCTGTGATTGGCAGCTGTAGTCACCAATACCCTTTCCAGGAGAGCTGATAATTTGTGGTACAGATCAGCTGCATTAAAGCTATGATCCTGGAGTGGGAAAGTCAGTGAAGTAAGGTGCAGTAGGCCCCGCAGGGGAGGAAGCATGATCACTGAGTGAACGGCCAATGAGGGATTCTGTAGAAGTGGGTGAGGGTGTCAGGGCTTGCCGGCTGCTCCCATGGATGACTTGGGTGTAGTTCAACGTGGCTGGGGTGGGTACTTGCCTGTGTTCTGGGGCTCCTTCCATGCTGGGATAATGAGACTGTGTTGCTGCAGTGGCAATCTTGGTACACCCGTCCCGGGTGGAGGCTTCAAAATGCAGCCCCGGATCTCGCCTAACGGCCAGTTTAATCATCCGGGGGTGTTCGGCCTTTTGGGGGAACGATCCCCTCGCTGTGTGCGGTCCTGGGTGGTGCTGGAGGGCACTGTAGTGCGCCATTGGTCTGGGGAGGTGCGGAGCTCCAGGCTCAGGTGGCCATCTTTAATCTCTCCCACATGCACACCTGCCCTGCTATAGTTTTTAATTCTGCTCCAACTTTAGAGGTTCTTCTTGCAGACGAATCCCCCTTTTTTTTTTTTTTTCTTTTACTTCAACAAGAGCCACAAAGTGGCAGGTTCAAGCTCACCACCTAACCCACCACAATTCTTCCTCTACCGCTTTTTCCTCCATGACAGCTGAAATGAAATACCAGGTATTAGAGCTTGCAGGGAGCATTTACGCTTGCCCTCCCCCCTGCCCCAACGTCATGTGCCAATATACTTTGCCATAGCTGCAGCAGAAAAAGTAGGCGATCACTTTAAAGTGTCACTAAACACACTTAAAAAACTATCAATAAATGCTGTGTTACATGCTGTTCATACGCACTCGGTCACTATGAGATTCATTTTCTGTATTCTGCAAAAAAAATGGTTGATCCTGCTGCTCTTTATTTCCCCCTTCTGTTCATGTCCCCAATTCAGCTAGGGATTTTGCATCTGTGTTGGCAGCTCTGCACATGCTCAGTTTTTAGTGAGGTTCTATGCTGAGCATTTCCTCCCTATTACATTGAGCAGCCCATGTATAGAGTCACACATGTGGGTGTGTACACAGTCGCAAATGACTGCCCACTCCCTCCTCCATGCCCACTAACCAGCTAAACACAATGGGGATATCCACAGTCCACAACACAAAGCATGCAGCGCTCAGGCCAATGAGATGCTCACCACAGTAACTGGATTGTGTAAAAGAATTAAAGTAGCTGCACACTGGAACGAGAAGTTTGCTTGACAGGAATCTTTCTTGTTGCATGACAGACAGATGATACAGGACCAAAGTTAACATTTCACATGGATATACCTTGCTTGTTCACAACCCAACAAGCATGGTATATCTGTGTGAAATGTTAACTTTGGTCATGTATCATCTGTCTGCCATGCGACAATAAAAATTCCTGTCACGCAAACTTCTCGTTCCAGTGTGCGGTCACTTTATTTCTTCTCCACTAACCACAATGGGGGGGTGGGATATTACATGTAGATTAATAGTGGCTTTACCTCCCTCTTTTTCTAAGACACAGGCTGGAGGGGTGTGACAGCCTGTGACTGGCATAAATCCGCCCACACCATGTTTTTTCCACAAAATAATGATTTGATATATATTTGGATGCCAATTTAAAACCGTTTATTGGTAATTTTTTTTTTTTTTCTCCATCCTTCAAAGGCTGTTTTTTAATTTATTTATGTATTTATCTTTAAAGGAATTTTTTTGCCATATGCACAAAAAGTACAATTTTACAGATATCGAAAACATATTCCAGAACACATATACGTCAATGCATGACAGCCCTTCTGTTCAGATGTTCTCAAAAACCACCACATGTACATGAAGCACTTGATTTTTTTTTTTTTTTTTTTTTTATTTTAACGTGACCAGCAGCAGAGGACTAGAAGCTCCTCCTGCTTGTACACATAGGAAAAGGGTACCAAGCTATTTTTTTATTTTTTTTAATAATGTGCTGTCTTCCACATACAGAAATAAAAGAAGCAATGTATAGTATCACTTTAAAGTAATACTAAATTCTCGTGTTTTTTTTTTTTTGTTAAAAATAAACTTGTTCTACTTACCTGCTCTGTGCACTGGTTTTGCACAGAGCAGCCAAGATCTTCCTCTTCTTGGGTCTCTCTTTGGGGCTCCTGGCCCCTCCCTCCTGTTGAGTGACCCCACAGCAAGCAGCTTGCTTTGGGGGCGCCTGAGCTGAGCTGCAGCTCCAGATGTTCATTTAGAGACAGAGCCATGGCCTGGCTCCACCCCCTTTATCTCCTCATTGGCTTACTGACTTTGATTGACCGCAGTGGGAGCCAATGGTGCTGCGTTGCTGTGTCAACCAATGAGGAGGGGAGCCTTGAACAGCTGAGTCTTTTCTGCAACATTGATAGATCTAGATGGAGGATGAGGGGGGCTGCTGCACACAGAAGGCTTTTGATCTTAATGCATAGAATGCATTAAGATTAAAAACCTTCTACCTTCACAACCAAAAAGTGAATTTTAGGTGGGGAGAACACAGCAGTAAAAGTAAGACTCCTTTGCTATGATGTGCTCTATCTACAATGATTGCAGGTCATCTGCCTGAGCAACCTCTTTACTGGACTCCCTGAGAGACATAAGAACACAGGGGGGTTATTTACCTTTATTTACCCTACCACCATCCACCCAGAACTGAAAATCAGATTTGTGCAGATTTTGCATTTACTGCAGAATAGTTACACAATGTCTCCCATATTGCATGTCAGTTAGGTTTTACCTGTTAGCAACTTGACTATGTAAAAGAATAACCTAGTTATCTATAGAATTTAACATTCGTCTCTAATGGACAGATACCTGAAGTATGGCTCTGGCACCAACCGTTGTCCTCTGCCTGATATGCTTCGATATGTGCTGGAGTTTGCTCACGCTAAATCTGCTGCAAGAAGCCATGCTGTGGATTTGACACGGAGCGCCGAGACTCCAGCAGATGACACTACTTCTCCTGATTCTCAACCACAAGAAAATGGGTAATTTCATTTATTGTAAGATGCAAACCTATAAAATAGATGTTCTAGCTAACCTTGTAAATGAGTGCTGCACAGCCAAAAGCCATTTACTTGATGCTATTTGCAGCGGATTACAAAACCTTATCTTCATTTGTTTTCTAGTTTGTTTTATGTTTTTATTTTACTGTGCTCTTTAATAGGCCAAGATTAAAGTTAGAGTGTTAAAAATGCAGTAATTTTTTTTTACTAAGCCGTTAAGCATGCTGCACAATTGTATGCTAGAACAATGTCATAGGAGGTAACTTCTGTTTTTTACAAAGTCTTTTAAGGTTACTAACGGATCCTTTTCTTGGAAAACATTTTTCTTATTCTTTCATTGACCTACACAGCGCTCCATTATTCAGAACCATAGGGTTATATCGCCCCCTACAGAAGTAGGACACTAGGCAGAAAAAAGACTTTGCTATGCCTATGGGCAGTCCTGGGTGATATACACCCCCTTTTCTGCTATAGGCCTTCGGGTTTTTTCTTTTCTGCCTAGTCATACCGGTCTCGGCCTGTGTCACAGCGTTCCTCATGGCTGACAGCCTCCCCATTTCGGTGGCGAGGAGGATCTGTCTGGGAGCATTACCCGCGCACTCGCTGGAGAGGTAAGTAAGGCGCCTCCTCCTCTCCTTCCTTGGAGTGGTGTGGGGCGCGGGTACTCCCTGGGGTGGTTGGTCCCTCTGGGGTTCTCCGCCACACACCCCCCTTCCCCGGGTGAGGCACAGGCCTCTGGCTTAGCTGCTTCGGAAACTCTGTCCACCCCCCCTCCCCTCCAGGCTTGTCACAATAGGGGGTACACCTTGGCACCTGATGGTTGGGTGGGTGACCAGGCATCCGCAGATCCGCGCCCCCTGCAACGTCTCTCCACTAATTTTAGGCCGCGGCCTACCGAGCACTTGTGGTGGGTGGCCGAAAATTTAGGCCGCGGCCTACTGACTGGGCGACGTGCAGGGCGCCCCTAGAGCAGATGGTGGAGGTCGCCGCTTTCCGTTGCGGGCATCCGCCCTCCTTACTCAGCTAGCCTGGTCCAGTCCTCGCCCCCCACCCCCCCCCCCCCCACCCCCACCACCACCACTTGTGCACTCGTGGCCGGCGGACGAAAATTTAGGCCACGGCTTTTGTGGCCTACTAGTCCGCACATCCACGCCGGACGCCTTCTTCCAGAGGGACGGCGCTGTGGGGGCTCTGAGGGCGACCCCCTTTTGAGGGGGTTAAGTGGGCCCTCCGTTGGCTCCCCCTGTGAGGGGCCTTGGTGGATGCCCCCCCCCCGTGAGGGACCTCAGCCAATGCCCCCTATGAAGGGCCCAGTGGTGTCCTTTGTGCGGGGCATCTGTAGGCGCCCCCTGTGTGGGGTCTCGGCCGGAACCCCTGTGAGAGGTTCAGTGGTGCCCCCTGTGCGGGGTTTCCATAGGCACCCCTTGTGCGGGGTCTCAGCCAGTGCCCCCCTGTGTGGGGTATCAGGCACCCCAGTTCGGGTGCGTGGTATCTGTAGGTGCCCCCTGTGCGGGGTCTCAGCCAGAGCCCCTGTAAGGGGTCCAATGGTGCCCCCTGTGTGGGGTATCAGTAGGCACCCCAGTTCGGGGTCTTGGCCAGTGCTCCTTGTGAGGAGCTTGGGTCAGAGCCCCTGGTGCGGGGCCTCGGTCGACGTCCCCTGTGTGGGACCTCGGTGACCCCCCTCTGCAGGGCCTAAGGTGGCGGAGGTCTCGGTCGGCGGCCCTCCTGTGTTCTTTGCGTTTTCACAGGTGGCGCTTGGGCATATAGGCTAGTAAATGGCGCCCTCCCCTGCCTCATCTGTCTCGACTGATCCTAAGTCTGGCACTGCCGTCGTGGATGTGGCCCACCTTGCGGGGTTGGTGGCCACACTCCCTATTCTGTCAGTCAGTGAGGTTGTTCCTCCACAACTGCAGTGGCGCACAAGAAGGTGCTGGTTGTCTCCCTTATTACATCTGTGCGGGAAACTTTAAAGATGGAGGATGCAGCTGTGGCTGCGGTGGAGGTGCCGGTCCTCTTGGCACCCATAAACTGTTTTGCACGGCAAAAGTATCCCTCCTATTTTGGAATATTTGTTCATAAAGACTGGGAGTGTCCAAATCGTCCCTTCATGGTTCCAAAGACGCTTCGCTGTGAGGTACCCCTTTGTGGGGTCCCTCCTTAAAGAGTGGACTGTTCCACCAGTAGTGGATCCCCCTGTCTCTAGGTTGGGCAAGACGACCATGATTCTGGTAGAGAAGTCCCTGGCTTTTAAGGATCCGGCTGACATACCTGGAGGGGGGGAGCAGATTCCTTCTGCTTTCGCTGAGTTGGTGGACCAGCTGTTCTGGGGGCTGAAGTTTGTATGTGATGCCTCTTGGATGCTGAACAAAATATTACAGCGCACACATGTAAAAAAGACATTTACCTCCAGCACATTTTCAAAAAACATTATCAAAAAATATGGGGATTTGGTCACACCATATTGCTATATGGTGCTTAAGCCCACTTACTGCGACAAAGTACCCCGTGTTTTTTGAAAATGTCTAGGTGTTTTAAATTAGCCTTGCTGGAGGTAAATGTCTTTATTGCATGGGTGCGCTGTAATATTTTGTTCTGTTGTATGGTCTTATGGCTGCACCATCTTTAATGCATCTTTTAGGGTGTGCCCCCCAAATATCTTGTTTGCCTCTTGGATGCGGTTCCCTTGGTTGCTAAGCTCTCTGTTTCTGCAGTGGTGCTTAGAAATGTATTGGGGCTTAAGTGTTTGGTCTGCAGGCTGGGCTTCTAAAAAGGCTCTGACTGGGTTACCATTTCAAGGTCTGTTTGGGGCTACCCTGGATGACATTGTTACGAATCTCACAGGAGGGAAGTGTAAATGTCTTCCACAGTCTAAAATGAGGAAAAAGGGCCTCGTAGCGGATGCGGTCCTTCTTCTCGGCACGCAATAGACCTGGTCTGGTGAGCCGAGAGCGGGGCTCCCTAGACCCACGGACAAGGCCCCTTAAGCATGAAGGCATGCCCTCACCTTTGTCCTAGTGTTCTGGCCTTGAACCCCGAAAAGGGTTTTCTCCTTCCAATTGGCGTCTGTCACCGGACTGTTGGCAGTTCTCCTTGGGGCTGTGCAAGCCCTGTTGCTGCAGGGTGTGCTTGTCCCAGTTCCAGTGGGTACAAAATAGAGTCCATCCGCACGGTGGTGGCGTCCCTTCATCATGGGGACTTTAGGGCTTCTGTCGACATCACGGATGCTTATTTACACACTCCAATATGTGCCCAACACTTCCTCCATTTTACTGTGGGAAAAGAGCATTTTCAGCTTGCGGTGTTGACTTTTGGTCTCACCTCCTCCCCTCGCGTACTCGCAAAAGTGTTGGTGGCCCCAGTTCTGGCACAGTTACGTAAGCGGGGGATTGCTGTCCTGGGCTTGCTTGGACAATCTTCTGCGAGCAGAGTCATCGGCTACCCTGAGGGGTGGCATAGCTCGCTATGCAGATGTCAGTTTTCAGTTGGCTTCTATACTACTTGAAGTCTGCTCTGGCGCCTTCCAAAAAATTGGACTATCTGGGCCTGACTCTGGTTTCATCTCTGGCTAGAGTGTTTCTTCCTCTGGACAAACTCCAGAAGTTGCATGCTGCGTTTCAACTGCTGTTGTCTCACAGGTGGGCCTCCCTGCGGTCCTGCAGGTGGGTGTTGGGCCTGATTGTATCTACCTTCGAGGCGGTTCCATTTGCGCAGTTCCATACAAACTCTTAAGTGAGATCCTGGCGTAACGTGCCCGAGGTCTCTGGGCTATCGGATTTGGCTGAGCCAGAAAACCGGGGTCCCTGGTCTGATGGCTTTGCTCTCCGAGATTTCAGCAAGCACATACTTTCTCCCCTTGTATTGGACAGTGGTCACCACCAATGCCAGTCTGTCTGGGTGGGGAGGTGTCCTGGGACTGGGTCCTGCTCAGGGTCGTTGGACACTGGAGAAATCCTGACTGCCGATCGATATTCTGGGACTTCGAGTGATCAGACTATGTATGGATCATAGACTTTAAAGAGGTTTCACCTTTTTTTTTTTTTTTTTTTTTTTTTTTTTTTTACAAAAGAAAGTCACATTTTTTTTTGCAGGTAAAAAAAATGTGCATTTATTATTTTTTTGTAAACCTTTTGTTTTGCTTTTTTTTTTTTTTTTTTTTTTTTTTGTCTTTTTTGTATTAATAACAAACATGCCTATACTTTCCTATTCTGTGCAATCGTTTTGCACAGAGCAGCCCTGATTCTCCTCTTCCGGCACTCCAGACCCCTCCTCTTAATCAGCTGGCCCCACGGAAAGCCGCTTTCCCTGGGAGCACCCATGCGGGCTCACTCCCGAGTCCCGCTGCTGCATCCATTGACACAGAGTGGCCCCCCCCCCCACTCCAGTGTCACTGGATTTGATTGACACAGCAGTGGGAGCCAATGGCTCCTGCTGCTATCAATTTGTCCAATGAGGAGAGAGACAGCAGCTGGAGCCGCTGCACTCGTGCACATCACTGGATCGGATCAGGCTGAGGTAAGAAAAGAGGGTCTCTGGGGGTAGCTGTAGCACAGAAGGTTTTTCACCTCAATGCATGGAATGCATTGAGGTGAAAAACCTTGAGGCTTTACAACCACTTTAAAACATTGCACCCGCAATCCACAGAACCTAGCCTGAACCATTAAACTGAAGTCCTTAATTCAGCATATAATCAAAAAAGGAAATAACTGAGTAAAAAGCGTATTCAGCAGAACACATGTAGAGTGTCTTTAGAGGATTTCCAATATAACTGTCAAATCTTTTGAGTAATCTTGATCATTTTCTCTGTTTTAGTCTTTTACCAAATGGACACAGTGAGCACCTGGGCGATGATGAAGCACGCCTTCCTATCCTGGAGCATGAATCATCTTCTGTACAATCTTTCGATGAAAGTTGCCTGGGATCTATTGAAGGCCCAGCTCCCCATTCAGCCACCAAGGAAGAACTACACTCTGTGGAATTGTGCTTGCAGAGGTGGAGAGCTGAAGTGGAGCAAGACATTGAAGGTCAGGTGGGACACGATTTGTTAGCTTGTGTACATGCTTGGGTCAAAGAGGGAAAAATAAAGGAACAGATTAAAGAAATGTTGAATAGATACATACAGTCTGAAAGAATAGGACACTAGTAAAACTCTGAAGTCTGGGGTAAATTTAATGATTGATCAGTTGATTATCATTGGAATTCCACCATGCTTCAGATTAAATTTGTGGTAGCAAGGTTAAAAAAAATCTCCTTTTACAGAGAAAATATCAACTGTGTTGTTGGATTTTGTGTTTTCTCTTGTTCAATTTATTTATTTGGGTAAGAACAAAGTACAAAAAAAATGGTAGTATTGTATCATTAGGGGACCAATTACAATAGAATACAAAAACGGCCATCGGGGTACATAGAAATGACATTCGTAGAACAAAGTTCATAAGTATAAGGCGGGTAAATATAAAAATAAACTGCTGGAAATTCTATAATGCGCGGCATAAGGTTAGTATACATATAAAAATTAGGGGGGGGGGTGGACGACCGGCATAAGTGTGCTGATGATGGAAAATGTAAATATTACAGTAGCATATCTATACATAAAAAGGTCCATTGACCATGATGGCTATTGAACAACAAGATGAGGACTAAGAGCCCTTGCACACTGGGGCGGGGGGCGGCGTCGGCGGTAAAACGCCGCTATTATTAGCGGCGTTTTACCGTCGGTATGCAGCCGCTAGCGGGGTGGTTTTACCCCCCGCTAGCGGCCGAGAAAGGGTTAAATACCACCGCAAAGCGCCTCTGCAGAGGCGCATTGCTGGCGGTATAGCCGCGCCGTCCCATTGATTTCAATGGGCAGGAGCGGTAAAGGAGCGGTATACACACCGCTCCTTCACCGCTCCGAAGATGCTGCTGGCAGGACTTTTTTTACCGTCCTGCCAGCGCATCGCTCTAGTGTGCAAGCCCTCGGGGCTTTCACACTGGGATGACAGCAGCGGCACTTTCGGGGCGGTTTGCAGGCGCTATTATTAGCGCAATAGCGCCTGCAAACCGCCCCAGTGTGCAACGGCTCTAAGAATAGCAAGGAAACGGAAATAAAAGGAAAGAAGAGGAGGGTAAAGAGGTGGGGGTAAGAAGGGCAAAGGTTTAGGATAATGGGGTAAAAGAGGAAAGCGAGAGGGGGGTGGATCTTGCGGTTTCTATATATTAAAGCAGTATTAAACCCAAAAACAAAAATGCTGTATATTACAATTTGCCTATCTTTTACTGTGGTGGCTGCATACATTTCTTTTTTTAGCCTTTTTTTATTTTTCCTTTTTTCACCTAATGATTCAGACAGTAACACTTTGTCTTATGGTGTCTCCACACTGGATTGTGGAGCAACGGGGACACATTTGGACAGTAGCACTGTCAATCTGGGGAGAGAGAAGTATTCGGTGCATTAGCAGATTTAAAGTGGTGTTCCGGCCGAAATTATATTTTTTAAATAAAAATACCCCTATAATACACAGACTTAATGTATTCTAGTAAAGTTAGTCTGTAAACTAAGCTCTGTTTTGTTAGTTTATAGCAGTAGTTTGTTATTTTATAAACTTACAGCAGGCCGTGGCCATCTTAAGTGTGGGCATCTGAAGCCAGACTGTATTTCTTCCTGGATCTCATCCTTGCAGATCTCGCACATGCTCAGTGCAGCACAAGCAGTGTAATAGGTTTCAGGTCAGGTTTCCATAGCAACGGCAGTTTCAGAGGAAGTTGCCGCCCCTTCCCAGAATGCATTGCAAACAGGAAATGATGCGATGGGCCGCGGCCAGGGAGGAGGAAGTGAAAAATGAATACAGCAGATATACAGTAGGTGCTGAGAAAAAAATTAAAAAATATCCAATTTGTTTACAGTGCACAGTTTAGTGAGGGATGCTGAAGAGTTGTAAAAGTGGGTGGAACTCCACTTTAACTGGATTGGATCTTTTGATGGCTTGACAGTTCTGTTGAGAGCTCAAGTCACCGTGACAGTTATTATTCATGGCATGTCTTTGGGAAACCGTTAAATCGACGGTTTAAGCTTTGCTTTCATCTGGTCATGCACCTTATAAACCAGGGATAAGCAATTAGCGGACCTCCAGCTGTTGCAGAACTACAAGTCCCATGAGGCATAGCAAGACTCTGATAGCCACAAGCATGACACCAAGAGGCAGAGGCATGATGGGACTTGTAGTTTTGCAAAAGCTGGAGGTCCGCTATTTGCATATCCCTGTTATAAACTGATTGTTCGGTATAAGAATTGTCTCTCAGAAATCAATTGTGCTGTTTGGTCACTGAACAACTTTCATAGTGAAAGACCGGTAGGCCCAGGTAAAATTTCAGTGAAATTTGACTAAACCAATCGTTTCCCTTGTTGAGCTCATCAATAGAATTAAGGCAAATGATCCTTTGAAACCAAGGATTAATGTTTAATCAGCTGTTTATCATTACATGTATGGTCAGTGTTAAACTCGATGGGTATGTTAAACTATCTGATATAAAGGTCTTTTAAATGGCTGGTTGTGTCATTTTTAGGCATCTAACCAATAAAATGTGCCAGACGTGTCTCAGATTCCTTCTAGGTAAATGTAGAAGTATAGACACTTCCTCAGTGAAAGTAGAAAAACATGCTTCTCTGTTACGTACATAATTTGGCTCAATCTAATAGCCCATAAAATAATGGAAGCTAAGCTCATGGGCAGCTCTGCAGTTTAGTGGGTCCTTTTGTTAAAATCCCAGCCAGGGCACTATCTGCATGGAGTTTGCATGTTCTCCTTGTGCTTGTGTGGGTTTCCTCTGGATACTCCAGTTTCTTCCCACACTCTAAAACCGTGCCGTTAGGTTAATTGGCTCTTGTTTAAAAAATTGGCCCTAGTATGTGCGTGTATATGTGCATGTGTGATGGGGACCTTAGATTGCAAGCTCCTTGAGGGAAGGGACTGGTGTGATTGTACAGTACATAAAATGCTGTGTAAATTGTTTGGGCTGTCTAAATATCTTCTTTAATTAAATAAATACATGTCCACCTTAGAATAGACATTAAATTGTCATCTGCCTATTTCCTCAGACTTAAAGGTTTCTATTGCCAACTTAACAGCAATGATTGATGACATCTACAACGAGCCAGACCTAATGCAGGTAAAGATCGCGTTTGTCCATGCATGTGTTTTTTTTTTTTTTTTTTTTTTGTTTTTTTTTAATACTGTCAATTCATTTTTCCTTTTTAAGATGTGAATTTTGCCTTATTTTGTATCACCACATATTTGAACATCCCAAAATACAATGTATATTTGTTCTTTGGGATGTATTCAGTCCTATATTCGTTTAGCACACCCCCTAAGGAGCCGCAATTAAACTGGGGTCCCCCTTTCTGCACAGCCAGGCACATTGAACCTTCACAGGCATTCAGGAGACAGGGAACAGTCCATGACTTTGTTTTTGTGGTTTGAGGGTTAATAACTTGGGTAGGGATGGGAGGTTATGGAATGCCCACTTAACTTTAGCAGAACTTCAGAGACACTCCTCCTATATACAGTCTCTATATACAGCTCCACTTCTTCCTCCAGCACACACTTGTAGAACCCAGCTGGTGTGAAGATCTGACAGTTACTCAGTCAAATTAAAAGCAGTAGCCCATTACAGGCAGGAACCTAAGGCCCTACGGTTATGTAGCAAAAGTTCATTGTCCAGCTTACATTCCTTCTGTGGCTACGGATCCCAGCACCACCTCTTTGGGCACCACCATCTTACCTTACCTGACTGCAGCTGCCCCTTTACTAGCCTTTCAGGCTAACTTCTCCACCACAGTCCTCCAGACTGACACACATCAACCCACCCAGCTGACTCTCGGGAGATCTCCCAGATGTGCTAACCTGCTCCTGCTGTCCCCTCTCCTTGCTCCCGTACCTCCAGGAAGGGTTTCCTCCATGTGTTTTGGCAGGATCTTCCCATCACCTGAGCCCCGGCCTGTGGTCACCCTCCCAGACTAGGGGGCACCCTTGAGGGCCACTGACAGCCTCCTCAGCACTCCATCTCCACCTCCATCTTCCACCCGACTCGCTGCTGGCATGACTAATGCCTATTTATGAGGTGGCCTGCCCCCTGCCAGCCCTTTACTGGGGATTGGCCGAGGTCCTCATAAAGTATTCCAAACAGCTGCTCCCTGACCTCCACTCACTAGGTCTAGAACAGTCTCCAGTGTCCCAGAAAACAGGGGGAGGCGCCAGATAGCCTGCTAGGATGAGTCACCCAGCCCTGAATCACTGAACGCTTACCCAGATTTACAGCTCAGGCCTAGCCCTGAGCTAAACTAAATTTCCCTACACCAACAATCCTAGCACACACTAGAGGGTGCTACATTTGTCTGTACCAGGAACATAAGTAACAATGCATATGGTAGCTGTTTTTTCCTTCCAAAGGATTTTCTTTCCTGAGATCCATACACAGCCCTGCCACATGGCATAGAAAGCCTGAAAACCTAATTGTTTTCTCTGCTACAGTTAGGTAAGGCCTCATTTACACCAGTGTTGCCCTCTGAAGAGTGATCTACATTTGGCAGGTGGTGAGGAGGCGTTATTGCCTCCTCACTGTCTGCTTTAACCCCCTGAACCCCCCCACTAGCATGCCACAACCCTGTGAATCGCACACAGTTGAGGGATGCCCCCATGCAGTTGATTGGATCATGTTCAGCGGGCAGTAGTTACCCCAACAATGGGGGTAATTTTTGCTGCGCCGTGATGTGTAAACAAGGCCTTAAACAGTCAGGTCTTTTCCTCTCCTCAACCTGAGACTAGTGGGTAAAGGAGAAGCAACAGACTGATGAGCTCATCTCTCTTGCCACCTCATACCAGCATGTTCCATGGTAGCGCTGAAGCACAATTGATTTGTTCCTTGTGCTGCTGATTCCTCTCAAAGTCTAAGCTCAGATGTGGAGGAGATTGCAAGAGGCTGATGCCACATTTAACCCCTTTTCCAGCATTTTTCATATGCAACACATGAGTTTTCATGCCTGAAAAATTTCCTGTATTATAACTGCCCTTTCCTTTTCCCAGCGCAGGAAACAAACACCTGAAGCTTGATACACATGCAAAACACTCCCACAAAGCCTGTAAAATTGCTGGAAAAGGTTTAAAATCACTAGGAATAAACACTGCTCAGGTGTGAGTGCAAGCTAAGCTACTGAATAGTGCTTTCAATGCACTTAGTCATTTTTTTAAAGGGAAATCTTAGCTGTGTCAGTTGAGGGTTTTTGGGGTTTTTTTTTTTTTTGGTTTGTTTTTGAAATCCAGCTTTAAATGAGTAAAGTATGGCCAAAGCTTTTTTGGCCCTACATCTCCTATGGATAACAAAAGTGCAGTTGACTTTGCAAGCCTGTTACCCATTTCCAGCAGACAGTGGGCCAAAGTCACTCAGCCGGTCCAGGAGCTGGATTGATCCCCACTTTATGTTTGGAATCCACCCAGTTGCCTGGACTAGCAGCTTGCTCCGTCTCTCAGTGTGACCCGCTGAGAGCCTGAGCTAGCCGCTCCCGCCCCCTCTCCAGCCCAGTGCACCAGTGAACGCTGGAAGGCCAGAACAGAGAGCTGGTGACTGAGTCACTGGTTCTCTGTTCAGAGCAGAGGGGAGAACTGAACGATTAGTAGTGTTTGATTGTCCAGTTCTCAATGCAGAGGCGGCGGGGGAGAGATGCAGTATCGGATCGATGCTGCATCCACCTAGGTCCAGGATTACACTCACTTTAAATTGTTTGGGCCAAGCCAAACTATTTCCTGCTCTAATATGTGCACCCACTGGCGTGCTGTATAAGCTGTATTTAGCTGAGTTTACATACAGTATACCAGTGTTTTCCTGGTGTGAAACTAGACCTTTCTTCCTGTGCTAAGCCATTCATAGGCAGCTTTGTATTCTCTCAATGAATACCAAGCTTCCTCTGATTGGCTGAGTTGGAGGGGTGGGCTGATGACGTCACATTTACTGTTGTCGTCCATTTGAAATTGCCATTGTCTGCAATTATCCACTATTTATCTATTGTAGCATTCATAATCATTAACTCTTTATCCATTTATCACCAACAATGCTGCTTATCCTAATTCAGTCTCCGGCAAAAGGTCCGCTCTGATTTTCCTTTGACTGTCCACGTCTCTTAGGGAATCCCAGAAATTCATGGAAAATTTATGTTTAATCCTGCCTTACTTGCCCAGCAATTTCTGCACTGGAGCCTTCTCTGAAATAGTAGACATCACTATAGATGCATACTATTAATAGTTTGGGGCACTTTTGTACCTGTTTTTATTGTAGCTCACCAGGCAGCGCACACAGTTGTTGGTATTCTGTGTGATATAGTGTTCCATGTGCTTCATCTTCCAAGAATAGCAAGCTGTGAGTGTGCAATCTGACATCAGCTTTAAAATCTGGTGTCCGGGAGCTTAAATATCCTGTGTCATGCTCCATCTGATTGACCAAGGAGCTCAAGAGGTGGGGTGGCTTCAGGGTAATGTGTGAATGAAGTCCAGCTTTGTGTCAACAGCTGAGAATTTTCCCTGCATAACAACGGAGTTTGTGTTGATGTACTAAGGCTAAATCTGAGTCAGTGGAGTCATCTGCTAATATGTTTGTGTGCTTGTGCGCCCTGAAATAAAACATTCCAAAGGTTCAATTTAACATTCCTTTTCATTGGCTTCTTAGACACCCCTCATATTTTTTCGACTGCTGCTGACTCACTAGTAACATGGCAGAACCACTCCCATATCTGCGTTCTTTATGCCTATTGTGTCTCCCTGGTTAAAGGACCACTGTTGCAAAAGATGTTGTATAACTGTGAATAATTAATACCTGCATTGATATTGTTCAGGCTAGGGTTGCACTGATACCAGGTACCGATACCTTTTGTGGTGCGAATGGAGCCCATACAAAATGAATGGACTCAAATCGCATGCAAAGAATCGCTTGCGATTTGAACAGGAATGTGGAGCAATTCCTGTCCAAATCGCATGCCATTTCCTGCACCGCATCAGTGTGAACCCAGGCTTTGCATCCTCTGAGTGCAGGCAAAGCGTTCTCTGGTTAGATGAGGTGTGGTGGTGACCTCACACTCTTCACCTTTCTAATAAGAATGTTTGCACTCCTACATAAAAATTCATTTTCCCCTCAATGATGGCAAGTGGTCCAGGCCCTGAGGTAGCGAAGCCAAATCATGATGTTCCCTCCACCATACTTCACTGTTGGGTTGATGTTTTGATGTTGGTAAGCTGTGTACTTTTTGCGGCACACATGGTGCTGAGTATTGTTCCTGAACAATTCAACTTGTTCCATCATCAGTAGCGCTACAGTTTGGCAAACTTCAGGTGCACAGCAGTGTGGTTTTTTTTTTTTTTTTTTTTGGGGGGGGGGGGGGGGGTTTGGGTTTTGTTATTTTTTAGAACCGTGGCTTTTCCCTGTGATATTGCCATGGACACCCTGCCTGTTCAAAAAACTTACATGTGGTAAAGGGTGACCGAGAGGAGTCGGATGGTTTTGAAATAAACAGTACGCCATAGATTTATTTTTACAAAAACAGAGGTCAAGATATGCCGTCTGAGTTACTTATTCAGTTATGAAAAATGTCATTAAATGACGACCTTCCTCTTGAATGCAGCTTTCAAAACTTTGCTTGAAATTGTCTATCACTCGTGCCAACAGCTGTTGTTCAATCATGAGCACTTCTTGTTGAATTGCATCCTTCAATTCATTCAAATTATGAGGTTTGTGAGTGTACACATGGCTCTTCAGGTACCCCCATAGGAAGAAATCACATGACAAGTCAGGAGACCTTGGGGGTCATGGCACATCGCAGAAATATGAAATGAGGCGCCCAGGGAAGATTTTTCAAAGAACTTCCATTGGTGCATTTGCAGTATGCTTTGTGGCACCATCCTTCTGAAAATAAACATTTCTCATGTTTATTCGTCGTCTTTACAGTTATGGTCATATGAAGTTGTGCAGCATGTCACTGTAATGTTCAGAGTTAATAGTCACTGTTATGCCATTTTCCTGTTACCGCACACCACACTGTAACACGCGCAGAGTGGAAAGGTCTTTTTTTGAGTGTTCCTAGGATTTTCAGGAGCCCAGTAATGAAGGTTCTGATTATTTACTGTTCCATTCAAATGAAAATGAGCTTCATGTTGATCAACATTAAAGAGGAGGTTCAGCCCCCCCCATGAAAAAATTAAAAGTCATCAGCTACAAATACTGCAGCTGCTGACTTTTAATATATGGACATTTACCTGTCCAGGGAGCCCACGATGTCGCCACCCCAGCCAATGTTCGGATTGACTGTCGGGTGCAGTTGCCGCCATTCCTTCTAAGGGAACCCAGCAGTGAAGCCTTTCGGCTTCACAGCCGGTTCCCTACTGCTCATACACAAAGTGCACTGTGCCTTCTAATTGGTCTGGCAGTGGAGAAAGGAGGAGGGGATCAAAAAACGGTAACTGTCCCCCCACCCCCGAAAGGTGCCAAATGTGGCACTGGAGGGGGGAGGAGACGCATAAGCGGAAGTTCCACTTTTGAGTGGAACACTCCACTTTAAATTCTTGACAAAATAGCTGCTGCATTACTGTGATAAACTCACCACTTCGAACAAAGCTGTCGTAAGCAAACAAATGATGATGCAACGTCCACTGCTTCATTGTGACTGAATTGGCATTCCAGTTGGGGGGGACACAATACGCTCACTAAATTAGCAGGTGAGTCAGCGCTCCACTGACAGACAAATAGTCGTTTAAAATCCATAGAAGACTTTTGCAGGAGGGTGGAAAGCTTGATAGGAGAAAAGATGTGCAGTCACCGGCAGCTCCTCGATGGGCATGGGGTCCCCTCAAGACATGTAAACAATAAAGGAGGGCGCCAGATCAGTGTATGTCAAGCATAAACCGCAATTTATTCTGAAAACACTTGCATCTAAAAACACTGTATATTGCACACAGGGCTGGTAGAATGGTGCAGCAGTCTCGATGGACTGGAGAGTAGCCGCAATAGCACACGCCAGGAGCTGCACGATTCTGGATAAAATGAGAATCACAATTGTTTTGCTTAGAATAAAGATCACGATTCTCGACTCATCTTTCACATTATACAAAAAAATTGGGTTAACTTTACTGTTTGTTTTTTTTTAATCCATTGAAGTTTATTTTTTTCCCAAAAAATTGCATTTCAAAGGCCGCTGCGTGAATACAGTGTGACATAAAATATTTCATTGACTGTCATTTTATTCTCTAGGGTCTCTGCTAAAATATATATATATATATATATATATATATATATATATATGTGTGTGTATGTGTGTGTATGTGTGTGTGTAGATAGATAGATAGAGATATATATATATATATATATATATCTCTATCTATCTATCTAGAGAGCGCGCGAGATATATATATATATATATATATATATATATATATATATATATATATATATATATATAGAGAGAGAGAGAGAGAGAGAGAGAGAGAGAGAGAGAGAGAGAGAGAGAGAGAGAGAGAGAGAGAGAGAGAGAGAGAGAGAGAGAGAGAGAGAGAGAGAGAGAGAGAGAGAGAGAGAGAGAGAGAGAGAGAGATATCTCTCTCTATATTATATATATATATATATATTTGGAGGTTCGAAGTAATTTTCCAGCAAAAAATACTGATTTTTAACTTGCAAGCAACAAGTGTCAGAAAAAGGCTCAGTCTTTTAAGTGATTAAAGCATTTGTTACTCAAAAAATAAAATAAAAAATGGATCCTGTCATGGCAGCAAGACTGGGCACAGATGACATGAAATCCTATACTGTACAAGGTGTAAGCCTTAATTTAAAAGAAAAATTTTGGATTTACATCTACTTTAAGGATTTGGTTATAGTTTTACGATAGGCCTGGACATCCTGCCAGGCCTACATTGCTGTTTTCGGGTTTTGCTTCCTCTATGTTGAGGTAACAACTCCTTTGAAGTGTTCTGCGTTAAGCCTATGAATTCCTGGAAATAATGGAGAAGGGAGGGGGTTCAGATTTCTACTGCAATGTGTAACTGCTAGCCAAGACTGTCATGGCTGACGTAAGATTTCCAAACAACATGTCCGCTAGCTACAGCTTTTTGTGTGTCCAGTGTGTGATGATATTACAGGGGTGTGTGGCGGGCCCAGTTGCAGTGTGACCCACACTGTCCCTGTCTCCCGCGGGGGGATGGGTTCCGGTGTTATTTTGTGCTGCCCCCCCCAAAATTATTGAGCACCACTGCTTTCTATCACCTGAAATGCCTAGCTATGCCTTCCTCTCTGTAAACTGACAACGGTATATCATGGCTGCTGGGCCCCGACTCCGTTTTCAGTTTATGTACCTCTGTCATCCACAGCTCCCTTCTGTCATCCTCTCCTCCTCCCTTCCTTGCCTGTCAGCGTGTGACAGTGTCGTTCCCCCCCCCCCCTTCCCCTCCTGCTGCTGGAATAACATCTACTTATTTATACTATCATCGCTGTCCCCTAATCCTGTGTGTGTTTTTATTAAAAAAAAGTGCAGTATATACCTCATTTCAGAGCAGCGCTCACGTGGCCGGCTCTCTCCTCCTCCCCTCCCGACTGACGTCAGCGGCCGGTCATTGAAGGGTATATACTGTATTTTTTTTTTAAATCACACACACAGGATAGGGAGACAGTGCTGATAGTATAAGGCTCCATGCACACTAGGAGCAGAAGAAACGTTAACGTCTTTAGCTTAAAAAACGTGGCATAAAAAACACAAATAGAAAGCATATTGTACAAAGTTTAGGTGAGTCTATGAGAGTTTAAGCATTTTAGTTTATAGGCGTTTTTTGCACTACACACCCCTCTGCAAAAGTTTTACTCCCAGAATGCATTTCACACTGCATTGCATTTTTACTAAAAAACGTTGAAACTTGACGTTCAGAAGAGATAAGAGGAGTTTAGGAGAGACTGACGTTTTTACAGCTCCTAAACATCTCCAGAAAACGCGATGGAGAAAGGTTTTTTTTCCTGGCTCTGAACGTCCTTGACAGAAAACGCCTTTAGAAGTTATAATGTGCGAATACAATAGTAGTGCTTCTAGAGGCAGGAGAAAAAAACGTCAAACGCCTGTAGAATCTACGTTTTTTTAAGTCCAGTGTGCCTGGAGCCTTAAGATGTTCGAGTGGCTTAACAACCACTTTAAACTGACCTCATTTACAGACTTGAAGGTCATCCCTTTAATCGCTAAAAGTACAGACAAATACAATGTTTCTTTTTCTCTCTCAGCCACTGCTTTTTTTTTTTTTTTTTTTTTAAGACAGCTGTGAGCAGGAGAACTGCTCTGCACTGTTTACATGTATTGTGGAAATTGACAGATTAAGATCGTGAGGGGGGTTGAATCGAGATTTTTTTTTTTTTTTAATGATTTTAATCGTACAGCTCTACCGCCTCTACGGTGATTGGCACTATCTTCCAGGTACCGTAATATGTGGCTGCCCTGCTGCTAAGTGAACACAGCAGGTCGCTTGCTCCACATGGATGTCATTCTGAGAACACTTTACATTTTCTCAGTGAATGTAGATTTTTTTTGACTGGACGAGGTTGAGATCCTGATGTCACCGCCCCACCTCTTACAATTGGAGAATGCTTTGCAATCATTGAGGAAATGCAAAGTGTTTTTTTGAATGGTGCCCATGCTGATCGATTTGAGTTCTTGTGTTCATTATGCTTTAGGGCAGCTGCTTGGCATGGAATTCAGAGGCTAATGGTGATCACTGCTGTTCATACTACAGTGATTTCAAGCTTTCTCTGGGATCGGCCACATAAGACACTTATATACTTACATTAGTCCAAGCTGGAACCAAGTAACTATGCAAAATAGTCCATGCCTAAACATCAACTTAGAAGAAAACTGGAGTGGCAATTTAATTTTAAATGAGAAATGATGATTTCTTCCCTGTATGAAGCTAAAATGGTTAAGTGGTTAGCAAGCACGAGGGTTGGTGGTATACTGTACCTAACTGAAAACCTTCTTCTTTTATTTAATTTTTTTTATTTAATTTTTTTTTTTTTAATTTTTTTTTTTTTTTTATTGGTTTGAGAAATGTGGCAAGGTGTTGAGGGATTTTCTTTTATCTCGGTTTCAGGTTCCATACAGACTCCATGCGGTGCTAGTTCACGAAGGCCAGGCTAATGCAGGCCACTACTGGGCTTATATATACAGCCATACCAGAAAATGCTGGCTCAAGTACAATGATATCTCTGTGACTGAGGCCACCTGGGAAGAGCTGCAGAGGGACTCTTTTGGCGGCATGAAAAATGCTAGCGCTTACTGTCTCATGTACATCAATAATAAGCTGCCATACTTGATTGCAGGTAAGAAACTCTGGAAAAAATACAGATCCTGAGGTCCTTAATAGTTTGCAAGTATAGCAATTCATGAAAGCCAGTCTGCTTTCTCTTTACTATAGACCCTAGAATATGTAATTATTTTTGACTGGCTGCTATATAATACTAAGCTTTGCACATCATCAGCAACTAGGTAAATGCTGAAAACTGTAACTGTAAATACTACTAAAGTGCAAGATATTTAGGTCTTTTTTCACTTAACTTTGATGATCTTCAAAGTTCCTACATTCCAAGCTCAGCCTGTATACAGCACCTTGACGTCTGTCCAAGACTGATGATGGGTCTGGGACTAGAGTAGATTTAAAGAATATTTCCAAGCATGGCTATGTTATACATAGTTACAAAGATCCAGCTTGGACCCATGTACCTATGTATATACCTTACTGGCCGAATCCCCTTAGAAATGATTGAAGAAGACACTGCTACTCCCGTGATCTCCATTTGCTTCCGGGCTCCATGCCGAGCGGCTGGCCTGATGCATTGTGAATACAGGAGGTTGGCTGCTCAGCATTCCTTGCCTTGCATTTTCTGAAAGAGTGCAAAGCATTCTCTGATTGGACAAGGAGAAGAGTGTGACGCAGGGTCGCTGATAGGGAGGGTCCACCGGTCCTCCTGTAGGGGGCCCAGGTACTCGGAGAGAGGGGGGGCGGACAGCAGGAGGATCGGTGGAGCAGAGAACGAAGTATGACAGAACAATGCCCTTTCACCCAGCAACTGAAAGCTGAGAGACACAAATGGCTGGATTTAGGGTGTGCTAGGGTGGGTTGAGTTCACCCAGATTTCAGTTCTGCCCCCCAGGCTGGCCGGTGGATGTACCTGGCCAACGGTTGCTGAGCTCCTTCCCCCATCCCCACCCACCCACCCACAGGACCAGGGCAAGGAGATGGCAGCCTAAAAACTGAAGCAGTGAGAGAAGAAGAGGCAAAGAGGAAAGAGCCAGGAGGAGGTGCATATGAGACAGGATCACTCTTACTGTAGATTGCATTGGACTGTACACACACATTTTGATTACGGAGTGGGGGGGGGGGGGCTGGAACGGGGAGTTAGTGGAATATGTGCATAATTGTTTGGGGAGAATTTGGCTTGAAGATGGAATTTTGTTTATTTATGTATGACGGAATGTTTGGGACCACTAATAATGATTTTCATTTTGCTTTTTAATGCGAGGGGGTAAGGAGGGTCCATCGGGTACGCTGTACGGAGCCCCATTATTTCTAACAGCGTCCCCGATGTGACATCACCATCTCGCCTTTCCTCCTCACCTCCGGAGAATGCTTTGCATTAATTCAGTTCTCTGAATGGCACCTGTGCCGAGTGGCCAATTTCTTGTGTTTATCAAGCAGCAGGGCAGCAGCTGGGTGTGGGACTTGGAAGAAGGTGGAGATCACTGAAGTAGTAGAGTTTACTTCAGTGATTTCCAGCTTCCAGGTATTGGCCAGGTATGGTATGTACATAGTTACATTGGTCCAAGCTGTACCAAAATAACATCAACTTCTACTGCTGTTCAAGGCAAGCCGGCAATTACCATCCACTTTCCAAACACAGAAGGGGTGCTAGTCCAGCGCGCCGTGGTACATGCACAAATGAAAAATACAGTCTGGTAGAAGCACAGCATGTGTTAAACGTGTGTTACCTGTCTCTCTCTCTCTCCCCAGTGTGTTATTTTGTACCATCAAGCTGCTTTTATGGTCTGATTTTGAATTAATAAAGTGTTTCTCTGCCTGTAACAATATACCTATGTATAATGTAGCCATGCCTGGAATTATTTGTTGAGCCTGTGAATTTTAACTTTTGAAGTTGCATATCGTAAAGAATTCACTCTTTTAAATACAATAATTGTTTTTAATTTTTTTATCATTCTTTGTGCTGTTATGTCAGTGCTGGTAATCTCATGAGGTGACAGCAGTGGACCCATGTCTGCATAGTGTATGTTGAAGTGGCCACCTGTAGCCTCCATGGGAAGTTTGTGACAGGGTGACAATGGAGAGGTACGGTTACAGGACAGTGTGGTCTCCCTATGACCGGAAGTGTCAGAGCTTCATGGCAGGATCACCAGGTGGTGGTGTATTGAAAGCTGCAGATTTAAAAATATTGAAAATGTTTACATACATTTTGAACAAAAAATGAGCTGCTCAGTTAAATTGAAAGATGAATACAGCCTGCATAAAATCCAGAGGCTCCACAGGTACCAACGCAGTACCCCTAATATTGTACTCCGAGGATTCTTTTTCCATAGGTGCATTAGTTTGCATTTAGAAACATTGGTCAAAGCTGGAAAGTGCAGTTCAATCTTCCAGCAATGCCAAATCACGTTCCATGCTACAAAACAACTCCAGGAATGTCAACCCTGCTCTTCGCTTGTTGCTTTTACAGGGTGACACTAAACTGAAAAGCACTTGCCATAATTAGCTGCAATATAAAGTGTGACTTTTAGGAGTAATTTTATAATTGATTGTTGCACAGACTCTGAAACTGGACAGCTGGAGGATAGAATCGGCACTCTCCCACTTCACTTTGTGCAATACGTCAGAGCGGACAACCGAGGGTTTGAACATGAAGTGGAAGAATGGGAAGAAGCTCACTCCTGCAAAATGCCCCAGATGGAACCTGTTGTAACCTCAGAAGAAGAGGCCTCTTCCCCTTGCAACGGTAATTTGAAAGTTAAGGTTAATTGTGCTTTAGCAGCATCCTATGCATTTTTTTTTTTTGTTTTTTTTTTAATGTAGACCTCAGACTTAAAGACAGTGTTTTTTTTTTTTTTTTTTCTTAAATTAATTTGTTAGATATGCTCTGTGCAGTGGTTTTGCACAGAGCAGCCCCGATCCTCCTCTTCTCGGGTCCCCTGCCGGTGCTCCTGGCCCCTCCCTCCTGCCGAGTGCCCCCATAATAAGCAGCTTGCTATAGCTGCACCCGAGCAGGCTTGCTCTCGAGCCACTGCTCTATGTCTATTCACACATGGAGCATGGCTGGACCTTGCCAAGCTCCCTTCTCGTTGGCTCACTGTCTATGATTGACAGTAGCGGAAGCCTATGGCTCCTACTTGCCATCTCAGCCAATGAGGAAGAAGAGACTTGGGAGAGCTGCTGCTCTCATACACATCCATGGATCGAAATGGGGCTCAGGAAAGCATTTGGGGGGGCTGCTGCACACAGAAGGTATTTTTACCTTCATGAATGAATTCATGAAGGTATAAAACCTTCAGCCTTTACAACACCTTTAAAGCACTCCTCTCCCTTCTTCATAACTCTGCCCTGCTCACAGCTAGACAGTATTGGTGTGCGGCATATGTTTAGCCCTGCTTATTTGCCTCCCCTGCAAGTCTTTCAGTATAACAGTTTTAATGGAGATTGCTGGATATTTAAGCCTACACAGCAAGCAGTATCAGTAAGTGTCTTGCTGTGTCCAGGATATTCTTAATCTGAATGTCAGCTGGGAAATGTATTTAGAGCAATGCCTGTTATCTTGCTGAAGATTCAGAGTAATAGGTGTTTACAGGAACATGTGGTTTACAGAAAGTTGTACATTTTTTTTGGCTCCATTTACACCTATGACAATTGGTGTGCTGCATATCTTAGGGGGATATTGTCCACATTACCATTCATCCCATAGTAATGCACATTTTGCTGGAAATCGTGCCAAAAATGTAGCAGTTTGGATATTTTCCTACACGTTGCTCCCATGGTGCATCTAAAATGAATAGATGTGAATAGAGGATCTTTATTTAGGAAAGAAGTGTTCATAAAGGTTTTTGTGGAAAAAATGTTTTAGTCATTTTAAACATGAAAATATATATATATTTATTTGAGCAGCTCCAAGCAAGAAGTGACATTTTAGTCTGTGAATTTCTGGTGCTATTTAGGAAATATGTTAACTGTGTTCCCTCAAAGTGGAAAAATAAGTGCCTATATTGTTTTAAATCCAGTCTCTCCCTGCTTTACACATGCTCAGTTACTCTTCATTTTTGGCATTGTGCCAAAAATCAGAGCCACTAGATGCTGTTCTACTCTGCTGCTCAGGGGCTATAGGCTTCAGAAAAATGTCAGACTCCAGCAAGAAGAAACGCAAGTATTGCTGAAGGCAATTTACAGCACATGCTAATTTTGGTAGCATAATTCTTATTGTTGAATGTATGTTCCTTGCTAAAGAACGGTATTTCTTTTAAGTTATGAGTAAAGTTCTGCTTTAAGAGACAAAATTGTCAACTGTGCGGTTTTAGAAGGGGCATCCTTTCACCTCTGGGATTCTGCTAAGAAAATTACTATGGGGTATTTCTTTTTCTTTATTGCAGCAGCAATTCCTAGGCTTGCCTCTTATGAAGACTCTATCAGTCTGGCTCCACATTTCTTGTTATCGCCCCCACTCCCGCATGCAAGTCTCCAATCTTCTAAACTGTAGCTAGGCAACCCCTGGGACTGGTGCCGCAAGCGGCACACACAGCTTTTTTGCCGGCACTCGACTCCCTCCCCTTCAGCAGAGCAGCGCATGAAAATGTCAGTGAGACACTAATGCATTCCAATTTCAGAGTTCCCTACGCCGCACCTGCACTGAGGGGGACGCACTCTGTCCCCACACATTGTAAAAGATGGGAAACATTGTTTGGTTCTCTAACTTTGCTGTGATCGTCAGCTTTTGTAATGGGTAAGAGATTGGGTGCAGTTCTGCTAGAGGGGTGGTCCCTGTTTCCAGGAGGTTTACAGTGGTGGGACAGATGAGCAGATGGGTTCAGTGTTAGGACAGATGAGAAGGTGATTCAGTAGTGAGACAGAAGAGCATGGGGATACGGCGGTGGAGCAGATGTGCAGGGAGGTACAGTGGTGGGGCAAATGAGAAAAGGGGGTACATTGATGGGGCAGATGAGCAGGGGCGTTACAGTGGTGGGACAGAAGAGCACCTGGGGAACAATGGTAGGGGGGATGAGAAGGGTGTTCAGCGGTGGGACAGAAAAGCAGCGGGGTACAGTGATGGGGCAGATGAGCAGGGGGTTACAGTGATGGGGCAGATGAGCAGGGGGTTACAGTGATGGGGCAGATGAGGGGGGGGTTTCAGTGTTGGGCCAGATGAGCAGGGGGGTTCAGTGTTGGGTCAAAGGAGAAAGGAGGTACATTGGTGGGACAAATGAGCAGGGGGTTACGGCAATGGGGCACATGTGCAGAGGAGAAAGGAGGTACATCAGTGGAAAACATGAGCAGGGGGTACAGTTGTGGGACAGATGTGCAGGATGTACAGGGGTGGGGTAGAAGAGCAGGGGGTACAGTGATGGGGAAGGTTAGAAAAGGGTTTACAGTGGTGGGGCAGATGAACAGATAAGTTCAGTGTTGGGACAGATGAGAAGATGGTTCAGCGGTGAGACAGAAGAGCATGGGGGTACGGCGGTGGAGCAGATGTGCAGAAAGGGGTTACATTGGTGGGGCAGATGAGAAAGGGGGTACATTGGTGGGGCAGATGAGCAGGGTGGTACAGTGATGGGGCAGATGAGCAGGGTGTTACAGTGGTGGGGCAGATGAGCAGAAGGGAAAGTGATCTGAGGTGTAAAGGTGCATGAATTGAGGCTGATCTGAGGCGTGAGAGTGCAGGATGTTAATTTCTCACTACTAGTAGTTTACAGCATTTACTTTTTAAAAAATCCTTTTCATGATTGAGTGTGAAGTTGACTTTTTTTTCTTGTTATAACATCGGAACGCTCAATTTCTTTGAAAACCTTTTTCGGCACGCTGTGCTGAAAAGGTTGCCTACCCCTGTTCTAAACTAACTGCTTTGTGATGTCTTGTGTAACCTAATCTGCAGAAATCATTACATTGTGTCGGTGAAACTTGAGCCCAAATGGTAGAGTGTCTTCGGATGAGACCAAAGGGGCAGGGAGATGTTGCAAAAGTATTGGGATGCCTCCCTTTACACGCACATGAATTTTAATGGCATCCCAGTCTTAGTCCGTAGGGTTCCTTATTGAGTTGGCCCACCATTTGCAGCTACAACAGCTTCAACTCTTCTGGGAAGGCTGTCCACAAGCGCATTTGTGAGAACAGGCACTGATGTTGGACAGAAGGCCTGGCTCGCAGTCAGGCTCGGGTTGAGGTCAGGACTTCTTGCAGGCCAGTCAAGTTCCTCCACCCCAAACTCTCTCATCCATGTCTTGCTGGACATTGCTTTGTGCACTGGTCCAAATCACTTGGTGGAAGGGTGATTATGGTGTGGGATTGTTTTTCAGAGGTTAGGCTTGGCCCCTTTCTTCCAGTAAAGCAACTCTTAAGGCATCAGCATACCAAAACATTTTGGACAATTTCATGCTCCCAGCTGGGAACAGTTTGGGGATGGTTCCTTCCTGTTCCTTCCAACATGTCTGCCCACCAGTGCACAAAGCAAGGTCCAAAAAGACATGAATGGGGTGGAGGAACTTGACTGGCCTGCACAGTGTTCTGACCTCAACCCGATAAAACACCTTTTGGGATGAATTATAGCGGAGACTGCAAGCCAGGCCTTCTCGTCCGCATCAATGCCTGACCTCACAAATGCGCTTTTGGAAGAATAGTCAAACATTCCCATTGACACTCCTAAACCTTTGTTTACAGCCTTCCCAGAAGAGTTGAAGCTGTTATAGCTGCAGAGGGTGGTCCAACTCAATGTTGAACCCTACGAACTAAGAATGGGATGCCATTAAATTTCAGTATAGTGTATAAATTGTATGTAGTAGATTTATGATCTACCATCTGATAGGTAAATTTAGTGAATTGCTCGTTATAGGAAGTTAGATTTGCCTCTGTTCCAGCTTGGCTGACGTTGCATGCAGTTCCACATTGTGCCGGTGGGTGTCGTTGTCACCATCGGTGGGTGTTGGAAAAGCAACGTGTTAAAGCGTATGAGTGCTCCTCTGTCCTGGAGACAACTCGGTGGAGGTGGTCCTCCGAATTGCATTCTGGGAGCGGGTATTTATGGGACAGACGCCATGTTTAGGGGTTCGTTTTCAGCCACCTGCTGGCCCTCCTAGCCGACAGGTATGTGTTAGAGTACCACCTCGTGGTCCTCCGTTCCGGAGGCCCGCGTGGGTGGGCCCAGAAGCCTGTCTGGGGCCTTCCACAGCAGCCGAGGAAGGGTCCTGAGCTGTCTATCCCGAGTGAAGAAGCTGGACAACCGAGAAGATCCCAGGGGAGGACCCGTCATGGAAGGATCATGCAGAGTGCTGGTCTGGAGAGGGGCCTGGTGACTTGGTTGGAGGACGTATTCTGAAGTAGCCTTTTTGCATTGTACTGCCGGGTTGGCTTAAAGGTTCAAGTACTGTGTCTGACATTCATCGTGAACCAATACATCCTGTGGCAGAGGATCGTACGGGTTTATTTCAAGCAAGTCTGTGGCAGAGACTTTTGTTCGTGCTACGTACTGGCTGCTAGGCAAGTGAGAGAGGCCTATCCAGGCGAGCAAAGATCGTGTCCCAAAAAAGGGGATTGCATTCAATTACAGTATTCAACTTTAAAGGATGTCCTAAAGAAACCTAAAGAAAGGTATTTGAGCTTCCCTGCAGTTTTCCTCCTGTTTCCTGCTACTTCCTTCGTTACTTGGTTCAATAAAGCATTGAAAACGTACTCAAGTGTTGGTGCTTATATCATCCAGAGGTAAACTCAACGGAACCCTAGACCCGGTGTCAGTGAAACAGGTATCGAGAGTGAAGGTAACAGCCCACTTAAACCAGCAGCTCCACCGAGAGTTAGTGCTACATGTACATTCACATCAGTCCCTGCCCTCAAGGAGCTTACAATCTAAGGTCCCTAACTCACATTCATACATACACATACGAGGGCCAGTTTGGACAGGAGCCAATTAATCTACCAACATGTCTTTGGAGTGTGGAAGGAATCGTAGTACATGGAGGAAACCCACACAGGCACAGGGAGAGCATGCAAACTCCAGGCAGGTAGTGCTGTGTTTGGGATTCGAACTGAAAAATGTTTATATTATATATATATATATATATATATATATATATATATATACACGCATACATACATATATATACATATAGTCTACTGCGTAAATTGTTGGCGCTGTAAAAGTACCTGTAGTAGTAATAAAATCTTTCAACTTTCAGATTGCCATGTACTGCTTGTGGTAAAATCCTATTTTCATTTCCACATTGTATTTCAGCTATTTCTAGCCTACTCCTATTAATTTAAACAACCTTGAAGTTTGTGAAGTGGTTGTAAAACCTCAAGGTAGAATGCCTCTTCCCCCCCCCCCCCCCTTTTACCCGAGTCCGATCCAAACCAGTGATGTGCAAGAGCGCATCAGCTCCAGCCGCTGTCTTCCTCCTCATTGGACAGATTGATTGCAGTGGGAGCTATTGGCTCCCGCTGCTGTCAATAAAACCAGTGACAACAGGAGTGGGGGGCAGGGCTGAGTCCCGCTGTCTGTGTCAATGGATTGCACAGAGCAGATAAGTATAGGCATGTTTGTTGTTTTTATTTAAAAAGAAAAAAAGAGGGTTTACAGCCCCTTAAACCTACTTTGTGAACATCCCCACACATTATAGTTCTTGAATTCTGTGACATGTATTCACTATGGCCTGTGAGTAGACACTGCTATGTCACACAGTTCAGAGCCTGCCTTCTGAACTACAGAGGTGCTGAGAGGACTTTTAGGAGGCAGAGGCAGTACGGGAAATCTCTGCCTGGAGGCAGTGAGGTACTATGGGATATGTAGTCCTTAAAAATTGAAAGAAATAGCACAAAGTATCCCCCATTAGAGACGGGGTTTTGGAGGCGACGTGAACACCAAATTAAATTTAAAAAGATACATTTTATTACAAAAGAAATAAAATGTATCTTTTTAAATTCTATTTGGTGTTCATGTCGCCTACAAAGTCCTGTCTCTAATGGGGGGATACTTTGTGCTATTTCTATATCCTAGGGATGTTAGCGACAGGGCGCTAGGTCTTGTTTATGGTGGAAACCTTTTCTAGGAATTGAAAGAAAACCGCAGACAAGAAGCTGCAAAATGTACATGGAATCCAGGAGGTTGTGGAAAGAGATGACCAGCAGACAGGCAGAACTAACAAACATGAAAGGAGATTTTTCATGTAAGCTGATATTGGATTGTGAAATAAACAATTGTTTTATATTGATATTATAATGCTGAGGTTATAAAAAGAATGTGACCATATATTTCATGTAAAACCATTGGTTCCTTTTTATTTATTTATTTATTTTTGTTTATATGAGAGTGCAATAACCATACAAAATAAGTTACAATCCTCCACATTACAAGGGTCTGTTTGATACAGCTATGTACACTCAGGAGTTTTTAGGGTTAAAGATATAAAGAGAAATACTTGTATGTCTTTTATGTGATGTGGGTCTTCCATTTTGCAGGCTCCCCTTTGGCTAGTGAGGATTCTACAAGGTCTTTATCCTCTGAACATGCAATGATTGCCAAAGAACAGACTGCTCTTGCTATTACTAAAACAGCTGAGGCATATGAAAGAAATGGTGTGGAGGCTGCACTGAAGGAGGTGACACATTTTATTATATATTTATGATTTCTCTCATTTATTGTTGCTGTGGTCTTTTATCAGTTTAGAGTATTAACTTTTCAGAGAACATCCGATGCTAATAATAATTCTGCTTTCATTAGAAGGTAGGATTGGTAGTTCTCCTACCTAATTTCATGATTCATAGCCCTGCGACTCTCTTAATACACTGCTAGTCCATTGGAGACAATGATCTTTTCTGCCTACATCACTTCCAGGAAACATAGGAGCCAGACCCAGAATGCTTTTATACTATTGGATCCTAAACTAGAACTATAAGCAAAACTTTTTTTTTTTTATTTTGAATAGAGCAAGGGAGGGTTAATAATGCCTTTCAGGTATTTTTTTTTTTTTCGCCATCTGTGTCCCTCTGTGAAGATTTTGTTTTACTTCCTGTCTCATAGCCAAACAGAAAGTGAGATGAAGAAGTTCCTGCAAATTAGGAGATGTATGGGAATTTTTTATTTTTGTTGAATCGTAATTACCTTGGTGGATGCAGCATCGGTCCCCCACCGGCTCGAACACGAAGAACCGAGCAATCTAACACCACCGATCAGTTCTCACAGAGAGCCATGACTGTTAGTCACCGGCTCTCTGCTCTGCCCCCTCTCTCGCTCACTGGAGAGCTGGGCTGTGAGGGAGGCGGGAGTAGGCTGCTCGCTGAGGGGCTGAGCCGGGTGCTGGTCCAGGCATGTGGGAGGATCCTGACCATATGGTCGCAATCCTTCCCGAGCCTGGGACGGCTCTGTGATGTCATCTGACAGAGGGCTTCAGCCCGTTGTCTGCTGAATACAGGTCACAGGAGTGCAGAATGACCTACCCCTCTGTGATCCACAGGGGAGTACAGCCAAACAAGCTTTGACTATACCTCTCTAAGGCTATTTCTTGGGAACCCCCAGGTCACCAGAAATGGTAACCACATTGGAACATTTCCCCTCTAAAATTTGGGATTTTCTTTTTCTTTTAGTGATAATGGTAAACCGAACAAATGCAGTGAATCTCCATAACAGGGACAAAGAAAGCAACAAAAACTGACAGGTGTTCTAACCCCACTCCACTCTATCCAAAATGAAAAAAAAAAAAAACAAGTTTTGACTTTTAGTTACACTTAAATAGACAACAGTATTAATGTCACCATAAGTGGGTGAGCATAGTAAGGCAGAAATGACTTTCATTGCACTGTAGGGAATACCTAGAGGACGGTGCCATCATCATGATGCAAGGAACCATGGGAAGAAAGTCTTTGTATACACTAATAGTGGCTCAATATATCACAAAGTGAATTGAATTCCTGATGTGGCAGATTATTAGAATTTGCACTGTTATTTATTACATGTCCAGAGTAAGCTATTGTTCAACATGTGCATTCTGTGCTTAGTGACTATGCAAAATGAATTACTAATTCCCTAGTAGATATTTTTGACATCTATTCCAGTACATTGTTTAACATAAAATGGTGCAACTCCAACCAGTGGATAGGGTGGGAAAAGGTTAGAACTTCCCACTAAGATTACATCTGTCACCTAGACAGGAGGCAAGAAGAAATCTCTCCAGTGGGAACACAAATGAGAATTTGTTTTTATTGCCATCTGTGTCCCGTTGGCAAATTTTTTCTTTCACTTATTGTTCTGACATCTATAAAATTGACTGAAAGTAAAGGGAAATGTCCCTTATTATGAGGACAAGTTTTATTTCTCCCTTTTGGTCCTTTCTTCTTCTTCCTGTGCGTCCTGGTATAACCCTTTGCCACACCCACATTTATTTAATGTTTGGTACTGTTGGCAAGCCCTTGCATGGGTACATTGAGCTGTAGCTCAGCAGTCTGGTCATATAATACTTTGTGTACATTTCTTCGAGTTACTTCACCGTCTTTCCTACCTGTCCTTTTCTTGCTTTCCTTTGCTGAAGCCACAGCCATTTCAACCAGAGCCAGAGGAGGCCAGTCAGTCTGAACCCAGCCCCCCTGATAAGTCAGTGGAGAAGGAACAGCAGCCCAGCTCCCAACTGTCCGAGGTGGAGATTCCCAGTGTGGGGAAGATACTCGTTAGATCTGATGCTGATGGATATAATGAGGAGGTACAGAGCTTATCTGCCCCAACCCCACTAATGCTTGAGTTGTTGTGGTTCCAGGCTACACCTTTAAATTGGCTGGGGTATGAAATGTTTGTTAAATAAGGGTAGTCATGGGGCCAGGGCACACCAAGGTCATTACAAAAAAACAAAAGAGGGTGCACCAGCCTAGTGCATTACCGCACCACATTTATTTATGATCAACAAGAATAATACTCACAAACGTGAATTCTAATCGCTCATCGAGCTACTCATCTATAGTCCTAGATTTAACACACTCCAGAGTTCAGGATCCCATTGAGGTCTTCTGCACTCTGGAGTGTTGAAAGTCTAGGACCACTGGGCTATAGATGAGCGATTTAAATTCACATGTTTGTGAGTATTGTTCTTTTTGATCTTAAAAACAATGCGGTGGGATAATGCACTAGGCTGGTGCGCCCTCTTTTGTTTTTTTTTGTTTTTTTTGAGGGCAGCAAGGCTTTTAGCATTCCCCAGCAACGTGTTTTCATCTTTTACACCTGTTCCAGGTTATCAGACTTAGGCGCAGGAGACATTGTGTCCTTACCACCAAGGTCATATATTTTCATGTGTGGAGGCCATTTTTTCATGCATGCAGGCAGCAGAGTATTGTAGCATAGCATATGCAGTCTATCATATCTGTAAAGCCTCTGCCTATGCGATACTAGGGTACTATGTAAAGGCAATTGTAGCAGCCCAGGGACAGATTTCAACAGGAACTGGGGCTTAATCTTTGATCTCAAGGTGGTCACTCGGTAAAACTGCAGCAGAAGAGAAGAGTACATCAGTTTGTTGAAATGTTTAGACTTCTGCGGAAGTCCCAAATCTCAGGATGCTGTTATGCAAATACCGACTTCACACCAGAATGCTTCCTCCTCCTTGCTATTGAGCCCTGTTTTTGGAGGACAGTCCTAATGACCAATTGTGAGGCTTGGGAGATGATGGGCGCAAGGCTCGACCTAATGGGATGAAAGTTAGGGCTCTTTTTTGATGTTATACATATATAATTTGTATTTATTTTGTAGAATCTTTAAAAAAAAAAAAATCCTATTGTGCGAGCCTGTCTGCTCAGTGGCTTAGTCATGGTCTGCTTTATTTTATATCTTCTGATTGGTGTGTTTTATTCTCATTCATTCGTGTTAGACGATGCTGTGTCCTGCCATGCAAGGTGTTATCCTGGCAATACTCAAAGCCCGCCAGATCTTTGATCGTGATGGGCCAGAAGCAGGGCTTGTTAAGGTATTTTTAAATTGTCCTAACACTCAGAAGACTAATCCCTTTCCAGATTTTGCTGTGCATTCTAACGTGTGTGCTGTTGTTAAAGAAAGTGAACCTAACATCTGTTAGTTAAGCCCATGTTTGAAGAGTGCATAGTTTTTAACTAATAATTTGAAGGGACATCTTGTGGTTGAATTGGTGTATCTAACCAAGTGGTTGGCGGTCTGTATATGCATAAGGGTCTTAGGATGGCCCGTGATGCTTCAAAGCCTGGAAGATACTATATTCAATTTTTCTTACAAAATGATAAATACTTAGAATTCAAAATGTTACTGATGTAGAATCGTAGTATTAATAATCACAAATGTGCCATCTATAGCATTTGTTCTTTAATGATCTAGGGTAGTGGTTCCCAATTTCAGTCCTCAAGTGCCTACAAGTCATGGCTTCAAAATTACCCTTAGATGAAATAGTTGTCTTAAAGCGGACCTTCAGACATCTTTTCAACTTTCCATTTATTAAATCTTCTGCCCTTGTTGTTTTAACTTTGGATAGTAAAACATTTTTTTTCTGCCAGTAAATACCTTTTACAGCCCACTTCCTGTTTCTTGTCTGTTCATTAGCCTAGGCTTATGACATCATGCACAGATCTCTCTCACTCTCCTGAGAGTTTGCCAGGAAGGGTTGGGGGATGAGTCATAAGAGGGCCAATGATAGCTGCAGAGCTGGAGGTGTGCCTCTGTGTAAATCCAGTAAGTGAACAGGCAGTAGCTTCAGCTGCCCACAGTTAAAATGGATGCAGCCAGTGGAGGGAGATTTCTGCAGAATCACAGTATATATAAAATATGCAAAGTGGTTGGAGTGAAGCTTAGAATGGCAAAGATGTTTTATTACAAATTATGTGAGCAGAGTGCAGATCTTCTTTAAATACCATACCATTGACATTAATTTAGAACACCTGTGCAAGGTGAAGAAAACATACATGACCTGTTGGGGGATATTTGAGGACTGAGGTTGGAAAACACTGATATATGAGTACTATTAAGGCGAACATGGCATGGCTTAAAACATTTTTTGTTCTGAATTACTGGCAGCTTGTGTTGCCCGCAAGCCCTTGTGTTGGTTGTCAGATCTATCACCTATGGAGCCTGTTGGATCTTACACTATGTGGTCTTAACTTCTGCCCACATCTTCCAAGCTGCACCTGTTACTTAGCGAACAATTGCCAGGGCTTCTACTGCCCACTGAGGTTCTGCCATTTAATATTTCAGTGATGAGGGATGCGCATAGCATCAAAAAAGTATAAGGTTCAGTCTCAACATAGGAACGGTTGAGGGCCTAATATGGAGGACCAGATGGCTTTTTAGGAGGCGCAACTTTTAGACTAATACATGTACTTGCAGGTACCAAAAAGATGGTATTACCTTAGAATTTTTTTTTGGAAAGTCGAGTTCAATTTGTTGTCCAGTGTACAGATGTGAAGGACATAGCAGGTTATAATTAGTGTCACTAAACCCACATCATAAAAAACTTTTAATAAATGGTGTATTACATGCTGTTCATACTCAGTCAATATGAGATACGTTTTCTGTCTCATCTGTTCATGGCCCTAATTCGGCTAGAGATTTTGCAGCTGTGATGGCAGCTCTGCACATGCTCAGTTTTCAGTGAGTTTCTATGCTGAGTATTTTCTCCCTATCACATCTGAGCAGCCCATGTGACTATAGAGTCACATATGTAGGTGTAATACACAGTGGTAAATGACAGCTTACTCCTTCTCTCCTCCTCCATGCCCACGAACAAGCTAAACACAATGGGGGTGGGATATTACATGTAGATTAATGGAGGCTTCACCTCCCTCTTATTCTAGGACACAGGCTGGAGGGGCATGACACCGTAAAGGTGTATGGAAAAACACTGCGCTAACAAAATAAACAAAAGGGGGGGGGGGGGGGGGCAGCTACATACAATGTGACGAAGACGATACATACATGATAGAAAAAATGTAGCGCATAATAAATGTGTGTGTGATCAAAGTACAAAGAATGTTCCTCAATTGTGCTTCAATCAAAGTATTGGTGAATGGAAAGTCAATGGATAAGTGAATAGGTGACAAATGTAATGTCCCACTACAAAAATATGGATATAATCCAGAGGTGGTGTTCTGATAGTTGGCAGAAGGTTAGATCCGCAGAGAAAAAACACATCAACCAGATGAAGAAATCATGGGAAGGGTGGTCTGTAGAAAACTCTTACCAGATCCTGTGGATTCCCTTGTTAGCGACAGGGAATCAGATGAGCAGTGTGCCACCCAGGGCATAAGGAAGGATGTCCCGACACTCGAACCGTCCATGCTGGACTCTGCGTGGATCTCCGGGGGTCGCCAGGTGGGTCCTCGCAGTGGATAACCAGGGTACGGATCAGAAAGGCAAAGACCTCTCTCATGGAATTGGAGTAAGCACTTAGAAGGGACAATGTAAAATAAACAATGTGTGTTTAGTATCACTTTAGTCTATTCACGGTCATTGAAATAATTAGCATATATATATACCGGCATGAAACCCAGAAGCTAGCGGCAGATACTGTAGAAGGAGTGCTTACTACAGGGATTGCCAGCTTCCCCAGGGATCGGCCAGATATTGCACATGCATGCTTTCATTGGTCAAAGCTAGACCACTGTAAAAAAAAAAAAAAATCCATACCTGAAATTCAGCTTTAACAGCAACAAGGAATTTTGTAGTGAAGTTGCTACTAAAATCAAGATACAGTACCTTTTCTAGTGCCCTTAAAGCATGCAACCTAAGGAGTTCATCCTCTGCATTGTGTAAAAAAGGCTGTTTGATCCTGACTTCTCTGATCCTCCCCTTCTTCCAGAGTCCCCTACTCTATCTCCTGATAGTACAGATGCTAGGGGAAAAACTTCACATGCTCAGTTTGTGTATTGCTAAAACCTTTTTTTTTTTTTTTTTTTTTTTTGGGGAGGAGAGTGCATGTGATCAGCACTGTCCAGACAGATGGTCAGGGATCCTGCAGCCTCGTAGGACAATCATAGGAGAATGAAAAATTATCCTAGAAGCTTTATCCAGACACTGATAGAAGTCACAAGACTGCTCTGATGTATTTATCAGTTTATATTTACTAAAACAATTGCATTTCCATGTTCTATGGGAAACCAGATACAGTGAATGCAGGGTCCTGGGTTTAGTAACACTTTAATCTCTAATGGTAAAGGAGAAGTAGGACCGAAGATCTTTTTTGGCCATATTTCTCCTGTAGGTCACAGGAGTGCACTTTGTTCTGAACTCTTGTGACCCATTTTCAGCTACCGGCGGGCTAAAGTCCACTGTCTGCTGATGTCACTCCCAGCCAGTTCAGACTCTGGAGAGATCCCGACTTTAATGTCGCAATCCACCCAGATGTCTGACTGGCAGCTGGCTCAGGCTCTCCACTGAGGGCCTGAGCCTGTCGCACCCACCCCATCCACAGCACGGCACTCCAGTGAGCGTTGGAGGAGCAGAGAGCCAATGACTGACAGTCTCGCTAAAGACTGAGAACTGGGCAATCAATGGTCTTTGATCGCTCAGTTCTCGGTCTTAGAGCCGGCGGGGGACAGACGCAGCATCAGATCGATCCTGCATCCACCTAGGTGAGAATGTAGGTTTTTTTTTTTTTTTTTAAACCCCATGCTTTTCTTTTAAATGGAAATCAGAGGCTATCTTGAAATTATTAGCAGGAGGTTAAAGAACACTTGAATTATATTTTATAGTTCTGTATCTCTTAACCAGTAAGTAGATTTTTTTTTTTTTTTTTTTTATTTCAAGTGACAATTTTTTTTTTAACTGAAAATGTATAAAAATATATTGCCATTTAAAGCAAAGTTACACAAAGGCTCCTTGGCATAATATGGTAACAGATGCAAAGCCACCTTGAAAAGCCTATCTCTGACAGCAGAAGCCGGGCCTTGCTCAGGCATTCAGAGGGGGCCAGTTTGTAAGCCGTTCAGCATACATGGGGTGGTAAAAAAAAAGCTTGGTTTTGTGCGCTGGCACATGTGTGGGCTTTCTGCCACCTTTAAGCGTTTACATTTGCTTGGAATTTTTAGCTGCTCTTGTTCTGTGAAAAGCACTGTCAGCGCCACTATTGTTCCATCTGCAAAAACATGCAAATTTGTTTTGGAGCTTGTGGAACATCTATTTTTGTCACCACATGCATATGCAGAGAGCTGCTTGGGTTCCAACAAGATAATTTTAGGCTGTGCCATGCAGAATCATCCCGCGCTTGACGTAAATTGGTTTTCAGCCCTGAAAAGGTAGCAGATGATGTCTATAGCTTTTTTTCAAAGAAGCTTTCACTTTGAGGCTCAAAATCCGTTTTCAAACAGACATATTCATTCCCCTGTCTTGGTAATTAAGTAGCTACACCTTGAAGCTAGAGAGACTGCAGTCCTTGGATCCGGTTTTTGCTCACTGTACACCTTCCGTCAGTAGCAGTGAGCAGCATTTTATTGAGATAACTTGAAAATACTGATTTACAAAAGTAATTGTTTAACTGTGTGACTCCCATTTAAATGTAAGTTTTTATTGTGTGTGCGATTTGTTTCGGCTCCTGTTCTCTGTATATTTTCTGGAAACCTGCTTGCTGTTTTATTTGGATAAAAACAGATGAGAGAGTTTGGGATGGAGGAACTTGACTGGCCTGCACAGAGTCCTGACCTCAACCCAATAGAACACCTTTGGGATGAATTAGCGGGTAGACTGTGAGCTAGGCCTTCTCGTCCAACATCGGTGCCTGACCTCACAAATGTGCTTCTGGATGAATGATCAAACATTCCCATAGACACACTCCTAAACCTTGTGGACAGCCGGGTTGAAGCTGTTATAGCTGCAAAGGGTGGGCCAACTCAATATTGAACCCTATAGACTAAGACTGGGATGACATTAAAGTTCATTTGTGTGTCACAAGGCAGTTTTACCTCTACCATCCAGGCTGATTCTTTCCATGTTGGCAAAGCAAGATAGAAAATGATGGGGAGATTTTGAGTGTATTCAGTGTATCTTTTGTATCTTTTTTTTTTTTTTTTTTTTCTTTCTTAAGCTGGACTGGCTGAATATGACTGTTCCGATCTCCCCTGGTTTCTTGCTTTTATCGTTTCATCTTTTTACTTCTTTGCCTTCTTTTTTTGTTTTTACATTTTTATTCTCCGTCCGCCTACACAGTAGCGTTTTCATTCTAGTATCATGCTATTTCTTCATCTTAGTCACCGAGTTTAAAGTGGTTGTATACTCACTTTTTAAAATTTTTTTACCTACAGGTAAGCCTATAATAAGACTTACCTGTAGGTAAAATTAATATCTCCTAAACCTGTATGGTTTAGGAGATATTTCACTTTGTATGCAGCCGCTGGCGTCAGCGGTGCATGCGCTGTGAGTGCCCTGCTGAAGGTCCGGCAGACGCTGCTGGACCTTGCCGGGAAGAAGACGCTTGCGCGGGAATGACGTCATCGCGGCTCTGGCCACTCACATAGCCGGATCTGCGAACCCGAAAGACACGCCAAGGGCAAAATGTCAGCTCCCTCGGCGTGGACTGGCCTGCGATATGGGGACCTCGTTCTAAGGTAAGTATTTCATAATGAGCTAGTATGCGGTGCATACTAGCTCATTATGCCTTTGCCTTACAGGGTTGTTTTTTTTTTTTTTTTGTTTGTTTTGCTGAGGGTATATAACCGCTTTAACTGTTTCATTACAGATCATACCATATGCTGAAGCCACCTTCACTACAAAACATACGGTCACTAGAATAGTATACGATTAAAGTGGAACGACATTACATCTGAGCACCACAAGCCAAAACTACTATTTTAATTCGCTTTTTATTTTCAAGGCAAACTTCCCCCATCCATCCATCCATCCATCCATCCATGTCTTCATGTGTTATTTTGCTGAGAAATTACTTTGAAAGACCACCCCCCCTTAGCATTTCCGGACATGGCCATCTTGAGTAAGGGCAGATGATTCATGTGTTTCAAACAAATACAAGGCGATTTCCAAGCTCAAACTTACCAACCAGCCAGAGACCGAAAAAATACGCTAAGAACAGGGGTTAAAGTGGATGTAAACCCAATGTCATCCTTTCTAAACTACTGCCATAGGGGTTATCTATAAGGATATACATGTCTCCTGCATGTATCTTTACCTGTCAAATGTCTCCCCTCTGTCTGTTATTAGACCCGAAAAACTGCAGATTCTGTGGGCGGGTCTGTTGTCTGGAGCTCGGTGGGTGGAGTCGTGAAGTCAGTAGACTCTCGGCCCACCTCTACACTTCCCTTGTCAATATGTATTTTCTCCTGTGTATTTCTTACACTGAACTTCTGCTATGATCTCTAACATCCAGTGAAAAGACAGGAAAGTAACCACATGACTTCAGCATGCCAAATCATGGTGAGGTGTGGAACAGCCAATCCTTGCAGAGCTGCTGAAGAAAGGAGTGGGGGAGGGAATTAAAAAATACTGCATGTCTTAGGCTGTCACTCACAGCAAGGGGGAGGATTTGACAAAGTTTTTCTCAGTTTGTCAAGTTTTATCTCACTGAACAATAAAAGAGGATTGCTCAGAGATGGATTAACTCTGTGTGGCAAGACTGGGCTCAAATGATAGGAAATCTTATACTCTACAGTATAATATCAAAAAAAAAATTTCGGGTTTACATCCACTTTAAGCCTGCGCACATTTGCAAATACATGTGTAATCTACAGGCCCAGTCAAGTCACCCTGTTTTCTGTAGTCCCTGACTTCTGGATCTTCACGATTGGAGCACATGCATTTTTATGCATGTGAGGACAGGTGGCCTGGAAGGAGCCCACCCCTCCTTAAAGGTACAGGGGCACACTGAACACCCAGCACAGATGTCAGTGCGTTGTTTGACCAATATAATAAAAATACAAACAAGTGTCCACTTCCACCACCTTTAACTGGTCTATTGCAGCAAGGAGCACTGGCAGGGCGATGTATATCAAATACAAGGCGATATCCTAGCTCAAACTTGCCAACCAACCAGCGACCAACCAAATTGACCTGTCTAACAATATGCGTTAAGAACAGGGGTTTCTTATTTCCTGAGGTTTTACTTCCTGGAATCCCTCTGCCCCTAACTTAGGAAGGCAGGTAGGAGGGCGTGCTTAGCTGCAGAAAACCATGGAAGGGTGAGTTTGCTTTGAATATTAAAATCAAATTAAATAGTGATTTTGGTGCTTCTCGGCCTTTTGGCTAAGATCAAGTGTAGTATCTGTTCTTATCAGTTTCCAGAGGAGGCGCTGTGTCACTCTCGTTGGGGAGGGCCAGCAAATCCAATGGTGTCATAGTACCTGGAAAGGCGATACTCAGCAGGGACTACGCCGTGTTGCCCGAAAGTATACTTGGGACCGGCCAATGGTTGAGTCTGAGCCGTCTGGAAGGGTGCTCCTGGTGGGGATGGGTGCTGCATTTTGGTCTGGCTGAAGGGTCGGGTCCCTGGCCTTCTGGCCTGGATTGTGGTAGCTCTAGCTGCTGACAGTTATTTGGGTAGTTAGCTGCTGACAGTTATTTGGGTAGGAGAACGCTTACTCCCCTTTTGTACGGAAGGGGGGAGTGGCTAGTATCCATTTACCCGAATGTGAAACTGGAAGGGGTGATGGGAGTGCGGTGGAGCCTACGGGGCAGGGACTCTCACCAAGCTTCCTGAACCTCATGCCTTTCCTGTCTGCGGTGGGGGCTGTCGTGGTCTAGGCTGTGGGCCAGGGTAGGTCTTGAAAGCCTATGGAGTAGTGCCCCTGGAGTGGCAGTCCAGGGGTGCCTTAAGATCACTGTGAGTGGGAGTCACATTGATTTTGGGCACCACGGTCACTGCACCATAACACAGCTTTTTTTGCACCTGCCTCTTGGGCCGGGCCTTTTGGCTAGGACCAGAGGAATTTTTTATTCCTGGCCGGAGGGCCTGGTCATTGTGTTACACAATGGCCACTTCTTTTCACTCTCCTCTCCACTATCCCTTCCCCCACTTTTTATTTATTTTTGATTGAAACCTGTGTAGTCTCACGTCTTGTTTTTGTCACGTTTGTCCCACTGTGTGACGAGTAAGGATGCGGGTCCTCGGGCCAGCCCTGAAAGTCTTGGGAAGGGGTGGACATGGCCTTTTGGCTTAGTTCGCCCTCTCTCATGGGGTCTCCCTTCGGGGGAGCCCCACCTAGTACTTGGGTGGGTCCTGTTTCTGCAGGCCCTCCAGAGAATGGGGTCTGTCTGGTTTCGGCCAGATAGACCATTGTAAGTACCTTTGTCTTCGCAGGAGCCTAACGCCCCGGGGGATCAGGGAATTGGCACGTCTTGTGTACCCGTTGCACTTTTTTGTGAGCACTCTTTATGTGTGTGCACATTTTTTATGCACCGGGTGAAGTTTTTGGGTGTGTTTTGCACGCCATAGGCTTTCAAAAAAAAAAAGGGATTTTGGTGCTCCATTTGCAGTGTAGCTCCACTTTAAGGAAAGCAAACCGATACCGATATTAACCAAATAATTCTAAAGTAAAATGAAAGTTTAGCAAAGCAAAAGATTTAATCAGAAGACATACTTGTATACTAATGAGTTCTTTGCACTCATAGCACTGAAAGTCCCCGTTCTAATTACAAATATATTGTATATGCTCCAGTTTCTTTTTAATCTTCTGTTTAGTACAAAACACCTTTAATGTAAATGGAGAGCATCCAGTTTAATATTTCATCAACAGGAACTAAACTGAGAGCTTTCAAACTATGACTTGATTTTTCAATGCCGGCGTTCAACTTAAAATTAGTTTTTAATAAACCCAATCTCGAAAATCTCATTTGAGCTTTAAGGTGGTAATTGCATTTCTACAGTGGTTTTTAAGATTGAGAAGTCTGCTGCTTTCATTAAAAGTACTAAATGATGTGCCTATCATAAATGTCCTTGTTCAAACACTTGGGGGGGGGGTTATTTACTAAAACTGCATGGTGCAAAATCTGGTGCAGCTCTTCAAAGGAACCAATCAGCTTCCAGGTTTCTTTTCACCATTTTATTTACTATTTGACAACCCTCTGTTCCTGTCTCCTGCATTGTCACCCTGTGATATGGTTTTCTGATGAAGGCATGTGGCCGTTCCAACATGTTATACAGGCATGGTCCACTGTTGTCACCATTGGAAAACCCATTCATGGAGAGATCACTGAAATACATGCATGTAGACAGGAAGTGGATGCACTGGGATGCAACAAAGTTGAAGACAAGTATTTAAAAAAAAAAAAAAAATGCCAGTCCTTTTAAAGAGAAGTATGGTCAGAGCTTTTTTGGCCAAACTTCTTTTTTTGGGGTCACAGGAGTGCACTTATTTCTGAACTCCTGTGACCCAGATTCAGCTGTCAATGGGCTAAAGCTTGCTGTCAGCTGACATTAGAGCCAGTCCAGGCTCTGTAGGGATCCTGGCAATAATGTCAGGATCCATCCAGAAGCCTGACAGGCAGCTGGCTCAGCCTCTCAGTGCACTGCTGAGAGCCTGAATCAGCCGCTCCTGCCTCCTCTTCAACTCTGCTCCAGTGAGCACTGGAGGGTCAGAGCAGAGGGCTGGTGACTAACAGTCACCGCTCTCTCGTCTCAGTGAGGACTGAGTGATCACGTGCCTGCTGATTGCTCAGTTCTTAGTTTTCACTGAGCAGGGACAGCTGCGGCATCAGACTGATGCTGCAGCCATATACAGTGCCTTGAAAAAGTATTCATACCCCTTGAAATTTTCCATGTTTTGTCATGTTACAACCAAAAACATAAATGTATTTTATTGGGATTTTATGTGATGGACCAACACAGAGTGGCACATAATTGTGAAGTGGAAGGAAAATGATAAATGGTTTTCAAAATGTTTTACAAATATCTGAAAAGTGTGGCGTGCATTTGTATTCATCCCCCTTTACTCTGATACCCCTGACTAAAATCTACTGGAACCAATTGCCTTCAGATGTCACCTAACTAGTAGATAGAGTCCACCTGTGTGTAATTTATTCTCCGTATAAATACAGCTGTTCTGTGAAGCCCTCAGAGGTTTGTTAGAAAACCTTAAGCTGGCCATACATTATACAATTTTCTTATTAAATTTTCCTTAAGATTTACCAAAACCATATAATATGAGGTCAAACCTAAACACTTTCAATGTGTATGCAGTCAGGCAGGCCCTTGCACTACAAAGTTGAAGGTAAATTAAAGAAAATTAAACAAGAAAATTGTATAGTGTATGGCCAGCCTTAGTGAACAAACAGCATCATGAAGGCCAGGGAATACACCAGACAGGTCAAGGATAAAGTTGTGGATACTTTTAAAGAAGGGTTAGGTTATTAAAAAAAATATATCCCAAAGTTTTGAACATTTCACGGAGCACTGTTCAATCCACCATCTGAAAATGGAAAGAGTATGGCACAACTGCAAACCTACCAAGACATGGCCCGTCCACCTAAACTGACAGACCGGGCAAGGAGAGCATTAATCAGAGAAGCAGCCAAGAGGCCCATGGTAACTCTGGAGGAGCTGCAGAGATCCACAGCTCAGGTGGGAGAATCTGTCCAAAGGACAACTATAAGGCTGGGTTTACACAGTAGGAGATTGTGACCGGCTCTCATGTCTCCACAGCAGTTCCGGTGTGATTTGCACAGGAGCCCTGTGCGACTTTTTTGTCCGAATTCAGCCAAAAATTCGGGCTGAAATTGGACCTGAAACGGTGAACGAGGACGCACCGGACTCCTGCTGTGAGCTGCTGCATGCTCATATGTGAACCCAGCCTTAGTCGTGTACTCCACAAATCTGGCCTTTATGGAACAGTGGCAAGAAGAAAGCCATTGTTCAAAAAAAAGCGATGCGTTCAATTTGTGAGAAGCAATGTGGGGGACACAGCAAACATGGTAGAAGGTTCTCTGGTTGAATGGGACCAAAATTTTACTTTTTGGCCTAAAAGCAAAACGCATTGTGTGGCAGAAAACTAACACTGCACATCACCCTGAACACACCGTGAAACATGGGGGTGGAAGCATCATGTTGTGGGGATGCTTTCCTTCAGCAGGGACAGGGAAGCTGGTTAAAGTTGATGAGAAGATGGATGGAGTCAAACACAGGGCAATCTTAGAAGAAAACCTGTTAGTCTGCAAAAGACTTGAGACTGGGACGGAGGTTCACCTTCCAACAGGAAAACAACCCTAAACATACAGCCAGAGCTACAATGGAATGGTTTAGACCAGTGATGGCGAACCTTGGCACCCCAGATGTTTTGGAACTACATTTCCCATGATGCTCCACTACACTGCAGAGTGCATGGGCATCATGGGAAATGTAGTTCCAAAACATCTGGGGTGCCAAGGTTCGCCATCACTGGTTTAGACACAAAGCATATTCATGTGTTGGAATGGCCCAGTCAAAGTCCAGACCTAAATCCAATTGAGAATCTGTGGCAAGACTTGAAAATTGCTATTCACAGACACTCTCCATCCAATTTGACAGAGCTTGAGCTATTTTGCAAAGAATGGGCAAAAATGTCATTCTCTAGATGTGCAAAGCTGGCAAAGACATGCCCAAAAAGACTTACAGCTGTAATTGCAGCGAAAGGTGGTTCTACAAAGTATTGACAATACTTGAATACAAATACAAATGCACGCCACACTTTTCACATATTTATTTGTAAAACATTTTGAAAACCATTAATCATTTTCCTTCCACTTTACAATTTTGTGCCACTTTGTGTTGGTCTATCACATAAAATCCCAATAAAATACATTTGTTTTTTTTTTAGGAACATGACAAAATGTGGAAAATTTCAAGGGGTATGAATACTTTTTCGAGGCACTGTAGATGTAGGCGAGATATAAATGTTTGTCTTTTGCTATCCCACACTTCATTAAAGTGGTTGCAAGCCCTTACATTTACCCAGTGAAGTGACTGGCCTCACGTGATAACAGATATTAAACAAATCCTTCTACCCAAGTTGTACCTGTTTATCTGCTGTCTTCTCTTCTCTACATCTTTCATAGTCCAGAATTCATAAAATTTGTCTGAGCTGTCAGAAAATGGGGTGGAGAGCTGAAATTACACACTGCTCAGTGAGGGGAGCTCTGAGAGCTGATTGAAGGGAAAGGACACACCCCAGTAATACAGTGCACAGAAACAGAGCCAATCAGCTGTAGGTCCCTCCCCTGTCACTTTTTTTTTCTTGGAGTCTGGGTTGAGACAAGTGCACACTATAGAGGGATATGCTTTGTTCGTTTTTCATGTCTGAGGTTTACAACCACTTTAATACCTGGGGTTCTAGCAAACTAAATGTCATTTATTTAGGGATCACATTTCCTTTCAGATTGGTTATTGTGCATATAGTAATGAGTGCTGTGTGATACTTGGAGATCTAACCTTATATAATCTCGGGCTATGAAGCATGATCTTATTTGTAAAGCTATTCTTGGTACACATGCTGCTCGCTATATTACATCTCTTTCTCCTGTTGTGATATATAAATCACATAACACAGATGTGTGTGCCTGGTTTTTATGTTTGAGATGTTGCAAATTAATATATAGATTTTAGGCTTTTAATACAGTTTTGGTGCCATTTGATTCTGTAGAATTTTATTAGATGTTAAAATATGCAAATTCAGCAACCGCACTGTGACCCAATAGCAGCTTCCATACACTTAAAGCTAGATATCCAGTGACTAAAATGCATTTACATTTGAATGGTATTAAGAAGCTCTTTTAACAGCTGGAGTTCTTTGCAGGCATTCCATGAAGAATATTCCCGACTCTGCAAACTTGCCGAGGAGCAGCCCTCTCCATCCAGTGACCCTCGCTTGCAGCATGTGCTGGTCTACTTCTTTCAGAATAAGGCCCCACAACGTGTGATTGAGCGCACATTGCTGGAACAGTTTGCAGATAAGAATCTCAGCTATGACGAGCGGTGAGTAGAACAAGTCTAGACTTTTTTTTTTTTTTTTTTTTTTTTTTATGCTTCCGTTGTTGAAGTGCTAATATGTCTTGCTTTACAATGGTTACTTTCCGATTTATAGATGCTTTCCAGTGACAATCTACAAATGGCCCCCCTCACATAAATGCATATATAGTTTGGGCTGCCTTCAACTATTGCCCAGCCATTATACATTTGTCTTTTTTGTTTGGATGACTCCTCACTTATGTCTGTTTTCATTTAGACATTACTCTATGGCAAGCCACATAGATGATGCAGATTTCTTTCCTGCAACCATGGGTTGCATTAAAGAAAATGGTTTCCCCCATCAACGCAGTCAGTGTTGATGAGGGAATTCCTCCCGCGGAGCTATTGTGTTTTCCTGGTGGGGGAACACGAGGAGCCTTCCCTGCTGGGAGAACACAATGATTATTACTAGCGACTATAGCCGGCTGGCAATCACATGGTGGCAATCCAACATGCTGGCTGTACATAAGCTGATTGATGGATTGACTTGGGTACAATTGGCCTGCCCATAGATGGTTGGACTCTCGGCTGGTCCCTGCATCTATGGTCGGTTGGTCGGCTTTAGATTTTCATAGATTCAGCATTCCACCATGCCCGTTAATCTGTGCTACAAAGTTAAATGGGGTCTGGTCTGTCTTTTAAATAAAGGATTCGAAAAAATTCTCCGAGGTATGGGTTCTGTCAACGGGACCAATATGTTTTCTCTTTACAGCCCTCCTTATGACTTTGATGGCCTCTGTAGTATTTAGGTCCGTGTGCAGTAGCACAGGCAATGCTTTGCTCCTGGGGCAATCTAATGTGACCTTGTAAGTGGATTTTTTTTTTTTTTTTAGCCAAATGCCTGATATATCCACTTCCAGACCAGCTAGCCTTCGAGTGTTTAAACAGGGATGATGCCTGCGAACAAAGCCCGGATTGGCTTTGATCAGCTCTCTGCGGTGGTAATCCCGAAGTGATGACCTGACATCACTTCCAGTTGATACAATACATGACCTATATGCACTTTGCATATAGGTCCTGTAACATAAAGCCCTTTCTGTGTCAAAAAGCCACAACAATAAGTAATAAATTATTTCAATTCATTGTTTATTAATCTCTTGATTTCCTTTTTCAGATCCATAAGCATTATGAAGGTAGCTCAAGCGAAGCTAAAAGAGATTGGTCCAAGTGACATGGATATGAAACTGTACCAGGTTAAGTTTTTATGCATATTGTCTTTATTGCTTTCTTCTTTTGTTGATTTGTGTGTGCCATGTATACCTATTGCAGTTGATTTATGAAACCCTGAGCAGATATTAAACACAAATGAATGCGCCTCTGTAATGATTAATACATTACATTTATTTTTTTTATTGAAAGCAGTGCAGTACCTGAATTTGGCTTATTAGCCTCTGGTAGACTTCTGTACTGCAGAGCTCACACTGGGTGGGAGAAGCAGCACAGGGAGCCAATTGGGTATACTGTAGTGCAAGTGACATACTGATGGGACACAGCAGACTGACAGATGAGATTATCAGTGTGCTGCTTCCGCTTTCACTTTGCTGGAGACGGGAAAAGTAAAGTAAAACTGTAGCTAAGAAAGATCAGGCCCCTTCCATGCCAGGCAGGGCTTCTTATGGAGACTACAAGTGTTTTTTTGAACTCCTTCATAGAGGTGGGATCCACTGTTGTCATCAAGAATTCATCTGTGAAAAATGCCATGCAGCCATCACTGGAGTCAATGTATGTAGACAGAAAGTGGCTGCAGGAACTGAGCAGCGCAGAGATACAAAGGATAATAAAAAGGGGGAAACTGTGCTTTTATAAAAAGAAAAAAATGCAGGCAGCAATTATTTATAATACACAGCGCTTTAGCAACTAAATGTCAGCAAGTTAGGGTTCTTATGTACTTGAGCTCAGTGGTCTTTGCGTACAAAGCTTCAGCTCTCAATATGTGAAGTCTCGTGTGAAATTTAATAGTCTGTCTTCCTTTTGTACAGAAGTGGCACGAAGATTACAGCCAGTTTCGTAAGGTGTCCGTCTATCTTCTAACAGGACTAGAGCTGTACCAGAAGGGGAAGTAAGTAGCTGTTTTTAAATTATTATTTTTTTAATTTCTTTTTTTAGGTACTTATGTTGCACCTTTTTAATGTGTTGCGCTGTCCCAGCATGTAGGGTAATGGATCATTCAGCAGTATGCAGATTGATCCTAGACAAGAGTAAGGAGAGGAGGTGACCTCATAGTATAGTATATTAAGACCACTTTAATAAAATGTATGTCATATTCTCACAGGAGTAGAAGTAATAACAGAAAACAGCTTTGCCGGACCATGCCAAAGAAAGTTCTGTGGAACAAAACGCGTCAACGCAGTACCTAGTGATGACGTCATTACACTGGCGTGATCCAGCAAAGCTGTTTGTGATTTATGTTACTACTTCTACTCCTGTGAGAATATAATATACTACACCATTAGGTCTCCTCTTCTTCCTCTTGTCTGAGATCCATCTGCATACTGCTGGATGATTGTTTTGAGAATCCATGAGAATTGATGATTATATTGAGCCATGAGATTTGATGGTTATATTGCAAGCAGTGTTGGACTTCTGTAATGGGGGGTCTTGGGCTCTGGTAAGCAAGCTTTATTACAAGAAAAAGAACAGCTGCTCCAGGTGTATAAAGATAAGGCTGATTAGCGTATCTTGCAGAGTGCTAGCCCCGGCCCGCCTCCGTGGAAAACTTGGAAAGAAGAAAGAAATGGCTGCACATCCAGAACTTCAGATTGCCTTTTATTTTGTTTCACAAAGATAACACCAAAGACACCAAACTGTGGTCACGTACTTGTGCTTAATCATTACCAGCAAGTTTTATTGGTGATGGTATTAGAGTGGTTGGTGAAGGAGACTTTTTTTAACATTGGATGTCACAAGTGGTTGTATTCACAAGTTTTACTACTTAATATTTGAGGACTATTTGTATAATTTTGTATGGTTTACATGTAATTAACAGCGCAACATATTAAGCATTTATATTGGTTTGATATCTGAGTATTTGGGGTATCCTGTGAGTGCTGCTCTTTTCCTTTTTGCTCTGAGGTGCACATTTATTGTTTTACACATATTTTCCAGTGCGAAGCTCAGTTTTTGGTTTTCTAGAACTCAATTAGCACCAACAACTTACACAGCGCTTTACATATATATTATACATTCACATCAGTCCCTGCCCTCAAGGAGCTTACAATCGAAGATCCCTAACTCAGTCAAATGTACATATATTGGGGCCAATTTAGACAGAAGCCAATTAACCTAACAGCATGTCTTCGGAGAGTGGGAAGAAACCGGAGCACCTGAAGAAAACCCACGCAGGCACAGGAAGAACAGCCAAACTCCAGGTAGGTAGTGCCACGGTTGGGAATCAAACTCACAACCCTAGTGCTGGCATGTGGAAGTGCTAACCACTTAACAACTGTGCTGCCCCAAATAGATAACCAAATACCCCTTTTGTTAACGCACATGCATTTTTGTCCTGTAACTGATCCAAAATAATACATATTATTTTCTGTGACTCTTTTCTTTTGTTAGATGCCAGGAGGCCCTCACCTACCTTGTGCATGCTTATCAAAGTAACAGCGCTTTGTCGAGTATTGGAGCAAACCGTGGAGTAGATGGGAAGCTCATTGAGCTGTACAGGAGGAAATGTCTTCTGGTATGTATTCTTTCTGGATATCTGTGTATCTGTATTTATATTTCTGTGTCTTGGTAGCTTAAGGGCTTAGCTGTACAGGAGGTTTACAAATAAATCACCAGCTTTCTTTGCAGAAACATTGTTGGACTACGTACTGAAACATATGAGCCCAAGTACATGGTAGCTTAAATGTAATAGTGATTCCAAGCAGCAAGCACAGTCCTTCTGCATACTGCTAATGTTTTCCAGTAAAATTTCAGAGTTCAGAAAATTCACTTTATTTATGCATATTTCCATATCATAAGTAATAGCAAAGTTGTTGATGAATTCATAAGCCTATAGCTGAAATGTGAAATGGAGCCGAGTGGTTATTCACTATTACAAATTCATAAATTGTGGTCTTGCTTATGCCAATCCATGTTTTCCCTTTTTCACAGGAACTAAACGATATGGCTGCCAAAATGTTTGAAACTCAGGTAGAAGAGCAGGTGTCTGAAGGGATCAGCATAATGAACGATCTAATCATCCCATGCATGCACCTCATCGCTGACAACAAGATCTCAGAGGAAGATCTGGAGGCCATTGAAGACATGAGGAGTCGTTGGTGCTCATACCTTGGTCAGGATATAAATGGTGAGTCAGGCAGCTTTTTACAGAGATTGTGCCCTAATGACACTGGCAGAGTTCCAAGCTTAAAAGTGTAAAATACACCAACAGCCTTATTGTGGTAAGCAGCGTAAGATGAACGTGTTTTTGGAGAATCACGTGGAGACATGTCTAGTTTAAGGAACCGTTTTTTATTTTAGCTTTCCCTTTAGTTCAACAATAGGAATAAGCTCATCCCAACTGATCAGATTTTATTGTAATGAGACTGATCAACATCTCTGATTTGTGCATGTTGTTGCTTTACTAATCTATCACCATTTGTTTATTGTAGTAAAAAGGTTTCCCACAGTGTATTGTCTGAAAAAGCAAAAGTAAGGTCAGCCATAGACTGATTGGCTGCAGGAAAGAAATTCACTCAATTCCCCCATCAGCACAAACAGTGTTGACAGGGGAATCCCTCCCACCGAGCCGTTGTGTTCAGCCGGCAGAGGCACTGGGGAAGCTGTCCCTGCTGGGATAAGACTGTGATTATTGCTAGCGGCTATAACAGCCTCTTCTAATAATCTCATGTAAAATTTGTCAGGCTGGTTGTACCCTAGTTGATCGATTGACTTGGGTACATTCAGCCTGCCCATACATGGTTTGAATCATGGCCAGTTAGTTTGAACCAGCCAAGCTTTGAACCATCTATATCCAGCTTTAGTCTGAAAGTGCCAACAGCAACCTGTCAGTCATGGTATTTTATTCTTTAATCCATGTTAGATAAAAAAATGGAATCTGGTTGTTATGGGAACCAGTTCCATATTCCCTTTCGCCAGTCTTTAGTCATTAATCCCCTAAAATCTATTAGCAGTAGATTTACATCTTGGATTAAGTGTAGTAAGTGCCGTTACTATGCATGTACCTAGCTATAACCTCGTGGGTATATAAAGTCATGGAAGCAGGCACTGCTGCAGGGGCACGCAAGGGGATGTGTTTTGTACATTTTCTCTGACCAGGGTGTTTGCAACTACCATGGTCACAGCAATGTGGCTCTAAACTGAATACATTAATTACTATCTGATGATCACAGACTATTTTCAGTGATTACCCGATAAAGTAGTAATGTCTTAACACTGCTTTATCATACCAAGCCAAGCACTTTGTAGTAGGGAAAAAAATGCAGACTGGTTTAAACCTTCTAACCAGGATCTGTCTGGTCACAAAACAAACCCAGTGACAGAAGGGTTAAAATTAAACATTTCCTATCTCAACCCCTATGTAACCAGTAGTTTTATTGATTAAAGTGACACTTTCACTATACAAAAAAAGAAAAAAAATCTGTTGAGTATAAAGGACTGCCATCCAAAGATACCAACACATAGTGGAAACAGCCTCCAAATCTTGCTGTTATGACCAGTGCCTTGCCATTTTGGCAGATAAAGCTTTGTCACTTTTTGGTAGCGAAGATTGATTTTTTTTTTCTACCCTCTGAAATTTGTATGGGCCATTGAGTCTGTCCATCTTAATGATAGGCCAGTAGGAATGCATAGGAGGTGGGAGGAAGCATGCAATCTCCAACCATCATGATGTCATAATTTTCCAATGCGGGTTGCTTGGTTTAGTTTAGTTAGCTCCAATTTTCATGATCCAAGATGTCCGTGAAGCAAAACTAAATTCCATGGGGAAGCAGACTCTCATAATGTTCAAGAAGGCAAAGCTACTTGCACAATGTAGCACACTTAGCTCTTATGCCCCGTACACATGATCGGACATTCCGACAACAAAATTCAAGGATTTTTTCCGACGGATGTTGGCTCAAACTTGTCTTCCATACACACGGTCACACAAAGTTGGTCAGAAATTGCAAACGTCAAGAACGCGGTGACGTACAACACGTACGGCGAGCCGAGAAAAATGAAGTTCAATAGCCAGTGCGGCTCTTCTGCTTGATTCCGAGCATGCGTGGAACTTTGTGCGTCGGAATTGTGTACACACGATCGGAATTTCTGACAACGGATTTTGACGTTGGAAAATTTGAGAACCAGATCTCAAATTTTGTGCGACGGAAATTCCAATGGAAAATGTCCGATGGAGCCTACGCACAGTCGGAATTTCCAACAAAAAGCTCCCATTGAACATTTTCCGTCGGGAAATCCGCCCGTGTGTACGGGGCATTAGTATGCCCACTCCCCAGTGGTGACAGCTCCAGGATCCTATTGCTTATCCATCCGATGGCACCAATGAATCCACTGCTTTTTACGAGTCCCGCTTTGCTCCTCTTCGGCCATTGGACAGCCAATGATGATGTATATTCTCGCTTGAAAGCTGCAGCTTCCCCATCACCTAGCTGTATTATCGGCATGCTAAGATGTACACTGTGCAGTGCATGTGCCACAAAAAGCAAAACTGCTAGGTGTTCAGGGAAAGTTTTTTTTTTTTTTTTTTTTTTTCTCTTCTCCGCATGTCTCTTGGGCTAATAAAAAATCTCTAGCTCTTTGTGGTTTTAAAAGTGAGAATTTAGTTCTGCCTTTACATATTAGTCTGCTACCCAGACATGGATAACATTTTGTCCCACATCTTAAAGAATGTATACCTCCACCGCATTCCTAGTGCTTCTAGTTCTCTACTCATGTGTAACCCCATCTGCATGGAAACTAAAACTGGCCATCCACTGATAGAATTTCAGCCAGTTCCAGTGGATTTATTTTTTATTTATTTATTACAGGTACTTGTATAGCACCATCAATTTATGCAGCGTTTTACCTATGTATATTGCACGTTCACATCTTTTAGATTGTAAGCTCTAACAACTACTGTCTGCCCTCATGTTTTGAAGAGCTGCCCAAATTGTTGGCGCTATATAAGTCCTGTATAATCATATAATAATCAGTCCCTTTCCTCAGGGAGCTTACAATCTAAGGTCCCTAACTTGCTTTCATGCATACACATAATAACGCTGGTAGGTTAATTGGATTAGACAGAATCTAATTAACCTACCAGCATGTCTTTGGAATGTGGGAGGGAACAGGAGAACCTGGAGGAAACTCACGCAGGAACAGGGAGAACATACAGACTCCAAGCAGGTAGTGCTGTGGTTGGGATTCGAACTGACAACCTAACCACTTAGCCACTGTGCTGTTGGACGTAATTTTAACAGTGGGTTGCCCTGCTATAACTGCTCAGCTCAGCAAATGTCGATTGAAGAATTGAGGGAATATTGGTAGCTGAACAACAAGTGCATCCAATCAGCTGAAGTCACTGTCTGAAGTGCTGGCTTTCAGAATACAATAGCTGGCAGGGGAGTTCCTCCATGCTGTTTGGCTTGTATGGGGTGGGGGGGAGAAGAATCAAATGATTTCTCTCATTCAGCCCACCAAGTGAAATCTAGGTGGGTACGGCCAGCTTAACTGTCTGCATTGGTGAAAGACTTGGGTCTTATGAAATGTGCATGCACTACCAAGTCAATTTTATCTTTTGTGCTGTCCAAAACAAGCAGTGTCAGTTTAACACAATTTATGTAAAATCCATGACATTGAAGTTGTATGGACTGTATGAGTTGCTAGGTAATGTGCAAAGGATCCACCTATAGTTCAGATACAGTTGCCAAAAGGAACTGCATAACTAATCCCATTGGCAGCTATTGAAAGAGCCCTGTGAAAATGACATTATAGACACCATTCACATTTCTGTGTATGCCCAGACAGGTTATGGTGAGATGGTCTAAAAGGAACCATAGAGTCCTCAATTAAATCGGTGCAAACCACAGCATAGCTTTTTTGTTAAAACAGATGGTGTCTTACTTCCATTACTTATCCAAAAAATAGAAAAAAGAGGGAAGCTGAAAAGGGTATATACGGACTTTGACACACCACAAGATACTCAATTAAAATTTAACAAGTTTATTATGATTCACATAAAACCACACAAACAGCCTAAAATACTGGGAACAGAAAAACAATATATGCACTGGTGCGCAGTCATGTTGGAACACGAAGGGGCCATCCCTAAACTGTTCCCACAAAGTTGAGAGCATGAAATTGTCCAAAATGTCTTGGTATGCTAACACCTGAAGAGTTCCCTTCACTGGAGCGAAGCACTAAGCCCAACCCCTGAAAAACAACCCCACACCATAATCCCCCCTCCACCAAATGATTTGGACCAGTGCACAAAGCAAGGTCCATAAAGACATGGATGAGGGAGTTTGGGGTGGAGGAACTTGACTGGCCTGCACAGAGTCCTGACCTCAACCTGATAGAAAAACTTTGGGATGAATTAGAGTGGAGACTGTGAGCCAGGCCCTCTTGTCCAACATCAGTGCCTGACCTCACAAATGCACTTCTGGAAGAATGGTCAAATATTCCCATAGACACACTCCTAAACCTTGTGGACAGCCTTCCTAGAAGAGTTGAAACTGTTATAGCTGCAAGGGTGGGCCAAGTCAATATTGAACCCTACAGACTAAGAATGGGATGATATTGAGGTTCATGTGAGTGTAAAGACAGGCGTCACAATACTTTTGGTTTTATGATGTATGTACCACTTATAAGTAGGTGATGTCTCTGTTTAGGCGGTGCACTGTGTACGGTCATAACGCGATGTAAGCATAAGTATTATTCACAACTAAGAGGAATAGATTTAAATTTTGTAACATTTAATAATTGTTTATGATGGCTTGTTTATTTACCCGGCTACTACAGTATCTTCATACCCATTGGTCTTGATGAAGCAATTCCGTCATGAAATGCATTGACATCTGGATTTGGACGATTTTGTTATGACACGGTCCACTTATAATTAATGCTACATGTGTATAAGAGAATTGTTTTAATTTTTGGGGATTCTGTTTCTGTTCCTGGTATTTTAGGTGGTTTATGTATGGGTTTTATTTGAATTGTGATAAACCTGTTCAATTTTAATTGAGTATCTCATGATGTGCAAATAAAGTCCATAAATGTGTGGTGGCAGAAGGGGTATATACCCTTTTCCGACCTCCCCTTTTTCTATTTAAATGTGGCATGTTGGAAGTCCTTAATATAACCCTAATGCAAAAAATGAGATTGGTCCATATTTTGGGATGGTGGGTGGAGTCTTGTAGATAATCTCTGTGACCTTGGGCCAACTTTGCATCCAGATCTGCTGATCTACTGGCACAGACTCACACTAACACCTAACTTAACACCTAACAATATAGCATGTTCATTCCAAACAGTGGCGGATGGTGTTTTTTTTTTTTTTCACTCAGCATTTACCCCGACTAGGTTCCGGGTGGGCAGCGCTGTGATGGGCAGCGGGCGGGCGTCTCCTCCTCCTCCTGGATCATAGTGGCTTCCGCCGTGTGTCTCATTCCTCCTCCTCCGCGTCCAGTAGGATTGCTTGTCCTTTCAGCCAATCGGGTGACGGGTCTCACGACCCGCTTCCTGATTGGCCTGGAGGAAGATCAGTGTGAGAATAGCGAATATTCATTCGCTATTCTCACACAACTGGGTGGGCTCCGAGCGCAGCGCTCTGCCTCCCGAGCCCACCCTATTCTGAAGCCTATTAAAGCCTCTGGCTCTAATCACGTGCTAGAAAACCCCACCCCAATTGAAATCCATGCATCCAGCTCCCTGAATGTAGCTTAGGGGGGTGTACACATGAATGGGGGGTGGCGCCTGTGCGCCTCTAATGGATGGGCCGCCACTGATTCCAAACCTCATTCAGCTGTTTCAGCCTTTTTGGCTTTTTTTGAGGTTACTTTTAGACTGTGCTATTCCTATGTCCTATAAAAGTAACTACATTTCTAGAGAAATTGAGATCCGTGGCACTGATATATTGGTTTGCTGTAAAGCCTAAACCGTTATCAGTCACCATCAGAAACGATAGTGACATCTTATGGTTTCCTAATATGGGATTACTGGACAGGAAGTGAGCAGCGTTTTCCTTGACTCCCTCCCTGGTCTCTGTTATTAACACTTGTACATCAGCCAGTTTCTGAGCATTATGTAATGTTGTATATGGCGGCCCTTTAAAAGCGTAATAACAGGGATGTTTCCAGCATTGCACTGTACTGTATTTCTGTACAGCTTTGAGTTGTGATTTCTGTCAAACAGCACAGGGAATAACAAAGCTGCAGAATCCCAACTTTGACCTTTTGCTTATTTGACTTTCACGCAGCTTCATCCCCCTCCGACATCCACCCCCCCCCCTTTTTTTTTTTTTTTTTTTTTTTTTTTTTGGAATTGCACGAGCAGTTGACGCAGTAATAACCCGTGTCACTTTTAACATCCCTGCATATTTATTGACTGACGGCCCCCACTCCTCTTTTCCTAAGGAAGATTAAAGCATAACGATTTCAGTTTATGGCACATTAGAATACACATTGTCCCTCCAAGCTCGTGCGAAGCGAGATTAATGGGCTGTCAGAAATCTGTCTCTGCCGGCAATGAATTCCAGACATAAGAGTCTCAGGCACGCTGGGTAGGATACAAATTAGCACTGAGCAGTACTTATTAGACAGTGAAGAATTCATATGTATTTTATTGTGGTACGATGCCAGGCACATTCACAGCATCCCTACATGAGACGCACAGGTAGAACAGCATGATTATTGCTTAACAATGAATTTTCTTCACTTCTCATCTTTTAATAGTGATTTGTAAAGCTTTTGTAAGAGCGAACAGCAAGAGCAAAATTACTTATTTGGAAAAATGAAAATGGCTATGAAATGAGAGGTAGTAAATACATTCAGTAACTGCCAGAAACTGGCTATGGATACTATTAAAGCCCAAAGCACTTCTTTTTTTTTTTTTTCTTTTCTGATTTAGGATAGAGTGGAGAAAGGTTAGTTCGCCAACAGGTTTATATTTTTCTCTGTGATTTCTGTATGGAGATTTCCAATGCTTTATGTTAAGTCCATGTCACAAGAAATGATGGTAGCTTTCAAACCAGGTCACAGACGGCAAAGAAAAGAGCACCCTATGACCTGAAGTTTGTGAGCACCTGACCATTGCACCTTGCTTAACTTTTTTGATATCCCATTTCAACTACATTGGCATTCTTAAAGAGTTGCCCTCCCCTGCAACTGTGATATCCTCTACTCTTCTGGGAAGGTTTTCCAGGTCCTGATGGTGGCTTGCAGCCAGCATTCCATTTAATCCCAAAAGGTGTCCAAAAGGGCCGAGGACAGAGTTTTGTTAAAGTGGTTGTAAACCTCAGACATGCAATATGAACAAAGCATATTCCTGTATAGTGTGTACAGAGAGAACCAGAGGTGGATATGGACTTTAAATTGGAGGCCACCAGTCGACCCAAATGAAAGAGGGCACTCAATGGAATATTAAAATGTATTATATAATCATATTAAAACCATTATGTAAAAACAAACCTAGAAAACAAGTATTCCAATGTAATATACATGGTATAGTCCCAAATTAATGTGTCCTTTATAACACAAGAGAAGCTGGGGTATACACATAGATATGGACTCTGTGGTGAGTCTAAAGAGAAGGTCCTACGTATCTGTGCCCCGCAGGAAATCGGGGTACCCAGAGATCGCTACGTGTTTCGCTTTGCTGCTTCCTCAGGAGATCCTATTGGTACTAAGAAATACAATGTACATTACAATATGCCAATACATGTACAGTATACATATTCAAAGGTAATTCATACACCAACATCAAAAATGAAGTATATTGTATCTGTTACTCATGGGACAATATATATTCTGTCCCATGAGTAACCGATACAATATACTTCATTTTTGATGTTGGTGTATGAATTACCTTTGAATATGTATTGGCATATTGTAATGTATATTGTATTTCTTATTACCAATAGGAGTTCCTGAGGAAGCTGCAAAATGAAACACGTAGCGATCCCTTGGTACCCTGATTTTCTGCGGGGCCCTAATTTGTAGGACCTTCTCTATAGACCCATCACAGAGTCCATCATATATATGGGTGTACCCACAGGTTCTCTCGTGATTTATATAGGACACATTCAGTTGGGATAATACCATGTATATACATTGGAATACTTGTTTGCACATAATGGTTTTAATATGATTATATAATAAATTAAAATGTTTATGCTATTGAGTGCTGTCTTTCATTTGGGTCTACTGGTGGCTTCCAATTTAAAGTCCATATACACCTCTGGTTCTTTCTCTCTGTATTCATATTTGGATGTGGTGCCACATTCTGAGTCATGTCAACAATTTTCTATTCTGTATAGTGTGTACTTGTCTCAATCAAGGGCATTAACTGTAATTTCTGTCCCCTGCCTCGTTCCGCTGCTATCTGTATGAGTCTCTTCTGACGAGTTTTCCCGACGCCAAGAAAACAATGGGGACTGGAGGGCACAGCCTGTAATTGACAGCCTCAGCTCTGTTCCTGTGTGCTAGAGAGCAGGCTGAGTTCCCAGAACAGCTACAGTACTGACCACGGTGTGTTCTCCTGCTTAGTGTGGTCAGTTTTTAATAGGAAAACAGAGAGGCTGGCAGAAACACCAGAGATTTCACACAAAGGAAGCAATACAAACAGAACAGAATACTTTTTCGTACATGGTACAGCAGCCACATACTAGGAATTTTAAATGTTGAGTTTACTTACTCTTTTTAAGCACTTAGCATTTTCTGCTTTTTCACTGAGGTTTTAGTTGGGATTTATGGACCTGTTACCATGCTTTTCAAATAAAACAAACTGTATGCACAAGAAAAGCTACATAGTTCAATAGGAGCCTTGACTCTGCTGTGTTATTGATTTAGAAAACTGGCCAAGTATATTGGAAAAAAGATCTATAAAATAAATTGCTGGGATTAATGATGTGTTTAATAATAGCTTAAATAATAATAACTTTCCATCTATAAATTTGTAAATGCATTCCCTCTCTGTTTTACAGAAAATTTACAGCTGAAACTCGGCCAGTTTCTCCCAAGACTCTTGGACTGTTCTAGCGAAGACATTTCATTAAAGGAGCCCCCCAAAATCCGGCCTCACTCCCCATATGATCTGTGCAATCGTTTCACAGCCATAATGGAGTCCATTCATGGAACTTCAACAGTTGGGGTGAAATAGAATCAATGAGGTTTTCTTTCTAGATCACCAAATATGAACCACTACAGACTGATAGACGAATTCACCTCCTCCGAGTCCAACACAGCAGAGTTTTAAGTATTTCTGTTTTTTCAAAGCCATATGAACAAGAAGAAGCTACTGATTCCTCATGCAGGTTAATGATTGGAGAGAAGGACCTAGGTTAAGACGTTAACACTGGGCTGTTAGAGCTGTCTGGACTGCGTTGTGGTTTGTGTAGACGAGTAACCACGATAAGTACACACTGGAGATGGAATTGTTGGTGTCCAGCTTTGAATGCTTCCCCTAGACCCAGAAGGACCTATGTAGTGACAATTCTGTGTATTGTTTTATGTGTATGCTACTTTTCTTTGTATGTGATTTTACTTTTTCATTGTGTTTGATTTGACTGCAATGAGTTTACTATATTTATTTTATTCTTATGCAATGTTATACATGCCATCATTTTATGTATTTTAAGGAGAACTCAAAGTATTTTTGGTGTATTGGAACTTTCATCATCACGCATTACCCACACTCTCCTTTCCCAAATCTCCATGCCTGTGCTATGTATCATTTAGAAGATTGTCTGTTTGAAATGCATAGAGAAATATGGAAGCAGAAAGCGCAGGGATCACTGTTGGCATAAGAAAGCAGTGATAATATTTACAGCTGGTCTGTGGTGGAGATTCATTGAATGCAGGCAGTGTACATATGGCTATATTGGATAGAGGAAGCTTCCAGCACCTCAGGCATAGGGCTGTATTAAACATGAGCAGCTCCCTACATCCCAGCACCATTAGTATTGTATGGGCAGCTTCCCTATTTCCCCTTACAATGGGCCATAAGACTGTATTGGGACTTGGACAGCTTTCAGCATCCCTGTATCATGTTAGGCAAACATGAGCCTCTATGTATTATTACTGTACTTAGGTGAACTTCCTCTGAGCTGGATTCAGAGGATGTATTTTCACACCTGGAATCTTGTAAAAGGTTTGTGCCGTAGCATTTGGCTGTAGATCTCATCCCATTTCACCTAAAATATCTTATACAGAGTTCTTCTTAAAATCAATAAAGCCATAATTTTACAAATGAAAAGATGGCTGTATAACAGATGCATTCAACTTTGACATGCAGACATATCATGGCCTTAAAATTTTAAGGCAGAGCTTGACAGATTCATGCTCGGGGACTAATAATGCGTTCTTGCCTAAAGTTCATACGTCACGGAGCAGCACTCCACGTTTTCAGGCAGAGGTCCATACCAGTTCAGTTTCAGTAGCTTTATGGTTCGCATATACTTCTACTTGAAGTCTGAGTGGTACTCGTAGGTGGTTTGTGCTGCGCGTGCATATTAGAAACCTCTTTAAATCAAATTAAATCAACTCCACGGGGTCGTTATCCATAGATCAAGTGTTAAAAAAATCAATCAAGTTTCCCTTGTAATATATATTAAATAAATCCATACTGAAAATCTTGGTATGAACGTTTAGGGTCCATTCACACCACAACTTGTGCATTGAGCGCAGGTAAACATATGTGGATTGATGCAGCCATATTTTTTTTTTATTATTATTAAATTAAACTTTCACTAACATTTTCAGCATTTTCTGTGAGGTCACATCCTGCTTGTAGGGGTTTTTCTTTGCCAAGTTGAATTTCTGTGCAGAAACTTGTGCATTTTTGAGCACTGTCTCCTCTTACTGGCTTAATCATCACAATGGTCATTGACATTCTAGGAAGATGGGGTTGGCAGAGATGTGGATTTTGGGGTCAAGCTACTCTGGACCTAAAGAGAAAAGAAGGGTCAGTTCTGGATTCTGTACCGTGACCTGTGTTTTTATTGAGGCAATTTTTTTTTTTAATATACCAGGAGGTCACTTGAAAGGCAAGGTGATTATTGTAATTGCTATTGTATTTAGGTGTAGCACATGTCATTCGATGTTTAGGGTTTGTGTGTGTGTGTTGTGTTCTCTTCTATTTTTGCTTGCTTTTACCATCTCCTGAAAAACCTGAATCCTGACCTTCAAATGCAGGACATAAATTACAGGAAGACTGTGTGATTCACTGAATGTTTGGTGGTTACACTTTTTTCTAGAAGTTTTTTTGTGCACCACCTTTTTTTTTTTTATTTTTTTTTCTACCTAACCATGGTCGTGGCTAGTTTTTCTTCGTCTCTCTGGTGGAATGACCTTAGGTTTTGTTTTACCAGCAAGATTGTGGACATATAGCTCCAACATATAATTGAAAGAATGTATTGCTTGATCTTTTTAGAGATGAGATGATAGTGGCCATGCAAGGTCCTGATAGAAACATGCATGCTCAGTGACCAGGTAACCATGTTCAGTGTTCCCTCTGGCAATACGCTTGCCAATATCTGCCACCCTTCCCAATATGGTCCCACCGTATCTTCGTTACTAAAGGACACTTGCATGTGCACCTTCACAACCACTGACACTGCGGGTCCACCTCTCGCCTAGAAACCAACTACACTATGCAATTGGACAGTGTCATTGTTTGCTAGGAGACAGCTGGACATCAAACCACCTGGCTGGTTTTGCTGAATGTCCAAGCGAACAGAACACAGGTGAGTATGCCCATCACTATTCACGTTCCATTTACACACGTTCAAACCAAACAGTGACAGTTCTATTCAAATTTTAAAAAATAAAATAAAGCTAAACCACAGATATTTATTAGGCCAGATGAGCATTCTAATTGTTCACAAAGGTCTTAATAATAATCTGCTGTGTTTGACTTACACATTGGGATAAATTCAAGAGGGTTCACCTCAGGAGACTTTACTGCAGGCCACGGAGAGCTGCCGATTAGTGCCTAGAGGTGAGTGAGCAAGGGGGATAACTTCCAAAAGCTAGATGTGAATGGGGTATTTTGCATATATGATCCACATCTATTGTTAATTAAAAATATTTATCCCAAGTTGTATTTTTGATCTTATTTTTGCCATTTGGGTTAGTAGAATATAGGCAGCTGTTCCCTAAACCACAGCGAGTGTTGCAACATCTACTCACCAGTGGCCGTTTTCTGTTTCTTGTCCATGTTCTGCCAGTCTGAATATAGCTAGGCAAGTTTTTCCTCCCAGATCTCTGGCCCTTTCTTTGGCTTTCCATGTAAAAGCAATTCTTGGTGCCCTACAGCTCTAGGTTGTCATGCACCAGAGTGCCACTGTCTGCCAACCATGGTTAATTCTCCTGTCCATCACCCATTTCTAGCACCCCTTCTCTAGCAACTTCCAGAACACTTTCGCCTTGTTTCCTGGTACAAGGGTCAATGGCAGGCCAACCAAACTTGTGGTGGCCTGCTGTTTTGTATGTGCGTTTACTGCCATTGCGTTGCTTTGCATTGGAAAAAAGTAGGCCTTTATTTAATTTCCACTGCAGATCAGCACATGCCAATGCAGCACACCTGGGTGAACTTCTCCAATACACATAGCTTAGTTTTCACAGGTTCTTGCGTTGTCACGTGTTGGGGAAAAAAAGGTGCCAATGCATCTGGTGTGAATGAACCCCTATACAAATAGCGTACACCTCTCATTTTGAACTGCCAAAACATTTCTTTGCTGTAAAGCTAAAAAGCAAAACATCTCAGCCTTCCACAGATAAAGAGAGCAATCAAGCCAATGCACCTTTTTAGATTGCTCTGTTTTAAAAAAATTCTAACATCCATATCTCTTGCCAAGCAAGTGACAGAAGCTAACTGGGTAATGGAGAATTTTTAGCCTGTGGGTGTGGGCTTTTCTCAACAATCAGACAAGCAGCTGCATGATTCCATTTCAGCAGGAAAGAGCGCGTGAAGGGAAAGACCATTTTAAGAAGCCAAACACCATTGGGATTTGGCAAGTAATGGCTCTTGGCTCTCCTATTTTGGAAACTGAGAACAAGAGCATATCAGGGAAATTTTAGACTGGCATTTAAACAATGTTCATCCATTATTGGGAATGGAAAAAACTAGAACCCCCTTTTTTTTTTTTTTTTTTTTTTTTTTTTTTTAATTACTCCTTATTCCCTTGTAATTACTTCCATTTCTGTTTTTAGAGACGTGGGTTTATTTTACATGTAATCTCTAAACCACTATTGCTGTGCCTTAAAAATGCCCATGTATTTTTGCCAATGTTGATACCGGCTGTGCCAAAACCTATTGTCAACAGCTTAAAATGCACACGTGTCAGTTTTATCGAGCTCTTCCTTTCTAACGCCAAATACGGGTGACAATTGAGCTGTGTGACATTGTTACAATTGATAATATGTTCAATCTTATAAATGTGTTTTTTTGTGCAATAAAATATTTATGTTTTTATATGTCACTTTTTTCTTTGTGTGCTGTGTTAAAAGACAGATTGACATGTGGTCTATATGATACGGGCTTTTACACTATATGACCAAAATGGAGTGGACACTCCTCCTCAATATTTTTGAGTTTAGGTGTCTCCAGTGAAGGGTACCATAGAGATTTTAGACAATTGTGTGCTACCAACTTTGTGGCAAAAGTTTGGGGAGGGCTAATTTCTGTTTCATTATAACTGTGTCTCTGTACACAAAGTCAGCTCCATAAAGACATGGTTTGAGGAGTTTAGTGTGGCTGAACGCAAGTGGCCTTCAAAAAGCCCTACTGGACACCTTTTGGGATGAACCAGAACGCCAACTGTGAGTCAGGTCTTCTTGTCCAACCAAAATCAGTACTTGTACTCACAAATGCCCATTTGGCTGACCTGGGCACAAGTTCCACAGACACCGTCAAATCTTGTAAAAATGTTGTTTTATGAGAGTGAAATTAGTTTGTGATACAACTTGAAATTATTCAATCTGCAGTGCATAGAGCTAAGGCTAGGTCTTTACAGGTAATTTTTAGTAGCTCTTTCATGCTACTGAAATGGCAAGTGATTAATCCCTAGGAGTAACTTTCGATCACTACATCGGTGGAACACATAATAGCTTTATATGTTGTAAGCTACACCACTACACCAAAATCAATCACTGCTACTTTTATTAAAAACATTCCTTTAAATGATTGAGTCAGAAGTACAAACCATTAAATACTCGACAATTCATAAATTAATAAAATGGCAACTAATTCCTTACAAAAATACATTAAATTCTAATTAATTTCATTATATCATGCAAACAGTCCTGCAATAACCAAACATGTAAGTGGAAAAGTCCCAAAAGGTGAAAAACAACTTCCAAAATTCAAAAGGTAAAGCCCCTAAGCAATAGTTGGCTTCAGGGTGGCGATATGGAAAGAGAAGTATCAACAGATGAAATATGTACCATAGGACCGCTCCACCAGAAATAGTGATTAAGCCCCTTACCAGATCCCAAACAGGGATCATTCAACACTTTGCTGCTCTGCAGCCACTGCTACTCTGGTCTCCTTAGAAACAGCTATCTCTCCACTCCTGGATATACAGTACATGCTGTGTAAAAAAGGGTTAAAATATAAAAGGAACTTTCATGGTGCAGTATGTATGGCAACTTTTTTTTTTTTGTTTTTAACGTAAGCAAGCAAATGCACTCATATCAGGCTTCAGGTGTAAGTGTTATAATCGGATACAATGTGGAGCTGATACCGCCGGTACTCACTCCTGGCATGTGGCATGGCATCACGGGTGTGGCCCTGCCGAACGCATTTCTCCATAACCAGTATCATCAGGAACACTTTTATACCTAGGTGCCATGTCAAATGGCTTTTTTTTTTTTTTAAAGATTTTTTCTGTATAACATTTGTTATTTATGGAATCACCAATTTGCTAAATTGCTTAGGGATTGAGTTTTTGCAGTGACCAGTTCACCTGCAACAATTGTCCCTATGGCTAAGCTACAGAAAGTTGAGTGATTTGTAGCATCAAATGCCAACCTAATGAAGTAGCATGAGTTTGACTGCAAACAAATTGCTGCTTCGTAACAGAATGCCTGCACCCATTCTGGGTGCTTCTGCCAAGATATAGCTTCCTCCAGTCTGGAACCAGGTATTATAGCTGAGCGCCCAAGAACTAGGCAACACTAGCTTAGGTGCAAACTGGAACTCCTTTTATTGTAAATTCACACAGAATATACAGCACACAAAATCAGGTAAGAGCCTGATCACATTACCCTAACAATGCAAACTGTAAACAATAGTCTCATTAGCACATCTAAGGAACAGCTAACAGTGATCTAATTAAACAGTAAGCTAGCTAGCCACCTAGACATGCCTAGGTGACTTGGTGCCCACCCAGACAATGCACTGATTAATCCGGGATCCCAGACAGTCCAGCAACAGTTTACAACTCTGAATACACAAAGTACATCACACGTGCTGTCTTCAGGTGTTTGGCTTTAACTTGTGTAATCTGTCCACCAGAAAAGACAAAACTCACAATTTTTTAGCAGTCTGAAAAAGTGGAATTAATTTATCTTAGGTTTCTTGAGGGATATTGATAAATATTTCTGTCCCAAGTGAAGGGGCTTCTCCAAGCCATTAACCTGTACAAGATTAATATTACACCTTTCCATCCACTCCACAAAGGAAGCTTTATTGTATTTTTATTCAGTGAATTAATCCAAGCCTAGCTCTTGGCGTTCATCACGTTGTTGTCTATCATTAGTGAATGATCTGCTCTCTTCATGGGATCAATGACTGAAGTGAGCTCTTCACCATGCTCTGACTGTGAGAAGCAGACCAAATCCCCAGTTTCCTCCATGGGCCACAATCAGTGGGTAGAAGTCTAGCCCCTAGTCCCCTCCAAAAGCCTCTGTCACAGTGACAAACTCCCAAAAACTATAGTGGTTATAGTGTATATGTGATTAATCACTCAAATACTGCTGCAGACACTCTGTTCCTACGTGATCAACAAGTAGTAATATATTCAGCAGTGATGTGCTATATGACAATTACTAAATGCAAAAATTAAAAGTTAATACAAAACATACATCTTCAATATCAGTGCAAATCTCAATTTAAAAACCTTCTTCCAAAATTCATGTTTATAGAGGGGCATCGATCATGTACGTCCAAAAATATTTATATAAGACAAATAAAAATCCATCCAAATGTATATCAAATAATGTGTCTGTTAGTTTTCCAGCTGCTTATGATGAAAATTTACTGTATTCTTTCTGTGGATATATGTATGTGTCAATTTAATACTTCTCATGTAAAACCTGTCACCAATGAGCCCATGCTCTCACCTAGTTAGACCCAATGAACATCAGGTGTAACGTGCTTTCGCTTTAACCCAGGTCAGGTATGCCAGGAATGCTGTACACCTCCACTCCTACATGTATACTTCAATCCATCTCCATCCTCTGGGATCCCCCAGTGTAAATGTATGGAAAGCTCAAAGAAGGATAATACATATAGCGCTCTTCCTATATATATATATATATATATATATATATATAAAATAATTTTTAATAAAATAAAACCCAAAAAGGTAAAAACTCAACTTTTTTGATGCACTATACTGTTGCATATCTGGATACAAGCAAGTGTATAGGAATTGGCTTACAGAAAATGGCAGCCGATAGACTTCCGGTATGTGGTGTGACATCATAGGCTCCTCCCAACGCATTGCGTCAGAGTCTCATGACTACCTTAGGGGATAATGGTGTTTAGCTGTGGTGTTTAGTCTACAAAATATATCACAAGTTATAGTGACTTTATAGCCACCCAAAAGAAAGATATGCTCAATGAAAGCTTTCTGTGATAAACCAAAAAAAAACAAAAGAAATTAAAGTTCAGTCATATGTGCATCAGTGTCTCAAACAGAGATCTTCAATCAATGTTTGGTGAATCCTACGGTTTGAAAGAAGATAAATTCCACCACTAAAAGGCTGCAGATGTATACTCCCCTTCCAATAAGGACCTTTAAAAAAAAAAAAAAAAAAAAGTCACGTGCGCCTTTTCCCCTTTTAACCACTTCAGCCTCGGAAGCTTTTACGCCCTTAATGACCAGGCCATTATTTGCGATATGGCACTGTGCTAGTTTAACTGACAATTGCTCGGTCATGCGATGCTGTACCCAAATATAATTGATGTCCTCCTTTTTTATCACAAATAGAGCTTACTTTTGGTGGTATTTGATCACCTCTGCGGTTTTTATTTTTTGTGCTACAAACAAAAAAGACCGACAATTTTGAAAAAAAAACTATTTTTTACTTTCTGCTATAATACATATCCAATAAAAATATGTAAAAAATCTAATTTTGTGTGCTTTAGTGTGCTCCTAGGTAATGCTTTCTAACTGTGTGGGGGATGGACTGTCTGGGGGAAGAGAGACATCTGTGTTCCTGATTAGCAGGTATCACAGATCTCTATCTTCCTCTTTGACAGAACGACAGTCTGTCCTGTTTACATTTGCAGATCGCTGTTCTGCCTCTCCTACAAATGTTTGCAGGTGGCCGACGGCCATTGCGGCCGCCGGACCCGTTGATTGACAATGACAAAGTGTTAGGAAGGTGGAGAGTCCTAAAGATGATTTCAGGGATTTAGAGAATAGACTGAGGAAAAGGACCTCCAAGGTGGTTTTCTCTGAAATACTACCTGTGCCTCAAGCCACACCAGAGAGGCAGCAGGAGATTAGGGTGATAACATATCCATAACATTCCGGGGTTAATGAGTTACCTAATCAAAAACAGAGCCTGAGAAATCATATGGGAAAAAAATATGCACAATACTAAACTCAGGGGAATGTTCACAGATGCCAGGAGCCTAACCAGTATAATGGAGGAACTGGAGCTGCTATTACACGAGGAAGATGTGGACTTCATGGGGATAACAGAAACTTGGTTTGACTGTGACAGTGGATGTGGTGTACCTAGATTTTGCAAAAGGATTTGATGTAGTCCCCCACAAATGCTTAATCTACAAGCGGAAGTTTATTTTTGGATTTATAACTGGCTATGGGGTCATGTCCAAAGGGTTGTGATAAATACTGTGTACTCAGAATGGTCTGAAGTGGTTAGTGGGGTACCCCAGGGCTCTGTCCTGGGACCAATTCTGTTTAATTTATTTATAAATGATATAGAGGATGGAATAAATAGCTCAATCTCAGTGTTTGCTGACGACACAAAAATATGCAGGGCAATAACAACACAGCAGGATATAGAATACTTGCAAGAGGACCTGAATAAATTAATGGAGTGGGCTTCAGTATGGCAAATGAAGTTTAACATTGAAAAATGTAAAGTAATGCATTTAGGGCTAAAAATATAAATGCTAGTTACTCCTTAGGGGGAAACCCCTAGGACAGTGATGGAAAATCTTGGCACCCCAGATGTTTGGGAACTACATTTCCTATGATGCTCAACTACACTGCAGAGTGCATGATCATCATGGGAAATGTAGTTCCAAAACATCTGGGGTGCCAAGGTTCGCCATCACTGCCCTAAGAGCTTCCAGGATGGAGAAGGATCTAGGGGTCCTAGTAGATGACAGACTGAACAATAGCATGCAGTGTCAAGCTGCGGCTACCAAAGCCAAAAGAATTTTAGCATGCATTAAAAACGGAATTTATTCCAGAGATAAATTAATTATTCTGCCACTTTAAAAAAAATATGGTTCGGCCGCATCTGGAGTATTCCGTCCAGTTCTGGTCACCAGTCCTCAGAAGGGACGTGCTGGAGCTGGAGAGAGTCCAGAAAAGGGCAACTAAATTAATATGGGGGCTGGAGGACCTCAATTATGGAGAATGACTACAAGCGCTAAAATTATTCTCCCTGGAGAAGAGACGCTTGAGAGGAGATATGATGGCGATATACAAATATCTCAACGGTGATCCCAACGTAAGTAGGAAACTTTTCAGTCCCAGGGATTGTAAGAGGACACGGGCCACACGATGAGACTGGAAGAGAAGCGGTTTAACCTAAAGCTGCATAGGGGGTTTTTCACTGTCAGGGCGGTGAGGATGTGGAACTCTCTTCCACAATCGGTGGTGTCGGCAGGAAGTATGGATAGTTTTAAAAAACTCTTGGATGGGTATCTTAGCAAAAACAATATATACGGGAATATGGGACATTTTTTTTCTTTTTCTTTCTCCACACACACACACACACACACACACACACACACACACACACACACCTACAAAGGTGGAACTGGATGGACTGCTGTCTTTATTTAACCTTACCAACTATGTAATTATGTAACACAGAAATGTCGTTATACAGAGCGAGTTTGATTCCTGCGGCTCACCGCTCTTTGCTGTAGCCGACTGACAACTCAGGTGCTCAGATGGATCGAAGCTGTGGCTAGGGGGAACCTCTCTCCTCTGCTCTGTCCTAATGCCTCAAAAGGAGCTTTGCCCTACATGTTATGTCTATGTTTGACTTAACCTTTAAGGGGGCCAGAATTTATAGACTTTTCTAGATTTTATATAGATTTATAATGTGTCCCAGATCACTAGTGTGCTTTTGATCTCCAGCAGCCTAGCCTCTCTGTTCTATAGTAATCTACTGCACAGCCCATTTTTGTATAAATGCTGTCATAGAGACAGCAGCATGGATTGCAGTTTCATTTCTCTGGGCAGGCTGATGGGGAGTTTATTTAAATGATTAATTCATTGAGTTCTGGACCACTTTAAAGAAGTTGGAATATCAGTGTAACACGTAGGGCAGAGCTCCTTTTGAGGTGTTTTAACTACACTGTGAGTATGGTTTAGCAGAGAGCACTATTAGTTCTTTTGTTTGCTGTTTACCATGATAGCTGATCCCAACTTATAAAGGGGAAAAGACACATGTGCCCTTTTTTTTAAAGATAAGTGTACCTTTTGCAACATGTTACATGTTCCACCCTTATTTAGGGTGGAACATGTGTAGCGCTACCCCCGGAGGAGCCACTTAAGTATATTTGGTTCTGTACTCTGCCTCTCAACACCAAGAACAGTCTCAGCCCCTCTGGCACACCTGGCAATAATGTTAGTGCAAACACCACCAATAAAAGACACACGCTATAGTAAAACACAGAAATAGTCTTTAACTGAGACTTTTTTTTAGAATGGGAACAACAACAGCAGTATTTCTGAACAATTGGCAAATACAGTATATCTCCAGTAAACTCACCATGTAATAAGGACTGAAATCAGGAGCAATAGAACTCAATGGTATTGTGTGGCTGCTTTCAGGGGGCTCCTCAAGACGAGTAACCCCCGAGAGCAGAGGCAAACACTTTAACAAGTGACAGATCCCAAAATAGTAGATCCTATAACAGATTGGTCACCACTGCTTAAATTGGGCTCTATAATTCCAGGCAAGAGGAGAGCAGAGGTATGACCCTTTCTTATGTCAGACCTCTTCTGTCCCCTGATACCACAGGCCCATAAACACTGTACTTAATTCAGCATTCAATAGTGTAACTCCCAAGTTCAGATTACCCCGCTCATACTCTACATACAGTTGTGCTCATAAGTTTACATACCCTGGCAGAATTTATGATTTCTTGGCCATTTTATAGAGAATATGAATGATAACACAAAACATTTCTTTCACTCATGGTTAGTGTTTGGCTGAAGCCATTTATTATCAATCAACTGTGTTTTCTCTTTTTAAATCATAATCACAACAGAAACTTCCCAAATGACCCTGATCAAAAGTTTACATACCCCAATTCTTAATACCGTGTATGTCCCCCTTTAGCATCAATGACAACTTGAAGTCTTTTGTGGTATTTGTGGATGAGGCTCTTTATCTCTTCAGATGGTAAAGCTGTCCATTCCTCTTGGCAAAAAGCCTCCAGTTCCTGTAAATTCTTGGGCTGTCTTGCATGAACTGCGCATTTGAGATCTCCCCAGAGTGATGGAAACCTTCACTTTTTTCTGCTGTAGCCAATGACAGGTCGACTTGGCCTTGTGTTTTGGATCATTGTCATGTTGAAATGTCCAAGTACGTCCCATGCGCAGCTTCCTGGCTGATGAATGCAAATGTTCCTCCAGTATTTTTTGATAACATACTGCATTCATCTTGCCATCAATTTTAACCAAATTTCCTGTGCCTTTGTAGCTCACACATCCCCAAAACATCAGCGATCCACCTCTGTGTTTCACAGTAGGAACGGTGTACCTTTCATCATAGGCCTTGTTGACTCCTCTCCAAATTGAGCGTTTATGGTTGTGGCCAAAAAGATCAATTTTGGTCTCATCACTCCAAATGACTTTGTGCCAGAAGGTTTGAGGCTTGTCTCTGTGCTGTTTGGCGTATTGTAAGCGGGATACTTTGTGGCATTTGCGTAGTAATGGCTTACTTCTGGCAACTCGACCATGCAGCCCATCTTTCTTCAAATGCCTCCTTATTGTGCATCTTGAAACATCCACACCACATGTTTTCTGAGAGTCCTGTATTTCACCTGAAGTTATTTGTGGGTTTTTCTTTCCATCCCGAACAATTTTCCTGGCAGTTATGGATGAAATTGTAGTTGGTCTACCTGACCGTGGTTTGGTTTCAACAGAACCCCTCATTTTCCACTTCTCGATTAGAGTTTGAACACAGCTGATTGACATTCTCAATTCCTTGGATATCTATTTATATCCCTTTCCTGTTTTATACAGTTCAACTACCCTTTCCCGCAGATCCTTTGACAATTCTTTTGCTTTCCCCATGACTCAGAATCCAGAAACATCAGTGCAGCACTGGATGAAAGATACTGGATGAAAGGGTCTGTCAGGAGTCCAGAAACTCACTGACCTTTTATATATATATACACACACACACTAATTACAAGCAAACAGATCACAGGTGAGGATGGTTACCTTTAATAGCCATTCAAACGCCTTTGTGTCAACCTGTGTGCATGTTATCAGGCCAAAATCACCAGGGTATGTAAACTTTTGATCAGGGTAATTTGGGTAGTTTCTGTTGTGATTATTTTTTTTGTATAATACATTTTTATTGAAAGATATGAAACCGTTTACAATGAAATACGGGTACGTTTCCCCAGTAGGCAAATTCCATAAACACAGATCTCTACATTGATTAGAAATAACACGAGGGAGCAGTATGTGTATACTTGGCGACAATGGAAACTAATGGCCAGTCATTAAACATAGGCCAGCGCTACTCATTGGTTTGGTAGAGTACAAAATGCGAAAACAATTGCCATATACGGGCATAACGTACCACATTATGAGGATAGCAATATAGAAAACTGTATATAACAGAAAGCGGAAGTAGGAAGAGATATTAAGAAAAAGTGAGGTAGATGAGAGGGGGAAGGAGGGGGGAAGGTTACCCTGCCTCAGTAAGACACCAACTTGTACAGTAATTAACTAGTCGTCAGCTTACACCGTTTGAGATATGATTTCCGCATATGTGGCAGAAAATTTAAAGGCAAACCAACAGGACCATATCTTCTTGGATAGTTTGGATTTATTTCTAAGGGAGTAAATGATATCGTCCATATGGTATTTGTGACTTATCTCCATTAGCCATTGGCGTAATGTAGGGATGATCTGTTGTTTCCAAAATCTTGGAATAAGCACCTTGATCACATTCAAGAGGTGGGGTGTTATGGATTTTTCCCCCTTCGTCTTTCAGGACAGCCACCATGAGAGATAGTCTCCTCCTCTTCCTCTAGGAAACACTGCGCCAGCCCATAAATTCTTACTTCCCCCTGCCAGACCTCTGTATTAGTGTTTCCTCCGGTGGGGAGACACTGTGCAAGGAACCTGGCCACTCAGTCAGGGTGACTATGGCTGTTTTTATTTTTTTGGAGCCTATAATGGAAGCAGGGGCTTCATAGGGGCTTGAGGGGGGACTTACCCCTCGTTCTGTTGCCACCACTTCCTAGCCGAGCGCGGCTTCAGGCTGTGGGGGCTCCCTATCGCGGCCACAGGGCTGCAGCATGCAGGCGTTCGCCTTTCCTGTGTACTATACAGACCGCTCTCTTTTTTTCTTTTTGGAACTAGGCGGGCCGGACGACGGGCGACGTCATTTCCGGCGGAAGGGCGAATGCTTGTCTTTGACCCGCGGCTTCCGGTTCCGGGTCGCGGCGCTGATAGGGAAGCCAGGCACAGGCTGGAGACGAGTCTGGGACGCGCACAGGCAGCGTAGGACTCGGTAGTAGCAACCACCTGCAAAGTCATGTCGGAAGCAGATGCTCAGCCAACGGACACTACCTCCAGCCTTCCTAAGGTAAGAGTGCCCTGGGGAAGAGTACTCTTTATCTAGGATTGTCCCTCCATGTATAGTTCCTGTCATGGGGGGGCAGACACCCTGGGTGGTCAGGGGGAGGGAGGCTCAGATCCCCACATATTAAGGAGGGTCTAGTGCACTCCCAGGGTTGTATCCTTGTTTTTTAAAAAAAAAAAAAAAAAAAGTGACAAAATGTTTTTTTCTTTCATGTATTTCAGAAAGCTACAGAGAAGTCTAGGTCTACACATAGCTCTAAGAAGAGGTGTGCCTCTTGCAAAGACACATTAGGGGAAGCATGGACAAAGGTCTTGTGTAGGGAGTGCATTGACTCCCTTGTTAAGGAGAGGGACTCTGAACAGGAGTCAGGACTTGCAGCCTCGGTTAAGGAGCTTTCGTCCACCTTTTCTTCATTTAAAGCCTTATTTGAAAGGTTTCAGCCTCCCATTAGTCCAGCTCCCCAGGATACAACCCCGCCTCAGGCTCAGGGCTCTGCTCCTGCCCAACCTGCAACTTCAGTTAGGGCAGAGGAAGCTCCAGGGCCCTCCGGAGTGGAACAAAGACAACCAGACAGTTCCTCCTCCGATTCCCAGGATGGTTCTGAGGGGGAGGACCAGGACGGGGAGTCCAGGAAATCCTCCAGATATAAATTATCCCTGGAAGAGGTAGAGGACCTCTTAGGGGCTATTTATACAACCCTCGGTATTCAGGAGGACAGGAAACCCCTGACCCTTCATGACCAAATGTACAAAGGCTTGGGGGAACAAAGGAGGAAAGTTTTTCCAGTACATGAGGTACTGGTTGAAACTATTAAAAAGGAGTGGCAGGATCCCGAAAGGAAACCCTTTTTTTCTAGATCCTTAAAGAGGAGATTTCCGTTCTCGGATGATCCTACATCTATCTGGAATAAAAATCCCAAGTTAGATGCCGCCTTCTCCCAGGTTTCCAGACACACAGACCTGGCATTTGAGGACATGGGGGCCCTGGTGGATGTCATGGATAAGAGAATAGACTCTCTCCTCAAAAAGACTTGGGATTCAACAATTGGTAACTTAAAACCTGAGTTGGCTGTCACAGTGGTGGCTCGCAATCTGGAGCACTGGCTCTCTAAGATTTAAGAGCATATTGAAGCTGGAACGGCAAAAGAAACCATTCTGTCTTCTTTCCCTACGATTCTGCGAGGTATCGCCTACATAGCTGATGCCTCGGCAGAGTCAGTACGTATGTCGGCCAGATCAGCGGCTCTGGCCAATTCGGCCAGGAGAGCCCTCTGGCTAAAAACTTGGCCGGGCGATAGCGCCTCTAAAGTCAAATTGTGCGGCATACCGTTAACGGGAGACCTTCTCTTTGGCCCAGGGTTAGAGACCGTCTTGGACCGCACAGCAGACAGGAAGAAATCCTTCCCGGTTAAGCGGAAAAATCCTGCACATACAAAGAAGGGGTTTCGTCCGCAAAAGCGTAAAGAAACTCCAAAGCCGGAAGGGCAAAAGAAATTTTGGGGTCAGAAAGGCAAGGGCAGGGGAGGGGCGATTTTTCGCCCTCCTGAACAGCCCCGTAAAAGTCAATGACTCCCCAACCAGGGTGGGGGGAAGACTGGGGGCCTTCCTCCCACAGTGGGAGGCAATATCCCCCAATCGCTTTATCCTAGGGATTATAAGAAGGGGGTACCATATCGAATTCACAAATCCTCCTCCACGGAGATTTCTTGTCACGCACCTACCCAGGTGTACGGCAAAAGCCGAGGCTCTGTTGGAAGCATTAAGAGATCTGGTAGATCAAAATGTGGTTCTCAGAGTTCCAAAGGCCGAGGAGGGAGAGGGTTTCTATTCACACATTTTCGTAGTGAAGAAACCCACAGGGAAATTCAGACTGATTCTGAATCTAAAGCCCCTGAACAGGTCAGTGACATACAGGAGATTCCGTATGGAAACAATTTTCACAGTCAGAGCCCTGTTGCCCCGCAACTGCTTTATGGTATCTCTGGACCTAAAGGACGCGTATTTACACGTTCCTATAACAGAAGCCTCGCAGAGGTTTCTTCGGCTAGCGGTAGATGTAGGTGGAACAACGGTACATCTACAGTTTCAGGCGCTGCCTTTCGGGGCTATCCTCCTCGCCCCGCATTTTCAGGTCTTGGCGGAGGTGATGGCTTTTCTTCGGCTCCAGGGTATATCAGTGATAGCATACCTGGACGACCTGCTCCTATTTGCAGCGTGTCCACTGCAGTTAGTAAGAGATCTAGAACTAACAAAGAGGGTTCTTACAGGTCTAGGGTGGCTAATGAACTTGGAGAAATCCAGTTTGATTCCTTCTCAGCGCATTAAGGAACTTAGGCTATCTGTTGGACTCAACGCTACTGAGAGTGTTTCTTCCAGCAGAAAGAGTACAAAAACTGGACAGGGCAGTGGCTGTTCTCCAGTGCAGCAGTCAGGTCTCCATAAGAATTCTGATGTCGGTCCTAGGACTATTAACCGCTACCCTCCCAGCAGTGCAATGGGCAGGTCTGCACTTTCGTCCCTTACAGTCCTTTGTCCTAAGGGTGTGGGATCACAGTCAGAAAGATCTGGACACCTTGGTACAGGTTCCACCCCAAGTAAAGAGATCCCTCTGGTGGTGGAGGAGGGTCTCAAACTTGTCGCAGGGTCGTCTGTGGTTCATCCCAGTTTCTCAGGTGGTAACCACAGACGCAAGCGGCAAGGGTTGGGGGGCGCATCTGGGTTCCCTTTTAGCACAGGGCACCTAGGAGGGCGACGAACTAAGAAGGTCGTCCAATTGGAAGGAGCTGAGGGCAATCGGGCTAGCACTCAGGTTCTTCAAAGAGGAGCTACAGGGCCACCATGTGCAGGTGCGGTCGGACAACTCGTCCGCCGTGGCCTATGTAAACAAACAGGGCGGCACAAGAAGCGGAGTCCTGTCGGCCTTAGCATCAGGCATTCTGAACTGGGCCGAGACTCACACTCTCTCACTCTCAGCAGTCTTCCTGAGAGGAGAAAAGAATGTGATAGCAGATTTTCTCAGCCGAACCAAACTGAGAGAGGGCGATTGGATCCTCAACCAGGAGGTTTTCAATCTCATTTAAGAGAAATGGGGTCCTCCAGAAGTAGATCTGTTCGCGTCAAGAAGCAACGCGAAAGCCCCTTGTTTTTTCTCCCTAAACAGAGGGGAGGGAGCGCGAGGGGTCGACGCATTGATCCAGAACTGGCATTTCAGAATCTGCTATGCCTTCCCGCCCCCAGCGTTATTACCGGCAGTTCTCAGGAAGTTCCAGATGGAAAACACGTCCCTGATTCTAGTAGCACCACATTGGCCAAAGAGGGCTTGGTTCTCAGTACTCAAGCAGCTAGCGGTCGAACCTCCCTTATTCCTGCCACCTCGAGAGGATCTCCTCTCACAGGGCCCAGTCCTCTGTCCACAGGTTCACCAATGGCAGTTAGCGGCCTGGCTACTGAGGAGGGTATGCTAAGAGCTAGAGGTTTTTCTGAGAAATTAATCTCCACCCTCCTCAACAGCAGGAAAAAGGAAACACGCCAGATTTATAAAAAGGTCTGGGTACGTTTCAATAAATGGTGTGCAGAAGGCTCCTTTGCGGTACACAGTCCAACAACGGTGTTGGAATTCCTTCAGTGCGGGGCAGATAGGGGTTTATCCATAAGTACCCTTAAAGGTCAGGTGTCAGCACTCAGTGCTTATTTAGAAAAGCATCTGGCCACCAACCCTTGGGTGGTCAGATTCTTTAAGGCTCTGTCTAGACAAAGACCGGTTCAGGGCCCTCCCTTTCCCAAGTGGGACCTATCTTTAGTGTTACAGGGCCTGACGGGAACCCCCTTTTGAACCTTTAGAGGAATGTCTACTAAAGGATCTTACGTTAAAAACTGTTTTTTTGGTAGCAGTGACTACTGCCAGGAGAGTCAGTGAGATTGAGGCCTTATCAGTTAGACCTCCTTTTTGCGTTATTTTTTCAGATCGGATCATCTTCAAGACTGATCCAGCATTTTTACCTAAGGTGGCTTCTGGTTTCCACAGAAGTCAGGAGGTAGTTCTACCCTCATTTTGTCCCAACCCCTCGGGGGAAAGGGAATTAAAATTTCATTCTTTGGACGTAAGGAGATGTATCCTTAAGTATCTAGAGCTGACCAAGAGGTTTAGAAAGTCAGACTCTTTATTTGTTTTGTTTTCTGGGGCCAGAAAAGGATGCAAAGCGTCTCGACGCACTATTGCCAGATGGCTCAGAGTAACCATTGGCCAGGCCTATACATTAGCAGGGAAAGAAATCCCAATGGGTATAAGGGCACACTCTACCAGAGCTATGGCAGCTTCTCAGGCAGAAAAGGCTGGAGCAACGCCAGAGCAAATATGCAGGGCTGCAACATGGTCCAGCTATTCCACTTTCGTAAAGCACTACAGAGTGGACCTGGTGTCGGCTAGTGAGTAAGCCTTTGGGCGAAAGGTATTGCAAGCTGTAGTCCCACCCTAACTGGTAAGTGCTCGTTCATCCTCTCATGGTGGCTGTCCTAAAAGACGAAGGGGGAAAATTAGAGTTACGTACTGGTAACGTCTTTTCCAGTAGTCTTTCAGGACAGCCCTAGTTACCCACCCGAGATTTTTGGGTGTCTTATAAAAGACCAGAATGCAGCATGATAATGATATGGGATAGTATGTTATTAATGTGTTCTTGTGTCTCCCCAGCTGACCGGAGGTAATCTTGGAATATACTGAGGTCTGGCAGGGGGAAGTAAGAATTTATGGGCTGGCGCAGTGTTTCCTAGAGGAAGAGGAGGAGACTATCTCTCATGGTGGCTGTCCTGAAAGACTACTGGAAAAGACGTTACCGGTACGTAACTCTAATTTTTATACAGTCCTACTGATTTGCCTGTACAATTAAACAGTATCACCCATGGGTCATTTGGGACTGCATAGCCCTAAATCTCTTTGATCCAATAAAATATAGTAGACCAATAGCGCGGATGCGTGGGCAGAATCTCCAGATGTGAGCATGTGTCGCCTGTTCTCCACATCCTTGCCAACATAGCACTGATATGGACAGAAAGACGTTGTAAAGCACCACAGGGTTATAGTGCCACCTTGTCAACATTTTGTAGTCCACCTCTGCAGTTTTGGAGGATATTGAAGAAATGTGGGTTAATTGAAGGATCATTGAACATTGCATTTCTGAGAGAGGACTTTGTAGGTCTTGTTCCCATTTATATAGGAATGAGGGCTGCACTGATGAATTTAGGGCCAATAGTTTCTGGTAGAAGAAAAAAATGGGGGGTATGGCCGGGAAATCCTCAACAGATACGGCACCTCATCCCATTTGGTAAAAAATGGTAGATAGAGGTAGGAGGGGACTATAATGGTGCCAATAGATAAAGGTCAACAATAGGTACTAAAAAATGACAATTTATTTTATTTACATATATAGAAAAAAGACATACACATAGAGTATACATACATACAAAAAAAAATAACCGGGGGTCACGTAACTAGTTAGCATGGAGGAGTCTCGTTCGTTATCAGAATTAACCAGACAAATCGCTCCACCAACTAAGAACAGCCATGCACAGCCAACAAGGGAAACCTTACCCGGCCCGGACACGGAAAGGATTGACAGATTGATAGCTCTTTCTCGATTCTGTGGGGGGTGGTGGTGCATGGCCGTAAATAAAATAAATTGTCATTTTTTTAGTACCTATTGTTGACCTTTATCTATTGGCACCGTTATAGTGCCCTCCTACCTCTATCTACCTTTTAGTGCCTGGTAGAAGTAGGAGATGGGTTTCTCAGGTGGTTGATCATCAACAAGTAATCTCTCCACCGGAGTTAGATCCGAAAGGGAGCATAGTGGTTGGGGGTAGAGATTTGGCGAACCTGGAGAGCAGATGGTACTTCCACTGGTCCATGAATGAGATTGTGGGAAATGGTAAAAGTGTGGATATGGATAAGATACCATTGGTCGTCGTCGCTTGGTGGAGTAGGACTGGGGACATGGAGATTCAGTCGCTGAATTTAGGGTCGACTTGGCCTTGTGTTTTGGATCATTGTCATGTTGAAATGTCCAAGTACGTCCCATGCGCAGCTTCCTGGCTGATGAATGCAAATGTTCCTCCAGTATTTTTTGATAACATACTGCATTCATCATGCCATAAATTTTGACCAAATTTCCTGTGCCTTTGTAGCTCACACATCCCCAAAACATCAGTGATCCACCTCTGTGTTTCACAGTAGGAACGGTGTACCTTTCATCATAGGCCTTGTTGACTCCTCTCCAAATTGAGCGTTTATGGTTGTGGCCAAAAAGATCAATTTTGGTCTCATCACTCCAAATGACTTTGTGCCAGAAGGTTTGAGGCTTGTCTCTGTGCTGTTTGGCGTATTGTAAACGGGATACTTTGTGGCATTTGCGTAGTAATGGCTCACTTCTGGCAACTCGACCATGCAGCCCATCTTTCTTCAAATGCCTCCTTATTGTGCATCTTGAAACATCCACACCACATGTTTTCTGAGAGTCCTGTATTTCACCTGAAGCTATTTGTGGGTTTTTCTTTGCATCCCGAACAATTTTCCTGGCAGTTATGGATGAAATTGTAGTTGGTCTACCTGACCGTGGTTTGGTTTCAACAGAACCCCTCATTTTCCACTTCTTGATTAGAGTTTGAACACAGCTGATTGACATTCTCAATTCCTTGGATAACTATTTATATCCCTTTCCTGTTTTATACAGTTCAACTACCCTTTCCCGCAGATCCTTTGACAATTCTTTTGCTTTCCCCATGACTCAGAATCCAGAAACATCAGTGCAGCACTGGATGAAAGATACTGGATGAAAGGGTCTGCCAGGAGTCCAGAAACTCACTGACCTTTTATATATATATACACACACACTAATTACAAGCAAACAGATCACAGGTGAGGATGGTTACCTTTAATAGCCATTCAAACGCCTTTGTGTCAACCTGTGTTCATGTTATCAGGCCAAAATCACCAGGGTATGTAAACTTTTGATCAGGGTAATTTGGGTAGTTTCTGTTGTGATTATTTTTTTTGTATAATACATTTTTATTGAAAGATATGAAACCGTTTACAATGAAATACGGGTACGTTTCCCCAGTAGGCAAATTCCATAAACACAGATCTCTACATTGATTAGAAATAACACGAGGGAGCAGTATGTGTATACTTGGCGACAATGGAAACTAATGGCCAGTCATTAAACATAGGCCAGCGCTACTCATTGGTTTGGTAGAGTACAAAATGCGAAAACAATTGCCATATACGGGCATAACGTACCACATTATGAGGATAGCAATATAGAAAACTGTATATAACAGAAAGCGGAAGTAGGAAGAGATATTAAGAAAAAGTGAGGTAGATGAGAGGGGGAAGGAGGGGGGAAGGTTACCCTGCCTCAGTAAGACACCAACTTGTACAGTAATTAACTAGTCGTCAGCTTACACCATTTGAGATATGATTTCCGCATATGTGGCAGAAAATTTAAAGGCAAACCAACAGGACCATATCTTCTTGGATAGTTTGGATTTATTTCTAAGGGAGTAAATGATATCGTCCATATGGTATTTGTGACTTATCTCCATTAGCCATTGGCGTAATGTAGGGATGATCTGTTGTTTCCAAAATCTTGGAATAAGCACCTTGATCGCATTCAAGAGGTGGGGTGTTATGGATTTTTTATACAGTCCTACTGATTTGCCTGTACAATTAAAAAGTATCACCCATGGGTCATTTGGGACTGCATAGCCCTGAATCTCTTTGATCCAATAAAATATAGTAGACCAATAGCGCGGATGCGTGGGCAGAATCTCCAGATGTGAGCATGTGTCGCCTGTTCTCCACATCCTTGCCAACATAGCACTGATATGGACAGAAAGACTTTGTAAAGCACCACAGGGTTATAGTGCCACCTTGTCAACATTTTGTAGTCCACCTCTGCAGTTTTGGAGGATATTGAAGAAATGTGGGTTAATTGAAGGATCATTGAACATTGCGTTTCTGAGAGAGGACTTTGTAGGTCTTGTTCACATTTAGATAGGAATGAGGGCTGCACTGATGAATTTAGGGCCAATAGTGCCTGGTAGAAGAAAAAAATGGAGGTATGGCTGGGAAATCCTCAACAGATATGGCACCTCATCCCATTTGGTAAAAAATGGTAGATAGAGGTAGGAGGGGACTATAACGGTGCCAATAGATAAAGGTCAACAATAGGTACTAAAAAATGACAATTTATTTTATTTACATATATAGAAAAAAGACATACACATAGAGTATACATACATACAAAAAAAAATAACCGGGGGTCGCGTAACTAGTTAGCATGGAGGAGTCTCGTTCGTTATCAGAATTAACCAGACAAATCGCTCCACCAACTAAGAACAGCCATGCACAGCCAACAAGGGAAACCTCACCCGGCCCGGACACGGAAAGGATTGACAGATTGATAGCTTTTTCTCGATTCTGTGGGTGGTGGTGCATGGCCGTAAATAAAATAAATTGTCATTTTTTTTTAGTACCTATTGTTGACCTTTATCTATTGGCACCGTTATAGTGCCCTCCTACCTCTATCTACCATTTAGTGCCTGGTAGAAGTAGGAGATGGGTTTCTCAGGTGGATGATCATCAACAAGTAATCTCTCCACCGGAGTTAGATCTGAAAGGGAGCATAGTGGTTGGGGGTAGAGATTTGGCGAACCTGGAGAGCAGATGGTACTTCCACTGGTCCATGAATGAGATTGTGGGAAATGGTAAAAGTGTGGATATGGGTAAGATACCATTGGTCGTCGTCACTTGGTGGAGTAGGACTGGGGACATGGAGATTCAGTCGCTGAATTTAGGGTCAAGGTTTCCCGGAGGGAAATAGTCATGACCCGTTATTTGTTCTGTTGTGATCATGATTTAAAAAAAGTAAACACCATTAATTGATAATAAATGGCTTCAGCCAAACACTAACCACGAGTGAAAGAAATGTTTTTGTGTTATCATTCATATTCTCTGAAGAATGGCCAAGAAATCATAAACTTATGAGCACAACTGTATACCGAGACCTGAGTATGTGAGTGCGTGCCTGTATATCACCAATAACTTCAGTCCCTTGGAAGAAGAAGGCCTTGAATCTTCAGCTAGCCACTTTAGTTGGTGCACTTGAAATTCCTGTTTGGTAGAGTGAAAATGCAGTATGCTGGCAGCATCTGAGTAGCAAGGTGGACACTGTGACTGCTTAACAAGATGTAAGTGTGACTCAGGCCCCACAAGTGTAGGTAAAATAGGCAATGTTGTCTGTATGCAGTGTCTTTAAGGTGGGCAAATGCCCGCTCACCAATCCTGCGACCAAGGCCCAAGCAAAGTAACCTGGAATAGTAGGCTCTTTAGGTTCATTCTGTCTGTACAGGTGCGACTGGAGAATGCATCTTGGATCCCTTGGAGCTCTTGGAGGGGGTGATAAGGGACTATATACAAGATTTTAGTAATGACAACGGTATCATTAGCAGTAATCAGCATGGATTCATGAAGAATCTTTCTTGCCAAACCAATCTTTAAATCTGCTATGACGAGATGAGCCCGTAGACATGGTGTATCTGGATTTTGCAAAAGCATTTGATACAGTTCCCCAAGAAACGTTTACTGTACAAAGTAAGGTCAGTGGCATGGACCATAGGGTGAGTACATGGATTGAAAACTGGCTACAGGGGTGAGTTCAGAGGGTGGTGATAAATGGGGAGTACTCGGAATGGGCAGGGGTGGAAAGTGGGTTCTCCCAGTTTTCTGTCCTGGGATCAATCTTATTTAATTTATTCATAAATGACCTGGAGGATGGGATAAACAGTTCAATCTCTGTATTTGCGGACAATACTAAGCTAAGCAAGGCAATAATTTCTCTGCAGGATGTGGAAACCTTGCAAGAAGATCTGAACAAATTAATGGGGTGGGCAACTACATGGCAAATGAGGTTTAATGTGGAAAAATGTAAAATAATGCATTTGGGTGGCAAAAATTTGAATGCAATCTACTCACTGGGGGAGAATCTCTGGGGGAATCTAGGATGGAAAAGAACCTGGGGGTCCTAGTAGACAGGCTCAGAAATGGCATGCAATGTCAAGCTGCTGCAAGCAAACCAAACTGAATATTGGCAAGCATTAAAAAGGGGATTGACTCCAGAGATAAAATGATAATTCTCCCACTCTACAAGACTCTGGTCAGGCCTCACCTGGAGTATGCTGTCCAGTTCTGGGCACCAGTCCTCAGGAAGGATGTGCTGGAACTGGAGAGAGTCCAGAGAAGGGCAACAAAACTAATAAAGGGTCTGGAGGAAATTAGTTATGAAGAAAGGTTACAAGCACTGAACTTGTTCTCTCTGGAGTAGAGATGCTTGAGAGGCGATATGATTTCAATGTGCAAATACGGTACTGGTGACCCCTCAATAGGGATAAAACTTTTCTGCGTAAGGGAATTTAATAAGACATGCAGCCATTCACTAAACCTTAAACTGCATAGAGGGTTCTTTACTGTAAGAGCGGTAAGGGTGTGGAATTCCCTTCCAAAGGCAGTGGTTTCAGCGGGGAGCATCGATAGTTTTTTTAAATTATTAGATAAGCACCTGAACGGCCATAACAGGGATATACAATGTAATACTGACATATAATCACACACATAGGTTAAACTTGATGGACTTGTCTTTTTTCAGCCTTGCCTACTATGTAACTACAGATATACATGCTTAAGTTAGGTTCCATGAATGGGGTTTACAACTACTTTAAAAAAAAAAAAAAAAGATTGTCCTGTGTGCTCTTACGTAGCTGCCTTTATGTTTGCATAGAGAATGTAAAAAGCATGTGTGTACAGCAACCACATGTGCCTTATCTTGTAGTTGTATTATCAGATTTGTTCTCTTTTATCCAAGAATGACGCTATGGTTTTCTCTAAATGCAATCCAAATATATTTCCCAAACAATTCTGCCTTGTTTTGTGGATAAAAGAAGAGTATGAAATTCTGTTTTCATGCTGACTAAATGCATGATGCTGCAGGCACCACACTAAGCACTTTTGCTGCCAGTCCATTGTGCCTGTAAAGAGAGGTTGTCATAGGAATTACCTCTGTGAACAGGCAGACCAACAGGGGCAGAAGTGTCAATTGGCATGACAGCTCAGGGAACAAAGTTATTTTATTTGTGTTGTACAGGACACAGGCAAAGTATTCAGAGACCCTGGGTTATAGGATCGTACCTTCAGGTGATTGGACACTGGCATGCTTTTGAGGACAAGCCCATTGGGTGCCACCCCTATGAACCTACCACACTCCGTGAGTCCTCAGTTTTATGCTAGATTCCTAAGGTGATGTACTTCTTCTCCTTCGTGGAGAAATCACTCTTAGCTCAACAATTTTTTTTCTTTATTTTATCCTTGGGGTCTTTAAACAACTTCTCACTGCCTTCTAATGCAACAAAGCAGTGCATCTGGATCACTCAACCTTGGTAAGCCTTAGGAGCCAGACTCCACACTGTGGGGATGGCTTGTAATGTTGCTTCGGGCACTGGATGCTGCATGGTTGCTCACCTTGGCACTTAGTGCAACATGTGTAGTCAGCAGCAGGGTACTATACAGGTCCAGGGCCGTGGTCAGTCCCTATGGAACCCGTTCCCTGAACACCCCTTTGGGGGTATTCCTACCGAGAGAGATGAAGCCTGGACTTTATATACAATCCAGAGTTGTGGACAGGCAAGACATAGTCACCCTGTGTGCTTCTTACTGACTATAAATGACCAGGTAATATTTCAATTCATTATAGTGTAAACTATAAATTTGGAGCTAAAATTCAACCATTTAGAGCTTAGTCTCAGGTGGATGAACAGGTGTGGCATCACACCAATAGTCTCACTTGTTTTACTGCCACTTCTTCCTCGAACCCTTATATGGTACTTAGGCTCTTCTTCTCACCTTTTCACCAGTGGCGGCTGGTGCTCAAAATTTTTTGGGGGGGTGCAAACAAACTGAAAAAAAAACATCAATTACAGCTACTGTGCCATCAAACGCAGCCACTGTGCCCATCAAGCGCAGCCACTGTGCCATCAAACGCAGCTACTGTACCCATCAATTGCCGCTACTGTGCCTCATCAAATGCTGCCAGTGTGTCCATCAATTACCACTACTGTGCTCCATCAAATGCTGAAAGTGTGCATCGCCCGGCACTTACCTGTCTCGCAGCAGGTCAGCAGCGGTGTCCTGTACACTCCTCGATGTCTTCTTTCCTCCTCTCTATCAGGCGTCCAATCACAGTGACTGAAACTTCAGGCGACAGGTAACAGACCCAAGCACCTGATTGGCTGAGAGGCAGTTCAGTGTTAGCAAAGCGAATTCCTTCGCTTTGTTAACACACAGCTGAGTAAACAGCGAACGCACAGCATTGCGCCCACTGTTCACGCCTATTAGAGCCTATGGCACCCCCGCCGCTGTAATTCAGGTGCCCGGCACTCGAAAAGGGGCTGGATACCTGAATAGGGGGTGTCAGCGGCCATGCAATGCATGAATCTATGGTGATAGAGCGGTGCCAGGAGAGAGGGGGCAGCGCTCCTGTGCCCTTTATGGACACACCACCACTGCTTTTCACTATGAGGACTCACTACAGCAGGGATATGCAATTAGCGGACCTCCAGCTGTTGCAGAACTACAAGTCCCATGAGGCATAGCAAGACTCTGACAGCCACAAGCATGACACCCAAGGGCAGAGGCATGATGGGACTTGTAGTTTTGCAACAGCTGGAGGTCCACTAATTGCATATCCCTGCACTACAGGATGGTCTATACCCGGATTGCTGCGTTCTCCTTCTGGAGACCCTTACCCTATACTCTGTACCTTACTCTTTGAGTATCCGACAAGGGAACACCCTCATATGTAGCCATTGTGGAGACCAGGTGAAAGAGAGCCATTGTGAAACTGCAGGCGAACATTCACTCTGCCAAAGGTCTGCACAACAACCAATCTCAGAGTGAGCCCTGGTTTTAGATGCCTTGATAATTCCCTGGTCTCTGTTCAGGCTAATCTATGCCTCCCCCCTCCAGTGTGAATGCTGCCTTGTTTGCTCAAAATGATAGAGCAAGGGAGGAAAATAGTGATTCTCATTGCACAGAACTGCTCCAGAAGAACCTGGTACAAAGACATACTCAGAATTCTAACAGACAACTGCTAGCCTCTATTTGCCATTTCATCCTGTTGCTCAGTCTCTGACTTTAATGGCATGGCTAACCTATGGTGTGTATGTGAGCTGCTCAGGCTGCAAAGAAGTCTAGTTCTGTACCTGCTGCTGTGAGTGCTGGCTGGGAATGAGCCCACCCATACTCCAGACAATAATAGATAAGAGCTGAAGGTACCGGGAACAGCACATCAGAATAAGACTTGCTGTGTGTGAACAAGTGGCAGTAAGCCCATGAGTAGACTCCAGTGGGGGAAGTGAAACGTGTTGGGGGCATGGCCTGGCGGGGGTCCAGGCTGAGACTGCCACTTGTTCACACACAGCAGGTCTTGTTCTGATGTGCTACTCCCAGGACCTTCAGCTCTTATCTATCTTTAAAGGCATAGCTGCTAAAGCCCAGGTCTTAAAAGACAGAGGGGTCTCTGAGGTTGTTATTCCTACCTTGCTAAAAGCAAACAAGCCACTTCCGGGAAGATGTAATATCATCCCTAGAAATCCATCTTTGCTTGACAGGTCTAAACACAGGCACTTCAATCTCAGAGATCGAAGGCCTTCTTACAATCAGGTCTTGACCAGAACTTGGCCTTAAGCACTTTGCAAGGACAGGTTCCGGCCTTGCCGGTTCTCTTTCACATACCTTTGGCTTCAGGGCTGGCAATAAAGGGGTGAAACCTTCCAAGCTGAAGTGGTAATTTGAGCCAGCAACAGGCAGAACCAATCAAATACTCTGAGTTTAGGGAAGGCCTGCAGAGCCCAGAAAATGAAGAACAGCTCAGGCTGGTTACAGCCTAGCAACAACACACACAAAATGTAGCTAGGGTTACAACAGCATAGGACAGGGTCTCTATGGATGGTGGATGGTGGATTTGCCGATACAAGGGTGAAGGGGTTGCCAGGATGGCAGGAACTGCCAGCAGAGTGGAATTTTAATTAGTCACTCATCTCTGCTCACGAACCATGTGTGGCTCTTACACTTTGTCTGAACACCTGCTGGGTGGTACATTTCATCGAACCACAAAGACAACCAAAGTCTAATCAAAATTAGTTCATTGATCTGTTTATCACAACATTTTTGTCCATGGACAAGTCCAAGTTGAAAATAATATCAGCACTTACTGTTAAGTATTGATTAAAGGAAAGCGTAACGTAGCAGCATGGATAATGTGCCAAAACACAGCAAGTGCACTTTTAAAATGATGTCCAGACCATAATCACACCGTGATAAAAGAATATGTTTACTATATTCATGATAAAATCAGTATTTACCCTTTTTCTGTTAATATACAGTAAGTGTAATGTCTTTCACAATAGCAAAATCACAAAATATGACATCTGTCACTGGTTTTTCTGGGGCATTGGCTGTTGAAAGAATACAAAAGCTTGCAAAACATTGATCCTACTATGCTATGTGTCATGGACATTTTATATTACATTGTGATGTATCATAACTTGCAAAAGCTTAGGAAGCACTGTCTTGCAGCCATAAATGTATGATATGGTATTGCTGACTTACTTTGAAGAAGCATGTTGTTTGTCTTTTGGCTACAGTTCTTTCTGAGCTACCACCCTGAAACAAGTATGCAGCAAATGAAGTCAGAGAGAAATGTAGAGGCTGCCATATATTCCAATAAGAACACTGGTTGTCTCTGGTTACATCCATTTTTTGATAAAGTAAAAAATCCTAAGCTATATACGCTGATCAGCCATAACTTTATGACCACCTAATATTGAGCAGGTCCCTCTTCTGCTGCCAAAATAGCCCTGACCCATCGGGGCATGGACACCATTAGACCTCTGTAGGTATGCTGTGGTATCTGGCACCAAGCTGTTACTAGCAGATCCTTTAAAACCACTTAACCGCTTCCCGACCAGACACTGCAGTTTCACTGCGGCAACATGGCACAATTGCGCGAATCGCCGTTATGTTATGTTGCTTCCTATTGTGGCCACTAGGGGCACGCGCGCGCCCGCTGCTCGACCCCGGAGCCGATGCGAGTGCCCGCCTGTCGCGACGAATCGCAAAAAATGGCCTGGTCAATCAGCAATCTTCAGGGGTTGAAGTGGTTAAGGACACTCTTTCTGAGATTTGGTGTTCACAAGTTAAAAACTGTTTTTTTTTTTGCTAGAAAATTACTTAGAGCCCCCAAACATTGTACATTTTTTTTTCTAACACCCTAGAGAATAAAATGACGGTCGTTGCAATACTTTCTGTCACACCGTATTTGCACAGCGGTCTTACAAGCTCACTTTTTTTGAAAGAAATTTTTTGAATTAAAAAAATAAGATAACAGTAAAGTTAGCCCATTTTTTTTTATATTGTGAAAGATAATGTTACGCTGAGTAAATAGATACCTCACATGTCACGCTTCAAAATTGTGCACGCTCATAGAATGGCAACAAACATTTACCCTTAATCTCCATAGGGGAAATTTAAAAAATTCTACAGGTTGCATGTTTTGAGTTACAGAGGAGATCTAGGGCTAGAATTATTGCTCTCACTCTCGATCGCGGTGATACCTCACATGTGTGGTTTGAACTCCGTTTTCATATGTGGGTGCTACTCAGGTATGCGTTCGCTTCTGCACACGAGCTTGGTGGAACGGGGCGTGTTTAAATCTTTTTTTTCTTATTTATTTTACCTTTTATGTTTTATTTTTACACTGTTCTTTTAAATAAAAAAATGTGTCACTTTTATTCCTATTACAAGGAATATAAACATCCCTTATAATAGAAAAAAGCATGACAGGACCTCTTAAATAACTATTTATTCAAAATTTTGAGCGTTTTTTGATTCAAGCATAAAAAATAAAAAACCCATTGGTGATCAAATACCACCAAAAACAAAGCTCTATTTAGTGTACAGCATTACATTACTACGCACCTTGAAGATTCTGAGGCCACATGGAAAAAGGTGTTATGGTCAGATGAGACTTACATGAATTATTTGGCCTCAACACCAAGCGATGTGTCTGGCGGCAATCCGATACAGCTCACCATCCAAATAACACCATTCCTACAGTAAAGCATGGAGGTGGTAATATGCTGTTATAGGGATGTTTCTCTGCAGCAGGAACTGGAGCCCTTGTCAGGGTAGAAGAAAAATTGGATTGGGCAAAATAACATCAAATTCTTGAGGAAAATCTGCTGCCCTCTGACAGAAAGTTGTCAATGGGAAAAAGGTTTACCTTCCAACATGACAATGACCCAAAGCACACAGCAAAAATGACCACACAGTGGTTGAAGGAGACAGAGGTGAATGTCTTTGCATGGCCTAGTCAGAGCCCAGACCTAAACCCCATTGAAAATCTGTGGAATGACTTGAAGACTGCAGTCCACAAACTGTCACCATCAAATTTAACTGAACTTGAGCAGTTCTGCAAAGAAGAGTAGGCAAATATCGCAACGTCTAGATGTGCAAAGTTAGTTCTGACATATCCCAACAGACTAAAGTGTGTAATTAAAGCAAGATGTGGCTCAACAAAATACTGACACAAGGGGGTGATCCTTTTTCCATCTTAGAGAGTCTGTTTTTGAATTTTTTCTGACATGTTGGTGTTCTATCTTTCACTTGGATGTTATAGGTTGCACTAGTAAATACAGCTGGATAAAACAAGAACTGTGCCTGTCAAATTCCAGGCTGCTTAGCAAAAACAATTTGATCCTTTTAAAGGGGGGGGGGGGGGGTGATTCTTTTCTATACCCACTGTATATGTATATTTACAAGTACTGGGCAGCACAGTACCTAAATGGTTAGCACTTCCACCTGACAGCAATGAGGTCTTTGGTTTGAATCCCAACCATGGCACTACCTGCATGGAGTTTGCATGTTCTCCTTGTGCTTGTACGAGTTTCCCCCACACTCCAAAGACATGCTGGTCGGTAAATTGGCCCTAGTGTGTGTGTATATGTTTAGAGACCTTAGATTGTAAGCTCCTTGACAGCATGGACTGATGTGAATGTAAAGCACTGTGTAAATTGTCAGCACTATATAAGTACCTGAAATAAATAAACTAGCCAATGTTAAATGTAAATACTTGTGCAACAGTCAGTACAGGTCTGGTAACTGTATAAGAATGTTTATGGTGATCTTTTTCTGCCACCTAGTGGAAGATGCATGAGTATACACAAAGAGCATTTGGCAAAATGTTTTCAAATCTAATGTCCTATATGAACAGATAAAAGGACCCAAGATTACGTTTAGCACCAATGGTTTCAATTAAAATCCTATTGGATTTTTTTTTTTTAGAGCCCATCTCTGGGCAAGTGTATTTTTTTAAGGTCCCCCACCCCCATGCAGCCCCCGTTTTATTTTTTAGTCTTTTAGTCTTTTAGTTTTTAGTCTTTAGTCTGTAGAAGTCGTCCTTGTAAATGCAATCTCCTAGAGCCCTGCTCATTGGCCTCAATCACGCATCCTGCATTTATCAAAAACAATTGTTTTCTGTGTGCTCTGTTCACACCATATGTCCCGTGTGCACTGTGCATGTATGCATTTTTATGCAAGCAACTCGCCACACTGCATGTCGCTGCAGTGCAATGTGGTGCATAGAGTTGAGTAAAGTGTAATTTTACTATACATCAGTAAAGTCAAAAAAAGCCATTAGTAATTACTAACTATAATAGTGTTTTGACCAGCAGTAATCCAATGCATGCTGTCCCTGATTGCTTCTAGGCAAGCCTGCCCATATACTGTCATTATTATTATTAACTGTATATTGAAATTTAAAGGAAACCAGTGTCAGTACTACTACTATGTGTAGGATGCCTTTGATGGACTTTCCTTCTGAAAATGCTACTTACCCAGCTGTCACGTTGATCCAATGTCTTCAATAAGATCATTAGTTTTGACCTCAATCTGCACGCTTGTTTCAGGTCAACCAGTCAGGCAACAGTTATGCCGTGTACACACAACTGGACTTTTCGGAATCAAAGGTCCGACGGTCTTTCCGACGGAGTTACGACGGAGTTCCATCGAATGGGACTTGTCTACACACGATCACAACAAAGTCTGATGGATTCGACTGTGATGACGGAAGACCGGACTAGAATAAGGAAGTTCATAGCCAGTAGCCAATAACTGCCCTTGCGTTGTTGTTTGTCCGTCGTACTAGTATACAGACGAGCAGATTTTTGGAAGGGAGCCCGAGGGCGCCACAACACTGGATCTAAGGTGAATAATGTTTCTCTTTAAAACAAGGTGTCCTCTAATTAGACAAGGTGCAGATTGTAATGTCACCACCACACTTCTCCCGACCTCTTCCAATCAGAAGATTATGGCTAGCACTGTAGTATCACTGATGACTATCGTGATTGTCAACCTCCACAGCAGTCTCTAAGGTATGAGATATACACATACCTGGAATTTAGCTTTATTGCTTCCCTCTCCACAATATATATACCCAACTTTACATCACTCCCCTGCTTCTGCATTCAGTGCTGGGAGTAGGAAGAAGCTCCAGGTTTGGGTTGAACATGAGTTTGCCCTGAACACAGCCTGTTCAAAGTTTGGTGAACGGGTGGGCAGTGTGCCTACTTCCCCAAACTTCCATATAATTTAGCGGGTCGCACACCAATGATGTCACCCAACAGCACATGTCGCAGTTCCCTGCTCCAGAGACAGCCCCTCTAATAAAAGAAGTGATGTCATTCATTTGCAGCTTGCTGATCTACACATTGGTTCTCAGCAGGGCATAGACAGGATTGTTCGGCCGGCACCTGGCATGTCCTACAGAGGAGGGAGCATTTGGAGTAGTGAAATCTATATGGATTTCCACCCAAACCAGTGATTGATCTAGTTGACCATTTGTCATTTAGCAGGGGTTTTACTACTGCTTCTAAATTACAGACTCCTTCCGGCTTTGAAATTGTAAATTAGCCATTGGGGACCCTGGGTGACATTGTTTACCAAATATGTTTTGGTTTAGCAGATTTTTTTCCTGGGTTCTCCAAACTTCTTGCAATCTGAACTTCGCTTGATTTGCTCACCTCTAAATAAGGAGTTGAAAAAAAGCTTGGTATTCCTGAGCATGAGGGGGACACATGGCTCACTCTATGTATCAGGGCTGATGCTTGGTAATTGATCAATGCCGTCGCATGGGGTGTGGAAAGAATTCTCAGCTAGCTAGAGCAACATGGCTCTTCAGTCATACTTGGGCCACCCCATGGGTGCTCCTAGCAACACTATGGGCCTGGGAACCCACTGTGTAAAAAGGCACATGGCCACGTTACTAAGTTTTTTTGACACAGTGCCTCTATGGGCTAGGCCTTTTGACTAAGTCCTGGGCATTTTTTGCTACCAGGCCTCAGGGCCTAGCCAGTGAACCTGCACGCGCACTAATTATTTATTTTTCTCCTTATGTTTTGTCACTTTGCACTTTTGTCTGTGTGTCTTTTCTCACTAAGATGGAGGGTGTGGGTCTTTGGGCCTACCTTGAAGTCTAGGGGAAGGATGTGTGGCCATCATGTTCCTTTCTCCCCTGAACTGTGGGGGGGGGGGTGTCTCTCTTCAGGAAAGCCCCCTCACCTAGTACTCCTTGGTTGTCTGACCATGAGCACACTTTTTTGTTTGTGTGATTAACGTACGCTTTTTTTGTACACTTAGGTGTTTTGTTTTTGCGCACCACCACGGATTAGAAAAAAAAACTTGGACCCCCTTCTTACTCTCAGCCGCTGAAAAGAGCTGTAGTGGAGTAAAAGGAGAGGCAAGTATGGGCTGATGGGGAGGGGGGCATTAAAGCAAACCTTTTGCTTTGCCCTGCAATTTAAGCTACAGGGGTGGAATTATACTCTAAAAAAATATTACAATAACAGTATCTTGCTTTGAAGTCACTTTGAGGTCTTATCAACTCTAAACAGTACTTTGCGCACTAATTTATACAAATATGTATGTAAAACTGCTGACATTGAGAGCTTATCCATTCATACAGCCAGAGACTCGGCAATCAGAATATAGTTGTAGTATCTCTGTACCCCTAACAGTTCACAGCCAGAAGGAATTAACCAATCCTACTTGTCAGAGAATAACATGTTTAATGGGAATGTTTATGTCTCCCCGCATAGTTAAATCACTTGTGACAGCAGTATATTATAAAAATAATAATAGCTTTTTAGTTATCAAGCACCTTATGAGTAAAGGAGCCCGAGGGAATAAAAGAAAGCCAAATTCAGCAATAAAGAAAAAAGCAAAATGTGCTATTAAAGCTTACCCTGTTAACATATGCAAATTGAAACAATGCTGGGAGATTTATTTTGTTGCTATTTCAAATGAGATTGTGTGTATGCGTGTGAAGGGAATGACTGCTTGTTTTCAGGCGCCTAGTTTATTAAGCACGTTGGCGCTAATACACATTATTTTTGTTTGGTAGCCTGGCGAGAATACTATTAAAAAAAATATATCAGTGTCTGAAAGTCTAGAAAGTTCAGAATGTCAGAGTCTAAAGTCCTACAGGCCCTGGTTGGATGTGCTGGGCCACTGATTAATGTGTGAACTTAGATTGGGCGTGATGGCTCCTATTTTGTCTCTTCTTCTTTGAGCATCAGAGCCTGTGGAATAATACACCAGCCTCACTCAAGCAGTGAAAAGAGCAAAGCCCTAAGTTGAGTAGCCCATAGTAACTATTCGGAATCAGTCTATCAAAGCCAGGCCAGCACCAGAGGCAGAGAAGAGCAATGAAGAGAAGAAACTTAAGGCCCCGTTCACACCTGAACAATTTTCTGCTTCTAGGTTGACGATCCAAGATACTCAACAAGCAAAATCCCATTCATTTCAATGGTCCATGTTCACATCTGAGCATTTTGTTGCCTGTAGCAAAACACCTTTCGCTCAAAAAAGGACATCAGCTTCTTTTTAGGCAGATTATAGGCAGATTGGAGTGTTTTTGGCCCCATAGACTTCAATGGGAACGCCTAAAAAATGTGCAGCATGAGCATTTAATGATCTTTTTGTTGCTCGCTTTCCAGCCAAACATTCCTTGCATTAAGGTAGAAAATGGGCCACTCTGTGCAATACCATTGTACAGAGCAGGTAAGTATAACATGTTTTTATTTTTCAAAAATGTATACAGTAGTTTACAACTGTTTAAATACAATTACATGTAAATATATTTTTAATAACTACAGCATAATTTTCTGTTGTTTACTATCTGCCTGGAATTAAGCTTTAAAAGAAAAACTTGAAAAGAAAAAACACAGAGGCTGCCATCACTGGCTTCTTATTCTTTAAGTACAAACAAATTGTAATCTGTGCCAGATTTCCACATTAAATAATATAAGTTGCTGCGCTAAAAGATCAAAATGATACAAATGATAAAGAAAGTGTCCATATATAAACAACTCCTGGTATTCTCCAAACAAAGGAATCAGTGATTATGGATAAAAAATCTCTTGATAAGTGTCCAATATAAGTGATCAGATATTCAATAACAACCTTATCCACGTGTACCACCACCGTGAATCATATATGGAAATCTAGATTCCAAAATATAAGAGTCTGGATAAACGTGAGTGGTATACAGAAGGTCTGGACAATTCCCTCTATTTAAGCTGAAGGGGGTGGTGTCATGGCAGATTTCCACATAGCCAGCATAGGCCCTGGTCTAGGGCAGCAGGGGTGCCAGAGCCCCCCTCTATACATCATATGGCTTTTTCCTCTTGTATAATAAACTTCCAGACTGCCGCCCTTCCTGCAAACAATCCTGCTGGAGTCGGAGCATTATTTCTGTTCCTGTACGGTTTGTACATTTTTGTTAGTCAAATAGCAACTGTGTGCTTACGGTTGACCCACTCTGGGTTCTGTACACCTAGAACAGACCTACTAGCAGACTAGGGTAAGGGTATGCCATGCTCTACCACTGGGCAGGTTAAGGTGTATTGACGTTTTGACACAGAGGGCAAACTGTTCAGCTTACATCCTCAGCATGGTTTTTGGTTGATATTGATAATATGTTAAAAAAAAAACAGCTGAATCCCTTCTGCTCTGCCTTCAATGCTGGGTGAAGGGGATATACAGAACCGTCAGTGTTCCAACACATGGGATTTGTATAAGAGGTGTTGCGTGAGATGTCATCAATGTGCAATGGTTTGCTTTTTCCTTTCCATGGAGTAAGATGAGGGCAACAAGATACAGTTGGCCTATAAGGGTAGAAAGTAGAAATCCAACCCTTGTTTATAATCAGGCTATTGTGCTTCCATTTTTTATCTTGTGGAGTTGCATGGGTTCTTCCCTTGAGTATTGTGCTGTGTGTTTTAAAACATTATCATGTGATTCAGAAAGCTTGCAACTATTACGAACTATCGCAACTTGTAACTATTGGTTACTGTTGCATTAAATGAATTTCAAGAATGTGCTCATCAACATTCTTTCTAGAGCAGTACAGCTCATAATATTTAATGAATGTAATACTACAGAAAACTGTCAGAGACACATTATATATGAATAATACAGATTACTGCTATTACAGCTCCTTCACAAATCATTTCTTCCACATCTATACTCCCTAATGCCCACTTAAAAATATTGATACCACATCAAGATATGAGATAGGAAGAAAAAATAACATAAAAAAGAGAAATAATTGGATAGTATAGCAAAAGATAAGATAGTGTGAAGGAAATAAACAAAACCACGTAACTACTAGAACCCAGTCTAAACAATATTTTCTTTCACTTGCCTGAGTAAGAATATAGGTAAGGAGAATACTCTCTGCCGATGCTACTCTGTGGCAGGACCCTGAGGCTGCATGATGAGCAAAAAAGGACTTAATGTGTCCCTGGACTGCAGGTTGAGACCATGGATTAAGAACTTTATTTTTTTTGTCTGATTTTGAGTTTCATTTTAGTTGGGATGTGTCAGGATCACTTAAGTGCTCCTGCTCCCCATTCCAGCATCCGGGTGTTGGCTGTTGCATTCTCCCTGTCTGTGTTCACCTGTTAGATAATTGATCTGGTCAGTCACCTGATATAAGCAAACCCGAACACTCTATCCCCTGCTTGTGATAGAGACAGAGTTACCTGCATTGTTCCTGATCAAGCCTCCTGTTTGTCTGTCTGTCATTGGATCAGATATTGGACTATTCCTTAAACTCAGCCTGCCTTTTTCTGGTCTGTCTTAGAACCACGCTATCTGTCTGCTATACTGCAAGTAGTCTGTTGTTTGCTCTGTTCGTGTCTGCCCAGGTGTGGTGGCCAGGCACTATAGCATTGTGTATAAGTCCTGGGGTCAACCAAGTACCGGTAGGCCTGCTTGCCTTAAGGGAAAGGGGGCTGCTATAGGTGAAGCACACAGTAGCCAGCTATGTTGTCCGACCTCCAGTATTGAGGTAGACGTGACATTCGTGACATTATCACAAGCCTTTAACAAAAAATTTCTGTCAAGATGGGCTCAGCGCAGGCTTTCTTATTTGCTGAGGAAATTTGCAAACTGACACGCCAAGTCTAGGAACTAAGTACAGAGGAACAGACAAACACACATGGATTTCTTTAGAATAACAAAAGCCCTTCTTTATATTTTTCTGATGCATGAGGGTATTGCCGTATTGTGACCCACCTGGATATCATTGGAGACATTTAAGAACCAGCAGCAGTGAGCAGTAAAGCCCATCAAAAGCACTACAGGCCTGATACCCCTGCAGGGGTTCCGACAGTTGGTGAGTGGGCAATTTGAGGGGGGAGCACAGAAGTCACCAGTCAACTCTGTTCACATGAAAGTCACCCTGGGAAATATCTTGCCTTGCTGTCGTGAAAAGTGCATGGGACTAATATACAGTGCTCCAATTGTCATAACATATGAACTGTGTAAACATTGATACATGTATGCATATGGTGGATATAGCCTCTCTTCATAGGAATTAGCAAAACCTCACTAGTATATGCTTCCTGCTACATACAGTATGTTTCCAGCTGCTTTGTAATAGTGCTGGATATGGTTACTGATTTAGAGATTGGCTATTGATCTATCAGTAACATATAGTGTTTATATAAGGTTTTTTTCTTATATGCTTTACATACCATTCTTAACGTAGGCTGCATGCAGTAATAGTTATGATTTACACACATGTCTCCTACCCATTTATAGTATTATTAAATATTCCCTCCCATACATCTTTGAGGGTTTAGAATCTTGTATATATGAGATAGATAAAAAAACGTTATGCTAATGTTTCCTGTATAGGCTTAGCCAACAGGTTTTTCAGGTAGCGCCGTTCTATCCCTACATTTTTATAATATATATGCTTGGCAGGGCACTCCTAGTGAGTGTCTTTGTATAAGGGAGGCAGCAACCTGTGTTTTTTCTTTGCCTTATAGACTTGTCCTAAGCGCGTTTTTTCAAGAATATTATCAAGTCTAGGAACTGTCTGTGCGTGTAAACGCACCTCCAGCAGTAACGCAGGAGCCAGAGCCTGATCATTTTCCTGGTAACCCCCATGTGTTTTCTAACTTTAAAAATAAATTGTATGCTATACTTTAAGCTCAGACCACACTCCTCTGATTCTGAAGCACAGCGGGCTAGCCTGATTATTACATGGTTGCAGGAGGATCCCCAGTCTTGGGTGTTTAGTCTCCCCGCAGATGACCCAGTCAGAGGGTCAGTTGAAGCCTTTTTTTAAAGCCTTAGATTTACTGTATGATGATCCTGACCATGCCCATTCAGCTGAAGCTAACCTTAGGTCACTTTGTCAGGATAAGTGCACTGCTGAACAATACTGTCCTGATTTCCGCTGCTGGGCACCTGACTCACAGTGGAATGACCCAACTCTAAGAAGCCAGTTCAGGTTAGGCCTATCAGACTCCATCAAAGACTCCTTAGTTCACTATCCTGAACCGAAGTCATTGAATGAAGCCATGCAAGTAGCCATCCGTATTGACTGGCATTTATGGGAAAGGCGTACAGAGATGTTTCGTTCTTTGCCCCCTAGTACACTGCCCACCTTTTCTTAATTTCCTGAGCCCTCTCAGCCACTCCAGGAGGATGAGCCCATGCAAATTGGCACTACCCATTTATCCTCTGGGGAAAAGGCTAGAAGGAGATCTCAGGGTCTCTGCATATATTGTGGCCACTTTGTCGCTAGTTGTCCTAATAAGCCGAGAAATGCCAAGTGTGGGTGGGGTCTGCTTCTATAGACCATACTGTGTCTGTTTCCCTCAGAGATGGCTTTTTTGTTCCTGCACAACTTAATTCTGCCAAGTTTTCTCACCACCTCTCCACTTTCATTGATTCTGGTGTTACTAGCAATTTCATTGATAGGGACCTAGCACACAATCTACAGATTCCGGTGACTAAGGTGCACAGACCCATCTCAGTCTTAGCCGTTGATAATTCTCCCTTGTCCATGGGTCTGGTGACCTTGTGTACGGTACCTATTTCCCATTGGGGAATTTCACAGGGAGACAATCAGCTTCTACCTGATCTCTTCTCCTGCTTATCCCCTTATCTTGGGGTATCCCTGGCTTAAACTTCCCAACCCGCACATAGACTGGGCTGCAGAGGAAATTGGGTCCTGGTCCCAAACCTGCATCCAGAAGTGCATTAAAACCGCTGATCAGTTGCCCATGTATAATGCTTGTGTGGCCCATACCAGTCACGTGCCTTTATTACAGTCCTATTCAGATCCTGATCATGACAACGTTTCCAAATGTGACTACAGTTTACATAACCATGTGCCTTTATATGACTCTGTTAAAACAAAAGACGCTGACAAGCCTATCAGTGGCATCACTAGGATTGGTGTCACCCGGTGCGGTAAAACATGGTGTCACCCCCCTCCACCAACTATAGTTGCCCCTCAATACAGACCCCCCTCCTTCAGTACAGACCCCCTCCAAGTATAGTCCCCCCTCAGTACAGACCTTCCCTCCACAAAGTATAGTCCCCCCTCAGCATAGACCCCCCCACTTTGTACAGACCCCCTCCCTCAGTGTAGACGCCCCCGACTAAGTATAAACCCCCTCTATCAGTACAGACCCCCCTCAGTACAAACCACCCCCCTGCTCCATCAGTACAGCCCCCAGGACAAACTACCCCCTTTATCAGTACAGCCCCCCCAGGACAAACCACCCCCTCCATCAGTACAGCCACCCCAGGATAAACCACTCCCTCCATCAGTACAGCCCCCCTAGCACAAGCTACCCCCCTCCATCATTAGAGCCCCCCATGACAAACTACCCCCTTCATCAGTACAGCCCCCCAGGACAACCTACCCCCCTTTATCAGTGGTACAGCCCCCCCACCTGTCTCAACACCGCGGAGGACATCCCCTCTCATCGCAAGCCGCACCAGCTCAGGCAGCTCAGATACATGAAACACCCAGACGACAGCTGAAGAGGAGAGAACAGTGTGCAGCCACGCCGCCCGGGTGGAGATGGATCTTGACAGGCAGCAGTGCCATAGAGACAGAGGAGGAGGAGAACACCCACGGCGCTGGAGGGTGGGTTTCCAGCTGAAAGAAAAAAACTTCCAAAGCCAGCAAGGGCTTTCCTCACCCTCGGGATGGTGTCACCCCTGTAGCGGGTGGCACCCGGGTGCAGACTGCACCCCCCGCACCCCCCTAGCAACGCCACTGAAGCCTATTGATATCTCTACAGGTCACCTCTCCAGCCAATTGCCACAGCCCAAACCCTCTCCTCCTAGAAACCAAGCTTATCTGTTGTCTCGTAGCCTTGAGCCCTGTTTGGAAACTTCCTCTAAGTCCTCAGAAGTCAAGTCCCCTGGATTATCCTCCAGGACAACGATCCTAAACATACAGGGGGTGTGGTCTGGTCGGAGTCCAGGCTGGGGTTACCACTCTACTCATCCCAGTAGGAAATCTTAGATGTGTGGTACTCCCTTCTTTCCTCAAGCTATTACAGGAGCCAGGACGGGCTCCATCCCCTGCCAGCACTCTAACAGCCGTTACGGACGCATTATCTGCACATCCCCCCTTCATCGAGCCTCACGGCACACACACACTTTCCACACCCTAAACATACAGACAGAGCTACAATGGAATGGTTTAGATCAAAGTATATTCATGTGATAAGACCCATACACACCACAGGACTTTTTGACGACAAATGCTAATGCAAATTAGCAGTTTGAAGGCAACATCCTACCGTGTGTACGCTAAATCGGACAAACTTTTTCGTTTGGTTTTCATCGGACAAATGTTGGCTGTGCAAACAGACAAACTTTCTGGCAACAAAAGTCCTATGGTGCAAAATCCTATCGTGTGTACACAAGTCCATAGGACTTTAGTCCAAAGTACAAACACGCATGCTCAGAACCAATGCAAAAGATCAGACAACAATACAGAAGTTGACCAAAGGGTGGCGGTAAAGAGCTGAAAAACCACATGATTTGGTGAAAGTTGGCTGAAAAAGTCCTGCCGTGTGTATGCTTAGTTTATGGCCAACGCCCTTTGTACAAAAATCCACAGGAAAGTTTGTACAAAGTCCAATCGTGTGTATGGGCCTTTAGAGTGGCCCAGTCAAAGTCCAGACCTAAATCCAATTGAGAATCTGTGGCAAGACATGGAAATTGCTGTTCACAGGCGCTCTCTATCCAATCTGACAGAGCATGAGCTATTTTGCAAAGAAGAATGAGCAAAAATGTCACTCTCTAGATGTGCAAAGCTGGCAGAGACATACCCAAAAAGACTTGCAGCTGTAATTGCAGCAATAGGTATTTCTACAAAATATTGACACACTTTTCACATATTTGTTTGTAAAAAAATGGAAAAACCATTTATCATTTTCCTTCTATTTCACAATTATTGGCCACTTTGTGTTGGTCAATTACATACAATCCCCAAAAAATACATTTATGTGTTTGGTTGTAACATGACAAATTGTGGAAAATTTCAAGGGGTATAAATACTTTTTCAAGGTACTGTAAGCAAGTGCCAAGTGATGATAGCATCTGTAATAAAAACTGTAATAAACCTGTGACTTTGCACCTACATTTTTGTAGCCTCCCTTTCAGGTTGAGATGTGCAGTGTGTATGTAAGCCTTTCTGAGCACTTCTCTCGGCAACGTTTGAGATCAAGCAGGATGTTGCTCATGGACCACCAACATTTCATTCTGAATATACATGTATGGCCCCTCGCCTGATACACAAAGCACACGTTCTGCTGGAGACAGCATGTTCTGTGTGGAAGACATGCCATCTGTCCGTTTACAGATAGTAAACCGGCATAAGCAGGAACTCTCGGAAACTCATCTTTAGTGGGGGATTATTGCTATAAGCTCTTGCGTATTCAGCCTCATTGTTACCCGAGAGGTTATAAAACATGCAGCTACAGGAAACAGAAGTACATTTATTTACAGTTTATAGCTATCAAAAGTGAGTAAAACACATAGAGATGTAAAAAACACAATACACAAATACAAAATAATGTACATACTGTAGCTTTGTTTAATAAAACACATAGCACATAGTAACGTTCAGTAATCCTTATTAACTAGACTTTTTTTTATAGTGACCTGATTTCAATGAGCAGACCTCTTGTCTTTAACCACTTGCTTACTGGGCACTTAAACCCCCCTCCTATCCAGACCAATTTTCAGCTTTCAGCACTGACACACTTTGAATGACAATTGGGCGGTCATACAACACTGTACCCAAATGAAATTTTTATCATTTTTTTCCCCACAAATAGAGCTTTCTTTTGGTGGTATTTGATCACCTCTGCAGTTTTTATTTTTTGTTAAAAAAATGTAAAAAGACCAAATTTAAAAAAAAACAATTTTTTTTATATTTTGTTATAAAATCTTAAAAAGGGTAATTTTTCTCCTTCATTGATGTACGCTGATGAGGCGGCATTGATGGGCACTGATGGGTGGCAGTGATGGGCACTGATGGGTGGCAATAATGGGCACTGATCGGTTACACTGACAGGCAGCACTGCTAGGTGGCAGTGATTGGCACCACTGGAGGGCATTGATAGGGCATTGATAGGTGGCACTTGTGGGCATTGATAGGTGGCACTTGTAGGCATTGATAGGTGGCACTCATGGGCATTGATAGGTGGCACTGTGGGCACTGTCAGGTGGAAATGGCAGGTGGCACTGGCAGGGGGTACTTGTGGCACATATGAGGCAGAATTGCCTCTTCCTCTTCGGGACCGATGTGCCTTGCTGATAAGCCAGTGATCGGATTTTTTTTCTCCTCGCGCTGTCAATGTGAGGCGAAAAGAAAAAACTATTACAGAGCTTTTGTTTTGATCATGTGATCAGCTGTCATTGGCTGACAGCTGATCACATGGTAAGGGGCCAGGACTGGCCCCTTACTCGGATCGGTGATCACCCTAGTCTCATTGACTTCGTGATCACAGCGCGCTCCGCGCATGCCCTGCAGGGCGCATGCACAGGGGAGGCCGTCATAGGGAGGCCTCCCAAAAATTCAGGTCCACGCTGTAGCCGTCATTCGGCTATAGCGCGGATGTCAAGTGGTTAATATGCAGGCTTGTGCACTTTTCAGCGTTTCTGTTTGCTTTTATGCATGCTACATGTCTGTCAACTATTAATAGGTACACCACAGTAGACATGTGCTTGACAAAAAAAATGTGTTTCGTTATATTCACTATAGCGCTGGTAAAAAAAAATACTCCCAAAATCCAATTTACTATAGTTCCCTGAAAACAAATAGCGCCCAAACACTTACTCTGCTAAAACCTGGAGTAGTGCACATGGAAATAATGTTTAGAGCATGATATAATTGCCTAAATAGTACTGAAATATGCAGTATATTATTTAAAGATAATCTGCTTTTAAACTGTGTGAAAAGTGATTTCTACACTGAAATATCTTTAAAAGTCTGAGCAGAGATAAATTCCCCGTTTTTGTAAACACAACTGAGCATGCTCAGACCTGCAAATAGCTCTCATTTTAGCTCCAATTTCTTTTTTACAGTAAATATCAAAAGTAATGCTGTATTAAAGAGCATTTTTTGGGAGTGAAAATCTGCGCTATTATGCCCCGTACACATGGTCGGATTTTCCGATGGACATTTTCCATCGGATTTTCCGACACACAAAGTTTGAGAGCAGGATATAAAATTTTCCGACAACAAAATCCGTTGTCGGAAATTCCGATCGTGTGTACACAAATGCGACAGACAAAGTGCCACGCATGCTCAGAATAAATAAAGAGATGAAAGCTATTGGCCACTGCCCCGTTTATAGTCCCGACGTACGTGTTTTACGTCACCGCGTTTAGAACGATCGGATTTTCCGACAACTTTGTGTGACCGTGTGTATGCAAGACAAGTTTGAGCCAACATCCGTCGGAAAAAATCCTAGGATTTTGTTGTCGGAATGTCCGAACAAAGTCCGACCGTGTGTATGGGGCATTATAGTCCAATGCAAGTTTTAGTCATTGATTCTAATGGTATAATTGTAACTTTCCCAAATAAATCCTTTTAATGTTGAGATGAAATGTATCTTTCTCTGAAATAAATTTTCCTTTGCAACATTGTTGCTTCTACTTCAACTATTTTGTTTTTAAGAATGCTAGAATGTTGAAGCTGTGTGAAGTTGGCACCCCATGTTTGTAAAACCTGAATGAAAATATACCATTCATTTGTGCTGCGTTTGTGCTGATTTGTGCTGCAAAAATAAACGTTTGTGCCGCTTTGGTTTCAGAGATATTGTGCGTTATAGTTGCTGTAACCCCGCTCACTTATGCACCTCATGTTGCTGAATTATAAAAACAAATGCGCCATTCTTTTGTGCCACGTTTGTGCTGGTTTGTGCTGCAAAAATAAACGTTTGTGCCACTTTGGTTTCGGAGATATTGTGCGTTATGCTTGCTGCAAACCTGCCTACTTTGCACCCCATGTTGCTGAATTTTAAAAACAAAGGCACCATTTGTTTGTGCCACATTTGTTCTAGTTTGTGCCGCAAAAATAAACATTTGTGCCGCTTTGGTTTTGGAGATATTGTGCGTTATAGCTGCTGCAACCCCGCCCACTTTGCACCCCATGTTGCTGAATTTTAAAAACAAATGTGCCATTCGTTTGTGCCATGTTTGTGCTGCAAAAATAAACATTTGTGCCACTTTGGTTTCAGAGATATTGTGCGTTATAGTTGCTGAAAACCCACCCACTTTGTACCCCCTGTTGCTAAATTTTAAAGACAAAGGCACCATTCGTTTGTGCCACGTTTGTGCTGGTTTGTGCCGCAAAAATAAACATTTGTACCGCTTTGGTTGCGGAGATATTGTGCATTAAATTTGCTGAAACCTCGCCCACTTTGCACCCCATGTTGCTGAATTTTAAAAACAAATGCGCCATTCGTTTGTGCTGCATTTGTGCTGGTTTGTGCCGCAAAAATAAACGTTTGTGCCATTTTGGTTGTGGAGATATTGTGCATTATAGTTGCTGAAACCCCGCCCACTTTGCACCCCATGTTGCTGAATTTAAAAAACAAATGCACCATTTGTTTGTGCTGCGTTTGTGCTGGTTTGTGCCGCCAAATTAAACGTTTGTGCCACTTTGGTTTCGGAGATATTGAGTGGTATATGTTGTCAAACCACACTGAGCTCTGGCTCTAGTGAGGCAGAGCCAGCTGTCAATCAGGCGGCAGGGTGGATCGAGACAGTATTATTGGGATCTGTCCCGGCTGCATCGCGGCTCTGCACTGTCAGGATATGCACATAGTTTTTTGTCACAGGAGAACCTACTATATGTCATCTTGTGAACAAAAACAGAACTAAGGCCAAAAAAGGTTGGGCCATAGTTCTCTTTTAATAAAAGTTTAAACCAGGTGTTAACTAAGCAAAACAGCACTCCGGCAAATTCTCTTATATAAGTCACTTCTTTTTTTAATTGCTTTTTTTGAAAAACGTCTATGTCAGTAAACATTCTTTTCCTGACAGACTCCATGGCAGACTATGTGTGGGTTAACCACGCCTCCTCTCCAATGCTATAGGACCCCACTCCCATAAATTTGGGCTCACCACTAGAGACTGCGTTCCTTTTTTGTCCTCGTCATTGAACCTACAAGTCAATGCACTTATGTTTATGGATGTCCAAAATTGATCATGGAAGTTGCTGCTGGGCAGTTTCAAGATAGCCCAGGGCTCAGCCTATGCAAGTGTGTGGCTCCAGGCCCCTGTGTCAGGGACGGCCTTCGTATGCCCAGGCTCGGTGGAACGGCTGGCAGGTCTGAAGATTCTCCATGGCAGCAGTTTTTGTATGTAAAAGCTCCCTATTTGTTTTTCCCTCATGTGCCTTGCTGTCTTCTTTTTGCTTCTATGGTGCCTGGAACACAAGTGCGTTCCAGGGTTCGGCTCCCTCTTCCGGGTCACGGCTCTGGCTCGCTACTGCGCATGTGCGATCCTTGGACGAAGCCGAGGCTTAGTTTTGCGCATGCGCAGTGTGGCAGGGGACCCAGCGGCCGTGCAGGCGCTCTATGGCAGGTCGCCACTGCGCAGGTGCAGTCTGGGCACGGCGGTGATGTCATTCTGGCGGGGATGTTTGAATCCCTGAGAGCCCTGTCATTCTAAGGCTTAATAAAGGCAGCTTGCGTCAGCTCCTCAGGCCCCAGGTTCCCAGATCATGGTTAGCTTCAGCTTGGGACTATGGTAAAAGAGGAAAGGGGGGCTAAGATGCCTCTTAAAGGGGAAGCTGTACTGCTGTTTGTACTCCTTTGTTCCAGGACATGTGAGTGTTCATACAAGGCTGCAGGATCGCCTCCTATTCGTCCGCCAGGGTGCCATGGACAGAGCACTGCTTCCGTGCGGCCAGCCCTCACGCTCTAGGTATGTGGGGCATGAGAAGGGGAGGGTCAGGTCCACGTGCAGATGGACTGATTCCTTAAACGTCATGTTCTCCCTTTTTTAGCCCTTCCAGAAAGACCATCAGCTTATTGTCCAAGATGACAGGGACCTTGCCAGGCTGCAACTCCCACCTTCTTCATCAAGGTCCAGACGTGACTCTCCATCTAGAATCCAACATCAGAGGAGATGTTCCCATTCCTCCTCCCAACAGAGGAGATGTTCCCAGTTCCCATTCCTCCTCCCAACAGAGGAGACGTTCCCATTCCTGCTCTCAACAAAGGAGATGTTACCATTCCTCCTCCAAACACCACACCCACCGCCACGACAGCTGTTTTGATCACAGATCCTGCTGGGGTTGTGGGAACTCGGTTCCTGGAAGTCAAGTCCTTATGTGACCCTTGTTATGCCAAGGTGGTCGGGAAAAAGATGCTGAAAGCCAGCAGCTTGGTCAAACAGGTGGTGCAAGAATCCCACAAAGAGTGGGGTACATCTTACATGCGGAGCCAGTCCACCACATTATCTGTCTCTCTGGCTGATGAGGCCCAGGAGGATCCGGGCCCATTCCAGCCTTATGATTCCTCCCCTGATTCCTTGCACAGCGAGATGGAGGGAGTTTGTCGGAGGCTTCGACTTCACCCTGGTTTCTCCAATAATTAAAGCGGTTAAAGAAGCCCTTAAGTGGGAAGACTCTTCTACTCCCCCAGCTAAACAGAAGAAATTCTTTAAGCATCTGGAGAAAGAACATTTCAATTTTCCACGCCTTTCTGAATTAAAGGATATTTTTGATGAGGAATAAAGCAAGGTAGATAAGAAGACCTCCATGTCAAGTAGAACCTTCAGGTTATACCCCTTCAAGGCTGAGGAAGTGAAATATCTGGAAAACGCTGCCCTCGTAGATGCAGGTTTGATGTGACTAGCTAAACGCATCACTCTTCCTCTGGAAGATGCAATATCCTTCAAAGATGGGATTGAGAGAAGAATAGATCAAGATCTTAAAAGGATTTATGGATCAGCTTGGATGGTCTTGCAAACCTGCCTTGGCCCTTGCGGCCATGTCCAAGGCCATGGAGGTCTGGATGGAGAATGTAGACTCCATGATCAGAGGAGTCTCAGAAGAACTGGCCAGGGGCCTCGGTAATCCAGGAGCTGAAGCTGGCGGTGGCCTTCCTGGGGGAGGCTTCAATCAACCTTATCCGCCTGTTGGCCTGGACTATGCTGTCCTCGGTCATGGCCAAGCGGGCCTTGTGGTTGCACCCCTGGCTCGGCTTGTCTCATATGTGAAGAGACAGGGGGGCACTTGGAGCTCTACTTTGCTCCAAGAAGTCAAGCCCATCATGTCCTGGGCACAGAAAAATCTGGCCAATATTTCAGCAGTCTTTGTCCCTGGAGTCTAGAATGTCCAAGCAGACTTCCTGTCGCTCACTCAGCTGGACAACAGCGAGTGGTCACTGCATGCGCAGATGTTCGAGTGGATCCTGTCCTTGGGAGTCAATCCCGAAGTAGATTTATTTGTATCCCCCTGCAACTTCAAAATCAAGAAGTATTACACTCGGGGCTGTTGCAGCCATGCCTTCAGAATAGATTTCCTGACAGATCAGTGGAAGCTCCAGCAAGCTTTTTCCCGTTCCCGATCATCCTCAGATTCCTGTGGAGGCTTCAAGCGGAGGCAGTTGAGGTGGTGATGATAACACCTCACTGGCCAAACATTCCATGTTTCCCTTTCTGACCCAGCTCAGCTTGTGGGACCCGCTACCTCTTCCTCTCAGGCCGGACCTTCTTTCTCATGGCAGCAGCCCTGCACCCTTGTCCGGCATTACTGAGACTGATGGTCTGGATCTTGAGAGGGAAGGGCTGGAGTCTCTCTGGTATGCTTCAGGAGCAATTTACACCCTCATGGGCTCGAGAAGGGCAAGCACGAATAAAGTCTATGAGAGAATTTGGGCCAAGTTTGTCAAATTCTCATCCTCTACAGGGAGATCATTCAGGGATCCGGGAATCCCAGGATATTCTCAGCTTTCCTCAATCTGGTCTAGATCTGTCTCTGTCCATCAGCTCTCTCAGGGTCCAAGTCAATGCCTTGTCGGCCTTCTCTGGTACATCGTGGGCTGTTCACCCTCTAACTCGGCAGTTTTTTGGTGGGGCAACAAGACTCAGGCCCCAAAGAAGACCAAGATTCCCCAGGTGGGATCTTCCCCTGGTCCTCGACTCAATGTCTGGACTAAGCACCTCGGGATTTGCCCCGCTTTCTATTAAGGACTTTTCTGCAAGAGTCGCCTTTCTTGTAGCCATCACTTCGGCTAAAAGGGTTTCTGAGATTGGGTCCTTGGGTCATGAAGAACCATTCCTTGGGTCCTCATCCCTATGCTCGGCTCAAATCCGAAGTCTCTTCAGTGTTCCATGAGGACCAAGCAATTGTCCTACCTACATTCAGGACCCCAGGTTCCTCTGAAGTTCATCCTCTGGATGTAGGCGAAATGCTGAAGAAATACCTATGAGTAGGGATGAGCCGAACACCCCCCTGTTCAGTTTGCACCAGAACCTGCGAACAGACCGAAAATTCGCACGAACGTTAGAACCCCATTGACATCTATGGGATTCGAACGTTCGAAATCAAAAGTGCTCATTTTAAAGACTAATTTGCATGTTATTGTTCTAAATGGGTTTGGGGACCCGGGTCCTGCCCCAGGGAACATGTATCAATGCAAAAAAAAGTTTTTAAAACAGCCGTTTTTTCGGAAGCAGTGATTTTAATGATGCTTAAAGTTAAAAAAAAAAAAAAAGTGAAATATTCCTTTAAATATCGTACCTGGGGGGTGTCTATAGTATGCATGTAAAGGGGCGCGTGTTTTCCGTGCTTAGAACAGTCCCTGCACAAAATGTCATTTTTAAAGGAAAAAAAGTCATTTAAAACTGCTTGCGGCTTTAATGTAATGTCGGGTCCTGGCAATATGAATGAAAATCAGTGAGACAAACGGCATGGGTATCCCCCAGACCATTACCAGGCCCTTTGGGTCTTGTATGGATATTAAGGGGAACCCCGCACCCAAATTAAAAAAGGAAAGGTGTGGGGCCCCCAGGCCCTATATACTCTGAACAGCAGTATACAGGCGGTGCAAACAAGACAGGGACTGTAGGTTTGTTGTTAAGTAGAATCTGTTTGTAATTTTGAACTGGTACATTTTTAATGTGTTTAGCTCCAGCCATAAAAACTCTTTTAAGCTTTTTGGAAAACCTAGGGAAGGGTTATCACCCCTGTGACATTTGTTTTGCTGTCTGTGCTCCTCTTCAGAAGATTTCACCTCACTTTTTGTCCCAATGACAAATGTTTTTTGAAAATTTGGGGTTTTTTGTGAAACAAGGATTGGTGATAAAGCATCAGTGGAAAGGAGAAATGTTTTTACCATATTAACTCTTACAGGAGAGAATTTCCCTTCCTAGGGGTAGATTTCATCTCACTTCCTGTTGTCTCCTTCCATTTGCAAGTAGGAGTCGTTTGTAAGTTGGATGTTTGAAAGTAGAGGCCTGCCCTATATACTCAGCAGAAATTTGGGCCTTAGGTGTTGTTGTGGCCACAACACTGTAAGCCCTCACAGGGCCCTGCTGTGAAATATTAGATCAAGAATTGTAATTACATGCCCATGTTGAACAGGGGCAGAAAAATTGGGTCTTTGGTGGTGGTGCTGGTGCCACAACACTGTAAATCCTCGCACATACTCTTGGTGGGTGCAGAAACGGGCCCTGCTGTGAAATATTAGATCAAGAATTCTAATTACATGTCCCTGTTGAACAGGGGCTGAAAAATTGGGCCTTAGGCACTGGTGCTGGTGCCACAACACTGGAACCCCTCACAGATACTTTAGTTGGAGCGCAGGAACTAGCCCTGCTGCAAAGAATTGCATCAAAGATTGTAATTACACGCCCCTGTTAAACAGGGGCTGAAAAATTGGGCCTTAAGCACTGGTGCTGGTGCCACAACACTGCAACCCCTTACAGATACTCTAGTTGGAGCGCAGGAACTAGCCCTGCTGCAAAGAATTGCATCAAAAATTGTAATTACACGCCCCTGCTAAACAGGGGCTGAAAAATTGGGCCTTAGGCACTGGTGCTGTTGCCACAACACTGCAACCCCTCACAGATACTCTAGTTGGAGCGCAGGAAGTAGCCCTGCTGCAAAGAATTGCATCAAAAACTGTAATTACACGCCCCTGTTAAACAGGGGCTGAAAAATTGGGCCTTAGGCACTGGTGGCAGGACTGGTGGTGCCCAGAACCAAAAATGTTCTTACAAGGTATCATCATGATCATTGAGGAAGAAGAGGATAATTATTCAGTATAACAGGATAGTCACTCAGCATCAGCATAGGCAGTCTTTGAAGGGATCTGACATTTCAAAAAAAAGTATTCGGTTACATCAGCATCAGGTTCTTGGTAGCTGGTGGTGATCCAAGACTGATTCATTTTTATGAAGGTCAGTCGATCGACCGAGTCGGTGGACAGACGCACCCTGTGATCGGTTACAAAGCCTCCAGAAGCACTGAATGTGCGTTCCGAAAGAACGCTGGTTGCAGGACAGGCCAGTAGCTCAATTGCATACTGTGCAAGCTCTGGCCAGTGATCCATCCTCAAGACCCAGTAACCCAGAGGATTTTCGGTGGGAAAGGTCAGATCAAGTCAGATCTTGCCCCTAGGTATTCCTGCACCATGTAAAACAGACGCTGGCAATGGTTGCTGGAACCGATCATACCTTGGGGCTGCGGACTAAAAAATTGTCTGAACGCGTCGGTCAGACGGCCACCTTCTCCACCGCTCCTTCTTTGACTGACCGAAGCCTCAGCAATACGTTGTCCAGAAACGGGAGTTTGTAACCTCCCAGTCTCTGGAAAAGCGTTGCTCAGACCTTTCTGCAAGGCCTCCCGAAGATGTTTCATCCTCTGCTCCCTCTGCGATGGCAAGATAAGATCCGCAACCTTACCCTTGTAACGTGGATCAAGGAGGGTTGCCAGCCAGTATTGTTCCTTCTCCTTGATACCACGAATACGAGGATCCTTCCGCAGGCTTTGCACGATCAGGGAGGCCATGCAGCGTAGGTATTCGGTCCGGAGTCCTCTGGGTCACTAAGGACGACATGACTAGCAGCCACCTCCTCCCAGCCACGTACAAGTCCATGTGTTTCTTGGGACTGTAAATGATCCCTTCAAGACTGCTGCTGAGTGCCAGGCTCCACCTCCATACTGACAAAATCCTCCTCCTCCTCCTCCTCCTCTACCTGTGTGATCGGCGGGCACGCAGGAACACTGTCTGGATAAAGGGGGCCTTGAGAGCTAAGGAAGTCCTCCTCTTCCTGCCTCTGTTCTGCCTCAAGTGCCCTGTCCATTATTCCACACAGCGTGTGCTCCAACAGGTGGACAAGGGGGACAGTGTCACTGATGCATGCATCCTCGTGGCCTCCTCAAATGGTGACAGGACAGTGCATGCATCCCTGATCATGGCCCACTGGCGTGGGGAAAAAACCAAGCTCCCTTGACCCTGTCCTGGTGACATAGTTGCACAGGTACTCATTGATGGCCCTCTGCTGCATGTGCAGCCGCTGCAGCATGGCCAACGTTGAGTTCCACATGGTGGGCATGTCACAGATTAGGCGCTTCCGGCCCCAACAATATAAATATACAATGATAACAGCCAATCCGGTGCCCTGAGGAAGTCATGTGACATGACGTAACGCGTAGGACGTGACCGGAAACACAACACACGCGGACCGGAAGTGACGTAGCGGGGATTGAAACCGCTGTTTTTCACTGCTGCCCAGCGCTGTTTTTAATGTAAGCAGTTTATACGTTTTAATAAAACTTTTGGTCATACTCTATTACACTATTGGAGTCCCCCTTTTTTAATTACCCCCTATGCGGAACCCATTTACTGGAGGGAACATCGCTGATGGCCTATCTACAGGCACTCCAGAACGCCAGCACTGATCCAAGTGGAAGGAGTTCTACATCCAAGGGATTCTAATAGGCACTTTTATTGTGTCATCAAGGTGAGAGTTCTGGGAGCCCCGAGTGGGGACCAAACACCACGAAAGTCACCAGATCTCCTATCAACGCACGTGCACTTTGTTCAGTCACTTTATATTGATGCATTAGTCACTTCACTGTATATATTAGCACTGAAGTCACTTTAGATGTTTGTTTGTTTTTTATAGAGCATATTTCTTATAGATGCACTTATTTGCAATACTTATTGTTCACTTTGTACCAGTGAATAGTTTTTTGCGCAGAATCACAGACACATCTTATTGTTGTGGTATTTATAAAAAACCAAGCTCCCTTGACCCTGTCCTGGTGACGTAGTTGCACAGGTACTCATTGATGGCCCTCTGCTGCATGTGCAGCCGCTGCAGCATGGCCAACGTTGAGTTCCACCTGGTGGGCATGTCACAGATTAGGCGGTTCTTGGGCAAGTTAAATTCCTTTTGGAGGTCTGCCAGCCGAGCACTGGCATTATATGACCGGCGGAAATGCACACAGACTTTCCTTGCCTGCCCCAGGACATCCTGTAAGCCCGGGTACCTGCACCACCAAGTTAAGGACGTGAGCCAAACAGGGCACATGGGTCATTTGTCCCTGTCGGAGGGCGGAGAGGAGGTTGATGCCATTGTCGCAAACCACCATTCCTGCCTTAAGTTGGCGTGGCATCAACCACCTCTGAACCTGCCCCTGCAGAGCTGACAGAACCTCTGCCCCAGTGTGGCTCCTGTCCCCCAAGCACACCAGCTCAAGCACCGCATGGCATCTTTTGGCCTGCATACTTGAGTAGCCCCTTGAACGCCTACGGAGCACCGCTGGTTCCGAGGACAAAGCACAGGAAGAGGCCATGGAGGAAGAAGAAGAGGAGGGGGTGGAGGAGAGAGGTGTGTCAGAATCATTAGTAGTGGCATTTTGGAGGCGTGGTGGCAGAACAACCTCCAACACTACTGCACCTTGTCCTGCATCCATCCCAGCTGCCAGAAGAGTCACCTAATGCGCCATGAAACTTAGGTAACGTCCCTGTCCATGCCTGCTGGACCATGAGTCATCGGTAATATGCACCTTACCGCTGACCGCCCTGTCCAGCCACATGCCGGTAGAGAGCCGGAATCGCCTTCCATGAGAAAAAGTGGCATTTGGGTACCTGCCACTGAGGAACCGCACATTCCACAAACTCACGGAAGGGGCAGAGTCTACCAACTGAAAAGGTAGCAGTTGAAGTGCTAGCAATTTTGCCAAGCTACCATTCAACCTCTGGACATGTGGATGGCTGGGAGCAAACTTCTTTCGGCGGTGCAGCAGCTGGGGCAGGGAAATTTGCCTTGTACAATCTGACGTCGGTGTACCGAAAGCAGATTGCCCACAAGTACTTGGCTGTGACACACCTAGTTCTACACCTTCATTCCTCTTAGTGCAGGTCTCAGAGAGGACTGAAGCTATAGTGGGGTTGGAGATCTCAGATGATGAGGAGCAAGGAGAGGTCCTCTTTGTTCTTTGGTGTGGGTCTTTTAGACACGCTTGCCAACGAACTGCATGGCAGGTCAACATATGTCTGGTCAAGCATGTGGTGCCCAAGCGGGAGATGTTTTGGCCACGCGAGATATGCTTGCAAATAGCATCAGTGCGATCTGATGCACTCGTCACAAAAAAGACCCACACCAAAGAACTTTGGAATAACGCGCAGAGACAGCAGCACCCTGCACAAGCGGAGCTTTGCGTTGTGATGCAGTCAGTGTGCTGCCCTTAGGCTGGCCCTTGGAGGGCATCCTGCCTCATTGGTGATGTGCCTCCTCCTCCTCTCTCCTATCAGGCACCCACGTTGAGTCAGTGACCTCATCATCCCCTCCCTCCTCATCACTGGAGCAAACCTGGCAGCATGCTGCAGCAGGGGGAGCATGACTGCCAGATTGCTGTCCTTCTTGGGCACCCCTCTGTCGGTGCTCACGTTACTGCCTTCATCTAGCTCAGTATCATCATCAGAGCCTTCTAAACGCTGGGCATCCTCCTGGAGCATGTACCCAACACTGTGGTCAAACAGTTTGAGGGACTCCTCAGGAGGACATAGTGGGGCTAGGGAAGGAGTCACTGATGTCATTGAGCCGAGGGAAGAGGCCGCGTTGGCAGCTGCTTTGCCAGACAAAGTACCCTGAGCATGGGTGAGGAAGGATGAGGACGGCTTGGTCATCCACTCAACCAAGTCTTCCACATGTTGCGGCTCAACACGACCAGGTGCCGAAAAAAAGGCCAAGCGTGTCCCACGGCCACGTGCTGGTGAGGATGCACCGTCTCCACGACCAGCACTGTTGCCTCTAGACACAGAGCCTAGCAAAATCAACTGCCTACCTGTAGTATGAGAACACCACCAATCTTCTACAGGTAGCTTTAGATGAACACTGTGCAGAGGTTGCACTACACTAACTTGTAGCTTTAGCTGAACACTGTGCAGAGGATGCACTACACCAGCGTTAAAATAATGTAGCTGCCTGCGGTAGTGATAGGATCAGGAAAACACCACCAACCTTCTACAGGTAGCTTTAGCTGAACACTGTGAAGAGGATGCACTACACTAACGTTAAAATAATGTAGCTGCCACCCATTCCCCACCGACTTGTCCCGGGTTCTGGAGATGGGTGGCTGTCCCCTCCCCTTTCTTCTTCCTATCTCTATTCTTTTCTTTCCTTTTTCTTTTTGAGAATCTATACATTTATGCAAAGGGTACTAACGAATACAATGTCTGAGATGTATTACAATCCAGTAGACCCATTTCACTTTCTCACTAACTGTTTATACTGAAAGGCTTCTCCGCCCAACGTTTGGGTGATTTTATGCCGAATTGAAATGTGATAATATGATCTCTTTGTCTCCCTGTACCCAATGCTATAATGCTGTATTGTTTTTCTGTGGAAAATAATAAAAAATTGTCAATTAAAAAAAAAAATAATGTAGCTGCCTGCGATAGTGATAGGATCAGAAAAACACCACCAACCTTCTACAGGTAGCTTTAGCTGAACACTGTGCAGAGGACGCACTACACTAACGTTAAAATAATGTAGCTGCCTGCGGTAGTGATAGGATCAGGAAAACACCACCAACCTTCTACAGGTAGCTTTAGCTGAACACTGTGCAGAGGTCGCACTACACTAACTTGTAGCTTTAGCTGAACACTGTTCAGAGGACGCACTACACTAACTTGTAGCTTTAGCTGAACACTGTGCAGAGAATGCACTACACTAACTTGTAGCTTTAGCTGAACACTGTGCAGAGGTCGCACTACACTAACTTGTAGCTTTAGCTGAACACTGTGCAGAGGTCACACTAAACTAACTTGTAGCTTTAGCTGAACACTGTGAGGAGGACACACTACACTAACTGTAAATAGTCTAGCTGCCTGACTGTGGTACTAATAGGAACAAAACAAGCCTGCCTGTCAGTAGGAAGATAATAATAGGAACGGATCTAGCTAAACTGAATACAGTATATATATATATATATATATATATATATATATATACAAAACACCTGGGATGCATATATATACACAATACACTGTAAGTGCAGCTAACTGACTGACTGTCCTGCCTAATCTATCTAACTTAAATCAAATGACACTGTCTCTCTGTCTCTGTCTCTCAATGCCGGAACACACTACACAGGGCCGCCGTGCAGGCGGCTTTATATAGTGTGGGGCGTGTACTAAACCTCCTGAGCCATAATTGGCCAAAGCCACCCTGGCTTTGGCCAATTACAGCTCTCTCTACAGACGGTGCTGTGATTGGCCAAGCACGCGGATCATAGTGCATGCTTGGCCAATTATCAGCCAGCAATGCACTGCGATGCCGCAGTATATTATGGGCTGTGACGCGCAACACGAATTTGGCGTGAACGGCCCATATCATGCGCAATTCAGCGAACGATTGAACAGACGATGTTCGAGTCGAACATGGGTTCGACTCAAACATGAAGCTCATCCCTACCTATGAGTTACTTCCTCCTTTAGACTCTCCGACTTCCTCTTTGCTCCACACTCCGGCAACAACAAGGGGAAACTGGCTTCATCCAGAAAGATTGCGACCAGTCTATCTAGCAGGCTTATAGGGCTAAGGGCCTGGCTCCTCCAGAGGCAGGGACAGCACACTCTACCAGGGGTATGGCGGCTTTGTGGGCAGCAGCCCAGCATGTGGCTCCTGATGCCTCATGGGCCTCCATTAATACCTTTATGTCACACTCTTGCATAGAACCTGCTTCTCTATCCTCTTCAATCTTTGGTTTAAAGTGGTGTTCCGGCCGAAATGATACTTTTTAAATAAAAATACCCCTATAATACACAAGCGTAATGTATTCTAGTAAAGTTAGTCTGTAAACTAAGGTCTGTTTTGTTAGTTTATAGCAGTAGTTTTTTATAAAAAAACTACTGCTATAAACTAACAAAACAGACCTTAGTTTAGTTTATAAACTTACAGCAGGCCTTGGCCATCTTAAGTGTGGGCATCTGAAGCCAGACTGTATTTCTTCCTGGATCTCATCCTTGCAGATCTCGCACATGCTCAGTGCAGCACAAGCAGTGTAATAGGTTTCAGGTCAGGTTTCCATAGCAATGGCAGTGTCAGAGGAAGTTGCCGCCCCTTCCCAGAAGGCATTGCAAACAGGAAATGATGCGATGGGCCACGGCCAGGGAGGAGGAAGTGAAAAATGAATACAGCAGATATACAGTAGGTGCTGAGAAAAAAAATGTAAAAATATCCAATTCGTTTACAGTGCACAGTTTAGTGAGGGATGCTGAAGAGTTGTAAAAGTGGGTGGAACTCCACTTTAAGAATCCAGTCGGTTGTTGGGGAGAATTAAACTTCTTTTTATCAGCATACCCACCTGTGTGGTTTGGCTAGTTGTTTCCCGCACATAGTCTGCCATGAAGTCTGTCAGGAAAACGGAAAATGGCAGGCTATTGCCCAATATATCCTGACAGCTCAGAGCCGCGCTGCAACCGGGTCAGATCCTGACAATACTGTCGAGATCCACCCTGCCACCTGATTGACAGCTGGCTCTGCCTCACTAGAGCCAGAGCCAGCTGAGCCCGCCCCCTCCCCAGATTTCCTCCTCCATCTGTTCTTCCAGTCAGCGCTAGAGAATCGGAAGGGGGGGATCCCTCTGGGGGTGGCAAAACTACGCATGCGAAGTAAAACATCACGTACAATATCCACCAAATTTGCACAAACCGCGAACAAATAAATCTAGTTGTATGTAAGATTTAATAACGAGGTGTAAAGTCAGTGTGGTTTGACAACATATACCACTCAATATCTCCGAAACCAAATCGGCACAAACGCGGCACAAACAAATGGCGTGTTTGTTTTTAAAATTCAGCAACATGGGGTGCAAAGTGGGTGGGGTTTCAGCAACTATAACGCACAATATCTCCGCAACCAAAGCGGCACAAAATTTTATTTTTGCGGTACAAACCAGCACAAATGTGGCACAAACGAATGGCGCATCTGTTTTTAAAATTCTGCAACATGGGGTGCAAAGTGGGTGGGGTTTCAGCAAATATAATGCGCAATATCTCTGAAACCAAAGTGGCACAAACGTTTATTTTTGCAGCACAAACCAGCACAAACACGGCACAAACAAATGGCGAGTTTGTTTTTAAAATTCAGCAACATGGGGTGCAAAATGGGCAGGGTTTCAGCAAATATAACGCACAATATCTCCGAAACCAAAGCGGCACAAATGTTTATTTTTGCAGCACAAACGTGGCACAAATGAATGGCGTGTTTGTTTTTAAAATTCAGCAACATGGGGTGCAAAGTGGATGGGGTTTCAGTAAATATAATGCACAATATCTCCGAAACCAAAGTGGCACAAACGTTCATTTTTGCAGCACAAACGCGGTACAAACGAATGGCGCGTTTGTTTTTAAAATTCAGCAACATGGGGCGCAGAGTGGGCGGGGCTTGCATTTATTTGAATGTTTAATATCTCAGAAACCGAACTGCCACAAACGCTCATTTTTGCAGCACAAATCAGCACAAACGCGGCACAAACAAATGGTATATTTTTATTCAGGCTTTACAAACATGGGGTGCCAACTTCACACAGCTGATTGTGCAATGTTTTGATGTTTTGGTCAAATATATTTTTCTCTGTCACTTTCACTTGTTACTCTCCATCTCACAATCTCTACCCAAACTCACACAGGTGTCTTTACAAACCACAAACAATACCATTGCTGATGCAAATTTAAAATGAGTCACAATTTTTTGTGCTTTTTATTATTTCCAAATAATCATAATTTGAGCCCCAAAAATGTGATATGTGTACCAACATCAGAAAAAAAAATGTAATTCCCAAAAATTTGAGGGTAACATCTCTATTCTACACTGACCCACAAAAAAACACCAAATATCACAGAATAAATCAAGAAGAATAACTCTTGTGTGATGTAATTCCATCACCTGTATGTCACATGTGGCAGCTCTGTGGCTTAGAGGTTAGAACTTCTGCTTAGCGTCCTTAGAGAAGTTGTCTTGTCTCCCAGGTCCTAAAACTATGTCTAAATGTAGTATTTATGTGTAGGAAGGTTCCACCACCATTGTAAATCTTGCCAGATACACTATCTAGCCAAAAGTATTGGGACGCCTGCCTTTACACACATTAAAAATTGATTTGGCCCACCCTTTGCAGCTAGAACAGCTTCTGGGAAGGCTGTCCACAAGATTTAGTGTGTCTATGGGAATATTTGACCATTCTTCCAGAAGTGCATTTGTGAGGCCAGGCACTGATGTTGGATGAGAAGGTCTGGCTCGCAGTCTCTGCTCTAATTGAGCCAAAAGGTGTTCTGTTATGTTGAGGTCAGGACCCGTAGGGTTCAAAATTCATTTGGACCACCCTCTGCAGCTATAACAGCTTCAACTCTTCTGGGAATGCTGTCCACAAGGTTTAGGAGTGTGTCTATGGGAATGTTTGACCATTCTTCCATAAGTGCATATGTGAGGTCAGGCACTGATGTTGGACGAGAAGGCCTGTCTTACAATCTCTGCTCTAATTCATCCCAAAGGTGTTCTGTTATGTTGAGGTCAGGACTCTGTGCAGGCCAGTCAAGTTCCTCCACCCCAAACTCGCTCATCCATGTCTTTATGGACCTTGCTTTGTGCACTGGTGTGCAGTCATGTTGGAACAGGAAGGGGCCATCCCCAAACTGTTCCCGCAAAGTTGGGAGCATGAAATTGTCCAAAATGTCTTGGTATGCTGATGCCTTAAGAGTTCTCTTCACTGGAACTAAGAGGCCAAGCCCAACCCCTGAAAAACAACTCCACATCATAATCCCCCCTCCACCAAATGATTTGGACCAGTGCACAAAGTAAGGTCCATAAAGACATGGATGAGTGAGTTTGGGCTGGAGGAATTTGACTGGCCTGCACAGAGTCCTGACCTCAACATAACAGAACATCTTTGGGATGAATTAGAGCAGAGATTTAAGACAGGCCTTCTCGTCCAACATCAGTGCCTGACCTCACATATGCACTTATGGAAGAATGGTCAAACATTCCCATAGACACACTCCTAAACCTTGTGGACAGCATTCCCAGAAGAGTTGAAGCTGTTATAGCTGCAGAGGGTGGTCCAAATGAATTTTGAACCCTACGGACTAAGACTGGGATGCCATTAAAGTTCATGTGTGTATAAAGGCAGACGTCCCAATACTTCAGACAATATATTGTATATTGCTTGTGACTGAGCATAACTATGGTCTTAGGACTGGTTCACACCACAGAGATGCAGACAGCATGTGTGAAGCTGCCCGCTGGCTAAATGGGTAGCAATTCCATCTAGCAGCACTGGGGTTGCTGGTTCAATTCCCCAACATTCTAATGCTTGTGTTGAAGTTTATATATTCTGCCTGTGTAGGTTTCTCACCACAATCCAAATACATAGTGGTATTGTATTTGTCTCCCGATGAAATAGTCTCTAATGTAAGAAAGTTTGTTTTGGACTTTAGATTGGAAGCTCATTGCAGCCATGGATGGATGCTAATGTTTGTTAGCACTAATCATGCCCAGGGACTTGGACATTTAAAATTGTAAGGTTTGCACGGGTACATATGCTTAGAAAACTGTTGCTTTGTTTATGTGCATGCAAATGGACTTCGAACTTTGGCCTGTAGTTGGAGATTTGATGCACATAGCCAAGGGCTAACACAGTTGCAAATAGTATTATGTGTTCCTGCTCATCAGGTGCAATCACTTTAACATACATGAAGAGACAGATTGAAAGATACTGGTGGGGGTGTACTTCTATTGGGCATGTGTCAGTGTGCTAACAATACAACCTATCTTATATAAACGTGTGCAGTGGGGGGGGGGGGGGGGGGTAGTTTGGCCTGAGAAGGCCAGGTTTTTTGCTGTGATTTGTGGGGGAGAAGGAATGATATTGTACATATTGACAAACGCCCAACTAGAGCTGTTTGCTGAAATTCTTGTGCATTTTTTCCATCAAAAGTGGATTTATGTGTCCATGCTGTCAATGTTGTGTGTGTATTGTTCATGTCTGACTATGCAAACATGATTTGGGAGCATGTGCTGACCTTCTACTCTTTGATCTCATTGCTTAATCATGTACACAGAAATGCAGCTTCCAGCAGAACATGGTCACTATGTATGTGTGTGGATTGTGAGCCGGTGGTGGGTGTTATATTTTGAATCTATGCCTTTTTTAATATTATGTTGCAATGCTTTGTAAGAATAATGACTGTTAAGTATGTTTCTATAATCTTGCAGATAAAAATGATGTGGGCTGATGGGTGAGTTGTAGTATGAAATGTTACCCGTTATACACCGAAAGTAAAGCTGTGTCCACTCTAAGGTTTAGATAAATTTTAGATTGTAAGCACTTAAGAGCAGGGCCCTTAAAACCCAACTGCTAACTGTTTTGCTAAATGTAGCACCATTTATCCTGTAGATTTTATTTTTTAAGCTAGTAAATGAATGTGCATAGGTTTGTTTCTGCTGACAAAATAAAAGTACATTATTGAGCTTGTTTGTTGTGTTTTTTTTCTCTTTTCTTTCTTCTTTTAATTAGTTTTTTGGTTGGTGGTTTTGGGGAAGTGCAATATCTTTCTTTTATATCTTATAATTTCTATATGTACATTTCACTGCTTTTTTAGGTGAATGGATAGGGGTACAATGTACCCCATACCAATTCACATGGTGGGGGGCGGGATCTGGGGGCCCCCTTGTTAAAGGGGGCTTCCAGATTCCGATACCCCCCCTGCCCACAGACCCCCACAACCACCGGGCAAGGGTTGTGGGGATGAGGCCCTTGTCCCCATCAACATGGTGACAAGGTGTTTTGGGGGGACCCCAAAGCACCCTCCCCATGTTGAGGGCATGTGGCCTGGTATGGTTCAGGAGGGGGGAGCGCTCACTCACCCCCCCCTTTCCTGACCTGCCACGTTGCATGCTCGGATAAGGGTCTGGTATGGATTTTGAGGGGGACCCCACGCCATTTTTTTTTATACATTTTGGCATGGAGTTCCCCTTAATATCCATACCAGACTCAAAGGACCTGGTATGGACTGGTGGGAGGAACCTACACCATTTTTTTTCCTAGATTTTTTACTCTATATTGCTGGGAACCGGCAATTCATTACAGGCACAAGCAATTTTAAATGACATTTTTTCCTTTAAAAATGTAATTTTGCTGCGGTAGTAATAAACACGGGAAAGATGTGCTACTTTACAGGCATACTAAGGACACCCCCCAAGCACGATATTTAAAGGAGATTTTCATTTTTATTGTTTCACTTTAAGCATTATTAAAATCACTGCTCCTGAAAAAACGGCCATTTTAAAAACATTTTTTCCAATTGATACATGTCCCCTAGGGCAGGACCCAGGTCCCCATACACATTTTATGGCAAAGTACTTGCATATAAGCCTTCAGTGAGAACTTTTTTTTATTCTTGCAGGTTTTGCAGGTTTGAGTCCCATTGACTTCCACTATTCCCGCATATGTGATCTGACAGTCATGTTTGCCGGCAATAGCGCTGCTTTCCACTTGCATTAGTGCCCAGTTTCTAAGAGTTGAAGTCTTAATTGCCCTTATTCGGGTGCTATTTTCCGGGACTGCAGGATAATTTTTTGGCGCTATAGTAAATGACCCCCAATGACTCTTTAACCTGTTGCCGCCCGCCCACTGTCATATGACGGTGGAGCGGTGCGGCTCTTGTTCTGGACTGCCGTCATATGATGGCGGCACAGTCACACAGGGCATGTGCGTGATCGCGGGCATGCAGCCCTGCACTGTTGGTGGCGGCGTGTCCCCGAGACACAGCGCTTCACCGACAGGGGTGATCATGGCTGTTCATGTGATCGGCCGCGATTACGTCACAGCCGATCACAAATGGGTATTCCCCGCTTTAGACCGCACATGCACGCGACCAGGAGTGCGCAGCACGGTCATGTCGGTGGCGGCATGTGCCCAGGAATACTGTTCATCACCGACAAGGGTAAACAGCCAATGGCTGGCGGCTGTTTACCACATGATCGGCTGTGATCCATTCACAGCCGATCACTAAATGTAAACATAAACCGGTTGCTAGCTGTTACTGGCTCTTCTTTCCTCACACACCGTTTCCAGTGTGAGGAGAGAACAGCCAGGAGCAGCGAGTTACCAATCTATGTATTGTAGTGTACTGCACCAACACCACACTAAACAGAACCTGTCACATCGCCCCCCCCCCTTACAGCTATCACCCAACAGTCACCACATCAGTGCTTTTAAAAATGCACCTGTCACCCATCAGTGCCCACAAAGTGCACCTGTCACCCATCAGTGCCCACAAAGTCATCCCGCCTGTGCCCAACTGTCATTGTCAGAGACTGCCGTCAGCGGTGCACCTGTCACCCATCAGTGATCGTCTCCAGTGACCGTCATCAGTGACTGCCATCAGTGACCGTCATCAGTAACCCATCCGTGACCCTCATCTGTCACCTATCAGTCCCATAAAGTGCACCAGTCACCAACAGAGACTGCCATCATTGACTGTCACCCGTCACCTGTCACCCACCAGTGACCGTCACAAGTCACCTGTCACCTGTCACCCACCAGTGACCGTCACCTGTCAGCCATCACCTGTTGCCCATCAGTGACCGTCATTTGTCACCCGTCGTACAGCCCATCAGAAGAAATGTCCAAAAGATTCTATACAATTGAGGAGGCATTCCAGATCCTCTCCATGACTGATGAGAGCAGCGGAGAGTTCTCATCAGATTCAAATGCAAATTCCGATTGTGAATCAAATTCGAACCAATCGATAGTAGTGGATCGGCAAATGAATCAGAGGAAGAATGGATCCCTCCTAAAAGAGCATGGTGCTCTGGCAACCAGGCAGCCACCAGCAATATACCCCAGGATCAAATTCTCAGGCCCAGTACCAGCGCTGCCGCCAGCGATAGATGCCAAAACCAAAGGCCCACTACCAGTGCTGCCACCAGCGAAAGGCCACAAGAAATGCCCAGGCCCAGTACCAGCACTGCCGCAGCATCACGCCTAAATGCCAGCAGAGGAACCTCAAATCCTCCAACTACCAGCACTGGAGTGCCACGTCCCCCAAGAGCCAGGGCCACTACATATCTTCCAGCTGGTCTTGCAAATCCAATATGGCTGCCTTCCGACTCAGGATCAGCAAGAATTCCCTCTTTCACCGCACAGCCAGGTGTGCAGGCCAATACCCAAAATTTTTCTGAAATTGATTGTTTTTATTTATTTTTGCCCGACACTTTGCTGCAACTCATCGTGGACCAGACCAATTTATATGCCCAGCAGCAAAAACCCCCAATCATCTTATGTCCCCGATAAGCATATATGTGTACCCTTTTCAGGCCGGCTAGGAATAAAACAATACATTCCTAGCAAAAGGGCCAAATACGGAGTGAAATTTTATAAGCTTTGCGAGAGAGTCACGGGTTATCTGTATGCGTTCCGCACATACGAAGGAAGAGATTCCCAGCTCCAGCCCCCTGAGTGCCCAGTCTACATGGGCACAACTGGTAAAATTGTATGTGACCTGACATACCCACTGCTGAAGAAAGGTTACCACATATACCTGGATAACTTCTACACGAGCCTGCCCCTTTTCAAACACCTATACCTCGCAGAAATCCTGGCCTGTGGAACCTCCAGACAGAATAGGAAGGGCTTCCCACAAGCCATAAGTATGGCTATAAGAATAAGAAATTGCGAAGGGGAGAAAGAGCAACTTTGAGATGCAACGAAGTGCTGGCCTTGAGGTAGAAGGATACCAGGTACATGATGTCCACCATCCATGATGACACTACAGTTGAAGTTCAGAGAAGACGAGGTCCCATTGTAAAGCCAACATGTGTACAAGATTACAATCTGTACATGGGAGGGTGGATTTCAACGACCAAATGCTTCAGCCCTATTTATCAATAAACAATAAGGAGGTCCCGTTTCTGGTACAAGAAAGTAGCACTCTATTTAATTCATTTGGCCATTTGTAATGCCTACATAATTCACACCAAATCCACAGAAAGCCCTGCCCACTTCCTAAAATTCATAGAAGAAGTTATCACGTCCCTCATCTACCATCAAAGACCCCCCCCAAAAAAAAACCTTCACTCTGATGCTGTTAGCCGACTTCATGAACGCCACTTCCCGGACCACATTCCACCATCTGAAGCAGGCCAAAAAAGCCAAAAAAGATGTTGAGTATGCAGCAACAAAGGATTTCGAAGAGATACCAGCTACCATTGTCCCCAGTGTCACTCCGAACCCGGCCTTTGCATTGGTAAATGCTTCAGACTATATCACACGTCCCTAAAATATTAGCCCATATTCTTAACCATTTCCCCATTTTTATCATCTGTGCTGACCATTTCCCATGCTTCCTCAAATAACCATGCCACTGCCTTCCATGTGAACTGACCCTGGCATGTTTTTTGACTATGCCTCTGCCAACCATTTGGACTGCTTCCACGTGAACTGACCCTGGCCTGTTTTATCAACTATGCTTCTGCCTACTGCTTGGACTGCTTCCATGTGAACTGACCCTGGCCTGTTTTATCAACTACGCTTCTGCCCACTGCTTGGACTGCTTGCACGTGAACTGACCCTGGCCTGTTTTATGGACTATGCTTTTGCCTACCACTTGGACTGATCTGTTGCCCTGCTACTGTAGTACACAGGGGTCTCACATGTGAGGGGCTCCAGAAATGTTTTTCCAGATGGAGAAAACAATTTGTTTTGTTGTCTCCATGTTTCGTAAGGGTCTGGAGTCCGGAGGCTTCATAGAGATTTGGGTGGGTCAAAGCCTCTACCCCTGTGCCCCTGTGCACAGGTCTTACCTGATTGTGGCCCTCAGCCTGCTGCTGACTTACTGCCGCCATCCCCCTGTCTGCAGCATAAACTGACCACACCTCTGCCTGCTACCTGGACTATGGAAATAATGCCTGCTGTCTGCTGCCTGCTGCCTGGACCAATTCTCTCCTCTGGGGATACTACTAAAACTACAGGTAATACTTTTTTTTACCCTTTCCTCAGCAGAATTTATTTTGGAGTGTAATTTTTCGGTATGTAAATGCTATGTGTTAGAAATATAAGGGCCTTGAAAAATAATAAGTTGTCAGGAAATTAGATGTGTAATTTATGCTTGTAGAACGCCTGAAGGTGCTACTAAAATGGTGTGCCTCTGTATGTGGTCAGGCTGTGTAAAAGTCTCATACATGTGGTATCGTCATAGTCAGGAGGAGTAGCAGAATGTATTTCGGGGTGTCATTTTTGCTATGTACATGCTATGTGTTGGAAATATCTTAAAAATGGACAACTTTGTGGGGAAAAAATGCGTTTTCATTTTTTTTACACATTTTCCAAAAACTTCTGGAAAAAAATGAACCATGCAAAAGACTCATTATGCCTCATAGATTATACGTTGGGGTGTCTGCTTTCCAAAATGGGGTCATTTTGTGGGCTTTTCCATTGTCCTGGTGCTCCAGGGCCTTCAAAATTGTAATAGGTGGTTGAGAATTGAGATGTGTAATTTATGCTTGTAGAACACCTGAAGGTGCTACTTCACTGTTGGGCCTCTGTATGTGGCCAGGCTGTGTAAAAGTCTCACACATGTGGTATCGCCATAATCAGGAGGAGTAGCAGAATGTATTTTGGGGTGTCATTTTTGCTATGTACATGCTATGTGTTGGAAATATCTTAAAAATGGACAACTTTGTGGAAAAAAAATGCGTTTTCTTTTTTTTTACACATTTTCCAAAAACTTCTGGAAAAAAATGAACCATGCAAAAGACTCATTATGCCTCATAGATTATATGTTGGGGTGTCTGCTTTCCAAAATGGGGTCATTTTGTGGGCTTTTCCATTGTCCTGGTGCTCCAGGGCCTTCAAAATTGTAATAGGTGGTTGAGAATTGAGATGTGTAATTTATGCTTGTAGAACACCTGAAGGTGCTACTTCACTGTTGGGCCTCTGTATGTGGCCAGGCTGTGTAAAAGTCTCACACATGTGGTATCGCCATAATCAGGAGGAGTAGCAGAATGTATTTTGGGGTGTCATTTTTGCTATGTACATGCTATGTGTTGGAAATATCTTAAAAATGGACAACTTTGTGGGAAAAAAATGCGTTTTCATTTTTTTTACACATTTTCCAAAAACTTCTGGAAAAAAATGAACCATGCAAAAGACTCATTATGCCTCATAGATTATATGTTGGGGTGTCTGCTTTCCAAAATGGGGTCATTTTGTGGGCGTTTCCATTGTCCTGTGCTCCAGGGCCCTCAAAAGTGTAATAGGTGGTTGAGAAATGAGATGTGTAATTTGGGGTCATTGTAAAATGGGATCATTTTGTGGGTATTTGTACTTTCCTGGCTTGTAAGGCTCGGTTCACACTGGGGCAACACGACTTCAGCGCGACTTTGCACGGCGGCTTCGACGCGACTTCGACGCGACTTCGACGCGACTTTAGCAAATTACAAGGCGACTTGAAGTCGCCTGCATGACAGGCGACTTCGCCTGTGGCCAATCAGCTCTCTGGGAGGGAGGGGGGGAGGGAGGGGTTTTCCCTGCAAAGTCGCTTGACTTTACAGAGAGATCCAACTTGGAGGCGACTTCCATTGATTTCTATGGTACAGGTCGCCTACCAAGTCGGATCAAAGTAGTACAGGGAGTACGCTCTGAAGTCGGAGCGACTTCAGTAGCGTCTATTAAGACGCTAGCGTTAACTCCCATTCAAACTATTTCTGGGGCGACTTGGGGCGACTTGAGGGCGTACAAGTCGGATCCCAAGTCGCCCCAGTGTGAACCGAGCCTTAGTGTCTCAAGAAATGAGATAGGTCTTCAGTACATCAGGTGTTATCAGGTGTGATTAATTCTCAATGATTGGCATTAGCTTGTAGACTCTTTCACTTTCACAAAGACCAAATAATATACACTAATTAGGGTTATTTTTACTAAAGATATGTATCCGTATAAATTTGGGACAAAATTTATGAAGAAATATTACTAATTTGCAAATGTTATGACAGAAACAAAGAAAAAGGCATTTTTTCACCAAATTTTTAGTCTTTTTTTATTTATAGCACAAAAAATAAAAAACCCACTAGTGATTAAATACCACCAAAAGAAAGCTCTATTTGTTTGAAAAAAAGGACGCAAATTTAATTTGGGTACAGTGTTGCATGACTGAGTAATTGTCATTCAAAGTGTCATTCAAAGTGTGAGAGCGCTGAAAGCTGAAAATTGGTCTGGGCAGGAAGAGGGTGAAAGTGCCCCTGTAAGTGTTTAAATCACCTTTGGCTTAACTAAAACAGCATTATTTTGAAATGGTACTCTAATAACACACACAGTCTTTGATTTCAGAAACATGTTTACAGTTCGAATTCAACTGGAATTCTATGTAAAATTCGATTGGAATTTCAATTAGAATTTCGGAATTTCGGAGCATTGGGTAAACTTTGTTTATACTGTAATTCAGGTATTCAGATATATCCAAATCTCCGAATAATGAAAAATTTGTCCGAATATTTATTGGGACTGAAACGAACCGCACATGTCTACACCACGGTGCCATATTTCCCAACTTTCAGAAATGATAAAGAAGGACACCTTTAAAGTGGTTGTAAACCCATCCAAAAAACAAAAAAACCTGCAAGACAAAGGCATAATGAGCTAGTATGCATCGCATACTAGCTCATTATGAAATACTTACCTTAGATTGAAGCTGGTGCACCGCTGTGACCGGTGACATGTCTCCGGATTGTTACTTCCGGGTTTGCGGGCTCCGGCGCTGTGATTGGCCAGAGCCGCGATGACATCACTACCACACATGCCCGCGGGAGCCGCCAGTCACAGCACATCAGCTGAAGTAATGGCATGAATGTGCTGTTGCTTCAGTGCGCATGTGCTGATGACGTTGGTGGTGGGATATGAACCAGAAAGAACATTGGGCGCCAGTCACTTTTATGCTTAAACAAAAGAGAAGTTTATTTCTCAGAACAGGAAAAAATATGAGAGGGGAATAGGGCACAGGACACCCTTAGTAACGATCAGCAACCAGCAGATTGGCAGACTCCTTAGACAGAAATAGGTGAAGTAAGGCAGACAGCAGTACAGGAATAAGAGCCTTTAAGCTGAACCAGCACATCTGTACTTTGTAGGACAAGCTGTCTCCTCTAGTAACTAAACTTTACTCACTGATTCATGCACTGATTCCCTTGGATGAGTTCTCTCTGAAGTTGTCCCAGCCACTTCATAGCCTACTGCTCATGAAGGGTCCTCTCTCTGGTGCTTCCTTAGAACGCCATCCCTCTAGAATTAAAAAGTAAAAATATGTGGCGCTATTCCATCAATCAGTAACAGTACAAAGTGTGGTAAAGTGGGCAGAGTATAATCCACCTCGTGTGGTAATATGCCAAGCAAACGTGAATAATGGCCACGGATTGATGCCACCATACAAAAATGGATCAAATAAAAGCGGATGCACTTCTGCGATAAGAAAAATAAAGTATAAAATATATATAAGCAATTAAATAGAAAGTGCCACAGTGCTAGATGAGATAAACAATCACCCCTCAATAGGTGAAAGAAAAATCTGCAGATATGGACAAATGACTTCCCAAGTGAATGCTCACAACCAAAATTCATATATAAAGTGAAAGCAATTAGATGTAAAGTGACTCAGTGCTTAATGAAATATAACTGTGAATAAGAAAAATTACCTTCCCAAATAAATTGCTCACAACCAAAATTCATACACAAGTGATGCCGGTGACTCAAAATTATTCGCTAAACATAAATAATAATAAATAATGACGCTGATACAGAATAAATAAAGTCACTTCTTCTAAGTGAGCTAAAAAATGTATCTAGGCAGTGATAAAGTGACATATAGTGCAGTATAAAATATTAAGATCAGCACCAAATGTGTGCATAGATTGCAAAATAGTGTATAATAACGACCAAATTGAATAGTAAAATCATGCCATAAAATACAATAATACAGTAATGAAATAGTCAATGATAATAGGACAGCTAATCCCACAAAAGAGATGCTGTCCCAGATAGTGACAATAGTGCAATAATGTCCATACAAAAGTGCGGTAGTGATGAGTGATTTCCACAAAGAGTCTTTAGACACAGTGCAAAAAAATGTGCAGTGACTGATAATTTTTCTTCTATGCATGTTGTAGTGCATCTCCCAGGTGTTTCCCCCAGCCTCTCACCTCCAACAGCGGCCCCCAATGGGCCTAGTAGGGCGGGTGGATAATTCTAGGAGAGGATGTATTTCCTGCAGCGTGTCTTTCAAACATCCAGTAGGTCTGTCTCTCTGCAACTCATCCCACAGCTCTCAGCACTCTCAGCGGTCCCAGCAGTTTTTAAGAGCAAAGAAAAGATCTCATGGTGTAGTATTTAAAAGCCCATTTATTAAAAAAACATAGTAACTTACATTGAGATAAACAGCAAACAGTAGATGTGAGGGAAGCTTCCGGGTTCGGCCGTCCCCGAGAAGCGTCGGCACCTGACTCCTCCTACCCTGACGCGTTGCGTCACAGCACGTGACTTTATCAAAGGGATGAGGAGTCCGGTGCCAGTCATTCCATTTATATATGCGCCGTTGACATAGCAACGGATCAACAATAACAAAAGCCGAGCTTCTGTGTGCAATGCCGCATCATAGGGGGATGGCAATGATAAATTATTTAAAACCAAGGATTACATGATCAGTAAACAACATCTCTTCATTTAGACTGTAATATTAAAAACATCTTAAAAGTAACGCTTGTTCAAGCCATTAACATTATAAATTCTTGTGTTTAAAACAAAGTATTGGATAAACTATAAGGCCATTATCGCCATCTTGTGGTGACTAGGAAATTAACCTTGTTAGCCATTCTAATTCCACAGAGAACCATATAGTAAGAACAGAAATATTCCAATAAAAACGCTGGTCACTCTGTCAATACCCAAAACCATAGACAACCAGCTCATCAGGAGTCAGGTGCCGACGCTTCTCGGGGACGGCCGAACCCGGAAGCTTCCCTCACATCTACTGTTTGCTGTTTATCTCAATGTAAGTTACTATGTTTTTTTAATAAATGGGCTTTTAAATACTACACCATGAGATCTTTTCTTTGCTCTTAAAAACTGCTGGGACCGCTGGGAGTGCTGAGAGCTGTGGGATGAGTTGCAGAGAGACAGACCTACTGGATGTTTGAAAGACACGCTACAGGAAATACATCCTCTCCTAGAATTATCCACCCGCCCTACTAGGCCCATTGGGGGCCGCTGTTGGAGGTGAGAGGCTGGGGGAAACACCTGGGAGATGCACTACAACGTGCATAGAAGAAAAATTATCAGTCACTGCACATTTTTTTGCACTGTGTCTAAAGACTCTTTGTGGAAATCACTCATCACTACCGCACTTTTGTATGGACATTATTGCACTATTGTCACTATCTGGGACAGCATCTCTTTTGTGGGATTAGCTGTCCTATTATCATTGACTATTTCATTACTGTATTATTGTATTTTATGGCATGATTTTACTATTCAATTTGGTCGTTATTATACACTATTTTGCAATCTATGCACACATTTGGTGCTGATCTTAATATTTTATACTGCACTATATGTCACTTTATCACTGCCTAGATACATTTTTTAGCTCACTTAGAAGAAGTGACTTTATTTATTCTGTATCAGCGTCATTATTTATTATTATTTATGTTTAGCGAATAATTTTGAGTCACCGGCATCACTTGTGTATGAATTTTGGTTGTGAGCAATTTATTTGGGAAGGTAATTTTTCTTATTCACAGTTATATTTCATTAAGCACTGAGTCACTTTACATCTAATTGCTTTCACTTTATATATGAATTTTGGTTGTGAGCATTCACTTGGGAAGTCATTTGTCCATATCTGCAGATTTTTCTTTCACCTATTGAGGGGTGATTGTTTATCTCATCTAGCACTGTGGCACTTTCTATTTAATTGCTTATATATATTTTATACTTTATTTTTCTTATCGCAGAAGTGCATCCGCTTTTATTTGATCCATTTTTGTATGGTGGCATCAATCCGTGGCCATTATTCACGTTTGCTTGGCATATTACCACACGAGGTGGATTATACTCTGCCCATTTTACCACACTTTGTACTGTTACTGATTGATGGAATAGCGCCACATATTTTTACTTTTTAGTTGTTTTTTGGGGAACTGAGTGAACCTATCTATGTGAGCGGCTCTCCATCGGGTATTTTACCGTCAGTTTTACTAATCCTTTACTCATATTGTGGTTTTGCGCACTGGTTCTCACATATCCATCCCTCTAGAATTGTTACCGGATCTTTGGCAGGCTTTTCTCTGTATAAACTTGAACACCCGGATAGACTGCGGTTAGGCCTAGCAGCTGGCAGCCACCTGAATAGGCCCCAGGCTTTGGGCCCAGCAGCCAGGAACTCTATATACACCATCCACCCAGGCCATGCCCTCAGGCGGGAACACACTCCCTGATCACCTGACTTCATTCCATTAAATAACCTCTCCCAGCATGCTTAGCCACAAATATGATTGGCTGAGAAAGGTATGTTTATCATAACCTGAACTTCTCTGTAACTCATTACTCTAATGTCAAAGGTAACAGCACCACCTATTGACAGAAGGGAGAAGCCACAACTTAGAATGGAATTAACAGAAGTCATGTAATCACAGAATACTACAAATTGGCCAGACTGATTACCACCCAGCACAACTAAATTTAGTTGTAGCCATGTTCTAGGGACAAGGGTGCTACACCTTAAACCTCAATCTCTCCGAATCTACGGTTACGTTACCCAAACATAATTTTGAATTCAAATGGGCCACTCATTCTCTTTCTTATTTATGAATTCAATTGACCTCTTTCATACATAATTTCTACTCTGCAAATTATCCTCCTATGTTTAGAAGGGTTTCAGAAGATATGAATTAATGGTTAAGGTCGAATCTTTCTAGGTTTGGAAGGATTTCATCAGTCAAGAATTTCATATCTTTTTCTAAATCTCCCTATCATAACTTCTAAACAAGACCTCCTTCTAATTCAAAGAAAAGTCTTACATTTTATTTGGGGAAAAAAACACCATAGAATTAATAAACTAACAATTTACACTCCAAAAAAATGTGGAGTCCCAAGTGTAATTGCTTACTATCAAGCAGCTCAGATAGCCCAACTGGCAGTCACCACAATTCCTGGTCCAACTCCACACTGAGTTGACATGGAGGCCCTTGCATGCTCCAAAGCAGGGGTAGTCAATTAAAATTCACAGGCGTCCGGTCAGAAAAATTTTCTTCTAGCGGAAGTCCGAGTGTCATATTGGTGCTATGACTGCACGTGATATCCTCCACATCGCAGCCTCCTGTGCACGTCACGGTCCCCTCATCCCAGACCCCCCATCCCAGACTGACCCATCACAGACAGGTCCCCCATCACAGACTTACCCCTCATCACAGACTGACCCCCGTCACAGACCGGCCCCCCATCACAGACTGGCCCCCCATCACAGACTGGCCAGCCATCACAGATTGGCCCCCATCACAGGCTGGCCCCTATCACAGACTGACCCCCCATCACAGACCCCCCTTGATAGTAGACTCATAGCAGCACAGCACTCCCCCCTCCCCACAGAGCCCTACCTTATTCACACAAGATGGAAAGTATGGAAGCCCTGGACAATGGGCGGGACTTTTCACGTTAAAGGTGAGTTATAGATTGCTGGGACCGCCCCTCCGTGTAGCAACCAATCACCCACTTCTTAACGTAAAAAGTCCAGCCCTTTGTCCAGAGCGACCGTGCTTCTCATCTTGTGTGAATAAGACAGGCGGGGGGGGGGGGGGCAGTGCAGCGATCTTATCGAAGGGAGAGACCCGTGCACAGCACGCCTGCCAGGCTTTGAACATAGCAGCAGGCAGGCAGGGGAGCCGGCAGTGTGGAGAGGACATATAGGCAATTATTTGGTGGGGCTGTGGTCCGGGTAGTATGGCTACTGGGGCAGGAACCGGACCGCGGTCCGCTATTTAGTGATGCCTGCCCTAAAGGTTCGATTGCAGCTTTAATGTGGATTCCTAGCAAATTAAGGCCCCCGATGTTATGTCCTAATCTTTCTTTCTCGTTATTACTTTGGGATAGATGTCGAATAGGGAAAAATCTTTGTTCACCTCATACACCTTTATCTCCTTTATTTATTAATCCTGAATTTATACCTGGGTTAGCCTCTGATCTTTTTCAGTGGTGGGAAAATAAAGGTTTGCCACGTATTATGGACTTTTTATCTGGGAATAAATTATACTCACTAGAATATTATCAATCTGTATTACAATTGCCATCCTCAGAACTGCCTTGATACAACTTGATTGATTTATTCTTAGAAAATTGATTTAGTAGAATTAGTCACCCATTCAAGTTATCCCTATTTGAACAATCTTGTACTACTAGAAATCCCATAACAGGCTGTATATCTATTATATATAATATTTTAATTGAACCTGAACATAAGCTCCCATATATGGCACAATGGGAAAACGATCTTAATTTTTCTTGGGAAACCTCAGAATGGTATAAAACAAAAAATAATCTCTCTAAAATTTTGATAAATACATCTTTAGTGGAATCTAATTACAAAACTCCATTGCGATGGTACATTGGTTTCCATTGAGAATAGCTAAAATAAATCGACAAGTCTCTTCTGAATGTTTTAGGAATTGTTGTCAAGAAGGTTCTATGGTACACATCTAGTGGCGATGTTCCCAAATACGTAAATTTTGGATAAAAATATTTGACTTTATACATGACATGGAATTACCAAAAGAAATATTATTAAATTCCCCTGAAATTGCTCTTTTTCAAAAATTTTATACGAGTTTACCTAAACACACCAAACGCTTAATTTCTTATATAATCCTAGCCACTAGAATAACAATTGTGCATTGTTGGAATCAATCTGGAATAACATTTGAGTATGTTATACAAAACTTAAACTGGGTTATGATCAACAATAAATCGACTTGCATTTGTACGATGCCGTATAGTTTACCTGCTCCGTCGAATCTTCTTAGAACTTTCAACAGACACCATAAGCGTATACGTGTGTACTTAGTTCTAGCTATTTTACTGCTCCTCCTCTTTGGTTACAATCAGCCAATAACATTCATCATCATCATTATTTTTATTTATCTCTTCTCCCCTACGTCAAATCTTTCTCCCCTACGTCGAATCTTTCTCCCCTACGTCAAATCTTTTCTCCCCTACGTCGAATCTTTCTCCCCTATGTCGAATCTTTTCTCTCTATGTAGAATAATCTTGGACTAATAGAGTTAAGGTTAGGCACATTCGACCACAGGTTTGATGGACACAGATTGTTATTGTCATCATCATGTCGAATCTCCTATCTATATCGAACTGTTGTAGCAACGAAAACGAAAATAAAGCATTTGTTTATGTCGGATCTTTCGTTTTTCGGATTCTGCTCTTACGAAAATACCTGAAATTCGGACGAAAATGCATTCGGAAGAAAACAAATGCACATGTCTATTATTCATCTTTGAATACTAGCGATTCGACATATAAACCTTAACTGTCCTTATCTTGCCCACATTATTCTTCCATTTATTTTATTTATTTTTTATTATTTTTTTTCAGTTTGAACAGCTTTAAAAAAAATATCCAATTGATTAGTGATTAATTACAATAATACTTATTATACTACCAGAATACTACTTTATATACTAATTATTTTAATATCTTATTTAAACAATATTATTTTAAATTAGTTTGTCATAGAGACGAGAGGCCACTCGTCTTTATGACACTGCTGGGCGGAAGCGACGTCAAAACATCACTTCCGCCAATACATCATAAAGGCACATTCTTTTCAATGTAATTTTTTTAAATTACTTTTTTTTTTTTTTTTTTTTTTAATTGCATTTTAGTGTAAATATGAGATCTGAGGTCTTTTTGACCCCAGATCTCATACTTAAGAGGTCCTGTCATGCTTTTTTCTATTACAAGGGATGTTTACATTCCTTGTAATAGGAATAAAAGTGACACATTTTTTTTTTTAAACAGTGTAAAAATAAATAAAATAATGTAAAATAAATAATAAAAATTAAAAAAAAATTTTTTAAAAAACCCCTGTCCCGACGAGCTCGCGCAGAAGCGAACACATACGTGAGTAGCGCCCGCATATGAAAACGGTGGTCAAACCACACATGTGAGGTATCGCCGCAATCGTTAGAGTGAGAGCAATAATTCTAGCCATAGATCTCCTCTGTAACGCAAAACATGCAACCTGTAGAATTTTTTAAACATCACCTATGAAGATTTTTGAGGGTAAAAGTTTGACGCCATTCCACGAGCGGGCGCAATTTTGAAGCGTGACATGTTGGGTATCAATTTACTTGGCATAACATTATCTTTCACAATATAAAAAAATTGGGCTAACTTTACTTTTGTCTTATTTTTTTATTCAAAAAAGTGATTTTTTTCCAAAAAAAGTGCACTTGTAAGACGGCTGTGCAAATACAGTGTGAAAAAAAGTATTGCAATGACCGCCATTTTATTCTCTAGGGTGTTAGAAAAAAAAACAATACATAATGTTTGGGGGTTCTAAGTAATTTTCTAGCAAAAAAAACTGTTTTAAACATGTAAACACCTAAATTCCAAAACGGGGTCCTTAAGTGGTTAATACATGGCAAATGATGTTCACACTTTGTATAGTGATAAAACTGAATAAAAAACATTGAATAAAAAAAAAAATAAGTGAAAAACTTGATGTGCAAGCAAACAAAAAAGTGAATACAGTGCAATGAACTTGAAAAGTCCGATGTGCCACCTTAGGCACAGATAGCAACCAAAAAGTGATAGTACGTAGGACAATCAAAAGATGGATGAGTGATGATACCCTGTACCATAACCAGTGAATAAGTCCAATATGGTGACACCTCAGTATGCACTAGCCTCACACCTTACTGCTGTAAGGTAACAGCATAGAACTAGGTCAAATGCTTCAGACGGCCTCCGGGGGTTCTCTGGAGGTTCCTCTCCAGTGGGTCTGGCTGGTAGTACCTTACGATGGATAAAAGCCTCCTGTATGGTTTAATTTTTCCTAATCGATATATACAGCTGTCACATTACCCAGCTTTTTCCCAGGAGCTTCTAGTACTCTGCATAGAATACTTTTACAGTGAGGGATTTTCACACTCCCACCTGCTTCCAGGTGTTTAAAGTGGTATGAAGAACACTGACCACCTATGCCGAAGTGGCAACTGAATACAGCCACATTCTCAGCACCTTTCGCTCCTGAGGAAGTGGCACGCGCGAAACATGTCAAGCTTTATATAAAGGGATGGTGGAACCCTCTACTCAATACTACTGTGTTTTTAAATGTAGTTGGTTTTTTTTTGTAAATTCTGTATATATCTTATTTGTTGAAGCCGTGCCCATATAGTCCATGAACTATGGTTCAAATTTTTTTGGTGATTTAAACATAAGCTATAATATGTTTAATTTTCAAATATGTGTACACACACAGCATAATATTATGTGCTTGGGGTGTATTTTTAGTGTCAAATATGTTTTTATTAACAATATCAAAGAATATTTATACACAAATATTGATAGTCAGTTATTGATGGCAAAGACATCACTGAGTATTTCTTAGTCCAGTGTACAATGTTTGATTAGATCTTGCGTGAAAGGGGACCATCATCAACCAGCAATATTATATAGTAATGAACTGTCCATAAAAGCCTATAAATTAGTCTAGGAGAGACTATAACCACTGACTATGAGGTCATATTAGAGTTCAGGAAAGCGAGGAGAAAGAAAAGAAAAGCGGGTGGAGGAAAGAAAAGAGGGACAGGATACAGGGGGGGGGGGAGGGGCGTGGAGCAGACCTCGGCACGACAATATATGCAAGGAGTATTAAAGATGAATATTCGTGTCTAACCTTGAGTGGTCAATAAGGTTTTCAGGGAGTCTGACGTAGAGTATTCAATCCAGATAAGCCATAGAGTTTTGAATTTATCAAAAGTATCGTTATCCATGGCCAACCTCTCCTCCATGCGCATAATGTCATTCATTGTCGACACCCATAAAGTAAGTGGGGGTCTAGTGGGGGTTTTCCAAAATAAGGGTATGATCTGCCTGGCAGCCAATTAAAAAAAAGTGTAAAAGGGAGCGTTTCTGTGAGGTGATGGAACCAGGAAGCATGGACAGTAATGCAATTTCTGGGGAGGGTGGTAAGGGTTGATCATAGAGACTACTGTAAATGGAGAAAACCTGGGACCAAAGTGGTTGAATAGATGAGCAGTCCCACCATATATGTAGGTAGCTTCCGTTTTCTGAGCCACACCTCCAACAGGATGATGGGACCGAGGGGAAAATTTTGTTAAGGGATTGAGGGTCCTTGTACCATCGGGAAAGAAGCTTAAAATTTTTTTCCTGTGTATAACAGGATATTGAAGATTTATGCGTAAAGTAATATGATTTTTGCCAATCCTCTGAATGTAGTTCCTTTCCCAGCTCCGTGGCCCACTTCTTGGTGTATAAAGGAGGTCGGTTATGTAGTAGTATATTTTGTGTCGTGTATAAGGTGGAAAGTAAGTGTCTGGGGGTTTCCGTAAGAGAGCACAGTTGTTCGAATTCCTTTAAGGGTCTGTGGATTTGAGATGTGGAGAACAGGTCGGAGCAATAGGAGGATATACAGAGGGCTGTGAGCCAATTACCCTGTGTGTTTGGAAGGATGGGTGCACCAGAGGTAGGGTTTACAAATGATCTCGCCACGGGCCACATAGAGCGGGAATATGGGCCGATTGTGGTAGAGCCTTCATCCTGAGGGAGTGCGGGGTGGTCAAATAGGGAAGTGAGTGGTGAAGGGTCTGAGGAAGGGTCTGAGGCTGCAATCGTCAGTGGGGAAGTAGAGGAGAGTGAATGTAAATGTCGTTCGTATCCCCAAAGCAAGGCCCTGAGGATAGATCCTGTTCCACCATGGTGGACGCCTTGGGGAAAGGGCGAGGGAACCATTCTAGGACCCGGCATAACAGTGCAGCTCTATGGTATAGCTCATAGTCAGGTAGGCCCACTCCACCTTGTATTTTAGGGTATGTGAGTAAGTTGTGACGAATGCGGGACATGCCATTTTGCCATATGAATCGTATGGACATAGAGCGAAGAGACGTGAAAAATTGTTTAGGGACCATAATAGGAACGGTTTGAAATAAATATAGTAATTTTGGTAGGGTGTCCATTTTCAATGTATTAATGCGCCCAAACCAAGGTAATGTGGAGGGGTTCCATGAATCTAATTCCTTCCTAATCCGGGCTAGGAGGGATATATAATTTAAGGCATAGAGATCGGAGAGATTGACAGGAATTGTGATCCCTAAATAAGAGATGCCTCTGGAACCCCATTGGAAGGGAAAATTAGTCTGTAGTTGGGCAAGGGTGGTACTGGGTAATGATATGTTTAAGGCCTCAGTCTTAGACATGTTCAGTTTGAAGTTACTAAACTGTCCAAATCTATGAAATTCGTGCATCAGGGAGGGTAGTATGAGGTTGTTGTATGTAGACTAGTAAATCATCTGCGTAAAGCGAAAGTTTATGTTGAGATGAGGGTGTCTGAATTCCTACTATAGATGTATTTTGTCTAATGGCCTGGGCCAGGTGTTCGATCACTAAAACAAAAAGACAAGGGGCAGCCCTGTCGTGTGCCGTTTGAAATCTGGAATGAAGCGGAGGAGGAACCGTTGACCAGGACTGACGCCGAGGGACGTGAGTATAGGGCCATGACCCTAGAGACAAAAGTGGAGCCAAGGCCTATCTGTTGCAAAGAGAGGCGTAAAAAGTCCCAATTGACCCAGTCAAAGGCCTTCTCGGCATCAAACGAGAGCAGGCAAGCTTTTAGATTGTGTTTTCGGATACAGGAAATGAGGTGAATGGTTTTTGTGGTATTGTCCCTAGCTTCTCGGCCAGGGACAAATCCCACCTGGTCTTTATGTATGAGAGAAGGTAGGATAGGAGATAGGCGGTTAGCCAGGACTTTGGCGTAGAGCTTAATATCCAGGTGAAGGAGTGAAATGGGACGATAACTGCTACATTGAGAGGGGTCTTTGCCAGGTTTGGGTATTACTGAAATATTAGCTGCTAGGAGGTCTCTAGAGGCAAGATGGGTATCGTCTATAGAGTTAAATGCGCTAGTTAGTAATGGGGTCAGATGTTGAGCAAAGGATTTATAAAATCTCGGGGAGAACCCATCGGGGCCTGGGCATTTGGGGTGTATTTTTAATCATTTGTTTGTGAAATTCGTCCAATGAAAAAAAAATGGATAAATGAGCCCAACTATGACTTAACAGGATTTTCCAAGAATTTCCTAGCAGAATTTGTCCTTTGTATTATATGACATTTCCTGGGCAAATCTTAGTTCAAATCTCACCAAGATAAATTAATCTTGTTCATCAAGAATTGTTTGGGACCCCCATTTCGATTTTTTTTTTTTTTGGCTGAACCCCCTCAAGGCACCCTCCAATGCTGAAAGGGCATGTGGGTTGGCATGAGAATTACTTAGGCCCCATTCACAGCTGAGCGTAGCGTTTCCAGGCAGAAAGTAGTGCGATTTTACCGCGATTTTGCCACGTTTGTGCCACAATTTTGTACAGGTCACCAAAGTAAAAAGAAGAAAAACACCCAAATCTGCCTAAAAAAAAAAAAGTTCCAGAACTTGTATGAGCTTCAGGCATTTTGGAGCTTCTGGCTTCAGGCATTTTGGAGTGGAGATGTGAACCATCTCTATAGAGAATAATTGATTTTTTCCCCTCCAGCATTTTGTAGCTTCAGGCTTCAAGCTACAAAACACTCAGGTGTGAATGGGGCCTTAAGGTGCAGCATTAAATGCTGTATTGTGTATTTTAAACGTCTTTTTTGCTTTGGGGCTGTGGATTTTTAGTTTATGAATGCTGAGCATTCATAAACTAAAAATCCAAAACCCCCATGCAAAGAAGCCGTTTAAAATACACAATACAGCTCCAAACTAGGGAATATTTTAATATTGTACAAGATGAAAAAGTGAACGTTAGTTGAATTTTTAGAACAGTTAAACAAACCAATACAAAAAACAGATAGTGGACAAGTGTTGATTACTTTCTCACATGAGCGAATTTGGTTTGATGCTTATTTGACTGGTGAATTATATTTGATAATTGTTGAAAACAACTATTACAAATTAAATGCATGTGTAAAATTAAATCTTGGTTGAAAAATTGGAAAAAATTTGGGCTAATGTTAGGTGAATTTTGGGTCAATTCAATAATAACCCCCCTTCCATTTATGATGATGTAATTGACAGCATTTTAAGTATAAGTAATAATTTTTATATTTATTTAAATTAAAAGAGAACTTTCTTTGAAAATCAATACTGTATTTTTTTGTAAAGAATGTCAGTTTTCAAAATTGGTTACAAAACTTCTAATATTGTGTACTGGTGGCTTTAAGATATATATATAGAATCTTCATATGAATGATAGTGGCTATTAGTTCCCAACATGTTTCTGCTGTCATACTATGATATCTGATCATGTTTATATGATAATACTTGCACCTTTCACCTCGACAACACAAAGGGTTGAACACAAAGCCAAAAGTGAGATTAACCCTGCGGTGCCCATGTGCTTCTGGTTGCTGGTCCACTGATTAAATCATCTGGTGGTAATTCTGGTTGACATTGAGACAGATTAGTGAGTGACCTCCTTCCGTAGAGGATTGGAGCCTCAGTGACACTGGTACACATTTACCCTCCGGCACGTCTGTCAACCATGCATGGGGTCTCGGACCCTTGCTGATTCTAAATGATTCTCTCTGCTGCCGCTCCAACAAGAACCCTTTCAGGACTCTCAGTTCGTTAAGATCCTCAGAGACGCCAGGATGAGGTAGGAATTTGATCTTACCCAGCCAGTTTTCTAACTCCCTATGTGCTCTGTTCAAAATATGAATGATGATGTTCACAGCTATAGAATAAAGTGTTCCACCATACAGTTCACAGTGAAGGATTCCTTGTCCTTTACATCATGCAATAAATTACATCTAGAGTCATATATATATATATATATATATATATATATATATATATATAAAGCTATTTGATATAAAAAAAACAGTGAAGCACAATATATCATAAACACATAATACATTTTTTTTAATTGTTTTTATTTTATATATATATATAAAGCTGTTAATATGACATTTACCAAACATTTACTGCAGGTAAATCAACCATTGAAATTTAAAACATATTATCAAAGACTCACCTGGAATGAACGCTAGGTGAATGTCATATTCACTGCTTTAAAAGTAAGTGAAAAACAGCCTTTTCTCTATAAAAAGTATAACCCTTTATTTAATTTCACCTGTTTATATATATATTTATTTATATATGATATATTATATATATAATTTGATATATGTATATATTTCCCTTATATATATTTATATATCTATTAATATATTGACATATATATTTAAACAACAGTAAAGAAAAGTTGACATACAGGAAAATTGAAAAGTTGAAAATATAGGAAAATTGGATATGCAAGGACTTTAGCTTCTGTTAAAAAAAGAGTGCATATATCAAGAGAAGCATTCATTTACATCACAATTAATATTTCTTAAAATTAATACACCACTTGTCGGTTTTATTTATTATTTTGATTGCGAACCGTGCTTGTTTGAGGCTTTGAATTGCCATTTTTTCTCCCCAGTGGCAACCATTATGTACTGTAGTACACAATACAAATACACCCACATGACCACATGTGGACAAAGCAATCTACTGATCCTTCATCCTTTCTGCAAATATACAAAAACTCATTTTAAAGGATTAGTCTTTTCAAAAATCTGCATTAAAGACCTAATTTTCTTTTTTTTTCCCGCACTGTAATATGGATTTCCTGGCAGTTGTGAATGGCAAAAAAAATAATATTGATATGTTTTAGTAAATGCGACCTTGTTTTGAAAATCAGTACAAAAAAAAAAAAAACAATGAGCACAACTATTTCTCACTGAATGCTTTGACGAAATTGGTCTCAAAGGCATTATGTAAGCACAATATATAGAGGAGGTAGGGCACACATGGCCATGGGTTTTCCACATTTTGATTCCAAATGTGAATTGACTTCTATTATGGTGAGCGGGTACATATTATTTCTAATGTTACACCCAATTCAAATATAAGCAGAGGGGTAAAACTTCATAGAAATTCATATTTTTTAACTTTGTAACTATGTTAAGTATATAAATTAAAACATCTTTGAGAAATGTATTCCATCACAAAACAGATAATAGACAGGTGAAAATATATATACAACAAAAAATCTAATATTCAGTATGTAAACAAATACATAAAATATGTAATTAAACCCCTAACCCTAAGGCTAGAAAGGAAACATAATGTAGATTTAAACATCAATCATCATGGTTTATCGTTGTAGGCCTTTTCATCTCTGTTATCATGTATATACAGTAAATGGTTTCATATTTTAAGCTACATTTTGACCTCTGCTCTTGTTTGTCAGATTTGTTGAGCTAGCCATGCACTGTCCAAATTTCAGCCAGTTCCTGATGAACCAGACAAAATTTGCTCCATGGGTGGCCCTGTTTGCACTCTTCTGCCTGACATCCTTGGGCTGAAAACTTGAAGAATCTGGGTAGAAAAACGTCGCTTGAATAGCACCTGCATTCAATCAGATGCAGCCGCTGTTCAGATATTCTGACTGTCAGAATACAACAGCCGGTGCTGCAGATTCGTCCACCTGCACTGGTTAGCATAGATGGAGGGATCTGTTAGATTTTTTTCATTCAGCCTGCAGGCTGAACAAATAATACATATGCCTTTTGGTCAGCCTATAGCCTAGTACACAAGGGCCAAATGTTGGGTGGCATCAGCCGGTTCACTAGAAACTGGCCGACATTCGGCCCTTGTGTAGGGAAGGGGAGATTTCACCACTCCAGGAAGGTCAAACGATAGTAAACCTCTTCACCAGTTTAGAAGCCACAGGTGCTGGCAATGCATATAGCAATAGATAGGAAGTAGTTCTGGACAGCCGCACTCCGAAAAAATTGCCTTTTATTCAAAAAACAAAATCAAAAGTACATGCCACAGCAGAACAGAAGATCTGACGCGTTTCACACTACAAACAGTACTTAATCATAGTCTCAGCTATGATTAAGCACTGTTTGTAGTGTGAAACACGTCAGCTCTTCTGTTCTGCTGTGGCATGTACTTTTGATTTTGTTTTTTGAATAAAGGCAATTTTTTTGGAGTGCGGCTGTCCAGAACTGCTTCTTATCTATTCGGCCCTTGTGTGCTGTAGCCAGGTGGACAGAAACCAGTCGATAGGGCATGACCAAAAAGGGTCTGCTGATTGGCTTCTGATAAGCACTTTCAGCCAATGTCTGAGAGTGCTGATCAGAGTGTTCTGGCGGAGGCCGTCCCCCTGTCAGAACACAATAGCAAAGCAGGGGAGGTCGCTGTACTAACATCGCATTGTTAGTACAGGGGCTCCTCCAGAGCCGTCAGTTATTTAGTTCAACCCTGCTGGTTGAACGAAAAAAAAAAAAAACTACTAGTGTGTACGAGGCTTTACACTTCTGGAGAACAATCATAAAACAATGATTCTGAACACAGAAGATGTCTTATAGTGCATATGTCTTTAGTTACAGTATACTATAACAGCGATTATCATTCAGCTGTACTTTTATACAAGTGCTTCCTTTTAATCAGTCTCAGCATAAAATAAGCAGTATAGTAAAACATATAAACTCATTACACCCAATCTAAGGTGCATTTTGTAAGCACAATGGGTTATGTAATGGAACACTGGCAAGATCGTTTTAATCCTATTCTGAACCAGGACTTGTGAAGCCATAGCTGCTATGCTGACAGCGTGCGCACTGCGTGTTCCCAGAACAGAGACCAATGATTAGAACCGGCTTCCAATCCTGTGACCACTGTGGCAGCCAATGGCAGTGGTCACATCATCCGCCAATCTTTCCCGCTCCCCTGTGTTGAGAACTTTGTAATGGGATGCTGTGATGGGCAGGAAAGGGTTAAACCTGTAATAACAGAAACATGTTAGCTGGCATTCCTATCCCAAAAAACCTCCTGAAAAGCCTGGTTGTACCTGGCTCAGTGCTTTGAGTCACTAGAGAGAAGCATACAGCAAAGTGAGGTCTGAAGACAGACAGATCTATGAGCACCAAATTCAAGCCATCAATGTGACAGCCCAGTAACTAGTGTATTGGCATTCAGCAGCCAAAGGAAAAGTTCTACTTTTTGATGAACATTTGATCTAGTCAATATATTTGCTACACCAATTCATGTTATTAAAATTGACCTCCTCATACTAATCTGCAGACAGAGATGGTTTTATAAAATTGGCAAAAAGTTGGCAACCATGGTATTGGTTTATGTGCAGATGACCCCCCAGAAATCTCACGGTTGTGTGATTGGTTCAGTTTTTTCCTAGAGACCTAAAAAAAAAAAAAAACCTTAAGGTTAAATTTCAGACAACCCCAGCAGGGTTTTCAGGCTTGTGGTATTTCATTATTGATGTGGATGCTTCACATCTGGAAGGATTCCAAGATGTAGATTTTCTTCTACAACACATTGACTGATCAGGAGGGAGACAGTGAAGTGTGCTAAAATCTTTGTAATGTATGTAATTGGCCTAGAGAAAATTGTGGTATTCCATTTTATATTGGTTTAAATTGAAAATCACACGGGGTTGTAGTTAAAAATCAACATTTATCAAAGTATAAACCTGGCTGATGAACAAAACCTTGTAGAAATGGCACGGTACAGCAGTTGTTCTGGGGCAACAAAAATAATACTATGCACTAAATGAAAATTAGAGACTGACATTAATGTAAACTTTGCTGGATAGGAAGCAGCTTTATTTCCTCACCACATTGAAGAACATTTTGACACTCTTATCAAGATGTACATGATGTATAGAAACATTGGTCTAGTTTTATTCATGTGCTGAGGGACCAAGGTAGCTTCACTTGTAGCAAAGCAATTTCTGTTCAACCACAGTGGCCATACATGAATCAAAACTCAGCCGGCCCAATTTCAATCCATGTATGGGAAGGCTAGTCATACCCAAGGCAATCTATTGATTACTTTGTGTACGATCAGTTTGTTGGGTTTTTGCCGAACGATCAGTGCCACCGGCTATAGCTAACAACGCTAATCATTGTGTTCTGATAAATCAGTGGTGCTCCAGATCAGCAGAGACAAGGAGTCAGAGAAAAAAAAAGGCAAGAGAGATCCTTTTAAGGGTAGTATTTAGTTGAATGTATGGGAAAAGTACATCATAAAGTAGTGTAGTAAGCATATACTCACATTCATAAGGTTGCTGGATACCTGTCCTAGGGTCAGGCAACCTATTTTAGCACATGTGGAGAATATGATTGTCTCCATGCAGAGTGTGGGTGGTCGTACTAGATACTCGTCACGGTTCTCTGGAAATTCTTGCATCACACTAGGCTGAGATCAGATCAGTTGAACAATGGCCCCAAAATGGAATCAGTGTGTACCCATTCAATAAAAAGATGCTTCCAAGTGGATTTTTTAGGAAGGTTGGTATTTATTGATCATCAAAACAAGTTAAAACATCATCAACATATTTCGTGGCTCTTTAGTGGCCACTTCATCAGGAAAAGATGTACAGTACACTTTAGTGCGTGGGATCTGTGTGCATTCCTTCAGCCCAGAGCATACTGTTTTATTGCTGGTGTTGAAATGTTGATGGTATTTAACTTTTTTCATGATCAATAAATAACAACCTTTCTAAAGAATCCACTTGGAAGCAGCTTTTTTTTTTGAATGGGAGCGCCTCACACTGGTTCAAGTTTTCTATCTTCGTATTCTATCTACCATTGTATTCTGATGGCCTGGAAGCCTCTCCACTGTCAGAATACAATAGCTCATCAAGAAGGATTCCCCCATCCACAACGAATATGTGGATCAGGGAATCGGCTAATTTTTTTTTTGTAAACTGGTGGTTGAATGAAAAAAAAATGAATCATGTATGGCCGGCTTGAGTGCAGTAGTGTTTTCAGATCTTCATCCATTATCAAAGTGTTGTAACAACTGTCTGTGTTGTCTTTGATAAATCAGGTTCAATGGTATATAGAAATGCTTGTGGCCACATAAAGACAAATGCATTGCTTTATTAAAGCGATATTAATCCTCAAAACAAGAATTTAATATATTGCTGCTTACCAATCTGTAAATGTGGCGACTGCAATCACTTTTTAGGCTTTTATTTATTTATTTGTATCTGTTGATCTGGTCATTATTAAACTCCCTGTCTTAGGGTAACTCCACCCTGAATGGCGGAGTAACAGAGATACCTTTGGACAGCAACATTTTCAGCCCTCGGACAGGGTACTGTTAGATGCACTAGACGATTTAGGGTTGAAAATATTTTTATTGGTAGTATAAACAGTGTAACAATGACATGACTGATATATCAAATAAAGTAGAGTGGCAGCGAGTGGGCCAAGTGGCTATCGCCTGCAGCGGTGCTCGTGCTGTGAAACATCATAAACATAGATAAGTACAAATTATATCAAACAATAAATAATAAGGGAAAAAAGAAAAAGAAGGATAGGGAAAGAAAGGAATGGGGAAGAAGGAAGAAAGGAGGGGGGAGAACAGAAGGAATCTGCTGGGAGAGCATGGAGTAGAAAAGACAGTACCTTGGCTAGTGAGGGCCATCATCACATATTAAAAATTCATGGCAAAGGTTGGACTGACCTCGGAGGGGTGGGGAGAATGTCAGCCAGAGTATCGGATGAGGCACTAGACGATTTAAATGGACCTGGCAGGTTTTTTTCCCCATCTTTGTCCCATTGGGGAGACTTGCCTTAACTTCTTGTCCCATAGCCAAAGCAGAAAGTGAAAAGAAATTACTAAAAAATAAGGGAATCCCTTGGGGCTCCTCAGGTCATCAGAACTAGTGTCCACATTGGAAGATTTCCCCTCTATTACTTTTTTGGGGACAACCCAAAATTTGATATTTTCTTTTACTTTCACGTTCAATGATAATGGTACACAGGACAAATAGAGAGGGGGGATCTCCACAAAGGACACAGACAGCAATAAAAACCAAATAGGTGATCTAATCCCTCTCCAAATCTAAAAAAAACCCTTTGCCTTTAGTTATACTTAAAAGCTGAACTCCAGCTAACACTTTTTAAAGCAGTAAAAGCAGCAGTTTTTGGTTTTCGATAGAGTGCAGAGGGATTAGAACTCCTATCAGGTCTTTATTGCTGTCTGTGCCCCTGTTAGGGAGATTTACCCTCTCCATTAGACCTATTTACCATTATCAATGAAAGTGAAAGTAAAATAAACTCACAAGTTTTAGGTCGTCCCCAGAACAGAATTAGTGGAGATAGCTTCCAATGGGGACACTAGTTCTGGTGACCCTAGTGACATCCAGGATGTCCTCACTTTAGAGGGATTTTCTCTCACTTCCTGTTTTGGCTATGGGAAAGGAAGTGAAGGGAAATCTCCCCAATGGGACACTGATGGCAAAAATAAGCCTTACAGGGGTTATAACCCTCCCTTACTCTATTCAAATTAAAAATAAATGTTTTTCTTTAATTTCTAGAGGAAATTAATGCAGCCATCACATCTAGGGATTTGTGGCCTGCAATATATTACCACTTAAAAAGCCTAACTCAAGTTTATAGGGACCTTTAAATTTTTTTTTTTGAACTAAGCTGGTCCAAACAAACAATTTCTTTCACTAACACATGTAGCAGCTACGTGCGCTGTATAGACGATATGTAGCATCAGCTATATACAATATACAGCACTGTGGTTCGGCATTGGGATGTGAACCTCTCTTCCCTTTCCTGGAACAAAGTTGAGTTGGGCTGAGCACTGGTCAGCCATTTATAGGAAGCTTTGTATTTATATGAATGAATGCAAGGTTTCTTCTGATTGGCTGAGGTGGAGAGGTGAGTGAATGACATCATGATCTCCACCTCAGCCAACTGATTCATAAAATACAAAGTTTTCTGTGAATCGCTGAGCAGCACTCAATCCAACTCGATTTTGTTCCAGAGGCAAAACAGGAAGTTCATGTCCCATTACCAGAAGACAATGCTGTATACCATTGGTTCCCAAACTGGCCAGATGTGGCCTTTTGCTTGTCTTTTTAGGCCCTGGACACTATTCTTCCCACTGATATAAGGCACTATTCCTTCTACAATAACAATGGGGCATAATTCCTGTCACTGATAGCAATAATAGGGCACTATTCCTACCACTGACCCAACAATGGGAACTATTCTTCACACTGACATGAACTGCAAAGCCCTATTCTTCCCACTGACAACAATTATGGGGCACTATTCCTTGCCCTCATACCAACAATGTGGCCCTATTCCTCCCACTGATACCAAGGATGGGGCAGTGTTCCTCCCACTGACACCAATGATGGGGCACTGTTCCTTCACCCAATATCCACAATGGGGTACTATTCCTCCCAATGACGCCAATGATGGGGCACTATTTCTTCTCCTGATACCAACAATGGGCCACTATTCCTTCCACCGATAACAATGATGGATTATTCTTTACTCACACTGATGTCAGTGCATTTTCTACTCACACTGGCCACAGTCCGGCCCCCTCAAACCTCTAAAGGATAGTAAACTGGCCCTTTGTTCAGAAAGTTTGGAGACCCCTGCTGTATACACTATGTAGCTGAAGCTACATACAGTTTATACAGCGGGCACTGTCACTGCATGTGTTGGTGAGGGAAATTGTTTCTTGGGCTTTAATTTAATGGAGATACAATGTGTTAAATCTTGGTTTTAAAGCAGTGAAATAGAACATTCTTGTGGTAGCCAGTATTTCAAAGTTAAACCAAGTGCTGCTGCTTTAAATATTTTATTTCAAAATGAACAAATATTGGAATTTCATTGGCTAAACCAGTCATTCTAAAAAAAAAAAAACCTCGGAATTCCAGTAGCGGGTCAATCATATTAATGGCAGGTTTTAATTATGCTTAGTGAAATCATGTGGATTCTTAACAAGGATCAGACTAAACACAATTTGCTACAGTAAGTTTGGGGAATTGCCAGTAGCTAGAGAGGGAAAAAAAGTATAATCTCAGCATGTGTTTCTATTTGTCATGTGCATTGTTAGGCTCTGCTTAGGCTGCATAGTTTGGAAAAAGAAGGAAAGTGTATGAAACATGATGAAGACCATTATGAAGGTGTCACATGCTTGGGGAATCGAAAGGTCCCTTTAAAAAGTATTTTTTTTGTGAACTCTTTGAGCAGTTTTGAAAAACATCTAAAAAATGAACCTGTATTTGGTCAGCCTTAAACCTCGTACACACGATCGGATTTTCCGGCGGGAAATGGGTGATGACAGGCTGTTGGTGGAAAATCTGTCCATTTGTACGCTCCATCGGACAATTATTGTCGGATTTTGCACAGATAAATGTTGGCTAGCAGGTTTTTGTCTATTGTCGGATTTTCCGAGCGTGTGTACACAAGTCCGTCAGACAAAAGTCCAAAGTACAAACACGCATGCTCGGAAGCAAGGAGGTGCCAGAAGCGGTCGGTCTTGTAAACTAGCGATCGTAATGGAGAATTGACATTTGTGACGTGGCAAATTATGAAATCTCGAAATGCAGTGCACATTCTCTTCTTCTTTAATGATGGAGTTATAATAGTAATAATTAAGTTGCTTTGCTGGTGATACTGATGGAGTTATTGCAAACAAATTTTCAAAGGCTTTTTTTTTCTAGTGATATCAAGAATAATATTATTATGCTTTTTTTTATCCCGTAGTTTTTAAGACCAAAGATACATCTATGTTGGTGTCCCTTTTGTGCATTTAAAAAAAAAAAAAATTAGATATGTTATCTGCCAATAGAACTTAACCAAAAAGTGCATTCTATGCATCCAAAAATATAGAAAATATACCAAATCAATTCATTATTATTCAACCAAAAAAATGAAATAAAAGCCTCATGCATGTGTCCTGCTTCTTAATATAGGGGGTCAACAATGCCAAAAGTTGGTGAAAGTAGGGATCCGTCATCCGGAGATAATGCCGAAAATCATTTGGATTATTCTCCTGGAGCTCCCGCAGCAAAGGCATATGACATAATTGGTAATGATTAATAAAGCAACCATATTTTGGGTCAATAATAAATAACACGTTATCTCCTCTGATCCCGCAACATGTCTGGTTGACGAATGGCTGTTCAGAAACTAAATGAAAAGCGCAAAATGAAAAGTGCGGAAAAAAAACGCGAATCAACACTCACCAAACTTCTACTAACACAAAATTAGCGAAGGAGCCCAAAGGGTGGCGCTAAAGAGCTGAAAAACCACGTAGTACGTCAGTACGTTCATGTTTGTTGGCCGACAATTCCTTGCCGTTTGTATGCAAGACAAAATCCTGTCACGCCTTCGGACAAAAGTCCGAGGTTTTGTCTGCAGAAAATCTGATTGTGTGTACGAGGCTTAAGCCTAGAAAGTTTTATCTAGGTAACAATAATGATGTCAAGTGGTTGGAAAACTATTGAAGGTCTGTTAGGCCTATTTATGTGTCTCAGTAAGAGCCCATTCACATTAAACTGCAGCACACATATTTGAACTGAACAAATACTGTAAGAATGAATGGGATTTCTACAGCAAACGCTTTTTCATGCAGAAAAATTCTAATTTTTCAGCATGAAGGGGAGCATGCAGCCTCCAGACAATGTTTCAGTTCAAACATTTATACATTCTTAGGTTGCAGCAAACCTTCAATGTCCTCTGTAGTTGCAGGCACTATGAAGAAACTTGTCCTCAAAGCTTTGAATAGAAAAACTGAAATAGTTCCCTCAGCAGTTCAGCCTCCAGCCTTCCAGCTTTCTAATTTCTAATGTAAAAACAAGCATTTGGATGGGGCAAGGTAGCTACTGGGAGAAGGGCTTAAAAGACTTAGTGCTTCTGCAGTGAAGTCTGAGGATGAACTACTCCACAGTGCCCGCATCATTACTTTTTTGCGCAACAGATTTGTGTGGGTGGTATAGTGGTGATCTGTCAGAATGCGTCCTCCAACCAAGTCACCAGGCCCCTCTCCAGACCAGCACTCTGCATGATCCTTCCATGACGGGTCCTCCCCTGGGATCTTCTCGGTTGTCTAGCTTCTTCACTCAGGATACACAGCTCAGGACCGTTCCTCCGCTGCTGTGGTAGGCCCAGACAGGCTTCTGGGCCCACCCACACGCCGCAGCGAAGCGGGCCTCCGGAACGGAGGACCATGAGGTGGTATTCCTAGTGCATACCTGTCGGCCAGGAGGGCCAGCAGGTGGCTGAAAACGAACCCTAAAACATGGCGTCTGTCCCATAAGTACCCTCTCCCAGAATGCAACTCGGAGGACCACCTCCACGGAGTTATCTCCGGGACAGAGGAGCACTCATTCACTTCAACACGTTGCTTTTCCAACACCTGCCGATGGTGACAACGACACCCACCGGCACAATGTGGAACTGCATGCAACGTCAGCCAAGCTGGAACAGAGGCAAATCTAACTTCCTATAATAAGCGACCCACTAAATTTACCTATCAGCGGTAGATAAAAATCTACCAGCGCTACAAAGAAAATAAACTGAGACTTTAATATCACTTTAAACTCCCCCTTTCCCTGGCATGTGTGCATATGTGCACATGCCATAGTTTTAAAGATGGCAGCATGGAAAAAGGGCAGTTTAATTCAGCTATAAAAATACGTAAATTCTTGATTGTCTATATCCTGGCCACAAGTTCACTTTGTATTGCTTCCCTTGTGTGAAATCCCTGGTGCTCCTGCCAGTCCCTCTGCTTTCCTATTAAAAACTGACCACACTAAGCAGGAGAACACACAGTGGTCAGTACTCAGTTCATGCTGGGAACTAAGCCTGCTCTCCTCCAATGATCAGACTTGTCCTGACATGCTCCAGCTGAGCAGCCATTCACTATGAAGCTCAGTGTGCTACTGCTTCTCCTCCCCCAGCTCTTATGCAGTTGAGAACAGAGGGAATGTGATCACTTATAAAAAGTGAAAAAAGGTATTTAGAATGTTTTTTTTATTATTTCTATACACAAATGTTTTGCCTCCCATTTATATTTTAAATGAAATGGGTTGTTTTTGCGAGGTGATCGTTTACAATTACTGTATTTGTCGGCGTATGACACGCACTTTTTTCCCCTTAAAATGAGGGGAAAATCACGGGTGCGTGTTATACGCCGATCCCCGCTGATTGTGAGCGGAGCGAGCGCCAGCCGCCAATATACATACATAGCTGAGTGTACTCAGCTAGGCTTGGCTAGTTCTGCTCACAGTCACGCCCAGTTCCGCCCTATGATGGACATAACACAGGGACTGGGCGTTACTGTGAGCGGAGCTAGCCGAGCCTAGCCGAGTACACTCGGCTATGTATGTATATGAGCGGCGCTCGGCTCCGCTCACAGTCACGCCCAGTCCCGCCATTGGACCTGTATTAAGTCCATCATAGGGCGGGACTGGGCGGGACTACAAAAGGAGCCGAGAAGAGACGAAAAGAGCCGAGGACCGGCTCTGTGTATCTCGGCGCCGGCGACGCCATTTTCAAACTGCAGTGACACTGACAAGTCACTGCAGTTTAACTGCAGCCTGGGCAAGGCTGCAAATGTCACTGACAAGGATGCAGATGGACACTGACAAGGCTGCAAGGCTGCAGATGGACTCTGACAAGGCTGCAAGGCTGCAGATGGACACTGATAAGGCTGCAAATGACACTGACAAGGCTGCAAATGACACTGGCAAGGCTGCAAAGGCTGCAAATGACACTGGACAAGCATGCAGATGGACACTGATAAGGCTGCATTGATGGGCATTTAAATGTAAGTTTTTTCCTCAAAATTCCCTCCTAAAATTGGGGTGCGTGTTATACGCCAGCGCGTGTTATACGCCGATAAATATGCCCAGTTTAAGTTAAATTCTTGCCCTTTACCTAGAATATAATAATAATAATAATAAGTAATTACAGAAGCTCTTAATACACCAATTGCAGCTGTAAAGCATTTAAAAGTTCTTTAACCACTTGCTTACTGGGCACTTAAACCACCCTCCTGCCAAGACCAATTTTCAGCTTTCAGCGCTGTCGCACTTTGAATGACAATTGCGCGGTCGTGCTACACTGCACCCTAATGAAATTTTTATCATTTTTTTCCCACAAATAGAGCTTTCTTTTGGTGGTATTTAATCACAGCTGGGGTTTTTATTTTTTACTAAACAAACAAAAAAAAAAGGAAATTTTTGAAAAAAAAAAAATCATGTTTGATAGTTTGTTATAAAATTTTGCAAACAGGTAATTTTTCTCCTTCATTGATATGCGCTGATGAGGCGGCACTGGTGGGCACTGATAGGCTGCACTGATGGGCATGGATAGGCACAGTTAAGGCAGCACTGATAGGCACAGTTAAGGCGGCACTGATAGGCATAGTTAAGGCGGCACTGATAGGCACAGTTAAGGCCGCACTGATAGGCACAGATAAATCGGTACTGATGGGCACAGATAAGGCGGCACTGATGGCCACTGATGGCCACTGATGGGCGTCACGGATGGGTGGCACGGATAGGTGGCACAGATGGGCACTGATAGGTACCACTGATGGGGGGCACTGGTGGGCGGCACTGATGGGGGGCACCGATGGGTGGCACTGATGGGCAGTGATGGGCGGCACTGATGGGCAGTGATGGGTGGCACTGATGGGCACTTATGGGCACTGGTAGGTGACACTGATGGGCACTGATAGGTTGCACTGATGTGGGTGCTGATGGGTGGCACTGATGTGGGTGCTGATGGGTGGCACTGTGGGCACTGATGGGTGGCACTGTGGGCACTGATGGGTGGCACTGTGGGCACTGATTGATGGCACTGTGGGCACTGATTGATGGCACTGTGGGCACTGATGGGTGACGCTGGTGAGCACTGGTAGGCGGCACTGCTGCCTACTGCTCTGTATCAGAAGAGCCTGATGCCCCGATCACGGCCGCCGGTGATCAGGTTTCTTTTTTCCTCCTTACGCTGTCAGCGCGAGGAGGAAAAATAGCTGATTACCGGCTCTGTTTACATCACATGATCAGCTGTCATTGGCTGACAGCTGATCATGTGGTAAGGGGTCGGGACCAACCCCTTACTCTGATCTGTGATCAGGCGAGTCTCATAGACTCGCTGATCACCGAGCGCGCCGCGCGCGCCCTGCAGGGGGCGCGCAGGCCGCTCGTGCACGGGACGACGTCAATAGACGTCGTCCCGGCAATTTAGATCCGCGCTGTTGCCGTCATTTGGCAATGGCCCGGATCTGAAGCGGTTAAACTTGAATTCATTTAGTCAAAAACATTTCCACATTATTCATTCTTTTTTAAGTGAATTGCTATAACTATATTTTGGAAGGGAACAAAATATCCTCAGACCTTCTTAAGGCATTTGTAACAGTTACAGGTCAATGTCTTATAACTTTTATTAATAGTGTTATGCAAGTTAAACAGTAACTGTCCAAACCCCCTGCAGGTGATTTTGGAGCTTCAAGGAAGTTGTCTGCTTTTTTTTTTTTTTTTATTAACAATCATGCCCATACTTTCCAAAGTTTGAGCTAACCCCAGTCTGCAAGGCTTAAAATTAGGCTCCTATTAATATAAATTACCAGGTTTATACAGATGATCTACTCTAAGGGGACCCATACTAACAAAAAACATGGGTTTTAACCCTTCTCTATTGTGCCCAAAACTAAAAAACTGTGCTTGAGATACATAAACTGTAGTTTAGGGGCTGACCCAGGGGCAGATCCAGGGGGGCAATGGGGCAATTGCCCCCCCCCCGAGAAATTAGTTGCGGGTGAGTGAGTGGGCGGGCAGCTCGGCGAACGGGTGAGTGTGCGGGCGGCCTGGTGGGCGGGCATCTTGGCAGATGGGTGAGTGTGCGGGCAGCTCGGCGAACGGGCATCTCAGCAAATGGGTGAGTGTGCGAGCAGCTTGGTGGGCGGCAGCTTGGCGGACGGGTGAGTGTGCCGTCAGCTCGGCGGGTGGGTACCTTGGCGGACGGGTGAGTATACGGACGGCTTGGTGGGTGAGCGGGCGGCTGGCCAATCAGTGGACCGGCGGGCGGGGGAGCAGAGAGATGACATCATCTCTCACCGCCCACCCTGCATCCTTGCAGTTCCGCTCTCAATGTTACATCATCTATCTGCTGCCTGACTTCACTCTGGGACATAGCAAGAGACAATCCCCACATTAGCAGGAAAGTGACACAGCAAGTGACAATTGTAGCAGGCAGGTGACAATCCGCAAAGTGTGGCAGGTGACGTGGCAAGTGACAATCAGCAATGTGTGGCAGGTGATGTAGCAAGTGACAATCTGCATCTGGTGACAGGCGACGGTGGCAAGTGACACGCCCAGGGCTCCCACTGATTCTACATTATGGTGAGTTGAGGTTCATTTTATATAACAATGTAATAATAGAAATAATGCTCTTCAATCATCCTGACACCATAACAACCATGGTGCCTGGATGATTGAAGTGCCAACACCAGCCATTTCCCCAATAAATTAAAAAAACGTATTTTCTGGCAGTGCCCCTCCGAAGACTAGACTCTGGATCCGCCCCTGGGCTGACAACACTGTCTCACCATGAGATACTACTACTAGAGGGAGCTTGTAACATTTCTATGTGGAATATTTATATGAAAATATGACATAGAGAAGAAAGGTGGCCACCGCACACTCTAACAAGGGTGACAGCTCAGGTGCAGTCCATATAAAAAAAATGCACAAAAATAATCTATATGTAGGTGCAATCCACAGGACAATGAATAAATACTGAAAGTGCACAATAGTTTTTATGCAGCTTGTGTCCTGTGCTAAACAAGTAAAAGCCTTATCCAGACTAAAATGTAAAAAATAAATAAAAATGGACACTGTAGAAAAGGGTAGAACCTATGTTAGATTTTTATTTGTGATCTATTCCCCTTTTGCAGAGCTTTTTCATCACGTCCTGGGCAATAGATATGATGGTAACCTCTCCAGTGGAGTCACAGACTACTGCAAGGCACATTTTATTTCAGTAAAATGGAAGATGACTAAAACCTTTTTTAGGATACTAGAATTGGGGTGGTGGAGCTCTGGACTCAAAGCTTGGTGGACGTTCTGATTAAATATAATAATTTTTATAGTGTAGCTGCTCTCTATTGCCCGGTGGAGCCCCATTATGGTTGCTGGAAGCAAGACTGGTACAAGGGGTAGGCAGGAGGGGCAGCTGCCCTGGGCACTGTGGTATCATGTGAGGTGGGGGGGGGGGGCACAGGGAAATTGAGGAGGGAAAGGATTTGAGTTGGAAGGGGGAATTTGTGGGGCGGCAGGGGGAAAGTATTCTTCTAGGAGGAAAAATTTGGAAGGAGGGTGCTATGAGTGGTGATTTAAGGGGATTTATGTTGGGAGGGGGGAAGGGGGGAAGAAGATTTGTGCTAGGAGGGGGGGATTTGGGGGGGATTTTTGCTGTGGGGGGATTTGAAGTGGGAAGAGAAGATGTGTGCTAGAAGGGGACATTTTAGAGGTAGAGGATTTCTGCTAGGAGGGTGGAATTTTTGGGGGGTTGGCATTTGAGCTTGGGGGATTTGGGGGATGGGAGGGCAAAGATTTGTGCTGAGAGGGGGGATTTAAGCAGGGGGGCAGATCTGTACTGGGAATAGGGGGAGGTTAGGGGGTAAGCATGCAGATTAGTGCTCAGTGTTTTTGTTGGGGGACTTATGCTGACACATAATGCTCATACATCTTGGAGGGGCGCAGTTTAAAATGTTTGCCCTGGGCTCTAAATGACCTTGTCCCAGCACTGCCTGGCATGGTCAGTTTGTATAGAGAAGAAGGATGAGAGTGCCAAACCTTAGGAAACAGTCCAGATAAGAATTTTATTTTTCACAATAACAGCAGAATCCATCAAGAATTACCAACAAACATGTTTGCTGTCAAATCTTGAAAGACCCTTTTATTGTGAAAGAGAAAAATATGGACCAATTCCTATGAGTTTGTTCTCTCGCCCTTTCTCTCCAAACAAGTCTATTATTATTGTCTGTGCTTTCATGTTAAAGTGGTCAGTCTTTTCTTGTCACCGGGCAGGAGGTGAGGTGTCATGGGTATTTACTGTTTCCAAGTCCATCAAAAACTAAAGTAACCAATAAGAAACCAAGGTTCACCAAGGATCACCAAGGATCATAATGATAAACTAGTGATTTTTTGTTCTTTGGTTTTAAAATTGTGTCTCAATGACTTTGGTAGTGGTGACTTTTGCCTGGAGGTAGGCTATATCACAAGCCTATTGTCCCATACTTATTAATGCCCATCAATACAGTATGTTGCACTCCTTGTGTGCTTAGATGTAGTGCAGCTGGAAAACATTGCCATCCACCTAACTGTAAATGTACATCATGATTTTGATGTTAAATACTGGGGTTATGGCTGCAGCTCGATGCCATAACCCCAGTATCGTTTTTTTTCCCTTAAGTGGCCGGATTTTCGATAAAAGTGACCCCAGCGGTGGATTCTCGGCGAGATCACTTTTATAGGCGGCGGGAGAAGTGCCCTCCTCCCTCGGCTTCCTAGTTATTTCCAAGCTTACCGGAGGCCGTTGGTTAGACCCGAAACCGATCCAATGCGGTCGATCCCACTGCGCTTGTGCGCAGAAGCAAACGCACACGTAAGTTGCGCCTGCATTCGTATACAGTGTTGAAACCACACATGTGAGGTATCGTTATGATTGTTAGAGTGAAAGCAATAATACTAGCACAAGACCTCCTCTGCAACCCTAAACAGGTAACCTGTAAACATTTTTAAAGAGTCACCTCTGGAGGTTTTTAGGTACCGTAGTTTGTTGCCATTCCACAAGTGTGTGCAATTTTAAAGCGTGACATGTTAGGTATCTTGAGAGGTAGATTAGGTGACATTATGGTATCAGGCACCTCATCCCTGTTAAATTAGAATTAGCAGCAGCAGAATGTTTGGGATTATAACGGTACTCACAGTAAAGAAATATACATCTTTTATATAAAAATAGAAACGTTGTTACATAAAACAACAAAAACCCATCATTTGTTGTTGTTTTATCTAATAAAATTTCTATTTCTATATAAACAATGTACACTTCTTTACTGTGAGCACCGTTATAATCCCAAACATCCTGCTGCTGCTAATTCTATGTTAGGTATCTACAGTATTTACTCAATGTAACATCATCTTTCACATTATACAAAAAAATTGTGTTTTTTTTTTTTAATTCATTAAAGTGTATTTTTTCCAAAACAATCACGTTTGAAAGACCACTGTGCAAATACAGTTTGACATAAAATATTGCAAGGAACGCCATTTTATTCTCTAGGGTCTCTGCAAATATATTATATATATATATATATATATATATATATATATATATATTTTTATATATATATATATATATATATATATATATATATATATATATATATATATATATATATATATATATATATATATATATATATATATATATATATATATATATATATATATATATATAAAATATGTTTTTGGGTTCTAAGTAATTTTCTAGCAAAAAATATTGATTTTAACTTGTAATGCCCCGTACACACGAGCGGATTTTCTGTCGGAAAAAACTTGGATGGGTTTCTGACGAAATTCTGCTCAAGTTTACCTTGCATACACACGGTCACACAAAGGTTCTCTGAACTTTTGACCGTCAAGAACGCAGTGATGTACAACACTACGACGAGCTGAGAAAATTAAGTTCAATGCTTCCGAGCATGCGTCGAATTGTTTTCAAGCATGCGTAGGAATTTTGCACGTCTGAATTTGTACAGATGATCGGAATTTCAGATCTGAACTTTTTCCAACCGAAAAATAGAGAATCTGCTCTCAATCTTTTGCTGGCGGGAATTCCGCCAGCAAAAGTCCGATGGAGCATACACACGGTCGGAATTTCCGACCAAAAGCTCTCATCGGACTTTTGCTGGGGGAATTTCCGATCGGATGTACGGGGCATAACTTTAAGCAACAAATGTCAGAAAAAGGCTGGGTCAACAAGGGGTTGTTTACATCAGCCAGTCTTGTCTAAGGCGGTCCCAACCCAACAACGAGGCCATTTGCTTTTTGTCCTATGGTATTGTATCGTTGGTGCATGCTGAAAAAAAAAAAAAAAAGGACATGTTGCGTTCCAACTCGCTGTAATGCATCACAACCCACTGCAAACATAGCAATACATAGACATTTTTAAAAATGAAATAAAGGAAAAGGAAAAAAAAAAAAGCATTGCAATGTGTTTTAGCAATGCATGCCAGCACAAATTCATACTCCATACACGTTATATGCACGCTATGGTGTGAGCTGGCACTGATATATTTTTTATAGATTTTCTGTTATGTCTGTACACCCCAAAGACATGATGATAACTGTTTCTCTGAAAAACAGCAGAGAAATTATTTAAAAGGCTGTTTATGAGGACAGGCACGGTTTTGCCTTTTTGATGGCTGCTTCTGGTGGGTACAGATTAAAGGCAGATGGAAGAGAATTACTACACAGTAGCATGTGCTTGATCTGAAGATAAAAATAAATCAGAATTAGGCAGTAGGGTTTAGTAATTTTGTGCTGTGTTTAGCTTATTTGGGCTGCAAGCAGAGGAATCCTCTACTTCGTGCACCTCTCTGATCATACTAAAGATTGCTTTCCATTTATCCTCATTGGATATGTTTAGACGGATAACAAAATAAAAGCTTCTAAACTCATGCCAAATAATTATTCCTGTGATTTTTTTTTTTTTTTTTTCTTAAATCCGGCTAAATCCGGCAGAGCTCTTGGATGTTACAATTCTTCTCTCTGACTTCAAGCTTATAGGAACTGTGTAGTAATCTGCAGTTTAATTTTCCTTCTTCATTGGGAGTCTTACAGAAATGAGAACAGATTTAACTCTGTACAGGCAGCACAAGCTAGCTTTACATGGATCAAATGTTATCATTGATCAAACTAATTGGCTTTCTGTGTAATAGGAATATAAAGATTCTTATAAAACGCATATTTTTAGTAGCCGATAAGAAACCAAGGATCATAATGCTAAATTAGTGAATTTCTGTTATTTGGTTTTTAAATTTGGGTCTCAGTGACTTTGGTGGTAGAATAAATAAGGCGATATTACTTTCAAAAGGTAACGACTGCTTTCAAAGAATAAATGTGCTCAAGTGTCAAATCACTGATTTTATCATTGATTAACCTGGCAATCATGTGGATAAGCTGACAGCTCAGGAGGAGCCGCTGTACTAACTATCCGACGTTAGTACAGCTATCTCCCCTGCTATTCTATTGTGTTCTGACAGGGGGACGCCCCCCCGGCCAGAAGATTCTGGTCAGCGCTCTCAGCTAGGGATGCACTGATACCATTTTTTTTACCACGAGTACCGATACTTTGTTTTTTAGTACTCACCAATACCTACTGCAAATGTTTTGTTTAAACTTCAGCTGTCAAGAATGGTACAAAGCATTGAAACATTTTTTTTTTCAAATGAAATACAATTTTTTTAATTTTGCACTTTTTCAATGTGAAACGCGTAAATATATGTTAACTACTTACCGACCAGCCGCCATCATAACACGGCGGCAGGTTGGTTCTGTGCGAATCGTCGTAGCTATACGGTGGTTTGCGCAGGCGCACTTTGTGAGCGGGCACGCCTGCTGCACGCTGGGGGAGCATGCCTGTGGGTCGGGCTGACCTGCAATTGCCTAGTACAGAGGCAGAACGTGAATCTGCCTTTGTAAACAGACTGACAGAAGACATCTCAGAGATCTTCTGTTCCCAGTCATTGGGAACAGCGATCCCTGTTATGTCCCTGGCAGCCCACCCCCCTACAGTTAGAACACACCCAGGGAACACACTAAGGGCCCTTTCACACTGGGGCGGGGGCGGCGTCGGCGGTAAAGCACCTCTATTGTAAGCGGCGCTTTACCGTCGGTATTCGGCCGCTAGCTGGGCGGTTTTACCGCCTGCAAAACGACCCAGTGTGAAAGGGCCCTTAACCCCTTGATCGCCCCCTAGTGTTAACCCCTTCCCTGCCAGTGTAATTTTTACATTGATCAGTGCCTTTTTAAGGCACCAATCAATGTAATAATGTTGCTGGTCCCCAAAAAGTGTAATTTGGGATCAGATTTGTTCACCACAATGTCGCAGCCCCGCTAAAAATTGCAGATAGCTGCCATTACTAGTAAAAACAATAAAAGAAAATAAAAGTCCCTAAATCTATCGCATAGTTTGTAGACGCGATAACTTTTGCTTAAAGCAATCAATATACGCTTATTGCAATTTTTTTTACCAAAAAATATGTAGAAGAATATATATCGGCCTAAACTGATGAAGAAATTATTTTTTTTATATATATTTTTTGGATATGTTTTATAGCAAAAAGTAAAAAAAAAATTTTTTTCAAAATTGTCCCTCTTTGTTTGTTTATAGCGCAAAAAATAAAAACCACAGAGATGATCAAATACCACCAAAAGAAAGCCCTATTTGTGGGGAAAAAAGACGTTGATTTTGTTTGGGACATCGTCGCACGACTGGCGCAATTGTTATTTAAAGTGACGCAGTGCTGTATCGCAAAAAAAGCCTGGTAATTAAAGAGGCAAATCCTTCCGGCGCTTAAGTAGTTAAAGGTGTAAAAATATTAATGAACAAAGCAAACAAAAAAAGATTAAATTATTAATAGTTTATAAAATAGAAGTGAATAAAAAAAAAAAATCAGCAGGAAAATAATAATTAACCACTTGACCACTGGGCACGTAAACCCCCTTAATAACCAGACCAATTTTCAGCTTTTGGTGCTCTCACATTTTGAATGACAATTACTCAGTCATGCAACACTGTACCTATATGAAATTTTTGTTCTTTTTTTCACACAAATAGAGCTTTCTTTTGGTGGTATTTAGTCACCTCTGGGTTCTTTATTTTTTGCGCTATAAAAGAAAGAAGACCATTCGGTAAAAAAATGCATTTTTCTTCATTTCTGTTATAAAATTTTGCAAACTAGTAATTTTTCTTCACATATTTTGGCCAAAATTTATACCGCTACATATCGTTGGTAAAAATAACCCAAATCGGTGTATATTATTTGGTCTTTATGAAAGTTATAGAGTCCACAAGCTATGGTGCCAATATCTGAAAATTGATCACACCTAAAGTACTGACGGCCTATCTAATTTCTTGAGACTCTAACATGCCAGAAAAGTACAAATAGTCCAAACACATACAACAAACCAAGTTTAGCGCTGTCCCCCTATACCTATTCCAACAGTAAACAGTCTGTATATATGTATATATATTTTCAGAAAAGTACAAATACCCCCCAAATGACCCCTTTTTCGAAAGAAGACATTCCAAGGTATTTAGAAAGATGCATGATGAGTTTTTTGAAGTTGTCATTTTTTCCCACAATTCTTTGCAAAATCAAGATTTTTATTTTTATTTTTTTCACAAAATTGTCATATTAGCAGGTTATTTCTCACACACAGCATATGCATACCACAAATTACACCCCAAAACACATTCTGCTATTACTCCTGAATATGGCGATACCACATGTGTGAGACTTTTACACAGCGTGGCCACATACAGAGGCCCAATATGCAGGGAGCACCTTCAGGCGTTCTAGAGCACCCAGACCAATTCTGACATTTCTCTCCTACAGGTAAAAATCATAATTTATTTGCTAGAAAATTACATAGAACCCCAAAACATTATATATGTTTTTTAGCAAAGACCCTAGAGAATACAATGACAGCCGTTGCAACTTTTTATCTCTACGGTATTTGCGCAACAATTTTTCGAACGCTTTTTTTGGGGAAAAAAACTTTTTTTGCTTTAAAAAAAAAAAATAAAACAGTAACGTTAGCCCAATGTTTTTGTGTAATATTAAAGATTAAGTTATGCCGAGTAAATAGATACCTAACATGTCACCCTTCAAAATAGTACACGCTCGTGGAATAGCGCCAAACTTCGCTACTTAAAAATCCCCATAGACGACGCTTTAAAATTTTTTACTGGTTACATGTTTTGAGTTACAGAGGAGGTCTAGGGCCAAAATTTTTGCTCATGCTCTACCGATCACAGCGATACCTCACATGTGTGGTTTGAACACCATTTTCATTTGTGGGCAGGACTTACGTATGCGAGCACACGGGGACACGGGGGGAAAAAAAATATATATTTTTTTATTGTTCATTTTACTTTATTTATGTTAGTTTTACGCTTTTTTCCAAAAAATACATTTTTTGCTCACTTTTATTCCTATTACAAGGAATGTAAACATCCTTGTAATAGGAATGTGGCATGATAGGTCCTCTTTACAGTGAGATATGGGGTCAATAAGACCCCACATCTCACCTCTAGGCTGGAAAGCCTGAAATAAAAAAAATAAAAAGATCCTGGCTTCGATCGTAGTGGTGAGTCGAGGAAGCACCTGAGGGAGGCGGGGGGGGGGGAACACGTCCCCTCTCGCCTCCAGTAAGAACGATCAAGCAGTGGAACAGCCACTATGATCATTCTTATGGTGTAGGAAATCGCCGGCTGAAAAAGCTGATATCTGAATGATGCCTGTAGCTGCACAAAGTCAAGGACGTTGTATGACGGTCGGTGGGCGGGAAGTGGTTAAAACGCATTTTTTTTTACACAAAGTTGTCCATTTATACAATATTTCTAACACATAACATGTACATACCAAAAATGACACCCCAAAATAGATTCTCCTACTCCTCCTGAGTACGCCGATACCACATGTGTGAGACTTCCACAGTCTGTCCACATACAGAGGCCGAGTACAGCCGAGTATGGCTGAGCATGGCTGAGCATGGCCGAGCATGGCTGGGTATGGCTGGGTATGGCAGAGTATTGCAGGATATTGCAGATTATTGCGGGGTATTGCAGGGTATTGCGGGGTATTGCAGAGTATTGCAGAGTATTGCAAAATATTGCGGGGTATTGCAGAGTATTGCAGGGTATGGCAGAGTATTAGGGGGTATTGCAGAGTATTGCATGGTATTGCAGAGTATTGCACGGTATTGCAGAGTATTGTGGGGTATTGCAGAATATTGCAGGGTATTGCAGTGTATTGCAGAGTATTGCGGGGTATTGCAGGGTATTGCAGAGTATTGCAGGTTATTGCGGGGTATTGCAGAGTATTGCAGGGTATTGCAGAGTATTGCAGAGTATTGTGGGGTATTGCAGAGTATTGCAGGGTATTGCAGAGCATTGCAGGGTATTGCAGAGTATTGCAGAGTAGTGCACGGTATTGCAGAGTGTTGCAGAGTATTGCACGGTATTGCAGAGTATTGCGGGGTATTGTAGAATATTGCAGGGTATTGCAGAGTATTGCAGAGTATTGCGGGGTATTGCAGAGTATTGCAGAGTATTGTGGGGTATTGCGGGGTATTGCATAGTATTGCAGGGTATTGCAGAGTATTGTGGGGTATTGCGGGGTATTGCAGAGTATTGCAGGGTATTGCAGAGTATTGTGGGGTATTGCGGGGTATTGCAGAGTATTGCAGGGTATTGCAGAGTATTGCAGAGTAGTGCAGGTTATTGCTAAGCATGGAGGGATGGCTGAGCATGGATGGATGGATGTGACAGCAATAGTCACAGAGCAGCGCTGTGGGCACTACACATCCAGCCCACAGTGCTGCTGCCATCCGATCCCTCCTCTCTGTACCAATCGCTACAGAGAGGGGAGGGAGGAACCGGCTTCATGACATGACGCCGGTTTGTTTACATGTGATCGCTCCGTCATTTGATGAAATGATCATATGGTAAACGGTCGCCATCAGTGATCCGTGATGTGCCGGGTCCAGATGTTCTCGGGTGCGCGCCCCAGGGGGCACATGAGAGCAGGATTCTGGGAGAACGTCACTGTACACCCTCCCAGAGTTATCCAATCGCCCTGCAGCCGTCATTTGGCTATGGGCCAGTTGGTAACTGGTTAAATGGAGAAGGAGAATAAGGAGTTAATTAAGGCTGATTAGTGTAAATCTCCAAACTTTGGGTACTCAGATTTTTTAAATACCTGTCTTCCATTCCCTAATGCTGCACCCTCTCTTTTCTACCGGGTGCAGCGTGGAAGCTTTCATTTGCCTCACCTGCCAGCTGCCTGTAGCCAGTGAAAGGAAGCAGGGAATGCATAACCCCGCCCACTCACTACACAATACCCTTTAGTAGCAATTCAGCACGGCTCAAATTTTCAATGATGGGTTACGTTCCTTCATGCGGTGCCTCATCACATTAGGTGGTGGAGGGTTGCACTGTGGAGGGGAGGGGGGTGGTTGGATGACAGTGTGTGTGTGTGGGGGGGGTCAGTAAAATGCATCTTTGCCTGTGTAGACAAAAATCCTTGCACCGACCTTGAGTAGACGTGCCTAGATTTGACTATTTTATATGGAGCATGCACACTGCGCCTTTAGAAAAATAAGTGGGCCTCACTAGCCTTGTTGTAACAACTGGAAGAACTAGAAAGTAGCGTTAGGGTTTATTCACACCAGATGCAATAACATGTTTTGATCAATGCATGCCAGTGTATATACATTGAAAAAAATATGTATTTCAATAGAAGAAGTTCGCACCAGTGTGGTGCACTGGTAAGCGCTGCCCTACGCTGAAACAAAGTAGAACATGCATACTTTTTTTTCAGCGCAAGACGATGTAAACGTATTTAAGCAAGTAAAGCACATTAACGCAAGAGTCAAAATAGCCAGTTGAAGTTTTCTTTACAAATAAAGCTTAGTGAAGTAAAATGGACAAAAGTATTGCAGCACATTTAAAATACAACAAAGCATGCAAATGCTTGTCAATGCACATGTGTTTTCATGTTCTTTTACGCAAACTTTGTGGTGTGAATAGAACCTTAGGGCTGGTACATACAGGAACAGACAGCTGCTGGTCCACTTTACGGCTCCAGCAGCTGTTTGTTCCCAATTGCAGTAGGGGGCAGTGGGGTGCATCACACACACGGCTCCTTTTTTGTGTACAAACTTTATTTGAAGTGTGCAAAAGTAGACTTCATTCATGTCACTGCACAGCAGCGCAATATACTGTGCTGCTGTATAGTCATATGAGATTATGTACAGTGTGCTGTAATAAAATGCAGCATGACTGCATTTTATCGCAGCACTCTGAAGTGCAATTGTCAGTTTTCACTTACCTGGTGGAGACAGAGCTGGAGCGGGGGCCTCTCTTTCACCTCTTGTCCAACACCCCTGGTAATGGTGACAGGAGTTGGGAGGACACAGAGAGGCACGAGGGCCGGTGTAGCAGGTAGTGCCAGCTGGTGTTTGCAGGAAGTAGATGACTGTAGATCACCAGGCAGGAACCTGGAACTGGAACACAGTGACACCTGATCGGCAAACAGAAGCATAACCAGGGCACAAGCTAAAAGGTCATCAACAGCTAGGCAGGCACAGGAACATCAGGCAAAGGCAGAGTCAGGATACAAGTCTGGATCTGTACACAGTTGGACAAAGAGGTACAGGAACGCAAGACAAGAACAAAGGCAGAATACAAGCCGAGGTCACAGCAGGCAGGCAGAAATCCAAAGACAGATCAGGAGCAAGCCAAATCGTACATGGGTAGGTAGGTATGGCAGATCATGGCTCAGGTAAAGCAGGAACTAGCTGAAGATCACTCAGCAATCGATTTACGTCCTAGTCCAGCTTAAATAGGCCATTTGGTGCCAGTGCGTGTACACGTGCATATGCACATATGTTTTGTGCTCACGCTAATACATTTGCATGTGCATGCCAATGCTTGTTTTGCATTGAGCCTTTGCCCAGAATTATAAACATGAGCATATAATAGCCTTCTGGTTCCAACACATACTGGGTTTCTCTTATAACAGCTCTGTACTGTGTTGCAGTGTGAATGGAACACAAAGAAAATTGCACTGTGTGAATTTCCCCCTAAAAGGGGACCTTCATTCAGTTGGCACGCCACTTACTTTTTTCCCAATCTGTCCTTATCTGGTCTGTTTACAGAATTCAACAGCTCAAGCTGAAATTTATACGCAACTGAATGAATCAGGGAAGCTTTTTCTCCCCCTCCCAGAGAGTCTGTTAGGAAAGATCCTAAAGTAGATTCAACCAGAGAGATATAGTCTGAAACAAGCTTACAAAAGGATGTTCTCTGGGTATTTCTTGCAGTTGAAATGGAACTTCAGCCACAAGGGCTAGGAGTGAGTAACCTTGAGGCTGGTCTACGTGACAGGCAAGCACAGGGAAAAAAGGAATATACCAGAATTACAACATCAATAATAAACAAACAGCTGGGGAAGCACATAATGCTCTGTAAATCCTTTGTGTATATATTAAAAAAAATAAACTCTATATACAGTATCTTACAAAAGTGAGTATACCCCTCACATTTTTGTAAATATTTTATATCTTTCAAAACTGAGGAAATGACACTTTACTACGATGTAAAGTAGTGAGTGTACAGCTTGTATAACAGTGTATATTTGCTGTACCCTCAAAATAACTCAACAGACAGCCATTAATGTCTAAACGGCTGGCAACAAAAGTGAGTACACCCCTAAGTGAAAATGTCCAAATTGGGTCCAATTAGCCATTTTCCCTCCCCAGTGTCATGTGATTCGTTAGTGTTACAAGGTCTCAGGTGTGAATGGGGAGCAGGTGTGTTAAATTTGGTGTTATCGCTCTCACTCTCTTATACTGGTCACTGGAAGTTCAACATGGCACCTCATGGCAAAGAACTTTCTGAGGATCTGAAAAAAAGAATTGTTGCTGTACATAAAGATGGCCTAGGCTATAAGAAGATTGCCAAGACCCTGAAACTTAGCTGCAGATCGGTAGTCCAGACCATACAGTGGTTTAACAGGACAGGTTCCACTCAGAACAGGCCTTGTCGTGGTCGATTAAAGAAGTTAAGTGCACGTGCTCAGCATCATATCCAGAGGTTGTCTCTTTGGGAAATAGACACATGAGTGCTGCCAGCATTGCTGCAGAGGTTGAAAGGATGGGGGGGGGGTCAGCCTGTCAGTGCTCAGACCATACGCCACACACTGCATCAAATTGGTCTGCATGGGTGTCGTCCCAGAAAGAAGCCTCTTCTATAGATGATTCTCAAACGAGCCCGCAAACAGTTTGCTGAAGACAAGCAGACTAAGGATATGGATAACTGAAACCATATCCTGTGGTCTGATGAGACCAAGATAAATTTATTTGGTTCAGATGGTGTCAAGCATGTGTGGCGGCAACCAGGTGAGGAATACAAAGACAAGTGTGTCTTGCCTACAGTCAAGCATGGTGGTGAGAGTGTCATGGTCTGGGGCTTCATGAGTGCTGCCGGCACTGGGGAGTTACAGTTCATTGAGGGAACCATGAATGCCAACATGTACTGTGACATACTGAAGCAGAGCATGATCCCCTCCCTTCAGAGACTGGGCCGCAGGGCAGTATTCCAACATGATAACAACCCCAGACACACCTCCAAGATGACCACTGCCTTGCTAAAGAAGCTGAAGGTAAAGGTGATGGACTGGCCAAGCATGTCTCCAGACCTAAACCCTATTGAGCATCTGTGGGGCATCCTCAAATGGAAGGTCAAGGAGTTCAAGGTCTTTAACATCCACCAGCTTCGTGATGTCATCATGAAGGAGTGGAAGAGGACTCCAGTGGCTACCTGTGAAGCTCTGGTAAACTCCATGTCATAGAGGGTTAAGGCAGTGATGGAAAATAATGGTGGCCACACAAAATATTGACACTTTACTCCCAATTCGGACATTTTCACTTAGGGGTGTACTCGCTTTTGTTGCCAGCAGTTTAGACATTAATGGCTGTGTGTTGAGTTATTTTGAGGGGCAGCAAATTTACACTGTTATACAAGCTGTACACTCACTACTTTACATTGTAGCAAAGTATAATTTCTTCAGTGTTGTCACATGAAAAGATATAATAAAATAAATTACAAAAATGTGAGGGGTGTACTCACTTTTGTGAGATACTCTCTCTCTCTCTCTCTCTCTCTCTCTCTCTCTCTCTCTCTCTCTCTCTCTCTCTCTCTCTCTCTCTCTCTCTCTCTCTATCTTTTGCAAATATACTAATATATATATATATATATATATATATATATATATATATATATATATATATATATATATATATATATATATATATATATATATATATATATTGTATATTTGAAGTAAAAAAAATAAATAAATAACATGAAATTGATTTAAAAACCATCATAGTTTCTCTTTTACAGGATTCTCAGTTTACATTGAAAGCTTTTATAAACAGCTATATCTCCCTAATAGTACTTTGTACAGTCCTGCAAAGACTTTTAAGTTCAGCCAATCAGTTGTAATGAATCCAATAATCTGCAAATCCCATTAAATCAGTTCATGATACGATGGATTATAATTTCCATTTTGGATCACATTTTATTGCATATTGAACTCAATGTTTTTGTGATAGGATAATCAAGGATTTGTTGTTGTAGTAAACTAATGATACAATCCATCTTTATAAAGCCAGAAAAAGTCAATGCATAAGGCCTTTTTTACAGTGACGTAGGTGACAGGCATTTAGGGTGTGTTTTTGCTGCTCCCCAAATGCCTAGCAAAGAAGTCTATAATGGATAATATAGACATCGAACAGAGTTGTTCACATTTAAAAAAAACATGTAGCATTTGCGTTACTTTGCGTCACTGTGCGGTGAATACAAAGCTACATGTCGAGTCTGGGGGGGGGGGTTTGCATTGAAACTTGTCAACACCTTCCATTCAAGTCTATGATAACACACTGTAAACGTGCCTGTAGCATTCACAGCATGTTTACGGTGCGCTTACAACACGTTTGACAAGCGTTTATCAAATATCAGTGAGGTGGAAAAAAACTAATAATAATCTGTTTGGAAAAAAAAAATCACTTGGAGGGTTTCTGTGATGCATTTTTTTAAACACACCTTAAATGTGCTTTAAACGTGTCAAAAACGATTTAGGCCCGTTTGCATTAGTGTCAACGTTAGAATTTTTTACAAGTGTGAACTTAGCTTTATGCCCTGCACACACAATCTTACATTCCGACAGCAAAATCCATGGATTTTTTCCGACGGATGTTGGCTCAAACTTGTCTTGCATACACACGGTCACACAAAGTTGGTCAGAAATTCCGAACGTCGAGAACGCGGTGATGTACAACACGTACGACGAGCCGAGAAAAATGAAGTTCATTAGCCAGTGCGGCTCTTCTGCTTGATTCTGAGCATGCGTGGCACTTTGTGCGTCGGAATTGTCTACACACGATCGGAATTTACGCGAACGGATTTTGTTGTCGGAAAATTTTAGACCCAGCTCTCAAACTTTGTGTGTCAGAAATTGCGATGGAAAAAGTCCGATGGAGCCCACACACGGTCGGAATTTCCGACAATGAACTCCGATCGCACATTTTCTGTCGGAAAGTCTGATCGTGTGTACAGGGCATTAGAGTTGGATCTTTCAGATGCTGTATAGTCAGGAAATTCTGTAGGTTAATTATAATACACTGCGGAAAATACAATTGGAAAAAATTGATTATTATTGGCTATAGCGACCAATCAGATTCCTTGTTTCATTTATGTAGGGAATAAAAGATGAAAAACAGTTACTCTGGAAAAGAGCTTAATTGTTTCCATTTTCTCTTTGTCCATTGTTTTTATATGTAGAGTAGAGTGTGGACTATTCTCTCTCTCCTAAGCAGAATCTCAGCTAGACCTATGTTCAAATGTCTGCCAGGTAACAACATGAATCCTTAACATACGCAGATAATAGAAATGAATGCTGAACTCCAAGGAGATCTAAAAGACACACATGAAGAAAGCTTGTTATTTACAGTATTTGTACGTCATGGAATGTTTTTTTCCAATATACAGTAGGGTTCAGACTGGGAGTGGGACAACCAGAACAAGGAGCCAAGCGGGTGTGCTGCAATGCTCATGTACTAGCAAAGGACATTGCGTTCATCATTCTGCTGCTTCTATGTCTCCCCCCAGCCTGTGACTGGACAACGAATAAAGAAGCAGCAGACTGATGAGCTCATAATGTCTCTCTGCATTCTACTCTTATTTCGTTTTGGTTGCCACTTTACCCAGTCTGAGCTCTACTGTGCATGAAAAAAATACATTTGATGGTGTGGGTTGCTCAAGGCTTTTTTCAGCAGTGATGCGGGGGTATGCAGTTCTAGCATCTCCAGCATTGAATGTATGTAATGACAAGGGGTGATGGGGTGTGCTTGAGGGTCTATTGATGCTGGCGGGTAGGGGATTTATTGTAGCTGGGGGAATCTATTTTTGAGAGGGGTCTATTTTTGCTGGTGGGGGATCTATTGTTGCTGGGGGGTCTACTGTTGGAGGAGGGGTCTATCCTTACTGAATGCTGGAGATTCTATTGATTTGGGCTGCTGGGAGATCTGTTGTTGTTGGGGGAATTATTCTTGCTGGGAGGATCTATTGTTCTTGGGGGGTCTATTGTTACTGGCTGCAAGGGATCTACTGTATTTTACTGCTTTTCTTGTTGTCATTAGCACATTTCATACAAGTTCCTTAGCACCACAAAATGATACTTAGTTCTGTACTCTATAAAAGGAGCTTTACTGGGAGGTGGGTAGGGGACAGAACCAAGGGACGGTGCTCAGAGGTGGGTAGGGGGCGGAGACAAGGGGTGACTCAGAAGCAAGGAGTACCTGCAACTATTCTCTGAGAAAACAGTCCTGGTGTTACTCAACTGTAGCAGAGAAAAAAAAAACAAGCCTATTCCCCTTCCAGACAGGGCTGTGCTGTATGGCAGCAGGGTTGGATGCACAGAAATATGGAACTAATTCCATATTTATCCAACTAATTAAAAATGTGCTGCACTGATATATGATGTACTTAGTGATATCCATGCTCTGAGTTTGCTAATGAAAACACTGATGCCTAATGTACTGCGTGACTTGGCTGATCGACTTGGCTGATCAGACCTGTTCATTCAACAGTTGATCTGACGATCAGGGGGCGGCCACACTTGCTCAAAATTTGGCTGGTCCCTGCTGAACCGGCTGAATTTTGATGCATCTATGGCCACCTTGTATCTTGATTTGTGTTGGGGGGGGGAGGGGTGGTGCTAATGTTGCAACATTTTTGATGTTTACGCCAAGGCTTTTATTGTTCCCAATATCCACTCGGCTCCACTTGTCTTCCATTAGTGGTATGATGAATATAAAACAAAACCAAAAAAAAACAGCATTAGCTAACCTCTTCATAATGTGGTACAGTACAGATTCCAATACAATGGACAGACAATGACTGTAGTGCACTATAATATAATGCAGTCTGCCTTGCTAGTTTTCAGCCTCAGTATATCTCTCACTTAGTCTGCATTGCTCTTTTTTTATATCTTTTCATTTATTTTGATGTGTGATGTGGGATTGTGGTGTGTGTTTAGCACTGCTGAGTAGACTCACAGGACTTGTTCTATCATTATTATGGATAACGCTTTGCGTGTGAACTTCAACACAGTTCAAGACTCTATAAGGCCCAGAAGTGAAGACACGGAAGGGTGTATAAACAAGGAGATGCAAAAATAGATTTTTTTGCACAAATCTTGCAAATTCTCAAAGTGGAACTCTCTTAATCGACAGTAAACTATTTTTAATCTTTGTGTTGCTAGCCTTAGATAGGATAGATAAATTGATAGGAAAGTATATTATATTTACTTGTTTAAACTTTTAAAAACAAGATGCCCTTACTCAAGATGGCCATGGCTCTCAACACAATAAAGCATGGAGACATGGATAGATGGGTGAGTTTGCTTTGAATATTAAAAATAAATTCAATAGCGTTTTCAATTTATGGTGCTCAGATACAGTTTAGTTCCACTTTAAAGATGAACTCTAAAAAAAAAAGAAAAAGTAAAGGTGGTCATAGATGGATAGAAGTCAGGCCGGTTCAGCAGGACCCAGCCGAATTGAAATCAGTGTGTGGCCATTCCTGTTCGACAGCTAGATCAACTTCTGTTGAATGACCAATTTGGAAATCATTTGTCGCTCAATGGATGCCTTACAATGTCCCTGTAGAGAACCTAGCTTGTGTGGATAGAAGAATCGTTTTTTTTCATTCAGCTCACAGGTTGAGCAAAAAAAACTACCCGTCTATGGTCAGCTTAGGGCTTCATGTACACTAACAGCTCCTAAACTTGAGTCTAGGAGCTTTTGGCATTTTTTTTTGCCAAAGCTCCTAAACTCAACTCCATAAAAGCCATGTACACATACTGTAGGCTTTTAGCAGAGTTTTAAGAGCTGCTGTGGTTAGGGGAGCTTCAACCTCCCTCTCCTGAACACAGAAGAATTGCGTTCAGGATAGGAACGTTTTGACCTCCGGTCACAGGAAAACACAAAATGTTTTCCCACAGCCGTGGTGATTGTAGGCAGGGTGTACATGAAACCTTACACTTGCACTGGGGCCTCCTCCGCACTGCAGATTTTAAATGTTCGTCTTCTCTGGGGGATAGGAATAAGGTGAAATATTTACCTTATTCCCTTCTCCCACAGGCTTTCTCCTTTTTGTAAGACCAATCCCCTGAGGTTGCTCTTTTTCACAGCTCACCGACATCATCGAATACAATGCAGAACCAATGGTCCTGTTTTTTATGTATGCAGACTGAAGGTCCGCTCATTTCCTGGGAGTGTTAAAGCTCTAAAGTAGTACTCCAGACTTTTCATTTTTGGAAGGAATAAAAGCTATGTCATGTTTGTATTGATATTTGGGTCTTCAGAAAAATATTAACTTTCCAATCCTTGTAATGACAATTATTGAACTAGGAGATATTTGCAATGAGTTAACATGCATCAATGGGGAAGATTTAAATTCTTCATTGGGTTTTGCTTGCATCTCTGGACTTTTGGATGCTTTTCAATACTAACATGTAGGTTTACCAGCAGTTGTTTGTAGAGCTACCCCCCGCAGGGGCCGCTGATAATAGTTGGTTCTTCCCTAATAGTACAGAGGCTGTCCACCACCATAAGCACCAGTCAATACACTCCGGGTTCAATAACTCAGTCTAGGGTATGTGTTTTTCAAACTTATTGTTTGTAGAACTTTAAACAAGAGCAGGGTTCAGGCATGGGATACTCCAAAACACTGAACAGTAACAAGAGGACACTCTTCTCTAGGCTCACACACCAGGGTTCTGGAGGACAAGGGAATGTCCAGTACTCTGATACCCTGTATGAGCTGTCTCCGTCCAAGCTACTGCTGGCATTATATCCCAAAAGCCCACACAATCACCAGAAATCAGTTCAGAGTCATTACTCACAAGTCCCCAGGACAGCTGCGTACCTTCCTGCTACCCCTGGAAACACAGTCCAGTGAGGGAGACAATCCTCCTCCAGACCCTTATGTCCCACAGCTCCTCAGACGATCACTCTATGCCCTCAGCCCTGACACTGCTGAGGCCTCAAGAACAGCTACACAGTCCACAAGCTACCTCAGAGGGGCAGCAGCCCCCCCTTCCCCCAAAGGCTCGGAACTCTGACTCTGGAACTCTCCAGGGGAGAGAGAACCATCTCTGCAGGGCATCAGACTGTTATCACCTCCTCAGCCACCTTCTGAATACTCCTCTCCAGGGATTGGCAAGGAATTGAAGAAAATTCAGGCTGCTCATTTGAATCTCCCTCCATATGTTCTGGAAGCTTCTTCCAGAGGCAGTAGGAAGCAATCAAACTCCCAGCCTGTGAAACCCTGGACAGACCAGAAAAAAACAATCAATGCTCCCTTGGCAACAGAAGGAGACAAAAATGAAATTTGCCTAGCATCCTATGATAGGAGGGTGCTACATATCTTAAAGTGATTGTAAAGGCAGAAGGCTTTTTATCTCAATGTCTGAATGGACACAAGGAGCTGTGACTCGGCTCGGGAGCTCCATAGCAAGCTGCTTGCTGTGGGGGCACTGAACAGAAGGGAACGTCCAGGAGCAGAGAAGAGGGACCCAAGAAGAGGAGGATTGGGGCTGCTCTGTGCAAAACAGAGCAGGTAAGCATGACATGTTTGTTATTTTTAATTAAAAAAAGGAGACTTTACAATCACTTTAAGCTGACCATACATGGATCAAAATTTGATCAGTTCAGTGGTTAAAATTCAGTCCATGTTTGGCAAATGTGGTTGAACAGAAGTCGATCTATCTTAAGTTCAACCACCCTAAGGGATTTTAGCCACTTTATTAGCAATGTAGGCTATAGCCTTAGTGGTGATCAGTGTATTCTGACAGCATGGTGGATGGGGGAATCCTCCCCACTGTGTCTTTGTATTGAATGTGAGTATGGGGGAATCAGGTCAATTCTTCTTGTTCAAATCGCCAGTTGAACAGAAAAAAAATGGACTCATCTTTGGGCAGCCTTGGTCATTCAGGTACCCTTGTGGAATCCTTGTAGAAACATGCAAAAAGAAAAAAGAAGGTAAACGATGAAAGTGCCAGTCCTCTGTTCTGAATAGGGATTGATGAATCTGCCTGGGTTTGGTTTTACAAATTTCTCTTGCAGTTCAAAGTTCGCACGTTTTGCAGAGAACCCTATATGTTTATCTTGTAAAGTCTATCTTGTTATTCAATTCTGGCCATTTGTAGGGCTAATAAAAGAACTTGGTCCAAACTAACTATTTAAAGTTCACTAAAACATAAAGTTAGGTTTTAAAGCTAAAGTTGTCGGTCTATAGGGGAAAAGTGAGGCTCGTAGTGCATTCATGGTAATTAGGATGTGAACATGTAGATTTTATTACTATTATTATTATACAGGATTTATATAGCGCCAACAGTGTGTGCAGCGCTTTACAACATGAGAGTAGACAGTACAGTTATAATACAATTCAATATACGAAGAATCAGAGGGCCCTGATTGTTAGCGCTTACAATATAAAAAGGGATATAAAAGGTAGTAGCTGTGGGGGGATGAGCTGATGGAGAAAATGAAAGTACGGTTGTTAGGTGGGGGCAGGATAGGCTTTTCTGAAGAGAAAAGTTTTCAGGGATCGCCTAAAATTGGATAGAGTTAGAGGTAGTCGGACAGTGAATTCCAAAGGATGAGAGAGCCTCAGGAGAAGTCCTGGAGGTGAGCATGGGAGGAGGTGACAAGGGAGCTAGAGAGCAGGAGGTCTTGGGAGGAACGAAGAGAACGATTTGGTTGGTATTTTGAGACTAGGTTAGTGATGTTGCTGGAGACAGAGTTGTGGGTGGCTTTGTAAGTTATTGTTAGTATTTTAAATTTCATTGGTTGGGTGAGTAGCAGCCAATGGAGGGATTGGCAGAGAGGTGTAATAGATGCTGAGCAGTTTGTAAGGTGGATGAGTCTGGCAGCAGCATTCATGATAGACTGAAGGGGGCATAGCCTATTTAAATGTGAGCCAATGAGGGGGGAGTTGCAGTAGTCGAGAGATAACCAGGGAGTGAGTTAGGAGCTTTGTGGTTTCATTGGTTAGGAAGAGGCGTATTTTGGAGATGTTGCCGAGATTGAGGCGGCAAACTTTGGAAAGTGATTGGATGTGGGACCCGAAATGAGAGTTCAGAGTCCAGGATAACACCTAGCACCCTGGCATGTGGGGACGGGTGGATGGTTATGTCATTGTTCTTGACAGAGAAGTCGGGGAAAGAGGCACATAGAGGAGGAAATATTATGAGCTCAGTTTTGAATAGATTGAGTTTGAAGAAGTGGTGTGACATCCAGACTGGTGATGTGTGAGGAGACTGAAGGAGTGAGCTGAGGGGTAGAGAGATAAAGTTGGGTGTCGTCAGCGTAGAAAATTATATTGAAAGCCATGGGAGGCTATCAACTGACCCCGGGAGGAGGTGTAGATTGAAAATAGGAGAGGTCTAAGAACAGATTTCTACTTTATAAACAATATACAGCCACGTGAGAGTGACATGACCGGGATATCTGGTCGGGGCATTGCTCCATGTGACTGATGTTAGAAGGAGAGCTCCTGCAATAACTCTAATCAAGTGAAGTGTAGATTTATCCGATCACAAAACAAAGCATTTCATTTGACACAGCTGTGTGTGTGTGAGGAGAGTGACAGAGGGATAATGTGGGTCAGCAGAAAGGCCATGTCAGAGCTAAGTGGAAGCCCTGGACAGGAATAGAAAGGATTATGTCACTAACACATCACTTACACCACAGAAATCTTCACTCTGACCCCAAACATTTCCATTTCTTCTTGGCACATAGACACTTAGGGCTAATTCACAGCAGCCAATGTGTTACAACACAGCGGCTGATTTGTCCGGCAGAATCACTGGAGTGCTGACATCGCAGCGCCAGCTCTGACAGTTCACTGGCCACCACTCTGCCTGCCATCATTTTTTTTTTACCACACACTATGCAGTGGTGTAAGCCGAGCATACAGGAGACAAGGCATTTTCCCTTGTCTTGCAGTAGGACTGTTCTGGAAAAGCCACCCAATGCAGTCTCACCACACCTAGTGTGAATAGAACCATAGGGCTCATTCAGACTGGCACCGAGACCTGTGCTCTGTTGGCTGGTTTATACAGTATACAATATAATCATTGTGTTACCATGGTTTATCCTCCAAGTGTCCATTTTTTTCATTCTCTGGGCCCATTCATACCTCACCACTTAACAAGTGTTACCACCAGCATTTCATGCACTGACACACATTGCACACAATGTACTGTATTTATATATTCAAACAATACAATCAATATTTTTGACAATCCAATATAAGCTTACTTGAAAAAATCTCCTTTTATGTTGTGAGTGCTGCCTGTCTGTTGGTCCTCGCTTTCCACAACTTCCTGAATTCCCTGCATGCTTTGCAGCTTCTCCTCTGGTGTTTAGTTTCAATTTCCAAGGACTACATATCCTATGGTACCTTGTTGCCTCCAGGAAGGGATTCCTGTACTGACTCCACCTCCTGAAACTGCTCCTTTCAGCTCCTACCCAGGGATGCACTTCTATCAGGAGCGTGTAGAGTTTTTGATCCTTCACAGCTATTGGTCTCATTCCAGCATCCTGGTTTTGGTTGTGATCCATTCTCTCTGCCTTTCCACCTGCAAGGTGATTGATGTGGTCAGTCTCTGGGTGGAGACCAAACTTGATTTAAGCCAGCCAAGCCTGCAGTCTCATGCTTGTGATATTGTATTTGTTACATGCTCTAAGCTCCCTGTTTGTCTGCGCTGCTCTGCTAGATTGGATTCGCTGATTGATGACCTTTGATCGGATATCAGACTACTCTCTGCTTTTTTGCCTAACTATTTTGAAACTTGCCTGCCTTGTACCTGAACTATCACTGAACCACTCTGCCTGTCTGCCAACCACAAGTACCTGTTTGCTTTGCTCAGTTCGCGCCTGCCCCTGCGTGGTAGCTAGGCACTACAACATTGTGTATCACAAGTCCCCAGGGTAACCGAGTACCGGTAGGCCTGCTTGCCTCATGGGAAAGGGGGCTGCTAAAGGTGAAAAACACAGAAGCCAGCTATAGTACCTGGCCACCTGCATTAGGAGTAAGTGTGACAACTGCAATTTGTACCTATACTGAGAACTTACGTATAGTCAAAACTTCTTCTTTCACTTTGAATAGAGTAGTGAGATGTTAGAACCCTCAAGGCAATGTCATAATGTGCTAGTATGCATCGCATACTAGCACATTATGTGAAATTTACCTTAGAACGAAGCCCTCCAGAGGCGCGCTGTCACCGCTGAAGGTGCTTCTATCTTCACCCAGTTTTCCTTCTGGGTTTGCGGACTCCAGCTGTATGAGTGGCCGGGGCTGTGATGACGTCACTCCCACACATGCGCGCTTGAGTCACCGTTTACGACACAGGACTCTGAAGAAACAGCGTGGGTATGCCGTTCCTGCAGAGCGCATGCGCCAGTGATAGGAGATATTTACAATACCAATAGGTAAGCCTTATTATAGGCTTACCTATAGGTAAAAATCATGCATGGGAGTTTACTCCCACTTTAACTACTTGCGGACCGCCCACCGTACATAGACTGCGGCGGGGCGGCCGCTATGTGCCAGATCACATACTTAGTACATGCATAGCAGGAACATGATCAATGCCTTCCCATAGTAAAAGCACCTCCCCCACAGTGAGAAAACACAGGCTAGGCACCCAGTTAACCCTTTGATTGCCCCTTCCCAGTTAGTGTCATTAGAATAGTGACAGTGCATTTTTTTTTTAGCATTGATCACTGTAATAATGTCACTGGTCCCCAGTTAGTTAGTGTCCGATTTGGTTGCCGCAATATCGCAGTCCCTCTATAAGTTACTGATCGCCGCCACTACTAGTAAAATAAATTAAAAAATGTATCCCATAGTTGGTAAATGCGATAACTTTTGCGCAAACCAATCAATATACAAATTTTTTTAACCAAAAATACGTAGCAGAATACATATTGGCCTAAATTTTTCAATTTTTTGTTACCTTTATTTATTGGATATGTTTTATAGCAAGTAAAAAATATAGTTTTTTTTTCAAAATTGTTTATAGCACAAAAAATTAAAACCACCAAAAGAAATCTCTATTTGTGGGGAAAAAAAAAGCACAAAATTGTTATTTGAGTACAGTGTTGTATGACCACGCAATTGCCAGTTAACATAACGCAGTGCCGTATCACAAAAAAGGCCTGGTCATGAAGGGGGGTAAATCTTCCAGAGGTCAAGTGGTTTTATATATATATATATATATATATATATATATATATATATATATATATATATATATATATATATATATATATATATATATATATATATATATATTTATATATATATATATATATAAAATATTATATACACCTACACACATACAGGTCTTGTCCCACAGCCTGTGACTGGACAGTGAAAAGTGGAGCAGTGCACTGATGAGTTCACTCTCTGTCATTCTGCTGTCTCCTCCTATCAGCATGCTCCTTGTTATTACATGATCACTGCAAATAATAAAAACAACATTAAAGACTTGCTATCAAACCATGAACTACGAAGGAAGGATATATGGATAATGGTAACTTGGCAGTATTGCACGGGTCATGTGATCTGTGTGCACTGTGTAGAAGACACGTGAGTTGAGGATTGCGTTCTGAGCCTGGACATTACCAGTTACAAATTAGAAGCTATAAATAGCAAATGCACCTTTAGCTGTGAAACCCAGAGACTTAAATCCTTCTGAAGCCAAATGTACAGAAGAAAATTGTGCTTCCCGAATGGACGGCCATTGATAAGCAATGGTTTTCCTCTCTGATCTGCAAAGTAATCTTAGCATTTGATGAGCTTCAGGCCTCATTTGGTAGGGATTACAGGACTCCATAATCCAGGCCCTAAACCTGTCCTCTTTCTGCATAGATTATACATGTGTCATTTACAGAGTGCCGCTCTGTGTTAATGAAGACCCTCTCTCCAGTACAAGGCAGCTTAGACACCATAGCACAGATGTTGGGCATTTTTTTTTTTTTATGTTTGCTATTATTTTAACAGAAAGGCTTTTATCGATATTATGTGCATCCCAGTCTGCTTTGTCTTTATTAGTAGACATTTATATCAGTGTTTTGTGATTATACTCTATTTTCTATTTTCTATGTTGTGCTATGTTTATAACATTCCACTTTAAGTGTGAGGTTTGTTTTTTCAACAGTAATGCCCTGTACACACGATCGGACATTCCGACAACAAAATCCATGGATTTTTTCCGACGGATGTTGGTTTAAACTTGTCTTGCATACACACGGTCGGACAAAGTTGTCGGAAAATCTGATCGTTCTGAACGTGGTGACATAAAACACGCACGTCGGGACTATAAACGGGTCAGTAGCCAATAGCTTTCGTCGTTAATTTATTAATTTAATTGGAGCATGCGTGGTACTTTGTGCGTCGGATTTGTGTACACACGATCGGAATTTCCGACAACGGATTTTGTTGTCGGAAAATTTTATAGCAAGCTCTCAAACTTTGTGTGTCGGAAATCCGATGGAAAAATGTCAGATGAAGCCCACACACGGTCAGAATTTCCGACAACACGCTCCGATCGCACATTTTCTGTCGGAAAATCCGACCGTGTGTACGGGGCATAAGAGTTTTGGGGATAATATTTAAAAATGTGTTGGCAGTATCATAAGAACTGCTGTAAAAGTGCTGGTACATTGGATTTGGAAACCAACATGCATGCGAATATTTGTAGAAGCTTACAGTACAGGTAAAGATATACTATATCAATTGATATTTTCATATCTTTAACTGTAGAAATGTAAATATTGGCATGCTGAGGGCTAGTATGTGAGGGACTATTTAAGATTAGTTAAAATGACACTAAGCAATATCCTCAGAGGTGTAACCAGAACCTTCAGGGCCCCGCTGCAGGAAACCATGAAGGGCTCCCCTGACCTCTGGGGCACTTCCCATCGGGCCCGGTGCCCTTCCACTGATCCCACCCACTGGCCCTTTACTCCTATCACAAGTACCTTTAAAAGCCCTGGATTACACTGATGCAGCTTATAATGCAATTTGCATCACATAAAGTCACATAACAAATCAAAACACATTCATTTCATTCACATTCATTTCATTTCAGGGGGCTTCCAGATTCTGATAAGCTCCCTGCCAGCAGACCCCCACAACCACTGGACAGGGTTTTCGGCAAGAGACAAGGTGCTTTGGGGAGGGGGGTGCAGAGCCCCCCGCCCCAAAGCACCCCCCCATGTTGAGGGTATGTGGCCTGTATGGTCAAGGAAGGGGGGGGCGCTTGCTCCCCCCCTTTCCTGAACTGCTGGGCTGCATGTTCGGATAAAGGCCTGGTATGGATTTTGGGGGGACCCCATGCCTTTTTTTTTTTAATTTTGAAGTGGGGTTCCCCTTCAAGATCCATACCAGACTCAAAGGGCTAATTTTTTTTTTTTTGTAAATTTGGCGTGAGGTTTCCTCAATACCAGAAGCAAAGGAATAGTTTTAATTGGTCAAAAGACAAGTCTCAATCAGCACAAAGTCGGATCCTGTTCATTGAAGTCGCATAGAAGTCGACCTGAAGTAGCAGGGCAAAGTCGTATTGGAAGTCGTGCAACTTTTGTGTCGAAGCAGTGTGAACATAGCCTTAGCACTAAAGAGGCTCAAAGTTGAACTCAGAGCACATACAGTATCTCACAAAAGTGAGTACACCCCTCACATTTTTATAAATATTTTATTATATCTTTTAATGTGACAACACTGAAGAAATGACACTTTGCTACAATGTAAAGTATTAGTGTACAGCTCGTATAACAGTGTAAATTTGCTGTCCCATCATAATAACTCAACACACAGCCATTAATGTGTAAACCGCTGGCAACAAAAGTGAGTACATCTTTACGTGAAAATGTCCAAACTGGGCCCATAGTGTCAATATTGTGTGTAGCCTCTCATCATTTTCCCAGCATTGCCTTAACCCTCTTGGGCATGGAGTTCACCAGAGCTTCACAGGTTGCCACTGGAGTCCTCTTCTACTCCTCCATGACGACATAATGAAACTGATGGATGTTAGAGACCTTGCAATCCTCCACCTTCCATTTGAGGATGCCCCACAGATGCTAAATAGGGTTTAGGTTTGAAGACATGCTTGACCAGTCCATCACCTTTACCCTCAGATTCTTTAGCAAGGCAGTGGTCATCTTGGATGTGTGTTTGGGGTCGTTATCATGTTGGAATATTGCCCTGTGGCCCAATCTCCGAAGGGAGGGGATCATGCTCTGCTTCAGTATGTCACAGTACATGTTTGCATTCATGGTTCCCTCAATGTACTGTAGCTCCCCAGTGCCATAGCACTCATGTAGCCCCAGACCATTACACTCCCACCGCCATGCTTGACTGTAGGCAAGACACACTTGTCTTTGTACTCCTCACCTGGTTGCCAGCACACACACGCTTGACGCATCTGAACCAAATAAGTTTATCTTGGTCTCATCAGACCACAGGACAGGTTCCAGGAATCCATGTCCTTAGTCTGCTTATCTTCAGCAAACTGTTTGCGGGCTTTCTTGTGCAACATCTTTAGAAGAGGCTTCCTTCTGGGATGACAGCCATGCAGACCAGTTTGATGCAGAGTGCAGCATATTGTCTGAGCACTGACAGGCTGACCCCCCACCCTTTCAACTTCTGCAGCAATGCTGACAGCACTCATACCTCTATTTCCCAAAGACAACCTCAGGATATGACGCTGAGCATGTGCACTGAACTTTCTTGGTCGACCATGGCGAGGCCTGTTCTGGGTGGAACCTGACCTGTTAAACTGCTTTATGGTCATGGCCACCATGCTGCAGCTCAGTTTCAGGGTCTTAGCAATCTTCTTATAGCCTAGGCCTTCTTTATGTAAAGCAACAATTCTTTTGTTCAGATCCTCAGAGGGTTCTATGCCATGAGGTGCCATGTTGAACTTCCAGTGACCGGTATGAGAGAGTGAGAGCAATAACACCAAATTTAACACACCTGCTCCCCATTCATACCTGAGACCTTGTAACACTAACGAGTCACATGACACTGGGAAGGCTAATTGGGCCCAATTTAGACATTTTCACTTGGGGGTACTCACTTTTGTTGCCAGCGGTTTAGACTATAATGGCTATGTGTTGAGTTATTTTGAGGGGACAGCAAATTTACACTGCTATACAAGCTGTACACTCACTACTTTACATTGTAGCAAATTGTAATTTCTTCAGTGTTGTCACAAGAAAAGCTATAATAAAATATTTACAAAAATTGAGGGGTGTACTCACTTTTGTGAGATTCTGTAACTGTAAAAAAATAACAGTGGTTATTATTAATAATTAACAACAATTACATATTCTTACAAAGATTGTTAAAGTACAATGAAGGTCTCGTGCATCTGGGCAGTCATTTTTTTTTCTGCCTCTTAACACCCCTGCACATTAGCCTATGTGTCAAAGTACACATAAACACATAAGCATTTAGAGAAGTTTAGAGGTAGTGGCATTATAGAGGCAGAAAAAAGCCCACAGCCAGTGCACTCAGGAGCAGTGGCGTTTTGGCTGAAAAAATTGACGTGCCTAAAGGTTTGTAAACACGTGTCATCGCTAGGCGCGTTTAGGGCATGAACGGTAATTAATTTCAATGGCCAGAATAAATAATTATTCTGGCCAAAGAAAAAAATGAATGCCCAATCACTTGACACCTCTAAGCGCTCCATTTACAAGCGCCCAGCGTTATTTCTTCCGAAATGCTTCTGCCAGGAGGAGAGGAGTCTAGGAGACTTGTCAAAACTTCCAGTGTGTAAACCTAAAGGTTCATACCATATACGACAACCTAAACAAATACCAAATCTAGTTAAATAAAGAACTTTGTTTCCTTTCCCTGACTGAGCTTAATCTTCCTTCATATGTGCCGCACACATTCCCGATTCCCAGTCACTGCAGCTCTCAGTGGGAGGGTTTCAGCAACAGAGGTAGTGCTGTCAATCCAGAAAGGCAGAACTGGGTTTGGCAAGGTGCTTGTAGGCGCCCCCCAGCTGCTCCACATGGCCAAACTCTCCTAGCTGGGGCCCTTCAGTAAACGAGTCATCCTGGAACAGTTCCCAGTCCTGTTGCTCTATGCAGACCCCTGTGTCTACCACACATGTGCACAAGGCAGCTCTTAGATCCTCTTCGCTCCATCCCCTGATCCATATTTATGTCAACTTCCCACATGCCTGGAGCACACTCTCTTGCAGGCCCTGCAATTTATTGTGGTTGCAAGTTAGGGCTCTGTAGATTTAGCCAAACTCCTTAGACCCATGAGACACAAGGGCCCAAGCACTTGGCACATGAAACATGAGGGGGAGTTCTCAGGGCCGTCTTTAATATTGATTGGACCCTGGGCAAAACTTTTCTTGGGCCCCCCCCCCATGCAGTTTTGCTTTCCACCTGCTCTGAGACATACAATATATAGCAGCTAGACTCAAAATCAGTTTACTGAATCAGATCAGGCAGCTATTGCGATTGGTTGCCAGAGGTTACAGTGTATCATTACCGCTCACTGACTGGTTGCTAGAGGTTACAGCACACATTATGGCTCACTGATTAGTTGCTAGTGGTTACAGTACATGATTTCTGCTTGTTGATTGGTTGCTAGAGATTACTGTGGATATGACCTCAAGGGTGGCATGATATACATATCAATGCCGCTGGCCACCCCTATTTACATATAGGATGGTGCATATGCATGTCGGTAATTTACATGTAAACACAGGGTCTGCAGGTGAGTCATCTGTACACAACAATAGGGCAGAGCTGGGCAGGATTAGTAGCAGCACTTCACACTGAGATATTGGGACACAGCACAGGATTAAAACCTCAAGGGACGAGGGAAATTAAACCAGGATAGTTGGCAAGTATGAGACAGCTGGTTTGGGCCCCACAACAATGACGGGGCCAAGGGCAGCTGCCCCTTTTGCCCTGCCTTAAAAACGGCCCTGGGAGTTCTGCTCACACTGCCAGGAGGGTGACCACTTTCCCTAACCATCACAAGCTCCCAGGCCAGTCAGGTTTGCACTTCCCACATCAAAGTTTTTTTTCAGCTTTGCATTCTGCTTACCTTTCCCTCGGCTATACATTGCAATTCCTTTTAAACACATTACTTGGCTTCTCTTGCATACGTTGACAATAATGAAGCATTGTAGTAGCTTTTCATAAACTTTACTGAACATTGGTTCAGTAAAATGGTTTACAGGCATTTAATTGCCTAGTATACTTAAGAGAACTATGTGATTCGAATTACAGACCCAAATGTGGCAGTAACAATCCCAGACACTGGTAGCACAGAGTCCAGACTACATGGTAGCTATTCAGGAGGGGATGCTGAGGTGCTTACTCATGTAATAAAGTCCTTGGTCATGACCTCTCCAAGCCTTAGGACTCATAGCATCCCCTTCCCACAAGGAGGAAAGTGCTTTGACTCTAGTCTTGCATCTACTGTTTTGTCTGCACTGGACCCAGAGTAGCTCCTCCTCCCACCTTAGAAAGAACCAGGGTCAGGCTACTCAAGAACACAGGACATAGATAGAGAATTCCTCCCTGCATGCAGATTCACAAGCTATGGGTAGTGATGCTCATAGCCCCCCCTTCCGCAACTTCATCTCATCCCAATGTGATGCAAGCAGGTACAGCCTACATGCGAGTGGCAACACTGTTTTGAATTTGGAGCAGTGCAGCATTGTTTCCACCCTAGCATTAGGTGACCAGGTGATTAGGATCAACAAGTCTTTGTGGGACATTGCATGGGAACCAAGAGAAAACTTTTATTTCGGAAAGGACTTATAATTAAGTGCTGCAGCACATTTTTTTTAAATGGGAGACCATAGTTCTAGTTTAAAAAAATATATTTGAAATGCAATTAGCGCAAGTACCTGAATCTGGCTTGGTGACAGCCTTCTGACATCTTCTATACAACAGAACTCAAATTGGAAGAGAGCAGAACTAGGAGCCAGTCAAGTGTCCTGCATGTACATGGATGACAAGCATCCTGTATTTACCAGCTTCTTTTGCAGGAACTCCTTTTTTGCAGCTATATTATACATATAATTGGGTCGCTTTAAACAGGTCTGAGGTTTCGATGCCCATACTTTTTAACAGTGTTAAACACTGTATCACCAAAACTGTCACAAAGATGTAAGTTATATGGTCCCAATACCCAAAGTACCATGTGCTTCTCTTCTTTCTGGGCTGCCAAATGAAGCAGCAGTGAAGGGAAGGTGAATATGTACAGCTTATCAGGTGCTTATAATCTAGTTAAAGGAGACAATTAAACAATGAAACACCATGAGCTTTCATATAATTGATCCAATTCCACTTAAGCAGAAGTAGTGTATAAGCTTAGAACAACCTGAGCATTGGCTTAAAACAGCAGATGAGCTAACTAAACATCCTAAAAGTCTTTTATTCAGCCACCGCACAACTGAGGCTTATCACAACACATAGATGGTGATTTATCCAGTTTACAGGCAATCATTCTGATACCACACAAAGCCTTTTTTTAAACCAAAGCTCTCTTTGACGGAAACAGAATATATTAGAAAAGCCTAAATATTGCTATCCAGTGCCTGGGAGGTACCTAAGAAATGTAATCCATGTGTTGATCCAGTACCTCAAAGACACAGCAGTCAGTCTGCAGTTCTATCATGACCTATGCCCCGAGCTCTAGTGCCCACTCTTTACTTTTAATGGTTGATGAACAATTGATAGCAAAATGGTTTTGCTATGTGACCCTATGATACACACTTAATACTTAAATTGGTCAGAAGTTGTGGTCAGATTTTATTTAACACTAATCTTTTATGTGAAAAAATGGGGAGTAGATGAGGAGTAGGGTAAATCACTTTTCTTAAATCTGAATTTGCAACTAATCTGTCAATTATGTGGTGATCAGATTTTTACTCCACTGAGGCAAACCCACTAAGGCAAACCCATGGACTGTGGTGATCAGATCTTTACTAAACTGAGGCAAGCCCACCAAGGCAACCCTATATACCGTGGTGATCAGCAGTTTACTCCACTGAGGCAAACCCACCATAGCAAACCCATCCCCTGTGTTGATCAGATGTTTAGTCAACTGAGGCAAGCCCACTAAGGCAATCCCATATATTGTGGTGATCAGATTTTTACTCCACAGAAGCAAACCCATTCCCTGTGGTGATCACATGTTCACTTCACCAAGTCAAACCCATTCTCTTATAAACTTGTAAAAGGGTCCCCCAACAGTGAATCTACAGGATAAAATATGGACTATAGCTAGACAGCTTCTATGGATACAAGGTATCACTAAATACACCTCCCTATGGAATAATGAGTCCTTATCTGAAGTATACAAGCTTTCCCTATTGCCAGAAACTGAATATTACCACATTAAAACATTTATATCGGAAAGGGGTGCTACGTGCCTTTTAACAGCTCCAGGTAGAATTTATACTAGATAAGTAAAACCTTTTCCAGTACCTAAAACTACAGCATGAGCTTCATGCTCAAGCCATGACTACAAACCTACAAATCAAAGCGACCCCCTTATTAAACACCCTTGTTAGAACCTGCAATATGCTAAAGTTCTAATGAGTTTGCTATACTTTCAACCCTTCCTTAAACATCCTATCAAATTTCCATTACTCTTTAAAAGTAGATGGGAATGGGACATGGCCATGGGTAATGCCACTGATGACTGCTGCTATCTGATACGGCATCTATTGCCAACAATGTCCTTGTCCCAAACTAGCAGACAGAAACAACTCTTCATTTTGCATACAGCGGGGCTCCCTCCGCAACCCCCCTACATACATATCTGACCCTGACTTCGATCCAATGATGTGTAGGAGATATATCGAAAACAATGTTTTACCAGCGCCACTATTATCTAGAAATCCAGTATGAAATCACAATAGGAATACGTGCAGAAAGGATTGACCGGGGAACCCGGACCTGGAATACAAACAAAAATGTTCAGTGCAAGAGCCCCCCTAAATGTACTCAAGTCCCCTTAAATGTTGGCAATGGATAGCCAATTAAATAAACCTTAAACACAAATGATTAGTATATATGTTTCCTTTTTAGAAAGCTGAAAGATTTGCAGGTAATAAAGCAAAATGTGCAAGAAAGTTAATAAAAAAATAAAAATAAGCTGAGGTGTGTGCTAATGAGGTCAGCTGATGAATTCCTTCCTGTGTCTCACTAGCTTCTAATATGTATGTCTAATATTTACATACCAGCAAAGGATGAAACGTTCTAAGGAAATATAGCAAAAGCGCAGAATTCAGCATAAGGATTAGATGCTTTGGTACTCCATCACCAACATCATCAATGGACACACTGAAGGGTGCTTGGGATCAAGCATGCACAGCTGCCCCCACAGTAAGGGACTTGCTATAGGGGCACCAGGCAAAGGTGGTGGAGCCAGGAGTGGCCGTGGGGGACCCGAGAAGATGAAGATCGGGGCTGCTCTGTGCAAAACCACTACACAGTGCAGGTAAGTATAACATATTTGTTATTTAAAAAAAACAAAAACAACAACTTCACAATCACTTTAACACTTGGATCCAAGGTGCTTTATGATATGTAATAATTGTAAACTAAAAACTGGCTAACGTATTAGTATTGTGAATAAATAAGTGCAGTGCTAAGGTTGCAAAAAGCAAATTTGCATAAATAAATGATATAAATGTGACTTAAACATAAATGTATCAAATAAACAGAGATTCATACATGGTGAAATGTAAAACAAACAAAGAAAAAGTGAAATTTCTGAAAAAAAGCAGGTATGGTGAAAAATGTGCTAGTATGGTGACTATACCATAAATAAGGTGAGCGATAGAATTTAGGGTGTTAATATTGAACAGAAACACATCAAATAAACAACGATTAACACATAATGAATGTGAGTCCAAACTCAGAAAAAATTAGAGTAATTTCTGAAAAATGTGCTAGTATAATAATGTGCTAGTAATATAATAATTGCACAATAAACAAAGACCAAAAAACGAAAATGGTAAATTATAAAGTCCAAAGAAATCCAATTAGATGTGCAGTCCCATTAGACATATGAGGGATTCTAATCACCGGTATGAACTGTGAAGGGAAAAACAGAAATACCACCATCGTAAACAGGGGGAGGCTTACCAGATCTTATTGACTTGGCAGGGCTTACACCACCCAAGTCTGCAGAGCTTATTAGGTTGAACACATCTGTTGGAAACAACTGGTCCTAGATCTGTATCAATCAATCGACCTTGGACTGTTACTGAATAGTGACTTGAAGGCTCCAAATCATCTTTTCATTGCATGATATATCCCTCCTGGCATTTACCTTCCACCCTCCTCACGATGATTGGAGCCTTCAAGGCCTTCTCTCACCTTATTTATGGTATAGTCACCATACTAGCACATTTTTCACCATACCTGCATTTTTTTTCAGAAATTTCACTTTTTCTTTGTTTGATTCACATTTCACCATGTATGAATCTCTGTTTATTTGATATATTTATGTTTAAGTCACATTTATATCATTTATTTATGCAAATTTGCTTTTTGCAACCTTAGCGCTGCACTTATTTATTCACAATTTTTGCTTTTTGTCTACAAGCTGTGCTGGTTGCTAGGTTGCAGGTTCACAGCTCAGTATTCCTTTAACTTTATTTAACGTATTAGTATTATTATAATTTATGGATGCTATCCTGTCATCATTGTCCTTGTGCTGTCCATAGTAGGATAAATTCTGACCAATATCTTTATGTTTATGATGTATGAGTAGCAGTAACTGTTTCATTTTTGTCCTTGTTATTACTCTCCCCACTTTCTGGATACCATTTTTACAGTCAGCAATAGCGATTGCAGTCCTATATTTCAGGTACTTTCTGTTCTGTACACTTTCTAGTATACCTTCTTCTTCAGTCTTCTAAGCAAGTAATCTTATTAAGTCCTGTAAGAGGCGACTTGAAAGGTCACTTATTACATTTTCTAGGAAGCCTAGTTTACTATTCTATTTTAATTTATTTCATTTTATTTTGGTAAATTTTGAATTATGTATTGTTTCACAATTTTTTATCACTATAAGATTTACAGTATACGAAATGTGCTACAGCTTGTTTTGGGTATACACTGTGTTACTACATCTACTAATTGTTGGCAATGCCTTGCAACTTTTTTGAAAGCCACTCTTCACTTTAAGCTAAACCCAAATGCATACTTTGGGGAGTGTTCTTCCTGCAAAACCAAAAAAAAGTGATCTATAAGGGAGCTTCCTCCCTCAGAGGTAGAGTGGCCCCCAATGTACTTGACCCTCCCCCAATAAAGAAAGGTTTTTTTGAGAATCTGACAGGGTTCTACCAATGTAGGAGGTGTAGGGTGTGTTCCCTCAATGGGTGCACGCACAGAAGAACCCATAGGTTTGTCTCTACCAGCACTTCGGTGGAGTTTGAGATTGAGCCGTTTGTCACATGCTCGACCGAGGGGGTTGTTTATTTACTTCAATGTCCATACGGGGTACAGTATGTTAGCAGGCCTAAGCGCCCCCTCTCTGTCAGGTTGAACGAGCATGTGACAAATATTAAAACTGGTTTCCTCAAGCACCCAGTCTCTAGACACTACGTTGAGGTCCATAATTAAAATTCTGCCAAGACCATCTTTTTAAGGATTGACAGGTACACCCCCCACTGAAGGAGTGGATCCTTAGTGCGTGGGATTTCAAAGTTAGAGATGGCATGGGTATATAAATTAAAATGCTATACTTTTGGACTCAATGTGGAAGTAGACCTCAATGCATTTATCGATAACTCATAAGTGATGTCTGCCCAATATGTGTACTTGATATGAACCCTTAGTGGCCATGCCTGTATTGCTTACATTTTTTTATTATATTCCTCTCCCTTTTATCATTAAAAATATTTTTTGGTTTTTAATTTTTAATGCTATCTTTAATAATGATGCCCGTTGATCATTTTTGATCATTGAGTTTATTATTAGTCTCTCATTTGTGATTGAGTTAATATTAGGTTTTAAGTGTTAGGGATTGTGGCCTCAGTGGCCATACCTTCCCAATTATGCCCTTTGAGTACTTGAATTTTGAGGTCACTATTGGTGACATTTCCCCTTTTTTTTCACTAGATGGTATGGTGGGATTGTTATTCATTTATCTATCCCATTATGGCCGTTTTGTGTAGATTGAGATTTTACTTTATTATATTTTGATTTATATTTTCTATGCTGGGTTGTTCCACATAGATTTTTGGAATATTTATCTTTGTCCATATTAAATATGATATTATCATTTTTTAGCTTGCTAATCAATCAACTCTGTTTGGCCACTTCCTGTTTATAATGTGAAGACCAGGTCCCGCTGCTGAGGTTTCACAATGATTCTGTGTATCTATTTATAGCAATGAGTCAGTGCGTCGCCCAATCCCCAGTCGATGTCTTTCTGAGACAAGACGTACGTTGGGTGGTTGACGCGCTGACTTCATCGCGGTGTACCTCATCCTGAATGGGTGTTTGCAAGGGTGTTTGCAAGCCGGCCAGCTACTGTTTTTATCCACGTTTTACCCCTTCATTCACATATTTTTGTTATTTGTTGTTTGAAGCTCAACTTATTTCTCTTTATATAAACCCAAATGCATACAATTGGTATTTTTTTTATAATGAATGTTCGAATAAATTAATTAATATATTTTTTATATTACATGTTAATAAATAGATAATCAAAGGGTAATCAATTTCATTGTAGACCAAATATTTAATCCTAATCCTGGTCTACATATTCTATTTTTTAAGGGGCAGCTTTATTTAGCAATATACGTTTAATAGTTCACGTTTATTTTGTGTTCACTAATTTGCATTAGTTATCACCAATTCTTGGGTTATTAATTTAGGGCCATTGGCGCGGTGGGGGTGTCTTCTGTTTGAAGGGTGCCGTATCATCCAGGATACCTAGTCAATAATCAATTTCATTCCTCTCTCCAGGCAATCAGTTTCTCCACACAAGCCAAAGCCCAGTTGAGGCAGTACATATTTTGTTACTCAAAATAAGTATGACTTTTCTTGCGTAAATTATTGTTCTTACTATGTATTGGTTTGCCGGTGTGATATCTTCCATTATTCCCAATAAGCAAGCACAAAGTTCACAACATTTAGGCAAACATTTACCCTTTATTATTTTCATATATCTGCATTTACAAATAGTGAGATTCTTTTGGCAGGAAGTGTAATGCCGCGTACACACGAGCGGACTTTACGGCAGACTTTGCCCGGCGGACGGGATTTCGTCGGACAATTCGATCGTGTGTGGGCTCCAGAGGACTTTGTTTTCTCAAAAGTTGGATGGACTTAGATTTGAAACATGTTTCAAATCTATCCGACGGACTCGAGTCTGGTCGAAAAGTCTGCTCGTCTGTATGCTAGTTCGACGGACAAAAAGCCACGCTAGGGCAGCTATTGGCTACTGGCTATGAACTTCCTTGTTTTAGTCCGGTCGTACGTCATCACGTACGAATTTGATGGACTTTGGTGGATTGTGTGTAGGCAAGTCCGTTCATTTGAAAAGTCCATCATAAAGTCCGTCAAAAAGTCAGCCGGGCAAAGTCTGCCGTAAAGTCCGCTCGTGTGTACGCGGCATAAGTGTAAACCTCTGAAATGGTAAGGTTTGGTCACCACCACCAAAGGTATGGCACCCTTAAAGGCCTTGTTAACAGTTTGCTAGAGATAAATACCTAATATACTACATTTAATATATTTTATGCATGTTATTTACCTGTAAAAGCCTCCCTTGTGTAGACATACAAAGCCTGAGACTGCTCTGAGCACCATCATCCTAGATGTGATTTCCAAAGCCCTAGCAGACTCAAAGTTGTCACTCAAGTGACTCGCAATAACAGCCTATCTCAAACTTTTAAAGATGAAGGAACCTTTGAAATAACTTCACAGTCTGAAGGATCCCCTGCTAATAATTATTATATCTAGAGCTCGCAGTACATAAGCATGATGGTCACTGAGAAGAATGCTCCACACATCTGTGGTCATTGGGAAGGATTCCCCCTTATAGATAGCTAAATATAAAAATAATAATATAAAATAAATATAATATATAGATAATTGGTGACAGTGGTAACTTACCTAAGAGTCACAAAATGATCATCGCTTAAGAAACCCAAAACAACCTCTGGAGGAACCGTAGGGTTCCATGAAATCCTGCTTGAGAAGGCTGCTCTATAGTATTCCCCTTTGCTTTTCCCCCAACAGCTACATTAAAGGTTACAGTATATAGGGAGATGGGGGGAGAAACTGGGCCAGCAGAGAAAGTAAAAAGAATTTAAAATGCTTTTCTGCACTTTTACCTGCAATTTTTTAAACTGTTGACAAGGCATCTTTAAACATTAGTAGAAGAAGGCAAAATCTTCAGATCAAGCACTGTCTTGTCTGTCCTGTCTTTCACAAAATTAAAAAATAATAAGTAAATCTTGTTGTTGAGTCTATTTTAACTCTGTAAATAGTTCCTCCCTGCGTTGCAATAAAACATTTCTTTATTGCTTTATGAAGTTCAGATTATACCTAGATTTAAAGAAAATATCCAAGACAATCTAAATGGCGTTTTGTAACTGTGAGGCAATAGTTCTTGTCTTTAATCTACACAATAGAGTGGATCTTAATATAGTTTAATTGTTACTCATGGTTATCATTACAGGATTCAAGACAGGAGGTGCCATGCTCTTGCATAAATCCATATGGTCATCATCTGACCCACAATGGCATTTGCTGTTCCTAGCAGCAGCATGGATCTGCAGCAGGATAATGGGGCCTGCATGCGAAATCATGTTAATGACAACAGCCTGAAAGTAGATGATCCTCGAATCAGAAGAAACTCCATTCCTCCAGTTCAAACACCCACGGGAAAGCATATGCTTGCCTATCTGCCAAGGCCGCCTACAGATACCAACAGATATGGAACTTTCCCTCAGAAGGTAAAGCATTGCAGCTCCTGCTTACTTTTTTTTATCACTTTTTACCTTTGTATTACATATTTTTCAAAACAATACAAAAATATTTCCAAATGGAACAATATCATTTCTGTGCATAGCTTTACATAAGTAGTCGCACATGTAACCAGCCCTGCATTTTCATCACTGCACCTGTAGGAGCACAACCTTCATAGAGGGATCCCCTCTCTTGTTTTACTGGTCCTAACATTACTTAGCATATTATGACAATGTGTAAATAAGCTAATAGAAGCTGATTATATTTCTACTGATAATGAACATAAAATATATGGCCAATAACTGTACAGGAAAAAGTCTCTTCTGCCTATAGGCAAAAACCTTGAGTATCTAATACTAAATCCAGCCCTACCTGTAACCATCAAGAGATCTCTGCTAATGTACTTTAGGAAGCGTTATGCCGCGTACACGCGATCAGACTTTCCGATGGGAAATGTTTGATGTGAGCTTGTTGTAGGAAAGTCCGACCGTGTGTATGCTCCATCAAACATTTGCTGTCGGAATTTCCGCACACAAATGTTTGAGAGCAGGTTCTCAAATTTTCCGACAACAAGAAAGTCCGATCGTGTGTACACAAGTCCGTCGCACAAAAGTTCAGGCATGTTCTTAATCAAGCAGAAGGAGCCGCACTGGCTATTGAACTTCCTTTTTCTCGGCTCGTCGTGCATGTTGTACGTCACCGCATTCTCACATTCGGAATTTTTGCCCAACATTTGTGTGACCGTGTGTATACGAGACAAGTCTGAGCCAAAATCCTTCGGAAAAAAATCCATGGTTTTGTTGTCGGAAAATCCGATTGTGTGTACGGGGCATTACTCACTTTGGGGTTGATTTACTAAAAGCAAATAGACTCTGAACTTTGAAAAGAGCAGTTGCACTCTGAAAAAGCAATTGCTCCAGAGCTTAGTAAATGAGCAGAAGCTCTGCTGACTTCCATCATCCAGTCAGGTGCAATCAAAAATGCTGTTTTTTTGGGTGTATTTTTTGCAAGGTGAAGCTTTACCTCGTTTACTAAGCTCCAGAGCAGGGATGTGCAATTAGCAGACCTCCAGCTGTTGCAGAACTACAAGTCTCATGAGGCATAGCAAGACTCTGACAGCCACAAGCATGACACCCAGAGGGAGAGGCATGATGGGACTTGTAGTTTTGCAACAGCTGGAAGTCCGCTAATTGCATATCCTTGCTCTAGAGCAACTGCACTTGTAGAGTGCAATTGCACTTTATAAAGTGCACAGTCTATTTACCTGTAATAAATCAACCCCTTTGTGTCCTAAATGATTAAATAAAATGATTCCTTTCTACTTGCAGAAAATCAACTAATCTTTCTTTAAAGTATACATATAGGGAGGAAGTGATAGAGGTTGTCTTAAAGTGATTGTAAACCCTCATCTTGTAAACCAACCCATTCTGTTTAAAATAGAAATGAAAGGCAAAACATTTGTGTATAAATTAAAAAAAAAAAAACATTATAAATACCTTTTTTCCCCTTTATTATAAGTGATCACATACCTTCTGTTCTCAACTGTATAAGAGCTGGTGGAAGGAGTAGCAACAGCACACTGAGCTTCCCAGTAAAAGGCTGTGCAGGTGTCATGACAAGTGTGATCATTGAAGGAGAGCAGGCTGAGTTCCCAGCATAGCTAGAGAACTGACGACGCTGTGCTCTCATGCCTAGTGTGGTCAGTTTGGAATAGGAAAACGTAGGGACTGGCAGGAACACCAGGGATTTCACACAAAGGAAGCAATACAAAGAGAACAGGAGACTTCTTCATACAAGTATATGGTACAGCAGGCACATATCAGGAATATGAAATGTTTGGGTAACAAACACTTTAAGCCTAGTACACACATTGAGAAATTAGGATGAATGATCATATTTTTTTTTTTTTTTTTCATTATAGTCTCATATCAAAAATCAATAGGTTACTAAAATTATGAAAATTATGAAAAGTACACTTTAAGCAGTAATCATAACATTCCTAATGTATCCCCTGCCAAGTGGGTGAGGTTATCAGGTCCACTAGGAAAAGCACCAGTGTTGCATTGCACTTGGGTTAGAGAAGAAGTATGGCCCAATCTCTTCTGACCACACTTCTCCTGTGGGTCAACAGGTGAAAATAAAGGGAAAAAAATGGGGAAAAAAGAAAAATGTATGCAGCCACCACATCTAAGGATTTGATTTAGGTATACTTTAGAGCAGTGGTCCCCAACCTTTTTGGCACCGGGGACCGGCGGTTCTTTGTGGCCAATTTGTCAGAAAAAGGCTGGTGTTAGCACTTCAATCATCACAGCACCATGGTTAATATGGTGTCAGGATGATTAAAGCGCATTATTTTTATTATTATATTGTAATATAAAATTAAATAGTTCAACTCACCATAATGCAGAATCTGCCACCAGATGCAGCTTGCCATGGTGCCTATCACCAGATTGCCACTTTCCACATCGCCTGCCACCCGATGCAGATTGCCACATGCCACCCGATGCAGATTGCCACATGCCACCAGATGCAGATTGCCACCAGATGCAGATTGCCACAGTCACTTGCCACATGCCACCAGATGCAGATTGCCAAATGTCACCAAATGCAGATTGCCACAGTCACTTGTCACATGCCACCAGATGCAGATTGCCACATGCCACCAGATGCAGATTGCCACATGCCACCACATGCAGATTGCCACATGCCACCAGATGCAGATTGCCACATGCCACCACATGCAGATTGCCACATGCCACCACATGCAGATTGCCACAGTCACTTGCCACATGCCACCAGATGCAGATTGCACATGTCACTGTCTCCTGCCTCCTAGACGCAAATTGTCACTAAGCACAGAGGCAGTGCAGTGGAGTGGTGGGTTCCACGTGAGAGAAAACAGCGGTGATGCGGGGCGGACGGTGAGAGATGATGTCATCTCCCTGCTCCCAAGCTTCACCTCCAACAGTATACTGGCCGGGCTGTGTGGGCAGAACAGCGGTGATGCAGGTGGGCGGTGGGAGATGACGCCATCTCTCTGCTCGCTTGCTTCACCCTCAACAGTATACCGGCCGGGCTGTGTGGGCAGAAGTGCGGTGTTGGCAGTGATCTCTCTGCTCGCCCGGGGGTTGGAGACCCCTGCTTTAGAGGATAAGTTCACCTTTTAACAAAAAATAATGCACATTTTTTGCAGGTAAAAAAATGTGCATTTACTATTTTTGGTGATCAGCAGATCGCTGGTGCCATGCAGATCTCCTGCAGACTGTCAGTGTAAGCTCTGTGCCCCATACATCATATGGGCAGGCAGCTTTGGACAGGTAGACTCAATGAACTACCACAGCGCTCAAAAGCACTGTGATAGATCATTGAGAACTACAAGCCGACAACTGCAAAGGTTGTTGGTAGTTGTAATCCATTCATTCATAGATCACTGGCTGGCTGGGGCGAGCGGATCCCCGCACGGCAGCGTTTTCTTTAGATTGTGGCAGCGAGTGAGGGGAGAAGATTCATCACTCGCTGCCAAAAAAAAGATGAACTTATCCTTTAAAGGAGAAGTATGGCCAAAGCTACTTTGGCCATACTTCTCCTGTGGTTCACAGGAGTGCACTTCTACACTCCTGTTACCTAGATTTAGCTGACAGCAGGTTAAAGCCTGCCCTGGGCTGATGTCTCTGAGCTGGTCCAGGCTATGCAGGAATCCTGACAATAACGTCAGGATCCACCCAGATTCCTAACTGGCAGCTGGCTCAGCCTCTTATGCCCTGTACACACGGTCGGATTTTCCAATGGAAAATGTGTGATAGGACCTTGTTGTCGGAAATTCCGACCATGTGTGGGCTCCATCACACATTTTCCATCGGATTTTCCGACACACAAAGTTTGAGAGCTTGCTATAAAATTTTCCGACAACAAAATCCATTGTTGGAAATTCCGATCGTGTGTACACAAATCCGACGCACAAAGTGCCATGCATGCTCAGAATAAATTAAGAGACGAAAGCTATTGGCTACTGCACCGTTTATAGTCCCGACGTATATGTTTTACGTCCCCGCGTTTAGAACGATCGGATTTTCCGACAACTTTGTGTGACCGCGTGTATGCAAGACAAGTTTGAGCCAACATCCGTCGGAAAAAATCAATGGATTTTGTTGTCGGAATGTCCGATCAATGTCCGACCGTGTGTACGGGGCATTAGTGTGCTGCTGGGAGCCTGAGCCCCTCCACAACCTGGCGCTATAGTGACAGTCACCTCTTTGTGTTCAGAGCGGACCCGAGAACTGAGCGATCAGTGGTCTTTGATTGCTCAGTTCTCGGTAGAGCCATCAGATCTATGCTGCAGCTATCTAGGTATGTACATTTGTTTTTTCTACTTCCTGCACTTCTCTTTTAAATAGCACACGCTCCCATAGTGCAAAACTATTTTAAACAGTATGTTTAATCGTAAATTATATAACTGACCTTGGGGGATTGTGTCTTAACAATAGTAAAGTTTTACTTTGAAAATATTCAGATGTGGTAAGCAACTGAATTTTTTTTATTCATGGATTCTATTAGACAGTTAGCTACTGTATAAAGATTGTTTCCGTAACATCTCATTTACTATTTTCTTTTGCTTTCATATAGCCTGAAACAATGGTTGTCTCTGTCACATCTTGTGATGATTACCAGCACAAACTGGAATTACCTCCACCCAAAAAAGGTAGCATCATCTCAAGTTTCATACCGCTTCATACCCACAGTGTCAAAGGAACCCGGCATAGGAGATTCAGTTCTATAGAACCTACAAATACCTGTGCTACCCCTCCAGTTGCCAAGCAAAGGCCTAGTGTGACTATTAACACAGAGGACTTACCCCGATACCAACGAGCTGCCAAGCAGGAGCCACCTCATCGAGAAAGCGTCTCAAAATGGTATCCCAAACATGCCCTTAGTGTTCCAAATATTCCCCTGCGAAGTAAAACCCCAACCCGTAGTGTTGTCTCAGCTCCAGCCACCACCAAATCACACAGGATTCGTTGTAAGCTCATGTATGATGATCGTCAACTCTTTAACCTCACTAATCGTCAAACACGTCAGAGATATGTCACCAAGGATGGGAAGTGTAGGGTCAACCTTGGACGTATTAATGAAAAGAAGAGGTTTATATCAGATATTTTTACCACCATTGTGGATCTAAAATACCGCTGGTTCATTTTTGTATTCATGTTATGTTACATTGTCACCTGGGTTGCATTTGGACTTATTTATTTTTTGGACGTCTTCCTTAGAGATGACATGAATCACATTGGGGATCCTGAGTGGAAGCCTTGTATTGATAATGTTGACTCCTTCCTTTCTGCCTTACTTTTCTCTGTTGAAAGTCAAAGAACGATTGGCTATGGCACTAGAATGGTAACTGCCTATTGTCCAGAGGGTGTAATATTAATCATGGCTCAGTCAATCCTAGGGTCCATGATTGATGCACTCATGGTGGGCTGCATGTTTGTAAAGATTTCTCGGCCTAAAAAGAGAGCCGAGACTTTGATCTTCAGTAAGAAATGTGTGGTGTCGCACAGAGATGAAAAGTTATGCTTGATGTTCAGAATTGGAGATCTACGGGATAGTCACATGGTGGATGCCAAGATAAGAGCTAAACTTATCAAATCTAGGCAGACGAAGGAAGGTGAATTTATTCCACTGGAGCAATCGGAGATCAACCTGGGTTATGATACTGGAGAAGATCGTCTATTTCTGGTGGAACCTCAGATCATCTGTCACAACATAAATGATCACAGCCCTTTCTGGGAAATGTCTGCAGAGTCCTTGAAACGAGAGCAGTTTGAAATTATTGTAATATTAGAGGGCATTGTAGAAGCCACAGGTAAGAAAACATTTGAAACTGTATCTGTACAGCTAAAATGTCTAATTTAAAGAGTAACTTCACTTTCGTAGGGGAAAAAATTAGCAAATAAAGAAAAAAAAATATAGTGTATACAATTGCGACGGAAGTCATATTGTAATTGAATGTTATTAAAAATCACCTTTCCTTTTCAATCACTGCTGTAATTTTCTGAAAATTCAATGCAACATGGCTACCTGGAGGTGTTCTGTACACAGAATGTGTACAGAACTTCCCCCAGAAACATAATGTCCTGCTTGTGTGATTAGCTCACTGATTTTCCCAGAAGTCTGCACTAAGATACAAGTCAGATTTCCGGCATCCCCTGCAAAAAAAATGCCATTTTTGGTGGGGTACTCCCAGTAGGGACACATCTAAAGGGATGTAGGCCCAGCAGCTTTCCTCATTAGTGCTCTGCAGGTGCACAGCTGATTGATAATTATGAAACCACTCCCATTAAACCCATTCGGCACAGAGGCACAGAGGAACAAACTGTGATTTCTTCAGAATAACAAAAGGTAGGAATCTGCAACAAAGTTTGTTAAAATCCCTGCAATGTACATAGAAGACCCAGAGGGGAATGTTTTTTCTCAACAAAAGTGGAGTTACTCTTTAAGAGTTTGTTTATAAAAAAGTTTTGAACTTGAATCCGATTCCATTTTAAGTACCGTGTATGTTTTACCTAAATAAATTAACAATATTTAAAACACTTAAACAAAGCCCAGGCACCACTCAGCCATCCAACTACCGGTACTTCTGGGACAACTTTTTATCTGTTAGAAGTATACATATATATATATATTCCCTGTTCACCCTTTCCTTTGCTTTACTCTTTCCTCCCCTTGGAGGTCAGTTGCATAAGCAGTTGTTTAAAAAAAAATCTAATTAAACAAGCCTCAGAGTATCCAACCACTTCTTACAATTTTTCCAATTTTTTTAAGCAAACTCTATTTAAATTACAACTTTAGGATGGGCACAAAGCTCTCACCCCTCCTTGGACCCCCATTACCACATTTTTCAGTATACAGTACATACTATTTTTCAGCTACCTTTCCTAGTCCCTAGTCACATAAAGCTTGGAAACCGACTCACTCCTCCTAGATTTTCTTTGTTAATCTGGGAACTACACAGATGAGGAATGTGTTCTGTGATCATCAATTGTTATAAAGAGAAAGTACCCCCCAGTACTATGGGACTTTAAGGGCGAACTTTTGAAAACACGTTTTGAAATATTAAAAAAATTATTATTTTAAAAAACAATGGTGTAAAACAACACCATACATAAAACAGTACATATTATACATATAGTATTTTATGAATATAGTACTGGTATGTGCATGCTTTTTGGTTGTGATGTCCCATATTTTGACCCAACATCTGCCATGTTTTATCTTTAGACTCTAGACTCTGTTTTCCCTATTCCAGAGCATCTCCAACTATTATCTTCTTCATGCCCCTGAAGAAGGGATTCACCCTGAAATTCCCGAAACGCGTCGGGCCATAGGAGAAGTGCTTATCTCATACTATATGTATAAATGTACTGTTTTATGTATGGTGTTTGTTTGACACCATTTTTTTTTTAAATAATACATTTTTTCATGTTTCAAAACATTGTGTTTTCAAAAGTTCGCCTTAAAGTCCCATAGTACCGGGAGTACTTTCTCTTTATAACTTTAACCACTTAAGCCCCGGACCATTTGGCTGGCAAAAGACCAGAGCATTTTTTGTGATTCGGCACTGCGTCGCTTTAACTGACAATTGCGTGGTCGTGCAATGTGGCTTCCAAACAAAATTGACGTCCTTTTTTCCCCACAAATAGAGCTTTCTTTTGGTTGTATTTGATCACCTCTGCGTTTTTTATTTTTTGCGCTATAAACAAAAAAATAGCGAAAATTTTGAAAAAAACGCATTATTTTGTACTTTTTGCTATAATAAATATCCCCCAAAAATATATAAAAAAATTTTTTTTTTTTCCTCAGTATAGACCGATGGGTATTCTTCTACATATTTTTGGTAAAAAAAAAAACGCAATAAGCGTTTATTGATTGGTTTGCGAAAGCGTCTACAAAATAGGGGATAGTTTTATGGCATTTTTATTAATAATTTTTTTTTTACTAGTAATGGCGGCGATCAGCGATATCATGACTGCGACATTATGGCAGACAGATCAGACATTTTGGTGCTATTTTGGGACCATTTACATTTATACAGCGATCAGTGCTATAAAAATGCATTGATTAATGTGTAAATGTGACTGGCAGTGAAGGGGTTAACCACTAGGGGGTGCTGTATGGGGTTAAGTGTGTCCTAGGGATTGATTCTAACTGTGGTGGGGAGGGGCTATGTGTGACACGACACTGATCACCGCTCCCAATTACAGGGAGCTGTGATCAGTGTCATTGTCACAAGGCACAATAGGGAAATGCTGATTTACATCAGCATTTCCCCGTTCTTCCTCCCCGTGAGACGATTGCGGGTATCCCTGCGGACATTGAGTCCGCGGGACCCGTGATCACACTCACGGAGGTTGTGGCGGGCGTGCACGCCCGCAAACCGCTTCTTACAGGGCAAGGTACAGGTACGTTAATCTGCCTGTACATGCCCTTCTGCCGACGTATATCGGCGTGAGCCGGTCGGCAAGCGGTTAATATATTGGGATGGCAATATATTAACAACAAATAAAAATGGAGTTTTGTTTACTCTCCATAGTGGTTCTCCTCCTATAATGTGATCATCAATTGAGTGTTTGTGAATAAACCATATCTATGGTCAAAATGTATAATCATATATTAACCACTTGAGCCCCGGACCATTATGCTGCCTAAGGACCAGAGGTCTTTTTCCAATTTGGCACTGCGTCGCTTTAACTGCTAATTGCGCGGTCATGCAATGCTGTACCCAAACGAAATTTGCGTCCTTTTCTTCCCACAAATAGAGCTTTCTTTTGATGGTATTTGATCACCTCTGCAGTTTTTATTTTTTGCGCTATAAACGGAAAAAGACCGAAAATTTTGAAAAAAAATGATATTTTCTACTTTTTGTTTTTAAAAAAATCCAATAAACTAAATTTTAGTCATACATTTAGGCCAAAATGTATTTGGCCACATGTCTTTGGTAAAAAAAATGTCAATAAGCATATATTTATTGGTTTGCGCAAAAGTTATAGCGTCTACAAACTAGGGTACATTTTCTGTAATTTACACAGCTTTTAGTTTATGACTGCCTATGTCATTTCTTGAGGTGCTAAAATGGCAGGGCAGTACACAACCTCCCCAAATGACCCCATTTTGGAAAGTAGACACCCCAAGGAAATTGCTGAGAGGCATGTTGAACCCATTGAATATTTATTTTTTTTGTCCCAAGTGATTGAATAATGACAAAAAAAAAAAAAAATATTTACAAAAAGTTGTCACTAAATGATATATTGCTCACACAGGCCATGGGCCTATGTGGAATTGCACCCCAAAATACATTTAGCTGCTTCTCCTGAGTATGGGGATACCACATGTGTGGGACTTTTTGGGAGCTTAGCCGCGTACGGGGCCCCGAAAACCAAGCACCGCCTTCAGGATTTCTAAGGGTGTAAATTTTTGATTTCACTCTTCACTGCCTATCACAGTTTCGGAGGCCATGGAATGCCCAGGTGGCACAAAACCCCCCCAAATGACCCCATTTTGGAAAGTAGACACCCCAAGCTATTTGCTGAGAGGCATATTGAGTCCATTGAATATTTTATATTTTGACACAAGTTGCGGGAAAGTGACACTTTTTTTTTTTTTGCACAAAGTTGTCACTAAATGATATATTGCTCACACAGGCCATGGGCATATGTGGAATTGCACCCAAAATACATTTATCTGCTTCTCCTGAGTATGGGGATACCACATGTGTGGGACTTTTTGGGAGCCTAGCCGCGTACGGGACCCCGAAAACCAAGCACCGCCTTCAGGATTTCTAAGGGTGAAAATTTTTGATTTCACTCTTCACTGCCTATCACAGTTTCGGAGGCCATGGAATGCCCAGGTGGCACAACCCCCCCCCCCCCCAAATGACCCCATTTTGGAAAGTAGACACCCCAAGCTATTTGCTGAGAGGCATGGTGAGTATTTTGCAGCTCTCATTTGTTTTTGAAAATGAAGAAAGACAAGAAAAAACTTTTTTTTTTTTCTTTTTTCAATTTTCAAAACTTTGTGACAAAAAGTGAGGTCTGCAAAATACTCACTATACCTCTCAGCAAATAGCTTTGGGTGTCTACTTTCCAAAATGGGGTCATTTGGGGGGGTTTTGTGCCACCTGGGCTTTCCATGGCCTCCGAAACTGTGATAGGCAGTGAAGAGTGAAATCAAAAATTCACGCCCTTAGAAAGCCTGAAGGCGGTGCTTGGTTTTCGGGGTCCCGTACGCGGCTAGGCTCCCAAAAAGTCTCACACATGTGGTATCCCCGTACTCAGGAGAAGCAGCAGAATGTATTTTGGGGTGTAATTTCACATATTCCCATGGCATGTTTGAGCAATATATCATTTAGTGACAACTTTGTGCAAAAAAAAAAAAAAAAATTTGTCTCTTTCCCGCAACTTGTGTCGCAATATAAAATATTCCATGGACTCGACATGCCTCTCAGCAAATAGCTTGGGGTGTCTACTTTCCAAAATGGGGTCATTTGGGGGGGTTTTAAACTGTCCTGGCATTTTATGCACAACATTTAGAAGCTTATGTCACACATCACCCACTCTTCTAACCACTTGAAGACAAAGCCCTTTCTGACACTCATTGTTTACATGAAAAAGTTATTTTTTTTTTACAAAAAAATTACTTTGAACCCCCAAACATTATATATTTTTTTAAAGCAAATGCCCTACAGATTAAAATGGTGGGTGTTTCATTTTTTTTTTTTCACACAGTATTTGCGCAGCGATTTTTCAAACGCATTTTTTGGGGAAAAAACACACTTTTTTAAATTTTAATGCACTAAAACACACTATATTGCCCAAATGTTTGATGAAATAAAAAAGATGATCTTAGGCCGAGTACATGGATACCAAACATGACATGCTTTAAAATTGCGCACAAACGTGCAGTGGCAACAAAATAAATACATTTTTAAAAGCATTTAAAAGCCTTTACAGGTTACCACTTTAGATTTACAGAGGAGGTCTACTGCAAAAATTACTGCCCTCGATCTGACCTTCGCGGCGATACCTCACATGCATGGTGCAATTGCTGTTTACGTTTGACGTCAGACCGCCGCTTGCGTTCGCCTTAGCGCGAGAGCAGGGGGCGACAGGGGTGCTTTTTTTTTTTAATCATTTAAACTGTTCCTTTCATTTTTTTTTTTTTTTAATCATTTTTATTGTTATCTCGGGGAATGTAAATATCCCCTATGATAGCAATAGGTAGTGACAGGTACTCTTTTTTGAAAACATTGGGGTCTATTAGACCCTAGATCTCTCCTCTGCCCTCAAAGCATCTGATGACACCAAGATCGGTGTGATAAAATGCTTCCCCAATTTCCCAATGGCGCTATTTACATCCGGCGAAATCTAAGTCATAAAATGCTCGTAGCTTCCGGTTTCTTAGGCCATAGAGATGTTTGGAGCCACTCTGGTCTCTGATCAGCTCTATGGTCAGCTGGCTGAATCACCGGCTGCATTCTCAGGTTCCCTGTTGAGACAGGAGAGCCAGAGAAAAACACGGAAGACGGTGGGGGGGGCTTTCCCTCCCACGGCTTGTAAAAGCAGTCTAGAGGCTAATTAGCCACTAGGATTGCTTTTACATGAAAGCCGACCGCTGGCTGAAAAGAATGATACCAAGATGATACCTAAACCTGCAGGCATCATTCTGGTATAACCATTCAAAGTCGTGAATGGCGTACCTGAAGACAAAAAAATGGTTAACAATAAAGCACAGTAAACGGTAAAGTATAAAAAATTGCATACCTGAAAAGCAAACATGATAAAACATAATAACAATAAAACATTGCAGAATAGAATACAGTAAAAAAGAGCAGTCACGTCACCAAGTGTTACTGCAGTGCTGGTTTGACTACGACCGGGGTGTACTAGGCCGCTGGCGCTTGCCAGTTCAATAAAAAGCTACAAAAAAAACTGTTAGCGATCGCAGGGATCAGGCCTGACTCTGCGAATGCTGCAGTTATGCGTTAAGTGTTTTGTAAGTGACAGTGATTGATCGATACTGCACTTGGGTGGGCTGGGCCGGGCGGAGGGGCAAAACACAGGTGCTAGCAGGTATCTGGGCTGATCCCGCTAACACTGCGTTTTTGGGAACCCTAAACTGCTGGGGACGCTAGTATAGATCTGATCGGATCAGATATTGATCCGTTCAGATACTATACGACTAAGGGAGGTGTACGGTGCGTGCGTGGGTGTTAGCGGTACTGGCGCTAATCTGACGCTGCTTGGGGCTGGTGCTTGCCAGTTCACCAAAATACTACCAAAAAAACTGTTAGCGATCGCAGGGATCAGGCCTGACTCTGCGAACGCTGCAGTTATGCATTTAGTGTTTTGTAAGTGTCAGTGATCGATCGATACTGCACTTGGGTGGGCTGGGCTGGGCCGGGCGGAGGGGCAAAACGCAGGTGCTAGCAGGTATCTGGGCTGATCCCGCTAACACTGTGTTTTTGGGAACCCTAAACTGCTGGGGACGCTAGTATAGATCTGATCGGATCAGATATTGATCCGTTCAGATACTATACCACTAAGGGAGGCGTATGCTGCGTGCGTGGGTGTTAGCGGTACTGGCGCTAATCTGACGCTGCCTGGGGCGACGCATATCACCGCCGGGCGATCAGGGGGCTAAACCTTTATTCGGTAATAAACGGCGGGTGCCCTGACACTATAAAAAATAAACAAACTAACCAGCGTCACCCGTAACGGTTATACGGTGATCAGTGGTGAAAGGGTTAACTAGGGGGCAATCAAGGGGTTAAAACATTTATTCGGTAGTATATGGGGGTCCCTGTCGCTATAAAACGCTGACGGCGAACCTAAATATTTAGGTCCCTAACTAGGGTCACCAGCGACACTAATACAGCGATCATAAAAATGATCGCTTAGCGACACTGGTGACAGGGGGTGATCAAGGGGTTAAAACTTTATTAGGGGGGGTTAGGGGGGTATCCTAGACCTACAGGGGGGTAATACTAACTGTCCCAACACTGTAACTGTCACAAACTGACACCAATGCAGTAATCAGAAAAAAAAAAAAAAACTGCTGGTGTCAGTTTGTGACAGGGGGGGGGGGGTGATTGGGGGGGGGATCGGGGGCGATCGGGGGGGGGGATCGGGGTGTTTTGTGTGCCTGGCATGTTCTACTGTGTGTGTGTAGTGTTGTGCACTCACATACCTGTCTTCTCTCCTCGGGCCGGAACGGAAATTACCGAGCCGAGGAGAGATGACATCATTTCCTTTGCTGCTGTTTAGCATACAGCAGCAAAGGAATGATGTGATTCTCCAGCGGCGATCGCGAGAGGGGGGCCACGAACGGATGGCCTCCCCCTCACCTCTGATCGCCGCTGGACAAAAGACGACCGCCTCGGGCACCGGGGGGGGGGTCCGATCGGACCCCCCACCTGCGGAAGGCAAATCACGTATATGTACGTGATTTTGCCTGTCCGTGCCACCTTGCCGACGTAAATCGGCGTGAGGCGGTCGTCAAGTGGTTAACCACTTAAGCTCCGGAAGGTTTTACCCCCTTCCTGACCAGGCCATTTTTGCGGTACGGCACTGCGTTGGTTTAACTGACAATTGCGTGGTCATGCAACACTGTACCCAAATAAAATTAATGTCCTTTTTTTCCCACAAATAGAGCTTTCTTTTGGTGGTATTTAATCACCTCTGTGGTTTATATTCTTTGAGCTATAAACAAATAGAGCGACAATTTTGAAAAAAAAATAACAATGTTTTACTTTCTGCTATAAAACATATCCAATAAAAAAAAAAAAAATAAAAAAAAAATCAATTTAGGCCAATATGTATTCTGCTACATGTTTTTGGTAAAAAAAAAAAATCCCCAATAAGCGTATATTGATTGGTTTGCGCAAAAGTTGTAACATCTACAAAACTATGGGATATATTTATGCATTTTTTATTTATTACATTTTTTTACTAGTAATGGCAGCGATCAGCAATTTTTAGTGGGACTGCGACATTGCAGCGGACAAACCTGACACTAAGTGACACTTTTTGGTGACCAGTGACACCAATACAGTGATCAGTGCTAAATAAAATGCACTGTCACTGTACTAATGCCACTGGCAGGGAAGTGGTTAACATCAGGGGCGATAAAAGGGTTAAATGTGTTCGCTGGGAGTGCTTTCTTACTGTGTGGGGGATGGTTGCACTGTAGGAAGACAGAGATCTGTGTTCCTGCTTAGCAGAAACACAAGATCTCCATCTTCCTTACTAGCAGAACAGCAATCTGCCTTGTTCACATAGGCAGACCGCCATTCTGCCTCTTTCCAAACATTCGATGGGTTTCCGGTGGACCCACTGATTGGCTCCTGCTGTGCCCAGAGCCCTTGAAAAAAATCATGTACAGGTACGGAATTTTGCGCTTAAGGGCTGCCTTGCGGCAGTAAATGTAAGTGGGGCGGTCCTTAAGTGGTTAACTGCCATTCATTTCCATTCATTTCCATTGAATTTCAATGATTTCTAGCTTACTCCTATTAATTTGAAGGATTTTGACGTTTGTAAACTTACTTTGTGAAAGTCCTCACATATTTACTTCCTTGAATTCTGTGACATTTAGTCACTATGCCCTGTGAGTAGGCACTGCAGTTGTCACACAGTTCACAGAGCCTGCCTTTTGAACTACAGAGGTGCTAAGAGGAGGAGTTTCAGGAGGTGGAGTCAGTACAGGAATCACTGCTTGAAGGCAGCAAGGTACCTTGGGATATGTAATCCTTAGAAACTGAAAGTAAACAGCAGAGGAAAAGCTGCAAAGCATGCAGAGAATACAGAATGTTGTGGAAAGAGATGACCAGGAGACAGACAGCACTCACAATCTGAAAGGAACGAAAGTGTATGCTGTGACCACAGATTTCCTTTCAGTAAATGGAATTTTGGGCCTGGAATCTCAATTGCCTTTGGAAGTTCTTAGTAAAGCATTAATTTAGCTCTTAAATGAAACATGCTGGGACAATTATGGCAGTTGCCTTTGCTGACCTCCTTTATCTGCTGCATAGCTGTCTCTGGCTTTTATACTTATTGAGTCATTGACCTGGAACAAGTATATAGTGAGAAAACTCCTGATAATAATACTTATTATAAATCAGTGGCCCAAAAATACTGAGGCTTTAATCTCAACATGACTGCCAGGCAATTAACATTTTCAGGAGGTCCGCTCTGGATTTCTACATCTTTTTGTAGTACTTACCTCCCGGTGATGCATAGATTCCTGGTTCCGGATGGCACTTTCCAGCAATGCCACACCCTCTGACACACCAAGACTAATGAAGACAAATGTATACACACCCAATGAGGCAACAAAAATGGCAACAGCAGTTAACAGAAAGTTAAACAAATTTGTATAATACGACAATAACAATGCGTGAGTCAAGTACAGTATTTTCAGACCCAAACCTCTTCACGTGCCTGAACCCTGACTGTAGGGGAACCCTTAACACAGGTGATTCTCATTTGCAGGCTAAGAGTCTTGGAACCTTTCTATAACCCCTTCCACTGACCAGTGTGGTACAAGACGTCAGCTAGCGTTGGGGCCCAAAGTCCTGCATTGTAGCACTCAAATAAATTTGTATTTCAACAGTAAAGGGTCTAAATCCCCAAACAAAATCCCAAATATTGGTGACACCATTATAAGGTGTTCCCTTTAAGAGGCAGTTGTAACCTGTGGCCTCTCATCACTATGCAGTCCGCTGTGAATCCTCTTCCCTTTCTCTGATATCCGGAACCCTGGTCACTCAAGGGCTGCCTCCAACGAAATCTGTGGTGTCGACAGTAATGCTGGACTTTGTAGCAATGATCTCTTATGAACCAGTGGCACCCCTCTCCACCAGCTCGCTTCAGGTGTGTACAATTGTGTCAGTAGTGTTTTATTCCTATATAGTTAAAGCAAATGACTTGACTTACTGGCTTCTCAGAATAAACAGCTACAGAGGTCAAAGAGGGATCAGAACTTGGAACACTCTCTAGGAGATGCAGTGATTTTGATAGCAAGTAGAGTCATCATTTCCATTACTTGTGACATTTGTGACTTCAGGATTGCCATTTCCAAATTTTCACACACCAACCCAATTCTGGTCATGACTCTTTTGGCCTCAAACAGGGCTTTTCCTTCTCACTACCTTAAGGTAGAACTATGGACAATACTTTTTTTCATTTTAATGAAGGAAGGGTTATAACCCTTGTCAGTTTTTTTTGCCATCTGTGTTCCTTTGGGGAGATTTAGCTTCACCTCCTGTCCCATAGCCAAAATGGGAATTGAGAGGAAATCCTTGCAAATTAAGTGAATCACTTGGAGACCCTCAGGTCACCAGAACTAGTGCCCCATTTGAAGATTTCCCCTCTACTTTTCTAGGAACAACCCAAAATGTGTGATTTACTTCCACTTTTAATGATGATGGTAAATGTACAAACAGGAATTCAAATCCATTTCCACTTGGTCCAAAACTAAAAAAAAGTTTCGCCTTTAGTTATACTTTAGGATGTCTCCTGGATCTAGATTGGATCAGAATGTAGGCCACCTCTATGGATCTGCTTCATTCAGGTTTGATCCATGCCCGCAGGCTCCATTTCTTTCTTTAGAGCAATTTGGTACAGCATCTTGTTCAGTTGTCTGATACACTCATACATTCAATCACTTTAATGGTAAAACATGCTCAAACTGATAAATCAGGTCAGAAGCGTTCTCTATTCACCCAAGTTTCTCTTGTAGCATGTTAAGGTAGTCATAAGCCGTACAAGTCTGAAGACTGAACTTAACATTTCTGATTAAATTCTCTGCAGCATCTTCTATTAAGCTCTTGGTGATTTGCTTTTTTTTTTTTTTTTTTTTTTTGAGCTTCTAAAATGTCCCATTCTTCCAGTCTGTTCCATCCAGCTCTCATACTATTCTTATCCAGTGGGCACTGGCTGTGTCTCAGAGAAGATTCTTAGCATTCTGTAGCCTGCACCTCAATGACAGTACTAGCCTAATTACACCTGGTCATGAAATCTCCCAAAGCATTAGAACAAGAACTTGGTCTATATGGTGGCTGAATTTGCTCATACAGATGCCCTTTCTGTCAATGTTGCCTGACTTGTGCTCTCTGCATTGGTGTCTGGCATTCTCAGTTGGACTAAACCAACCACAATGCCGTTGGTCAACTATAGACTAGCCCTTTGGAAACAGGTTGGTATTCCTCTCATCCACTCTATCAGTGTGTAGGTGCAGGAGTTTACCTGATCTGCTTTGAAATCCAACACAAAAAAACATTGTTCTGGAGGATGATGGCCTTTCCTCCAGAACAATGTTTTTTTGTGTTTCTTTGTCTGATGGATTTGTTCTTATTCCCAAGTGACTCCAGGGACATCCAGAACTACAGACAAGATTGGCGATTTTGCTCTTGGTACCACTTGGCAGCAATACAAAAATATAACAAGTATTTTTGGTCCAAAACCCCTCAGGGTACCTGAACCCTGATTCTAGGGGTGCCCTAAATACAGGTGATACTCATTTAGAGGCTAAAAGTTTTAGAGACAAATATATTTTTATTGTACATGTCAATGAAATAACAGCAGAGGGATACTCTCTTAGCCAACAATACAAGCTGAATATTGATGACAAATGTAACAGTATTATTTGTAACATACACTTAAAGTGGTTGAAAAACCCCTTACAACCATTATTATTATTATATATTATTATAGGCTTACCTGTAGCTACCGTGGTTATCTCCTAAACCTGCACGGTTTAGGAGATATCCCCAGTATCGACGTCATTGGCACATGCGCACTGAAGCAACAGCTCGTTTGTGCCATTGCTTCAGCACAAACGAGCGGCTCCCGCGCATGGAAGTGACGTTATTGCGGCTCCGGCCAATAACAGCGCCTGAGTCCGCGATACCCGGAAGTAACTCCGGAAAACATGTCGACGGCCAAAGCAGTGTGCCGGGACCACTGCGGTGACTACGGTAAGTATATCATAATGAGCAAGTATGCTCACTATGCATACTAACTTATTATGCCTTTGTCTTGAAGGTTTTTTTTTGTTTTTTTTTTCTCCCCGTGGGTTTACAACCACTTTAAGGGTAGATAAATCAGGCATAGGAAAACATGAACATATAATAAAAAACAACAAGACAAAAAGAGTAAGCTCTAGAGAATAAAGGAGGAGATGAAGAGAAGCGTGTAAAAAAAAAGACTAAGGGGGAGAAGAAGGGGTTAGGCCCTGAAGAGTTTGTGGAGAAGAAGGGAATGGGGACTTGAGCAAACATTGTGTACCAAATTGTAGAGAGATGATCAGGGTGCAGTGCTGGACTGGTCATTGGGTGATAACATGCGTTACAGGGTATCTGAGGTGGAAAAGTCAAGCCAGATGAACCATAAAACCTTATATTTCTCCAATGTATCATTATCTAAAGCCAGCATCTCTTCCATACACATAATATCGTTTACAGTAGAAACCCATAAGGATAAAAGAGGGGTAACAGCTGTTTTCCAAAACAAAGAGATCAATTGTCTGGCAGCTGACAAGAAAAAACTTAGCAGCCTCCATTTCTGTGATGCCACCGAGCCCAGGAGCATAGACAGGAGTGCAATTTCTGGAGTGGGTATCAAGGACTCATCATAGAGGTTACTGTATATGGAGAAAATCTGAGACCAAAAAGGTTGAATCCGAGTGCACTCCCACCAGCTGCAGAGATATGTGCCCTCAGCCGAGCCGCACTGCCAACAGGTGGGCGGTACTGATGGGATTATCTTATGCAGGGAGTGAGAGTCCCTGTACTACCAGGAGAGGAGTTTGAAGTTTTTTTTCTTGCACGTAACAAGATACTGTGGGTTTATGCATAAAATGAAACAAAGTTTGCCAATCAGCAGTCATGAGCGCTCTCCTCAGATCCGCGGACCACATCCTGGTGTATGTTGGAAGTTGGTTATGTAGCAATTCATGTAGTAGTTTATAGATTGAACAAAGTAAATGTCTGGGTATCTCAGAGAGAGAGCACAGCTGTTCATACTCAGTCAGAGGTCTATGGGTTTGAGAGGAGGTAAACAGATTGGTGCAAAAAGAAGATAAGTGGAGGACAGTATAAATATTCCCTTGGCCTACAGAAATGACAGATTTGCCTGAACTATCGTGAATAAAGGAGTGTGCCACCGGCCAGCATGAGAGTGTGAATGGGCCAAACATGGAGGAGCCCATTCCCTGAGGCAATGCAGGGTTGTCAAATAATGTGGTATTAGGGGAAGAGGCTAAAAATGTTAGAGTCATTCTATACCCCTCACACTGACCAGTAACACACAAGCCCAAAGTCCTGCATTGGAATGCTCAAATAAATTTGTATTGCAACAATAAAGGGTGAAAATCTGCTTACTAAATCCTGAATTAGGGTGGTGCTGTCCCTTTGAAAAGAGGGTAACGTAATTGTGGCCAGTGGCCTCTCACTACTATGCAGTCCTCTGCAAAGCCTCCTCTCTTTCTCTGGTGTTCAGAATCCTGGACAATCAAGGGCCTCCTCCTCCGTATGGGACTTTCCAAGCCCAGGCTTCTGCATCCCTTTTCTCCTCTTGGCCACACACCATCCTCCTGGGACTTGTAGTCCCATATACAGTCCCATATACAGTCAGGTCCATAAATATTGGGACATCGACACAATTCTAATCTTTTTGGCTCTGTACACCACCACCATGGATTTAAAATGAAACAAACAAGATGTGCTTTATCTGCAGACTTTCTGCTTTAATTTCAAGGTATTTACATCCAAATCAGGTGAACGGTGTAGGAATTATAACAGTTTGTATATGTACCTCCCACTTTTTAAGGGACAAAAGTAATGGGACAGATTAACAATCATCTATCAAACTTTCACTTTTTAATACTTGGTTGCAAATCCTTTGCAGTCAATTACAGCCTGAAGTCTGGAACGCAGAGAAATCACCAGACGCTGGGTTTAATCCCTGGTGATGCTCTGCCCGGTCTTTGCTGCAACTGTCTTCAGTTCCTGCTTGTTCTTGGGGCATTTTCCCTTCAGTTGTGTCTTCAGCAAGTGAAATGCATGCTCCATCGGATTCAGGTCAGGTGATTGACTTGGCCATTGCATAACATTCCACTTCTTTCCCTTAAAAAACTCTTTGGTTGCTTTCGCAGTATGCTTTGGGTCATTGTCCTTCTGCACTGTGAAGCGCCATCCAATGAGTTCTGAAGCATTTTGCTGAATATGAGCAGATAATATTGCCCGAAACACTTCAGAATTCATCCTGCTGCTTTTGTCAGCAGTGACATCATCAATAAATACAAGAGAACCAGTTCCATTGGCAGTCATACATGCCCACGTCATGACGCTACCACCACCATGCTTCACTGATGAGGTTGTATGCTTTGGATCATGAGCAGTTCCTTTCCTTCTCCATACTCTTCTCTTCCCATCACTCTGGTACAAGTTGATCTTGGTCTCATCTGTCCATAGGATGTTGTTCCAGAACTGTGAAGGCTTTTTTAGATGTTGTTTGGCAAACTCTAATCTGGCCTTCGTGTTTTTTAGGCTCTCCATTGGTTTACATCTTGTGGTAAACCCTCTGTATTCACTCTGGTGAAGTCTTCTCTTGATTGTTGACTTTGATACACATACACCTACCTCCTGGAGAGTGTTCTTGATGTGGCCAACTGTTGTGAAGGGTGTTTTCTTCACCAGGGAAAGAATTCTTCAGTCATCCACCACAGTTGTTTTCCGTGGTCTTCCGGGTCTTTTGGTGTTGCTGAGCTCACCGGTGCGTTTTTTTTAAGGATGTTCCAAACAGTTGATTTGGCCACATCTAATGTTTTTGCTATCTCTCTGATGGGTTTGTTTTGTTTTTTCAGCCTAATGATGGCTTGCTTCACTGATAGTGACAGCTCTTTGGATCTCATGTTGAGAGTTGACAGCAACAGATTTCAAATGCAAATAGCACACTTGAAATGAACTCTGGACCTTTTATCTGCTCCTTGTAAATGGGATAATGAGGGAATAACACACACCTGGCCATAGAACAGCTGAGCAGCCAATTGTCCCATTACTTTTGGTCCCTTAAAAAGTGGGAGGCACATAAACAAACTGTTGTAATTCCTACGCCGTTCACCTGATTTGGATGTAAATACACTCAAATTAAAGCTGAAAGTCTGCAGTTAAAGCACATCTTGTTCGTTTCATTTCAAATCCATCGTGGTGCTGTATAGAGCCAAAAAGATTAGAATTGTGTCGATGTCCCAATATTTATGGACCTGACTGTAATTCTCCTTTTAACAGAGGCTGTCTCCTATGGACTACATCTCTCACAGTTTAATGCAACTCCCAGCAGTCCTTCCCTGCTCATGGGCCTGCTTTCTCTCTTCCCAGGCTGCACTGCAGCCAATCTCAGTGTCTCTCTATCCCGGGCAGTGGGTGGACTCTCTCTTGGCTATGGATGCAAAAACAGCCCGTCATGGCCTCTGGCCAGCTCTCTCTGGCCTCTTTGAAGCTGCTCCATACACTGGCAGATGAAGAGAGGTGAGAGCTACAATGTGTGGGTGGCTGTAAGAGCTGTCACAACTTTGTCCATGCGGCTCTGGCAACTGAAGCGCTGGATCATGGCCATATTTATTTTTGATGTTCCATTAAATAGTACTGCCTTTCCTTTCCAGCATTTATCCCTTGTGTTTAAACGGCATGTAAAAAGGATGACTTAAAGTAGAACTATAGGCAAAACTTTTTTTTTAATTTTGGATAGAGCAAGGGAGGGTTATAACCCCTGTCAGTACCCTGCCATCTGTGTCCCATTGCAGAGATTTCCCTTCACATCCTGTCCCATAACCAAACAGGAAGTGACTGGAAATTCCTGAAAATTAAGGAAATTCCTTGGGGACCCCCAGGTCACCAGAACTAATGTACCCATTGGAAACTTTCCCATATATTACTCTTCTGGGGACAACCCAAAATTTGGGATTTTTTTTTACTTTCACTTTTTACATTCAGGAAAAATAGAGAGGCTGAATCTCCTTAACCACTTCAGCCCCGGAAGGATTTACCCCCTTCCTGACCAGAGCACTTTTTACAATTTGGCACTGCGTCACTTTAACTGCTAATTGCGCAGTCATGCAATGCTGTACCCAAACAAAATTTGCGTCCTTTTCTTCCCACAAATAGAGCTTTCTTTTGATGGTATTTGATCACCTCTGCAGTTTTTATTTTTTGCGCTATAAATGGAAAAAGACCGAAAATTTTGAAAAAAAATGATATTTTCTACTTTTTGTTATAAAAAAAATCCAATAAACTCAATTTTAGTCATACATTTAGGCCAAAATGTATTCGGCCACATGTCTTTGGTAAAAAAAAGTCAATAAGCGTATATTTATCGGTTTTCGCAAAAGTTATAGCTTCTACAAACTAGGGTACATTTTCTGGAATTTACACAGCTTTTAGTTTATGACTGCCTATGTCATTTCTTGAGGTGCTAAAATGGCAGGGCGGTACAACCCCCCCCCCCAAATGGTCCCATTTTGGAAAGTAGACACCCCAGGGAAATTGCTGAGAGGCATGTTAAGCCCATTGAATATTAATTTTTTTTGTCCCAAGTGATTGAATAATGACAAAAAAAAAAAAAAATTACAAAAAGTTGTCACTAAATGATATATTGCTCACGCAGGCCATGGGCATATGTGGAATTGCACCCCAAAATATATTCAGCTGCTTCTCCTGAGTACGGGGATACCACATGTGTGGGACTTTTTGGGAGCCTAGCCGCGTACGGGGCCCCGAAAACCAATCAGGATTTCTAAGGGCGTAAATTTTTGATTTTACTCCTCACTACCTATCACAGTTTTGAAGGCCATAAAATGCCCAGATGGCACAAACCCCCCCCCCAAATGACCCCATTTTGGAAAGTAGACACCCCAAGCTATTTGGTTTGAGGCATGTTGAGTCCATTGAATATTTTATATTTTGACACAAGTTGCGGGAAAGTGACAATTTTTTTTTTTTTTTTTTGCACAAAGCTGTCACTAAATGATATATTGCTCACACAGGCCATGGGCATATGTGGAATTGCACCCCAAAATACGTTTAGCTGCTTCTTCTGAGTATGGGGATACCACATGTGTGGGACTTTTTGGGAGCCTAGTCGCGTACGGGGCCCCGAAAACCAATCACCGCCTTCAGGATTTCTAAGGGCGTAAATTTTTGATTTTACTCCTCACTACCTATCACAGTTTTGAAGGCCATAAAATGCCCAGATGGCACAAACCCCCCCCCAAATGAGCCCATTTTGGAAAGTAGACACCCCAAGCTATTTGCTTTGAGGCATGTTGAGTCCATTGAATATTTTATATTTTGACACAAGTTGCGGGAAAGTGACAATTTTTTTTTTTTTTTTTTGCACAAAGCTGTCACTAAATGATATATTGCTCACACAGGCCATGGGCATATGTGGAATTGCACCCCAAAATACGTTTAGCTGCTTCTCCTGAGTATGGGGATACCACATGTGTGGGACTTTTTGGGAGCCTAGTCGCGTACAGGGCCCCGAAAACCAATCACCGCCTTCAGGATTTCTAAGGGTGTAAATTTTTGATTTCACTCTTCACTGCCTATCACAGTTTCGGAGGCCATGGAATGCCCAGGTGGCACAACCCCCCCCCCCCAAATGAGCCCATTTTGGAAAGTAGACACCCCAAGCTATTTGCTGAGAGGCATGGTGAGTATTTTGCAGCTCTCATTTGTTTTTGAAAATGAAGAAAGACAAGAAAAAAATATTTTTTTTTCTTTTTTCAATTTTCAAAACTTTGTGACAAAAAGTGAGGTCTGCAAAATACTCACTATACCTCTCAGCAAATAGCTTGGGGTGTCTACTTTCCAAAATGGGCTCATTTGGGGGGGGGGTTGTGCCACCTGGGCATTCCATGGCCTCCGAAACTGTGATAGGCAGTGAAGAGTGAAATAAAAAATTTACGCCCTTAGAAAGCCTGAAGGCGGTGCTTGGTTTGCGGGGGGTCCCGTACGCGGCTAGGCTCCCAAAAAGTCTCACACATGTGGTATCCCCGTACTCAGGAGAAGCAACAGAATGTATTTTGGGGTGTAATTTCACATATTCCCATGGCATGTTTGAGCAATATATCATTTAGTGACAACTTTGTGCAAAAAAAAAAAATGGACCCGACATGCCTCTCAGCAAATAGCTTGGGGTGTCTACTTTCCAAAATGGGGTCATTTGGGGGGGTTTTGAACTGTCCTGGCATTTTATGCACAAGATTTAGAAGCTTATGTCACACATTACCCACTCTTCTAACCACTTGAAGACAAAGCCCTTTCTGACACTTTTTGTTTACATGAAAAAAATGTTTTTTTTTTGCAAGATAATTACTTTGAACCCCCAAACATTATATATTTTTTTAAAGCAAATGCCCTACAGATTAAAATGGTGGGTGTTTCATTTTTTTTTCACACAGTATTTGCGTAGCGATTTTTCAAACGCATTTTTTGGGAAAAAACACACTTTTTTAAATTTTAATGCACTAAAACACACTATATTGCCCAAATGTTTGATGAAATAAAAAAGATGATCTTAGGCCGAGTACATGGATACCAAACATGACATGCTTTAAAAATTGCGCACAAACGTGCAGTGGCAACAAAATAAATACATTTTTAAAAGCCTTTAAAAGCCTTTACAGGTTACCACTTTAGATTTACAGAGGAGGTCTACTGCTAAAATTACTGCCCTCGATCTGACCTTCGCGGTGATACCTCACATGCATGGTGCAATTGCTATTTACATTTGACGCCAGACCGACGCTTGCGTTCGCCTTAGCGCGAGAGCAGGGAGGGACAGGGGTGCTTTTTTTTTTCTTTATTATTTTTTTGCTTTTTTATCTTATTTTTAAACTGTTCCTTTTCGTTTTTTTTTTTTTAAATCATTTTTATTGTTATCTCAGGGAATGTAAATATCCCCTATGATAGCAATAGGTAGTGACAGGTTCTTTTTTTTTTTAAAATTGGGGTCTATTAGACCCTAGATCTCTCCTCTGCCCTCAAAGTATCTGACCACACCAAGATCGGTGTGATAAAATGCTTTCCCAATTTCCCAATGGTGCTGTTTACATACGGCGAAATCTAAGTCATAAAATGATCGAAGCTTCCGGTTTCTTAGGCCATAGAGATGTTTGGAGCCACTCTGGTCTCTGATCAGCTCTATGGTCAGCTGGCTGAATCACCGGCTGCATTCTCAGGTTCCCCGTTGAGACAGGAGAGCCAGAGAAAAACACGGAAGACGGTGGGGGGGGGGGCATTCTCTCCCACTGTTTGTAAAAGCAGTCTGGAGGCTAATTAGCCGCTAGGATTGCTTTTACATGAAAGCCGACCGCTGGCTGAAAAGAATGATACCAAGATGATACCTAAACCTGCAGGCATCTTTCTGGTATAACCACTCAAAGTTGTGAATGGCGTACCTGAAGACAAAAAAATGGTTAACAATAAAGCACAGTAAACAGTAAAGTATAAAAAATTGTATACCTGAAAAGCAAACATGATAAAACATAATAACAATAAAACATTGCAGAATAGAATACAGTAAAAAAGAGCAGAACAATAGAGAGAGAATAGAGAGAGAGAGAACACTAAAACGACAACTATTTTTTTTAATTTTATATATTTTTTTTGTGTTTTTTTTTTTTTACACTGTTTTTGTAACTGTAACTTTTATAACTGTAATCAGTTCCAGATTCGGGTCTCTCAAAATGTGATGGCATCTTGGGAGACCCTGTGAAAATGTGCCTAGTCTGTGCAATGCTGTACCCTACGCTAATACTCAACTAGTGTATGGTAGCGTTCAAAACATTCACCAATGCAAAGACCAGGATTGTCAGGACAGGAGGGACAATAATAGCGGGTATCACGCCTATATCCGCGCTTTTTTTGGGGGTTCGTTGGGTAGGGGTACTCGGGAGGACATAAAGAAAATGCCTCTCATGCAGCCGACTGCATTTGGTTGGGGATGTGAATGGGGGAAGTACGGGTGCTGCAGAAGTGGTGGGTTCCCAATTAGGATTGGCGAATGCAGCAGGAAGGGCATTATGGGCACGACGGGCCTGTTTGTCTTCTTCTTGGTGGCAGCGGGACACTACTTGTGCTTGCCACCTCACCAGCTTGAACTGCACTTATGGGACTCGCCACGTCACCAAGTGTTACTGCAGTGCTGGTTTGACTAGGACCGGGGTGTACTAGGCCGCTGGTGCTTGCCAGTTCACCAAAACGCTACCAAAAAAACTGATAGCGATCGCAGGGATCAGGCCTGACTCTGCGAACACTGCAGTTATGCGTTTAGTGTTTTGTAAGTGTCAGTGATCGATCGATACTGCACTTGGGTGGGCTGGGCTGGGCTGGGCCAGGCGGAGGGGCAAAACGCAGGTGCCAGCAGGTATATCTGGGCTGATCCCGCTAACACTGCGTTTTTGGGAACCCTGAACTGCTGGGGACGCTAGTATAGATCTGATCAGATCAGATATTGATCCGTTCAGATACTATACCACTAAGGGAGGCGTACGGTGCGTGCGTGGGTGTTAGCGGTACTGGCACTAACCTGACGCTGCCTGGGGCTGGTGCTTGCCAGTTCACCAAAACGCTACCAAAAAAACTGTTAGCGATCGCAGGGATCAGGCCTGACCCTGCGAACGCTGCAGTTATGCGGTTAGTGTTTTGTAAGTGACAGTGATCGATCGATACTGCATTTGGGTGGGCTGAGCTGGGCCGGGCGGAGGGGCAAAACGCAGGTGCTAGCAGGTATCTGGGCTGATCCCGCTAACACTGCGTTTTTGGGAACCCTAAACTGCTGGGGACGCTAGTATAGATCTGATCAGATCAGATATTGATCCGTTCAGATACTATACCACTAAGGGAGGTGTACGGTGCGTGCGTGGGTGTTAGCGCTACTGGCGCTAACCTGACGCTGCTTGGGGCTGGTGCTTGCCAGTTCACCAAAATGCTATCAAAAAAACTGTTAGCGATCGCAGGGATCAGGCCTGACTCTGCGAACGCTGCAGTTATGCGGTTAGTGTTTTGTAAGTGACAGTGATCGATCGATACTGCACTTGAGTGGGCTGGGCTGGGCCGGGCGGAGGGGCAAAACGCAGGTGCTAGCAGGTATCTGGGCTGATTCCACTAACACTGCGTTTTTGGGAACCCTAAACTGCTGGGGACGCTAGTATAGACCTGATCAGATCAGATATTGATCCGTTCAGATACTATACCACTAAGGGAGGCGTATGCTGCGTGCGTGGGTGTTAGCGGTACTGGCGCTAATCTGACGCTGCCTGGGGCGACGCATATCACCGCCGGGCGATCAGGGGGCTAAACCTTTATTTGGTAATAAACGGCGGTGCCCTGACACTATAAAAAATAAATGAACTAACCAGTGTCACCCGTAACAGTTATACGGTGATCACTGGTGAAAGGGTTAACTAGGGGGCAATCAAGGGGTTAAAACATTTATTAGGTAGTATATGGGGGTCCCTGTCGCTATAAAACGCTGACGGCGAATCTATATATTTACCTCCCTAACTAGCGTCACCAGCGACACTAATACAGCGATCAGAAAAATGAAAAATCAGAAAACTTTATTGGGGGGGTTAGGGGGGTACCCTAGACCTAAAGGGGGCTAACCCTAACTGCCCTGCCACACTAACTGTCACAAACTGACACCATGCAGTAATCAGAAAAAAAAAAAAAAAATGCTTGGTGTCAGTGTGACGGGGGGGAGGGGTGATTAGGGGGGTGATCGGGGGGGGATCGGGGGGTAAAGGGGGTGTTATGCGTGCCTGGCATGTTCTACTGGGATGTGTAGTGTTGTGCACTCACATTGCAGTCTTCTCTCCTCGTCGCCGGAACTGAAAATACCGAGCCAAGGAGAGATGACAGAGGCAGGGGAAGATTCTGATTGGCTGGGAGCGATTGCGAGGGGGGGGGCCACGAATGGATGGCCTCCCCCTCATCACTGAACGGTCCCAGACCAAAGCCGACCGCCTCGGGCATGGGGGGGGTCCGATCGGACCCCCCGCCTGCGGGAAGGCAATCACACACCAGGTACGTGATTTTGCCTGCCCGTGCCATTCTGCCGTTGTATATCGTCGTTAGGCGGTCGGCAAGTGGTTAAGGCACAGACAACAATAAAAACTGACATGTGTTCCAATCCCTCTGCACTCTATCCAAAACGAAAACAAAAGTTTTGCCTTTAGTTATACTTTAACACAATGTAACAAGTTTAATGTGATTATGTTTAAATAAAGCTACAACAATATTCATAGTTACCAAAAATATAAAGAGCGACTCCCACAAATCAACAAGTGGGTATGAGCAGTGCAAGGGATGAGTATACCATATAATTACCCCCGGATCTGTGCCACTGAGCCCTCAATTAGCTGGCAGAAAATCCTGGTATAAGGTTTTACCACTAAGAAAGTTTCTTATTGTAACAGACAGTCAGTTCACAACTGCAATTCCTACAGTCCATAGTTTGAAAATGAATCAAGGATTTTAACTGGTTAGTGGAAAAAATTATCTTATTGGCAGTCTTCTCATACAAAAGCTCCCTATAGCCTTTTGGCATTATTAAGTCCCGTGCCTTTAGGCTGTTTGTATTAGATGGGTTTCGCTTTCAGAAGACTATGGAGATGTTAAACCTTAACTGTTATGCCCTGTACACATGAGCGGAATGTCCGATTGAAAAAGTCAGACGGAAGCTTTTTATCGTCTATTCCGATCGTGTGTATGCCTCATCGGACTTCTTTTTTCAAAAATTCTGACGGACCTAGAAATAGAACATGCTCTAAATATTTCCAACAGAACCAATTCCTGTCGGGAAAACCGATCGTCTGTATGCTGTTCCGACAGACCAAAAACGGAGCTTGCTCTGAAGGCAGTACAAGATGGAAGCTATTGGCTACTGGCTATTGAACTTCCTTTTTCTAGACCCGTCGTACGTGCTGTACGTCACCGCGTTCTGGACGGTCGGACTTTGGTCGGACTTTGGATTGACCGTGTGTAGGCAAGACCGCTTGAATGGAATTCCGTCGGAGTTCCGTCAGAGAAACCTTCGGAGTTTATTCCAGCGGCTAAACTGGTTGTGTGTACGCGACATTAGTATCAGATGGGTTTTGCTTTCCTTTAGAAGACTATGGAGATGTTAAACCTTGGCCGTTTGTATCAGATGGGTTTTGCCTTCCTTCAGAGAACTATGGAGATGTTAAACCTTGACTGCTTGAAGCAGGACAAATGCAGGTCAGAAAGAAGTCAACTGCAGGCCAAAAACACCTGTCGCTGAATTCTGGATGATCTCAGAAGATTCTTGAACTGATGTCACACAGGTCCTTCTCTGCAAGTTCTTCCTAGACTTCTATGGACTTTTCACCCTGGGAATATGGGCAAGCAGGTTGATACAATGTACTTCATGCACATGTAGCCTTCCATCACCTCCAATATACCAGGCTATATGCCAATTTACTATGATGTGACATTCCTCTTTTTAGTGTAAGCTCTGGTTCACACCAGTGCGATTTGTTATGTGATTTGGCAGTTTAACATCGCATGACAAGTCGCACCTCATTGCCAGCAATGAAACCCTTCAGTCGCAGCGACTTTGAAAAAGGTTCCTGCAATACTCTTTTGCGATTTCATTGTGACTTGCATTGACTTCTGTTAAATGAAATTGCAAGACGCAGTGAGATCGGAGGTCTAAATCGCCCTGATCTGCGGCTTTGAAATCGCGTTGAAGTAGCGCAATTTCAAAGCCGCACTGGTGTGAACAGAGGCTTACTCAGAACAGTGACAGTTGTGGCCAAAATATAATTTTGTTTCAATGTGAAAATATGCTGTTTCTCCTCTTGGTCCAGTACAGCTACCTGTGCTGCTCAGCTAGATATACTGTACCTCTGATATTTAGCATAAAGTAATCAGTCACTGAACACATTTATCATTATATTTTATAATAGATTACTAATAACAACTAGTTTCAACTTAGTTCAAAGACAGAAACTGCGATGTTATTGAGATACTGCCTTTAACAATACTCCAAAAAGTGCGTAATATGCAGAGCTGTCACTCTGATGTACAACATAAGGAAATGTGGACAACCCATTCCTTCTATGTTATATTATTCCCCAAATTCTAAATGCAACTGAACGTGTGTTGGTTTAGCATTTATCTCTGAAACATAGAGCTACAAAGAAATGGACTGTAAACATTTAAAATTGAGTTCAAAGTAAAAGCTTTCCTAAATATGCAAACGTATATTCTGAAACTACTGACTTAGAGCCTGGCTTATTTATTTTTGTGTTCTTGCTGAATGTAAGGCACTTCACAGTGCCGAAGAGTCAATCCTTTTTAAAACCAGATGATGAATTTGCACATTTTTGGATTCTTCCTAAAGTAGAACTAAACTGTATGTGAGTACCACAAACTGAAAATGTGATTTCACTTATTTTTAATATCCAGAGAAAACTCACCCATCCATGTCTCCATGCTTTATTTTGTTGAGAAATCACTTTGAAAAACATCCCGCTAGCATTTCTAGCCATGGCCATCTTCACCACTTCAATACCAGGCACTTTCCCCCCTTCCTGCCCAAGCCAATTTTCAGCCTTCAGCGCTGCCGCTTTTTAAATGACAATTGCGCGGTCATGCTACACTGTACCCAAACAAAGTTTTTATCCTTTTGTTCCCACAAATAGAGATTTCTTTTGGTGGTATTTGATCACTTCTGGGATTTTTATTTTCTGCTAAACAAATTTAAAAAAAAGTTTTTTTTGTTTCTGTTACAAAACTTTGTAAATAAGTAAGTTTTCTCTTTCATTGACAGGCACTGATGAGGCAGTACTGACAGGCACTGATAAGGTGGCACTGATGGGCACTGATGAGGTGGCACCAATGAGGTGGCACTGATGGGCACTGATGATGGGCACTAATATACGGCACTGATGGGCACTGATAGGCGGCACTGATGGGCACTCATAGGTGGCACTGATATGCAGCACTAATGGGCATTTATAAGCGGCACTGATGGGCACTCATAGGTGGCATTGATGGGCACTGATGAGGGGCACTAATATACGGCACTGATGGGCACTGATAGGCGACACTGATGGGCACTGAAAGGCGGCACTAGGCGGCACTGATAGACGGCACTGATGGCACTGATAGGCAGCACTGATGGGCACTGATAGGTGGCCCTGATGGGCATGGATGGGTACTGATAGGTGGCACTGATGTACACTGATAGATGGCACTGATGGGCATCCCTGATTGGCAGGCACTGGTTAGTGATGGGCACTGATTGGCATCAATTGTGGGCACTGATTGGAATCAATTGTTGGCACTGATTGTCATCCCTGGCGGCCATGGGTAGCATACCTGGTGGTCACAAATGGTGGGCATCCCTTTTGGTCCTGGCGGCGTCGCTGGTGGTCCTGGGTGGGCATCCTCAGGGGGGCTGCACTGATAATCAATCAATCAGCGCAGGCCTCCCTGTCAGAGGAGCAGCTGATCGGCTCTCCTCTACTCACGTCTGACAGACACAGCGATACACAGCTTTTCCTGTTTACACCGTGATCAGCTGTGATTGGACACAGCTGATCACGTGGTAAAGAGTCTCCATCAGAGACTTTTTACCTAGATTGGAGTTGCAGTGTGTCAGACTGACACGCCGCACCACTGATCGCCACTCTGCGCTCCCCCGCAGGCGTGTGCCGGCTCGTGATCCTGATCACGTCATATGACGTCCGATCAAGATAACCAAACCACTTTGCCGACATCATTTTGCTATATGGCGGGCGGCAGGTGGTTAAGTAAGGGCAGGTGATTCATAAAGTATTTACTTCCTTGAACCCATCTCCCCCTAGCTCAGACAAGCAGACAGGAGGGTGTGTAAAAACCCCTCCTCCAGATGAAAGAAAAAAGAAAATGCCCATGCAGACTCTTGGGATGTATGAGAAACCAGGAAGCAACTGAAGAGATGTAAAAGCAAAAATTTTAAACTAGCAAATATATTATACCTTCCTATCTATTTACTAATGCTAGCAGCCTAAGGATTAAAAATAGTTAATGTTCTCTTATATCCTCCATATATCAAATTACTTTATCACTAGATCCTAAATTGTGTCTTGTGAATATTTTCGATCACTATTTGGTACCTGATGAGGCAGTAGATTCTATCATTAGACTGCTTCACATGGCACGAAAAGTAATTGCCCAAAAATGGTTGTCCTCTAACCCTCCAACAACTGCGGAGTGGAAAAAGTTAACACTGTTGCCCCCCGAGAAAAGCTCTTATACCAGCATAGGATTTGTACCTGAAAATTTCATAGACTATGGAACCCTTGGGCTGTGATGAAGGGGGGGGGGGAGGGAAGCTACAAAGATGACTAAAGTGGCAAATTGCCTCCAGGAGTGTCACCAATCTGGAATCTGTCCCCGTGCCTGGAAACTGGAATATGTCCCCGTGCCTCTCTCCTCAGTGTTCGTCAGGTAGAGTAGTGATGTACAGTGTGAGGGGGAAAGAGACGCACATAGCGTGATCCCATATAAAAGGTATATTTATTTAATAAAACAAGTCCAATCAACTTCCATTTAAAACAATGCTGCAGTGTGTAGTAACTACAAGCGCCGAGCTCATCTCCTGTGTCATTATTCACCCTATTTGTGTTGGTATATGCATTTTTGTTTTGCTATATTCAAGCAGTCACTGTTTCACGATTACCTTTATATATTAGGCTTTGTCTGCCCGCAACATGTCATGTTGATCAGCTACGTTGCACTGCACTGCATCCCCACCATGTTCTTTTAGCATGTAGGATCTATTCATGCATTGGCCCGTTTCTGCTTTTTTAGTTCACTTTGCCACTTTAGTCATCTTTGTAGCTTCCCTCCCCCCCCCCCTTCATCACAGCACAACTACCATCTTCCCCCACTTTTGTCCCATTTGTCCTGCCTTGGATCAGTACTTAGGTGTTGCGGCAGTGTCCTTTTAGCATAGCCCCCCCCCCGACAGCGCAGGAGTTTCCACTTTCACATTATGGAACCCTTGGTTGCAGTGCCTGGTCTGGCCCCATTCCACCTAATCGCAGACAGGCTACTATACTAGAGCCAATATGCTCACTTAAAGTCTTGATATTATTTTCTTGAAGAGGTCTCATTACACTACAAGCCATTTGTAACTGATAGGTACTCTGGTCTATTTGTGCAGGTTAAGTTAGGTTTAGGTTATAAGATAGCTAAAGGTTTATGTTTGTAGCATCCTTGTCTTAAACAGGGTTGCTAGTAAATTTAGTTGTGCTAGGTGGTAACTAGCCTGGCTAATTTGTAGTCTTTGATCAAATAGTTTTCTCCTAAGCTTGAGTTTAACTGTGATTTCTCTCTTTTGTCAATAGGTGGCACTGTTACCTTTGGCATTGGTATGATAGACTGCAATGAATTCAGGTTATGAGTAAATTTGCTTTTCTCAGCCAATCAGTAGGAGTTTCTATACTGCTGAGGCTGCTGGGATGGTCTATTTATTTGGAGAGAGTCAGGTTATCGGGGTTCTTTCCTCTCGGGCTGCGGCCTGGGTGGGTGTGTGTGGAGCAGCAGCAGAGGTGTAGGCCTGAAGCCTGGGGCCTAACCACATGTGAAGAGGCTCCGTCTGAGAGGACCCTGATCGTTGCCAGGAGGCAAGGGAGAGAAAGTTGCCAGAGGGTCAACCACTCTTGTTGCCAGAGGCAGGTGTAAAGAATTGGAGTTCTGAAGGAGTACTAGAGCAGACGCTTCATCACCTGGGGACTGTGAAGGAAGTGGGAAAGCTTCAGAAGATAACTCATCCAAGAAGTACAGCGGGTAGCTGTGAGTAAAGCCTAAAGGAGTACAGCGGGTAGCTGTAAGTAAAGCTTGAAGAGAAGTACAGCTGGTAGCTGTGAGTAAAGCTTGAGGGATCCAGCGGGTAGCTGTGAGTCCGTGGAACCCAGCGGGTAGCTGTGGGTGAAGCTTGAAGAATGCAACAGGTAGCTGTGGGTGAAGCTTGAAGAGTCCAGCAGGTAGCTGTGAGCTAAGCTTGGGCATCTACAGTGGGATACTGTGAGCAAAGTTGTTGCTAGAGGAGACAGCAGTTGCTACGAAATACAGATTGCTGCATTCAGCTTAAAGGGCCCTTTTCTGTATTGCTGCCTGCCTAGTTCTATTTTTGTCCAAGGAGTCTGCCAAGTTGCTATTGCATTTGCCTAAGGGTGTCCTGTGGCCTACCCCTCTCTCCCCTGTTGTTCCTGTTAAGAGAAATAAAACTCTTTGTTAATTTTTAAAAGTGACTTGCACCCATCTTTCCATCTTGCACAACACCCACCATGCCTAGTAACGTGCACCCGAGGAGGAATGTCAGCTCTCCCTGACTCTGGGGGTCACCACCAGGCCTCTGGAGGTTGGGAGTATATACTGTATACTGTATTTCTGATATTGCAGTGTTTTCTACCTTGCTACCAAATAAGCTAATGTCTGCCGATTATGTACAGTGGGTACAGAAAAGAATAATCTCTCTTTAAAATAATCAAATAATCACGTTGTTTCTTTGCAGCCTAAAATTGAGACAGACACATTTTTTTTTTATCCAGCTGTATTTACTCAGAGCAACTTATAACATCCAAATGAAAGATATAACGCCAACATGTCAGAAAAAAAATTCAAAAATCACTGAGTTGGAAAAGGGATCACCCTCCCTCATGTCAGCATTTTGTTGAATCACCTTTTGCTTTAATTACAGCCTTTAGTCTGTTGGGACTAGCTTTGCAATATTTGCCCACTCTTCTTTGCAGAACTGCTCAAGTTCAGTTAAATTTGATGATGATTGTTTGTGGACTGCAGTCTTCAATTCATTCCACAGATTTTCAATGGGGTTTAATTCTTGGCTCTGACTAGACCATACAAGGACATTCACCTTTTTCTTCCTTAACCACTGTGTGATCATTTTTGCTGTGTGCTTTGGGTCATTGTCATGTTGGAAGGTAAACCTTCTTCCCATTCACAACTTTCTGGCAGAGGGCAGCAGATTTTCCTCAAGAATTTGACGGTATTGTGCCCCATCCATTTTTCCTTCTATCCTGACAAGTGCCCCAGTTCCTGCTGCAGAGAAAAACCCCTATAACAGGATATTACCACCTCCATGCTTTACTATTGTAATGGAGTTATTTGGATGGTGAGCTGTATGGAATTCTGCCAGACATATTTGGTGTTGAGGTCAAATAATTCCATTTTAGTCTCATCTGACCACCATAAACATACCTTGAAGGCCACATGGAAAAAAGGTGTTATGTTCAGATGAGACTAAAATTGAATTCATTTTTTTATTTTTTCTGACATGTTGGTGTTATATATTTCACTTGGATGTTATAGGTTGCACTAGTAAATACAGCTGGATAAAACAAAAACTCTGTCTGTCTTCATTTCTGGCTGCAAAGCAACAAAATGTGATTATTTTGAAGGGGGGGGGGGGGTGTGATTCTTTTCTATACCCGCTGTATGTCCATATGCTTACGGAAGCTGCTTACGGCTTTCTGTGGGTTACTTGAACTGTCAATGTATGTCTGATTACCTTCTTTAGTTTGTTGTGTGTAATGTGCCGCTGAGGTGGCTGTGTGTTTAAAACTAAAAATTTTATAAAAAAGATCTGATTAAAAAAAAAAAATGAATTTTGATTGAGAAAGTTTAGTTCTGCTTTAAGATATACTTGCAGATTTGTCCAGTCTGTAGAGATTCATATAATTCATAAATCACAATTGCTTGAATTATAATCGGGGAGGACTGAGCTGAGGTCAGAGGGGCATTTGCCCCTGGGAGAGTTCTAACAAGATATTTTTAGCAGTGACCCTGAATAGAGATACTTCATCATTCAGGTATCAATCAGAACTTGGCCTGGAGTCTGTGACTCCCTGCTCTTACCGCCTACCTGATCCATGTCTTTATGGACCTTACTTCTTGCACTGGTGCTCAGTCATGTACGAACAGGAAGAGGCCATCCCCAAACTGTTTCCACAAAGTTGGGAGCATGAAATTGTCCAAAATGTCTTTGTATGCTGACGCCTTAAGAGTTCCCTTCACTGGAACTAAGAGGCCAAGCCCAACCCCTGAAAAACAACCCCACACCATAATCCTCCCTCCATTAAATGATTAGAACCAGTGCACAAAGCAAGGTCCATAAAGACATGGATGAGCAAGTTTGGGGTGGAGAAACTTGACTGGCCTGCACAGAGTCATATCCTCAATCCGATAGAACACCTTTGGGATGTATTAGAGTGGAGACTGCGAGACAGGCATCCTCGTCCAACATCAGTGCCTGACCTCACAAACGCACTTCTGGAAGAATGGTCGAACACTCCCATAGACACACTCCTAAACCTTGTGGACAGCCTTCCCAGAAGAGTTGAAGCTGTTATAGCTGCAAAGGGTGGACCAACTCAATATAAAACCCTATGGACTAAGACTGGGATGTCATTAAAGTTCATGTCAGTCACTTTTGATAATATAGTGTATTTTAAATGCAGCTAGTATATGTCACTTAAAAGGATTGTAAAGCTTCATTTTTTTTTTAAATAACAAACATGTCATACTTACCTCCACTGTGCAGTTTGTTTTGCACAGAGTGGCCCCGAACATCCTCTTCTGGGGTCCCTCAGCAGCGCTCCTGGCTCCTTCCCGCATCGAATGTCCACATTGGAGAAGCTCTCTCCTACAGTGGATACCCATGCGGGCGCTCTCACGGGTCCTGCATCTGTGTCCATTCACAGAATGCAGGACTCGGCCCCACCCCCCTGGCGCCACGTCATTGGATATGATTGCCAGCAGTGGGAGCCAATGACTGCGCTGCTATCAATCTATCCAATCAGGACATGAGACACCAGCTAGAGCTGGTGTGCTCGTTCCCGGCCGGCGAAGGATCGGGGTCAGGTAAGTAAAATGGGGGCTAGGGGGGGCTGCAGCACCACAGAAGGTTTTTCACCTTAATGCATAGAATGCATTAAACCAGAGTTCCACCCAAAAATGGAACTTCCGCTTTAAGGGAAGGTGACCCCCTGACATGTCACATTTGGAATGTCATTTTTTTGGGGGGGGAGCAGATACCCTCTTTTTAGAGGGTCCCAGCTCCCACTTCCTCCCGGCGAAGGAAGATCACCTCTCCCCCCTCCCTCTCAGCAATCATCTGGGACAAGTCACAGGTCCCAGATGATCACCCGGCCAGTCATGGTGCGCTGCGCGGCTCGTGCATGTGCAGTGGGTGCCCGGCTGGGAAGCCACAGCCAGGTGTCAACAGTTACAATGCCAGCGACGCACAGAGGAGGGGCAGACAAGCAGGGCTTCTATCCATGGCATCGCTGGACCCTGGGACAGTCCAGGCAGTATCTGGAACCCAGTGATGGAATGAGTTCCAGCACTGGCCTCCACTAATCCCCTGCTCCAATCTTGCTAAACCCTCGCCCTAATCCTGGGCCCCCTGGGCTCCAGCCCCCCTGCAGCGCTGCTGACTCTCTTTCTCTCCCTCCCACCAGCTGTGCTGCAGGGGGATTGGTTCCAGTATATGTACCCAGCGCTCACCTTCCCTGCTGTTCTAGTTATCGCCACCCCCACTACTCTGATCACTCTGTCCCTCCCATCCCCACACTACTTCCGGCTTCAAATCCTCTCCCTCCTGCTGGCTGCAGCTGCTGCAAGGAGAGCCACACAGGGCATTGGTTCCAGTTGTACCATTTCCCCAGCCCCTACCTGGTGCTCTGATAATCCCAAATTACCCTTTTCGATCCCCCTTCCAGCTCAGATCCCCCTGTATGCCCCCCAAGTGCAGTGCTTCCAGCTCTCCTCTTCTCCCTTCCGCCAGCTGCAGCTGCTGGGGACACAGGAGGATCGGTTGGATGGAGAGAGAAGGGTCATTAAATATGTCATATTTACCAGACCCTTCCTTTCTTGAATGAACATAGTGAGTGATCGGTACCAATCACTCACTGTGATCATTCATAACTGAAGCATAGTAAACTGTGTTTGCTATGCTTCAGTTTGTGAATGAACAGGAAGTGATTTTGTATAGAGCGCTTCCTATTCATGTCCTATCAAGTGAAGCTGAGGCGTCAGAGAAAGGGACTGAGGAATCTGAGGAACTGTAAATAAAATAGTAAAAAAATTATAAAAAAATATTTAACCACTTCCAACCCAAGGCCGTCATATGACGTCCTTGACTTTCAGTGGGAATATCTGAATGATGTCTGCACCTACAGGTATCATTCAGATATCCTCTTTTTCAGCCAGCGATTCTGTGCACCTTCAAGAATGATCATAGCGGCAGTTCAGCCGCTAGATTGTTCTTACAGGCGATGGGAGGGGACACCCCCCCTCCCGCCGCCCTCTGTCTCCAGGCTCTCCCGTGCCATCGGGGACCCGGAGAAAGAATCGGCCGCCCCTGGATGATGATTATAGAGATTTTCGTTGACCAGATGGTCACCAGTCATCTCTATGACCGTCGGAGGCCCGGGCGTGACCTTATGACGTCGCGTCCAGGCCACGCTGGAAAGCATGGAATCGTGAATTTTTTTTTAATCTCATGCTTTCCAGCCTGGAGGAAAGATGTGGGGTCTTATTGACCCCGCATCTCTCCATAAAGAGGACCTGTCACACACCATTCCTATTATAAGGGATGTAAAAGAGAAAGTGTAAAAATAAAAAAAAATAAAGTAAAATGAGCAATAAAAAGAAAAAAATAATTAAAGTGCCCCTATCCCCGGTAGCTTGTGCACCGAAGCAAACGCACACGTATGTCCCGCCCACATATGTAAACGCCATTCAAACCACACATGTGAGATATCGCCGCGAGCGTGAGCAATAATTCTAGCACTGGGCCTCCTCTGTAACTCTAAACTGGTAACCTGTAAAAAAATTTCAAGCGTCACCTATGGAGATTTTTAAGTACCGATGTTTGGCGCCATTCCATGAGTGTTTGCAATTTTAAAACGTGACATGTTGGGTACCTATTTACGCGGCATAACTTCATCTTTCACATTATACAAAAAAATTGGGCTAACTTTACTGTTTTGGTATCTTTTTCATTCATGAAACAGTTTTTTCCCCAAAAAACGCGTTTGAAAAATTGTTGCGCAAATACCGTGCAACATAATACGTTACAACGACCGCCATGACTGCTGAGGTGCAATAAGCCCAGGTCCCATACCATACCATTTTCCAGCCAACTTTTAACCTTACCCCTTCGTCCCATCCAATAAAGACCGCTTACAACCATTAATGTTGGAAAGGGCAAGGCCACAGCTTTTATTAACTTGAACATATAACATTTAGAGGGATTGATCTGCAACAGAGTGCATGTAGGGGACGCCCCTTTGGATTTTAAAGGCAGAAAAAAGAGTAAAGAAAGTAGTAACCATAAAAGGCACCAACAGTGCCAAAAGACATATATCATTAAACATTCCAACAGTGCCAATCACAGTTGCACTGTGAGCACCCAATTCCAAATTGTAAAAGGGAGATAACTGAGGGGTCTGTCCTTACCATAAGTGTCGGACTGGCCGTCTATCTCCCGATTAACATGAAGGGCGTACCTTTTACAGCCATGTTTGCTGGCAAGGCCACCAAAAACCGTAGCAAGCTGTGACATACCAACCATAATTAGGGCGGGAGGGTGGGCAGCTCTTACCAATCTTCTTCCGAAAAGACCCAGAATCCCCTGGGGCGCCACACCAGTGAGCTCAGGTCCAACCCCATCCCATCCCACCACCAATCCGCAGTGACCCCACAGTCACCTTACTCTGCCCTGGTTATGCCCCCATCAGTCAGGGCTCTCTTTCCCAAGGGGTTCAAGAGGCCTGCATTTTATTCCCTAGGGTGTCTGCTAAAAAAAACATATAGAATATTTGAGGGTTCTGAGTAATTTTTTAGCAAAAAAAAAAAAGATGATTTTTACATGTAGGAAAGGAGTGCCAGGTCCGGTATGGAAGTGGTTAAGGGTTTGATAGGTGTGCAAGTGAGTGGTCCTGAATGTACCCTGTCAGTGCCGTTTCACACTATCGCGACTTGGGATCTGACTTGTCAGACCTCAAGTCGCCCCAAGTGGCTTGACATCAGAAATTCCATGCAAGTGAATGAGAGCCGTCTTAATGTACGCTACTAAAGTCGCTCCGACTTCAGAAAAGGTCCCTGTACTACTTCAAGGCGACTTCTAGGCGACTTGTACCCATAGATTTCAATGGAAGTCGCCTACAAGTCGGATCGTGGTCTATAGTGAAGCGACTTCACAGGAAGAAAAGATGGTTTTCTCAAGCAAACCCCTCCCTCCCCCAGAGCTGATTGTTGTTTGATTGACCACTGGAAAGTCGCTTGTCCTGGAGGCGACTTGAAGTCGCCTTGTAAGTCGCCCCAAGTCGCGCTGTGGTGTCGCCCTCAGGTCGTGTCCAGGTCGCCTGGCAAAGTCGCGGCCAGAGTCGTGTTGCCCCTGTGTGAACCGAGCCTGAGTGTTCAGGGCTGTACCTACACGCACACACACCTGTCAAATTAGGAGCCGCAGCTGTGTTCGGACAGTTGTTCCGTCCCATTGCATAACATAGGCTGCCTACACACAGCTCCAGCCACATAAACAAACTGCAGATTCACACTGTACAGGCCACAGTGCCCAGAATCAGTCCCCAGACCTTATTCACACACAAAGCTTTAGCTTTATTTATTAGCTCAGTGCAATTTTTCTTTTTGGATTTAGTAGGAATTTTGTAAGTTATGTTGTGTTTGTGACCACTAATATGATTTTAGATTATTTGTAGCAAAAATATTGTTTCAGTTTTATTTATTTTTTCTTTTGGTGGGGGCTGTCAGGTAGGTTGTATGAGGCCCTGTGATCTCTAACAGCAGCCCAGAATGGCAGGCTGAGGCTCTGGCTGCCTATCACAATATTACAAAGACAGCGCAAAGGGAGCCTTCCTCTAGGCTCCTCCTCTGACATCATCATGCACAACAGTAGGAGGAGGAGCCGAGGAGGAAGGATTTCTCTTGGCATTGAGCCGTTCTGATTTGAGGTCTATAAGTTTTGGAATGAAAAATGTCACCCTGAACTGGGGAAGGAGGGGTGTCAGGTGCCAAAGATTTTTTCTGTTAGAAGTGATTTGGGGAGGGGGGTTTAGTATATGTACTAGGGGATGATTTGGGGGGGGGGGGGGGATTTGGGGGGAGCATGTATACTAGAAGAAAGATTTGAGGAGGTTGTGCTGTGGGGATTGTACTGGAAGTGGGGAGAGGATTTGTGTGTGTGGGGGGGACATCTACACTTATAATCATGGTCATCAGTGCAGCCTCATCAGTGGCAATCAGTGCAGCCTCATTAGTGCCCATCAGTGCAGTTTATCAGTACCTATCATTGCCGCCTCATCAGTGGCCATCAGTGCAGTCTATTGGTACCCATCAGTGCTGCCAATCAGTGCCCATCAGTGTTGCCTGTCAGTGCCGCCTATCAGTGTCCTTTAGTTCCGCCTATCAGTGCCACCAACAGTGCCCATCAGTGCCCCATATTAGTGCAACCTCATCAGTGCCACCTCATCAGTGCAGCCTATCAGTGCCGATCAGTTCAGGTTCATCAGTTCATTAGTGAAGGAGCAAAATTACCTGTTTGCAGGCTTTTTTTCTCAGGGAATAGGTGCAGGAACTCCCCCTTCTGAGTCACCATTCCTCTCTGCCCCCCACCCGTCTCTGAGCACCATCCCTTGATTCTACCCCCCTACCCACCTCCCAATACAGCACCTTTCAGAGAATACAGAACCAAGTATTTTGTGCTACTCAGTAATTTCTATGAAATTTGTTAATGAAAACAAGAAAGATAGTAAAACAGATCCCGTGCAATGAGCAACAATAGACCCCACCCCAGCAACAATAGACTCCACCCCAGCAACAATAGACTCCACCTCAGCAACAATAGACCCCACCCCAGCAACAATAGACTCCACCCCAGCAACAATAGACTCTACCTCAGCAACAATAGACTCCACCCCAGCAACAATAGATCCCCCACGCAACAAAAGACTTTCCCCCAGGAACAATGGGCCCCCTACAACAAAGTACCACCCCAGCAACAATAGACCCTCCAGCAACCAGCAACAATAGACCTCTCCCTCAACAGTAGATCCCACCCAGCAACAATTGACCCCCCCGCAAGATAAGGCCCCCCCACGAGCAACAGCAGACTTACCCAGACTTACCCAGCAACCATAGACCCCCATACAAAAACAGATCCCCACCAGCGACAATAGATACCCCAGCAGCCAGCATCAATAGACCCTCCAGCACCCTCTTGCAAGTATATACGTTCCCCCGCGTTCCCGCTGAAAAAAAGCCCTGCCTGTTTGCAAAGTTTTATAACAGAGACTTTTTTTTTTCCTCAACATTTTTGGTCTTTTTTTGTTTGTTTGGCAAAAAATTAAAAAAAAACCCAGTGGTTATTAATTACCACCAAAAGAAAGCTTTTTTAGTGTGAAAAAATTATAACAATTTCATTTGGGTACAGTGTTGCATGACTGCGCAATTGTCATTCAAAGTGCGACTGCGCTGAAAGCTAATAATTTGGCCTGGGCAGGAAGGGGGTAAAAGTGCCCAATAGGCAAGTGGTTAAAGCGGAACTGCAGTCATTTTTTTCTGCTTTCCATCTATTAAATCTTCTGCCCTTGTTGTTTTAAATTTGGATAGTAAAACATTTTTTTCTGCCAGTAAATACCTTATACAGCCCACTTCCTGTTTCTTGTCTGGTAAAATGCCTAGGCTTATGATATCATGCACAGCTCTCTCTCTCACTCTGGTTAGAGTTTGGGGTAGCGCCCCAAAGCACCTTGTCCCATGTTGATGGGGAGAAGGGCCTCATCCCCACAACCCTTGCCCGGTGGTTGTGGGGGTCTGCGGGTGGGGGGCTTACTGGAATCTGGAAGCCCCCTTTAGCAAGAGGACCCCCAGATCCCAGCCCCCCCGTGTGAAATGGTAACAGGGTACAAATGTACCCCTACCATTTCATAAAAAATGTGTGAAAATGATAAAAAAAAAAAAAACACAATACACGCCTTGGGACAAGTCCTTTATTTAAAAAAAACTGTCCCACAGAGTCTTCTTCTTCTCGCGCTCCGATGGACCGAAAAAGAAAAAAAAAAAAAAAGCCGCATGTCGCCTACGATCTGCCTCCATGGGAGGCACCTACCGTAATGACCAGCCGCTCTCAGGTGACAGCTCTTTTATAACTGAGGGCGGGGCCACATGATGACGTTGCTGGGTGACCCCGCCCCCTCTGATGCACAGGGACGTCCCTATGGCTTTCCCGTAGTGTCAGAGGGGGCGGGGCCACCCGGTCTGAGTCACTCTCACAAGATGATAACACAAAAATGTTTCTTTCACTCATGGTTAGTGTGTGGCTGGAGAATATAGCGCTTCTGGAAACTGGACTTCAGAGCTTACATTCTAATGCCGCATACACACGATTGGACATTCCGACAACAAAATCGTGGATTTTTTTCCGACGGATGTTGGCTCTTGTCTTGCATACACACGGTCACACAAATGTTGTTGGAAATTCTGAACGTCAAGAACGCGGTGACGTACAAGACGTACGATGAGCCGAGAAAAATGAAGTTCAATAGCCAGTGCGGCTCTTCTGCTTGATTCTGAGCATGCATGGAACTTTGCGCGTCAGAATTGTGTACACACGATCGGAATTTCCGACAACGGATTTTGTTGTCGGAAAATTTGAGATCCAGATCTCAAATTTTGTGTGATGGAAATTCCGATGCAAAATGTCCGATGGAGCCTACACACGGTCGGAATTTCCGACAACGAGCTCCCATCGAACATTTTCTGTCGGAAAATCCGACCGTGTGTATGGGGCATTACGGTTTAAAAGTCCCTCCTCTCCTCCCCAATTGGTTGGACGGTTGCTTCCCTTCCCTGTGTTACCTGAGCTGCATTGAGCAGGTTTTACACTATGGAAGCCTTTATTTCTTTATGGGGATCGTGTGGCAATATGTACCTTTGAGTGGTGTTATCCAGGAAGAAGCTGAGACCATTGCAGAGTTTACCAAAGGTCCGGGCTGGGTATTAAGCCGAAAGTGCTTGTGATTTCCTGTTATCGGAGATCATTGGAAGTCGGTAAGCGGCAGTGTGTGTAGTGGTGAAAGTCATCTCTCTCCTATCACAGTCTTTGGGTGCATCGTTTGTCAGCTTCACATCAATCACTTTTATTTGATAGACTTTATTTGTGATATTCATTTTTCAATTTTTTACTACATTTATTTGTTAATGATTCAGGAGTCTAGCGCAACTTAATTATTGAAAGGTGTATGTTTTTTGTGTATCTCACAAGAAGTTGCAGCTTGGTTTCACATTTTTTACTTGATTTTTGATAGTGCAGTAATTTTAATTTGTTTGTTATTCACCATAATGACAACAGAAACTACCCAAATGACCCTGATCAAAAGTTTACATACCCCAGTTCTTAATACCGTGTATTGTGCCCTTTAACATCAATGACAGCTTGAAGTCTTTTGTGGTATTTGTGGATGAGGCTCTTTATCTTCTCAGATAGTAAAGCTGCCCATTTCTCTTGGCAAGAAGCCTCCAGTTCCTGTAAATTCTTGGGCTGTCTTGCATGAACTGCACGTTTGAGATCTCCCCAGAGTGGCTCAATGATATTGAGGTCAGGAGACTGAGATGGCCGCTCCAGTACCTTCACTTTATTCTGCTGTAGCCAATAACAGGTCGACTTGGCCTTGTGTTTTGGATCATTGTCATGTTGGAATGTCCAAGTACGTCCCATGCGCAGCTTCCTGGCTTATTAATGCAAATCATCCTCCAGTATTTTTTGATAACATACTTCATTCATCTTGCCATCAATTTTGATTTTGACCAAATTTCCTGTTCCTTTCTAGCTAACACATCCCCAAAACATCAGCGATCCAACCCCATGTTTCACAGTAGGAATGGTGTACCTTTCATCATAGACCTTGTTGACTCCTCTCCAAATTAAGCTTTTTTGGTCATGACCAAAAAGCTCAATTTTGGTCTCATCACTCCAAATGACTTTGTGCCAGAAGGTTTGAGGCTTGTCTCTGTGCTGTTTGGTGTATTGTAAGCGGGATAATTTGTGGCATTTGGGTAGTAATGGCTTTCTTCTGGTGACTCGACCATGCAGCCCAACTTTCTTCAAGTGCCTCCTTATTGTGCATCTTGAAACAACCACACCACATGTTTTCAGAGAGTCCTGTATTTCACCTTTAGTTATTTGTGGGAGGTTTTTTGCACCCCGAAGAACTTTCCTGGCAGTTGTGGCTGAAATTTTAGTTGGTCTACATGACCGTGGTTTGGTTTCAACAGAACCCCTCATTTTCCACTTCCTGATTAGAGTTTGAACACGTCTGTCTGGCATTCTTAATTCCTTGGATATCTTTTTATATCCCTTTCCTGTTTTATACAGTTCAACTACCTTTTCCCGCAGATCCTTTGACAATTATTTTGCTTTCCCCATGACTCAGAATCCAGAAACATCAGTGTAGCACTGAATGAAAGATGCAAGGGTCTGTCAGGAGTCCAGAATCTCATTGACCTTTTATACACACACACTAATTACAAGCAAACAGATCACAGGTGAGAATGGTTACCTTTAACAGCCATTCAAACCCCTTTGTGTCAACTTGTGTGCATGTTATCAGGCCAAAATCACCAGGGTATGCAAACTTTTGATCAGTGTCATTTGGGTAGTTTATGTTGTCATTATGATTTAAAAAGAGTAAACACAGTTGATGGATAATAAATGGCTTCAGTCAAACACTAACCATGAGTGAAATAAATGTTTTTGTGTTATCATTCATATTCTCTGAAAATTGGCCAAGAAATCATAAATTCTGCCAGGGTATGTAAACTTATGAGCACAACTGTATATATCGTATATATATACACATACACACACATATATGCAATAATAAATCTTTCCTGCATTCCCCTTAAAATATTAGTTACGGGGTTCTATGCAGCATTGAACAGGTAGAAAATATTTGTGGTCCTCAATATGCAATACAATATTTTACATTATAAATCAGTGGATAAAACTGGGAGGAGAAACATTAAATAATATACATAATCTTAACAAGCAATAAAAGCGCTTTAAAACAAGCCCTGAATGACCAATCTAAGAATTAAACAAGCTGGCACACAAGATAATCCTCCAATATATATTTTTTTAGCAGAGACCCTAGGGAATGAAATGGCGATTGTTGCAGTTTTTTTATGTTACACAGTATTTGCGCAGCAGTTTTTCAAATGCAATTTATTATGGAAAAAATACACTTTAATGAATAAAAAGAAAAAAACACAATACATACCCCATTTTTTTTATAATATAAAAGATGATGTTACGCCGAGTAAATAGATACCTAACATGTTTTTAAAACTTTAAGACTGCCCAAGCAAAAGATCCAACTTTTTTTTTTTTTTAATCTTTTGCTTTAAAAAAAAAATTGTTTACTTCCATCATGATGTCGCTCCAGTCCTCCAAGGCCATAGAGGCAATCAGAGACAACCTAGTCTCTCATTGTCTCTTTGACCAGTCAGCCACACTGTCGGATCATTTCCCGGGAGTGCCGGTGGAAACGGTAAGCCTGAGATATACCGGCGAGTGAACATGATCTAGTGGATAATGAGCCAATTGGATTGCTTTCATGAGAAAGCCACCTGCTGGCTGAAAAAAAAAAGTATACCAGGGTTATGGCTGATAACAGCCATAACCTCGGTAAACCACTTGCAAAAAAAATGTTTACTTCCGTCCTAGCCCGGAAGTGACATCATGACATCACTCCGGTCCTCCGAGGCCAACGTATATATATGCATTGCGTGATTTTACTGGTTCTTCAATTTAACTGTCCAGCATTCACCAAATGCTGAAATATCGGTTATGACTGGACTGATCATTTAATGCTTCAACTTTCTAATGTTGTAAATGGTAAACCCTCTTTTATCGCTGACTGTTTTACAGCAGCCATGGATAGAGATTGTCTTCAATGAGAACAAAAGAGTGTAACTGCGTACGCATTATGTGTTATATCATATATGCACTTACACTATAAAACAAATGGAGGGGTGTGGTAAAGCAACTCACCGTATAATTTAATAAATGATCTTTTTATTATTACGCTATTAGTGCCCCTTAATATAATATATCTCAATTCTCATCCCATACAGGAATGACATGTCAAGCCAAGACCTCCTACACAGAAGATGAAATTTTGTGGGGTCACCGCTTTGAGCCTTGCATGACTCTGGAGAAAGGAGCATTCCGTGTTGACTACTCTCATTTTAACAAGACATTTGATGTCCAGACACCTTGGGCGAGCGCAAAAGAGATGCAAGATATCAAAGAGAGCGAACAGAATGACAGATCGACTCTCAGCCTCTATTGGGACAATAATATGTTTCAGACAGTTCCTGAGGACCCAAATGCAGAAATGGAGAACTCATCTCAGAATAACCAAGACGGGGTGGACTTTCCCCGCTTTCCTGAAAGCACTCGAGATGTTGAAAGTAATGACCTTGATGTGTGATAGAATACTCTTTGTCTTTAGTTGCCAATGTGTAATGATTTACAGCAGGGAGAAAGAAAACACTTAACAGAACATGCTTTCATCCTATAAAACTAACATGTTCTACAAGTCAAATGTAATTCACAGTAATTACTGTTCTGTACTGTAATTCATTTTATAATTATGATTGCATCCAAGTGTCTTTTGCTACAATATCGATATGCAAATGCTTTATATTAAAAATGAAAATGTTTTCATTCATGTAATTCCACCTAATTAATGCCAGAATTTGAATCCATATCTACTTTGTATCCCTCAACATTAATTCATTTATTCATGCCTTTTCACATTTCTTCTGCCATTTTTGTTTCTTACACTATCTGTGTTTTTACATTACACTAAACTTTATTTATTTGTGGCAATGAAACAATTTACAGGGGCAATGGAGAGAGGCAATCATTATCCATGGCTGTCATTCTGATCTAATGGCTTTATACATTTTTCAGGTGACAGCGACAGGAGCGACTGGTCCATAAGGGGTGCAGGAGCCGCCCCCCCCCCCATAGTTTATATGCAGTTTGCATGCGGGGTGCTGGACTCATAGCTTGCTATGAGTTTTTTTTTTTTTTTGCAAGCACATGATTAGAGCCTGAGGCTCTAATTGGCTTGAAAAGGGTTGGGCTCTGCGCCCCAAACCCACTCACTTGAGACACTAGCAAATCAATATTCTCTATTGGTTTTTGGTTCCACCTCCCAGACAATCAGGGCAGGAGGCAGATCTGAAGACTGGGTTGGCTGGGAGGAGAAGCCAGGGAAGCCGCTGCGGTGGAGTGGTGAGTGCGGACCTGGGGGGGGGGTTGTTTGCCGCCCCCCCAAAAAAGTTTAGCACCAGCCGCCACTGGTCAGCAACTACCAGCAAGCACATAGATTAAGAATTCTGACTTCACTCTGAATTTTGTGATCTGCATGTTTGTTCTGGCTGAATGTATGAGAGCATTTTTAGAAAGAGGGCAGTCAATATGCAGCTGCTTTATTTCTTTCAGTACAGGTTTCCTTTTAAGCAAACAGCTAATTGCAAAAATGAAATATATACAGAATAAGCCAGGATTTTTACATGTCAAAGGATTTGTATTTCTCTCCATCCATTCCTGAAATTTATACAGCTCTACCACACACACAGCCTTGTCTAGCAGGACAAGATATCTGATTTTATTCTGCCACAGTTTAGTATCACTTACAGTTCTTGTACCTCCCACAGTCTGTGACTGGACAGTGAAAGGAGAAGCAGCACACTGATAAGCTCATCTCTATGCCACTGCATGCATCAGCATTTAAAATAATAAATGATGTATTTATGAACACAAAACTGAATACATTTTTTTTTTATCTGTCTGGATTTTATCTTTCTGGACAAGTCAAAAAATGGAGGTGTGACCTGTCCACTGATTTATAAAGAATGCACCAACATGCCTCCATCCCAATTAGGTAACAAATAAAGATAGAGGAGAAAAGAGGGACTTTGCGTGAGGCATGTTGGTGAAGATGTAAACTGAATAGTATATGCTAGAATATGTTATCTAGGGTACGTCCTATACATAGTTGTGTCCACAAAAAGTAAACCAGGTATAAATGGTATAAAAGTTTAATTACATAGGTCCTAGAACCAAATACAGTCATAAAAAAAAAAAACATCATACGCCACATTTAGGCATGTAATAGACAATATATTTGGAAGGCATAATATAGACACTGGTTGTACAATTTACAGTAGAGAATACAATGTATGCTGGATGAATATGTGCATCGATAGTTGTTAACTCAACGCGTTTCTTGGCTTATAACCAATCATCAGGAGTCCGATGCAATTTAGGCTGCATTGAAACAATAAATGTGTATTAATATATGGGCAGATATATAGGAGAAAGATGCAGAAGAATTCAAATTTGCCATCGTACTCACAGACAGTGTCTTGGTCTATGGTAACCTAAATCCTAGAATGCAGCATTGATCCGGGTCTACAAAGTCTTTATCTTTCTGGAGTTCAACTTTAAAGTCGTGATAAAGCCTACTTTCTGATTTTTACCTACAGGTAAGCTTATAATAAATATAATTACCTGTAGGTAAAAGGAACGTGCACCGTTTATGGGATATTCACACTGGATGCAGCCAATTATTATTATTATTATACAGGATTTATATAGCGCCAACAGTTTATGTAGTGCTTTACAATGACATCACCCGCGCATGCGCTCTGAAGGTCCGGCATACTGTGCTGGACCTTCAGAGCTTTGTGCCGGAAACGTTGCTTCGGCTACTCACAGCACCGGAACCCGTAAGAAAGACCGTGGGAAGATGTCAGCCCTTTCAGCAGGAACAGTGAGCTGCTGGAGGGCTTTGTTCTAAGGTGATTGTTTCATAATGTGCTAGTATGCGATGCATACTAGCACATTATGCCATTGTCTTACAGGTGTTTTTTTTTTTTTTTAAACTCTGCTGCGGTTTACTACGGCTTTAAAGAGCAACTTTCACCTTGCACATTCAGGTGTCGGAGCTTACCTAGGTGGGTGAGGTCACTAACTGCCTGGGTAATCTCTGATTATGGTAAGCCAGAACACATGGGGAACTCACATACTTCTCATACCAGGACGCTTCACTATGTTATAGCATAAAAGCAAGAGCTTAAACTGGGGTAGTGGCAAAGGAGCGTTGATTGATGTATATAAATTATTTGGGGGGGGGGGAGTATTCTGTCAAGAGCAAGGCCTTCATTTTCCATAATCTAACAATAATGTTTACCTGGAAGTAAGCATCTCTATGTTTTAGTAAGAGAAAAAATAAATTGCCAATGGTGGAAGACATTGCTGTATTTTTAATATTCTACAATGTTATTATTTTCCAGCACTGTCCAGTTTGCTTGAAGGGCCTATCTTGTATTTCTTATACGGTGGGCAGGACCTTAGTTTTAAATGGTAAGGTCAGAGGTATGTATGCTGTATTCTGCTGAGGTGTTTGCTATGTTCATACCCCTAGTGATCCCAGTACAGAACATGGCCGCATGCTCTCTGTCAATACTCAGGACAGATAAATTCAGGTGTTCTGATGCTTACCATGAATAGGTGGAAATCCCCAGCACTCAAGGAACTATCTGTAAATTTAGGAACACAAGCTGGACGGCTAAACAATGTTTAAATACTATAAATAAAAAATTATCTATAAATCCTGAGAATAATGTATTTTATCGGAAAGGAATTCTGGAACAAAGTATTAAACTTCATTATACTAAATATGTTAACTTAAAAAAATGGTGAAGCACCCCTTCTCTTGGGGTGGTGTGAAATGACCCCCTATGTAACAAGGCAAGCTAACATTTCAGTTGCAAGGTCTGGTCCTTGGTGTATGGTGGGGCAGAAAATAGGTTGGGTGCCAGGTATTTTAATATTTTTAAATTTTATTGCTGAGCTCAAAACTAGGAGAGAGGGTTTAAGGATGCAGGATACCCCAAAAGTGTACAAATATGCATATCATGGGATACTCCAGCAACGTTAAGTAGTAACTTGAGGATACCTATCTTCCTCCTAAATATTCGGAACAGTCCTTACAGCAGCAAACAATGGGCTGAACTATGCAGGGACACCATGAGCAATGTCCACTTTTAAGCACAAGCTGACTCTAATGCAAGAGAGATAGCAACACACAGTCACTGGGACCTCACACATTGGACTATACTCACTAATATCTTTTGATAATTGGATGCCTCTTTTCAAAATTTTCCAGACACCTCTCCTGTTAAACCCCTCAGACCAAAAGCCAAAATTAAGTCTCTTAGTCAGCTCCAGTACAATTCAGCAGAATAAGCCTCCCAGCTAGCCATTTGGTACCTCGATGAGCAGCAGAAAAGCACAGCTGGATGGCCAAGATCTCCTTCTCCTGGACAACAAGACCTCCCTGCTCCAGGCCTCAGACAATTTATGCTCACTCCCAGCTGGCATCTGGGCACGCTCCCCCAAGGATTGGCCTGGACCACATAGTTACATAGTTGGTGAGTTTGAAACAAATCCATCCAGTCCAACCTGTGTGTGTGCTTATATGTTAATAGTACATTGGATACCCCTGTATGTTGTGGTTTTTAAGGTACCCATCTAATAGTTTTTTGAAATAATCGATGCTCCCTGCTGATACTACTGCTTGTGGAAGAGAATTCCACATCCTTACCGCTCTCACAGTAAAGAACCCTCTACGCCACGGATATGCAATAAGTGGACCTCCAGCTGTTGCAGAACTACAAGTCCCATGAGGCATAGCAAGACTCTGACAGCCACAAGCATGACACCCAGAGGCATGATGGGACTTGTAGTTCCGCTAATTGCATATCTTTGCTCTACGCAGTTTAAGGTTAAACTGCTTCTATCCTAATTTTAGTAAATGGCCATGTGTCTTTTTTAATTCCCTTTCAATTAAACGTTTTTTCCCTATGCTAGGGTCACCAGTATGGTATTTGTACATTGATATCATCCCCTTTTAAGCGTCTCCTCTCCAGAGAGAATAAGTTCAATACTTGTAGTCTTTCCTCATAGCTGAGATCCTCCAGTCCCTTAAATAGCTTTGTTGCCCTTATCTGGACTCTCTCCAGTTCCAGCAAATCCCTCCTGCGGACTGGTGCCCAGAACTGGACGGCATACTCCAGGCGTGGCCGGACCAAAGTCTTGTAGAGTGAGGGATCTATCTTTACTCAATATGCCCCTTGACAATCTAACTGTAGTCAAAGAACCTGTACATAAAAACCCTAAAATCTGAATTGAGGACTTTAACGGTACCACTTAGATTATAATAAAATATTGAATATTTATTGTACAAAATATAAAAGCATATAAACAATTAATGCATGTGGTACCGGACATTTTGTGTCTAATATTCACTACTTTCTAAACGCAGTTAAAGAACCCTTGATCTGTGGTCAATGAGTCCTTCTAAGTCCAAAATGCAGCTTTTACCCAGCTCCTATGTAACACTCTTTAGCAGCCCAGTTTCCTTCAGCGAACAGCTCCAGCAGACACTCTAAACAAACATTAGACACGTAACGACAAGGGAAAAAGAGAGCGCTCTGGAAAGGAGCTCCGATTATTTATCATCTCCTAAACCAGGGGTCTCCAAACTTTTCAAAGGGCCTTTGTTGCCTTTGTCCTGTGCTTTAGACTTTAGAAGGGCCGTATTGTGGCCAGCGGGGGCAGAAAATGTCCCAGGCCCAGCATCAGCGAGAATAAATATGGCCTCAGGGTTGGTGGTCAATAGGAGAAGTCATCAAACCCCTATTAGTAGGATGAATAGTATCCCATCATTGGTATCAGAGGAAGAAATAGTGCCCTCTTGTAGGCTGTCAGTGGGAGGAATAGTGCCTCATATCACAGGGAGAAATAGTGCCCCAAGGGCCGGATAAAGGCTAGCAAAGGGCTGCATCTGGCCCTCGGGCCACAGTTTGGAGACTCCTGTCCTAAACCATACATATGAATATCACCATCAGGGATTGTTTGGGTCAGATACATATTCATAACTGACCTTTCTGCGCTATTACTGAAGCCTAATTCACAATAAAAGAAGAAGGCAATCAACTTGTAGACAGGTTGCCTACAGGAGTATAGTTTTAGTTAGTGGCTGGCTCGGGCTGTGAGGGAAAGAGTTAATGTGTGTGCTGTGGTTCCCAGGCTTATTAGGTCCAGTCTACCCCCCTATAAATATAAATAGGGGGGAATCTGGGTTCAAGGGGCTTACAGTTCCCTTTGGGGCAGGACGTGCTATGATTCCTGTGGAGGAGGTATGCTGCACCCTGCAGTTCGTCTGAGGCACTGGGGTTCCAGAAATCAACCAGCCCTTGGAAGATGCCAATATAGACTACTACCTTGTGGAGATGTGCCTGAGCAGCCAAATAGTCGTAGTTAGGTCAGGAAATGGACATTGTTCATGATGAACTGTAATACCAGAAACTCTTTAAGTAAAGTTGCAGCAACTGTTCTAAACCTGGACTGAAGGGGGTGCATGGCATATTCAAAAGAACTTGGGCTCATAAAAAACATGTGAGGTATGAAGCTCAGCTACTACAATGATCTACTCATCAGGACAATTAATGTAGTTGCTATGGGTAACCAGGTGTTAGTAAAAGCTACACTGCAACCAGTCGTGAAGCGTGGTACGTTGTATAGGTGACAGGTCCTCCGGTAGAGAGGGTTCAATGTTCTGGCTCCCTCCCTAATGGTCACTTTGCAGTTGCAACTGGAACCGAGCCTGCATTTTGGAGATCCAAGGCCTGGTCACATAAGTACAAGAAGAAAGAGGTTAACAAGTGCACACATGAGGTCCACGCTATGTTAATGGAGGACACGGTCGAAACTGGGGGGGGGGGGAATAGGGGGGTCACCTGCCCCTGGCGCTGACAGTGTTATTGGTGGGACCCCATTCTGTTACTGGGAGTAAGGTAACAGAGGTACATTGGACTGGTGGAGAGGCATGTGTCAGCAGTGTCCTTTCTAATGCAAACATACATCAATTTATAGTGTGTAGTGATATGGTACAGTACTTTACAGTGAAGCTCTGTACTTTAATTATTGCACACAATTTTTTTTATTACAGGTACTTATATAGCACAGTCAATTTACACAGTGCTTTACATATATATACAGTATATTCAAGGGCGGCCCGTCCATTAGGGGTGCCCGGGCACGGCCCCCCCATACATGCATCTGGCCCCCATGCAGGATGCTGGACGTATGAATTCCAATGGTGTTTTGGATTCAGAACACAAGTTCCGATATTGTTTTTATTATATCTACCCCTGATCAGATTGTTGAATATAAGCATGCATGCTTCAAGTAAGCTCACACTGAGACTGCTTAGTTCAGAGTCAAATCACTTTCTGTTTAATATTTCCGCTTCTCAAGATTTTTATACAATTCCATTAAAGATTGAGATACGTCAACAAGACTGGCGCATACAAACCACAAATATAAAAATACATATAGTGATAGAACTTTGGTTTTAGCTGGGTGCTCATTTGCGGAAGTTGCTTTATTTTTGCAGCACTTTTGCAGCATTTCATCCTCCTTTTAATTCATTTGTGTTATGTTGGTATATTCTGAATGTATTCTGGGAAGCAGGCGCAAACTTTTTGTTAACTCTTCAGTTCCACAGCAGCAAGGGAAAAGGTGAGCTTTGCAGAAAATTCTGAATATGTCTTACTGTAAGGCTTATTAAGCGTAGAAGCTGAGTTTATATATGTTAGGTATATAAAGCATGTATTGGAATAGACAGTTCACCATGTTCACATTTCTTAATCACATCCATTACAGTCCCCCCTTGAAGCTGTCTATTTCAAACTGTCCCTCATACTAAAAGTCCTACTCACTCCCCTAGCCCATTCTCCTCTGCAACTCTTTTCAGCTGTATATAGAGAAGAGCAGTGACTAATTCACTACCCCCCTCGATACAGCTTGGAGAGGGGCAATCAGGCGCTGTCTGTCCCTTTAATCCTATGGTGTTGCATCTCGGGGGAAAGTCACTGTAACGGAGCGTAACACATAATCATTGTCAAGTCTTACATAATCTTCATCATCATCTGGTATTTCTTGGTTCACAAACATGGGAGTAGATTGGTCAACAGCTTTTTCTACACACTTCTTAAAGCAGGGAAGAACACAGCAGACCATGACAGCAAGGATCACTAGAATTATCAGAATGGCTATTCCGATCTGTGTTAAAATTCCCTGCCATCCCCCCTTGATCCAGGTGAAGTACTGATCCCAGGGGTTGGAGAGCCCTGAATTCTTCTTTAATTCTTTGGACAAATCCTCAAGTTTTTGGATGGCTAAAGTCACTTTACCATTTGGGTCTGTGTTATCTGGGATATAAGTACAGCATGTTTCAGGTAACATCTTACACACACCCCCCTTTTCAGCTAGGACCATGTCTAAGGCCATACGGTTTTGGAAGGTCATATGTGAAGCGGCTTCTTGTTGTTCGGCTAAACCTCGGTGTGCATCTCTGGTGTAAATAACAAACCTTTGTTGGTTGTAGTAGATGTAATTTATCCAGTCTACATTCTTGTTTACAGTGATGATGGGGATCTGGCACTCAAACCTTGCTGCTACTTGGTCTTGCTTTGAACTCATCTGGGACCCCTCTAGGGACCCCTATGGCATCTATGTATACATGAGGGTCAAAGTTTCCTGCTGGGGCACACCTATGCATGTAGAGGCATTATAGCCTTGGCCAGTGCACATTCTCCTGTCCACTGTCCTGTCAATCTGCTTCTAATTTTTAATGTGTCCGCAGATCCAGTACACATCTCCCAAAGACTGGACATGGTTTTGCACCAGATCTGCAGACACCTCACTATAAGATCCACAGTAACCCTTAGTTAAATGCCCAAGAGGTTTTCCCACTCCCTATAACCATCTATAGCATGTCTAATTGCCAGGATATATGGTGATACCTTCTCCTGGTTTGGGGGTCTTGGTAACTATGGGATATTCCTTCTTCCAATGTTCACACAGGGAGTGGTCAGTGGTTGTGTTGGTAAACAGGCTGAGGAAACATGTCTCATATTCGTGGGATATGTTCAGGGGTACCGTTCCCAAGTGTGGTCTAGCCCCCCACACACACATAACAATTGGTCTTATTGTGTTTCCCTGCACTGTATCTCATCCACTCAAGCCACATGTTGACATCTGAGAACCTGGTTTCTGCAGCCATAGTATCCTCAAAGGTAGGGTCTGCTATGACCACCATGTCCTTTAATGTCTGTATATGGGGCCTCAGGGGGTTTGAGCTAGATGTGGATTGGGGAACTCCCCACTATGGGTTATTGAGCATATCTTTCAGTTGAAAAGGCTTTCTAAAACCGGGATACCCACTTCCCCACCATAGGCCCAGAACATAGGTCCTACTGTCTTCTGGGCTAGGATTCTCAATGGTCAGCTTGAACTCTTTGGTGTAATACTGATTTGTGTGCTTGTTGATTGTCATTCTATCTAAGAGTGACTTCCCATTTTTGTCTTTTCTATATTGGGCGTTTTCAAGTTTGTACCCCCAGTTTGTACCCCCAGTGTTCCAACCCACTGCTCCCCAGGAATCACAGTTGTTACCCCAATAGGTGTCAGTGACACATACATACACAGTCATGGGTCTTACTGCTTCATCCCAGGACCGGATCTTGTACATAGTACCTGGAATTAGCTGTTCATAAGAGGATATAAAAGTGGCAACATGTGTATTGGATGAGTTATACCAGAATTGGGTTATACCATCTTTGTGTTTGATGGCTACCTCTTGCGCCTGGGCAATGATTACTATAGAAAGGATATATAAAATCATTTGGTCCCCTCAGTCTTTTCCTCAGGTACAGGGACTTTCTTGCAGTGGGAGGAGTTTGTCCACGTGTTCTTCCCAGCCACTTTGACTGATACGCGGTGACTGCGTATCCTGTGTGTTACCATCCAGTGTTGTCTGCATATCTGGAACCATCCACAAAAATTGTCAAGTCAGGATTCTCAAGGGCTGTTTCACTGACTGTCAGTAAGGCCCCTTTCACACTGGGGCGGTTTGCAGGTGTTATTGCGCTAAAAATAGCGCCTGCAAACCGCCCCTAAACAGCCTCCGCTGTTTGTTCAGTGTGAAAGCCCAAGGGCTTTCACACTGAAGCGGTGCGCTGGCAGGAGAAGAAAAAATCTCCTGTCAGCCGCATCTTTGGAGTGGTGAAGGAGCGATGTATTCACCGCTCCTAAACCGCTCCTGCCCATTGAAATCAATGGGACAGCGCGGCTATACCGCGGTAATACCGCGGCTATAGCGGCGCTATACGAGGGGTTTTAACCCTTTTTCGTCCGCCAGCGGGATGGTTAAAATCGCACCGCTAGCGGCCGAATACCGCGGTAAAACAGCGCTAAAAATAGCGCTGTTTTACCGTGGACGCCCCCTACCGCCCCAGAGGTTCCCCCCTCAAGAAGAGGAAGCAGAGTGGATGGGTTAAGGGTATCACATCGGAGGATGGTGATGTTATCAGGGAGAAGCAAGGCACACTGGAGTCTGAGGTGTCTTACTGAGGACAGGTGTTTGGCCTGTACTTGGTTCAGCATGGCAGTTATGTCATAAGGGGCATTGGGCTGCAAAAACAGTTTGAAAGTCTTTTCATAGTCTGGAAACTTCAAAATTGTCCACGGCTTCTGGAGGAAGCAGGAAAGGGTCAGATTTCAGGGCATCATAAAGGGGTTGCATCAAGAGGGAGGCTTCTGGAACTGGGATCCAAGAACGGCAGTAGTAGATTAATCCTAGAAAGGCATGAAGGGGCTTTTGACCTTGTAGCAAAGGGAGGGCCTTGATTGCAGCAACTCTTTCTTCAGTGAGCTGTCGGGAAGATGCAGTGGCCTAGGAAAATCACCTTCTCTCTGGACTTTTTGCTTTAAGGCCTTGCATCCTTGCTCAGCCAGGTAGTGGAGGAGGCTTTCAGGCATCATCAAGGGTATCTGCACAAAGCAGGAGGTCATCTACATATTGAAGTATTACAATGTCTGGGTGTAACTTCATCCAGGTGTCCAGAATGGGGGCTATTGCCTTGGCGAATTGGGAGGGGGAGTTCTGGGCACCTTGTGGCATAACAGTCCAGGTGTAGCGGGCAGGTGACACAGGCTTGCCTGAATCCTTGCGGAGAAGGTCCATGTGATCCGGAGAGGGGCAGGGTGGTGGGCGAGGTGGGGTGTCATGTCCCTGGTACTGGGCGCTTTCATGTGGACCACGGTTGGGGCTTGGTTGACTGTGGGTGAATTTCCGAGGGCTTCGGTATTCTCTTCTAGAGTGACCGGGTCTTCCGCAGTTGTAGTAGACACGTGGAGTTGGTACTGGTGGGCGCAGATAGGGTGTGTCAGAAGCCACCATGAGGGGAGCTACTCTCTACTGCTCTGTGAGGATTCTGGACCTAATAACAACGTCTCAAGCTCCATTGCTCTATACTCCGGGCGTGATAGGTTCAAACCCTTTCAGATTGATACTTTAAGACCAGAGACAAATGCAACAGTCACCACTTAGCCACTGTGCTGCCCACACAATGACATTGATGAGCATGCTCACTGTGAAGGGTACCCCCATGTGCAGGGTGAAAAGGCCCTGCCCAAAAACTCACTGAGCTTAGGGAAGAGATCTTCAGTGCATCAAAAAACAACAGCTCAGGCTGGTTATAGCCTAGCAACAACACTCTTTAAATCTAGTTAGGGACACAGCAACATAGAGTAGGGCCCCTAGACCTTTAATATTCATTCTTGAAAATAAAGATCATGGTTGGGTTTTGTCATAATATTTGTACATAAGTGCAGCTCTATCCAAAACGTTTCGGAAGGATAGGGCTAGAACCTCTACCTCTATCCTGTCTGCATTAGGTTGGCCATAGATTATACAATTTTTTTGTACAAATTTCCTTTAGATTTACCAAAAAACATAAAAACATACATTAAACACTTTTCAACTTGTATACAATCAGGCAGGCATGTGCACTATATAGCTGAAGATAAATTCAAAGGAAATTGAGAAAGAAAATTATATAATGTATGGCCAGCCCACAGCTCCCAACTGTCCCTGATTTCGAGGGACTGTCCCTGATTTGGAGAAATGTCCCTCTGTCCCTCATTACTCCTCAATGGTGCCTCATTTTGGTCTGATCTATATAGATGTATATAAAATGCAGTTTTTATCTATCAAAAAATGTTTTCCAGTGCTAAACCTTTCATCTGATTTCTAAATTGCTGCATTTGTAAATTTCAAAAGCCAATATAAAGGAATAGTAGTGGTAAAACAAGCATTTGTGGGTTTAATCAATCTTGTTTTTTTGTACAATTCTCCTTTAAGGGGGCGTGGCAGGGTGTGTGTCCTATGCCTGCATACTTTTGCTTATAGGTGTCCTTCATTCTCATCTCAACAAATTGGGAGGTATGCCAGCCTAACAGTTGGAAATATTTCATTCACTTCCTATCCTGGAGGCATTGAGAGGAAATCTCAAGAGGAACACAGCAATAAAAGAAAATGAGTCTGACTGTATTGAGTATAGAGTTGACCATCAATGGTCAGAAGCCTCCCAAGAACAAAAGTTGGGAAACGATGTATTACCCTGCCCTCTGTCCTGTAGGGTCATACTTTCTTATGATTTGCAACTCAACCAACAATCAGAAGCAGCACACACTTGCATAGTTGCCAACATTGCAAAAAAAATATGTGGGGCACTTTTTTTGGCTGTAAGCGGAACCGTACAATAATTAGGAGGCGGGGCATTCGTTTGTAGGCGTGCCTTAGCAAAAAATTACAAGTGCGGCGCGCGAAGCAGACCCCCCTCAGTGCAGCCCCCCCTCTATTAGTGCAGACCCCCCTCAATTAGTGCAGACCTCCCTCAATTAGTGCAGCCCCCCTCAGTGCAGCCCCCCCCTCTATTAGTGCAGACCCCCCTCAGTGCAGCCCCCTTCTATTAGTGCAGACCCCCCTCAATTAGGGCAGTCCCCCCCTCTATTAGTGCAGACCCCCCTCTATTAGTGCAGACCCCCCCTCAGTGCAGCCCCCCCTCTATTAGTGCAGACCCCCCCCTCAATGCAGCCCCCCTCAGTGCAGCCCCCCGCTCAGTGCAGGAGCGGCCGGTGTTCTGCCGAGAAAGTTCCCCTCGGCATGTAAGGACCCCCTGTACTGCACAGGCGCAACGCTTGCGCAGTACGGGGCTGGGGAACTTTTCGGCAAGACACGGCGATGGCCGTGTCTTCTGCTTCAGTGGAGAGGGGAGGAGCCGTGCAGCTAAAGAAGCCCATTGGCTGCATGGATCGAGCCCCCTTCCTCTCTCCACTTACTCAACACTGGGACACTTTTTTTGGCTGTAGGCGGAGCCGTACAATAATTAGGGGGCGGGGCATTCGTTTGTAGGCGTGTCTTAGCAAAAAAATTACAAGTGCGGAGCGGGAAGCAGACCCCCCTCAGTGCAGCCCCCCCTCTATTAGTGCAGACCCCCCCTCAATTAGTGCAGACCTCCCTCAATTAGTGCAGCCCCCCTCAGTGCAGCCCCCCCCATTAGTGCACAGCCCCCCCTCAGTGCAGCCCCCTTCTATTAGTGCAGACCCCCCTCAATTAGTGCAGTCCCCCCCTCTATTAGTGCAGACCCTCCTCTATTAGTGCAGACCCCCCTCAATTAGTGCAGCCCCCCCTCAGTGCAGCCCCCCTCTATTAGTGCAGACCCCCCTCAATTAGTGCAGTCCCCCCTCTATTAGTACAGACCCCCCTCAATTAGTGCAGCCCCCCCTCAATGCAGCCCTCCTCTATTAGTGCAGACCCCCCCCAGTGCAGCCCCCCCCTCTATTAGTGCAGACCCCACCTCAGTGCAGCCCCCACTCTATTAGTGCAGACCCCCCTCAATTAGTGCAGCCCCCCCTCAGTGCAGCCCCCCCTCTATTAGTGCAGACCCCCCCTCAATGCAGCCCCCCTCAGTGCAGCCCCCCCGCTCAGTGCAGGAGCGGCCGGTGTTCTGCCGAGAAAGTTCCCCTCGGCATGTAAGGACCCCCTGTACTGCGCAGGCGCAACGCTTGCGCAGTACGGGGCTGGGGAACTTTTCGGCAAGACACGGTGACGGCCGTGTCTTCTGCTTCAGCGGAGAGGGGAGGAGCCGTGCAGCTAAAGAAGCCCATTGGCTGCATGGATCGAGCCCCCTTCCTCTCTTCACTTACTCAACACTAGGGGGAAGATCGAGCGGTGGCGCCGGCCACCATTTTGCTGGAGCCAGCTGCTCCAAAAATAAAAAAAACAACATTCCCAAATTTCCTTATGTAAAATCCCGATTCGGGACAGCCTCCAATCGGGACGAGGGTCCCAAAATCTGGATTGTCCCGGGAAAATCTGGACTGTTGGCAACTATGCACTTGGTCTACTAGTTCCTTCCTTTCAAATTAGTTGTTTTTGGCTTTTAGTGAAATTCCATTTATCTGTAGGATAAAGGGGCTCCTGCATGACACTGCCTAAGGCTGGCAGGCAAGCAATTTAATTTTTTTCAACAATCACATTTTATTGCATGGTGTGAAAATTATACACAGCTAAAAAAATAGCGATGCTTTACTGCTGATGCACCCACCACCCCAGTGTGAAAGGGGCCTAATACACAATACTACCAGTAACACCCTCACAGACAATAGGGCTCATTTATAACAGAGGGCAGATAACACTATCCACTTTCCATAATACTCCATAAGTCAAGATGGGACCCAGAAGGAGCCAGTGAGTTGATGCCGGCACTGGTAAGGGATCTTGTAAGCATCAAACCACTGTAGCTAAAGTAATTCTGACTTTAGTTATGCTTTAAAGTAACATTAAAGTTTCCTTTTAAGAAAAAAAAATAACAAACATGTTATACTTACCTGCTCTATGCAGTGGTTTTGCACAAAGCATCCCCACTTGTCCTCTTTCTTGACCTGCCCGCAATTCTTTTTTACATTCAGCTGTCAGTGGGGAACCCGCTGAAAAAAAAAGAACCCTGCAAAACAATAGCATATTGTGCTAGTATGCATCGCAAAAAGCACCGGAAAAACACTTTTGGAGGATGTGACTCCCCAAAAGCCACATAGATGTGAACCATAGGCGTGTGCACAGGGTGTGCCAGGTGTGCCTGGGCACACCCTAATCGCCTTGTGTGGTGCATATTCCCCCCTGTTTAGAGCACTGATATTTCATCACAAAAAAAAAATGTTACAAAATAAAATAATTTAAAAAGAATAAAAATAAAACTACTGACACTGTCCACTGCCCTACTGACACCATCAGTACATATACACATGCATATGTATTTGAGCTTTGGGGTGCACACCCTAATGCAAGAGGCTGCGCACACCTATGATGTGAACCTATAGTAAAGGTTTGAACCAGGGCTTATAAAACAGCCACAGCTCCAGTAGAAAAGCCTGCCCTCTGACAGCATGTTCCAGAGAAGGACCCTGACTCTCTGTGGAGAAGCAGTGGTAACCCTGCAGAGGTCCGACACACCCCTTGCTGAGTTAAGGTAAGGTGACCAGATTTTTAAAATGAAATCCGGGGACATATTTTTTTTTTACTAGTAATGGCAACAATCGACGACTCTTTGCCCGTCGCCGCTGCCGCTGCCCGCCTCACAGCCTGTCAAGTCTAAAGCCCCATACACACAATCAGATTTTCTGATGATTTTTTCCTTCAGATTTACCAAAACCATATAATATGAGGTCAAACCTTAGGAGTTTCAATTTGTATGCAATCAGGCAGGCCCTTGCACTACATGGTTTTGGTAAATCTGAAGACAAAAATCAGCAGAAAATCTGATAGTGTGTATGGGGCTTTACTCTTTGGGCCCAGGCTACTACTGGGTGGGGAGCAGAGGAAGATCACTCCACCAGGGAAGGCAAGGAGATAAACAGGCAGGCGGCTGGCCGGGACTTTAGCCAAGGCAGAGGAACATGTGAGTGGAGCTGAATGGGCATGCGCCTGAAACTGAAGAAATAGTCCCTCCGCTCCGACCAGCACATGATCATCAGAAAGGGGCACAGATAATAGAAAAAAATAAACCCCCATAAGCTAGTAGGAGCGGCAGAGGAGGGGGGGTGCAATTCAGATTTTTTTTTTTTGTCTTTGGCTGTCTTTGAAATTGCCCCAGCCCCTGTTCAAATCCAATCCGGGCACAAAACTGGGGACAGACTTGGTCCGGGGACAGTGTCCTCAATCCGGGGACTGTCCCCAGAAACCGGGGATGTCTGGTCACCCTAAGTTAAGGCCCATGCACCTCTGCAGAGTGACCACTGCTTCTATACAGACAGCAAAGGTCCTACACTGCAACTAGGGTGACCATGTGTTCTGGATTTCCTGGGACAGTCCTGCATTTTGCAGGTCTGTCCCAGGCACCTTAATTCCGGGACAATACAGTGTCCCGGAATGAAACTGACACAGCCGGGGGGGGGGGGGGTGGGTTTGGTTGTACATTTCGACGCATTGCCGCTTTACTCACTGACAGCTCTAGTCCTGGCCGGCCGAGACCCGTTTAACCTTATTTCACCACTGGCTCTACACTGCCCAAACTGGTTACTAGGACCGCCTGCTGCTCAACACAGAGCTAGGCTGAGGCCCCAGCATTCAGAGCGGAGGTGGATTTAACTTCTACTACTGCTTTAGCTCCACCCATCTCCTCCTCAATTTTCTCTGGCAGCATGCTTAGAGGGAAGAGAACTGCCAGGATTTGAGAGCAACTCTTAATACTCAGAGGTGAGGCTGGGCGCTGGGGATGGATGGCACACGATGTGTGTCATGAGGCACTTACTGCAGAGATGACGGCAGATGAGCTGGCAGCAGAAGACAGATGACACCCTCAAAGGGATGGGAGGAGGACACATCCCTAGATCTCATGGGTTCATGCTGGCTGGGACATGTAGTCCTTCACTTTTGGAGGATGTGACGCCCCAAAAGTGAAGGACTACAGGTTCCAGCATGAACCCCTCAGAGCTGAAGATTTGACGACCCCCGCCCCCCAACTAGTGAAGAACTACAGGTCCCAGCATGAACCCATGAAATCTATGGGGTCACACTCTTAGATCTCAGGGGTTCATGCTGGGACTTGTAGTCCTCCAATTGTGGGGGGGGGGATTCACACCCTTTGATTTAAGAAGCTCATGCTGGGACTTGTAGTCTTTACATTTTGGGGTGGAGTCCCATCCTTAGCTCTGAGGGGTTTATGCTGTAACTCTTGTAGTCCTTTGTTTTTGGGGGATGTGACCCCCCCCCAAAAGCGAAGGACTACAGGTCCCAGCATGAACCCCTCAGAGCTGGAGATGTGACCCCCACCCCGGAAATGTGGTCACCCTAACTACAACATGCTGGCAGGGTACAAACTATTCTACTAATGGCCCGTAACACATGATCAGAAAATTGTACGAAAAATACTGCTTTCGAATCGATCGTATGATAATCTGATCGCTAGTACACAGCATTCGAGAGCCGATCACGACAGTTCAGCCAATATTGTTTGTATTATAAAAAAAAACAGCTTTTTCCTTCAATTTTACTTTATTCTTATTTTCCTGGATGTGGAATCTTCCCAATAAGGGAACAGAGAGCAATGATCCTCTCCCGCCACAGGAGGTCAGTAATGAGCCCTCTCCTCCCCTCTATGGGTAATGTAATGTAAACATTAGCGAGCACAGAAGAGCGGATGTACATAGAAAAGGCTATCCATCAGACTCCGCCCCCCACCACCTTGCACCTATCACACCGGCTGTTCTCCTTCTCGCTCCACCCTATCACAGCCACGCAGAAGACCCCGTCTCCCAGCATCCTTTAGGAAGCTTGACCTGGCTCTATAGCTGTCAGTGAGTGTGCGCGGTGCATGCCGGGACTGGTAGTTCCCTTGTTGAGCTGTGTAGTGTGAGGTGTTCGGGGACCGCGATAGGCAGGACTACAATCCCGGCATGCCCCGCGCTCTGGGCTCACTCTTCCAGTTTGAAAGCGGCCCCGTCAGCGCTGGGCACGGATTGGGGGGTTGTTGGTTGGCGGGATGGCGTCGTTTGTGACCGAAGTGCTGGCCAGTTCTGGGCGGCTGGAGAAGGAGGACCTGGGAACCAAAATCACCCGGCTGTCCCGGAGGGTGGAGGAGGTGAAGGTAATAAAGAGGACCTGTCACCTATAGTGTACTCTGTACTGTACGGGGATAGGAAGGGTCTGTGTCCTCAGTACTGTACAGGGATAGGAGTGGTCAGTGTACTGTACAGGGATAGGAGTGGTCAGTGTACTGTACGGGGATAGGAGTGGTCAGTGTACTGTACGGGGATAGGAGTGGTCAGTGTACTGTACGGGGATAGGAGTGGTCAGTGTACTGTACGGGGATAGGAGTGGTCAGTGTACTCTGTACTGTTTTTTGCACTAACCACTTCAGCCCCGGAAGATTTTACCCCCTTCCTGACCAGAGCCCTTTTTGCGATTCGGCACTACGTCGCTTTAACTGACAATTGCGCGGTCGTGCGTCGTTGCACCCAAACAAAATTGATGTCCTTTTTTTCCCACAAATAGAGCTTTCTTTTCTTTTGGTGGTATTTGATCTCCTCTGCGGTTTTTATTTTTTGCGCTAAAAACAAAAAAAAAGAGCGACAATTGTGAAAAAAAACACATTTTTTTTAACTTTTTGCTATAATAAATATCTCCCAAAAATATATAAAAAAACAATTTTTTTCCTTGGTTTAGGCCGATATGTATTCTACATATGTTTGGTAAAAAAAAAAAAATCGCAATAAACTTATATTGATTGGTTTGCCCAAATGTTATAGCGTCTACAAAATAGGGGATAGTTTTATGGCATTTTTATTATTATTATTATTATTATTATTATTATTATTATTATTTTTTTTTTACTAGTAATGACGGTGATCTGCGACTTTTTTTTTTTTTATTGTGACTGCGACATTATGGCAGACACATCGGATAATTTTGGGACCATTTAATACAGCGATCAGTGCGATTAAAAATGCATTGATTACTGTAAAAATGTCCCTGGCAGTGAAGGGGTTAACACTAGGGGGCAGGGAAGGGGTTAACTGTGTTCCCTGGGAGGTGATTCTAACTGAAGGGGGAGGGACTACCTACAGGAAGTGATGGATCGTGGTTCCTAGCTAATAGGAACACATGATCTGTCACTCCTGTCACAACAGAACAGGGAAGTGTGTATTTACACACACTCGTCCCTATTCTGTGTCTCCTGGTCACGATCGCTCATGGCTGGCAGTCATCACGACCGTCGGCCACAAGCATCGGCAGCCCTGCTGTGCGGTGGTGCGCGCTCGCCTGCTATCCCGACCCCGCGAGCCGACGCACAGCTACGTGGTTTCACGCAGGGGAGCCACCCTGCTGCAGTAAAACTGCGACGGCTGGTCCGGAAGCAGTTAGACAAAAAAAGACCAACAATTTTGAAAGTTTTTTTTTTTTTTTACTTTCTTCTATAGAACATATCCAATAAAAAAAATGTAACAAATCAAATTTCTTCATACGTTTAGGCCAATATGTATTCTGCTACAAATTTTTGGTAAAAAAATCCCAATAAGCGTATATTGGTTGGCTTGCACAAAAGTCATAGCCAGAGTCTACAAACGATGGGATAGATTTATGGAATTTTTTTTTTACTAGTAATGGCAGCAATCAGCGACTTATAACGGGGCTGCAATATTTTGAAATTTTTTTAGGGACCATTGACACTAATACAGTGATTGGTTCTAAAAATATGCACTGTTACTGTACTAATGATTCTGGCTGGGAAGGGGTTAACATCAGGGGCGATCAAAGGGTTAACTGTGTGTACTGTGGGGGAGGGGCTTTACTAGTGAAAGGAATTGATCCATGTCTCTGCTTTGCAGGAACACAGGATCACTACCTTCCCTACTGACAGAACGGCAATCTGTCTTGTTTACATAGACAGATCGCTGTTCTGGCTCTCTACCTAATGATCGACGGGTGTTGGTGGACATTGAGTCCGTGGTACCCGCAGATCAGCTCCCACTGTGTATAATCAGAGCGGGTCGCCAGTGGAGCACGTATGCGACCCAGACTTGGATGTGCAGGATCACACGCTAGGTACATGATCCTGCACAGCAGAGCCTCCTTGCCGTCGTATGTGTACGTTTTATACAGTCGGCAAACGGTTAAAGTATATGTGAGCCTCACCATGTGACACCATGTGATAGAAATGCAAAGCAACACCTGTGTGTGTGTTTGTTTATGTATGTATATATGTGTGTGTGTGTGTGTGTGTATATATATATATAGATAGATAGATAGATAGATAGATAGATAGATAGATAGATAGATAGATAGATAGATAGATAGAGATATATATATATATATATATATATATATATATATATATATACACACACACACACACGCTCTGTATGTCGCCCCCCGAGCCGATGTGAGTGCCCGGCGGTCTCGATCACCACCAGGCTCCCTCGATCACCACCAGGCTCCCTCGATCACCGCTGAGACACAGAGAACCCGGAACTGTGTGTGTGTAAATACACAGTTTCCGGTTCTCTGAGGGGAGAACAGACAGATCGTCGATCTGTCATCTCCCCTACACAGTCCACATCCCCCTTCAGTTAGAACACAAACTAGGACACACTTAACCTCTTCACTGCCAGTGACATTTTTACAGTAATCAATGCATTTTTAATTGCACCGATCGCTGTATTAATGCCAATGGTCCCAAAAATGTGTCAAAATTGTCCGACGTGTCCGCCATAATGTCGCAGTCACGCTAAAAATCGCAGATCACCGCCATTACTTGTAAAAAAAAAAAAAAAATAAATAAAAAATAAAAATGCTATAAATCTATCCCCTATTTTGTAGACGCTATAACTTTTGCGCAAACCAATCAATATACGCTTTTTGCGATTTTTTTTATTTATTTATTTTTTTTGCCAAAAATATGTAGAGTAATTCATATCGGCCTAAAGTGAGGGGAAAAAAATCTTTTTTTTATATATTTTTGGGGGATTTTTATTATAGCAAAAAGTAAAAAATAATGCGTTTTTTTTCAAAATGTTCTCTCTTTTTTTTTTTTTTTTTTGTTTATAGCGCAAGAAATAAAAAACGCAGAGGTGATCAAATACCACCAAAAGAAAGCTCTATTTGTGGGAAAAAAAGGACGTCAATTTTGTTTGGGTGCAACATCGCACGACCGCGCAATTGTCAGTTAAAGTGACGTAGTGCCGAATCGCAAAAAGTGCTCTGGTCAGGAATGGGGTAAAATCTTCCAGGGCCGAAGCGGTTAAATTTATAAGTGATCACATATGGACCCATGTTGTCAGCTGTGTAGGGGCCTTAGAGAGGTGGGGGAAGAGACTGTAGAAAACCGCAGTACACTGATCTTCCCAGTGAATGGCTGTGCAGGGCGGGCATGTCAGCACAAGTCTAATCATTGGAGGACAGGCACACTAAGCTTCCAAGTAGAGTGCAAATATGAAAACTGACCACACTGGAATGGCTGGGCTCCTGTGCCTAGTGTAGTCTGTTTGAAATAGGAAAGCAGGGGGACTGGCAGGATCACCAGGGAATTTCACATAAAGGAAGCAATACAAAGAGAACAGGAGACTTCAAAGTGGTTGTAAACCTCTGATTGTGACTTTTACCTGTAAGCCTAGAATAAGATGTTTAAACTCTTTGATTTGGGAGAGATATCCAGCAATTTCCTGTTCTTTGTGACACTCGTGGACTGGACAGGAAGTAAGTAAATGCAATCAATGGGGGCAAACCCACCACACACAGCAATAAATACCTGACCGAGGTTCCATCCCCTCCCTCCTCACCTTTTGTATGGTTTAATTTGGGCATTAGATTTGGATCCACACAACATTTTTCTGACTGGAATGTGGAGGAATTTGCTGAATGACCTTTCTTCTTGGGTTGCTGGTTCTTGTTGCTTCTGCACATTCCCTGATCTGAGTTGACTTCTAAGTGGAACTATCCCTTGATCTTTACCTGATATTTCCCCTAACCTAGAAATCTTTGTCTGCTTCTGGAATTGCATAGAACAACCCTCTTCATTGCATATTAGGACAGTGCAGCGTTGGTATGTACTTGTAAACTATTGTCCTGACACAAGATCCTAGAGCTGGCATTTGAAGATGTGCAGCTAATGCCGTGTTACTATAAATGTGGCTGTTCAGTCATAGACAAACCTGACAATTTACTGTATGACTGACAACAGTGGATTTAGGCTTATTAGAACCTGCCAATAAACACACATAGTATGTAAAGCTCACCTGTCTGAAGTAGAACAATATGCTCTGCACTTTATTCTAGCTGCTCACAGATGATTTTTAAATAGACTTTAGCATTTTCATGAAATTTGAGTGATCAGAAAGCATCCCAAATGCAGGTGAAATGCTCAAAAAGCATCACTTTCTAAATGCCCGGCAACTGCTTGCTAATCCCTTCTAATTACTTTGTTATGGGGGTGCTCAGATTGGACACAAGTGATTCAGTGACTGATGCACTTGAATCTTCCCAGTGATTACCTGCGAATGAAACAGTGATTTGTGTGTGTGGTCTCATTATACTGTGTATAAGGCAGTGAGTATATAAGGGGACTTTCAGACCTGATTCTTTTTACTCCACTGTGGTATAGTTTTTGTCTGGGTGAGATTATTGCTCAGTCATGAGAGAGTGCAAGTCAAAGAAGTCACTTGAAGAGCAGTGGATGGTGACGTTGGAGGAGAAGTCGCTTGGAGAGCAGTGGATGGTGACATTGGAGGAGAAGTCACTTGGAGAGCAGTGGATGGTGACGTTGGAGGAGAAGTCACTTGGAGAGCAGTGGATGGTGACGTTGGAGGAGAAGTCACTTGGAGAGCAGCGGATGGTGACGTTGGAGGAGAAGTCACTTGGAGAGCAGCGGATGGTGACGTTGGAGGAGAAGTCACTTGGAGAGCAGTGGATGGTGACGTTGGAGGAGAAGTCACTTGGAGAGCAGTGGATGGTGACGTTGGAGGAGAAGTCACTTGGAGAGCAGTGGATGGTGACGTTGGAGGAGAAGTCACTTGGAGAGCAGTGGATGGTGACGTTGGAGGAGAAGTCACTTGGAGAGCAGTGGATGGTGACGTTGGAGGAGAAGTCACTTGGAGAGCAGTGGATGGTGACGTTGGAGGAGAAGTCACTTGGAGAGCAGTGGATGGTGACGTTGGAGGAGAAGTCACTTGGAGAGCAGCGGATGGTGACGTTGGAGGAGAAGTCACTTGGAGAGCAGCGGATGGTGACGTTGGAGGATAAGTCGCTTGGAGAGCAGTGGATTGTTAAGATGCTTTTGTCTGTGGCAGAAGAAACGACCTGGCCCACCATTTGAGAGCACAAAGGTGTTTCTCCTTTCTGGGGGAGCACCGTAGTCATGTCCTTTTTTTGCAGAAGCAGTTGAGGTACTCCAACGAGATGAGAGATGGACCAAGTGTTCCTCTGGCTTCTTATGGAGTTGTGCCAAGCTAAAGCGAGTACATTATAAAGTTTTGCAAGTCTGTTTCATTTATTGAGAGATGTCTTGTTTTTGGCTATTAAGAGAATAGCCATCCAGTTTTACTTTCCCTCTAATTTAGTGTGCCTTTTACTCACACCCTCTAAGAACCTTGGGTTTAACATCGAGAACAAGTGACTCTGTCACAGGGAGAAAAGCAGATGTGCTATGGAAAGCAGTGAGCATTTTGGTTATGTAGCCATGTTTGAAGAGACTATATAGTGCCCTTTATTATGAGTTCTGGTGTAGCAGCTTGCCAGTAGCAGTAATTTGCTGTAGTTGAGCAGTGGCTGCCTTCCATGCAGGTTCATTGTAGGTGACCTGAAACATCAGAAACTTGTGTGACACTGCTACTGAACAAATGATGTAATAGATCTTCAGAAAGTTTTGCTTTCATGGGAAAAACTAAGTGCTATGCTATTCTAGAATGATAGACTACAAGTGGTCAATAGGCTGCTGAACCATATGTTCATTTCCTAGCCTTCCCCCTGAGTAACTAGCTTGCTGTGTTACTTCTGTTGCATATTTTCTGTACTCGGTGTGTTACTATATTTGTCATTTCACTTGTAAACTTGTCACCAAGAAAACTATTTTTGGGCCTCAGTGCCCTTGGTACAGCATTTATTACTTGATCTTTCTGCTGAGAATTTTCATATAAAACAAAACAACAACAAAAAAAAAATAATAATAATAAAAAAAATTTATATATATATATATATATATATATATATATATATATATATATATATATATATATATATATATATATATATATATATATATATATATATATATATATATACTCCATTTATGTCTGTTGCCCCATTATTTATTCACTCCCCAGCAGGTTATTCTGCCTCCAGTTTTTATAGTCTGTTCTGGTTTGGGCACTCAGGTTCTGATGTGTTCTCCCTATGGAGAAATGGTTCTTAGTTGCCCTTCCTTCTCTGACTGGTCTTCAGAAGTAGAGAGGTGACATGCTTACATCACACTTCCCTCTGTAGGTGGGTGAGATTTGCACAGCACCTGGTCATGACTTGCCCACAGCTACTCATTGGCCTAGATGTTGGTGGACTCCTATTGATTCATATGAAATGTAGTTCCTTGTAAACAAGTCAGATGTCACATGCGGCCCTTCTTGAGATCCTCCCCTGTTGCTTGAGTGCAGTACATTTTACTGATGGTGCAATGACCGCACAATAAAACAAAATCCTTCATTAATTGAAAAGTAAGCTTTTCACTTTTCATGCCGACGCCAGGAACATGAAAACTGGTGAAGCACTGGCCCAAGTGAGGACAACCCTAGATCCCTGGACAGGTAAGTGTCCTTTATTAAAAAGTCAGCATCTACAGTGTTTGCAGCTGCTGACTTTTTTTATTTTTTTCTCTTTAGGGTGAAGTGTGTGTGTTTTTTTTTTTTTTTTTTTTTTTTTTTTTTTTTTTTTCTTTCATACTAGAATAGCGTTTTTAGTGTCCATAGGCAAAGATCGCTAGGAGTGGTTAGTGGTCAGAATCTCAGCTTTCAGCTTTATCAAATTTTTTAAATGCGGCCAATGTAAATAACTCAATTGGTCTTGATTTCAGCTTGCTGTAGTCCCCTGCACTGCAGTAATTGAACTGGACGTGGCTGGGACCACCCTAAGAGCCTATCAGGTCCTGCTGTACATGTGCTGCCAGGGGGGGCTGCAGAATGAGAGATGTTCTTGTCTGTTCTGCTGCTCCTTTGTATTGGTAGGTTGGCCCTGTCTCTGACCATGTTGTGCTGCAGGACAAGGTCCAGGATCTGGCTGTGCTGTCAGGAGCACATGAGTGGCTGCTTTTCCTTTGGTGAATATTCGTTCCCATATACAGTATATATCAAGTGTATTTAGTTGATAACCTGGAGTTCATAATCCAGCAGTACTCAGGCGTCAGTTTTTTCATTTACCTGAGGAATTGATCTTTTGATACTTTTATACATAGATGCAATTTTAAATAAAGAATTACAAATAAAAATTAATTGAAATGCAACTTTTAAGAGAAAGCCATAGCTAGGTCAAATCAGAACGAGGTAAGTCTGCTCCTTTTAAGGGGAACTAGAAGGATAGGCAAACTTTGTTTTAAAATGGGAAGTAAACTTCTCTCACTAACTTTTACCTATAGGTAACCCTGTAATAGGGCTTGGCTATAGGTAGTGTAAATATCTCCTAAAACGGGCACCGTTTAGGAGATATTTAGTGTACATGCAGCCAATTACATCACTGGCGCATGCGCTCTGAAGGAACGCCACCCGTGCCATTCCTTCAGAGCCCTGTGCCATAACTTGCAATTCCCACACGCATGTGCGGGAGTGACGTCATCGCGGCTCTGGTATACTAGCACATTGATATCACCTTGCAGGGTAAGAAAAAAAAAAAAAAAGTCCAGAGGTTTACAACCACTTTAAAGTAAATGTATCCTTTTAAAAAAGCTATAAAGACCTGTATGTTGTAGATGATGAACAGGAATATAGCGATCCACTGTTTTCCCAGCGCAGAAAAGTTGAAACGTGACCATTTATAAATGGCTGTCTGTAGTATCTTCATGTATTGGGGCTTTATGTGTAGTGAATACTGGGGGTTTCTCGTCTAAATGTTTGGCTTGGCTGTGAACATGTTTATATTGATATTTCTGCAGGGTGAAGTATGTGACATGATAAATAAGAAATATGACGAGTTCCTTCCCAGCATGCAAAGCGCTGAAGATCTGGTGACACAAGTAAACAACCTGAACAAAGATGTAGACCTTCTGAAGCTGCGGATAGAGAATGAGGTGAGTACAACCATAGCAGCTCTGGGGTACAGAGAGAAACGCCCGCAAATATCTTTGTGTTCTGCTTTTCAAAATCGATGTTCAGATGCAGATATATTTCCTGTAAAATCTAAATTTTTTTTTTTTTGTGGTAAGAAAAAGTACTGTAAATATTCAGAAGAATAGGAAAAATATTTAATATATAACGTTTTATCTTAGATTGTAAGCCCTCTGATTCCTCTTGTATTGTAATTGTACTGTCTGCCCATCATTTTGTAAAGCGTTATGCAAACTGCTGGTGCTATATAAATCCTGTATAATATGAATAATACTGATACCATGGCATATGCTTCAGGAGAATGGAGTAGTCCAGTCTGTGAACGCACACAGTCCGACTTCTGTCTGCCTGCTTGGCCTTAATTCCTTTCTAAATGTGTAAATAAACTTCTTCCGAATGTATACTACTCAGAAATACAAAAACAACTATTGCCTACTACTTTGCCTCTTCATGGCATAGGGAAGGAAAAGCCCAGCTGTTTGTTACAGGAAGGGTGGGGGAGTCCGACACAAAATCTGACACCATCAGCAGCATTCTTATTTTTTTTTTTTTTTTTTTTAATCAGAATAAATAGTTTATTGAAGAACATTTACAGCCATACATGTCATGAAAGGAGTAACGTACGGTAAGTTTATATAGGCTTATCCTTTATAAAACATCAAAGCACAGAGTTAACGACTTTACCAGGCATGTTCATAGATCCGTTTAGATAAGTCAAACTACATAGTTTCATCAGAAGCCAATTAGATTATCGTGCTATGCGAGGTAGCTATTTCACTATGTATATAAGTGGAAGTAAAACAAAAAAACAGAAATGGGGGGGGGCATAAACGTCTGCTGGAGTATTAATTACCATGGCCTGATTGCCTTCATCACTAATGGAATATATTTGGTTAGCTAGGTACCACAAAGCTGTCTTTTTGTCAATAAATCACAATTGTAATAGTCTTTCTTTCACCAGTTGGTGGGGAGCTATGCTGGGAGTAACTATCCATGGTTGCCATATTGAAAATCATTTTTTACTAACATTCCTATGTTGGTAGGTGAGTTTTTCACGTATTAAGGTCGCATTAACTGCATCCACCCCCTGTCTCCCGCTTGGCATGCGGAGATATCCAATATCAGCTTATGGGCTACATAAAGCAGCCGCAGGACTGCCAGGTGACCATTTAGTGAGAATGAGGGTATCTCCAAGGCACCCAACAGTCAAACAACTGGATCATTCACCAATGAAAAATGGAAAATTTGGGAGATGGTAGAAAGAACATAATGCCAATAACGAAAGAGATTCAGGCATTTTCACATCATGGGTAAAAGATTCCTGTTGGTTCTATTGCATTTGGGACATAGTGGTGAATCTGTTTCCAAATTTATGGAGCTGAACTGGTGTTCTGTATGCTCTATGTAATAGAAATAGATGAGAAAGCTTGTGAGATGCCAAAACTGATACTAAAGGGGCAGAGGTTATACCTAGTTCCCAAGCTTCCCCATCTATATGTCCCAGGTCTTTTTCGCTGTAATAGCTTTGAGTATAACCTCGAGATCATCCCCTTCTTGTTCTCTGTTAAGAAGACATCAGACAGCAAAGGGTGGATCATAGGAGTAAGCAGGGAGGATCTAGGCTTTGAATAGCGTGTCTGAGTTGCAAGTATTTGTAAAACTGACCTCTAGGAAGATTAAACTCCTGTCTGCATCTCCGTGAAGGACTTGAGTATAGTGCCAATATATAATTGAGATACGTATAGAATGTCTGCCCTCTACCAAAGGTGGAAATCTTAAAGTTTTTAAACAGTTCTTTGTAATACAGATTGTTTGGGAACAATCTACATAAGTTTTGCGCGGTGGATCTGGTGGGTATGAATCCCGACTGATCTCTATGTATTCGTTTCTGAATAAAGTTAGCCAGCCTGTTAGCTAGTACCCTGGCCTGAAGTTTAATATCAGAAGTGAGTAAGGATATAGGTCTATAGGAATCTGGTGACAGGGCATCTTTTCCTGGTTTCAAAAGTACCACGATGATCACCTTATTTATAGAGGGGAGCCTCCCAGCAACCATCGCATTATTAAATAGTTTGAGAAGGGTCGGTTTCAATGATGTGGTATAACGTTTGTAAACTTTGGACGGTAATCCATCAGCACCTGGCAACCCGCCTGTAATGCGTTTGAGCTAGTGCCATAAGGAGCTCGTCCTCAGTCAGTGGGGAATTAAGTTGGTTGGTTTTGTCTACAGACAGACTAGGTATAGGGTGTTAGTCTAGAAAAGCATGAATAGCAGTAGAAGTGGGGTTGCACTTTAGAGGTGTAAACAACTGTAAAAAAGTCCCTAAAAACTTTAAAAAAAGCCTGGGGTAGAGTGATGAATTGTACCCTGTGTATCTGTCACAGCAATGATATGGGAAGAGGGCTGGTTTGTTTTGGCTAGTAGTGCTAACCTGTGCCTCATGTTTTCCCCTTCTTCAAAGTGTTTCTGCTGGAGGAAGAAATGTTTGTTCTCAGCTAGTTGCAGAGATAGCTGTCGGAGCATTGATTGAGACAACAACCATGCTCTCTTGGAGTCATCAGAGGGATTAGCAACATATGTCGCCTCTGTTCTCTGTGCCTCTGATATGATAAATATCTCTCATTCTTTGGTCTTAGATTTTACATGTGTAATTAATCTAATAAATTGGCCGTGTAAGAAGGCCCTGGCCACATCCCATACAATGGCCATGTCTGCAGTACCATCATTTTGAAAAAGGAGTTTAGTAGTTCTGGTATTGGATCGGGGTCTGGGAGGAGAAACAACCAGAACAATTTCCAGATTCAATTTCCAGCCCGTGTGTCTCCTCGAGACTCCGACCCGAATTTCCACTGAGAATGGAGAGTGATCTGTGATGTCTAGCAGAATAATGTGAGAATACAATTAGCTGTATCATAAGGTCATTTCCCAGCCCCAGATCTATTAGTGACAGCCCCCCAATAGAGGCAGACTGGCAGGAATATTCCCAGGTGTCAGGATTGCGCATTCTCCACACATCAGTAAGGCCAATCTCTGAGAAAAGACGTGAAAATGTTGTAGGGCCTCTGCTGTGTGCAGTGCCCAGGTTAACATGCACTGAATGTTTGTCTTTCTCGTGCTCCATATAATTGTTAAAGTCTCCCAATACTAGGACAGGTCGTTCAGGATAGTGAGCCATAAAATTTGCAAGTAGTCTAAGGAGATGAGCTGAAAACGATGGAGGAATGTACATCCTTGAGAGTACACATCTCTAATTCAACCTCTGTATGGGAAAATTGGATACCTTGTCTAATCAAATACTCACTTCCCTCGAGTACACTGAATACGTAGCATGAAATTGGTGGTATAACTGCCTTTGTGCAAATTGAGGAGTAGTGCTCGGGGAAAGTTGAGTCTACTGCAAGCAGATCACGTCTGCATTCAGACGTTTAATTGTGCGTAATACTGCCAATTGCTTAACTGGACTGTTCAAGCCCCTAATATTCCAGGACGTAACTCTGGTTATTCTAGCCATACATGCAGTAGTAGAGTAATTTGGCAGAATAATGGAGGCAGTGACCACATGCCTCAGATCCATACTGGTAATATTGGGGAAGACCAGATTCCGGAGACAGACCGTCCGGGAAGATATTCCATCGGAAGCGTACCAGAAATTTAAAAGTATATGAGCATAAGGAGGATGGCCACGGTAGGTAGAAAGATAAGGAGTGCAGGGCCTACAGGGCCCTGAAACCAAGGAAAAAAAGGGGGGAAAAAAAAGAGTTAACTGGAAATCCACACAGGACCATATAGGTAGTGGAAGCGCACTAAAGTGTCTCAGCAACAAGAACAGCAGCCGTTTGTTCCCCAACAAGTGTAGTAACCAAAAAACACTCCGCCTGACATTATATATCCGTGGGAAAGGTTATGTAATTGCAAGGGTCCTGTGACACACATGGAGGTTAAACCTTCACTTTAGGTTGGAGGGCGACTTCTATTCCGATCCTCGCGCAGGGAATGTTCATTTCTATCCAGCCATTGTGCAGCAATTGAGGATTTATCAAAGAATTGAACCGAGCCCATGGATTCCACCCACAGATGAGCAGGGTACAGCATAGCATATTTTAAGTCCAGATCCCTAAGGCGGCGTTTCACATCCGTGAATTTAGCTCTATGTTTCTGCAAATCTGCAGAGAAATCTGGGAAAAGGGAGACTTTGGTGTTGTCTATCCTCAGTACTTCAGGCCGAATTCTAGCATTATGAAGAATTGCATCCCTGTCCTTATAATTAAGGAGCTTAAATAAATAAAAATGGCCACAGGGGAGCTCCAGGTGGGGGTGGCCTAGCAGGGAAACTGTGCGCCCTTTCCACTGAGAAAACCCCTCTTCTCCAAACGTTGTAGTGAGCCATTTTTCAATTAAATCTACTTGGTTCTTGCCTTCTACTTTTTCTGTTAATCCTATGGCTCTTATGTTATTGCATCCTGTTTTCTAAATCTTTCAGGCGGGATGCATGTTGCACAGTAAGGGGAGAGTTGTATGTGAGGACCCTCTGCATGGGCGCCATGTCATCTTCTATGGAGCTCACTATCCCCTCTAGAACAGATGTTCTCTCCCTCAGCTTTTGTGCATCCTGTGGCAGAAACAAGATCTCTGATTTAACCCCCTTAATCTCGGTAGTGAGTGCAGCTATGGAGGTGTGTTACAGGAGGTGACTGCAGTGAAGATATCCCACAGCGTGGGCTCACACATGTTATCAGAAGTGGCGGAGTCGTGGGGCCCAATAAAGATATCCCCCCAGGGTGCTCAGTGCGTCCCAATCAAAGCCGGGGCCTTTAGCTTCCTCCAGGGCTACGGTGTCATCGGCTTCTGATGTGCTACCCGAGGAGTCCTCCGGAGCGTTGGTAGAGGCTAGGTGGTCCTTGGGCTGTGGTTTAGAGAACAGTTTCTACACTGCCTCTTTATAGCTGTCCTTTGCAGATCTTTTGGACAGGGCGCCATTTTGGGCCATGAGGTCTGAAGTCTGGGCAGCGCTCAGCTTCTTGTTCGTGGCCATCTGGGTCAAAGAGACCAGGTAAGGGTAAAGCCAGGGTTTGCTGAACCTCCACGGCCGTTGATGGGATAAACGGAGCAGTATAGTTGATATCCTCAGGATAAAAGAACTGATTCCTGGCGGCGCGAGCTGAAAGTGCGTCCGGCTACATCCGCTGCCTGGCCACGTTCTAGCATTCTTAGTTTAGTGATGGGGGAGCGGTGGGATACTGAGATGAGGATTTAGTTGCAATTAAAAAACTGTTAGAAGTTAACGTTTTGTTAGAAAAGACAATCAATTTTTTCCAGAAAAACGTTCCCCTGTCTCCTGGTAGTTTGTAAGTTTCAATATATGCTGTGTGGCACATGTGCAGTATACAGTGCCAGCTTCTGTAAACTGCGAAGAATGGAGCCTGGTGCTGGGGCCAGGTCTCAAAAATCCTGACATTCCGCTTTACAAGTGCAGGAGTTACATCATCAGTGGTCACCGAAGGAGAAGAGTGACTGGACCTGGAAGCAGCAGTGAAGAATGTGGCAGCACCAGGGAATGGAGAAGTGACTGGAGCTTTGGCATGCCATTGCTGGGGAAGGGTGCTGTAAGTGGTATGTGTGCCACGATGTGCACATATGCTGTACTTTATGGTAAGAGCTCACTCATCACACTATGGGGTGCAATGTCTGGTGCAGTTCTGCATAGAAACCAATCGGCTTCCAGGTGTGTGTGTGTGTGTGTGTTCAGTTAAGCTTCAATTTAAAAAATCTGAAGTTAGACGCTGATTGGCTACTATGCACAGCTGCACCAGATTTAGCGCTCTGCCATTTTAGTAAATCAACAGTTTTATTTGGCCATACAGCACCAAACACATTAGATAGTGTACTGGTTTATATCCCATTACCTACAGGCGGCAGGAAATGGAATATAAAAATAGAGATTTAACATAGAAGGAAAGGGTATATAAATCAATAAAATTGCAAAGCTCTGTCTCCTCTGTAAATGTGCATCTGTTGTGCATAAATACTCCCCCACCAACAACGCCTAGAGCAGTGGACAGGCGACTTCGCTGTTCCATGGAATTTAGGCCTGTTGTTGGCCCTCCACATTACACAGAAAAGCCAAAGCTTGATGGTCATCTGATTTGTGTTTTTTCTTTTTTTGGGGTCCAGACTTCCTCAGCTATAACAACTTAGTGGCCATACTCGGGTCCTGTTTTTTTTTTTTTTTTCTGTTAATTCTACATATTTTTCCACAAAATAATATTTTTGAAATGACATCAGGGTTGTGTGGTCATTTTAAATGAATGTTTAGCAGAGTAGCCGTCAGTATGATCTGGCATATGGGACTTGCTGAGAAGGTTTGTAACTGATTCAGGCTCTCTGTGCTCCTCTTTATTCCTCAGTATTCTAAGCCTTTCATTTAAACACTTTATAAAGCCCATGCTTTTGTCATTCTTGTATCTTGTAAAAAGTTCATGGTCATGTTTTATTGATGCTGATGTCTCTAACAACCAAGAATTTAATCAATATTTACCAAACATGAATTTTCTGATTTATTTTATGCATATGTTGTCTATTGTGGTCAGTAATTTGCATATTGACATCTGTGTGGTTGAATTGTATTTATTTAACGTGTATCTCCTTTATTTAGGTGCAAAATGACCTTAAAGTGGCCATCAGTGAGTTCACAGAGTTGAAGCAACAGCTGGAAAAAAACACAATTATCCTCGCAGTTCTGCAACAGCTTCAAGAGGTATCACTGCACAGAATCAATGTAATTCATAGGAAGTCTGAATTTATTTTTAGCAGAGAGAAGACTCTTTCTCTCCTTTTTATCAGGTTCCTGTAACAGTGTGAATATATTAATGCCTGTCGTGTAAAACTCTCTGATCATTACAGCATCTTGAAAGACTGGGTGTTTCATTTTAACACACCTATCATTATTAAACTTCACCCCTGTCTGCTTCCCAGTAGGAAAGAGGAAGCTGAACACAGCTTGGTGCACAAATACAAGTGCATGTGCGTAGGCAATACAAGAGAAAACTTGAAAAAACACCATGCAGAATAGATATATATGGAAATCCTGGGTTTCTGTGTATTCACTATTTAAAGTGGCTCTAAAGGCAGATATTTTTATCTTCATGCATTCCATGCATGAAGATAAAAAACCTTCTGTGTGCCGCAGCCCTCCCCTAATACTTACTTACCTGAGCCCAATCTTGATCCAGTGATGTTGCATGAGAGCCTCGACTGTCTGGGACTTTCCCTCCTCATTGGCTGAGACAGCAGCGGGCGCCATCAAAGTCAGTGAGCCAATGAGGAGAGAGGGAGCGGGGTCGAGCCGCAGCTCCTTGTCTAAATGAACACACAGAGCAAGCAGCTTGCTGTGGGGACGCTCGGCAGGAGGGAGGGGCCAGGAGCATCAGGGAGGACTCGAGAAAATAATCTGGGCCGTTCTGTGGAAAACCCCTTCACTGAGCAGGTAAGTATAACCTGTTTTTGTTTTTAAACAAAAAAAAAAAGTCTTTTAATATCACTTTAATTGTCCTAATAGTGTAGCCTTAACTTGGATAGCTGTATGTCCTGTCCAATAAGCTGTATTAATTTCCTCTCGGAGCAGAAGAGTTTTCTCAGTGCAGGCTTGTATTTAACGGGAGCATCTTACAGAATAGGAATATATCTACATAATGAAAAAAAAAAGATCCTCGACGTTGCATGTCAAGAACAGAAGGTTTATTGTAAATCAAGCCACAAGCTTCATGTGACATCCACAGATGTTTGTTGCTTGATTTATGTTGAACCTTCTGTTCTTTGTGACTTTGCAGACCATTTTTCTGTGTGTCTGCAGCCAGAAATTACCTTTTGCATAAAGACTTTTTGCACTTTAATTGTCAGTGTGCTGCCCATTGTTTACTATAAGAAAAAAACACACACAAACGCATAGACCAGAACTACAAACTACAAAAAAACATCATATTCTTCCTAGCTCTTCCCTTTGCTGCTTTACTACTCCATGTGTAAATGTTCCTTTCTTAGATCATATTTAGGGTGTAACATGTTAGCATTATTATATCTGTAGCCTTTACTTCCACTTTATACTCTTGTGGCCAAAATGAGTTTGAGCAGATTGATGACAGGCTTCATGTCCCTTTGTGGCTGTGTTACCAGAATAACATTTTTTCTTTCTCGAACATCACGGGACACAGAGCCACAGTAATTACTGATGGGTTATATAGGTATCACTGGTGATTGGACACTGGCACACCCTATCAGGAAGTTCAACCCCTATATAATCCCTCCCCCTTGCAGGGATACCTCAGTTTTTACGCCAGTGTCTTAGGTGATGGACGTGTAAAGATGTCCTGTGCTGAGCTCCAAAGGGAATATCCTAAGATCCTATACTGGGGCAAGCCAGGCGAACCGGATCCATTCAAAGTGTCTTTTCATGGCTGAATTGAATGGTACCCGGGCCTCGTGTCCGAAGAAACGAGGTTTTACCCGTAATGCTTCTCTTTTTAGAGAGCTGGACCCCGCAGATCAGAAAATGGCTTTAAACTTCCTAATTTCTGGCGAGGTGCTTTACGGTCCCAGAACTGTTGGATCCCCCTACTGATGGGGGCCCCAGTCTCTGACGGTTTTTTCAAACGGAGCCCACCGTAAGAGGTGAAGATTGGGTCTGTGTAAACAGCACCCTGCGGCTGGATAAGGTAAGAGGAGATTCCACAGAATTTTTGAGTTCTAGTGGCTTTTCTCCTTTAAGGTAAATGCATGCTATGCCTATTGTGACCACTGGGGGCTGCCAAGAGCACAAACCTGCACATGCTGACTCTGTCTCAGGTGTTGTAATCGCTGATTATGTCCCAGCGTCTCAAGCAGGCTGCAAACAGGTAAGGTGGAAGGGGGGATTTCTCATGTTTGAATGTTCCCCCCCAGGCTAGAGAGGGGCCACAGGGGTCTAGAAAGTGGTTATACCACCCGGGCTCTGCGGCCTAATGGCCACCATCTCTGAAGATAGCCATTCAGGCAGATCTTGTTACCATCCTCCCTCCCCCCCCATCCCCAGCCTTTCTCCAGAAGCATGACAGGAGAGTTGGCAGTGCGGGAAGCACTCGTTTTTTTCAAAACTCGAGGGGGGGGGGCGGTAGAGGAGGGGGCGGGACGTCAGCACAGAGTGCTTAGACTCCCACTCAGGCCAGCTGCAGGCTATTAAAGGCACTCTGTACAGGTGCACTCAGCCTTCTGAGAGACACAGAGCTGACGGTCGCATGTAAGGTGGGACACAGGCATTATCCTAGGCAGCATTTACTGAAGTAACACCAGACTGAGCATTGGGTAGCAAGGCTTTTAGCCAGACTACATCGCTCAGCGGGCAGTGTTCATTTGTATACCTCACACCTTGTTGCTTTGCACTATGGGTAGAAGAGGTTCAAGCACCCCAGGAACCAGAGACACTAGGGGATCTCGTTCAGGTTCTGAGGGCCCCCTGTCGGCAGCATCCTCCCCCCTAAAGATGGGCCAGGGACGGCTAGCCGGGGAGAGCCATCGGGGTCAGGGGCTACACCTGCCTCTGGCACTTCAGCCCCTGTATATATTACACAAGAGGTTTTTTCCTCAACCATTAATGGTCTAGAGGAAAGATTAATGGCCGTGATTACGTCTTCACTCAGTGGAATAAAACGCACTAGGCTTTCCTCTGTTCCCCAAGACCCTCAGACAGAGGAGCTCTGGGATAAAGGAGATGAATCCCTTTCAGAGGATCGGGATGGGACGGATAATTCCTCTTCGGGGGAATCAGGTGGAGAGGGACCCTCTGCGACTTCCCAAGAGGAGAAAGTCTTAGTGCAGATCCTCACTGGATTGGTCCGCTCCACATTTAAGTTGCCCATACCTGAAACTGCTAAGGAATCCTCTTCTGCTTTGGGGTCACTGAAACCTTTCCAAGCAGCACATGCTTTTCCTGTTCATACTTTACTTGAAAAGCTCATTTATTCTGAGTGGGATCACCCAGACAAACGTTTTTTTCCTCCGAGAAAGTTTTCAACACTTTATCCGATGGAAGAAAAGTTTATTAAAATGTGGGGAATACCGGCTATTGATGCCGCCATTTCCTCCGTAAATAATAGCCTGACTTGTCCTGTAGACAATGCTCAGATGCTCAGGAATCCTGTAGATAAGAGGATGAAATCCCTATTGAAGGATGTTTTCTCCTTAGCAGGATCAGTGGCCCAACCTGCAGTAGCAGCGATTGGAGTCTGTCAATACTTAAGAGACCATGTTAAGCAGGTCATCAAAGTATTACCTGAACAGCAGGCCCAGGGGTTTGCTAACCTTCCAGCGGCCTTATGCTTTGTGGTTGACGCCATTAGAGATTCTATCGTGCAAACCTCCCGTCTTTCACTGGGGTTGGTGCATATACGTAGAATCCTATGGTTGAAAAATTGGTCAGCCGAAGCACCATGTAAGAAGCTACTGGCTGGGTTTCCATTTCGTGGTGCAAGGTTGTTTGGAGAGGACTTGGATAACTATATCAAGAGAATCTCTTGTGGGAAAAGCACTCTCTTACCTGTCAAGAAGAAGAGTAAGCGTCCCTCTTTCAAACGGACTCTTTCCCCAGCGCCGGGGGCTTCAGCCTCCAGGCAGTCTCGACGACCGCCTCCATCGGGGTCCAGAGACAAGAGTCAACCCCAGGGACAAAAGAAGTCCTGGGGAAAGAAGCCTACTAGGCAAAACACTAAGACCTCTGCATGAGGGGGCGCCCCCGCTCACTCGAGTGGGGGGAAGACTGCGACAGTTCTCAGAGCTCTGGCACGAGGACTTCCAGGACAGATGGGTAGTCTCCACGGTAACCTTAGGGTACAATCTGGAGTTTCAGGAATTCCCTTCTCCTCGGTTCCTCAGATCAAATGTTCCCAGAGACCCAGAGAAGAAGCAGTCGCTCCTTCTAGCGTTAGAGCGACTTTTGTCACAGGAGGTCATTATGATAGTTCCCGCAAAGGACCAGGGATTGGGCTTCTATTCCAACCTTTTTACGGTCCAAAAGCCAAATGGGGATGTCAGGCCCATTTTGGACTTAAGGGATCTGAACCGATTCCTAAGGATTCAATCCTTCCGCATGGAATCAATTCGAACAGTAGTTCCCACCCTGCAGGGAGGAGAATTTCTGGCATCAATAGACATCAGAGATGCATATCTGCATGTGCCCATTTTTCCTGCTCATCAGAAGTTTCTGCGCTTCGAGGTAGGAGGGCGCCATTTCCAGTTTGTGGCTCTGCCTTTCGGGATAGCCACTGCACCTCGAGTGTTCACAAAGATCTTGGCTCCTCCTCTGGCCAGATTAAGGGCTCAGGATATAGCTGTCATAGCATACCTAGACGACCTGATCTTCATAGACCGGTCGGTAGCCTCTTTGAATGGAAACTTGAGGACCACGGTCAGGTATCTAGAACACCTGGGTTGGATCCTCAACTTAGAAAAGTCTTTCCTAAAACCAGTAAGAAGACTGGAGTATTTAGGTCTGATTATAGATACAAGCCAGGAGAAAATATTTCTACCCCAGGCAAAGATCACTGCTTTGAGAGAGCTGATTCTGACAGTAAGGACCAAGAAGGGTCCCTCAGTCCGCCTTTGTATGAGGCTACTAGGGAAGATGGTGTCTTCATTCGAAGCAGTTCCCTATGCTCAGTTTCACTCAAGAATGCTGCAACACAGTATTCTGTCGACCTGGAACAAGAAGGTTCAGGCAGTAGACTTTCCGATGCACCTGTCGCATGCGGTGCATCAGAGCCTCAATTGGTGGCTCATACCCGAAAACCTGCAGAAGGGGAAATCCTTTCTACCGGTTACCTGGACGGTGGTAACAACAGATGCCAGTCTGTCAGGTTGGGGAGCAGTTCTGGAACAGGCTGCGGTCCAAGGGGTATGGTCCAAGACAGAGAGGACCTTACCCATCAACATTCTGGAGATCCGGGCGATACATCTAGCTCTAAAGGCCTGGACTATCAGGCTACAGGGTTGTCCGGTCAGGATCCAGTCCGACAATGCCACAGCAGTGGCTTATGTCAATCATCAGGGAGGCACCCGGAGCCGAGCTGCTCAAAAAGAGGTGAACCAGATCTTAGTCTGGGCAGAGATGCATGTGCCATGCATATCGGCAGTTTTCATCCCGGGAATAGAGAATTGGCAGACGGACTATCTAAGTCGCCAGCAGTTACTTCCAGGGGAATGGTCTCTGCATCCCGACGTCTTTTGGGCCATATGCCAAAGATGGGGGGTTCCAGATGTAGATCTCTTTGCATCCCGATTCAACAAAAAGATAGACAGATTTGTGGCAAGGACAAAAGATGCGGGACGGATGCGTTAGTGATTCCGTGGCATCGGTTCTCACTGATTTACGCATTCCCGCCTATTCTGCTACTACCACGACTCCTTCGCAGGATCAGGCAGGAAAGGAAGTCGGTACTTCTGGTGGCCCCCGCTTGGCCCAGAAGGACTTGGTATGCAGAAATAGTAAGGATGACGGTAGGTTCCCCGTGGACACTACCGGAACGCCCAGACCTGTTATCTCAAGGTCCAGTGTTCCATCCTGCCTTACAAATGCTAAATTTGACGGTTTGGCTATTGAGACCCATGTTCTGAAGAGTCGTGGGCTCTCAGGTCCTGTCATATCTACCTTGATTAATGCAAGGAAGCCAGCTTCCAGGATGATTTATCATAGAGTCTGGAAGGCTTATATAACCTGGTGTGAATCCAGAGGTTGGCATCCCAGGAAATATGTCATAGGTAGAATCCTTGATTTTCTACAGATGGGATTAGAGATGAAGCTGGCCTTGAGTACCATCAAGGGTCAGGTCTCTGCTTTATCAGTATTATTTCAGCGGCCACTTGCTTCGCATTCTTTGGTCCGAAACTTTATGCAGGGGGTGATGCGTCTTAATCCTCCGGTTAAAGCGCCCCTAAACCCCTGGGACTTGAATTTGGTCCTGGCTGTGTTACAGAAACGGCCTTTTGAACCAATAAGTCAGATTCCTTTGGTCTTGTTGACAAGGAAATTAATTTTTCTGGTGGCCATCTCTTCTGCTAGAAGAGTATCAGAATTAGCAGCTCTTTCCTGTAAGGAGCCTTATTTGATTATACACAAGGATAGAGTGGTACTACGCCCTCATCCTAGTTTTTTACCGAAGGTGGTTTCTGATTTTCATTTAAACCAAGACATTGTTCTACCTTCCTTTTTTCCAGATCCCTGTTCTCCGGAAGAGAGATCTCTACATTCGTTGGATGTAGTAAGAGCAGTTAAGGCCTATCTAGGGGCAACTACTCAGATCCGCAAGACGGATGTTTTGTTTGTGCTGCCAGAGGGTCCCAATAGAGGACAGGCAGCGTCAAAAGCTACCATTTCTAAATGGATTCGACAGTTGATCATTCAAGCTTACGGTTTGAAACAGAAGATTCCTCCGTTTCAGATCAGGGCACATTCCACAAGGGCTATTGGTGCTTCTTGGGCAGTGCATCACCGGGCCTCTATGGCTCAAATCTGCAAGGCCGCAACCTGGTCTTCAGTTCATACATTCACCAGATTCTATCAGGTGGATGTGAGAAGGCATGAGGATATCGCCTTTGGGCGTAGTGTGCTGCAGGCAGCGGTACAGGGTCCTCAGGTCTGATTGCACCCTACTTGGTCGTGGTTCCCCCCCCTCAGGTAGCATTGCTCTGGGACATCCCATCAGTAATTACTGTGGCTCTGTGTCCCGTGATGTTCGAGAAAGAAAATAGGATTTTTTAAAACAGCTTACCTGTAAAATCCTTTTCTTTAGAAGGACATCACGGGACACAGAGGTCCCGCCCCTCTTCTAATACACTATATTGCTTGGCTACAAAACTGAGGTATCCCTGCAAGGGGGAGGGATTATATAGGGGGTTGAACTTCCTGATAGGGTGTGCCAGTGTCCAATCACCAGTGATACCTATATAACCCATCAGTAATTACTGTGGCTCTGTGTCCCGTGATGTCCTTCGAAAGAAAAGGATTTTACAGGTAAGCTGTTTTAAAAAAATCCTATTTTTTAACCACTATGAAATTTGGTGTGCTGCCCTTTCCTTCTTTCAACAAATTGGACATGCTTGTGTCCCGAACCAGGGATCCTCTATTATGTGGGGTGGATGCCCTAGTGAATCCTTGGATCAGTTTTCCGTGATCTCTGCCTTTTTCTTCCAGTGCAGCTTCTCCTGCGTCCCTTGTGCAGATTAAAGGTGAAGGGCATTCTAGTGATTCTAATTGCACCAGCTTGACCAAGAAATACTTGGTATGCAGACATTGTATGTCTCTTTGTAGATGAGCCGTGGGCTCTTCCAGATTGACCAAACTTGCTTTTGCAAGGCCCCGTCTTCTATCTCTCAATTTACGCTTGCTGGCTCTTGAAGTCCAGGTCCTAAGGGATAGGGGAGTTTCTCATTCTGTAATCCCTACCTTTTCATTCTAGAGAGTCAACATCCAGGAAAGTGTGCCATCGTATATGGAAGGCTTATTGAAAATTGATCACACCTGATAGGCCATCAGTACATCTCATTTCTTGAGACCCTAATGCCGCGTACACACGACCAGTTTTGCCATTGGAATAAACTCTGAAGGTTTCTCTGATGGAACACTGATGGAATTCCATTCAAGCGGTCTTGCCTACACACGGTCAAACCAAAGTCCGACCGTCCCGAACGAGGTAATGTACAGCACATACGACAGGACTAGAAAAAGGAAGTTCAAAAGCCAGTAGCCAATAGCTTCCGTCTCTTGCTTGCTTCACAGCATGCGTCGTTTTTGGTCCGTCGGAACAGCATACAGACGAGCGGTTTTCCCGATAGGAATTGGTTCCGTCGGAAATATTTAGAACATGTTCTATTTCTAGGTCCGTCAGAATTTTCTAAAAGAAAAGTCTGATGAGGCACACACACGATCGGAATATACGATGAAAAGCTTCCATCTGACTTTTTCTTTCGGACATTCCACTCGTGTGTACGCGGTTTTAGAAGCCAGGCAAGTACAAATAACCAACAAATGACCCCTTTTTGGAAAGTAGACAGTCCAACGTATGTGTTTTTTTTTTTTTTTTTTTTCCCCACAATTCTTTGCAAAACAAAGATTTTATTCTTCTTCTTTCTTTTTTTTCTTCACAAAATTGTCATATTAACGGATTATTTCTCTCACACAGCATATGCATGCTACAAATTACACCTCAAAATACTTTCCGCTACTCCTCCTGAGTATGGCAAAACTACATGTGTGAGATTTTTACACAGCCTGGCCACATACATAGGCCCAACATACAAGGAGCTCCATCGGGCGTTGTAGGAGCATAAATTACACACATCATTTCTAGACTACCACTTACACTTTTGAAAGGCCTGGAACTCCAGGACAATGAAAACGCACAAAAAAATTACCCCATTTTGGAAAGTAAATACCCCAATGTATATTCTGTGAGGCATAAAGAGTCTTTTGAACATGTCATTTTTTTTCTAAAAGTTTTTGGAAAATGTGTCATTGGCCCTTTACCCTGATCTGTGACACGCCGGGTCTGGGAGACCTGACGGTCATGGACATTCCCGTGTGCACACCATTCTGGGTGGACTTCATAGTGCACCCTCCCAGAGTTATCCAACCGTGCTGTAGTCGTCATTCGGCTATGGCCTGGTCGGCAAGTGGTTAAACCTCTCGGAGAGATTCCCCTGTTGCTTCTTAACTCGTAAGGTTGTCTTTTTGGTGTGCATTAACTCGGCTCACAGAGTATCGGCGTTGGCTGCGCTTTTTTGTAAGGAATCCTTTCTGGCTCCTTAACACAAGATAAGGTGATTTTGAGGCCTTGGTTCTCTTTCTTATCCAAGGTGGTTTCTTTGTTCCACCTGAATCAGGAAATTGTTGTGTTATCCTTTTTGTCCTAATCCTAAGCAGGGACTTAAAGTAGAACTAGAGGTAAAAAATGTTTTATTTTAGATTTAGAAGGAAGAGTTGTAACCCCTCTCGGGGGCCCATGTCACCAGAACTAGTGTCCCAATAGGAAGATTACCCCTCTATTGCTTTTCTGGGGACAAAAATTTGGGATTTTACTTTCCCTTTCAATGATAATAGTAAACAGGACAAATAGAGAGGGAGAATCTCCATAACGGGTAAAAGACGTCAATAAAAATTGGCAGGCATTCTAATCCATCTCCACGCTATCCAAAACTAAAAAAAAAGTTTTGCTTTTAGTTATACGTTAACCCTTTGTATGTTATTTAGGCTGTTAATCTGAAGTCTATATGTTTCAGCAGTCTGATTTCCCATTTTGTTCTGCCTGAGGGTCCTCAAAAGGGTCAGGCTGCTTCTTGATCCACTATTTCGGGGTGGATTTGTCGGCTCATTTCTCAGGACTATGGGTATCAAGGGTAAGGAACCTCCTTTCCTAGTCAATGCTCATTCCACCAGGAGGGTCAGTGCTACCTGGTTTTCTCTTCACATTTTCTAAGTTCTAGCAGATAGATGTTTTTTGTCTCTGGGGATGCCAGATTGGGGGGATAGTTTTGCATGATTTTTGGCATGTTGGCCTTGTTGCTGCTGCCTCCCAATCATGTTCAGTGGTTTGGAACAATCCAAGTAGTCATGAATATGAATTTCTCTTATGTACGATTAAGAAAATAGGATTTTTGGTATAGCTGTAAAATCTTTTTCTTGGAGTACATCAGAGGACAAAGATCTCTTCTCTTGTGTTCCTCACTGCTTGCTACAAACTGAGGCAGCATAACCCAAGTAGTCCTGAATATGACCTCTTCCGTGCCCTACCTGTGATGTAGTACAAGTAAATATAAAATCCTAATTAATAATTCAAAACAGAGGCATTGAAATCGTGTCTCCTTTTTTTTTTTTTTTTTGTCCCTCATTGCTTTTTTTTGGCAGCTTGCTGGCCCTTTAATGCAATCTCACAGCAGGTTTTCCTGAGCTGTTAGATCCAGACCTTAGAGTCTTTGTTGTGATCTTTAAATCCTCCTCCTCTCTGTGCATTAGGTGAATTGTTTGTGCGCTCCCCAACCCCAAAGTTGCAGGAAACGCCTCTCCTTAAAGCGCCGACGGTGGGACTACACATGCCAATAGTACTTGCTGTTGTCCTTTAAAAGTGTGCATGTGTAGCGTTTCATTAATTTTCTGTTCATGTCTCCTCCCTCTGTCAATCAATAGCAGGTGAGCGACACAAACCCCATACATTTCTAGTCTTTCTGTGCACAGAGTGGCTGGATGAAACAGTGCAATCCTTAGGAGGGAGCGTGCATGCAGTGCTGGCTGTATATGCACAGCACTGGAAATGGGAGCCATCACAAAAATGTAAGTGCTATAAAAGACTATAAATGAAACAATCCTGTGCTAAATAGGGGGAGGTGCAAATATGAATTCTAAAAGAATCCTTAGATGTAAGTATGGCTCTGTAATGCTGGTTTGTGTGATTTGGGTTTAACACTTCAATGTCCATAATCTGGGTCAGAGTTGCACTTTGAAGCAGTTGTCATGTCTAATTTAATTTTCTTTTTTTGTTTCAGTTTAATATTGCTATTGAGAAGTACAACTTGAGATTGTCTGAGAGGAGCTACATTATTGCAGCTGGACATCTAGAAAAGGTATTGAGCTTTAAATTCTTGACTACACACCCATTCCAAGTAACCATTCAATCAGCCAGTGATCTGCTATTATTATCCTCATCTTCAAGCAGTAAAGTAGACAAGGGTGAATGGGGTTCATAGACAGATGTGGCTCTCTGATTACCTTGCTTCCAGGGCCATGTTGAAGACCTTGCTAGCCTTTCCATAGTATTTATAATTCAGTAGTTGACTAGTAAAACTAGTCTTTGAAAATTAATAACAAGTGCTGATTTAAAAAAAAAGTTATATAGCAGGCAGAGATGCTGTGTGTGAAAATACGGCATATCTCCTTTCAGAGAATAGTGATGGCTGCACTCCCAGAGCTCCTTAAAACTGTCAGATGTAAATTAAAGTGAGAATTCCATGAAATGGCATGCACCTTGTTGGACTTAAATTCCAGTATGCAAGCACATTTTACAAAGTGTCTGAATTCCTTCAGTTCAGCTTTAGCACTACACAAGATATGACGTTTACCTTAATGTGAAGCAAAGCAAGAAATGCAAGTGAAAACTGCTCCACAAGATCTAGTTCAAAATTCACATTCTAGATCATTCACCTTCACATGTCAGAGACAGAACACAAGTGCCGGTCTACACACCTATTAGATATTAATAAATACTTACATATGGTAGCTATTAGGTGTAGGTATACTACTGAGGCTCCATTCACACTTGTGCAACTTGTAATGCAACTTTGGATATCCAAGTTGCATGACAAGTTATTCCCCATGTTTTCCAAAGATAACCATTCAAATATTTGCGACTTAAAGTTGCAGCGACTTTAAAGTAGTTCATGCACTACTTTTGTCTGACTTTCATGCAACTTAACTTCAATGTTAACCCTCAAAGGTTGCATGAAAGTCATACCTGAATGTTATACAATAAAACAGTTGTCCATTATCACTGGTCTAAGCCAAAGTCGTATCCAAGTTGCACCCATCCAAAGTTGCACTCCAAAGTCTACACAACTTTGGAGTCTTACAAGTGTGAATGGAGCCTTAGTTGAGTATTTTGCTCCTTGGAATGGACCAGAGTCCTGTAATGATCAGTATTGGTGTTCTCTGTAGGCACAGAGTTGTCTGAAGATACTGAAGTCTCGGAAAGGCTTTGAGCTGCAGGTGTTGAAATCTCTGGGAATAGAGCTGACTGTACAGAAGCAGAATATGTTGTATCACCTTGGAGAGGAATGGCAGAAACTGGCAGTATGGAAACTTCCGCCGTCCAAAGGTAACAGTAGCCTGCATGCCGCTCATGGTTCATGGAGCGCAATACTTATAAATTTAGGTAGTGATGAGTGTAGTAAATGTAGTAGAGTGTAGCTAAATGAAGATTGGCTCTAGACTTTCCCAATTAAGTCAGCAACAGATGAAAGGACCCTGAAGATTTTTTTTTTTTTTTTTACAATGACCTATAAATAAGTAACTTTAAGCCTATCCAAACCTATGAACAAACATGTAATGCGTTGCAGTTTACCAGTCCATTCCTGCAGCTTATTAAAACATTTCTTTTTTTCACCTGTGTCCCCTATTTGTTGATTTGTTTTAGAAACTTGTAAAATGTACATACAGTAGACCTGAATTGAGAAGCATATTTACTCTGTCATTGCGGGCCTTTCCTCTTGAATAGGAAACTACTCTTGCTGTCACACTGGTATATTGATTTCAGTTTTCTGTATCACCAATAGGAGAAGTAAATTGTAGAAACGAGAAGCTCAGACTTTGCATTGCATTTAAACTTGCCTGCTTGTTTTCAGTGACTCCACTGAATTCAGTTACAGCCAGGTAACTTGTATTTTCAGAAGTAGATAAGCATTGGTAGCCTCCGTGTTTCCCTTGTACAAGTTTCCAGTAAAGAAGCACAAATCGCTATAGTTAATAGTTTTACATACCCTAGAATGTTTGGCCTTGGTACATACACAGAAGGTTAATTTCCAACATTTGTGGCTTTTTAAATCAAAATTAGTGTCTGAGTATAAATCGTCAATGAGTTTGTTAGCTCTCACATGGATGCACTAAGCAGGCTAGATACTAAGCCATGGGGAGCAGAAAAGAACAGTCAAAAGACCTGCGTAACAAGGTAATGAAACTTTATAAGGATGGAAAGGGATATAAAAAGATACCCAAAGCCTTTAATATGCCAGTCAGTACTGTTTAATCCCTTTTTAAGAAGTGGAAGATTCAGGGCTCTTTTGATGCCAAGATCAGGTAGACCAAGAAAGATTGCAGCCACCACTTGCAGAAGAATTGCTCAGGATACAAAGAAAAACCCACAGGTAACCGCAGGAGAAATACAGGCTGCTCTCCAAAAAGACGGTGTGGTTGTTTTTAAGTGTCGCAATTCAACGATACTTGAACAAAAAGAGCTGCATGGTTGAGCTGCCAGAAGGAAGCCTTTACTGCGCCAATGCCACAAAAAAGCAGGCATGAGATATGTCAGTGTGTTGTTGGGCATATTGTAACCAGGCTTTTTTGTGGAACTTGTCCAGTAAAGGCTTCTTTCTGGCAATTTGACCATGCAGCTCTTTTTTGTTCAAGTATCATCGTATTGTGCTCCTTAACTACTTGCATACTGGGCACTTAAACCCCCCTCCTGCCCAGACCAATTTTCAGCTTTCAGTGCTCTCACACTTTGAATGACAATTACTCAGTCATGCAACACTGTACCCAAACAATTTTTTTGTCCTTTTTTTCATACAAATAGAGCTTTCATTTGGTGGTATTTGATCACCTCTGGGTTTTTTAATTTTTGCGCTATAAATGAAAAAAGACCGAAAATTTTGAAAAAAAATGCTTTTTTCTTCGTTTCTGTGATAAAATTTTGCAAATTAGCAATTTTTATTCATAAATGTTGGCCACAATTTATACTGCTACATATCTTTGGTAAAAATAACCCAAATTAGTGGATATTATGTGGTCTGTGTGAAATTTATAGAGTCTACAAGCTATGGTACAAATCATAAAAAAATGATCACATCTGATCACACCTGATGTACTGAGGCCCATCTCCTTTCTTGAGACCATAACAAGCCAGGAAAGTACAAATGCCCCCCAAATGACCCCTTTTTGGAAAGTAGACATTCCAGGGTATTTAGTAAGAGGCATGGTGAGTTATTTGAAGTTGTCATTTTTTCCCACAATTCTTTGCAAATTAAGGTTTTTTTTTATTTTTTATATTTTTTTCAGAAAATTGTCATTGTAATAGCTTATTTCTCTCACATGGAATGTGCATACCACAAATGACACCACAAAATACATTCGGCTACTCCTCCTGAGTATTACAATACCACATGTGTGGGACTTTTTCACTAACTGGCCACATACAGAGGCCCAACATGCAGGGAGCATCATCAGGTGTTCAAGGAGCATAAATTACCCATCTAACTTGTTGACTACCTATTACATTTTGAAGGCCCTAGAGCACCAGGACAATGGAAACGCCCACAAAATGACCCCATTTTGGAAAGCTAACACCCCAACGTATAATCTATGAGGCATAATGAGTCTTTTGAACGGTTCATTTTTTTCCAGAAGTTTTTGGAAAATGTGGAAAAATATGAAAACGCATTTTTTTTTACACAAAGTTGTCCGTTTATAAGATATTTCCAACACATAGCATTTACATAGCAAAAATAACACCCCGAAATACATTCTGCTACTCCTCCTGAGTAAAACGATACCACATGTGTGAGACTTTTACACAGCCTGACCACATACAGAGGCCTAACATTGAAGTAGCACCTTCAGGTGTTCTAGGAGCATAAATTACACATCTCATTTCTCACCCACCTATTACACTTTTGAAGGCCCTGGAGCACCAGGACAATGGAAACGCCCACAAAATGACCCCATTTTGGAAAGCTAACACCCCAACATATAATCTATGAGGCATAATGAGTCTTTTGAATGGTTCATTTTTTTCCAGAAGTTTTTGGAATATGTGGAAAAAAAATGAAAACCCATTTTTTTTTTACACAAAGTTGTCCGTTTATAGGATATTTCCAACACATAGCATTTACATAGCAAAAATGACACCCCAAAATACATTGTGGCACTCCTTCTGAGTATGGCAATACCACATGTGTGAGACCTTTACACAGCCTGGCCACATACAGAGATCCAACATGCAAGGAACACCATCAGGTGTTCCAGGGACACATAGCATGCATATACCAAGAATTACACCCCAAAATACATTATGCTGAGCAAAGAGAAACAAAAGATTACCTGTGGTTTTAGTAGTATAGTTGTCCCCAGGAGGATAGCACTGGTCCAGGCAGCAGGCAGGGACTTGGTCAGCAACAGCGAACACAATTTTTCAGGCAGCAGGCAGAAATACTGTCCATAGTCAGTACAGGCAGCAGGCAGGGATACTGTCCATAGGTCAGTGCAGTGCAGGGTCAGTGCAGGCAGAGATTGTCAGCAGTGCCAAAATATTGGTCTTGGTAGTAGGCAGGAACAAGGTCCATGTGCTGTGGTCAGTGCGATAAACAGAGGCATGACAGCAGTAACTCCTACAGGCAGCAGGCAGAAGTAGGGCCTCGTTCAGGACAGAATGGGGACAGGGGTAGAGGCTTCTCCCACCCAAATCTCTTTGAAGCCTCCGAGTCTCCAGACCCTAATCTAGGAATGAGAAAACAAAGAAAATTGTTTTCTTCATCCAGAAAAACTATTCTGGAGCCCCTCACATATGTGAGACCCCTGTGTTGAATCCCACTAGTCCAGTTGCAGGGTACAAGATCAGTCCAAGAGGCAGGCAAGAGGCATGGTCAAACAGTCCAAGGTCAGTTCCAGATCAGGCAAAGGTATGTACAGAATCGTTAGGCAGAAGCATGGTCGAATAACAGTCCAGGGTCAGTTCCATATCAGGCAGAGGTATGTACAGAATCGTTAGGCAGAAACATGGTCGAAAAAACAGTCCAGGGTCAGTTCCAGATGAGGCAGCGGTATGTACAAAATCGGCAGGCAGAAGCGTGGTCAAATAACAAGCCAGGGTCAGTTACAGAGCAGGCAGTGGCATAAGGGGTGTGAAGGCAGGAACTGAGGATTACGGTTACCATACTTCACTAATAATTTAGTGAAGTATGGTAACGGCGGAAGCATTCACCTATACAGAGGCCTGGTTCGGAAGGACATTCTGCACAATAATAAGATGTGTCTCTTCTGACTCCTGCTCTGGTACACACCTTACATCTTTTTTGGCGTCTTTGGCCTGTTGGTCTGGGAGGGAGTTTATCTGGAAAGTGGCGCTCGGAGAGTCGACTAACAACATCTGATCGGATGTTTACTGGTGGGCCGTTCGGGAATATAAGGGCAGTGTAAATTTCCTCCAGGTAGCCAAGGAAGCGTTGGGGGTTTTGGGTGGATTTGCGGTAAATGATATAGGAGTTGTATATGGCCAATTGAAAAAAATAAATCGCTACTTTTTTGTACCAGTGGTATGTCCTTCTTGAGGCAAGATATGGTTCCAACATTTGATCGTTAAAGTCGACTCCCCCCATAAACAAATTGTATTGATGGATGCATGTGGGTTTCTGGATGGGGCCATTCCTTCTGGGGATTTCCACATAGGTGTTGTTGTGGATGGAAGACAACATATACACATCCCTTCTGTCCCTCCACTTCACTGCCAGAATCTCTTTGTTATGCAGACATGCCGTTTCTCCTTTTCTCAACTTCTTATTAACAAGACTTTGAGGAAAGCCCTTCCGATTTTTTTTTCACGGTGCCACATGCTGGCGTCTTCTTCTGATGAAGGTTGTGGAACAGGGGCAGAGAAGTGTAGAAGTTATCTACATACAGGTGGTATCCTTTGTCGAGTAGGGGGTATATGAGGTCCCAAACAACTTTCCCGCTGGTTCCCAAGTAGTCCGGGCAATTAGGAGGCTGCAGCTGGGTGTCCTTCCCTTCGTACACCCTGAAGGAATATGTGTACCCTGTGGCTCGGTCACATAGTTTGTACACCTTCACCCCATAGCGGGCCCTTTTGCTGGGGATATATTGCTTAATTTTAAGCCTGCCGCTAAATTTCACAAGGGACTCATCTACACATATTTGTTGGTCCGGGGTGAACAGCTGGGGGAATACTTCGGAAAAATAATTTAATATTGGGCGAATTTTGTAAAGCCTGTCAAAATTTGGATCAGTTCGGGGAGGGCACTGGGTATTGTCGCTGAAATGTAGGAACCTCATTATCATCAGATACCTGGTTCTGGGCATTACCGCGGAGAAGAGCGGCATGTGGTGGAGGGGGTGGGTTGACCAATAGGAACGGAATTCGTTTTTTTGAGTGAGCCCCATATTCAATGTGAGGCCCAAAAAAACCTTGAACTTCTCCACTGTCAGGTCTCTCCACTCATAGGGACGGGCATAATATGATGTGGGATTTTGCAAAATAAATTGCTGTGCATACAGGTTGGACTGGGCCACAATTGACGCCAACATGTCCTCCGTAAAAATTAAATTAAAAAAATTAATTGGGGTGAAATTCCCTGTATCCACCTGGACTCCTGGCTGGGCCGTGAAAGGGGGAACGCTAGCTTCTCCTGAATTGGGAGGAAGCCACAAGGGGTTCTGAAGTGCAAAGGGAAGGCTGGCATGGGACCTAACCCTTTGGGGCTGGGGTGACACCCCACTGGTACTTGGCCTTTCTTGCCGAGGCACTGCGGTGCTAGTGGATGCCACTGCAGTGCTAGTGGATGCCACTGCAATGCTGGCGGATGCCACTGCGGTGCTGGCGGATGCCACTGCGGTGCTGGCGGATGCCACTGCCTCCTCACTAGAACGCCTTCGTTTGGCGGGCCGAGTTTCTTCCTCCGAGTCTGTAAGTGTTTCACTACTGAGGACTGGCTCGTAATTTACGTCAGAATCCGAATTGGAGAGGGAATCTGAATTGGAGAGGGAATCTGAAAAATAGAGCTCCGCGTTGCTCTCGTCGGCCGTAGAAAGAATTTGGTATGCCTCCTCGGCGGAAAAGCTTTTTTTGGACATGGCTGCTGGTGGTTTATGAGATTGCACAGCTGTGTGCTAAGCCTGCACTGATGAGGTGGCACTAATTGATGGCACAGATGTGCACTGATGAGGCGGCACAGGTGGGCACTGATCACACAGATAGGCACTGATGAGGCGGCACAGATGGGCACTGATGGGCACTGATGAGGCGGCACAAATGGGCACTGAGGCAGCAGATGAGCACTGAGGAAGCAGCACAGATGTGCACAGATTTACACTAATGAGGCGGCACAGGTGGGCACAGATATGCACTGATGTGGCACAGGTGAGGTGGCACAGATGGGCACTGATGAAGCGGCACAGATGGGCACTGATGAAGCGGCACAGATGGGCACTGATAAGGCAGCACAGATGTGCACTGAAGCGACAGATGGGCACTGATTGGTACAGATGGGCACTGATGAGGTGGCACAGATGGGCACTGAAGAGATGGCACAGATGGGCACTGAGGAGATGGCACAGATGGGCACTGATGAGTTGGCACAGATGCGCACTGATTGCACAGATGCGCACTGATTGCACAGATGCGCACTGCACAGGCGGGCACTGATGGGCACTGATGGGCACAGACGGGCACTGATGGGCACAGACGGGCACTGATGGGCACAGACGGGCACTGATGGGCACAGACGGGCACTGATGGGCACAGACGGGCACAGATGGGCACTGATGGCACAAGTGGGCACTGATGTGCACAGGTGGGCACAGATGGCACTATATTGGTGTCACTGTGGGCACTGTTGGGCACTTTTTGGGCACACTAGTAGTTTTACTACTCACAGAATCTCTCTCTCCTCACACGCTGTCTCTGTGTGAGGAGAGAGAGAGCCGGCAATGAGAGATGATCTCAATTGTTTACCTTTTTAGATCATCTCTCATTGGAGGCGGCGATCGCGCTGTAAACGGCCGCTGTGATTGGCCGTTTACAGCGATCTGTGATTGGCTGTGTCCAAGGGACACGGCCAACACAGATTTTCCCCGAGGCGCGCTCACGAGAGCGCGCTGGGAATGAGGAAAGGGGACGACGTCAATGGACGTCGTCCCGGTTTTTCAGATCCGCGCTGTTGACGTCATTTTACAATGGCCCGGATCTGAAGCAGTTAAAAACAACCACACCATCTTTTCCCAGAGCAGCCTGTATTTCTCCTGAGGTTACCTGTGGGTTTTTCTTTGTATCCCAAACAATTCCTGTGGCAGTTGTGGCTGAAATCTTTCTTGATCTACCTGACTTTGGCTTGGTATCGAGATCCCCCAAATTTTCCACTTCTTATTAAATGATTGAACAGTACTGACTGGCATATTCAAGGCTTTGGATATATTTTTATATCCTTTTCCATCTTTGTATTGTTTCATTACCTTGTTACGCAGGTCTTTTGACTGTTCTTTTCTGCTCCCCATGGCTTAGTATCTAGCCTGCTTAGTGCATCCATGTGAGAGCTAACAAACTCATTGACTATACACAGACACTAATTGCGATTTAAAAAGCCACAAATGTGGGAAATTAATCTTTTAATTGCCATTTTAACCTGTGTGTGCCACCTACTGTGTATGTACCAAAGCTAAACATTCCAGGGTATGTAAACTTTTCATCAGCGCCATTTGGGCGATTTCTGTTGTAAATCTTTCACAGTACAGTTTATGCATTTTTATAAAGTGTCATAGCTGGTCATCAGCAATTTATGTCAAAAACATCATATTGCAGCAGAAAGGGATGACAAGGCATACTCTGGCACACAGAAATGGTAGATTGCATTACCTGTTATATGCACTCTCTGCTGGCAAGTCCAATAACAGATGATCCATGTAGTAATGCAGAAGTTCTGGGAGTCAAATTAAAAAATGTACCATGTCCTTATTTGTAGCCGAAAGAAGCTACTACCAAATATTGCATTTTTTTTTATATAATTCTGTTTTTTTTTTTTCCCTGAAGATTATTCAAGTCTGGAAATGATCCTAAAGACTGAGCTGCACTTATGTGCTTTGCCATCAGCTGATGAGTCACCTTCTGAACCAATACTAGGGTCTGTCCTTCAGGCTTTGGCCATCCTAGGAGAGCTAAACACCAAACTTAAGTTCTTCAGTAAGACCAGACAACTTTCTCTAAGACCGATCTATTCTGCAGAATACTTTTCTGTAACTCAATTATTCCTTTTCTATTACAGGCCAGCTACTGCTGAATTATATCCTTAAGCCTTTGGTAAAATATCCATCCCTTCACGTTCTGGTGGAGCCTCAACCTCAGGGAGTAATACTTCGTTTTGAAAGCACTAAAACAGAGTTGGAACATCCAACTCCACCTCAGGTGTTCATGAAGCTGATGCTGGTCCTGGAGTTACTACACAAGCACTTACTGGGTATGGCTCTCTCATTTTGAGTTGTTAGAGTGGTAAATCTGCCTTATGAAGGGGTTGCTCCATGCAGGCTAGGAAAGCCGGGGTTGGTAGAGAGGCATCATTATTTATCGATAGGCCTTTGGTTTTATAGTTTGCTTGAAAATCCTGCTACAGACAATGTACTGGGATCTGCAACCAATGTTCTTGTCTATATATGCCCCCTTCATAGAAGTCTGAGGGAAAATGACGCACAAGCATGCGACAGGTTATTGAAGTTGATTGCACCAAAATGTGGAGGATCATGAACTCTGTGGCATGTGCAGTACAAATTACTACAGAATTTTCTCAGTTGCTTTTATCAGGCAATTTGTGGTACTCAAATTGCTACATTATCCTGTGCATTAGACCTTATTATCTGTTTATTGTGCAATTGAGTCATCTTGAATCTATTTAACAGTGGAGTAATGACTCCTTGGAATGAATTTTTTCTGTGCATTATCTCCTCCAGATGTCCCAGTAGAAAGCCAGAAAGTCCAGGAGGGGAATAAAGTGGTTCTAGCAGAGGTTCTTGGTGATCTGATCTGGGAGGAGATTTCTGAGGCCATCATTAAAGACTGTCTGGTATACTCCATACCTACCAATAGCAGAAAGCTTGAGCAGTATGAGGAGGTATGTATATTATTTGCAAATTAATATCGTTGTCTAGTGTCAGCTGAAGGCTTTAATTTTTTTTTTTTTAATTCAGGTTATAAAGGCTACAGAAGATTTTGAAAATGCTCTCAAAGGTATGAGATATCTGAAGGGTGATGCAACAGAGCTGCTGAAATATGCCCGGAATGTCAATGCTCACTTTGCCAGCAAGAAATGCCAAGATGTGATTGTGATTGCAAGAAACCTCATGACCTCTGAGATACACAACACTGTGAAGGTGAGACATGTACACTTATATTATTGCTTTGTTTTCAATAGCCCTAAAGTAAACCGAAGCTTAAAGTGGTTCTAAAGGCTCAAGTTTTTTACCTTCATGCATTTAATGCATGAAGGTAAAAAACCTTCTGTGTGCAGCAGTCCCCCCAGCCTCCCTAATACTTACCTAAGCCCCATCATGATCCATCGATGCGCATCAGAGCCTCAGCTCTCCTGGGTCTCTTCCTCCTCATTGGCTGAGACAATGGCTCCTGCTGCTGTCAATTACGGTGATTGAGCCAATGAGGAGAGAGGGGGCGGGCCAAGCTTTGGCTCCGTGTGTGTTTTGGACATGCAGCAGTGGCTTGAGAACGAGCCTGCTTGGGTGCCCCTTTGCAAGCTGCTTGCTCTGGCAAGAGGGAGGGACCTGAGAAGAGGAGTATCGGGGCTGCTCTGTGCAAAAACATTGCACAGAACAGGTAAGTATAATATGTTGTTTTTTTTTGTTTTTTTAAAGAAAGCCTTTAATATCACTTGAACCACTTCTTGACCAAGCCTATTTTTGACACTTGCTGTTTACAAGGTAAAATCAGTATTTTTTGTTAGAACCCCCAAACATTATATATAGATATAGATATATAGGTAAAGACTCTGGAGCATAAAAATGGCGGTCATTGCAATATTTTATGTCACATGGTATTTGCGCAGCTGTCTTTCAAATGCAATTTTTTTTTTTTTTAAATTAAAAAATGAGAAAAATTGGCTCAATTTTTTTCTATAATGTAAAAGATGATGTTACGCCGATTTAAATTGATAACTAACATTTCATGCCTCAAAATTGCACATGCTCGTGGAACGGCGACAAACTTCGGTACTTAAAAATTCCCATAGGCCACGTTATCTACAAAAAAAAATGTCTACAGGTTACCAGTTTAGAGTTACAGAAGAAGGTATTGGGCTAGAATTATTGCGCTCACTCTAACGATTGCGGTGATACCTCACATGTGTGGTTTGAACACTGTTTACATATGTGGGTGCAACTTGCATATGCGTCTATGGGATGGGGCACTTTAATTTTTTATTTTTATTTTTTTCTTATTTTACTCTCTATTTTTTTATTTTTACACTGTCCCTTTTAAAAAAAAAATGTTTTGATCACTTTTATTCCTTTTAAATGGCACTCCTGTGCAAATCCTTGTAACTGTACGGCGGACGCTTTGAGTATAGGGGGCGCGCGTCGCGTCCCTAAGGAGCCGATGCGCGTACCCGGCGGCCACGATCGCTCCTGACAGAGCGAGAAAAGGGAATTGTGTGTGTAAACACACAAATCCATGTCCTTTCAGAGGAGAGGAGACAGATCGAGTGTTCCTTATATATAGGAACAACAATCGGTATCCCCCCCACAGTTAGAACACACAGTAAGGGAACACATTTAACCCCTTGATCGCCCCCTAGTGTTAACCTCTTCCCTGCCAGTGACATTTACAAAGTAATTAGTGCATTCTTATAGCACTGATTGCTGTATAAATGTCAGTGTTCCCAAAAAATGTGTCAAAAGTGTCCGATGTGTCCGCCGCAATGTCCCAGTCCCGATAAAAATCGCCACCATTACTAGTAAATTACATAATAAAAATGCCATAAATCTTTCCCCTATTTTGTAGACTTACTAACTTTTGCGCAAACCAATCAATATACCAAAAACATGTAGAAAAATATATAATGGCCTAAACTGATGATTTTTTTTTTACATTTTGGGATATTTATTATAGCAAAAAGTAAATATTGTGTTTTTTTTTTTTTTTTTTTTTCAAAATTGTCACTCATTTTGTTTATAGCGCAAAAAATAAAAACCACAGAGGTGATCAAATACCACCAAAAGAAAGCTCTATTTGTGGGAAAAATAGGACATAAATTTTGTTTGGGTACAAATTCGCAATTGTCAGTTAAAGCGTCGCAGTGCCGTATCACAAAAAATGGCTTGGTCGGGAAGGGGGGGGGGTGGAGGAGGTAAATCCTTGATACAGGAATACTCTGCTGGAGACAGCATATGCATTTTTGACTTATTGGGACCTGTCGGCTTAGAGTTAGGTCCTCCTTTCAAAGGTGGACTCGCCGACTCTTGAGAAAGAACACTTTTTTTTTTTCTCCTAGACCTTTTTCTCATGGTCAGGTAGGACAATTCTTCATCAGGAGTCTCATTTTCATCTTCATTCTTGTCTACTCTTGTAGGGGCACTTTCCATGCATGCAATCTCTTTAGTCACATTGACTTTTTGGGAATTAAACCCCTGAACTGGGGGTCTCGGGAGTCACTTTACACCCCTTGTATGCTGTGGTGTGCCTAGAGAAATTGGTTGTCAGGCCAGACCACCCATTTTTAAACATGAAGTTCTCATCCCCTTGATGCTAGATGTTGGGGGTGCAGTTTTTTTGTTCCTTTTTTAAATGGTTTTCAATGGAGACTTCTAGGTTTAAATTTATTTTTACCTAGTGCTGTTTTTTTTTTCTTATTTTAGATTACGCCAGACTCCAAAGTAATACTGCCAAAACTCCAAAGCCCTGGTGGAGAGAAGGTGAAGATACAGAAGAGCCCTTCACATGAACCGTCAGCTCTAGAAAATGAGTTCAAGCTCAGCCAACACACCTTCTCTTTGCCTACCTGCAGGATCAGTGAGTCTGTTCAAAAACTGATCCAGCTTGCTTACCAGACCCTCTCTGAAGCCACTGCCAGCAATCCACCTTGGTAAGGCGGCAAAGCATTCAAGCTAGCCTCCGGCCTCAGCTTACAAACATTAATAAAATAAGCTTATTTGTGACATGCAACTAAAAGATTTTGTGCCTAGACAAGGTATTATTTTTACAAAACTCAATTAGGCTTGTCCATGATTTTTAAATATATGCAGTTTTAACACCGAATACACCTAGTGAACTATGTGGTGAAATTGGCTCTGGCCAAAGTCAGAAAAAATTTTTGTTTGTATATTCTTTCAACTGTCGTACAGTAATTTTTCTTGTATGACCAATCATGTCAAGAAGATTTCATAGATGTCATATTTTCCCAAAACAGCCAAAAAAAAAAAAAAAAGTTAAACTTCGATCTTAATTTTTTTGTCTGTACATTTCAACGGGTCATTTTTATTGCATGAATGTATTGGGTTGAGGGAAAAATGTAACCCCCCCCCCAGTGGCAGAAACCATAACCTCTAAGACATTCTTGTACAAGTCTTTCTCCTACTTTTCTTAATTTTTCTAAGACTGTCGGTAATTAATGGTGATCAGTTATGTTAAATGGTAACTTTGCATTTTCGGGAACATAGTATGTTTTTTTACTTTTTCACTTAAAAAAACCATCAAATCCTCCATTTTGGTCAAGGGTGCCCACACTTTTTGCATTCACTCTCGTGATATTCTTGCATGAATATCAATTTCTGTTAAAGGAAATCTGTCATGAAAGAAATATAGGAGGTGCCATTGCTGCTTTCCTTCTGAACACGTTAGTTCCCTGGCTCTTATACTGTCCCTTTTGGCTTCAGTACTTTCTGTAAGCCAGAAGAGTATGGAGTTCATGTGCTGTACGTGTTTTGTGGGTCTGCGATTCAAATTATTGAAGACGGGCAACTAGTGTTTTCAGACCGGGACCAGCAACGGTAATATTTATCTCCTTACAAGTGTCCTTTAAATCTAACTGGCCTACCTGATTTTGAAAGCAGCAGCAGCTTATATGACCCATGACGACCACATTGAGACTTTGGATAAATCTTGTACTTTCTTGCTTTTTTTTTTTTTGCCAAGAGATACCTGTGCATGTCTTTATGCTTATGTTTAATAGTTGTAATTTATTTTCTCCACCACCTTCCCTTCTTTCTAGCTCCATCCAGCTATTCTACACTGTCAGAAACATTTTTCATCTGTTCTATGATGTTGTCCCAACGTATCACAAGTGAGTGTTCCAGCATCCTCATGAACCTCATGGCTTAAGCTGTTTGCATGAACATGCATTTTTGTGCTTAGGTGATTGTAATATGCGCCATGCTTTTTCTTTTTTTTTCCTGCTTACATTTGCAGCAGCATTTCCCAGTGCCACTGAAGGTCTTGATTTCATGGAAGGTGGTGGGGCTACTGGCAATATTTGAAAGCAAGCATACAGTACAAATGGCCTATGTTTGAGACCAGCACTAAAACCTGTAATGGGGAGATTATATAAAAGTAGGGCTAGCGCAAAACTGGGAAAATCTGCAATTTAGCATTTTGTGATTATAAATAATCTTGTCACTCATTTATTTCACAAACCTTGCATGTTGAAAATATGTTTGCAGTTTCTGGAAAAATATATTTAAGTCCAGTAGTCCTTTCACTACAGGTTTTAAAAATATCTTCAGAACTGCTGCACAAAGCTGAGGCCTGGTTTAGATCTAATTGTATATGAAAGGGACTCTAATAGAGGCAAAACGCCATGTACATAAAATCCCAACTCAAAACTGCGCTTTGATGGTGATACTATCCGCAGTGAAAAAAATGATATAACGAAAAAGCGAGATATCTTTCAAAGAACAAATTCCAATATATCAAAAAAGCCGCGCTATAAACAGTGCTAATTTTAAAACGTATGTATATCAAAATTATTCCAAGTGTAAATAGAGTGATACAATGATAGTGAAAATATCATACAATCTATTTTTTACCAAATGTGAACAACACACAACAAAGTCCAAATGTAGATGCAGCAATAAAGTGCATAAAAAGTGAAGATATAAAGTTTAGGATTAGAAGTGATCCTTTTCAAAAATGGAATTTCTGTAAGAAGTAGTGAGCATTCAGGTCTCCCAAATTGTGACACTGCCACCTCTGTAAAGATATAGGCTTACCAAATTTAGTGGACCCTTTAAAAAAAAAGAAGTCAAATTGGCATGTGTCCACACACCCTGGCCAGGGTAATTCCAAGGCTCTTCTACAGGATCCACTCAAAGATGAGCCTAAGGACTGTATTGCTCATCTCAATGGTATCCTGATATGACTGTAATTAAACATTAAGGAGAAGCTCCACATAGTGTAAAACCCTTCTAAATGTTTTATTAAAAGTAAAAGTTGCACTTATTTCAGGAGGTACCATAAATCACATAGATAAAAAACACAGCCAGCTAACAGCAAAGAAGCGGTCCTGCCCTTCCTGGAACACGCAATGATGTCAGCACGTCGCTCCGCCATACACGTTTCGTGACGCATGGCGACACAAGTGACGAACCGCGTAGGGCAGCGCAACATGCTGACAGCATTACGTGTTCCAGGAAGTGCGGGATGCTTCTTTGCTGTTGTGTGCTGTATTACTGATCTTTGTGGCCTCGGCTGCTTCCGTTGGTGTCTGTAAATCTGAGGCATGGGATTCCCTCAGGCAGCGCGTCAGGTACGTAGGATGATAACGTCGGGTGAAAGAGAGCGGGGGGGCGTGGCTGTAGCGCTCGCGTCTGACGAAGGAGCATGCATGCTCCGGACGCTGCCTGAGGGAATCCCACGCCTCGGAGCTACGGACACCACCGGAAGCGGCCGAGGCCGGCCCCACCACAGTCCAGCTGGAACCAGATGAGACTCTGTGATGCCTAGGAGAACTTACTCATGCCTGTTTTTATTATTCAAATATGAGTGCATAATTTACATTATTAAAGTCTTTTTTTTTTACTAATCTACTACCCTTAGAGCAGCGCTGCCTTTTTTCTGTTTACTGGCACCCTCCTGCCTGACCTTTTTTTAATCAAAGGACCCAAGCAGAAAATTGTTGGCTGAACAGTGCTTGCATCCAATCCTATACTGGCACAGTTTGGGTATTTTGACAGCCAGTTGTGCCGGCTGTCACAATACATTAACTGCAGCGACAGACTCGTCCATCCACTCTATATAGTGTGCATGGAGTAAACAGCCTGCAGGCTGAATGGGGGAAAAAAAAATCAGTTTGCATGGCTAGCTTTAGGCTGGGTTAACACTATTACGAATTGAATGTGGGGTTTCTCTACATCCAGTTTGCATATCAGAAGATTGTGACCGGCTCTCTATTTAGCCTGTTCACAGATCTCCGCAGCGGCTCCCGTTCGAAATGCACAGGAGCCCTGTGTGTCTTTTGGTCCATTTCAGGTCCGAATTCAAAAATTTCTAAACGCCGGTTTCAGCTTTTAAAAACATGTGTTCAGCAGAGTTTGCACCGGCATCTCGTGTGCATAAGCCTAATTTTTCAATCAAGGGATCTAGGATGACGCATTGGGGGTTATTTACTAAAGGCAAAGCCACTTTGCACTACAAGTGCACTTGGAAGTGCAGTCTCTGTAGATCTGAGGGGAAGCTCTGCTGATATTATCCAATCATGTGCAAGCAAGAATGCTGTTTTTTATTTTCCTTGCATATCCACCTCAGAGCTACAGCGACAGCACTTCCAAGTGCACTTGTAGTGCAAAGTGGCTTTGCCTTTAGTAAATAACCCCCAACGTGTCATCCTAGATCCCTTTATTGAAAAATTAGGCCATATGCACACGATGCCGGTGCAAACTCTGCTTTTTTTTTTAGAAGCGCCCGTTTTGCCGCGTTTGCATGCCGCGTTTAGCTGTGTTTTACCGTGTTTGCGTCTAGAAGCGTCTGCAGAGCAGAGAATGACGTTTTGCGACCCAACTTTGGGGCCCCGTATTTCAGGGCCACTTGGTGCTAGGAACCCCAAATTTGGTGTACTAACACAGTGGAACTAGCACTACAACAACCCCAAATTTGGGGTTGGACTAACACTAAAACATATCCAAATTTGGGGTTCCTAGCACCAAGTGGCCCCGAGATATGGGGCCCCAAAGTCAGGTCGCAAAATGTCAAGCACTTTTCTGCAGCAGAGAATGACATTTTGTGACCCGACTTTTGGGGCCCCATATCTCGGGGCCACTTGGTGCTAGGAACCCCGAATTTGGATATGTTGTAGTGCTAGATATGGGGCCCCAAATTCGGGTCATAAAATGTTCCTTTAAAAAAACTTATAAACGCAAACGCGGTACCAGCGTTTAGCCGCATTTGGCATCTGAAATGTGGAAAACTTTTGCGTCTGAACCCATTTTTTTGCTTCTGGAAAAACGAGGTTACACTCAACTGCCTAAAAACGCCAAAAAACGGGACTGTGTACATAGGATAACATTGAATGGGTTCAGGGGCAGTTGAAAAAAGTGTCCAACTGCCTCTGAACGCGCATTTAACAGCCTCTCGTGTGAATGAGGCCTACAAGATGCTGCATGGAAAATTGTCAGTCAAACCGCACTTGCATCCAATTGGATGTAAGCATTGTTTGGGCATTTCCTTCATCTGTGCTGTTTAGCGTGGATGGGGGGAAAGTGTAATGCCCTGTACACACGGTCGGACATTGATCAGACATTCCGACAACAAAATCCATGGCTTTTTCCGACGGATGTTGGCTCAAATTTGTCTTGCATACACACGGTCACACAAAGTTGTCGGAAAATCTGATCGTTCTGAACGCGGTGACGCGGTTTCCCCAGCCCTACTGCTGACTTTTTTTTTAATAAGAACACACACACCTGTCCCACGGTCCAGCAATGCGGCCGCCCGAAGCCTCGCTTCTCTGCCTGCCTGGAGTTTGCATGTTCTCCCTGTGCCTGTGTGGGTTTCCTCCGGGTACTCCGGTTTCCTCTCACACTCCAAAGACATGCTGGTAGGTTAATTGGATCCTCTCTAAATTGTCCCTAGTATGTATGAATGTGAGTTAGGGACCTTAGATTGTAAGCTCCTTGAGGGTGTAGGGACTGATGTGAATGTATATGCGCTGCGTAAAATTGACGCCGCTATGTAAGTACCTGAAATAAATAAATAGTGTTGCCACTCATACTTTGCTTTTCCACTGTATAGATCCCTTGGGAATAAAAAGCAGGACATTGTAGGCTTACACAGACAGGTTAAACCTTTAACCAAATTTTAAAGGTACAAGCTTCTTGTTTCTGCGTGAGGCAACCCAGTGCGGATGTCTTTTTTGAAAATAAATCTGGAAACCTGCATAAAGTAAATTGCCTTTCTTGTAGCACTGACATTATTCTCAGCAGTAATATTTTACTATAGAAACACTCTAAAAAATCAGTGTGAGTGAGCAGCTGCTATATGAACAGTTATAGCAAATCTTCTGCGTTTGGCCTGATAAAAGGCATGCTATAGTGTTACAAGCATTTCTCTCCTGTTCTGTGCAAACACGTTCTGCAGTACAGAGGGCTGGGTGTTTGTTATCTCAGTAGTTTTGCTGAGAATTTTACAGTTTGTACCATATGGTAGAATAGACTTTAGGCTTTGTAGGTATTGCTGAGCTTTTGTCACACTAAATGGTGACAGACAATGGTGGTGCAACATTAGAATTTGCTAAATATTCATTAACCATGTAGATGACGGAGGTCAGGTAACAAGTGTTTGCATTATTGTGGCTACCAGTTAAAGCAGACCATCTCTAGATGTTAAAGGCTTACTATATTAATGTTCTGGGGGATTTAATAAAGCATTAAAGTGGTTGTAAAGGCTGAAGGTTTCTTTCTAGGTAAAAAAAAACTTCAGTGCAGCTCCCTCCTCAAGCTCTCCCTGCCCCCACACACCAATGCCCTGTACACACGATAGGATTTTCCGACCATAAAATCCATGTTTTTTTTTCTGACGGATGTTGGCTCAAACTTGTCTTGCATACACACGGTCACACAAATCTTGTCAGGAAATTCCGAACGTCAAGAACGCGATGACGTACAACACGTACGACAAGCCGAGAAAAATGAAGTTCAGTAGCCAGCGCGGCTCTTCTGCTTGATTCCGAGCATGCGTGGAACTTTGTGCGTCGAAATTGTGTACACACGATCGGAATTTACGAAAACAGATTTTGTTGTCGGAAAATTTGAGATCCAGATCTCAAATTTTGTGTGTTGGAAATTCCGATGGAAAATATCAGATGGAGCCTACACACGGTCGGAATTTCCAACAACAAGCTCCCATCGAACATTTCATGTTGGAAAATCCTATCGCGTGTAAGGGGCATTACAGTGAGGGAAAAAATTATTTGATCCCCTGCTGATTTTGTACATTTGCCCATTGACAAATGATCAGTCTATAATTTTAATGCTAGGTTTATTTTAACAGCGAGAGACAGAATAACAAAAATATCCAGAAAAACACATTTCAAAAAAGTTATAAATTGGTTTGCTTTTTAACCTCCCTGGCGGTATGATTATTTCGTATTTTAGGTGCTGAAAGCGGTACAATTATTTTGCATGGAAATTTGGCGTTTTATATTGTAGGTCTGTAAATCTTAACAATAACACACTTAAATCTGTCCAAACCAGAGTCTAGTAGATATCCCGGGTATGATAAAGTTTGAAACACAAAAACATAAATTATAATATAATAAATAAAAATAAATAATTAAAAAAAATGTAAAAAAATAGTAATAAAATAAATTTCCCCACAATTCACTATCGCTCAATTCTGCAAGTGTTCTAATTTACTATCGCTGTTTTCTAGCTGGTCTAAAGCCACTTTTGACGTAAAGGGACACTTTTTGGTTGCTATGGACAATCTCCAGTTTCCAGGCAGAAAGAACAGTGTATATCATGTAAAATTGCATGCAGGGCATGGGCCAGAGCACTGGGGACAAAAGGGATGTGAAATCATTTCATACAGTACTGTAATCTGTAAGATTACAGTACTGTATGTGTTATGATTTTGACATTTTTTTGAATTTGCCGCCAGGCTCCGCCCCCGTGCGTCGCGCCGCTCGCAGGGAACGGAGCCTGGCACGGAGAGGCTTCGGAGGAGGACGGAGCCCTCGGACACTGCGGGGGACATCGCAGGATCCCGGGGACAAGGTAAGTAACGCCGCCCCAGGATCCTGCAATGCGATCCCGAGTGTGGCTCGGGGTTACCGCTAATGGTCCTGAATTTTAACCCCGAGCCACACTCGGGAAAACCGCCAGGGAGGTTAAAGCGGAGTTCCGCTTAAAAAAATAAATAAAAGTCAGCAGCTACAAATACTGCAGCTGCTGACTTTTAATAATCAGACACTTACCTGTCCCAGGGTCCAGCGATGCAGGGGATCTGTGCCCCGCTCGTCTCCCTCCTCTGCTCGGTGGCGCCGGCATTGTAACTGTGCGGGCACCCACTGCGCATGCGTGAGCCGCACGCCGTGACTGGGCGCTCAATCATCTGGGACCTGTGATGTGTCCCAGATGATTGCCTAGGGGGAGGGTGGAGAGGTGATCTTCCTTCCGGTGCCGAGGGAAATGACATGCTAAATGTGGCATGTCAGGGAGTCACCTTCTCTTAAAGCGGAAGTTCCATTTTTAGGTGGAACTCCGCTTTAATGAGTGAAATAACTATTTGACCCCTTCACAAAACATGACTTGGTACTTGGTTGCAAAACCATTGTTGGTAATCACAGAGGTCAGACGTTTCTTGTTGTTGGCCACCAGGTTCGCACACATCTAAGGAGGGATTTTGTCCCGCTCCTCTTTGCAGATCCTCTCCAAGTCATTAAGGTTTCCAGAATGACATTTGGTAAATTGAACCTTCAGCTCCTTCCACATATCTTCTATGGGATTAAGGTCTGGAGACTGGCTAAGCCACTCCAGGACCTTAATGTGCTTCTTCTTGAGCCACTCCTTTGTTGCCTTAGATGTGTGTTTTGGGTCATTGCCATACTAGAATACCCATCCACGATGCATTCTCAATGCCCTGGCTGAGGGAAGGAGGTTCTCAGCCAAGATTTGATGGTACATGGCCCTGTCCATGTCCCTTTGATGCGGTGAAGTTGTCCTGTCCCCTTAGCAAAAAAAACAAAAAAAAACCCAAAGCATAATGTTTCCACCTCCATGGTGGGGATGGTGTTCTTGGGATCATAGGCAGCATTCCTCCTCCTCCTCCTCCTAACACTGCGAGTTGAGTTGATGCCAAAGAGCTTGATTTTGGTCTCATCTGACCACAACACTTTCACCCAGTTCTCCTCTGAATCATTCAGATATTCATTAGCAAGCTTCAGACGGGCCTGTACATGTGCTTTCTTGAGCAGGGGGACCTTGCGGGCACTGCAGGATTACAGTCCTTCACGGAGTAGTGTGTTAATTGTTTTCTTGGTGACTATGTTCCCAGCTGCCTTGAGATCCTCTCTACTGGCATTGGGCTTTCATTTTTTTGCCTAAAGTCAATTGGAAATTGTACATTTATCTGAGACTATCCTGTCCGTATGGTGACCATGTTGTGTGATTTTACTGCAAACTGAACAGTGTTGTCATCCGGTTAAACAGGGAGTCCACCTGAAAAAAAATTATTAAAAACCAGCAGCTACAAATACTGCAGCTGCTGACTTTTAATAAACGGACACTTACCTGTCCAGGAGTCCAGCGATGTCACCGCCATTCTCGGTGAGGGAAAAATGAAGTGAAGCGTTGTGGCTTCACTTCCCGGTTCCCTACTGCGCATGCTCGAGTCGCGCTGCACGTCCTAAGTGGTCCCCGCTATCTCCTGGGACCTGTGTGTTTCCCAGGAGACAGCGGGGGGGTGCGGGAGGGGGCGTGACTCCCGCGGGAGTCTATTCCCAGAAGTGGGTGCAGATACCTATCTAATACAGGTATCTGCATCCCCCTCCCCCCCTGAAAGGTGCCAATTGTGGCACCGTAGGGGGGGAGGAATCAGATGAGTGGAAGTTCTACTTTTGGGTGGAACTCCCCTTTAGAGAAAGTGTGGGAAAAAAAATCTACTGGAATTACTGTAGCAATGAAACGATTTTACAAGGGAGCTCAGAAAAGAAACTGCTGTGTTTTTTAAATGTGAATGACAGATTGTAAGCTATATGGCGTTTTTATATTGCTCATAGTTACACTTTTAAGATAATTTAGGTCTTGTGATGAATTTATAGGTTAAAATCCTTACTTTTCTATGACTTTCAGTCCCAGGTTCCCTTATACTGTATATCCCTGAAAGACCTAGTGAAGAAATAGCTAAAACTTTGTGTACGTTTTCGATAGAGAGGTGAGGGTTCAAAGCTATTGTTAAGTTTTCATTGCTGGTGAGTCATTGTTCTGGAGGATCCATGTCACTGTATGTCTGATGGCCGTTATCCCGGTGGCAGAAAGTGGTGAGAATTCCAAAATTTTTGAGCTCTCACATAAGAGGAGGAGGTAAGGGTAAATCTTCCAATGGGGATACCTCATCAGGTAACAACTGAATTAGAGGGGAGTTTCTCTCACTTCCTGTTGTGTCTCCAGGCTAGTAAATGAAGAGAAATCTTTCCTAATGGGACACAGCAGAAGAAAATAAAGTGATGGGTTTTAACCCTTCCCTACTCTACAAAAACTGCGAAAAAAGCTATACGTAAACTTTTAATGGGTTGGTTCAGCTTTACAGAATAAATGTAAAGATGAACTAACACCAGACACCCTCCCCACCAGTTCCTGCTGTATATGTCCCAGCACCCCCCGCAGTCACTCCAGTGGTCCAGGGAGTTTAAATCTCCGCTCTTCTCTCTTTTCTCCGTCGATGATTCCAGGATGGACCAGTTGGATTGTGGCCAGTGGAGGTGCTGACCAATCGGGAATCCATCTGGTCTGTCCTGGAAGTGCATATGGAGAAAAGAGCAGGGATTTTAAATCCCTGGAGCAGCTGCAGGGATGCTGATGGCTTAGTGTGTAAATTCCTGAGCAGGTATCTGTAAAGGGAGCATTGAAGGGTCAGGCTTAGTTCAGATTATATTTTGTTTGTGCGCAGTATTTCTTCATCTTGCTACTACTGCAATCAAATTCTGAATGTTCTTAATTTACAGACAGAACCTACAGAAACTTCCTCAGCTGTCTGCCATTCACCACAACAACTGCATGTACATAGCACATCACCTACTAACGCTCGGGCACCAGTTCCGCTATCATCTTCCTTCTCCGCTCAGCGATGGAGCGGCTACTTTTGTTGACATGGTACCTGGCTACAGACGACTAGGTGGGCATTACTAATAAGACCTGTATATTTTGATTTAGTTTTGATTAGACTATTCCTTTATACTTTGTAGTTTGTACATGTGGTTAATATTCTTTTTATTCCTACAAAGGCACAGAGACTTTTCTGGCACAGATGCGTACCCAGAAAGATGAGCTACTCGACCGCTTATCAAATGCTAGATCTTTCAGCAATATGGAGGATGAAGACAATTATACTGCAGCCCATAAGGCGATACGACAGGTGAGAACGGACTTCTCTGTCTCAGCATAAGGTTTCGTTTAAGAATTGTGGTTGAAAAATAACCTGATATGCTGTTTTTAAAGTAGAGATCCAGGCTTACTGGCTCAAACGAACTATATCCATTACTAACTGATGCAGCCGCTGTTTGCACTGGACTATACTGTAGTAGCATCAACTACATACTGTAAGAGGTGGTGTGTCCTGCAACAATGTAACTTATTTAACGGAGGAGTCCAGCCAAAGCTCTGCTGACGTCACAGATGTCCAGGCATCGCGACAAAGTCTGGATCCGCCAGGTGCCTGGACTGACACCCGGCTCAGACTCTCGGCGAGCCGCTGAGAGACTGAGCCGGCCGCTCCCACCCCTCCACAGCTCAGCGCTCCAGTGAGGGAGGAGGGGGCAGAGCAGAGAGTTGTGACTGACAGTCAGCACTTCTCTGCTCAGGGAGCGCTGAAAACCGAGTGATCGGTGATGTTCGATCGCTCAGTTCTCAGTGTCGAGGCGCCGGCAGACAGATGCAGGTTCGGACCGATGCTGTATCCACCGAGGTAAGTATGATTCTTAAAAAAAATAAATAAATCCTTTGCTTCTCTTTTAAGAGACACTTCCTGTCTGCTGCCGAAACTAAATTGAGTCAGCCTAAATGCTTCTCTGCCATTTCAGGAGAAGCCTTGTATTTTTACCAACAAATACAAGGCTTCTGATTGGCTGAGGTGGAGAGGCGGGTGGATGATGTGATTTATACCGCAGCCAATCAGATGAAGCCTTGTATTCATCAACAAAAATACAAGCCGCCTTCTGAATGGCAGAGAAGCATTCAGGCCAACTTGATTTAGTTCCTTCAGCAGACGGGAACTCAACCACACTGCTGTGGGACTTAACACAACATACTATATGTAGCTAAATGCTGCTACAGTATAGTACAGCACACAGAGGCCGCATCCGTTAGTACTTTAACTAGTTTGTTGTGCTGCCTGCACATAACAGTTCATACTTGCGTCACCCACCAGTGAATTTTCCGTAGTGTCAGATTCCTGGTCCCCTGCTGCACCCTGTGGATTCTTCCATTACGGAGCACAGCGGTGACATGGGGGTCAGAAGATCACTCCACTGACTGCAGCAATGAATAAGAATCCGAAACACAGAAAAATGTGTCAGATGTTAAAGATTGTTCTAGCATATATATTTCTCGAGTGCAAGACCGATCGCAGGCAAGAATGAACTTTTCTTTGCTCGGGGCTTTTTGTTTTTGGTATTTTAAGCTAGCCACATATTTGCTTTAAGGCCTTTGGAAACAATCAGTTCAAAATACATGCAATCAGGTATGCCCTGGCACTTTACAGTTGTTAAGTTAATCTAAAGAGGAATTGTACTTTTAGATTTAAATGTGTGGCTGTGAGGAACATTGATTTTATAATCCGATTGTAATGAAAGGTTTAAAGTGGCAGTAAAGCCCTCCTTATTTACTTGTACTTACAGGTAAGCCTGTAATGAGGCTTACCTGTAGGTACAGTAAATTATCTCCTAAACATGCGTTGTTCAGGAGATACAGTGGATATACAAAGTCTACACACCCCTGTTAAAATGTCAAGTTTCTATGATGTAAAAAAAAATGATAAATCATTTCAGGACTTTTCCCACCTTTTAATGTGACCTATAAACTGTTCAACTCAGTTTAACAACAAACTGAAATCTTTTAGGTGGAGGGAAGTAAAAATAAAAAACTAAAATAATGGTTGCATAAGTGTGCACACCCTTAAACTAATACTTTGTTGAAGCACCTTTTGATTTTATTACAACACTCAGTCTTTTTGGGTATGAGTCGATCAGCATGGCACATCTTAACTTGGCAATGTTTGCCCACCCTTTTTACCAAAAACATTCCAAATCTGTCAGATGGCAGGTGTGTACTGACTCCTATTTAACATGAGTTTGAATGTGAACACTGCTACATCCCCAGTTAATCGAGGGTGTGCACACTTATGCAACCACATTATTTTTTTAACCCCCCCCCCCCCAAAAAAAAAAAAAAAGATTTCTGTTTTGTTTTTCAGTTGAGTTGTACAGTTTATAGGTCACATTAAAGGTTGAAAAGATTCTGAAATGATTTGGCTTTGTCTAATTTTTTTACATCACAGAAACCTGACGTTTTAACAGGGGTGTGTAGACTTTTTATATCCATTGTATTTACAATAGTCGCAGCCAGTGATGTCACCAGCACATGCGCTCTGTACTGGGACGGCATTGAGATGCCGTGTCGTCATCATGACTCGACCATTCAAACGGCCAGATAGGCTGTTTGAATGGCCGAGGGTGGAGATGGAAGCCCTATCAGCGCACCACTGAAGGGCTTTGTTCTAAGGTAAGTCTTTCATAATGTGCTAGTATGTCTAAACTTAGATTGTACAACCAAATCTTTACACGTGTGGGAAGCTGGACCCCTTTAGCCTCCCTCCCTTGCAGTAGGTGAGGCATTTTCATGCAGTCTAGTTCCTCACACTGTAATATTTTTTTGGGGGGCTTTGCCCACCACACTGACAGTTTTCATGTCTATTCAGTGGTGACAGCCCTAAGAGGAGTGCTTGCACAAAGTTTAGCAATGTGTCTGTTGGTTCCATATTTCACAGGTTATCCATCAGCTGAGTCGTTTGGGAAAGGTGTGGCAGGACGTTCTTCCTGTGGGTTTATACTGCAAAGCTATGGGCACCTTGCTTAACACGGCCATCACAGAAATGATCAGCAAAATCACTGCTTTGCAGGTAAGGTACAATTATTTAGAAATTTTTTCTTTTTTGCTTGAATTTCGACTCCTTTTTTTCCTTATACCCATCCCTATCCTTTCTTCATCCATCCACTAATGTGCTTAAAGCTGAACTCCAGGTTGTTTGTTGTTGCTAACAAGTTATAACGCACACTAGCTTATATCTCTCTCTGGACTTCCAATGTTAAGATGATACCATCAGAAGTCCCACCCAGTTAATGTGTCCTTTACTAAGAGATTTGATGGTGTCACTCTTTACCTGTGGTCTCTCTTATGGTAAGCAATCTAGTGGAGGGTGGGATCCAGCTATAAGGTAAGGATACCTTTGATTTGACTATATAGAAACTTTTGGCACTATATTAATCCTATATAATAACAAGGGAACAAACTGCTTTTAAAAAAATCTTGCCAATTGAATTTCTGAGAGAGAAAAGAATTGGCCAGTGTTTCAGCCCACTTTTGCCTACCCAAAAATGAAAATGGGTTCTTAGCCTGAAAAATGCTTAAAGCAAAACTAGCTAAACCCTCCTATACTTTACAGCCAAAGAAGCTGCCATCTTAGCCATGGCACTGCACATGTGATCAGTTATAACACCGGCTGTTTTATGGCTTTACAGTTCAGTTGAGAGCAAAAGCAAATATGACAGTTGTTGTTCATGGCGTGCCTTGAATGAAAAATGTTTTGGGAAACCGTTAAATAGGTTTAGTTCCACGTTAAAGTGGAACTTTAGTCAGAAAATAAAGTCCTGCTAGATCACTTCATGCTGACCTTTTTTGCAGGTATAGCTATGTAAAATATTTAAAATAAGTGCCTGTACTGTTTAAAATCCAGTAATGCACTGTTTCCCAATGCTCTGCACATGCTCATTTGCTTCTTATTTTTAGGCTCTGTGCCAAATTTGTGGAGGTTGATCTGCTGTCAGCCTAAAGATTTACTGTTGCTCAGGGGCTCTGGGCTTCAGCAAAATGGCAGCCTCCAGCAAGAAGAAACAGTAACCATGCTGGAGGCAATTTACAACACACACTAATTTTGGTAGCATAATTATTATTGTGGAATATGTGTTCCTTGCTAAAGAACATTATTTTTATCAACTTGTTATGGGTAAGGCCTCATTCACACCATGGTGCAGAGACATCCGTTTTTCTGCACGTGTTCTGCAAGGGCACAAAAAAAAAACAATTGTTCTCAATGTGCCCTGTTCACAACACTGGTTTCACAATTTTTTTCTGTGTAGGATCTGCAAAGTATATGCAGTTTTCTGGTTGGGGAAAAAAAAACCTGACATAACATCAACATTGGTGTGAATAGGACACATAACTGACGCACATTTAAACTGATGTGAAACTGGTGTGTCTGCAAATTAAATCTGTGTGGTTTTCCCATCAGTTTTCATGCACATGTGGTGTGAACGAGCCCTAAAGTTCCACTTGAAGGTAACAGTAGTACTGAAGGCAGATATGTTCCTGTGTTGGCCTTAAGGACAAGTGCTGTTTCTCATAAGCCTGCTTGTGTGTGCTAGCGCTTCCCTTCACAACTTTTGCCCTTCCATGTCATTACCTTTTTTTTTAATCCGTTCTCAAACTCATTACGCAGAGGTAAGGAAATGTTGTGCAGGAGAGACCTGGCTGCTGTTTGTATTGCAGAACAAGTCATTAATAAAGTATTGCAGAACAAGTCATTAATAAAACAGATAACAGATAATAAAACAGAGCTCTTTTTCTACTCCCTTGTTATCCATTAAAGAAATGTGTGACAAAGGTTCATGGAAAATGCAATCTGAGCATGGTGGTTTGTTGATGCTGATCTCCATGTAAGCACACGGTTGCTGATTCTACTGAGGGGGTTTAATTGCTAAACTGGGTCGGATTTATTGTGATGAAGGTGCAGTATGAGGGAAATTCCAAATTATTTGCTGAGAAATTTTGGTTAAAAGAGAAGCTTTTTTGGCCATGGATCTCTTCTGCGTCACAAGAATGCACTTATTTCTGCATTCATGTATTTCTGACCCCAATACAGCTAAAGCCCGCTCTTGACTAATGTCACAGAGTCGATACCAGGCTCTGGAAGGATCCCAACTTGATGGTCAGGATCCACCCAGATACCTGACTGACAGCTGTCTCAGCCTCTCTGCATGCTGCTGAGAGCCAGAGACATCTACTACAGCCCCCTGTACAGCCTGGCACTCAAGTGAGCGCTAGAGGGCTGAGCGGTGACTGACCGTTACTGCTATCTGCTTAAAAACTGAGAACTGAGCAATCAGCATTTATGTGATTCCAAAAGGTGATTCAGCAGGGAGGTAGGAGGCAGAAAATCAAAACTTCCCCCTTTGGGTGACATTCTGCTTTAAGTTGAGCTACGGGGTATGTTGAAATCCCCACTGCAGGGGTGAAATGCTTATTTGGGTCTAGGGGAACAAGAAAATCAGTTTTATTTTCCCAATCCTTCACTCCCGCAAGCTTCTCCGTGCTGCAAGACTGGTCCCCACAGCCTCTTCTCCTCTGTGCTTTGGTGGTTTGATGCTCTCTGACTTCATTGAGATGCAGAGCCCATAGACCTGTATTGGACCTGAGGACACCGGGAACAGTCCACTGCTGGAGATGGAAAAGCGCTGTGTGCTGGGGGAGTGGAGGATCATTGAAGTAAAACTGCTTTTCCTGTCCCCTAGACATAAATGAACATTTAACCCTTGCAGTGCAAGAGCAGCCCCACTGCAAGGAATAGTTGGGCTTTATAGCATGCCAGTTCATTTTCAAATACAGTACGATTTTCTATAGACAGCTGACTTTGCAGTCTAGTTGGTTGGGGGTCAGTGTGCTTTACATTGTTACTTTGTACATGGTTTTAATGACTACATCTATGGGTGGCCACCATGTTTTATTAATTCTTTGGTAGATCTTGGGAAGATGGTTGCCATTTGCAATAGCTCTACAGTATACAGTATCTCACAAAAGTGAGTACACCCCTCACATTTTTGTAAATATTTTATTCTATCTTTTCTTGTGACTACATTGAAGAAATGACACTTTGCTACAATGTAAAGTAGTGAGTGTACAGCTTGTATAACAGTGTAAATGTGCTGTCCCCTCAAAATAACTCAACACACAGCCGTTAATGTCTAAACCACTGGCAACAAATGTGAGTAAACCCCTAAGTGAAAATGTCCAAATTGGGCCCAAAGTGTCAATATTTTGTGTGGCCACCATTATTTTCCAGCACTGCCTTTAACCCTCTTGGGCATGGAGTTCACCAGAGCTTCACAGGTTGCCACTGGAGTCCTCGTGCACTCCTCCATGATGACATCACAGAGCTGGAGACCTTGCGCTCCTCCACCTTCCGTTTGAGGATGCCCCTCAGATGCTCAGTAGGGTTTCGGTCTGGAGACATGCTTGACCAGTCCATCACCTTTACCCTCAGCTTCTTTAGCATGGCAGTGGTCGTCTTGGAGGTGTGTTTGGGGTCGTTATGTTGGAATACTGCCCTGTGGCCCTGTCTCCGAAGTGAAGGGATCATGCTCTGCTTCAGTATGTCACAGTACATGTTGGCATTCATGGTTCCCTCAATAAACTGTAGCTCCCCAGTGCCGGCAGCACTCATGCAGCCCCAGACCATGACACTCCCACCACCATGCTTGACTGTAGGCAAGACACACTTGTCTTTTTGTACTCCTAATTTGTTTTGCCGCCACACAGGCTTGACACCATCTGAACCAAATAAGCTTATCTTGGTCTCATCAGGCCACAGGACATGGGTCCGGTAAACCATGTTCTTAATCTGCTTGTCTTCAGCAAACGGTTTGCAGGCTTTCTTGTGCATCATCTTTAGAAGAGGCTTCCTTCAGGGACGACAGCCATGCAGACCAATTTGATGCAGTGTGCGGCATATGGTCTGAGCTCTGACCCCCCCCCCCCCCCCCTCCCCTTTAACCTCTGCAGGTATGCTGGAAGCACTCATACGTCTATTTCCCAAAGACACCCTCTGGATATGATGCTGAGCACGTAAACTCTTTGGTCAACCATTACGAGGCCTGTTCTGAGTGGAACCTGTCCTGTTAAACTGCTGTATGGTCTTGGCCACCATGCTGCAGCTCAGTTTCAGGGTCTTGGCAATCTTCTTATAACCTAGGCCACCTTTATGTAGAGCAACAGTTCTTTTTTTCAGATCCTCAGAGAGTTCTTTGCCATGAGGTGAAATGTTGAACTTCCAGTGACCAGTATGAGAGAGTGAGAGCGATAACATCAAATTTGACACACCTGCTCCCCATGTACACCTGAGACCTTCTAACACTAATGAGTCACATGACACCGGAGAGGGAAAATGGCTAATTGGGCGCAATTTGGACATTTTCACTTAGGAGGTGTACTTACTTTTGTTGCCAGCGGTTTAGACATTAATGGCTGTGTGTTGAGTTATTTTGAGGGGACAGCAAATGTACACTGTTATACAAGCTGTACACTCACTACTTTACATTGTAGCAAAGTGTCATTTCTTAAGTGTTGTTACATGAAAAGATAGAATAAAATATTTACAAAAATGTGAGGGGTGTACTCACTTTTGTGAGATACTGTATATATTTTTGAACACCTCAAGATAGGAGGAGAAAATGCTTATTACCTAGCTATAAATACCCACACAACTGAAACGTTATGAATCCGTCGATTTTAATTCATAATCCTTGCTTTTTCCGGATGGTTTCCACGCACAGTTCTCACTCCATATAATCTTGAGGTTTGAGCATGAATAGAAAATAATGACTACCTGCCCATGCATATGTCATTATAATTATTTCCAAGTACTAGGTCATCGGAAGCGAGTTTCCAATTCTCATTACTGAAATGTTATTGCACTGCTCATTCTTGTGAAAGCTGTCATAAGTGAGTGACGCTGTACATGAAAATAGTGGGAGACGTTCATGAAACATGAGCAGGCTAGAAACGTTCACTTTTCTTTCCATAGTGTACATGGTCTTTTTCTGATGCCTACATATTTATAGCACTCTGTAGCATACCTTGTACAATATTGTCAGGAAAATAGTTAGCAAAATTACGAATTTTAAAGAATTTCTAAATCTTAAATTTTAAGAAAAAAAAAAATGTCATACCTACCTGCTCTGTGCAATGATTTTCTCCAATCCTCCTTCTCTGGGGTCCTCTGCTGGCGCTCCTTGCTCTTCCTGCCAGGCCAAGTACCCCCACCAGCCAGCTGCTTGCTAAGGGGGGGTACTCGTGGACCCGAACACCATCGACACAGACAGTGAGGCTTTGACCCGCCCCATGCTCATTTGTCATAGGATTTGATTGACGGCAGTAAGAGCCAATGGCTCCCAGTGCTATCAATCTGCCTGTGAGGAGGGAGAGAGGAGAGAGTGGCTGCTCTTGTGCATAGCGCTGGGTCGAGATCGGGCTCAGTTAAGTATAAATGGGGGGGGGGGGTGATGCGGGACACAGCGGTTTTTTTTTTTTTTTACTTTAACGTTGTAGTAAAGTACTGACAGACCAAAAAAAAATCTGGTCCCTGCAAGATAATGTCATAATGTGCTAGTATGCATCTCACAGTAGCACATTATGAAAGACTTACCTTAAAATGAAGGCCCTCCAATGGCACACTGTCACTGCTTCCGTCTTCACACTGTCTTCCTTCGCGGGCTTCGGCCGTTTGGCTGAGTCACGATGACGTCACTCTCACACATGTGCATAGGAGTCATGGCCGCAGCACAGCACTGTCAAATGGACAGCATGTCATCCATTGAGAGTGCAGTGCGCATGCAGTGGTGATTTCACCGTCTGCAACTAAAGTAAACATGTCCTAAATGGTGCACGTTAGGGAGATATTTACTGTACCTACAGGCAAGCCTTATTATAGGCTTACCGGTAGGTATGACTCTAAAGTTAGACTTTACTACCACTTTAATGCAGAGAATGCATTAAAGTGGTTGTAAAGGCAGAAGGTTTTTTCTTTTATCTTAATGCATTCTATGCATTAAGATAAAAAGGCTTCTGTGTGCAGCAGCCCCCCTAATACTTACCTGAGGTCCCTCTCTGTCCAGTAATGTCCACGAGTATCTCAGCCGTCCGAGATTCTCCTTCCTGATTGGCTGAGACACAGCGGTGGCGCCATTGGCTCCCGCTACTGTCATTTAAAGTCAGCTAACCAATTGGGGGAGAGAGGGGGCCGGGGCTCTGTGCTATGACTCGTCTCAGGTGCCCCCATAGCAAGCTGCTTACTGTGGGGGGCACTGAACAGGGGGGAGAGGCCAGGATCACAGAAGAGGGACCCAAGAAGAGGAGGATTCAGGCTTCTCTGTGTAAATCCACTGCAACAGATCAGGCAAGTATAACATGTTTGTTATTTTTAAAGGAAAAAAAAAACGAGGCTTTACGATCACTTTAAGGTAAAAAAAAAACCTTAAAGAGGAGGTTCACTCTTGGGGAACAATACAATGAAGTCAGCAGCTATCTAGTCAGCAATTCAGTAGTCGGCAAGTCAGCAATTTCTTTTAATAAAAGGACACTTGCCTGTCCAGGGATCGGCCTCACCTGGGCTAGTTTTTCACTAGCCTTTGGGTTCCCCGCGCCGACATCCTAACTGGGCAGCCAGCAATGCTGCTTTTGGCTGCACAGTCGGATGCTGTGCTGCTCTTTGTGAATGGTCCTGAAGTCTGTGGGGAGGGAGGGGAGAATTAGAACTAGGTATCTGCCCCCCCCCCCCTTCAAAAAAAAATGACATGCCAAATGTGGCAGGGGAGGGTGACTTAAAGCGGATCTTCCCCTTTTGGGTGGAGTTCTGCTTTAAGGCTTTAGATCCACTTTAAGTCTCCTATTTATGACCCATAATATATACTGTAGCAAGAGAGCTCATTCTTGCTTGTGTCTGGTTCTCATCTGTGCATTGCTATTTAAACCATTTTAGGAAGGGAAATTCTTTGGGCCTCTCATTCTTACATCAAACTTGTGCTTTTTATCTGTGCAGCATATAGTTAAAGCTGAACTCCAGATACGATCTGTATTGCACAAAGTGTGCATATTTCGTACCTCTGGGGCAGCTGCCAATCATTGTGGTAGTCTAGTGTTACTACAGAGATAGCTGCTATCTTCTGGATCCCTCTGCACGCTGACCACAGGGGGTCACTTATTTTGGCACTGCCACCACTTGCAGAACGTCTGGTTTTCATTGAATACAAGGTGTTTTCTGTTTGGCCAAGGTGGTGACTGTGACATCATTGCCTCTCTTCTCCAACGCTCCACCTTGTCAGATTACACCTTGTATTAATTTAAAATTCTGTGCATGGAAGCAGAATGTGTTTAAATTTCCATTCGGTGTCGGGTGCTAAAGGAAATACCCTGTACATCTGCATGTGACTTTGGCATTGTCACACGCAGAGTCCATAGCCACGTCTGACGTACAGTTTTGGCAACTTGTAGCTTACACAGGACGTTCACTTGCTCCTGTTGTCTGTACAGAGCAGCAAGGCAGTAAAATGGAGGCAAGTATGTGTGTTAAAATGAACCTATTGTCTTCCCCTGCATGGGCTAAAGAAAAAAAAATGTGAGGCATTGTCATGAGAGCTTTGTGTAGGCTGCAATTGCTGGCCCTTTCCTTTCAAGAGTGTTTGTTCTCTGCTTAAGTGGTGCTAAAGACAAAACATTTTTTACCTTAACGAGGAAATTTTTGTAATAAAAACATCTTTGCCATTCTGAAGCTTCCCTCCAACCACTTTGCATATTATTTTATATATACTGTGATTCTGTACTTGCCAAATATGCTGCAGAAATCTCCCTCCACTGGGTCTGGCTGCATCCATTTTAACTGTGTGCAGCTGAAGCTGCTGCCTGATAACTTCCTGGATTTACACAGAGGCACACATCCAGCTCTGCAGCTCTCATTGGCCCTCTTATGACTCATCCCCCATCCTGAGAGAGAGAGCTGTGCATGATGTCATAAGCCTAGGCTTTTTTCCAGACAAGGAACGTGCTCTCACCCCCTATGAACTTACTTGAGTCCTGTCTTTATCCAGTGCTGTGCCAGTCTGCAGTGACACTGGTCTCTGTTCCTCTCGTCACCAATGGCTCCTGCTGCTGTCAATCAAATCCCGCAAGGAGGGGGTGGGGCTGAGCTGCGCTTTGTGTGTTTATTGATTGAATACAGCCCCGGCTCAGGTGCAAGCCTGTAAATCTGCCCCCATAGCAAGTGGCCTACTATGGAGATGGACACAGGAGAGGAGTAGTAGACCACGCCAGTGGGGGCACCCCAGAAGGAGGAGGTTTGGGGCTACTCTCTGCAATACCATACCAAGCATGTTTGTTGTTTTAGAAAAAAAATAATCATGATTTAGGCTTCAGTGCTTTGCTTTGTTTGCCTCCAGCAGATATAGAGATAAGGATCTCTTTTCTTTCTTTCTTTCTTTCTTTCTTTCTTTCTTTCTTTCTTTCTTTCTTTCTTTCTTTCTTTCTTTCTTTCTTTCTTTCTTTCTTTCTTTCTTTCTTTCTTTCTTTCTTTCTTTCTTTCTTTCTTTCTTTCTTTCTTTCTTTCTTTCTTTCTTTCTTTCTCCAACCTGCTTTGTTTCGGGTATGTGACTCAAAATGTGACTCAAATTATTGAAGGCAGACACAGCCAGGCAACAGAGCATTTTATTAGGCCATTAATTGCATCCTTCCTTGGAAAAGGTTTAGGTAAAGTGGTTGTAACGGCTCATGGTTTTTTACCTTCATGCATAGTATGCTTGTAAAAAACTTTCTCTGTGCAGCAGCCCCCCTCTAATACTCAACTAAGCCCCAACTAAGGACTCTCGGCCCCCATCGGCTCAGACAGCAGCGGGAGCCATTGGTAACGAGTCAGTCATAGCCAGTGAGCCAATGAGGGGGTAGAGGCAGTTGGGCAGAGCCACAGCTCTGTGTGTAAATGGACAAGCAGAGCTGTGGCTCGGGACAGAGCCTGCTTGGGTGCCCCCATTGCAAGCTGCTTGCTCAGGTGGGAGGGGCCAAGAACTTCGGTGGGGGACCTGAGAAAAGGAGGATCGGGCTGCTCTGTGCAAAACCACTGCCCAGAGCAGGTGAGTATAACATGTTTTGTTTTGGAGCGGGGGGGCTTTTAATATCACTTTGCATTTATGTACACGCTATTATGTCTAGTGGAGCTAGATTTCCCAGTACATACATAATGTCTGACATTTCATTAATGAATCCAGTTGTTCTGAATCACTGTTCCTTTCTGCCAGGTCCTGCCCACTGTGTGGTGACTGATGCAGGAAGCAGAATCACCACTTCATACATGGGGAGGATCTGTACGAATGGTGTTGTTTAAAGTAGACAAGAAGGAAAGTCCATGTACCACCCAGTAGGTGGTTGGTGACGGCTGCACAATAGAGACGCTTGTGGTGGGGGGGCGGGGGTGTCAGTGCAAACATATTTATTTTTTATGTATTTAAAATGTACTAATACCACTGTGACTCTGCACTGAGATTTGTCGTCTACGTTTTTGTATTTAATTTTCCTGGCTATTTTTTATTTTTGTTTTATTTTGTCACTTTTGATTTTGGTGTAATTTTCTGGTGTGATAGGACATCTCCACAGAAGATGGAGAGCGACTGTATGCTCTGTGCCGGACCATGGTGGAGGAGGGACCCCTTGTGTTTACACCGCTTCTTGAAGAAGGCAAGAACAAGAAGTTCCAGGAGGAAGTACCGGTCTATGTACAGAAGTGGATGAAATTCAAAGAGCTTATGATCATTCTGCAAGCAAATCTGCAGGAGATCATTGATCGGTAGGTGTCAGGTTTCCTTTTTGATAAAAAAAATTGTTGAGCTTAGGCAATCACTATTTCACCTAAAGCTGCTTCAAACCTCTCTTTTTTTAGTATGTTCATTGGAAGGGACTATAAGTAAGTATTTCTGTACTGAGCTGTACATTCAGGGGACAGATACTATTTAGAAAGTGTAGAAAAAAATGTATTTGGTTTAGCCAAGCTAAATAGGTTTTAAAGTGTATCCTTTAAAACTATTGTTGGGCTCCATCCCCAAAGCAGAAACATGGACACTTCCATTGATAAACCTTCTTTCAAATATATAAATGAACCACTTAAGGGCCGAGCCTATTTTTTAGACTCTGTGTTTACAAGTTAAAATCATTTTTATTTTTGCTAGAAAATTACTTAGAACCCAAAAACATTATATATATATATATATATATATATATATATATATATATATATATATATATATATATATATATATATATTATAATATAATTTTTTTTTTTTCCCCTAACACTCTAGAGAATAAAATGGCAGTCGTTGCAATACTTTCTGTCACACCATATTTGCGCAGCAGTCTTACAAGCACACCTTATTTTGGAAAAAATATATTTTTTTTTAATTAAAAAATAAGACAACAGTAAAGTTAGCCCAATTTTTTTTTATATTGTGAAAGATAATGTTACACCGAGTAAATTGATACCCTAAATGTCATGCCCGCTCGTGGAATGGCAACAAACTTTTACCCTTAAAAATCTCCATAGGCGACGTTTAAAAATTTCTTCAGGTTACCCGTTTTGTGTTAGAGGAGGTCTAGGGCTAGAATTATTGCTCTTGCTCTAACGATCCCGGCGATATCTCACATGTGTAGTTTGAACACAGTTTTCATGTGTCGGCGCTACTCACGTATGCGTTCGCTTCTGAGCGTGAGCTTGTCGGGATGGAGCGCTTTAAAATTTTTTTTTTTATTATTTATTTTACTTTTTATTTTTTATTTTGACACTGTGTTTTAAAAAAAAAAATAAAAAATTTGGGTCACTTTTATTCCTATTACAAGGGATGTAAACATCCCTTGTAATAGAAAAAAAAAGCATAACAGGACCTCTGAAATATGAGATCTGGGGTCAAAAAGACCTCAAATCTCATTTACACAATAATGCAATAAAAATAAAAAAATAAAAATTAAATTTTGAAGGAAAAAAAAATTCTCCTTTTTTAAGAGCATTGGGCGGAGGTGACGTTTGACGTTGCTTCTGCCCTCCAATGCTATGGAGCCGAGCGGGGGGGCCATCTTCCCCTCACTCGGCATCCAGGCAGTGAGGAGCAGATGCGATCGTCTCCGCCACTACCGACGGCTCTGGTAAGCGGCGGAGACTATTGGAGGGGGCTGGGCACCTTTCCCGCCATTGATAAAAGTGATCTTGTGGCGAATCTGCCGCAGAGACCACTTTTATCTTAAAGAGAAACGCACGCAGTTCCCGAAAATACCAGGGTTATGGCAGCTAACTGCCATATTTAGCGTCAAAGTACTGACGTACCAGTACAGCGATTTTGCTCAGACAGAAGTAGAAAACACTGCACTGCTAACTAATTGTATATCTGCAGTTTTTTGCTAATAATGCTTTGCTCTGCAGGATCGCTTGAACTCACTTTGTGCTTTTCTTTCCCAATCTTCAGGTGGGCAGATGGTAAAGGACCCCTTGCTACAGAGTTCTCCACCAATGAAGTAAAGAGTCTAATCAGAGCTCTCTTCCAGAACACAGAAAGACGAGCAGCAGCTTTAGCCAGAATTAAATAATTTGTATCCCCTGTATTCTACCTGTAATATTATGTACATATCTCATTGTGAGAAGGTTATTAAATACATTCTTAAGAAAGCTTCTGTTCTCTTGTGGTGGGATTCGATTCATGTGTTTGTTTTTTATATGTTATTCTTTTTCAACTTTCTTTTTTTCTTTTTTTTTTTTATTTCTTTTTTTATGGCTATACATCTGTATAAAAAAAGTTTCTGTTCTCCCCCTGTATCAACTGCCAAACAGACCAGATCTGTTGCTTCAGGGTCCAGCCTGTTATTCCAGTCCAGAATTCTTTCAGTTGACGGCTTGGTTCTTCAGTGGGAGGGAAAGCTTTTTAGTTTTAGATAGAGTGTAGAGGGGTTAGAACACCTGTCAGTTTTTATTGCTGTCTGTGTCCCTGTTCATGTTTTGGCTCTGGGACAGGAAGTGAAGGTGAATCTCCCCAATGGGATGGGTGGCATAAAATAAAAAAAATTAAACCGTGCTTATAACCCTCCCTTACTGTATCCAAAATGGGGGGAAAAAAAAAGTTTTGCATGTTCGACTTTAAAGGAAAGAGGGTGTTCAGATAAGAGTGATCAATACTCTTCCATTAAGTAGAAAGGTGATGAAAAAAAAAAATGTATGTGAAGTTTTGAAAAGTGTTTTCTAGGTGGTGTGGAGAGAGGCAAGTTACCCTCCCTTTTAATTACCATGGTGCTTGAGTTTCTCCAAGATGGAGTACAAAAAGTTGTGTCGCACAACACCTTTACAGGTGCAGGTGTTAGAAGCTTTGTTCATATTTTTAGATTTAAGATTGTCACAGGACCCTCTGGTATAGAGATTTCTGTTAACAAGGGATAGAGTTCCTTCCATGGGTAAAGTTTTCCCTCATGGGATTTATCTAAGGTACTGAAAGCCTTGACCAGGCAAACGTTTGAACCTATGAAAAATATGCCATTACGTTTTTTGACACTCAAAATAGCTCTTTTGTTGGCTATCACTATGGCCAGGAGGATTAGGGGATTTACAGATTCTATCCAACAAGGAACCTTTCCTAACCATTTTTCAGGATAGGGTCATATTGAACCCGTATCCTCTCTATTTACTGAAAGTGGCATCTCCGTTTCCTAGGTCCCATGAATTAGTCCTTCATTCTATTTGCGATGATCCTAAGAATCCAAGGTAGAAGATTTTTCACTGCTTAGTTGTCAGAACATATCCCCTGAATTGTCTATAACAGTGGTTGCCAAACTTTTGAACCTCATGGACCACTAAATTCACAATTTTTGAATCTGGCGGACCACTAACATAAATTTTACATGCCTTATTATTATTTCAGGTACTTCTATAGTGCCCTCAATTTACACAGCACTTTACATATACATTGTACATTCACATCAGTCCCTACCCTTTAAGGAGCTTACAATCCTAAGGTCCCTAACTCACATTCATACATACACATACTAGGGACAATTTTAGATAGGAGCCAATTTACCTACCAGCATGTCTTTGGAGTGTGGGAGGAAACCCACGCAGGCACAGGGAGAACATTCAAACTCCAGGCACAGGTAGTGTAGTGGTTGGGATTCGAACCAACGACTCTTTTTACTGCTAGGTGAATGTGCTCTCCACTACACAACTGTGCCACCCAATTATACACACAATGTTCTGGCTCTCTGCCCCCACACTCCGCATAACACTACTGCATTACACAGACTCATCATTGGATCTCACCTCCTTATCCAGCCATGTGCTTGAGCTCCGTGCTCCCTCCCATAGTCTGTGATGGGCTCTGCCATTGAAAAGTCCCCTCCTTCTTCACTTCCCACTCTCTGATTTACTATTGCCTCTGAGTTCACAGGAGCTGGAACTACAGAGGAGACATTGGGTATCAATGTGTTCTGACGGTATTGACAACACTGGAAACAACATTAAGCGGTATACATCTGCCACAATGTTTATTTGCGGCAGAACCCTTGGGGACCACCACAACTTTCTCCTGAACCATCAGTGGTCTACGGACCACTGATCGGCAACCACTGATCTAGAAAGAGCTAAAGATTTTAGGACTAACCATTTGTTAGTCCTGGTCAGCGGGCCCAGGAAGGGGTTGCAAGCTTCCAAGGCAACTATTAAAGACTCTAAAAATGCCTCTTAAAATCACCACAGAATTGACCTGGCTATTCTGTAAACCAACCTTGGCAAAAGCAATATTGCACGCTTATTATATGGCAAGGTGACCATTCAGGAATCATTTGTATCTAAAGGCCAGTGCAAAGACCTGAAATCTGGACCCCTAAGCACACAGAGAGCCTTCTTTTAACCTCCTACATGACCGCACTATAGCTGAATAACAGCTACAGCACGGTCGCACATTGCCGGGAGGGTGTCCTATGAGGTCCTCCCGTGATCGCGCTTCCCTCTTGGTCCTTTGGACGCAGCCGATCACAGATGGGGTAAAGAGCCAATCACAGCAGCTCTTTACCATGTGACCAGCTGTGTCCAATCACAGTGTAAACAGGATTTGCCGGTTATGGACAATTCTTTCTTCACGATGATCGCGCTTGAGAGGAGAGCTAATCCACACAGGGGACATCTACACTGATAATCAGGGCCCCAACAGTGCCCACCAATGCTGCCTATCAGTGCACATTGATGGAGAAAAATTACTGATTTACAGAATTTTATAACAGAAACTAAGAAAACATTTTTATTTTATTTTCCCAAAATTTTCGGTCTTTTCTTGTTTTGGTCAGCAAAAAATCCAGTGGCTATTAAATACCACCAAATGAAATCTCTATTTGTCTCCAAAAAAATGATAAAAATGTAATTTGGGTAGTGTTGCATGACCACACAATTGTCATTCAAAGTTTGACAGCGCTGAAAGCTGAAAATTGGCCTGGTCATGAAGGGGGTGAAAGTGCCCAGTAGGTAAGTGGTTAAACCATTTTTTCCATCCACATGTTTTAGGCTTCATCTCAGTCTACTCTAAAACTCCTTTCACACTGGGGCGGGGGCGGCGTCAGCGGTAAAGCGCCGCTATTGTCAATGGCGCTTTACCGTCGGTATTCGGCCGTTAGCGGGGCGGTTTTACCCCCCGCTAGCGGCTGAGAAAGGGTTAAAAACCACCGAAAAGCGCCTCTGCAGAGGCGCTTTGCCGGCGGTATAGCTGCGCTGTCCCATTGATTTCAATGGGCAGGAGCGGTCAAAACACCGCTCCTTCCCCGCTCCAAAGATCTGCTGGCAGGACTTTTTTTCCCGTCCTGCCAGCGCACCGATCCAGTGTGAAAGCCCTTGGGGCTTTCACACAGGAGACAAAGCAGCGGCACTTTCGGGTCGGTTTGCAGGCGCTATTATTAACGCAATAGCGCCTGCAAACCGCCCCAGTGTGAAAGGGTCCTAACAGCTGTTGCACATCTCGAAGAATGTATTTTGGTATGAGAAACTGTGGTAATCAGTCTAGCCTGCTCTACATGATTAGTTAATGGCCAGAGAATTTGAGACCATCTTCATTTTTGTTCCTTATTCAAGGATGAGAGTGCCCCAGTAAACCATGTAGATAAATTCAGATCACCAGATCTAAACAGAAGCAGCCGGTCCATTAGGGGCGCAGGGGCGCTGCCACCCTAGTTAGCATGCGGGGATACATGCAGGGTGCCAGAGCTCATAGGTTTCTATGAGTTTGAGGGTTTTTTTGTCAAGCCACATGGATAAAGCCTGAGATGCTATTTGTCTTGAAAAGGGTTGGGCTTGGGACGCAGAGGACTGAACCCACCCACTTGTGACACTAGCGAATCCATATTCGCTATTGTCTTCCGGTTTCTCCAATCAGGACAGGAGACAGGAGGTGGATCAGGTTGGCCGGGAGGGGTGAGTGCAGGGTTGACTGTCATTGTGGAGGGGCTGAGTGTGGATCAGGGGGGTTTGTTCCTAACCCCCCCCCCCCCCCAAAAAAAAAAAAAATTGTTTAGCACCAGCTGCCACTGGATCTAAACATCAGGGTAGTACAGAGTAGAATGGAGTGTTTATTTTTGATTTCCACCTGCTTCATCCCTGAAGGACAAGTGACTTCTTATCTTGAAGAATGGGACAAATTGTCACTGCACAACATTCAGGGCTTGTATGACAGCATTCCAAGAAGGCAAAGTTGGGCCCTAATTCCTATTGGACTTTTATAGTTTTGTCTGCCCCAGTAAGTTTAGTACTCTTTCCCTGTACACAAAGAAGCCACAAAATGTTTTTTCTTCTTTGCCTATAGTACTCTATGATTCTGCACAAAGTGGAGCATAATTATAGTTGAAACTGTTTTTAATTCTCGGAAGTTTTCTCATTCCTTAATACTTTATAGCTGTAGTTAATGGGGGATTACAATACCTTTCAGAGCATGCAGTCCAGAAACTGCTTTTTGAACACTCGAATAGTTTTCTTGTCCAATAAAACCAGAGCGATTATGATGCTCATGATTGCACAAACTTTTATAAGAGGTTTTTATTGCTTCATTCAATTATTCAGTTCTCTTCAGATAGCTGCGGGTCTGCTGAAAATGACAATTACTTTGCCCATAATCCTATTTTCACAGATAAAGCAGAATAGTTCCCCGAAGTTTTTGAAGGTACATGATTCCTAAAACCGAATTTATTATATGTATTTGTCAGTTACTGAGAATTTTGACTGCTACCATAATGCTTGCTTGGCTGAGATGAAGGTGAAGTATCCTCCACATCTTTTACCCAGGCTTCATGAAACATTAGCGTGCTATCTACATGGAAAGTTTTAATATTGCCAATAAAATAGCATTGCATGCACCATATCATTTTGTGCAATTGCTGTCTATTTAATGCACAATTGATCAATAAATTATCGCTAATGCAGGGAAAAGAATAAAAACAGAAAAAAATGTTTTATATGAGGTGAGTTTAGATACATGCAGATAAAGGTTAACTTTTAATTCTTGTGCAAAGTAGACCTGGAATCAAAATGCAAACCGCTTAACTTGTTCACTCCCATACCTCCTGTAAAATAAAAAGTAAAAAATAAAAGGAAAATAATCCATCTGGCCAATTCCTAGATTCTCTTGTGACTGGACCTTCTGTGAAAGCTGTGGATCCAAAATCTTAAGAGAAATGATTCTCTTTAGCACTGCACAGGAGGGTCTTTGATGAGGGGAGGGTCACTAAATGACCATGGTAAGTATTTTTCCCCCATCATCTTCCAGTATATCCACTAACATACAAGCTTTTAGGTTGTATCCCCTTCTTCAAGGTCCAATAGTATTAATACACAAGGTTTTAGCAGAATGTTAAAGTAAGGCAGGACATACACGGTTCGAATCCTGCTGAACCGGCTGAGATTCGAACCATTAATGGGAAGACTGAGTGTACCAGGTTGATCAATCGTACAACCAGCCTACCGTATCCTCTTGCGATTATCACTAGCGGCAGCTATAGTCACAGAGGGGGGCGTTAAACTGTTGAATTGTGATTTAGAAATCCCAGGTCTAGATTTAGGCCATTATCTTTTGCGTCAAATAGAGCTATCATTCTTAGAAGTTTTCCTGCCCTGAATAGTTTTGAAATTCCCTTTTAAGGGCTAAGACTTTAAGGTCTTTCATAGTGTGGTCCAGTTTTGAGACATAATGTCCCACAGGTGTGCAGAAACGCTCTTCCTTATGTTCCTTAATGGTATGTCTGTGCAAGTTCATCCTCGCCAACATAAGATACTTTGCTACATTTATTGCATTGGATGAGGTACACAGCATTACTGGTGGTACAGCTGTATGTCCTGTGATATTGAAGGTCCCTTTTGAGTGTGCGACCGTTTTTGATGTCACACACTCAAAGGGGACCTTCTTCATACCTGTGGGACATAATTTCTCACAACCACCACACTATGAAAGCGCTTAATGTCTTAGTTCTTAAAAGGAATTTCAAAACTATGCAAGGAAAGGAAAGGAAAGGAAAGGAAAACTTTTGAACTAAGAATGATAGTTCTCAAAAATTGTATAGAGGGTGGAGGATTGCAAGGATTATAGCGGTGCCAAAAATACACAATCGAACTTAGATAAAAAGCATAAACATTTTATTAGGAGAATTTATAAAAAGGACATAAACGAGGTGTGCATTTACAGATTCAGAAAATTAAAAACATTTGTAGCGACATTTTACGGGAATCAGCCAGGAGAGTGTGGCGGCCAGTTCCGTAGACAGGTATATTGATAGTCCTACATGTTTCGCCAGATATGGCTTCTTCAGGGACAGATGTTTATGTCTTAAAGCGCTACTATACAGTCTATGAAAAAGAAATTTAACAATCAATACCAAATATGTCATATCTAACATCAATTTAAATCCAATAATAAATAAATTGAAAAGGTGTAGATAGATAATTTGTTATGTTTGCGAGCTGTCACACATGGACCCACACGCATATGCCCGGAATGTATCAGCAGGTACCACATCCCAAATAGGTAGGCATCGCACCCCCCACCCCCAACCCCCAACCAGGCTAGAATACCCACAAGATGAAAAGAGGGGGCTACCTGTAAGTCACCAGGGATGGGCACAAAGAACTCCCGAAGCCGCCCCGTGAGCTCAGGGTACAGTAGGAGGCTGCAGGGGGCAAAGAGGAGGACCAGGCAAAAGGTATTTTCTAAAGAAAGAAAGCAAGTGTAGTGATTATAGTAGATCCCAAATGAATTGGGGCACAAGGGGTATATAGGCATATAGTAGGACTAAAAAGTCTCTGAATACTTACAGATTTTATTTAAAAAGGTTGTATATAGGACATGGGAACACACTGAATTTGTAACGTAGCAACTGCCTCTTATCACAAATAGGGTCCAAATACAGAATACCTGAGAGTGACGAAAGTAAAAAAAAAGGGGGGGGGGGAGGGAAGGAAAATTATATTTTGAATTATATAAGTATATGTGCACCCAGCAGCAATGTGTTGGGAGGATATAAATGGTGTTAACATGGTTACTGGTGGGGACTGATATGGGAAAAAAGGTAGGTGTGCAGCACTTACCCGTAGGGATAGAGCAGTACATAGGTTGGATACCTGGTGCTGGGAATGCATCTACTTGTAACACCGCATTTTAGAGTGCTAAGGAGATAAATAAAGCATATAAGACACCAAGCCCATATAGGCTTGCTGTCTCAAAACAACACCCATCTGTTCCATAAAGGATAGTACATACCAAGTGGAGATGTTGGAAGCAGATCCATGTCCTATGAATCCCTGGCGCTGACACGGCCTGGGATGCCGGCGCTCTTATGCCCCCCAACACACGTGCGGCGTCTGACGTCATCGCACGTGTGAGCGGACAGAGGAACCACTGCGCATGCGCAACTCGCCGCCACCTACGGGCCTACAAGGTCCAGAAGGCATAGCGAGAGTGTCAAAGTGACGTGTGTAAACATGTCACCGACACTAGTGCTATACTGAAGGGCCAGTAACAGCCGTTCAGTACCCTGGAGGTGGAGGGATCAAACGATCACCAGATGCGGTGGCTGGGGGCGGGCAAATGCAGATTGCAATGCCCTTGAGTGTCCATACAGCCGGGGTATCCATGTGGGCTCAGGCAGCGGCATCGGAAGGAATCCGCGCCACCCACCTAGCTCCTAACGATAGCCAGATGCAGGGATCACTTGGCCAGCCCGGCAAGGAAGTGAGAGAAGGGGGGGCGCCCCCCAGGGGCATGCAGGACCCAGCAGGGACAATCCCGGGAATAATGAGGGCGGGTGGAAACAAGCCTGGGACCTGTGGAATATAGCCCGCACACCGTGGGCAAAAAATGAAGAAGAAGGGGGGGGGGGAGAACCAAGTCAGCAGCGTGTGTCCTAGACAAACAGGCATGACAGCTCGCAAATTACAAAAATGCATAGATATAAGCATAATAGTGTAGCAGATAGTATAGAAGTTTGATTTTAAGGGGAATTGTAGATATGCAGTGAAAAAGAAGAAAGTATTAGTAGTAAACAATATAGTTAATATATTGATAAAAAATTATACGTCACAGTCATATATCAATAAATAGAGACTGTATCCTAATCGACCAGGGCCGACCCTCAGTGTGGAGAATGCTTATGGCGGGAGGAACGTACTGTGAAAATGTCTATAAAGATACCTACATAAAGGGGATATTCATAGAAATGACTTAAAGCTAATATATTCATTAAGTCCTGGGTGTCGAGTAGCATCTAAAATATGTATCCATTTTGTCTCTAGTTGTAATAATTTTTGGTCAATGTCGCCTCCTCTGGCATGTGCAAGGACATGTTCGAGGGCTGTAAAGCATACAACATGGGGGTCAAAGTTGTGGTAATCCGCTACATGACGATTAATCGAAGTGGATGTCTTATGTTTGTATAGAGGTTTGATGTGGTCACGAATCCGTACGTGAAATGCACGTTTGGTTTTCCCGACGTAGTAGCTACCACAGATACAGGTAGCCAAATAAACTATGCCTATAGATTGACAGGTAACCTTATGTTTAATTTTGTGGATTTGGCCGTTTGGTAGCAGAGTTTCACGTGTATCATAAATGAAGTCGCACATGTCGCATTTTCCACAAGGAAATGTGCCAAAAGTTGTCAATGTAAGATCAGATTTAGGTGCATGGTGACTAGTTATGATTTTGTCTCTTAGTGATGGAGAACGTCGATAGGTAATCTGAGGCTCGGATTTAATGTATTTTTTAATGGTGTTATCAGCAGTGAGAAGAGGCCAGAACTTCTTAAGAATATCTCTGACCTCACTGTGATGTTGTGAAAATTCAGTTATCACACGGACGGGTTGAAATTCGTCCGTGTTTTTATTCGAGTAGATTAGTTTGTTCCTATCGAGTTTCTTGACTTTGTTGAAAGCTTGTTTCAACAGCCTGTGGCTATATCCTCTTCTTTTTAGTCTCTCATATAAATCTTGAGAGGCTGCAAAGAAGTCCTTGTCATGCGAACAGTTACGTTTAATGCGAAGATATTGGCTGTATGGAATGCTATTGAGGAGTGGTTTAGGGTGAGCACTTTTGGCATGGAGAATGGTATTTCCAGATGTATCTTTACGATACAAGGCTGAAGAAAGATTACCTTCCGGATCCAGTAGAATCTCCAGATCTAGGAAGGTGATCCTTCTCTGGCTACACTCCATCGTAAATTTAAGGTTGTATGAATTATTGTGGCACAGGTATATCGACGATGTGATCTTTTTCTGTTCTGGCACTCGTGAACACCTTTTGAAATTTGTTGACACTCTTGGAATTAATTCATACAACCTTAAATTTACGATGGAGTGTAGCCAGAGAAGGATCACCTTCCTAGATCTGGAGATTCTACTGGATCCGGAAGGTAATCTTTCTTCAGCCTTGTATCGTAAAGATACATCTGGAAATACCATTCTCCATGCCAAAAGTGCTCACCCTAAACCACTCCTCAATAGCATTCCATACAGCCAATATCTTCGCATTAAATGTAACTGTTTGCACGACAAGGACTTCTTTGCAGCCTCTCAAGATTTATATGAGAGACTAAAAAGAAGAGGATATAGCCACAGGCTGTTGAAACAAGCTTTCAACAAAGTCAAGAAACTCGATAGGAACAAACTAATCTACTCGAATAAAAACACGGACGAATTTCAACCCGTCCGTGTGATAACTGAATTTTCACAACATCACAGTGAGGTCAGAGATATTCTTAAGAAGTTCTGGCCTCTTCTCACTGCTGATAACACCATTAAAAAATACATTAAATCCGAGCCTCAGATTACCTATCGACGTTCTCCATCACTAAGAGACAAAATCATAACTAGTCACCATGCATCTAAATCTGATCTTACATTGACAACTTTTGGCACATTTCCTTGTGGAAAATGCGACATGTGCGACTTCATTTATGATACACGTGAAACTCTGCTACCAAACGGCCAAATCCACAAAATTAAACATAAGGTTACCTGTCAATCTATAGGCATAGTTTATTTGGCTACCTGTATCTGTGGTAGCTACTACGTCGGGAAAACCAAACGTGCATTTCACGTACGGATTCGTGACCACATCAAACCTCTATACAAACATAAGACATCCACTTCGGTTAATCGTCATGTAGCGGATTACCACAACTTTGACCCCCATGTTGTATGCTTTACAGCCCTCGAACATGTCCCTGCACACGCCAGAGGAGGCGACATTGACCAAAAATTATTACAACTAGAGACAAAATGGATACATATTTTAGATGCTACTCGACACCCAGGACTTAATGAATATATTAGCTTTAAGTCATTTCTATGAATATCCCCTTTATGTAGGTATCTTTATAGACATTTTCACAGTACGTTCCTCCCGCCATAAGCATTCTCCACACTGAGGGTCGGCCCTGGTCGATTAGGATACAGTCTCTATTCATCGATATATGACTGTGACGTATAATTTTTTATCAATATATTAACTATATTGTTTACTACTAATACTTTCTTCCTTTTCACTGCATATCTACAATTCCCCTTAAAATCAAACTTCTATACTATCTGCTACACTATTATGCTTATATCTATGCATTTTTGTAATTTGCGAGCTGTCATGCCTGTCTGTCTAGGACACACGCTGCTGACTTGGTTCTCCCCCCCCCCCTTCTTCTTCATTTTTTGCCCATGGTGTGCGGGCTATATTCCACAGGTCCACAGGCTTGTTTCCACCTGCCCTCATTATTCCCGGGATGTCCCTGCTGGGTCCTGCATGCCCCTGGGGGGCGCCCCCCCTTCTCTCACTTCCTTGCCGGGCTGGCCAAGTGATCCCTGCATCTGGCTATCGTTAGGAGCTAGGTGGGTGGCGCGGATTCCTTCCGATGCCGCTGCCTGAGCCCACATGGATACCCTGGCTGTATGGACACTCAAGGGCATTGCAATCTGCATTTGCCCGCCCCCAGCCACCGCATCTGGTGATCGTTTGATCCCTCCACCTCCAGGGTACTGAACGGCTGTTACTGGCCCTTCAGTATATCGCTAGTGTCGGTGACATGTTTACACACGTCACTTTGACACTCTCGCTATGCCTTCTGGACCTTGTAGGCCCGTAGGTGGCGGCGAGTTGCGCATGCGCAGTGGTTCCTCTGTCCGCTCACATGTGCGGTGACGTCAGACGCCGCACGTGTGTTGGGGGGCATAAGAGCGCCAGCATCCCAGGCCGTGTCAGCGCCAGGGATTCATAGGACATGGATCTGCTTCCAACATCTCCACTTGGTATGTACTATCCTTTATGGAACAGATGGGTGTTGTTTTGAGACAGCAAGCCTATATGGGCTTGGTGTCTTATATGCTTTATTTATCTCCTTAGCACTCTAAAATGCGGTGTTACAAGTAGATGCATTCCCAGCACCAGGTATCCAACCTATGTACTGCTCTATCCCTACGGGTAAGTGGTGCACACCTACCTTTTTTCCCATATCAGTCCCCACCAGTAACCATATTAACACCATTTATATCCTCCCAACACATTGCTGCTGGGTGCACATATACTTATATAATTCAAAATATAATTTTCCTTCCCTTCCCCCCCTTTTTTTTTTACTTTCGTCACTCTCAGGTATTCTGTATTTGGACCCTATTTGTGATAAGAGGCAGTTGCTACGTTACAAATTCAGTGTGTTCCCATGTCCTATATACAACCTTTTTAAATAAAATCTGTAAGTATTCAGAGACTTTTTAGTCCTACTATATGCCTATATACCCCTTGTGCCCCAATTCATTTGGGATCTACTATAATCACTACACTTGCTTTCTTTCTTTAGAAAATACCTTTTGCCTGGTCCTCCTCTTTGCCCCCTGCAGTCTCCTACTGTACCCTGAGCTCACGGGGCGGCTTCGGGAGTTCTTTGTGCCCATCCCTGGTGACTTACAGGTAGCCCCCTCTTTTCATCTTGTGGGTATTCTAGCCTGGTTGGGGGTTGGGGGTGGGGGGTGCGATGCCTACCTATTTGGGATGTGGTACCTGCTGATACATTCCGGGCATATGCGTGTGGGTCCATGTGTGACAGCTCGCAAACATAACAAATTATCTATCTACACCTTTTCAATTTATTTATTATTGGATTTAAATTGATGTTAGATATGACATATTTGGTATTGATTGTTAAATTTCTTTTTCATAGACTGTATAGTAGCGCTTTAAGACATAAACATCTGTCCCTGAAGAAGCCATATCTGGCGAAACATGTAGGACTTTCAATATACCTGTCTACGGAACTGGCCGCCACACTCTCCTGGCTGATTCCCGTAAAATGTCGCTACAAATGTTTTTAATTGTCTGAATCTGTAAATGCACACCTCGTTTATGTCCTTTTTATAAATTCTCCTAATAAAATGTTTATGCTTTTTATCTAAGTTCGATTGTGTATTTTTGGCACCGCTATAATCCTTGCAATCCTCCCCCCTCTATACAATTTTTGAAAACATTGGGATGAGGTGCTGTATCACATTGAGGACCACCCAACCACCTCTTCTAAGAATGATAGTTCTATTTGATACAAAAGCTAATGGCCTAAATGTAGACCTGGGTTTTCTAAATCACCATCCAACAGTTTTATGACCCCCTCTGTGACAGCACAAGCCAATCAGCGGGTGGCAGCCAATAGATGTCCGCCGCCACCCACTGATTGGCGAAGAGGAATACAGAATAGAGCTCTCTTCTGTCAGCAGGGATGTGCTGGTTTTTGTTTCCCTGCAAAGCAGGGAATAAAAGCCAACACATCCCTTAGTGAAAGCGCCTAACAGTAAACATATAGGCATGCATTTAACCCTTTGATCGCCCTAAATGTTTAACCCCTTCCCAGCCAGTGTCAGTACAGTGACTGTGTATATTTTTAGCACTGATCACTGTATTCGTGTCACTGGTTCCCACAAAGTGTCAGTTGGTGTCAGACTTCCAACCATACTATCGCTGTCCCACTAGAAGTCGCTGATTTCTACCATTACTAGTATAAAAAAATATCAGTATATCTACCAATATCAATATCAAATTTCAGTATATATACCATAATTGTAGACGCCATAACTTTTGCGCAAACTAATTAATATACGCTTATTGGGATTTTTTTTACCAAACACGTTTAGCAGAATACATATTGGGTTACATTTATGAAGAATTTTGTTTTTTGTTTTTTTGTTTTATTTGATATGTTTTATAGCAGAAAGTAAAAATTATATATATTTTTTAAACTTTTTGGTCTTTTCTCATTTATAGTGCAAAAAATAAAAAATGCAGAGGTGATCAAATACCACCATAAGAAAGCTCTATTTGTGGAAAAAAAACGACAAATCATTTTTGTTTGGGTACAGCATTGCATGACCGCACAATTTCCAGTTGTCACAAAATGGCCTAATCATGAACAGGGGTAAATATTCCCGGAGGTCAAGTGGTTAATTACCATTAGATTTTTTTTCTGTTTGTTTGTGTTTTCCCTCAGAGTTTGTGTTACTTTAATATTCCACTAAAACGTTGTGTACAGTATTAGTACTGCTTGGACCTTGGAGAAGGACACATCCCAAAAGCTTGTCCTGAAAAATTGTTAGTGCAATAAATAAAAAAGAATCACGGATAGTACTATTTCTGTTGTAAGTGCACTAATATGGCTACAATTACCCATTCCAGGACAGCAAACTTATAAGACGATGGGCTCCTCCCTAACAGGGGACACAATCAAGCAGTAAAAAACCCTCACATCCCCTTGTCCCTCAGTTTAGATTGTGTTTCTTACTGGCAGGCAGCGCAATGTTTTTTGTTTTTTTTCTCCCCTGGCTGTTATGCTGGAAGGTCTCCCTCCGGCACAGATCTGCAAAGCAGCTGAGTGATGGTGGAGCTCTTGCGTGGTAGCTCAGTGGGTTCTGCCGAGTGTTCGAGAATCTTAACCCCAGTCTGGATAGGGGCTTGACTCCTGAAGTACCTTTGGCATTCATGTGCAGCACTTGGCATTCAGCATAAAGGTCTTACGGGCTGTGGTCCCACCCTGAGATAAGCCTGGATTACTTGCTTTTCTTCTCTGGTTTGCTGTCCTGGTAGATAATTGAAGAAAATCCCAGACTTACTGATTAGTGTGTTTCTGGGAATCTTCCATGACAGCAGGCCTACTTCCCACCTTCGACTTGTTGGTGTTTGGTTATGGTGTATTTTTTCCCCTCGTGCACTGGTGAAGGAAGTCTAGTCTCGGGAGGGCACTTCCAGAAAAAAAATTTGCAGGCAATTTATCGAGGCAATGGCTGGTGTTAGCGCTTCCATCATCAAGGCACCATGGTTGATGTGTCAGGATGATTGAAGCGCATTATTTCTGTTATTATATTGTTACATAAAATGAAGTAGTTCAACACCCCATAATGCAGAATCATTGGGAGCCACGTCACCTGCCACACGTTGCTGATGGTCACTTGTCACGTTACTTGCCACACGTTGCTGATTGTCACTTGCCACAAGTTGTGGATTATCACTTGCCATGTCACCCGCCACACATTGCTGATTGTCACTTGCCACAAAATATTTGATCGATCAATTATCTACTTGTTGTGCCACATCCTAAATTCGAGTTTAGAGCAAAAGGAGTTCCCCTAGCGGACTTTAAAGGCACATTTTTTAAGAAAATATTTTAAAAAAAAGGGTATGTAAAGTAGATAACAGTTTATTAGTTACAAAAAATAATCAAGTGAATCACATAGTTACAAAGTTAAAAACAAGGAATGCATTTCCATAAATATAGAAGTTGATACCAATACATGTGCACCCGACGCGTTTCGGAGTTACTTATGCCTCCTTCTTCAGGGGTGATTGTAGGGTTTGCAACAAGAATTTTCTATATGGGAAATAATATGTATAACATAGACATGATGAGTGCACAATAAAGGAACGTAAATACAAAATCTATAGTTGTATGAGTCTGTATACATACACATTCATTTCTCTGTTTATACTTACATTGGTATCTACGGATATAGGTTGTGCATTCCAAGACGAATTAAAAGAAACATAGATATGTTGACGTACTGCCCATCGGACACGCCCCCTGGTCGTGGTGTGTAGAACTTTAGTGAAGTATAGCAGGAGTATTCACATAGCCACTGTCAAGGTGGAAGTAGAGACGTATAAATATATAGGGTGGTTTTATTCTTCCTTCCAGTAGGAAGAAAGGCCCAAGGTTAGCGGGCATATGACAGTTTAGATCTGAGGTCACACTGGGGCCAAATGTGTATCCTGTAAATCATGAAGATATATATATATGTAAGGATGTGCATACATATGGATAATTAAAGTAGTACATGGAGAATCCAAAAGCTGTATCCTACCTGGTCCGCCTACAATAATGGGGGGCAGTAACTGGTGGTAAATATGGATCAGATGTGGTTCAGAAAGCTGGAGAATCAACATAGAAATGGGAAGTATATTAAAACCCTGGTTGGTGAGAGGGAGGGGGGGAGGGGGGGGGGGGGAGGAAGAGAAAGGAAAGGAAAAGGAAGGAAGGCAAGGAACAGAAAGTAGAAGAGGGGGAGGGGGGGGGGGGCAGTTCGGAAAGGAGGGGGAGGGGAAAGAAGAAAGAGGGGGGAGGAAAGCAAGAGGAGGGAGGGGAAAGGGAAAAAGAGAGAGAGAAAATATAGTGGGTAAGAAAGCAGAAAAGAAAGATGTATGACATCTAGATAGCATAAATGACTAGTGATTTCAATGAGGAAGGATGGATCACCAAGCATATCATAAGAGAAGGGAAAGCCCCAGAACATAGTAGATAGCGGGTGAAGCAAATATAGTATGATAGGCAACAGGCAGGGTTTACAACCAGTGACTTCAACATAGGGATCCATGTCAATAGGTAGGGGATAAGTTACTAACCAAGTGTCACAGCACCTCGCACCAAGAGCGTCCTGTCTGCAGCAGATGACGCCTGGTGTGGGCTGGAGCCGAATATATAAAGCCCTCCCCACCTATCAGCTGTTGATGGAGGAGATACAACAGCTGATTGTGGTGAGGGAGGGACGGATACACTAGGACTGGCCCCCCGGGTGGAGCGCGCGCCGCCAGGCATCCACAGCGCATGCGGACGCAGACGTCGTGAGGCGTGGCCACGCCCACTGCACCCGCCGGCACGTCTGGCTTCCCCAACGGACTGCGCATGTCCATTGGGGTCGCAAGATGGAGGACAGATGATTCTGTACCTCACACAGCGCCACCATGAGTCCAAACTTCGCTCAGGCGGCTCTTTTCGTGCCGGGCGGATCACAGATCATAATGTGAAGCTAATAAGTAATAAGTCAAAGCATAAATTAATGCAACTGAACAGGGGAAAAAATAGTATCACATCTTTTGCTATCACAGGGAAGCAGGGCCGATAGGCAGTGCGGTACGGGTTAGGAGTGAAACCCGATGGAGGAAAACATTTCAAACATGACAAAATAGTAATTATGTACAGATATTAAAAGTACAATTCGAGGGCAAGTTATACAGATAGAGTGATATCAGGTTATATGCATATAGTCCAGAAATCAATAACCTAGAGTATCATACAATATACATAATAGAAAACAACATTACAATACATGACCTAGAGTGGCATACTGTATAATATAGAGACTGTATGTCCTATAGTATAATTAGGATTGCCCCTATGTGCGGGTCAAGGGGGGGGCCCCAATATGTAATAGTCGGGCTCGGTCACTGTAACGAATGTTGGGTATGGGGTCTTTTTTCTTTTTTTCTATTAGTGGGTATGGAAAGCAGATATATGGGGGGGTATCTCAAAACATATGGGGGGGCCCCATAGCCAATAATAGAGTCCCCTATGTTTGAGGGCAGTGATAGATGGAATAGATGTAGTCGGCTGGTCTCTAATGTCACCCCAAGCATATAGTTGTCTGTGGGGTGGTCCTCCCTATTGTTCTCTGCCGCCGGAGGAAAAGCCTTCGAGGAAGGGTTTAAACCAAATGGTTTCGTTTAGGCCTGGGGGTTCGGTAGCCCTTAGGTTATATATCCATCGAGACTCTAATTGCAGCAATGTCTTGTTCCAGTCCCCTCCCCTTGACTCTGGATGTACCCGATCCAAGATGAGAAATTTGATTTTTGGGCATATGCCATTATGTACTGTTAGGGTGTGTCTCCCCAGTGGGAGGTCCGGATCCCCAGTTTCCATGCTTACTAGGTGTCTATATGCCCTCTTCCAAAATTCTGTCTTGGTTTTTCCTACATAAAAGCAGGTACATTCACACAGGAGTAAGTAGACAACCCCAAAAGTCCTGCAATTGGCAAAATGTTTGGGGTGGAAAGATTGACCATTTGGAAGGGTCGGGTTTCTAGTTGTAAGCATGTATTTACAGTATCTACATTTGCCACACATAAATGTCCCCTTATATTTACAGTGTATCTTATTATTCTCTGCCTTGAATTCACTGGCTGTGATTTTGTCTCCCAGGGAGGTGGTTCTTTTAAATGTAAAGAGGGGTCTCTGTGGGACCAGTGGTCCTAAGGTTGGATCGCATTGTAGCATGTGCCAATACTTTGTCACAATGTTCCTCACCTGTCTGTGTTGATTATTGAATTTGGTAATGATTCTAAGAGTACCAATATCATTCTTGTCAGACTTGTTGGCTTTTTGAGAATATAGTAATTCCTCTCTTGGCTGCAGGAGGGCTTTTTTGAAAGAGCGTTTCAAAGACGCATGGGAATACCCCCTTAGTAATAGCCTATCGCGTAGCCTATTCGCCTCCAGTTTGAAGGTGTCACTATCTGAGCAGTTTCGTTTTGCTCTCAGGTACTGGCTGTATGGAATAGAGTTAAGGAGGGGTTTAGGGTGGAAACTGCTTGCATGTAATATGGCATTGCTTGCGGTTGATTTCCTATACAGTTTGCTAATGACACTACCTTCCTCACCTCTGCAGACCTCTACATCAAGAAACGTGATACACTGTTTATCAAATTACATAGTGAAGTTTAGGTTGAAATCATTGCGGTTCATCCTCAATAGACACTCCCTGAGGAGGTCGATCGATCCGTCCCAGACGATGAAGAGGTCGTCGATGTACCGGTACCAACATAATATGTGGTCCGTGTACATCGACAAGCCCTCATCACCTAGGAACATGGCCTCCCACTCCCCCAGGTACAGGTTGGCATACGATGGGGCACAACATGTCCCCATCGCAACCCCCTGCACCTGGAGGTAGTGGGAGCCGTTGAAGGTGAATACATTATGGCTGAGGATATGTTCCAAAAGTGAAGTAATGAATTCACTATATGTAGGGTCCAGATCTTGTGTTGTGCGTAGAACATGTTTTATGGCTGCTACGCCCTTCTCATGGGGGATAGAGCTATAGAGAGATTCAACGTCAATTGTGACAAACATGGCATGTTCGGGGATTTTTAGTTGGTCAATAATTTGTAGAAAGTGTACTGTGTCCTTTACAAAAGAGGGGAGAGCATGAACAAATGGTTTAAGTACTTCATCTATCAGCCTGCTCGCATTTTCACTAATGGCCCCTATGCCGGAGATGATCGGTCTGCCGGGGGGATTTTTAATGTCTTTATGGACTTTGGGCAGTGCATAGAATACTGGTGTACGTGGGAAGTCATTTCTGATAAACTGCCATAAGGATTTGTTGATAGTAGAATTAGAGTATGCCATATCTATCAGTGTGTAGAAATCTTTATTATATTTCTTAACCAGACTCGCTGGTATGGGACGGTACCACTCTCGATTATCCAGTATTCTATTGCACATTTTGATGTAATCCTTATTGTCAAATACTACAATGTTCCCACCCTTATCTGCATTTTTAATCGTAATATTGTCATTTTTTGACAATGATTTGAGCGCTGCCTTCTCATTTTTAGTGAGATTTTCAGGGAATTTGTTGTAAATTCTCATTTTGTCTAGTTCTTTGCCAACTAGCCTTAAAAAGGCTGCTGCGTTTGGATGAGTGCTTGGCGCGGGGCAGAAGTCAGACTTCTTTTTGAGTGTGGGGATATTTCCCCTCGGGGGTTCATTTGATTTTTCGATGGACTCTAGAATTTGAGATAAATTAATTTCATCTATAAGATCAGTTGGGTTATTATCATCCAGAAGGGATACTAAGTGCTCTAGTGCTTGGTGTTCCTGTGGCGTCAAGTTGGTGGGTCCTTCCTGTTTGTGATAAAGTTTTTTTAATATAAGTTTGCGTATAAACAGTTGGAGGTCCTTATAGATCTCGAACTTGTCCAGATTTTGGTTAGGACAAAAATTTAGGCCTTTTTGCAGGACATTAGTTTCATCATGGGAAAGTATGTGCGATGAGAGATTAATAACATTGAGACTGTTGAGTCTCGATTCTTGATCAATATCAGGGATAGTTAAAGTGCTATTTGAGTGTACGTATTGGGGTTGGATTGCGTGGGTTGTACGCCCATCAGGATTTTCTCTAAAAAAGATGGATCATTTGAGATTGTGTCCAATGTTGTGACTGTCGAGGGGTTTGATTGGGAATTCATATCCCTTATTGGAGTGTGTGTATTGCTCTGTGCGTATGTTTTAGAGGTTGGTTCCTGTGTTGCTGTGGGGGGATGCGTTTTTTTAGGGATATCAAGAGTTAGTTTCTTCGCTTGTTGCCCCTCATTGGGGTCGCCCCGAAATGTGCGTTTGGTGCTGTGTCCCGTGTTGGGTTTCTGGAGTGTTTGGGTGTGAGTTTGGGGTGGATTAGGGGTGGTTTGTGAAGGATTGGTTTGGTATCCCTGGTATTGATAGTTTCTATTCTGATTAGTCCTATTTTGAGTCCATCTATAGGCCCTTCCATCTTTAAACGCATTCCTATCACGGATGAGTTTCTGTCTTTTTTTAATGAGTACATCTTTATTGAATGTTTCTAGGTGCGTTTTCAGTCTATCTTCTTTGTTAGTAAGTGGTCTCTGCGTTTTTAATTGCTGTAACTTGTTGCAGAGGATTACAATGTCTGAGTCTAGGATATTAGATCTCTTTTTATATTCCTCGATAAGAATTTCCATTAGCCTTTGCGAGCATGCCCGCAGTGCATGTTCCCATTTGCTTTTGAACTCCGAGTCCAGACCTTCTAATGTCGGGAAGATCTGGACTCGCAGTCCTGCAGGGTTGATGTCCTCTTTAATGTAGTCCTGAAATGATTTGACATGCCAGTAGAAAAGAGATTTTTTCTCCAGAGTTTTGGATAGTCTGGAGAAGAGGGAAGATATTTCGGAGTCAACAGATTCCTTATCTCCAAAATCTTTTAAGTAGCCCTCCATCAATGTTTCCCATCCGTCACCCGTAAAGCTAGTCATTTTTGTCTCTTCGTAAATAACCCAATATTTAAGAAAAAGTGTTTGATATTATTTTTATTACTAAGTTAAAAAAGATAAAGAGTAGGAGCAAAAAGAATAGATTATTGGCGGTCCAGAATACTCAGCCAGAGTTCTGGACGGCCATATGAAGATAATTGTCGATCTGATGCGGGGAGCGGTATCTACTACCAGTAAACTAGGAACAAAATATTTGATCGATCAATTATCTACTTGTTGTGCCACATCCTAAATTCGAGTTTAGAGCAAAAGGAGTTCCCCTAGCGGACTTTAAAGGCACATTTTTTAAGAAAATATTTTAAAAAAAAGGGTATGTAAAGTAGATAACAGTTTATTAGTTACAAAAAATAATCAAGTGAATCACATAGTTACAAAGTTAAAAACAAGGAATGCATTTCCATAAATATAGAAGTTGATACCAATACATGTGCACCCGACGCGTTTCGGAGTTACTTATGCCTCCTTCTTCAGGGGTGATTGTAGGGTTTGCAACAAGAATTTTCTATATGGGAAATAATATGTATAACATAGACATGATGAGTGCACAATAAAGGAACATCCCCTGCCACACGTTTCGGATTGTGACTTGCCTGCTAAATGTGCAGATTGTCACTTGCCTGCTAAGGTGCAGGTTGTCACTTGCCAGAGTGAAGAAGACAGCAGAGAGATGCGGAATCGCTCTGCTGCCTGCCGTTGCACAGTGAGGGCAGAACTGCAGTGATGCACAGTGGGCGGTGAGAGATGATGTCATTTCTGTGCTCCCCTGCCCACCAGATGGCAGACTGGCCAGCCCGTGGGCTCACCTGCCGACCCGCCTGCTCACTCACCCGCTGACTGGCCCACCCGCCCGCTCACCCACTGACTGGCCTGCCCGCTCACCCACCGGCCCATCACTAACTTTGCGGGGGGGGGGGGGGGCAATTGCCCCGTTGCCCCTCCAGGATCCGCCCCTGAATCTACTTTAATATCAGCTGAGGGATGAGGGGTTTCAGGGGTTTTTCACTGCTTGCCTGATTGTGTTCCCTGTAAGGAAGAGCCAATCATCCCTCAGGTTTGATGTCCTAGTAGATTCCCAGAAACACAGTTACAGGTAAGTCTAGCTGGGATTTTTGCCTTAATCATACAGAACCGGATACAGGCTGCGTATTGATAGATCCCGATGTATACACAGCCTGTGGCTTGTACTGAACTTCCAAGATGTGGAATTTATAAGTAAGTCAAAATTCCTTTTTTTTTATTCTGCTAATTTTATGTAGCTTTTATACCTATAGTAAAACACCTTTTTTATTAAAAAAAACAATCATCTTACTGTTTAAAGCGGTTGTATTGCTCGCTTGGTGATTTTACCTACTGGTAAGTTTATAATAGGACTTAACTGTAGGTAAAATGAATGTCTCCTAAACCTTGCAGGTTTAGGAGATATTGACCCTGCATGCTGACGTCAGTGGCACATGCACTCTGCAGGTCCGGCGTATCCTGCCGGAACTTGCCGGGAAGAAGGGCTCTTGCGCCCGTGTGTGGGAGTGACGTCATCGTGGCTCCAGCCACTCACATCGCCGGAGCCAGCGATCCTGGAAGAATCACAGAGGGAACATGTCAGCCCCCTCAGCGGTGACCGGGCGTGCTGCGGGAGCTTCGTTCTAAAGTAAGTATTTCATAATGTGCTATTATACATTGCATACTAGCACATTATGCTATTGTCCTGCAGGGTTTTTTTTTTCTCCCATCATCTTCCAGTACAGAAACAATTAAGTACTGTCTGTAATACTTTTTTTTTGTTATATATTTACTAATATACAGGCTTTTGGGTTGTACCCCCTTCTTCAAAGTCCAAGAAGTATTAATACACAAAGTTTTAGCAGAATGTTAAACTAAGGCCGGCCATACATGGTTCGAATTCTGCTGAACCGGCCAAGATTCAAACCATTAAAAGGAAGACTAAATGTACCAAGTTAATCAATCATACAACCAGCCTGCCGTATCTTCTTGCGATTATCACTAGCAGCATCTATAGTCACAGAGGGGGGCGTAAAACTGTTGAATGGTGATTTAGAAATCCCAGGTCTAGATTTAGGCCATTATATTTTGTGTCAAATAGAGCTATCATTCTTAAAGGGAAGTTCAAAACTATTCAGGAAAGAGAAACTCTTGAACTAAGACTTTAAGGTCTTTCATTGTGTGGTCCAGTTTTGATAAATAATGTCCCACGGGTGTGCAGAAACGATCTTCCTTATGTTCCTTGATGGGATGTCTGTGCAAGTTCATCCTTGTTTGTAACTTCTGTCCTGTTTCACCAACATAAGATACTTTGCTACATTTATTGCATTGGATGAGGTACACAGCATTACTGGAGGTACAGCTGTATGTCCTGTGATATTGAAGGTCCCTTTTGGGTGTGCGACCGTTTTTGATGTCACACACTCAAAAGGGACTTTCTTCATACCTGTTGGACATATATTCTCACAACCGGACCACACTATGGAAGCGCTTAATGTCTTAGTTCTTAAAAGGATTTTCAAAACTATGCAGGAAAGGAAAACTTTTGAACTAAGAATGATAGTTATATTTGATACAAAAGTTAATGGCCTAAATGTAGACCTGGGTTTTCTAAATCACCGTCCAACAGTTTTATGACCCTCTCTGTGACAGCACAAGCCAATCAGCGGGTGACGGCCAATGGATGTCCGCCGGCACCCACTGATCGGCGAGGAGGAAGACAGGATAGAGCTCTGCCCTGTCAGCAGGGATGTGCTGGTTTTTGTTTCCCTGCAAAGCAGGGAATAAAAGCCAGCGCATCCCTTAGTGAAAGCACCTAACAGTAAACATATAGGCACGCATTTAACCCTTTGATTGGCCTAGATCAGTGATGGCAAACCTTGGCACCCCAGATATTTTGGAACTACATTTCCCATAATGCTCATGCACTCTGAAGTGTACTTGAGCATCATGGGAAATATAGTTCCAAAACATCTGGGGTGCCAAGGTTCGCCATCACTGGCCTAGATGTTTAACCCCCTCCCAGCCAGTGTCAGTACAGTGGCAGTGTATATTTTTAGCACTGATCACTGTATTAGTGTCACTGGTTTCCACAAAGTGTCAGTCAGTGTCAGACTTCCAACCATACTATCGCAAACCCACTAGAAGTCGCTGATTTCAACCATTACTAGTATACAAAAAATAATTAAAATTCCAGTATACCATAGTTTGTAGACGCTATAAACTTTGTGCAAACCAATTAATATATGCTTATTTGGATTTTTTTTTACCAAAAACATGTACCAGAATACATATTGGGTTACATTTATGAGGGATTTAGATTTTTGGGGATTTTTTTTATTTGATATGTTTTATAGCAGAAAGTAAAAAATATTGTTTTTTTTTTCAAACTTTTTTTGTTTTTTTCTCATTTATAGCGCAAAAATAAGAAACGCAGAGGTGATCAAATACCACCATAAGACAGCTCTATTTGTGGGAAAAAAATTATATAATTTTTGTTTGGGTACAGCATTGCACGACCGCACAATTTTCAGTTGTCAAAAAATGAGGGGCAAAAAGAGGGGCAAATATTCCCAGAGGTCAAGTGGTTAATTACCATTTGTTTTTTTGTTTGTTTTTTCCCTCAGAGTTTGTGTTACTTTAACATTCTGCTAAAACTTTGTGGACAGTATTAGTACTGCTTGGACCTTGAAGAAGGGGACATACCCCGAAAGCTTGTCCTGAAAAATTGTATGTTAGTGCAAATAAAAAAGAATCACGGACAGTACTCAATTGTTTCTGTTGTAAGTGCACTAATATGGCTACAATTACCCCTTCCAGGACAGCTAACTTGACAGATGATGGGCTCTTCCCTAACAGGAAACACAATCATACAGTAAAAAACCCTCTCATCCTCTTGTCCCTTTTTCTCCTCTGGCCGTTATGTTGGAAGGTCTCCTTCTGGCACAGATCTGCAACGCTGAGTGATAGTGTAGCTTTTGCGTGGTAGCTCAGTGGGTTCCGCCGAGTGTTCGAGGATCTCAACCCCAGTCTGGATAGGGGCTTGACTCCTGAAGTACCTATGGCATTCATGTGCAGCACTTAGCATTCAGCATAAAGGTCTTACAGGCTGTGGTCCCACCCTGAGGTAAGGTTGGATTACTTGCTTTTCTTCTCTGGTTTGCTGTCCTGGGAGAAAACCACATTTAGACTTACCGATTAGTGTGTTTCTGGGAATCTTCCATGACAGCAGGCCTACTTCCCACCCTTGACTTGTTGGTGTTTGGTTATGGTGTATTTTTCCCCTTGTGCACTGGTGAAGGTAGTCTACTTTAATATCAGATGAGGTGGTTCAAGGGTTTTTCACTGCTTGTCTGATTGGCTCTTCCTTAACAGGGAACACATTCATCCCTCAGATTTGCTGTTCTGGAAGATTCCCAGAAACACTGTTACAGGTAAGTCTAGCTGGGATTTTTGTCTTAATCATACAAAACCAGACACAGGCTGCGTATTCATAGATCCCGATGTATACACAGCCTGTGGCCTGAAAAATAAAAAATCTGACTACCAAAATGCAAATAATACACAACTTTCTCTAGCATTACCCCAAAAATGAAACAACATAACACCAACATACTATAAAAACTACATACAAATCCTGATCATAAACCAGATTAAATCTTCACATCAGCCCTCACAGAGAAGAATTATATAACTTGATGTCCACCAGCAAAAATGATTTCCTGTGTTGCTCTATGGTCCATCATGGTTGTAAAAATCTGTCACTGATGGTACTCTGCAGACAGCAAACGTATTGTGGAGTGGGTTCGGAGGAGTTGTCCAAGATTGAACGTACCTTGAACAACATTCTCCTCTCCAACACCGTTGTTAAAGACTCCAATCCAACAACATGCCACAGGAGAGCGTGGCCACCACAGACTCATAAAACATCTTCAGCATCGCCCGGCCGATGTTAAAAGACCTTAGTCTCCTCAGATGATTATCCTTACACTCTGTGACAAAGTTCTCTACCACAGTTCTATACTTAGCATCTTTCCCATCCCTGATACATCCCACTATCGCAGAGTCATCAGAAAACTTCTGAAGATGGAAAGACTTTGGTAAAAAAAAAGTCAGTACACTGGAACATGCTGTTCAGTCATGTTCTTTAACCCCACAATACCAGCATCTACATACTTTCCAAAAAGGTGTAATTTTTGGGGGGGGGGGGGTGTTTATACTGTCCTGGTACTTTTGATATGTTTTATAACAGGAAGTAAGGGAACAAGTTTTCAGGAAAAATAAAAGTTTTTTTTTTAAATTAAATACCATGAAAAGGAAACAACCTAAAAATATCAGGGTAGTAGTGTTGCATGACTGAGTAATTGCCAATAAAACTATCATAGCACTAAAAATGACCCAGTAATAAAGATATATATGGGCTAGTACTCAAGTGGTTAAAGTGACAAAACTTTGGTAAACATAAAAAAATTAAAGACTTGATCCTTTCCAGGTGGAACAGGCTGTTTGCTCTATCTCTCCAGACACAGCAAAGCTCCCTGCTTTTAATGCCCAACATTATCTATGTCTCTCACCACTTGCTTGAGGCTAAAAGCAGCTATAGAAATCAGGAATGGCCTATTTTAAAGTTATTTTACTGTTAAGAATATATAAATAAAAAGTGTATAAGTATATACAGTATGGTACAAATGTTTTAGCAGGTGTAAAGAAATGCTGTAAAGTTAGAATGCTTTCAAAAATATATATTTTAAATGTTTATTTTTTTATCAATTTACAAAGTCAGGCATTCTGTAGAATTAGAGTCAGGTGTATGATTAACCAATTATACCAAGCAGTTGCTAATGATCATCAATTTCATATGTGGGTTGAAACACAGTCATTAACTAAAAGAGAAACAGTTGTGTAGGAGGCTTAAAACTTTGTGAGGAACAGCCAAACTCTTCTACTAAGGTGAGGTTGATGAAGTTTCATGTCACAGGTCATACACCATGGCAAGACTGACCACAGCAACAAGACACAAGGTAGGTATATTGCATCGGCAAGGACTCTTCCAGACAAAGATTTTAAAGCATACTGCAGCTTCAAGATGTGCTTTGAGGACTGTAAACACAGTGGTCTGCCAAGGAAACTTAATGCAACCTTACTTCCCTTCACCATCTAAAGATGTCCAGCAGTGCCATCAATACAGAACTGGTAGAAACCCAGGTACACCAATGTACTGTCCACAGAGGTTTGGCCAGAAGTGGTCTTCATGAAAGAATTGCAGCCACAAAGCCATACCTCTGATGTGGAAACAAGGCTAAGTGACTCAAATATGCATGAAAACATAGGAACTGGGGTGAAGAAAAACGTCAGCAGGTGCTCTGGACTGATGAGTCAAAATGTGAAATATTTGGCTGTAGCAGGAGTTTGTTCTCCGAAGGGCTGGATAGTAGGGATGAGCCGAACACCCCCCCCCCCCCCCCCGGTTCTGTTCGCACCAGAACTTGCAAACAGGCAAAGCATTCGTGCGAACACCCTTAAAGTCTATGGGACACAAACATGAAAAATCAAAAGTGCTCATTTTAAAGGCTTATATGCAAGTTATTGCCATAAAAAGTTTTTGGGGACCCGGGTCCTGCCTACAGGGGACATGGATCAATGCAAAAAAAGTTTTAAAAACTGACGTTTTTTTTCATGAGCAGTGATTTTAATAATGCTTAAAGTGAAACATCGTGTCTGGGGGGTGTCCTTAGTCTGCCTGTAAAGTAGGGCATCTTTCCCGTGTTTAGAACAATACCACTGCAAAATGACATTTCTAAAGGAAAAAATGTAATTTAAAACTGATTGTGGCTGTAATGTATTGTCGGATCCTGGCAATATAGATGAAAATCATTGAACAAAACAGCATGCCCCCCCCCCAAGTCCATTACCAGGCTCTTCAGGTCTGATATGGATATTAACTACTTAAGGACCGAGCCTCTTTCTGAGATTTGTTGTTTACAAGTTAAAAACATTTTTTTTGCTAGAAAATTACCCCCAAACATTATACATTTTTTTTCTAACACCCTAGAGAATAAAATGGTGGTCGTTGCAATACTTTCTGTCACACCGTATTACAAGTGCACTTTTTTGGGAAAAAATACACTTTTTTGATTTAAAAATTAAGACAACAGTAAAGTTAGCCCAATTTTTTTTTATTTTGTGAAAGATAATGTTACGCTGAGTAAATTGATACCCAATATGTCACGCTTCAAAATTGCACCCGCTCGTGGAATGGCGACAAACTTTTACCCTTAAAAAATTCTACAGGTTGCATGTCTTAAGTTACAGAGGAGGTCTAGGGCTAGAATTATTGCTCTCACTCTACCGATCGTGGTAGATTGTGGTTTTCATATGTGGGCACTACTCAGGTATGCGTTCGCTTCTGCACGCAAGCTCATTGGGACGGGGCGCGTTTAAAAAAAAAAAATGTTTTTCTTATTTATTTTACCTTTTATTTTTTATTTTTACAATGTTTTTTTTTTTTTTTAATTGTTAATTTTATTCCTATTACAAGAAATGTAAACATCCCTTGTAATAAAAAAAAGCATGACAGGACCTCTTAAATATGAGATCTGGGGTCAAAAAGACCTCACATCTCATATTTAGAATAAAATGCAATAAAAAAAAAAAAAAAAATTGTCATTTAAAAAAATTATTTAAAAAAATGTTTAAGAGCTGTGGGTGGAAGTGACGTTTTGATGTCGCTTCTGCCCAGCAGTTGTATGGCGATGGGTGGGGGCCATCTTCCCCTCACTCACCTCCATACCCAGCTAACGAAAGGACGCGATCGCCTCCGCCGCTGCCGACGGCTCCGGTAAGCGGCGGAGGGCACCGGATAATGGCGGGAGGGGGGGCCCTCTCCCGCCACCGATAAAAGTGATCTCACGGCGAATCCGCCGCAGAGACCACTTTAAACTTGTAGCGGACCGCCCTCTGAAGAAGGGGATACCGGGGTTATGGCAGCTAGCTGCTGCCATAACACCGATATCCTCCTTCAAACAGCTGACGTAAAACTGTGGCGGGCGGTCCTTAAGTGGTTAAGGGGAACCTTGTGCCAAAATTTAAAAAAAAAAATGACATAGGGGTCCTCCCCAAAATCCATACCAGGCCCTTCAGGTCTGCAAATAGAGTTGGAGGTTTGGTCAATGGTGTCTGCATTCCTGAGAAATACAGGCAGATACTTATCCATCATGCCATACCATCAGTATTCTCTCTGGAGAAGAGACGCTTGAGAGGGGATATGATTTCAATATACAAATACCATACCGGAGACCCCACAATAGGGATAAAACTTTTTTGTGGAAGGGAGTTTAACAAGACACGTGGCCACTCATTAAAATTAGAAGAAAACTACGTAGAGGGTTCTTTACTGTAAGAGCGTCAAGGATGTGGAATTCTCTTCCACGGGCGGTGGTATCAGCAGGGGGCATCGATAGTTTAAAAAAAGCACCTGAACGACCGCAACATACAGGGATATACAATGTAATACTGACATATAATCACACACATAAGTTGGACTTGATGGACTTGTGTCTTTTTTCAACCTCACCTACTATGTAACTATATGTAATGTCATTAAGAACTATCTTCAGTGTAAGGCTGCATTCACAGTATCATTTTCGGGCATTTTTTAAAGCTTTTTTGCAGCTTTTTCACAAGCTTTTTTTAAAGCATTTTAGAACGTTTTACAGCTTCAGGCATTTTTGTTTAGCCAATTTAAAATACTAGGGGGAGGAGAGGGAAAGGAAATTAGGGGTACGGACGTTTTATGAGCTTTTTTGAATGTTTTACGAGCATTTTTCTGCTCAAGTCAGGCGTTTCTATTGAGTTCTACGAGGCCATAAATGCTTGTAATCTGCCAAAAAAGAAGCGCATGTACTTTTTTGAGCTTCAGAGGCCTTTTGCTTCAGGCGACAAAATGCTCCTATGTGAACAGGTGTCATTGAAATTAATGGGATTTTGCTTGTTGGCAGTTTTATGAGATGAAAACGCTCATGCGTGAATGGGGCCTAAAGAACAAGGAGTATTGGAAGTGATAGTTTGGCCCCCACAGAGCCCTGATCTCAACGTCATGAAGTCTGTCTGGGATTACATGAAGAGACAGAAGGATTTGAGGCAGCCTACATCAACAGAAGATCTGTGGTTAGTTCTACAAGATGTTTGGAACAACCTACCTGCTGAGTTCCTTCAAAAAACTGTGTGCAAGTGTACCTAGAAAATAGATGCTGTTTTAAAGGCAAAGAGTGGTCACACCAAATATTGATTTGATTTGGATTTCTCTTCTGTTCATTTACATACCCATTTTGTTTATTGATAAAAATAAACTATTACCATTTCTATTTCTGAAAGCGGAGGTCCACCGACAATTACATTTTTTTTTTTTTAAACTATTCATAACCTTACATATTGTCCATGTTAAGGCCCATACACACGATCGGACTTTTTGACAACAAACATGCAAATTAGCTGTTTTAAGGCAACATCCGACTGTGTGTACGCTCCATCGGACAAACTTTTTCGGTTTTCATCGGACAAATGTTGGCTGTGAGAACAGACAAACTTGGCGTCAACAAAAGTCCTACGTCGGCTAGTCCGATTGTGTGTACACAAAACCATCGGACTTTAGTACAAAGTACAAACACGCATGCTCAGAACCAATGCAAAAGATCAGACAACAATACAGAAGTTGACCAAAGGGTGGCGCCGGAGAATTGAACGTCCTCTTCTGAAGTGTCATGAGTACGTTGAAATGTCACTACATTCGTGTTTGTTGCCTAAAAAGTCCTGCCATGTGTATGCTTAACAAGTTCACGGCCAACGCCCTTTGTACAGAAATCCACGGGAAAGTTTGTATAAAGTCCGATCGTGTGTATGAGGCTTTACACTAACTTGTTTGGTAAAATATATCCCCCAATGTCCAGTTTCGTACGAAAAATGTAATTTTAAAATGTGGTGATGGCAGGTTTCATTTTGCTTGTGGGCATGTGAACCCCACAAGCATAAACTTCCTGGATGCAGTGAATGCTGAGCTACAAGCATTCACCGCTCGCTCCCGCGCATGCCCACTTTGTACGGCGCAGAGCGCCGTAAACTTCCACATTGCAATCACAACGGGTGGCGTCGTCGGAAGTTCCTGCCCCGTTGTGATGGCAACGAAGATAACACAAAACACACACAGAAAGCCCAAACGTGACTGTCGTCATCGCGTCACTTCCGGTTTCCAAATCTCGTGAGAATTAACGGCGGGCATCCACACTGTCTCCTGGGAATAATGAAGTGCTCCCAGAAGACAGTGCGCCGCCGGATTTGACGACCATACCCGCCCATACCCGCGGGGGTCAGAGACAGGAAACAACCAAGAAAACACAAATATACAGGTTACCCCCTCTGAAAAAAAAATAAAAAATTTCCGTTTAACAATGTATGCAATGCAAGAATGCGTGGAGGATAACTTAAAAATGTATATGGACCTCCACTTTAAGAGTATGTAATTCGTTCAATGTCTGTAGTCTGGGCACAGATACAATTTAAATCCATTACGGTGGCAATTTTCTTAGAAACCCAATGTATTAAAAGTTACAGTATTTGGTAAAAACAATGAGGGCCACTTCACACCAGAACCTGTGCATTCCCCTTCAATCCGATTTGGCAGCTCTTTCATTTGAATGCACTACTTTGGCAAAACGTGCCACACCAAATCGCATGGTACTGTGGTACCTTGCAATCTGGTACCTGCAAATGCACTGCATTTAAAATCTGTGTTTGGGGTGCTGTTAAAAATATATTGCCACCTACAGCATATCGCAAAACCTTTGAAAAGGTTTTTTTTTAAAAGCTTTGAACGCGGTGTGGGAAATATGCACGGAGTGTGCCTTTTCCACGCTGCGTCCTGGTGTAAACAAAATACATTGTATTAAAAAAATAAAATGCATTCACTTGCCAGTATTTACAATAACTGCTGACAAATATGAACTATTCAGTTTGCATACATCTCATTGTAGCGTCAGTAAATGAAAACTCTGCTCCAGTCTGACCCAGTTTTCTCCCGCTGTAATGTCAATATGCCTCTTATACAACATAGAGAAGGTAAAGCCAGGCTGGCCATCACAGCCCGTATGTCAAAGACACCATGTCTTTCCTGTGCCAGTCATGTCACTGCTCTCTGCATATGTCAGCACTCAGGGGTAATGGGTAACTATAGAGAGTAGTGTTGACTTTTGACAAGTCTGAATTGCATTTCAGTAAGACTACTTTCACGTTAGCAGCAGTTTGCTTTTCAGAGGTCAGTGAAAGGAGCTTTGCAATGCTGCTGCCTCCTAATGCCTGTTTTTTGGGCATTTTCTTTTTTATTGCCAAATATCAATTTTGCATTGCGGTACTGCAACACAACAAAAGCATTTGGCTTGCAGTTGCGGCAAGGCCCCAATCACATGCCAAAGTTCAACAGGCAGTGCCGATTGTCAAACTCAGTATGTAGCATTAAAATTGCTGCACTAGGATGCAAAGCATTGCAGCCCTGGCAATGTGTACTCATCTGAGAGGCATCATGTCTGCTTGTAGGTGGGTAGGTAGGGGGGGCAGTAAAAGCACAGATCCACCACCTGTTTTTGTCACTCGCGTAAAAGGAGTCTAATGCCGCGTACACACGGGCGGACTTTTCGAACGGACTGGTCCGATGAACTTTCAGACGGACTTTCGACGGACTTCCGACAGACTTTCGAACGAATGAACTGGCCTACACACGATCACACCAAAGTCCGACGGATTCGTGCGTGATGAGGTACGACTGGACTAAAATAAGGAAGTTGATAGCCAGTAGCCAATAGCTGACCTAGTGTGGGTTTTCGTCCGTCGGACTAGCATACAGACGAGCGGATTTTTCAACCGGACTCAAGTCTGTCGGAAATATTTGAAGCATGTTTCAAATCTAAAGTCCGTCAGATTTTCGACTGGAAAAGTCCGCTGAAGGTCCGATGAAGCCCACACACGATCGGATTGTCCACCCCCGGGCTCGGTCCGTCGGACCAGTCCAATAGAAAAGTCCGCTTGTGTGTACACGGCATAACGGTAAAGATAAGTTTGCATTGGTTGCACATTTTAAGCAAAGGAGTACATTTAAACAGCTGATATTATGAAGGTACTGCTAGGTGTATATGTTTGCGAAAATGAAAGGTTCCCTTTCAATCTTTGGAACTATTTATTCTCATACTCCGTGTACTAAAAGTCAGACTTTACTAGTCAAAAACAGATGATGGTTTTGACAAAATACATATAGTTGTAGTCACCTGAGCTGGCTATCTTTTTTAAATTCAGGGTACTAAAAGCTGCATTTATTTTGGAAAAAATTAAAAAAAAAGTGTTTTCATAAAATTCAGGCTGGGGTTGACAGTTTATTTTTAATCTCAAAGTGCTAAAAGATTATTATTATTATTTTTTTAAATAAAGGTGGGTTTTATAAACACCACATTAGGGATGAGCTTTTCGAATGCAGAATGTGAACCCCTTTGAGATCGCTAAGAGCCCAATCTGTCAAATTAAAAATGTCAATTTTTAAGGTGGTTTTAAAAAATATGTTTGGGGGGGGGGGGGGGGGTCTGCTTGCGGACGGTTGCTGCCCTGGAGATCATGTACCAATGCAAAATTAAATAAATAAATACAATAAAAGAATTCAGTTTGGCCAAGAGCAATGATTTGTTCACATGCTTAAAGTGGAACATTAGAAATGACCAGATCATTCAAGTTGCATTTCTGTAATGTACAGATGTACATAGTACCCCTACTCATTCACAAAAAAAGTAGCCTAGAAATAAAGACACCCAAACATTTCACAATTCTTTGAAAAATTAAAAAATTCCAAAAAAGTGCCTCTTGTTAATCCATCCTCAATCATGATACCCACTGGTACCACTAACTGAATGACAACCCCCTCGAGCTGTCTTTAGCTAAATAAAGAAAAGGATAGCAACGTTACTGCTATCCCCACTCCTTTCCTCACGGGTCAGGGATTCTCGGTGACATCAGAGTTTCCTAAGGACATGGTGGGTGCAAGTACCTGCTGCTTCCTTAGGAACCATTGACAGCAGGTAGCTGTCATATATAGAAGTTGCAGAAATACTGCACAGTTGAAAGCTGGACTGGCATCTTGGGCAGAACAAGGTGGCCCAACTTGTAGCAGTATTGTACAGTATACAGTATATTCTCATGGCTCCATCATTTGGTTTCTATGCTCAACTGAGTATGGTTACACCCAGTTAAGAAACCCTGTTCTAAATATTGTTCTTGTTAAAGAAGTTTGTATTTCAACTTTTATAAATGTGTTGGTGTTACTCAACATGCCACCACAAATAAGATTATTGCACATGGATGCAGCAGAAATAATGCATCATGCAAATGTCTACGTGCTGTGGTGGTAAGCAGACTGGCATTCTTAGCACATGGCAGCTGATCCCTCTTTTAAAAAAAAAATCCATAATGCCCACTGCCCAGTAATGCTCACGTGTTCCCATACTATGTAAAAACACTTTTTGGTAATGAGTGGACATAAGGGCCTTGAGAACCTAAGATACGTCACTAGATGTTAATCGGCATGCTATGGTTTCATCCTCTGTCTACATCAGCCATTCTCAACCAGGCTTCTGTGGAACTGTAGGGTTCCTTCAGAGGGTACTGGAGGTTCCATGAGCTATCACTGATTGACCTCCCATTTGCTGGTACCTGCATAGTTTCAAGATCAATGCAGATATCAATGATCTTTTTAGCTGCCTGCTAGAGATGTACACGACAGAAAAATTAATTTTGTTTCGTCATGTTCGTTATGTTAGAATGATTTGTTTTCAGAATTAATTTTTTCATATTTTAATTTATTTAGGTGTTCCAAACCGAATCGTATTTTGGAAGCTATTTCACCAGATTGGCTATATTCATTTTAACGTGTTCATTCGTTATTTCTGGAGATTACTTATGTACTCTGTTTGGGTTGGATGGAGGTGGATCCATCAGAATCTCTGAATCGTAACATAACAAATGGAATAGAATTAATTTTGAATTTGTCAGGGCTGGGCTCCCCTGACAAATTCGAAATTAATTCTGTTAGTTCCTTCTCTGAGCTGGCCGCTCAGCTGTCGGCTAATTGCCAGCTCCTTTCTCTCCACAGTGTCTCAACTGTTGATGATCTGCTCGTCAGTCCTGGCTACTTAAAACCGTCCAGCTCACTTCATCTCTGCCTTCGCCTTTGGTCACATCTCAGAGACTTCTCCTGCATTCCTGTTGAAGACTTGCTCGGCTGACATCCCTTCTGGCTCCTGATCCTGTTTGCTGCACTACTACGTTGATCTCTGGCTCTCTGACATTGGCTGACTACCCAATCTGGTTACTGAATTCTGGCTATGTATTGACTACGCTTACTCTGTTTACCTTTTTATTATTATTAAACAAGTGTAATAAACTGTACTTCTGTCTCTGTCTGATTCATGGTTTTTAACAGTAGGCGAAGGCCATGAATTCAGAAGATGCAGTCAGTCCACTTGTTGATAATATTTTTTCCAGATTGAATGACCAGGATCACCGCATGGATCAGTTTGCCTTGGTGTTACAAACGCTCCTGAGTCGCACGGCTCACCTGGAATCTTCCACTATTGCTGCTCCGGTACAACCTGTGTTGCAGGCTGTCCCTGCTGCTGCTCCAGTCTCTGTGCAGGCACCTGCCTCGAGTATAACCTCTATAAGAGGTATGTCTGGTTCCGCTCAGCTTCCCCAGCGATTTGGGGGTGATCCAGTTCAATGCAAAGGGTTTCTCAACCAGGTTGAGATATACTTTGAGATGCTGCCCCAGGCGTTTCCCACGGACAGAAGCAAAGTAGATTTTGTGATATCTTTGCTTTCTGAGAGAGCCTTGGCCTGGGCAAACCCTCCATGGGAGACGAAAAACCCTGTGGTCTTGAGTTACCCAGAATTTGTGGCTTCCTTCAAAAGGGTATTTTACGTTCCCGCACGCTCCGCTTCTGCTGCCAAGAGCCTCATGTCCATCAAACAGAGTACGAGAACTGTTGCTGATTACGCCATTGAATTCCGTACTCTGGCAGCAGAGGTTGTTTGGAACAGAGGCCCTCGTGGCTGCCTTCTCTCATGGTCTCTTGGATAACATCAAGGATCAGGTAGCAGCCCAAGATATACCCATTTAGCTGGAGAGGTTGATCACATTTGCCATCCTCATTGACTCCAGACTCAGAGAAAGACTCCTGTACATTTGTTTCTGAGCTTTGCAGCCCCACCCTTGCCTCCCTCACCTCCCATGCCTCCTGGTACCGAGTCGGTCTGTGAAGATGAACCCATGCACTTGGGCTTCACGCGTCTCTCTGATGAGAGAGCCCTTAGGAGGAGGGAGAGATTGTGCCTTTATTGTGGCCAGGCTGGTCACTTTTTGAAGTCTTGTCTTACCTGTCCAGGGAACGCCCGAACCTTTAGGTCCTGTCACGGACAGACCTTAGGTGGCGTTGTTTCGTCTCCAGTTTCCCAGACACATAAGCCCCTGGTTTCGGTTACCCTGTCTTGAGCTGAGTCATCTGTCGAGATACAGGCTCTAATCGACTCTGGGGCTGCAGGCCTGTTCATTGATGCTGCCTTTGTATCGAAGCACTCGATTCCGCTGCAGCTGCGTGACACTCCACTTGCCATTGAGGCTCTTAACGGGAGACCTCTACAGCCTGCCTATGTGACTCATGAGACTGTTCCGTTGTCCATGACCGTAGGGGTCCTTCACCATGAGATAATCCAATTCCAAGTTATTTCCTCACCTAAGTTTCCACTGGTTATTGGTTATCCATGGTTACAGAGGCACAACCCTTCTTTTGATTGGCTCCATGCTGAGGTTCTGTCCTGGTCACCACAGTGCAGTGAGAGATGCTTCCAGAAGGTAGCCAAGGTCCTGTGCACCTCTTCACTCTCCTCCCTGCCGAAGGAGTACCGTGATTTTAGCAATGTATTTGACAAATGTCAAGCCGGTAGTTTGCCTCCACATCGGTCGTATGATTGCGCAATTGACCTTCATCCTGGTGCCATACCCCCTCGTGGCCGGATTTACCCTTTGTTGGTCTTGGAGGATAAGGCCATGGAGGAGTATGTTGCAGACACACTTTCTCGAGGTTTCATCCGCAAATCCTTGTCTCCTGCTGGTGCTGGTTTCTTTTTTGTGAAAAAGAAGAGTGGTGAACTGAGACATTGTATCGATTATAGGGGTCTCAATCTTTTCACGACTAAGAATGCCTATCCCATTCCGTTGACTACGGAGTTATTTGACCGCCTCGAGGGAGCAACGGTTTTCACGAAGCTTGATTTGAGAGGGGCATACAATCTCGTCAGGATTAAGGAGGACGACGAGTGGAAAACTGCGTTTAATACCAGATCAGGTCATTATGAGTATCTCGTAATGCCTTTTGGCCTTTGCAACGCTCCAGCAGTTTTCCAGGAGTTCATTAACAATGTCCTCTGAGATTTGTTGCAGTCATGTGTGGTGGTTTATCTCAACAATATCCTCATATTTTCCAAGTCCCTGGAGAGCCACCACACAGATGTCTGTCGTGTGCTTCAGAGACTAAGAGAGAACAATCTCTATTGTAAATTGGAAAAGTGCGAATTCCATTGTGAACAGGTTAAATTCATTCAAAATGTCATTTCCACTGCTGGTTTTTCGATGGACCCAGAGAAACTTTCAGCGGTCCTACAGTGGCCTCAACCCGTGGGTTTACGTCCTCTGCAGCATTTTCTTGGCTTTGACAACTATTATCGGAAGTTTATTCGTAACTTCTTGTCTCTGGTCAAGCCCCTGACTGATATGACCAGAAAGGACGGTAACCCACAGAGTTGGTCTCCGGAGTCCATTAAGGCCTTTGAGAGTCTCAAGGCTGCCTTTGTTTCTGCTCCTGTGTTGGCACACCCTGATCCTACATTGCCTTTTATCCTATAAGTTGATGCTTCTGAGACTGGAGTTGGCGCCCTTCTGTCTCAACGTCCTAACTCTGAGTGCGCTATGCATCCGTGTGGCTACTTTTCCAAGAAATTGTCACAGGCAATTACGTGCAATTACGAGATTGGTGACGGAGAGCTGTTGGCGATCATTTTAGCCCTGAAGGTACCACTGTGCCGGTTCTCATTCTTACTGACGATAAGAATCTCACATTCTTGTCTGAGGCTAAGCGCCTCTCTCCCAGAAGGGCGCGATGGACTCTTTTCTTGTCGAGTTTTAATTACATTGTCTCATTCTTACCCGGTACTAAGAATGTAAGGGCTGACGCCTTGTCACAACAATTTTCCTCCACTTCCAAGATGGAGTCGGTTCTGGTTCCTGTGATTCCTCCTGATCGTATTCTGGCTACGGTTCGCACCAGTCTTACTTCTTCTTTGGGTGACAAAATTCTTGCTGCTCAGGTCGATGCTCCTCCTGAGAAACCTTGTCACTGCTGCTTTGTTCCCGAGAGTCTCCGTACTGCTGTGCTCCAGACTTACCATTCTCCCAAGGCTGCTGGCCACCCTGGGAAGAATCAACTCTTTTGGGCCATTTCCCAACAATTCTGGTGGCCTAGTCTACATGCTGATGTAACCGCCTTCGTAGCTGCCTGTTCCGTGTGTGCTCACGACACGACACGACAAGACTCCACGACACCTTCCAGTGGGCCTCCTACAACCCATACCCAATAAAGAGAGGCCCTGGATCCACCTGTCTATGGATTTCATTGTGGAGTTACCCAACTCCCAGGGCAACACAATTATCCTTATGGTGGTTGACCGGTTCTCGAAAGTATCGCATTGTATTCCACTCAAGAAGTTGCCTACTTCTAAGGAACTGGCTTCTATTTTTGCTCGTGGGAAACCTCCGCTTACATGGGCTACCCAAGGGATAGTCAGTTTATGTCCCGGTTCTGGCGAGCCTTTTGTCCACAGTTGGGTATTCAGCTTGCTTTCTCCTCTGCGTATCACCCGCAGTCTAATGGGGCCGCAGAACAAGCCAATCAGTCCTTGGAGCAATTCCTACGTTGCTATATTTCTGACCATCATAACAACTGGTCAGACCTCTTACCATGGGCGGAGTTTGCTCACAATAGTGCCTTGAATTCAGCTTCCCGTTTGTCCCCGTTTATGGCGAACTATGATTTCCAACCTTTCGTGTTGCCTGCCTTGTTTGTTCCGCAGAGTATTCCTGTGTTAGAGGAGCATCTCCGTGGCCTTCGTTCCACTTGGGTACAAGTCCAGGAGGCTTTGCGACATGCTAACGATAGGTACAGACTCCATGCTGACCGCCTGCCTGCGCCTTCCTACCAGGTTGGGGACAGAGTCTGGCTGTCATCTCGCAACCTCCGACTTCGTGTTCCTTCTTTGAAGTTCGCACCTCGGTTTATTGGGCCTTTCCGTATCCTTCGCAGGATTAACCCAGTGGCTTACGCGTTGGACCTTCCTCCTAGTATGCGCATCTCTAATGTGTTTCATGTCTCCTTATTGAAACCTTTGGTCTGCAACCGCTTTACCACCTCGGTGCCATGTCCTCACCCTATACAGGTTGAGAACCATGAGGAGTATGAAGTACAATCCATTGTTGACTCCCATAGGTTCCGTGGGTGCATACAGTACCTGGTGCATTGGAAGGGGTACCGTCCGGAGGAACGCTCTTGGGTCTCATCCTGGGACGTACATGCCCCTGTCCTCCTCCGTGATTTCCATAGACGTTTTTCCCTCAAGCCCGGTGGTCCTCCGAGGGGGAGGGGTCATTGAGGAGGGGGTACTGTCAGGGCTGGGCTCAGCCCTATCTTCTCTGAGCTGGCTGCTCAGCTGTCGGCTAATTGCCAGCTCCTTTCTCTCCATGGTGACTCAGCTGTTGATGATCTGCTCATCAGTCCTGTCTACTTAAAGCCGTCCAGCTCACTTCATCTCTGCCTTCGCCTTTGGTCACATCTCAGAGACTTCTTCTGTGTTCCTGTTGAAGACTTGCTCAGCTGACGTCCCTTCTAGCTCCTGATCCAGCATTGGCTGACTACCCGATCTGGTTACTGAACTCTGGCTATGTATTGACTATGCTTACTCTGTTTACCTTTTTATTATTATTAAACAAGTGTGATAAACTGTACTTCTGTCTCGGTCTGATTCATGGTTTCTGACAGCATTCATTCATTATGTTATGATTTATGTCATTATGTTATGATTCAGATATTCTGATAACACAATAAGTAGGAATCATCATCTTATTTCACTTTTATACCTTACTGTATTTATTGCAATATGTTTCCATTTTATATGTAGTGCATTTTTTATAATAATTAAAAATGTTAATGCAAATTGAAAACAAAGTAGATTTGAATCAATTCAGATCAATCTATATATAGATCAAGAATGCTGGCAATCTGTTTAACCTTTTCTTTTGACCACTCTAAAGGAAATACTACTTAACCTATACCAGCATACTATGTTTCACCAATGGGTGAGAGCCTTGAGTATTTGTCTTCTAAGGCTTAAGGGGGTTTAAAAGTATAGGTGCATTTTTTGTTTCCCCCCTATATGATTATTTTTCATCTGTTTTCTATACTCCCACACATGGGCGTAGCATAAGGGGTTGCAGGGGCCACAATCGCAACCCCGTCCCTAGCTCCAGGTGGCCCCTGGAGCCTCCCTGTCATATTATCATATCCTCCACAAAATCCAGCTCCGATCTGCCCTAGTGCCCCACAGCCACGCTCCAGTACTGGGCTTCTACTTTGCCTTCCACATTCCACACCCCTCTGTTCCCATTGACTAGGGAGAAGCTGTGAGCCATTTCCTGAATGGAGAGGAGCACGAGGTGAGAACAGCCCAGGGTGGGGAAGTATCTGTGCTGTGTGCTGGCAACATGGAATGGTAACCAAGCTCAGTGAGGCAAGAGGAGGGGAGTGCCGTCCTGTAGCCACGATGGGACCAATGTCACTGGTGAGGTATGACACTGCTCAGTGTGTTCTAGTCACCAGCTGGGATTCTCTGTACCCCCCCCCCACCCGGGGATGTCCACTTACACCACTTCCCTGACAACTGGGGGAAAGACACACACCTCCGGGAGGTGACCTTCCCCCAACACCTGCCAACACTGACAGAGAAGCCTTTAGAAATTGCTAAAACAAATCCCTTAACACCTCCTCGGGGGGCCCCTGAAGGGCTGCAGGCTCCAGATTTTGTGTCACGTGGCTTTGCCCTCCCAGATCTAATTTCCCCCCCCAAATTCCCCTGACCACCCCCTCCACCCTGCTATGCTATGCCCAGCTACTGAGCTCCTTTCCCATTTCAGCACTCTATACGGTTTCTCCTCCCTAGGTCTGAAATCACATTCCTTAACACAGCCAGGTAGCCATGATCTGCACAGGGTGTATCTGCCTACTGCAACTACTCTGCCGTTCCGACCAGAGAATTTCACAAGTCAGATGGGCAACATAAAAGCCAGATACACCCTGTGAAGACTGGCAGACTGTGTGTAAAGGAATGGGATTTCAGCCCTGTTTAGTGTGTGGGAGGGAGGAGCTGTATACAGTGCTGGGATGGGAAAGAAGCTCTGCCAAGTGACCTGCCAGGGGTCCCTGTCCTCTGATTCTCTAGCGGTGATCCCTGTCCTCTGATGTAAAGAGGAACTCTGGGAACTCAAAACTCTTAAGCCACTTTGAGTATCTTGGCATGCGGTGGATGTATCTGCACGCACGTTGGAAGTAGTGGGGGGGGGCCCAGGTCAACCTTTGCATCAGGGCCCATAACCTTGAAGCTGTACCTCTGCTCCCACAGAAAACATCTTCTCTCCCCTGCTGACAGCTGGCAACCTATCCAGTAACCTGGAGTCTTTATATGTATTTTTTGGTATCTACTTCTGTTCCGGCTGCGATTTTGAGGTTACCAAAATTTTGGGTTTCTTGTGAAGAGCATCTTGCATGAATGTGAAATTTTGACATGCAGCTGAGTCTCCATCCACCTCTATTGGCTGCCAGCATGCTGCTTGGGATTGTGTTGACATCAAATCAAACAGGATCTGCACGCTGTATTGGTGCCAGCGCCTGCCTGAATGAGGCCATAGAAGGAGGAGTGAGAAGCGTTAGCGGGTTAATCAGACAGAGCACCAAGAATGCAAGTTGCCCTGTCTGTGAAAGTCCAGATGGGATGACTGCTTAGTGCCTGCATGGTTTGGTATCAGGGAATGCTTGTTTCAGAGATATTTTAATACTTGTTTAGTGTATGTAATTAGTTGATGTTCATAGTTTGGCTACAGATTCACAATACTATATACCATAAGACAAAAAGTCCCCTATGTGATGATTTTTTTGGTGGCAGGTTTTCTTTAATGAGACATGCAGGATCTAAAAGACTCTGCATGTCTCTTATGTGCCTATGTGCCCAACTGAATGTAATGCAATGCACATCGCACTGCATTATATTCTTTACCAGGCTTGATGGGGACCTGGAAGTGACGCCACATGTCACTTCTGGCTCAGCAACAAGAAGGAGAGGAGAGCAGACTTTAGTCCACTCTCCTCTCTCCCCTCTACCCCGCCAGCACCCACTATGTCACAGATAGGCAAGTGGAGCCCAGGATACATAGCGGGGGGGGGGGCACGTGGGGTGTGTGCAGCCTTCGGGTGGCAGCCCAGGCGCCAGGATAAAATTTATTGTCACCATTGCCACCTGGCACCTGTGGTTAGTCGAGCCTTGCCATAAGAGATTGATTATCTAGTACAAGACTCACAGTCTTTACACTCACATTAAGATTTCGCTGAACACATATCTACATTTCTCTATAACAGAAATGATTTTGTTTTGGATGTCCAATCACCATTGTTGCTCACTGTTACTGTTGTTCTGTCCCCTTATTTACTACGCACAAAGAAAAAATAACCACAGTCTGTTCTCTAGGCGCTATCGCAGGGCTTCTTTATAGTTTTCAGTAACTGGCTAAAATAACAAAACATCATATCAATGATACAACACAATTATTTACATTTCCAGTGAATAATGTTGCAGTTTTGCCAATGGTGGTGTTTCATAAATGGGGTAAGTTTTCGGAGTTAAACCTACAAATTACCAGCAATCCAGCATTTTTTTTTAACCACTTGCTCATCTCTAGATTTCTCAAATCCACTTTGAAATATTCTGGTATTCTGAGTTTTGGCCACCAGATGGAACTGTTTGCCTATTTTCCTCTCCTGAGGTGCATTTTGTACAGACCCGATTGACAAGGGTAAGCGTACTTACGCTGTTCGGTCTACTGTGCTAGAAATGCACACTTCTTTACAAGATATGTTGTTTAATGAGTGAATAGACAGGACACTAGTGTGAATCAAATCTGGGGAAATAGAGTGAAATTATGTTTCCCTGTTTCCATTGATCTGCAGGACACATGATAGCACTTGGGATACATGAGGTCTTTGACCTATAAGGGCTCAATAGTTCTCAAAACAACTATTACATCACCTGGTCTTCAAAGAAGATTATTTTCCCCTACAGGAGGCAAGTAAATAAAACAATAGTGCTTTAGAGAGGTGGGGAGGGTTGCCATAAAAAAAAAATGCCTGAACCATGAAATACACATATCCTCTGAGGAGTGTGTGTGTATGGCTGACATTGAAATAAGGTCCTCACTCAAAAATGAAACTTTTCAGTATTCTAAACCTCTCCCTTCTTTTTTGAAAAAAATATGAACTTTTATTAAAGCAGAAGTAAACCCATCAATTTAACAGTTTCAAAAAACAGTTACATTCAACTGTACATTCAACAAAACATGTGCCTGAAATGTAACTGTCACATTGGTTGTGGTCTTAACCAAACTGTCAAACCATCCAATGGCTGGTGTCATAATTGATCATATGTGCAGCATCATGACAGTTGAAGATTAAACAGAGGCCAAGATGGCAGCTTTCTTGGCTGAAAACAATAGGAGGGTTTACTTCCACTTTAATTTCACCCCTACCTCCAAATCCATTCTCATCTAGACGAGAATGATGTTTCACTTTCCTCCTGCAGCTTCCTGGGATAATGACATCACTTATCCAAGGAGGCTTTACTTTCTACTTTCCATTCATGTAAACAGAGGCAGCTCCAGATCTCACACATACAAAGATAAACCCATCTCTAGCTGAACTTTAAACTCTTTTTTTTTTTTACTCCAATCAGCTGCAGGCTAAGTCATTCCCACCCCTCCAGCTCATGTAAATAAAAATACTTAGGCTAATGAGTTGATGTCGCTGGAACCTTAGGTGGATGTTACTTGAAACGTGATTGGTTTTGTCAAAACTATACTGAGAGCCCACATATCACCCAGATGCCCCATTGGGACACTGCTTCCGTACACCAAGGGATTCCCATGGAATTACCATCTAGATGGGAGGTAGATATAACAGTTGAAACAGAAAATTGGGACGCCACACCGAAATATTGAACTTCTACAAAAGCTTTTATTCCACACATGTAGTGAACGTGATAACCAACGCACTTCAGGGCCACACTTTGCCCCCTTCATCAGGTCTACAAGAATAAATGGAAATTCTTATTTGGAGGGTAAAGTTCTTTAACCGCTTCGCACTCGGGCTATTGTAAACTGACACCCGAGCGGAAGCCTTATTGGCCTGGGAGAACGTCATATGATGTCCTTCCCAGAAGAGCCTCACACAGGGTGTGACCAACCACAGCAGATCACATGACAATTGTTACCAATGAATGGCTTTAATTCATGCCATTCATTGTGTACAATTGTGTTGCTAGCTGTAATTGGTTACAGTGATCACATGGAACAAACAGAACCAATCACAGCCCATCTGTACCATGGGGTTAGCTGTGGACAATCACAGCTAATCACAACAATACACACCATTTAATTCAGTAAAAATGCTTGCTGAGCAATCATAGTGTGTAAAAAAATAATAATCCTGATCACCTCCCCAGAGTAGTACAGTTGTGTTGCTATGGTAACACTGTATTGTATGGCTCACAGTATGTAAAAAAAAAGAAAAAAAATATTTAAAAAATGTCAGAGCCCAGACTTAAACCCCTTTGAAGATCTGTAGAATGATTTGAAGATTGCAGTCCACAAATGTCCACCATCAAATTTAACTGAACTTGAGCAGTTCTGCAAAGAAGAGTGAGCAAATTTTGCAGTCTAGATGTGCAAAGTTAGTAGAGATTATCCCAACAGACTTAAGGCTGTATATAAAGCAAAAGGTGGTCCAACAAAATACTGACCTAAGGGGTTGATGCTTTTTACAACTCAGTGATTCTGTTTTTTATTTTTTCTGACAAGTTGGTGTTATACCTTTCATTTGGATTTTATAAGTTGCACTAGTAAATACAGCTGGATAAAACAAAAACTGTGCTTGTCTTCATTTCAGACCGCAAAGCAGCAAAATGTGATTATTGGGGGGGGGGTTTCTATACCCTCTGTAAGTGCAGAGGGATTATTGCTCATTTTACTAGATTGTTAGATTGTTATAGCCTATCGTTCCTTGGAACCCTTGGTTTATACAGAATTTTTTACTGTCTGCTATATTATCCAAAAGTGTACGTGGCAAAAAAAAACAATTGCTGTAGCTTGGTAAAACTGGGGTGTTTCCTGCAGTGTTTTAGAAAGGAAATAATAACAATGTTCTAAAGATACAAAATCCTAGCTACACCCTTTATAGTCTACTATGTTTTATTTTTAATTAGCAGTGACATGTTAAATATTTTTTCTATTTAAACTATTATAATGCCAATATTTAAAGACTGAACATTTTCTTTATGAATGCATAAAATAGACGATCTTTGAATGCTTTGCAGTTTTTGAAATGGCAGTTCTTTTGCTGTGAATCCCCAGCCAAAAAACAAAGAATAATAACAACAGTAATAATCGCTGGAATAAGTTTCCTCTCCCCTGGACGTGTGATCTGTGTTATCCTGTGTGACTGATTTGTGCCCTTTGCTATGTCAGCAGCCAGGACTATGCAATAAGTTGCCTGTCAATCCTGACGGTTCACTAGAACTTTCATGTTCACTTCTTTATTCCACCTAGCATACTTCTCTATTCTCTGCTATGGGTTCTTGCGTTTCAGAGCTCTGCACATTCAAAAGGTTCAGTTTTGGGGGGTTATCAACAAAATATAATAACCCTCTCTTGTGGATTGCTAAATGTATTTGGAGAGGTGTGTTTGTTCTCATTAGTGTTTCTAAATCAGTATTTGCATAGCACTTCACTATCAATTATTGGGCTATTTTCCTACAAGCTTTGCCAAAGACAGGTTTATAGTAAGCCAGAGGAATAAAATCAGATGCTTCTACTGTTTTTCTTTATTTTCATGAATGATAGGCCAGGTAATTTGGGGCATTGATCTCATTTTCTACATGTGGTCTTGCAGAGTGTTAGTGGGTGATTGTGAGCCAGTTACAGAACCAGTCTTCTGTGGAGTTCTGTGGCCCCTTCCTGAATCACATACCCTTGTAAAGGAAATTTGTAAGTTCTGTATATAATTGTATTCTATTTTACATGTATTGCACACTGCCCTCACTGTGCACACGGCACTAATAATGTTTTCAGTACATGTTTACATTCTTTCGAGTCCTGATTAGAATTAGCCTGCCTATGTTACGTCCCATGTTACCATAAAAGTACAATTGTAATATTAATGTGATACCTACGTAATCATGTGTATAAAAAACTTCAATTGCAGCATAATAAAGCAGATCAGTTATTTGGAAAGATGTGGAGAGTACCTTTTGTGTCTGTTCTCTACTGCAGTAGTTATTATTAATTTGGAACCACTAATCAATATGAGGATAGGAGTTGCCTATCTATGAATTTCCATGTCACCCTATTTTACCAAAAGTATTGGGACACCTACCTTTACCCGCACATGAACTTTAATGGCATCCCAGTCTTAGTCTGTAGGGTTCAATATTGAGTTGACCCACCCTATGCAGCTATAACAGCTTCAACTCTTCTGGGAAGGCTGTCCACAAGGTTTAGGAGAGTGTCTATGGGAATGTTTGACCATTCTTCCGGAAGCTCATTTGTGAGGTCAGGCACTCATGTTGGACAAGAAGGCCTGGCTCTCAGTCTCCGCTCTAATTCATCCCAAGCATGTTCTATCAGGTTGAGGTCAGGACTCTGACTCTGTGCAGGCCAGTCAAGTTCCTTCACCCAAAAACTGGCTCATCCACACTTTATAGCCAAAAGTATTGGGCCAACCCTCCAAATCATTTGGTGGAGGAGGGGTTTTGGTGTGGGGCTTCAATGCCAATGCTGACATATTTTCTAGATTTTCTTCTGTTAGGCATCTTCGGCCATCATGAATGGTGAGCAAGGGATGACTTTTCTCCTATGCATGCAAACAGGAGTTAATTCATCTCAACACCCAAGGCATGCTCAGATTACAATATGTTGGAAGTCAACATGTTTTTAATGTCAGATATTTCTGGACTTTTGAGACCAGGTTATACGGAAGCCATCTGGGCGGATGGGGGTAGCCTGGAAGGCCAGCAGAACAAAATTACCCAGCAGAGTGTGTGTAACTGAAGAATGCATATCAGAATCTTCATCTGGAAAAGGGATTCACACATATGAGTGTTATGGCAACAAGAGAGCTTTGCTTCAGAACACCTGGTGATGGGAAGATTAAAGTGCCTAACTGCCTTGCCTGCAATCAGGACATCAAAAGGTCAGCTGTTGCTGAGATGTTGACCTGGGTTAAGACAGGGGTTCATAGACTAATGCTGCCCCTGCTTTTTTTTTATCTGCTCTGTAGTATTCTTTTAATGTTTTATGTTGGCATTTCTACTTTCTTTGTAAATAAATGAGACCTTTGCTTATCTGAGCATTGTGTTTAATTCTTTAGGTAACAGTATTGTATTTACCACTATTAACCTTATCAGAGCTTTGATAGACTAGCTAACTATAGGAATAGACAAGATAATACATATTTTTAATAAATAGGGGAATCCAAAACCACCCCATATTTATTTCAAAATCTGAACAAACTTGGTAGCATATAGGGAGGAAGCATTTAGTGCAGACATACAGTGTGAAATCCCTCAGGAAATAGATGTGCGCCAGCTGTTATATACCCTCCTGATCGCTTGCGAACTATGGGCCAGATGCTGCTGACAAAGTGATCCAGCATGGATCACATGTCAGCAGCTAGTTCCTTGAGAATAATGGAGGCTGCTATTACTGACCTCTAATTCGGAGAATTCTAGCTTTCTTGATGATGCTTTGACTTCAATGCTGTGTAAGTCAATGACCCGATGCAAATATAAAGATAAGGCATTCTGACATTTAATTACAGCATGCTTTTTCTGGGTATGTGACTTATGCCGCGTACACACGGTCGGACTTTTCATCTACAAAAGTCCAACGGACGCTGACGGACTAAAGCTGGCTGGTAATCCGATCGTGTGTGGGCTTCTCCGGACTTTCCGCAGACTTTTTCAGCCTCAAATCCGACGGACTTTAGATTTGAAACATGCTTCAAATCTTTACGTCGTAACTACGACGGACCCCGAAATCCGCTCGTCTGTGTGCTAGTCCGACGGACAAAAACCCATGCTAGGGCAGCTATTGGCTACTGGCTATGAACTTCCTTATTTTAGTCCGGTGTACGTCATCACGTACAAATCCGTCGGACTTTTGTGTGGTCGTGTGTAGGCAAGTCCGTTCGTTAGAAAGTCTGCTGCAAGTCCGCCGAAAGTCCGCCGGAAGTCCGCCGGAAGTCTGTCGGACAGGCTGTCGGACTTTTGTAGACGAAAAGTCCGACCGTGTGTACGCGGCATTAGAAGTAAGTCAAACATAGCCAGGCAACTAACACTTTATAAGCATGTTAGCAATAGCATTCCATACTTCTCTTGCAACAGAATCACTTTAAACAAATCTGTGACTGCTTGCCACATCTAGGAGCCTGTGGGAAGGACTGTTTCTGGAGTACACACCTATGTTGAGTAGAACATTAGCAGGAAACACACATTTGTGGCAGGAAGCATATGGTACTAAAAAGTTTTAAAGTAAAACAGCTTACCTAACTGTCCTCAACCCTTAGGGACAGGGTTTGGTGGCAACTACAAGTGGCCTCATTGTTGGAATGAATGGGATTGTCCTCATATGTGCTGAAAACATCAGGACTGGCTGGGAAATTTTCCAGTAGCATCTTCTCCATGGACTTCCCATTAAAATACATAAAGAATCACTAGGCTTTATGTTTTATAATTATGCTGCAGAAGGCTAACAAAATACTTATGGCCATTTTTCTATCTTGAGCTACGCTTCCAGGTGACAAGAGAGGAAAGTCTCTCAGTGCAGTCTAGAGATGAGCTTGGGCATCCTCCAAACTCGAAAGTTGTGCTCTTTTTAAGTCCAATCCACTGTGGGCTGGGTCAGTCACTGCAGCATATGTAAGCATAGTAGCGGGTTGCTGGTGACATCAGTGGCCCTATGAGGACACATGCCCATATTTAATGTCTAATTATGGACATGTGTCTATATACAGAATAAGGGCACTGATGTCACCAGCAACCAGCCCCTTTGTTTATGTCTGCTGCGGGCGGTGAAATACCTGGTCTGAAACTGACTAAAAAAAGTGTGCAACTTTGAAAGTGTGAAGTTAGTACGGAGGACGCCTGAGCTCATCCCTGGAGATAAACTATTATATAAATAACAGCAAAAGACATTGTGAAACAAAACTTGTTGGGAGAGAAACGTCTAGACATGTTGCTAAACTTTGTCCAGTGACTTTTGTTACCTTCTAGGGCTCAATATACACGTTACAATCTCTGAACAATCAACCTGAGATTTACCAAAACTACAGTGCCTTGAAAAAAGTTATAATATTCATACTCCTTGAAATTTTCCACATTTTGTCATGTTACAACCAAAAATGTAATTGTATTTTATTGCAAATTTATCTGATAGACCAACACAAAGTGGCACATAATTGTGAAGTGGAAGGAAAATGATAAATGGTTTTCAATTTTTTTTACAAATAAATATGTGAAAAGTGTGGTGTGCATTTGTATTCAGCCCCCCTGAGTCAATACTTTGTAAAACCACCTTTCACTGCAATTACAGCTGCAAGTCTTTTTGGGTATGTCTCTACAAGCTTTGCACATCTAGAGAGTGACATTTTTGCCCATTCTTCTTTGCAAAATAGCTCATGCTCTGTCAGCTTGGATAGAGAACATCTGTGAACAACAATTTCCATGTCTTGCCACAGATTCTCAATTAGATTTAGGTCTGGAATTTGACTGGGCCATTCTAAAGCACGAATATGCTTTGATCTAAACCATTTCATTGTAGCTCTGGCTATATGTTTAGGGTCATTGTCCTGCTGGAAGGTGAACCTCCGCCCCAGTCTCAAGTCTTTTGCAGACTCTAACAGGTTTTCTTCTAAGATTGCCCTGTATTTGGCTCCATCCATCTTCCCATCAACTCTGACCAGCTTCCCTGGCCCTGCTGAAGAAAAACATCCCCACAACATGATGCTGCCACCACCATGTTTCACAGTGGAGATGGTGTGTTCAGGGTGATGTGAAGTGTTAGTTTTCCGCAACACACAGCGTTTTGCTTTTTGGCCAAAAAGTTAAATTTTTGTCTCATCTGACCTGAGCACCTTCTTCCACATGTTTGCTGTGTCCCCCACATGGCTTCTAGCAAACTTCAAAAGGGACTTCTTATGACTTTCTTTCAACAATGGCTTTCTTGCCACTCTTCTATAAAGGCCAGATTTGAGTAGTGCATGACTAATAATTCTCCTACCTGAGCTGTGGATCTTTGCAGCTCCTCCAGAGGTACCATGAGCCTCTTGACTGCTTCTCTGATCAATGCTCTCCTTGCCCGATCTGTCAGTTTAGGTGGATGGCCATGTCTTGGTAGGCTTGCAGTTGTGCCATACTCTTTCCATTTTTGGATCATGGATTGAACAGTGCTCCGTGAGATGTTCAAAGCTTGGGATATTTTTTTTTAACCTAACCCTGCTTAAGGCTCTGTTTCCACTAGTGCGACTTTTCATGCGACTTGGGACTGAAAAGTCGCATGACAAATTGTTTCCCATGATTTCCAATGAGTACCGTTCATATCTGTGCGACTTCAAGTCGCAGCGACTTCAAAGTAGTCCCTGCACTACTTTGGTCCCACTTTGATGCGACTTGAGGTCCATAGATACAGGCATTGCTTCAAATCGCGGTAAAAAGTCGCGGTAAAATCGCGGTAAAAAATTGCGGCAAAATCGCGCGACTTTGGGGACGCACTAGTGGAAACCTAGCCTTAAACTTCTCCACAACTTCATCCCTTACCTGTCTGGTGTGTTCCTTGGTCTTCATAATGCTGTTTGTTCACTAAGGTTCTCTAATAAACCTCTGAGGGCTTCACCGAACACCTGTATTTATGCTGAGATGAAATTACACACAGGTGGACTCTATTTACTAGTTAGGTGACTTCTGAAGGCAATTGGGTCCACTAGATTTTAGTTAGGGGTATCAGAGTAAAATGGTCTGAATACAAATGCATGCCACACTTTTCAGGTATTTATTTGTAAACAAAATTAAAAACCATTTATCCCTTTCCTTTCACTTCACACTCTGTGTTGGTCTATCACATAAAATCCCAATAGAATACATTTAGGTTTTTGATTGTAACATTGCAAAATGTGGAAAATTTCAAGGGGTATGAATACTTTTTTAAGGCACTGTATGTAATATAACGACCTTCCTAAACTACCCAAACACTCTGTATTCAATCAGACAGGCCCTTGCACTACATGCCTGTTGTTAGATCTAAAGGAGATTGTACAATCAGATTTCTATTGTAATGTGTGGCGAACTTAAGACAGCAATAGAGTTAAAGCGGACTACCACCCAAAAATGCAACTTCCACTGATCCGGTTCCTCTCCCCCTCGGGTGGCACATTTGGCACCTTTCAGGGGGAGGGGGGAGCAGATACCTGTCTAATACAGGTATTTGCTCCAACTTCCGGCGATAGATCTCCGCAGAATCTGCGGCAATCTACGCCTTGTCCGGCCCCTCCTCCATCCCCCCTTTTTTAAAAAAACATCAAACAACTTTCTTGCAGCCATCTAATAAGCCTTTGTCTTAAGTGTAAATGTGCTATCACTCGCTAATTGCTTAGTAAATACCTGCTGAAGCTTGATAAATGTCTGCTGAATACGATGCTTTACAATGAAACAATTTGAGGGGACAGCACCCCAAAGGAAAGTGGGTATATGTGTGACTCCAGACGGTATGTATATACCAAAAAACCTTTATTGACTTAACAAAACTTCTAAACCTTAGTATCAAAAAATATTTAAAGCAGTTGTAAACCCCGCTTGGTCATTTTTACCTAAAGGTAAACCTATAATAAATCTTACCTGTAGGTAAAAAGAATATCTCCTAAACGTGCACCATTTAAGAGATATTTACTCTGCATGCAGCCAGGGACATCAGTGACACTTCGTGCCGACACTGAGGGCTACCACACCCATGCGTGAGAGTGATGTCATTACGGCTTCAGCCAATCACATAGTCAGAGCGTGTAAACCCGGAAGCAAGACAGGGGTAACATGTCAGCCCTCTCAGCGGTGACAGTACAGTGCTGGAGGGCTTCGTTCCAAGCTGAGTATTTCATAATGTGCAATTATGTGATGCATACTAGCACATTATGCCTTTGTCTTGCAGTTTTGTTTTGTTTTTGCAACATCCGCAGTTTACAACCGATTTAAGCACCTTCACCCTTGACTAAAAATAACAAGGTTGTTACTTTAAAAATAAAGCACACATATGGACAGGGCCTAGATTCAACATGATACCACACTTAATATAAAGCTTAATATTATCTTCATCACATATATAGCACCAGTAATGCTTAATCCAGTAGTTGGCTCAACTGAGCCTTGAAGATAACAAGCTACCGGAATTTAGAGGCTGCAAAAACATGGTGCATGTATGATAATAATTAATGAACATGCTCTTGAAAAATGGCATAACCCACTGAGCCGTAGAGCTAAGTTCACACAGTCTGCAGCAAGTTGATATCCTTAATAGTGCTTGAATATGTTCATCATGAGTGCCGCCTGATAAATAGTGCTATTATCCAAGGCCATAATAGGAATAGATGGGATAGACATACACTATGTTACCAAAAGTATTGGCGACGCCTGCCTTTACACACACACAAACTTTAATGGCATCCCGGTCTTAGTCCGTAGGGTTCAATATTGAGTTGGCCCACCCTTTGCAGCTATAACAGGTTTAACTCTTCTAGAAAGGCTGTCCACAAGGTTTAGGAGTGTGTCTATGGTAATGTTTAACCATTCTTCCAGAAGAGCATTTGTATGGTCAGGCACTGATGTTGGACGAGAATGCCTGGCTCGCAGTCTCCTTTCTAATTCATCCCAATGGTGTTCTATCGGGTTGAGGTCAGGACTCTGTGCAGGCCAGTCAAGTTCCTCCACCCCAAACTTTCTTATCAATGTCTTTATGGACCTCGCTTTGTGCACTGGTCAAAACCATTTGGTGGAGGGGGGATTATGGTGTGGGGCTGTTTTTCAGGGGTTGGGCTTGGCCGTTAGTTACAATGAAGTGAACTCTTAAGGCATCAGCACACCAAAACATTTTGGACAATTTCATGCTTCCAACTTTGTGGGAAGAGTTTGGGGATGGCCCCTTCCCGTTCCAACATGACTGCACACTAGTGCACAAAGCAAAGCCCATAATGACATGGATGAGTGAGTTTGGGGTGGAGGAACTTGACTGTCCTGACCTCAACCCGAAAGAACACCTTTGGGATGAATTAGAGCGGAGTCTGCAAGCCAGGTCTTTTCGTCTGGAAGAATGCGCTTCTGGAAGAATGGTAAAACATTCCCATAGACACACTCCTAAACCTTATGGACAGCCTTCCCAGAAGAGATGAAGCTTTTATAGCTGCAAAGGATGGGCCAACTCAATATTGAACAGTATGGACTAAGACAGGTTATGCCATTAAAGTTCATGTGCGTGTAAAGGCATGCGCGTGTAAAGTATTGTCCCAATACTATTGGTAATATAGTGTATATCAGTGTTGGAACACCCCAGTCATTGAAAGTTTTGAGTCATGAAGACATATAAATCTGATTTAGTTCCGTCCTTGAATCATAAGCACAGCAGGGGCTCTCAGCATGCCTGATAGAGGTGTGTGCATGTCAGTCGTGCAAATGATATACAGTCCAGCTTAGATCGCCAGTGCGGGAGACAGAGGCTCTGTGGGGAATCACCAGGTAATATTGAAGACCCGGTGTTAATTTATATGTGGAGGGAACTCACTGTTCGCTGACTGGCATTTCCAAAGATAGATCCATCCTGGTGGCTCACATATCCAAGTCCGACCAGCTGGGGAATGCCGCCCATCCAATGCAAACAGTGGACACTGAGAATGTGAGTTTGCGATACTCCTATCCCAGCCTCCGTCTGCTCATGCGTGATGGTGGATACTCTTGCTGTTGTTCACAGTGGTAAGCTACAGCAGTGGCATTGCCATTCAGGGGTTATGGAGAGACCTCAGGGCCCTGTGTGTGGACCCCAAAGGCGCATGTTTAAAATATTCTCCCAATTAGGTTGCCATTGTTTTTTAGTAGCCACAACTATATATGGTTTAGTGTTCAAGATGCTTTACAAACTGTTTATCATCTGTGTATACTGTTAAGGGACATTTTATCCCCTTGTTCTAGCCTTATGCACCCCCTTTTCTTTTCTTCACATTCATTGTTTAGCACTAGTTTGGTTAAACAAGAGTTAATAGTATTGGCCTCCTGTTAGGGCCCCCTCCCACTCTTCACAGCATATAAAGGCTTGTCCTTTGGTCAATCTCTTTCCTATGGTTTGATAAAGGGGCCCTCCTGTCTGCCCTGAAACATGTAGCCACACCCCATCCACCTTCTGTCATCATCACCCAACCATTAGAAGTGCTGTTTGGAGCCACAGACACTCTTGCTGTTCCAGCCTGCAGCCTGACAGCTCTACTTCCACCAAGAACTCTGCTTCAGCCAGCCACTTCCCTGCAGAGCTCTGCAGCTTCATGGAGATCCTATGGAGGTCTATAAGGGTTTATAACAATCCTTGATCCACTTTTAACTAGTGACTGCATTTTTTATTGTCTTTTTTTGCTACATCTAGATGGAGGCGCCCTCTTGTGTTTGTTTAATATACTGGCAAGGGATGTTATTGTTTTTTGGAAACCCTTTAAGAGACCATTTTTGTTTGACATGCACTTTGATGATATCATCACAGTGCGCCCACAATTATGCCATCTCCCATACCGTGGCCTGAGGGAGCACATAAAGGAGAATAAAAGAGCTTTGCATGCAAAAGAGATAGATTAAAAAAAACCCTGTAATACATTTTCACAAAATATAAAAGCAAAACAAAACCGAGTATCAGATTTTTCTCTGTGCTCTTTGCCAGGATGAATTAAAGAACTGGCAATTCAGCTACAATGTCTGTATTTGCCTACCCTAGCTATAAAATATCTAAATGTGAAAAAAATCCCCACGGAGCATACAACTGTCAAAACTAGTTAAAGAAGATTTATTATATCACTTCAACAAGAACGGAGCAAAAACACCAGCACATGACTGAGAGTAATTACGGAAGCAATCAATTATACTAATTACATAAAAATCCATCACGCAAATCTTTTTATAAATGGATATGAAATGTAATTCACATTATCTTTGCATGCACTATATTTAACACGTCCGCAGAACTCAGGGCTATGATAACATTTATAACTGTTTTGTATTCTCGTTCTGAGAAAGGTCTACGATTTGCTCAGGGCTGCTCGCTGAATTACTTACTTAACAGGCTCTAATAAGTTTAGTCACCAGGAAATGAGTTTCTAGATTAATTTCATATCCTTTATAAAACACTGATCAGCAGTACTGCAATCCATTACCCCTCAGGACTGACAATTTTTGTTTTGTTCTACAATTTTAAGAATAATTCCACCAATAAATGAATACAGAGTAATGCATAGCATCTAGTGTGATATGTAAGATACTTACTTGCTTCTACCATTCTGAAAAAGATCTTGCTGTTGAAGGTTCCTCCCAAGGGCTTAACTACAGTCACAGCAGCCCATGTGACTGGTATGGGACCCAGTGTCAATGGGGGCCCAGTTTGAGTCTGAAGAGTGATTGTACAATTGCTGGCTCAGGGGTTGGGAAGTGCTGACTTTCCTGTCCATGGATTGTACATTGATCCACCCAAACTAACACCACCTGTGATCCTGCTAAACCTGAGGCTCTTCTCCTTGGTTCCCAACACAAAATAATCCTAAAAGAGGACAGTAAGCCTCTGAGTGGCCATTCCTTCACCTAATTCAGATTACCCTACTACAAGAAACAAGCCAACAGCACCTGCTTACCTTTCTATGGATTTATCTGGTATCCCAGTGTTACTTTCTTCTGACCCGTTATGGTTTTCTTACTTAGAATGTAACAGAGTCTTGCTCAAATTGCTTCTGATACTCCAAGCCATAGACATAAATTCTGGACAGTTCCCTGGGACAGCTTCTGAACAAAAGGTTCCTGCTGACCCTTTGTACTGTACTTGTATTGTTTGCTGATATTCTAGTACAAATTGTGGACAAGGAAAGATTACTCCTGCGCTTGTGAGGGTCTGTTTGGGTTTGAGAAGAGTAGTATTGTGAACTGTAGGAAAGCTAAAAGAGATGGTGTTGCATGTCCCGCTGCCCAGAAATTGACCCCGGGGTGGTCAAATAAGGCATTTCAGGCCATTTTTTCCAACTAGCCATTATGTTTGATGTACATATTTTGGCCTACTGGCATATAGAGACTGCGCCCTGGTTCTCAAAAGGCTCTGATGAAGAGGTTATCCTCGAAACGCGTCAGCCAACTCTAAACATCCGCCTCAACATGGGCTCATGATATTTTTAACCCATTTTTAATTTTCCATGCCTTTTATATTTTGTTACCTGTTTGCATGATACGTAGTATTGGTATATTCAATTGCTTTTATTTGCTTCTAATTTCCTTTGAATAAATGTTATATGTTTTGATGTGAGCTATTGATCATGCGCCCTTCGTCCATCACTCTCCATATATTCTAGTACAAACCCTGTTTTTTTTTAGGATCAGATCTACCTTGTTGCTATCTACTGTGACCCTGCCTGGTACTCATAAAATGCCAGACCCATCCTTAATCTGTACATAAACATCATTTCACCCAATTATTGCTCGTTCACTCCTGCACTCCATTGTCTTTTATAACACCCCAAAAATACAGTGGGACTTTAATGGTACCACAATTCTTAATGCCGGAACAATGTAGTGTTTTTTTTATTCGTTTTTAATTGTATACATCCTAAAAACAATCATGTACATAATTTATAAAAACAATATTTAGTGCATGAAAGTAAACATATTTTTGGGCTGGCTCCAGGAAATGTCATAATGTGACCTATTTAACACTACTAACAAGATATTTCTACAGTTCAATCAAGAAGTATGGTTATTCATATACAGATACTGTATACAAGGGGTCCCATGGTAACAACATTTGTTGATTACCTTGAAGTTAGAGCCAGGATGGGTATTTTTATGTTCATGCTCTAAATAATGTCTTTATGGATTATGTACATAGGAAATCACAATATTTCCAATGGTCACATCAATGCGGAACAGCTGCAGCATGTTTTTGGAAATGTTACAGATGCTATTTTGGTGTAAGATGTATGAAAATATTTTTTTTTTTCTTTAAATACTAAATTGTTTGGACTTTTGGATATATGGTACCTTTAAAGCTCTATTATATTTGTGAGTTGTTATACAGTAGGTCCAGGATGCTGGTATTGTTGCCAAATTGTTTAATAAAAGTCTATACATGTACTTATTTTTCTTGTCTCACTCCTTTCTCCTGTCGGCAATATCAACTAATACTGGTAAAGCAAACCAGGGGGTTGCAAAATGGGAGCATCATGCAGCAAACCTCTTTACAGAGGAACCAGTGGAAAACCAGGATGTTTCATTGACCCTGCATATCAAGCCTGGAACTGAAGGATTCTAACTCTACTGCCAATGTGAAAGTACAGATTTGCCCTCCCAAAACATAAACATTTGCAAAAAAATATTTTCCCCCCAAAACAATCATTTTGGGCAATGTGGCGCAGAAGATAAAATGATGTACTAATCAGATGGCAGATATTATTAAGGTAGAAAACTCTGGTTGGTTACTTAAGCTACCATTAACACTTCTTTTTTACATATACCCCAAAGCTGTATTTTATAATATGGTGAGAGTTGTATTTATATATATAAACCAGTGATACACTGGATTCTCATTGATGTAATATGGTGGGGGTAGCTTTATAGCAATGACATGTTTGCTCAGTCCACTATGTAAGCTACTCACACCACTACAGACAGAAATTACTGACACAGATGTATATGGAGTATAGTGGCTACAGCAGTGTAACAATCTGAGGTCTCTGGAAGATTCAACACTGATTGACACTATATTGATTGGAGATATCACCCATAAGTTTTGGAGTTTGGAAATTCAGGGATACAGGCATCTTCTGTCTTCTTTATCTCTTCTAATCATCCTGTAATATTTGAAAAAATATTCTGATTCATATCTAGTTTATGTGTATGTAGGATATGGAAAACAAAATCTAGATCCAGGGAATAAAGAAACTAACCTCAATGATGTTGTGGATCCAATCTAAAAAAGATGAAATCTTAGTGTAGACACCAGGACGATTTGGCTCAGCACATCCCATGCCCCAACTCACCACTCCTATTAGGCGCCAGGTGTAGTCGGTCTGACATACCAAGGGGCCACCACTGTCACCCTGTAAGAAAAAGGGAAATCAACTTCTGGAAGGACTTCATCTCCCCATGTAAGGATCCATCCTTCAGTAAAAATTTTGCATTGGGTAGAAAACGGGGGCAACCAAATAGCGAATATTCTAGTGTATCTCTAGTGTCCATAAGCTAGATGGTCTTTAGACACTAGTCTGCAACATCTGCAACATTTACCAACAAGTAGTACCAGGACCTGCTTGATTGAATATAGGTTCTATGGGTTGTTTAGGTAGGCTTTCACCCTAAATTGTTCATGGTAAATTTTGCTGATCTAACACTTAATTTCTGAGGAAAGTCTAGCTGATGTGTAGCCGGTTTAGGATTAGGAGGGCTGGACAGCATATTAGATTCACGCTATAGATTCAGGTTTCTGAAAAAATAGTACTGGCATGTAAATTGCTTAAAATATGCAAGCATCCACCCCCTGTGAAGGGTTTGAGGGCAATGTCTATGTAATGCAACTGATATGCTGAATGAAAGATTCCTTTAAATATCGTGCCTGGGGGTCCCCTTGGTCTGCCTGTAAAGTGGAGCTTCTGTGCAATATGTAGAACAATCCTGCAGCAAAATTACATTTCTAAAGGAAAAAATGTCATTTAAACTTGCTTGCGGCTGTAATGTATTGCTGGCTCCCAATATAGATGAAAAATCAAGGAAAAAAATCGTCATGGGTTCCCCCAAGTCCATACTAAGCCCTTCGGGTCTGGTATGGATTTTAAGGGAAACTCCACGCCAAAAAAAAAAAAAAAAAAAAACAACAGTGTGGGGTTCCCCCCAAAATCCATACCAGGCCCATAGACTTTAAGGGGAACTCCATGCCAAACTGTTTAAAAAAATTGTCATGCCCATCCCCCAAAACCATACAAGATCCTTATCTGAGCAAGCAGCCTGGTAGGCCAGGAGAGGGGGGACACGAGCGAGCGCCCCCCCGAACCTGACTGGGCCACTTGTCCCCCCCAAAGCACCTTGTCCCCATGTTGATGGGGACAAGGGCCTCTTCCCGACAACCCTGGCCATTGGTTGTCGGGGTCTGCGGGTGGGGGGCTTATCGGAAGCTGGAAGCTCCCTTTAACCCTCAGCCCCCCCAGATCCCGCCCCCCATATGTGAATGGGTATCGGGTACATTGTACCCTTACCCATTCACCAAAAAAGTGTCAAAAAGTAAAAACCACAATAGACAGTTTCTGACAATTCATTTATTAAAAAAGAAAAAAAAAAGTGTCCTGCTATGTACATCCATCGTCAATCACGCCACCTGACGGACCCGTAAAAATAGAAAAAAAACTCTGCCTCCATGGGAGGCCTCCCGGCGACTGCTCTCTCTTGGCTGTGACAGCTGTTATATAGGCAAGGGCGAGGCCACCCGCTGATGTAACCGGATGACCCTGCCTCCGTCTGTCCATCAGGTGGCGTGATTGAAGATGGATGGACATTGTGGGACAGTTTTCTTTTTCCTTTTTTAATAAAGGAATTGTCAAAAACTGTCTATTGTGGTTTTTACTTTTCAACACTTTTTTTGGTGAATGGGTAGGGGTACAATGGGGGGGGGGACCTTGTCAGGAAGAGGCCCTTATCTCTATCAACATGGGGACAGAGTGCTTTGGGGGGACCCCAAAGCACCCTCCCCATGTTGAGGGTAAGCAGCCTGGTATGGTTCGGGGGGGGGCTCTCACTCGTTCCCCCCTTTCCTGGCCTGCCAGTCTGCTTGCTCGGATAAGGGTCTAGTATGGATTTTGTGGGGGCCCCACGCCAATTTTTTTTGACACTTTTGGCATAGAGTTCCCCTTTAAATCTATGCCAGACCCAAAGGGGGGACCCCATGCCATATATTTTTTTTTAATTCTGTCATAGGGTTCCCCTTAACCACTTCAATGCACTGTATTATATACTCTGCACTGACTGCACTGTATATTTTATATATACTAAACTGCCTGCATGCCACTAACCAACCTGCCTAATCTAGCTCAAGTTTTCTCAATCTCTCCACATTATCACACTACACACAGCCACTGTGTAAGCAGCCTTATATAGTGTGGGGCATGGACTTAGCCCCCTGAGCCATGATTGATCAAGGACACCCTGCTCTCCCAGCAGATCACGTTGTGATTGGCCAAAACATGCAGGTCAGATGCATGCTTTGGCCAATCAGCAGCCATCAATGCACTGCAATCTCGCCGTGCATTATGAGGCGTTCATATTTGCTGCGAACGCCCCATATGTTCGGTTTGTTTGCGGACAAATGAACACTCAATGTTCGATTCAAACTTACGTTCAGTTAGAACATCGGGACCATACCTATTGGTAGGGATCTCCTCTATAGTGAAACATGAACTGTTTATATCCTATCTAGGTTATGCCATTGGTTGGGATTCAAACCAACAATCCTAGTGTTGCCAGCCAGAAGTGCTAACCATTTAGCCACTCTGCTGTTCACTGTGCATTCTTTATCCGAGTTTGAGGTCATTCACAGAATATTCCCATGATCACTGGGAGTGTCCTGAAGTGTCCTCTGTGACTTTCTCTTTTTTTGCTTCTGTCATCACGAACAGGTTTGAGTCTGATACATGACCAAAACTTTTTTTACTGGAGGCATAAAAGGACTGGCAGTGGGTGTTTCTGGGAATTATTTTTCTACATCACAAACAAGGGTTCTCAGATCACCAGGTGCAGTTATTGTTACAAAATCAACACTTTGAGCAGTATCTCAATTTGCTGCAGCAGAGCTTCTTTGTGTACACCTAATATAGATATCTTTTCTGTGTTTACTTGTCAGTGTAGCAGGTGGTGAGAAGGTTTTTTGTCAAGTCAAGTCATTTTCGTAAAACTGGTAGAGTAAGGAAGTCATAAAAGTCACATATCACAGCAAAACAATGTAAGGAGGTGTATGACAGCCTCAGCCCAGGCTTAAACCAGGCCACGCCCTGCAATGCGTTTTACTCCGCCCCGGAGCTTAACCACATAAGCCCCGGACTATTTGGCTGGCTAAAGACCAGAGCACTTTTTGCGATTCAGAACTGCGTCACTTGACTCCCTTTTTCCCACAGATAGAGCTTTCTTTTGGTGGTATTTGATCACCTCTGCCTTTTTTATTTTTTGCGCTATAAACAAAAAAAGAGCGACAATTTTGAAAAAAAAGCAATATTTTTTACTTTTTGCTATAATAAATATCCCCAAAAAAGATATAAAAAAAATTTTTTCCTCAGTTTAGACTGATACGAATTCTTCTACATGTTTTAGGTAAAAAAGTCGCAATAAGCGTTTATTGATTGGTTTGCGTTAAAGTTATACAGCGTCTACAAAATAGGGGATAGTTTTATGGTATTTTTGTTAATATTTTTTTTTTTTTTACTAGTAATGGCGGCGATCAGCATTTTTTTATCGTGACTGCGACATTATGGTGGACAGATCTGACACATTTTGGGGACCATACACATTTATACAGCGATCAGTGCGATTAAAAATGCACTGATTACTGTGTAAATGTAACTGGCAGTGAAGGGGCTAACCACTAGGTGGCGCTGTAGAGGTTAAGTGTGTCCTAGGGAGTGATTCTAACTGTGGGGGGATGGGCTATGTGTGACACGACACTGATCACCGCTCCCGATTACCGGGAGCTGTGATCAGTGTCAGTTTTGTTTACATTTTAGCACTTCTCCGTTCTTCCTCTCCGTGAGACGATTGAGGGTATCCCCGCGAACATCGAGTCCGTGGGACTGGAGATCGCACTCACGGAGCTCCCGGCGCGCGCGCGCGCCCGCAAGCCCCCTCTTAAAAGGCAATGTACAGGTATGTTAATCTGCCTGTACATGCCCTTCTGCCGCAGTATATCTGCGTGAGGCAGTCGGGAAGCATTTAATCATGGGGGTGCGTGGCCTGGTTGGAGCCTGGTCTGAGGCTGTCAAACACCTTCTTACAGGGTTTTGCTGTGATGTGCGACTTTTAGGACTTCCTTTCCCTACTAGATGTTTTGAGCTGGGATGAGTGCTGTCCTTTTCAGCACTCCAAGTGGTTTGTCATACAAGAATACCCGGAGGAGCTTTGAGCGGCACCTGTCATTTTTGTTGTGGGTCATTTTTACAACACTCACATTTTTCAAAAACTTTTCTCCCTTACATTTTTGCTGTTGTGTTAACCATACAGTACTAATTTGTAGATTAGCCCCTACAGGGAGGAAAAATATGGCTCAGTGCAATTACTCTGTCTTTTAACAGCTGTAGGGATAAGATATCAGTTGCACAGGGCATGCATTGTTTTTATTTAGTCTGATGACTCCTAAACTTGCTTTGTGAAAAGAAGCAGTAGGGCTATGTTTAGATGTGTGGCAGACTTTTCTGTGTCTCTTAAAAGCTATCTGCGGTGGATCACTTTTCAGAGGAGTTGATAGGTTGTGAGGAGGCCGCCTCACCACTGGTTGTAACCCTGTAAATGCTGAACCACCACCCTGCGACCATGTGTATTACACTCGGTTGCAGGGTGGTTGGGGCTTGACCCTATGCACTTGAATGGGTCACATTTTGGCTGCAGTACTGCCCTCCAAAATGTGATAGGAGGGTAAAGGTGATGGACTGGCCAAGCATGTCTCCAGACCTAAACCCTTTTGAGCATCTGTGGGGCATCCTCAAAGGGAAGGTGGGGGAGCACAAGGTCTCTAACATCCACCAGCTCTGTGATGTCATCATGGAGGAGTGGAAGAGGACTCCAGTGGCAACCTGTGAAGCTCTGGTGAACTCCATGCCCAAGAGTGTTATGGCAGTGCTGGAAAATAATGGTGGCCACACAAAATATTGAAACTTTGGGCCCAATTTAGACATTTTCACTTAGGGGTGTACTCACTTTTGTTGCCATTGGTTTGGACATTAATGACTGTGTGTTGAGTTATTTTGAGGGGACAGCAAATTTACACTATTATACAAGCTGTGCACTCACTACTTTACATTGTAGCAAGGGGTCATTTCTTCAGTGTCACATGAAGAGATATAATAAAATATTTACAAAAATCTGTTGTAAATATTTTATTATAACTTTTTATGTGACAACAGTGAAGAATTGACACCTTGCTACAATGTAAAGTAGTGAGTGTACAGCTTGTATAACAGTGTAAATTTGCTGTCCCCTCAAAATAACTCAACACAAAGCGATTATTGTCTAAACACCTGGCAACAAAAGTGAGTACACTCCTAAGTGAAAATGTCCAAATTGGATCAATTAGCCATTTTCCCTCCCCAGTGTCATATGACTCGTTAATGTTACAAGGTCTCAGGTGTGAATGGGGAGCAGGTGTGTTAAATTTGCTGTTATCGCTCTCACTCTCTCATACTGGTCACTGAAAGTTCAACATGGCACCTCATGACAAAGAACTCTCTGAGGATCTGAAAAAAAGAATTGTTGCTCTACATAAAGAGGGTTTAGGCTATAAGAAGATTGCCAAGATCCTGAAACAGAGTTGCAGCACAGTGGCCAAGACCATACAGCGGTTTATCAGGACAGGTTCCATTTACAACAGGCCTCGCCATGGTCGACCAAAGAAGTTGAGTGCACATGCTCAGTGTCATATTCAGAGGTTGTCTTTGGGAAATAGACATATGAGTGCTGCCAACATTGCTGCAGAGGTTGAAGGGGTGGGGGGTCACCTTTTCAGTGCTCAGACCATACGCCGCACGCTGCATCAAGTTGGTCTGCATGGCTGTCATCCCAGAAGGAAGCCTCTTCTAAAGATGATGCACAAGAAAGCCTGCAAACAGTTTGCTGAAGACAAGCAGACTAAGGACATGGATTATTGGAACCATGTCCTGTGGTCTGATGAGGCCACAATAAACTTATTTGGTTCAGATGGTGTCAAATGTGTGTGGCAGCAGCCAGGTGAGGAGTGCTGCCGGCACTGGGGATCTACAGTTCATTGAGGGAACCATGAATGCCAACATGTACTGTGACATACTGAAGCAGAGCATGATCCCCTCCCTTCAGAGACCACTGCCTTGTTAAAGAAGCTGAGGGTAAAGGTAATGACTGGCCAAGCATGTCTACAGATCTAAACCCTATTGAGCATCTGTGGGGCATCCTCAAACAGAAGGTGGAGGAGCGCAAGGTCTCTAACATTCACCAGTTCCGTGATGTCATCATGGAGGAGTGGAAGAGGACTCCAGTTGCAACCTGTGAAGTTCTGGTGAACTCCATGCCCAAGAGGGTTAAGGCAGCGCTGGAAAATAATGGTGGCCACACAAAATATTGACACTTTGGGCCCAATTTGGACATATTCACTTAGGGGTGTACTCACTTTTTTTGCCAGAGGTTTAGACATTAATGGCTGTGTATTGAGTTATTTTGAGGGGACAACACATTTACACTGTTATACAAGCTGTACACTTACTACTTTACATTGTAGCAAAGTGTAATTTCTTCAGTGTTGTCACATGAAAAGATATAATAAAATATTTACAAAAATGTGAGGGTTGTACTCACTTTTGTGAGATACTGTATATATAATATAGGTTTGCAAATTACACAATGTAGAGCATAGTGGACCAATGCGTTTTGCGTAAATCCAGTGCTTCTTCAGGATCCGCAAGCTCTCTATATTAACCACTACACATCCGCGCTATGGCTGAATGACGGCCACAGCGCAGACCTGAATTCCCGGGAGGCCGTCATACGACGGCCTCCTCTGTGCACGCTCCCTGCACGCGCCCTGCAGGGCGCGCGCCGAACGCGCTGTGATCACCGAGTCACTGAGACTCGGCTGATCACCGATCCAAGTAAGGGGCCGGTCCCGGCCCCTTACCATGTGATCAGCTGTCAGCCAATGACAGCTGATCACATGATGTAAAAAAAAGATCGGTAATCGTTTTTTTTTCTACTCACGCTGACAGCGTGAGTAGACAAAAAAGCCGATCACCGTCTCGGATGTAAGGGACATCGGTCCCCAAGTGGAAGAGGCACATCTGCCTCATCAGTGCCACCAAATAGTGCCACCTAACAGTGCCCACAGTGCTACCTAACAGTGCCCACAGTGCTACCTAACAGTACCCACAGTGCCACCTAACAGTGCCCACAGTGCCACCTAACAGTGCCCACAAGTGCCACCTATCAATGCCCACAAGTACCACCTATCAATGCCCACCTGTAGTGCCAATCAGTGCCACGTGGCAGTGCTGCCCATCACTGCCACCCATCAGTGCCCATCACTGCCGCCTATCAGTGCCCATCACTGCCGCCTCATCAGCGTACATCAATGAAGGAGAAAAATGACCTGTTTTAAATTTTTTATAACAAAATATAAAAAATTAAAAAAAAAAAAAAAAAAAAATTCAGTTTTTTACATTTTTTTAACAAAAAGTAAAAACTGCAGAGGTGATCAAATACCACCAAAAGAAAGCTCTATTTGTGGTGAAAAAATGACAAAAATTTCATTTGGGTACAGTGTTGTATGACCGCGCAATTGTCATTCAAAGTGCGTCAGCGCTGAAAGCTGAAAATTAGTCTGGATAGGAGGGGGGGGTTTAAGTGCCCTGTAAGCAAGTGGTTAAAAATATAGATACAATGTCTACAATGAAAAACACAATAATTACAAAGTTGTACATTACATTATTATACATTGCATTTATGCCTGCAAGTTACACTCGCGGAGATAGTATGAGCCCAAAGTGGAGAAAAGAGAAGGAGAAAACAAAAAAATAAAACAAATAAATTAATAGAAAAGATATAAAAAAATAATTATAAAATAATAATAAAAATAATAATAATACAATTTATTTATTTATCTTCTCCTTCTCTTTTCTCCACTTTGGGCTAACACTATCTCCACAAGTGTATCTTGCACGCATAAATACAATGTATAATAATGTAATGTACAACATTGTAATTATTTTTTATTTTAGACATTGAATCCATATTTTTTATAAAGAGAGCTTGTAGATCCTGAAGAAGCACTGGATTTATGCGAAACACATTGGTCCAATAGGCTCTATATTGTGTAATTTGCAAACCTATATAATATATATTGTATATTTTATACACTATGAAAGATTTTATAACATTTTGTATATTTACTTTTTTGTGTATTATATGACAAACCAAATATCCCCCTACTCCAGGCTCCTTGATTGGGGACTTGGGGTTCTCTTTTTCTCTTTTGGCTATTACGAATAAATGGGGGATGGTGTCAGGATTTTTTAAATTTGTTTGTGACACGGTCTTTCCCTCCACATAAAATTTATGTTGTTAATACCTACTTACTCTCTCCCACCTTGCATCATAAAGTTAATGTGACAGTGAAAAAAACCTTTCACTGGTAAGTAAAATATCTCAAAATGTAATTCTTAAAACAGTACCCAGTATACTGTACAGTATTTTACTAACTTTACTTATTAAATGAATGATAACCTAATCCAATCGTAATTTCAACATACATTAAAGTATTATTATGGAAAAGAGCTCCACTATACAAATGCTAATCTGTTAGATTGGAGGAGAGGTAGATAGAGAAATAAGAATAGTCCTTCTATGTACATATAATAGCAGACTTTACGTTTTGGCAGATGATGAATTGCAGTTTGACAAAGCTACACAGATCTTAACAAGAGTTTCTAAAGGTGATTCATGAAGGTAAATATCACTGTAGGCTTAGCGCTGTGTCAGTTCAGTTAATATCAGTTTCTTCATCACCAACTTTAAAGTGGATACTAAGCAAGAAGAAATTTGGGCCAAGGTATGGATAGGCTGTACAAGTTAATTGGATCAGTAATTTATAGAAGATGAGTTAGCAAAGGTATGTATGTTTATGTAGGAACATTGGAAAATTAGGACTTATGTCCATGAGCGTTATGGTAGTATGTTATTGACAACTGAGCTACAGGCTAAGCTGGCCATACTCTAACATCTCTCTTGTTGAGCCCCTTTGGGCTGAGCAAAAGAAATCTATTGATTCCCCTATCAATGCTAAACAGTTTGGATGGAGGAACCTGCCCTGCTGGCTTTTGTATTCTGATAGCTGGCACCCCGGGGCTGTCAGAATAACCAAATAGTGGCTGCATCTGATTGGATGCAGCCTCTGTTCAGCCTACAATCAAAGGATGTCAGGAACCGGATGAAATTTGCTGAGTGTATGGCCAGCTTAACCACTTCTGGACCACACTATGGCAGATTTACTGCTACAATTATATATATATATATATATATATATATATATATACATATATACATATACATATATATATATACTGGATTATGCACTTCTGCCTACAGGGTGGGCCACTTAATGTAATGTGATTAATTACAGCAGAAGCCAATCTGTGGATCCCAGGCACTGGATGTCTGCCGGCACATGCCGATCGTCGGTAAAACACACACAGAAAGGAGATCTTCTTATATAAACAAGGCAGATCTCCATTCTGACGGGGAGGAAGGGATTGATTTTGTGTCCCTGCAAAACAGGGAATAAAATCCATCTCTTCACCTAGTAAAAGCAGCACATACAGTACACAAAAACACTGGATAGGCACACAGTTAATTATATAGGATAAAACTAGATAATGGGGCCTAAACCCATATTATGGGAATTAACTAAATTGGTAATATGGTTGCCGATTCGTCTGTTAGACAGGATACCTCCACAACTGACCAATATCAACCAAGAGCAGCACTAGGAGGAAAGAACAGATCATCCTACTAAAGAGTTGTATAAGGAGGACCACCCACAGTATACAACTGTGGATAAAAAACACAGTTTTTTTTCTACATTTGTGTAGCACCCTCTAAAGGTAGGTACTAGAGTTAGGATTTTTGTGAGAGCAGGTAAATTTAAAAAGGTCTAGCTGGAAGCTAGTCCTGTTTGTTTTGATCTGTGTGGGCTGGGAGTGGCCTAGTGCAGCAGCTGGTGACTCACAGGCAGCATCACCCCACTGTCACCTCCCTCTTGCTTCTAGAGAAATCTAGAAGAAGAGGAAGGGAAGAGGGGAGGAGCAGTCTGGGGTGTCTCAGGGAGCACTGACCAATCTCCAACTAGGATTGGCAGGGGCAGGCCTCCTTGAAATACGCAGTGTCAGCCCAGCTGGGGAGGAGTTGCCTGGTGGAAGAACTGAGGATGGAGTACTAAGCTGTCGGGGCCTTTGAGGGAGCTCCCCAGTCTGGGGGGGGGGTGACCTTGAGCCTGGAACTCGGGTGCAGGACGGATCCCTTCAGGAACTCATGAAGGATCTGAACAGGAGGCACAGAGAGGGATCAGAGAAGACAGCAGGAGCTAGTACTGCCAGGCAAGTCTTCAGGAGGGAACCACCGGTTTGCAGCCAGGAGGGCTTGTGAGTGACATGTGCTATCAGGAGGACTGGAGAGGCATGCCAGAGAAGACTGAGAGGAAACAGTCAGAGCTGGGTGTGGAGATAGTAGGGAGAATTGCAATGTCACAGGCAGTAAAGTCGGGCAGCTGCAGCCAGGAGGACTGGCAGTGCCTGAAGCGGAAGGGGAGAACACAGGAAGCACCACCTAAGTGCAGTATTAAAATCAGGGTTTTAATGACAAAGTACATGACAGCACTCACAAGAGATAAGAAAGATATAGGCTCATCTGTTATCCAGCAGTCCTGGGGGCTCCTTGTGTCCAAAAGGGCTCCAATGCGTGGCTGTGTAGATGGTGTATCCTCAGCACGTCAGGATGCAGGATAGAGGAAGGCTCTTCTGTGTATCAGTATGGGGGGTAGCTCTCCCGCCATCTGAGACAGGCATCCACGTGTATAGCGAGATGATAGGGGAACCGTAATCTGTCCTGTGGCCACCAGGAAGTCGACCGGAACCAGCGTGGAACGCAAGGAAGTGACGGCACCGGAAGCGGAGGTAGATCAGGGAGAGAACGTTGGGATAGGCAAGGCTACGCACTCTGAGCATCAGCTCCTTGTACAGGCCTGGGATGGAAGTGTCTGGGAGGTGCTATTTATGTGACTGTGCTGTGGGACAGCAGGTTCCAGCGCGGACATTAGTTTTGTTTTGCCACACAGGGGGATCAGCAATAGCAGGGATTTAGAAGAGTAGATGGCTCCATTAATCCATATATTTAAAAAACTAACCATGAAATGCATTTTAGGGTCAAATACATTACACAAAATACTTTTTAAGAGAACTTACAAAGGGCTTAGAAAAAGACAAAATTAAAAACGGATCACACAATAAAAATAAAAATAAAAGTAAAAATAAAAAAATAAAAATAGTAAATTGTTGTTTAAAACTGGACTAGTATAAAATGACAAGCCCTATACAGGTGCTGGTACTAGTACACACAATACACACAATATACAGTATATAGCAGGGATTTAGAAGAGTGGATGGCTCCATTAATGCACATATATAAAAAAACTAACCATCAAATGCATTTTAGGGGTCAAATACATTACTCAAAATACTTTTTAAGAGAACTTACAAAAGAGCTTTAGAAAACGTAGAAAAAGAACAGATCACAAAATAAAAATAAATATAAAAATAATAATTAAATGAAAATAAAAATATAAAAGTAAAAATTTAAAAATTTAAAAATATAAATAAAAATAGTAAATTGTTGTTTAAAACTGGACTAGTAAAAAATGACAAGTCCTACACACAGGTGCTGGTACTAGTACTCAACCATAGGCTTAAAATACATAAAATATATTATATATACACAATATACACAATATACAGTATATACATCACGTATTAGATAAAATACACAACGCACATAAAATATGTACCAATGTGAGGGCAAGGGCCTGGAAGCTTGTAAAAAGATTATTTTTAAGAAAGAGGAAAATGCGTCCATAAGGACAATCACAGGTACCTGTTTGCATTGGGGATAGTGAGTACTAGGGATGCACATGTATGTATGTACCGAGGTGTACGCACACAGGGTTACCGGTGTATATGTGTGCGTGCTGTGTTAAGCATACTCAACCGGACCAGTCCATGCAACCTGCGCAAGTCCATGGCTCGCAGGAGTGCATGGCGAGTACCCTAGGGCATGATTAGGAGGGTTACATGCATAAATCTACACATACGCATCCGAATACACATATATACATATACACTCAGAAGAACACGTATGGATGGGTAAGACCATTAGTAAAAATCATAAATTTTGAACATATAGGCTACTATTATAAAAGCCAGATGGGCCTGGAACATACTATACTTACTATGGTTGTAAGTCATGGGTGTCACATGGATGATGAGACCATAAGGGTCTGCTAAAGAAAAAAACACATAGAGATGTTAACCTGATAGGTACTCACTTTGGGGAGTCACAATCTTATAAATTCTAGAGGAGGTAGGAGAGGCTCACAGGACCGTGTATACCTCAATTTCTTCATTCAACCCTCCTGGTGTCAAGGTACCTAAAGAATAGATCCAAAACGTTTCCTGCTGGCACAGACGTTTATAACGTTCGGCCACAGGAAATGACCCAGGGATGTACTCAATAACCCACACCCTAAGACCAGCTGTGGATTTGTTATGATGCATTAAAAAATGTATAGGGACACTATGATGGTCACGGCCCTTTTCAATGAATAGCCTATGTTCATTAAAACATGCTCTAGAGGCCCTGATAGTTCTTCCCACATAGAACAGTCTACACGGGCAAGTGAGGCAGTATATGACCTAGTCCGTAGAACAATTGTAGAATTTTTTTGGTGTATAGTTTTTCCCTTTAACCGAAAAAGTTTTCTGGCCATTGTGGACAAATTGGCACTTAAACAGAGGGTTTTTTTTGCACTGGTAGATCCCCACTAGTGGGATGAGGACCAGAGGTGCTGAGGTGGATGGGGTAGGCTTGATCTTACTAGGAGCGATTTTGCTTTTAATGTTTCTAGCTTTCCTATATGCTATTTTGGGTTTAATGGCAACTGTAGTCTTCAGATGAGGATCTTCTAGCAGTATTGACCAATGTGAAGCTATGATTTTCTCAATTTTTTTTGTATTTGGTGTGACATTGTGTAATGAATCATGTAGGTCGTTTGGTAGCAGAAAATTATGATTTATGGGAACCAGTAGGTAGGCTGCGATAGTTGTCGAATGCCTCCTCTACTAGGGAGATGGGGTAACCTTTGTCAAGGAATTTCTGTGAAAGTTGACCATAACTATCATAGTCTGTGTTCCTAGCACAATTTCTGCGGAGACGGCAGAATTGGCTACGTTGGATATTACTGACCCATCTGGGATGATGACAACTGTTAAAGTGGATGAAGGAATTTCCTGCAGTGGGTTTTATAAAGTTATTGGCATATATAGCTCCATTGTCATGACAAGTCTAGGAAGGCTAAGGAGTTGACATCGAAGACATAGGTAAAGGATAGGCCCAAGAAGTTTTGGTTGCAATATTGCACAAATGCGTTAATTAGCTGAGGTGTACCATCCCATATGATCACTAGTCGTTAATATAACGCCCATAGTAGATCACATGGGCGGCAAAGGGATGGTTAGCAATGAGGTACATGTGTTCCCAAAAACCCATTGTAAGATTGGCATAGCTGGGGGCGAAGTTGGCTCCCATAGCTGTGCCATTGATGTGCAGAAAATGGGTCCCATCTGATTCGAAATAGTTGTGTTTGAGGCAGAACTGTAAGACCTCCAAGATGAAATTAGCTTGCTGGGAATTGGTGTGGGGATCATTGGCCAAGAAATGTTCAACTGCATGTATCCCGACGGCATGGGGGATTGAAGTGTACAGAGATGACACATCTAGAGATAGCCACCAATAGGTGGGCTCCCAAGTATAGGGCTTAAGCATGTCTAATAGGTGGGGTCCATCCCATATGTACGAGGGTAGGTGTTGCGCCAGGGGCTGAAGGAATTGATCGATATAAACTGAAAGTCCACTTGTTACACTATCCATGGCTGCCACTATAGGGCGGCCAGGGGGGTTGGTGAGATCTTTGTGTATTTTGGGCAGATGGTAAAAGTATGAAATTTTATAAAAGTTTTCTTAAGCAATGAAGCTTCTGTTTTGGAAATGATCTTAGCTTTTTGAATGAGTCTATTGTCTTCCAAAGCGAATTGGGAAGTAGGGTCACACGGAAGGATTTGGTATGTATTGGTATCTGATAGTAGCCTATGTGACTCCAGTATGTAGTCAGCCTTGTCCTGGACCACTATACTGCCACCCTTATCGGCTGTATTGGTGAACATAGGCGCTTCATTGAAAAGGGCTGTGATCATCATAGCGTCCCTAAACATTTTTTAATGCATCATAACAAATCCACAGATGGTCTTAGGGTGTGGGTTATTGAGTCAACCCCTGGGTCGTTTCCTGCGGTCGTCTGTGCCAGCGGGAAACGTTTTGGATCTATTCTTTAGGTACCTTGAAACCAGGAGCGTTAATTGAGGACACACAGTCCTGTGAGCCTCTTCTGCCTCCTCTAGAATTTATAAGATTGTGACTCCCCAAAATGAGTACCTACCCGATTAACATCTATGTGTTTTTTTCTTTAGCAGACCCTTATGATCTCATCATCCATGTGACATCCATGACTTACAACCATAGTAAGTATAGTATGTTCCAGGCCCATCTGGCTTTTATAATAGTTGTACCCTATATGTTCAAAATTTATGATTTTTACTAATGGTCCGAGTGTATATTTATATATGTGTATTCGGATGCGTATGTGTAGATATATGCATGTAAGCCTCCTAATCATGCCCTAGTGTACTCGCCATGCACTCCTGCGAGCCATGGACTTGCACAGGTTGCATGGATTGGTCCGGTTGAGTATGCTTAACACAGCACGCACACCTGGGTACATACATACATGTGCGTACCCATTATCCCTAATGTAAACAGATACCTGTGATTGTCCTTATGGACGCATTTTCCAAATCTCTTTTTTAAAAATAATCTTTTTACAAGCTTCCAGGCCCTCGCCCTCACCCTCACATTGGTACACATTTTATGTGCGTTGTGTATTTTATGTAATACGTGATGTATACTGTATATTGTATATATATATATATATATATATATATATATATATATATATATATATACATACACAATATTATTATTGTATTATATATATAATATATTATTATATATTTTATGTATTTTAAGCCTATGGTTGAGTACTAATGCCAGCACCTGTGTGTAGGGCTTGTCATTTTATACTAATCCAGTTTTAAACAACAATTTACTATTTTTATTCATATTTTAAAATGTTTAAATGTTTACTTTTATTTATATTTTTATTTTCATTTTTATATTTATTTTTATTTTTATATTTATTTTTATTGTGTGATCCGTTCTTTTTCTAAGTTTTCTAAAGCTCTTTTGTAAGTTCTCTTAAAAAGTATTTTGAGTAATGTATTTGACCCCTAAAATGCATTTGATGGTTAGTTTTTTTATATATATGCATTAATGAAGCCATCTACTCTTCTAAATCCCTGCTATTGCTGATCCCCCTGTGTGGCAAAACAAAACTAGTGTCTGCGCTGGGACCTGCTGTCCCACAGCACAGTCACATAAAATAAATAGCACCTCCCAGACACTTCCACCCCAGGCCTGTAGAAGGAGCTGATGCTCAGAGCGCGTAGCCTTGCTTATCCCACCGTTCTCCCCCTGATGTACCTCCACTTCTGGTGACCTCACTTCCTTGCATTCCACGCTGGTTCCGGCCGACTTCCTGGTGGCCACAGGATGGATTACAATTCCTCTATCATCCCGATATACACATGGATGCCAGGAGAGCTACCCCCCATACTGGTACACAGAAGAGCCTTCCTTTATCTTGCATACTGACGTGCTGAGGATACACCATCTACACAGCCACGCATTGGAGCCCTTTTGGACACAAGGAGCCCACAGGACTACTGGATAACAGATGAGCCTATATCTTTCCTATCTCTTGTGATTGTTTTCCTTGTACTTTGTCATTAAAACCCTGATTTCACTCTTGAGGAGATTGGCATAGGCAATAAAATGCTCAGTAGGATAAAAGCCTTATACGCTTTCCCCACAGCAGGAGTTAAGACGAATGGCACTCTTTCCGAACCTTTTATAATGCACAACGGTACTAGACAGGGGTGCCCACTTTCCCCGCTGCTTTTCGTGCTGACGTTGGAACCTTTACTGACTAAGATAAGACTCAGCCCGGACATCGGTGGGGTCAAAATTGGTGAAGAAGAGTACAAAATAGCTGCCTTTGCGGACGACGTCTTTTTTTCTGTACGTCACCCGCCCGAGGACCACCCTTCCGAACCTGCTAGAGACCGTCAAGACTTATGGTAGATTATCTACTTTCTGGGTTAATTCAACTAAGTCGGAAATATTGGAAATAGTGGAAGATAAAGTAGGGGATAAGGCTTATCAAAAGAGCCTCCCATTTAAATGGGGGATAAAGGAGCTTAATTATCTAGGAGTCAAAATTTCTCCAGCAAAAGAGACACTGTTCCAAGCCAATTACATGTCACTCCTTAATGAGATCAGGTCTGAGTTGCATAGATTCCCGCGCAACCAACTCTCATGGGGAGGCAGAATAAACCTACTCAAAATGTTAGTTCTCTCAAAAATCACATATAAAATTCAAATGCTCCCAATTTCAATACCGCAGAGCTTTCTGAATAAATTGCACACTTTGTTTGTAATGTTCATATGGAGGGGGAAAAAAACACAAATTAAGTTTGCACAATTAGTTAATGATAAGAAGAAAGGGGGGTGGGGGCACCTGATATCAAAAAATATTATGTAGCCATAGTTATATCACGTATTTTAGATTGGACGAATAATAATAAAGAAAAACAATGGGTGAAAATAGAGAATATAATCAGTGGGGTGGACTTGGGTAAAAATGTGTGGATACCACCACAGTTTAGAAAACTGAGCACGAAAACACTGCACATCACCAAACACGCTTTAATTTTGTGGGATAAAATACATGAAAGGGAGAAATGGGGATACAATTCACCGTTAATCCCGCTTAAGGACACAGATTATTTTCTGCCTGGGAGGGAAGATCTGTTTGGGAGATGGATATTAAAGGAAGAGGCCCAATTAAAACATATCATGAGTCGGGGCAGGGTGTGTACCTACCAGGAGCTAAAAGCTAAAGATAAATGGTTCACTATGGACATTTGGAAGTACAGGCAGCTGAAACATTTTGTTGATTCACTCCCGCAGCCAATAAGGTCGATGGAAGATCTTCGCCCCCTCGAAAAAGCGCTTCTGGAGAAAAAAGGGAGGGGAGGAGTGTCTAGGATCTATAGAATTTTGATTAAAATGGGAGAAGTGGAGCGTCCGATATTTCTTAGGAAATGGGAGGAGGAATTGGGAAACAAGTTCAGTGAAAGGGAGGTTGGGCTGGTCCTGGGTAGAGTGAACGCTACTTCAGTGAACTATAGGGTATCTGAGATGAATTTTAGAATCTTGGCGAGAATGTATATCACCCCGGACAGAGCACATAAAATACAGAAAGAAACATCGCATTTATGTTGGAGGGGTTGTAAGGACATAGGGACAATGGCGCATATATGGTGGCAGTGCCCGGAAATGAAAAAATTCTGGGGGGAGATAAGGAGTATTATATCTATGATCACCAGTATGAGGGTCCCGGATGACCCCTGGGTTTGTTTACATCATGGGAGTAACATGCCCACAAAGAGGTTCTTGAAATCACTGTTACCGCACCTCCTCAATGCCGCTAAAAGTCTTATTCCCAGACACTGGTTAGACAGAAGGAGACCTACAATGCGGGAGTGGTTCAATAAAATAGAGGAAATTCACTGCCTGGAATATCTGAGATAGAGTGAAGGGCTAGAGATGGAAGAGTATGAAGAGACGTGGAGAGACTGGGTAAAATATAAGTCCTCCCTTCAGGCTGCCGAGGTGTGGGAAACTGAGCCGGATAACTCACCCAATAGAAATTCAAACATAAACTCGAGCTAGATGATACACACTCAAACAAATAAAAAGAGGAGGAGGATAGTAATAGGTACAAGTCATGATTCCTGTGGGACGAGTCGGGGGGTAGGGTTGGTTGGGTTGGGCAGGAAATAGGGTCTAGGGAGAGGGGGGTGGGCTTTAGGGGCATAAATCCTTTTTATGGGGATATTTGCGTAGCATGTTGTAATTATTATTATTTAATAAATGGATGATGTGAAAAAAAAAAGTAAGCCACAATGATGTGAAATTATTAAGGGATGAGATTGACTTGAAAGTTGAAACAATATCTCCCAAATAAACACTTTGCTGAAGTGGCAAAAAAAAATAAAAATAAAAATAAAACCCTGATTTTAATACTGCACTTAGGTGGTGCTTCCTGTGTTATCCCCTTCTATCTTTTTGTATACAGAGTTGGCTCTCTGAGGACAGCAGCCGCCTATTCTACTCCACCGTTCCTTTCATCATAAACTGATAATCCATTTATGAACTACTTATACTCACTGGATATTTTCTCTTTTTGGGACCATTCTCTGTAAACCCTAAGGATGGTTGTTCATGAAAATTCCCGTGGCTCAGCAGTTTTTTAAATACACAGACCAGCCCACCTGGCATCAACAACCATGCCACGTTCAAAGTCACTTAAATCCCCTTTCTTCCCCTTTCTGATGCTCGGTTTGAACTTCAGTAAGTCGACCTCACCATGCCTAGATGCCTAAACGCATTGAGTTTCTGACTGGCTGATTAGCAATTTGTGCTACCAAGCAATTGAACAGGTGTACCTAATAAAGTGGCCGGTGATTATATATATATATATATATATATATATATATATATATATATATATATATATATATATATATATATATATATAAGATAGATAGATAGATCTATTTATATACACTGTATATACACATGCATACTATGCATACATATGGAAGGTGCAAATCATAGGCATTTTTGGAATGTATGAGGGCTTATTGACAAAACTGAAAAACAAACCTAAGAAAAAAATTGCAGTTGTTGCTTGCAGCAACAAATTAGGTTTCACCTTTTTTATTGGAAACAATTAGCAGAGTCCTAATTGGTTGCTATAGGTGATAATATTTTCTTTATTTCTTTTTTTAGGAGCCTAAACTATAAATACATTTAGTAAATCTTTACCTGGCAAGCATCAACTTTTCCATCAAGGTAGCCGGCACAGAGCATTCTGGGAGTTATGTCACCATTGTATATACAGGAACTATTGCACTTTTTAGTGTTAATTAACGGTACCAGAGCTTCCTTCAGGATGCGAGGCATATGTGCTAAAGAGAGACATATTATAGGAGAATGTTAGCTAGGATAACAATCACCAGCAGACTTACATAGAAAGTGAAAACTATAAAGGTTTTTATTCCAAACGTCGTCTAATTTTAACATTGATATTTTATATATTATTTATTTAATTTTTAAAAAGCTCTAAAAATGAGTCAAAGATCATAGACTTTGCAGTGAGCTTTCCACCTTCAGGCTAAAGGTGGTAAATATGAAATAATCATATATTATGACTACCCATGTAAAAGGTCCCTCCTTATTGTTTATTCCACCCATCACTGTAAACAGAACCGTTGCACCTTCTCCTAAAAAAGTTGAATACTCTAAAAAAAAAAAATCACATTTAGTTGATATTATTTTAACTGGTGTACCTGTGTTAGGTAGACAAATATGTTAATATAATGTCAAATCATTTTTCCTCCCCAGTGCAGAGAAGAACTTCCACATTACAATATAGGATGCCACCATCTTACTGCACTCCAAAGCCTGCTTTGGGGAGCCCAGCAGTGTTCTATAAGCTAAATACCAGACCTCAACTTCTTTGAGATAGTGATAAACTAACAACAAATTTCTTCTTCTGACAATGGCTGCTGGTTCCTGAATGAATGAATTCTGCAGTAATTAAGGGTTGTTCTTCAACTAAGATTAGCTGTAAAAAAAAGGTTTGGTTTCATTACTCAAAGATAAAGTTGGATGTAGGCCATATCAACCACAATGGTTATAACTGCTCTTTATGAATGGTTATAACAAAGACCAGGGTGGAGGGTGTGAATGGGACCTCTTGCGAAAAAAGGATTAGCACTACTCTTTAAGGTGCAAAAACCTAAGCACTGTGGGGTTGATTTACTAAAGGCAAATAGACTGTGCACTTTGCAGAGGGCAGTTGCCCTCTGCAAGTGCAATTGCTCCAGAGCTTAGTAAATGAGGTAAGGCTTGACTTTTCAAAGATTACCCAATCCTGTGCAAGGAAAATTAAAAAACAGCATTTTTGCTCGCACATGATTAGATGATGGAAGCCAGCAGAGCTTCTGCTCATTTACTAATCTCTGGAGCAACTGCTCTTGCAGAGGGCAACTGCACTTTGCAAAGTGCACAGTGTTTTTCCCTTTAGTAAATCAACCCCTGTGTGTTGACATAGACAGAGGTAATGTCAGAGGTAGGTCTTTACAAGCTGACACTGATACTCACTGTTGTCAGGATGAGTATGGCCCCAGCCTGAGACCCAGCACTCCGAACCAGCGGCGAGATCCTGATCGTATTGTGGTAGACATACTGGACGTATACTGTCTGTGCAAAACCATATCAGTCAAATTTACACTCATCACATTACTTTTTTAAAAATAAATTAAATCTTCATTTGTTCAAAAGGAAAACAACAGGTCACTCTACTTTTTTAAGGGCCCCATCTATGCATGAGCCACCATTAAGTATGTTTTTAAAATGATTTTCACATGCTGTCACACTGTTAACAAGCGTTTTTTTTTTTTTTTTCTACTGCTTACACTAGATGGACTTGTGTCTTTCTTCAACCTAACTATATAATTATGATCTTTGATTTGTGCTTTCACTCTGCATTTCTCTGTGCTTTGTGAAAATGTTTCAATAAATTAAATGTATGTCTAAAGCCAAAGTGTGAAAGAGTTGTTCCACTTGTCCACACCTTCCCCTGGCCTCCTCTATTCATAGAGCATGTCCTAGTCCTTTCTGGAATGCAAAGCATGTGAATGGAGGACAGGCAGATGAATTACTGGAACTAAATCAACAAAATTGCAGCACTAAAGAATAAATTAAAAAGTTCAAGTATTATAAACAGTTCATATGTGTTTCCAAAATTATTGCGTGTTGAAACCTTCTCATATGTAACCAGCGGGAGAAGTGGCAACTCATCAGAAATAAAAATATAAATCAAGAGCACAGCACACATACTTTTAGTGATCAATTTGTGGTTTGGTCATCAGAATCCAATGGTTAGCTGTATCCACTTCTCCTTGGAATGTCGCAATGTCACATCACATGAATTACCATAAAAGTGAAAAATAATATAATGTAGTAATTAATAGTAAAAATATAGAATAATAAAAATGAACACCCATGTTAGAAGTGATGTTCCGTGTACACTCGTGACCAAGAATTCCTCACCCCCATGCAGTGCACACTCACCAAAATCATTGTGCTGCCATAAAGTATGCAGCCAACATACATCACAGGATGGATGGAAGCCAAGCATTGGTGTCCTCTTATGGGATCCACTCCTTATTCCTCTCTAGGGGACACTAAGCTCCTCATTCAGTCACAACCAAACAACAGAGGTCATGAACCATAATGTAGTAGTTTATTGTGATTGCTGAATGCAGCAACAAAGCAATCACTAACAACAGTAGTAATCAGCCAGTTAGATTCATATAGATATATATAGAATGCCGTTCGTAAACTCACATCAAAACACAGCCACCTTGGAGACCAGTGTGGCAGCGTGACAGCATGTGGACAGCTCCGCCCAACGCGTTTCCCACCAATATGGGTTCTCAGGGGTACTGCCTTCTTACAGAACCCTTCTGGGAAATACTGTGAGTTCTATGACTGGAGGAGGTGGACAGAAGTCCCGAGTGAGTGGCACAGCTCTTTCAGCAACTGATGTCAACACCAGTAGCACCAGAAGATCAGTGTTGTGGTGACTACTGTTGCTGGGAAGATTTACCAATTTTTCACTCTACTGAGTTCTGGATTGGTGACAGATCCTGTGGCAGGAAAACAATTGGCCAATGAGTGTAACCTTTCACCTGTATCTCTACCCCTGTCACTGGGTGGTGTCAGCAGTTATCTCAGGACTGTCATCTGGGCTCACCTCTGGATTCAGCCTTCCTTTTGGATCTTCTGACCTGCTCTCTCACCCAATCTCCCCTTTGTTCTATTTTTTCCCTTGCCAGGGTCAATCTGTATAGGGAAATGTCATCCAATTTCTGTGTGAACAGGGGTTAGTAAACTGTAATTTGGTTGGTGTAAGATATTGTTGTGTGAATTCTGATGACTAAGCATGTTGGTCTGTTATCTGTTTGGTGATAAAGACTAAAGATTTTTTTTTTTTAAACCCAATAAAGTATATCCAGTAAATCATAATAGTTAGATAACCTGAGTAGTTTAAGGGTTTGTCCAGTTTCATCAGGGCAATATCATAGTCATGACTTCTATCATCATACTTCTGATGATAAATGATCTTCTCCACTGTGGACACTGAGCCTTTCTGTTCCACTGAGGAGTGGCTAATAATGCCCGCAAGCACCGACCAGCTGGACACTTGAGGAGACCTGTAACTTAAAGAGGATCAACCAATAAAACATAGATATCACAGCTATTGATATGTCAGTAGTATGTAAAGTGCTTGTTACCCTAGCATTTCATATTCCTGATATGTGTCTCTTGTAGCATGTACTTGGGTTAAAACATATCTGGTTCACTTTGTATTTTTTCCTGGTGGTCCTGCCAGCCCCTCTGCTTTACTATTTCAAACTGTCCATGCTAGGCATGGAAGCACATCCACCCCAACCTGGTCAGTTTTCTGGCTGTGCTGGGAATACAGCCTGCCTGTCTTCCAATGTTCAGACTTGTGCTGACAAGCCCCTCATGCACAGCTCTTCACTGGAAGATCAGTGTACTACTGTATGCATGCAACCTTACATTTTCTACCTGCACCCCACTTAAACTGTCATGCATTATCCATTATCTATTATGTAAGCTGATTTGGTCACATGGACTTCAAATAAAACAGAGAGGTTGAGCTTTATGGTTATTTATCTATATTCTGCTTAGTTGACTACAGTATTGTATTAATGTAGCTCAGATCCTACTGAAGAAGTACACTTAACACTAAACATCATTCATTCATGTTAAGGTACACATTTACTAGATACCAGTAACTGACACATAATGATACTGGTCACATTCCTGATTATGTACATCCTGGAATAAGGATACACTTAAAGCTTATGTTGCTTTCTAGGTTTGCAGATAGTACCAATTGATATTTGGACTTTCAGTGGTTGACATTATAAGGGTCTATTTTATAAAATGTATAATGCAAATAATCACTGTAATGTGTCTAACATGTTTTTTATACCACAATCAAGAATATACCACATTAGGGTCACTAAATGGTGCTGTTATTCATAGGAAATAAACATATCAGACAAATTACAGTGATTAGTTGATAGCTTTAAAAACGTTCAAACATTCACATAAGGAGACTAGGGTCATTTATATTTATTCTTAACCACTTCAATACCAGGCACTTAGACACCTTCCCGCCCAGGCCAATTTTCAGCTTTCAGCGCTGTCGCAATTTGAATGACAATTGCGCGGTCATGCTACACTGTACCCAAACAAATTTTTTATCATTTTGTTCCCACAAATAGAGCTTTCTTTTGGTGGTATTTGATCACCTCTGCGGTTTTTATTTTTTGCTCAACAAATAAAAAAAGACCGAAAATTTTGAAAAAAAAACAAGTTTTTCTTTGTTTCTGTTAAAACTTTTTGTAAATAAGTACATTTTCTTCATCAATGACGGGCACTGATATGGCTGCATTGACGGGCACTGATACGGCGGCACTGATGGGCACCGATGAGGTGGCACCAATGAGGTGGCACTGATGAAGTGGCACTGACGGGCACTGATGATGGGCACTGATAGGCGGCACTGATGGGCACTGATAGGTGGAACTGATGGGCACTGATAGGTGGCACTGATATGCGGCACTGATGGGCACTCATAGGTGGCACGGATGGGCACTTATAGGCGGCACTGATGGGCACTCATAGGTGGCATTGATGGGCACTCGTAGGTGGCATTGATGGTTACTTATGGGTGGCACTGATAGTTGGCACAGATGGGCACGGATGGGCACTGATAGATGGGCACTGATGGGCACGGATGGGCACTGACAGGTGGCATGAATGGACACTGATGGGTGGCACTGATGGCACTGCTTGTTTGCAGTGATGCCCCTAAGGGTGGCATTGCTGGGCATCACTGCAACATAATGGTGCCAATCAGTGCCCATTTGTGGGCACTGATTGGCACAGATTTGGCACACTGGGCACATGTGGATGGCCATGGGGTACATACCTGGCCATCCACATGTTGCCCCTTCCCTGGTGGTCCTAGTGGCGATCCCTGGTGGTCCAGTGTGGTGATCTGCGGGGGGGCTGCGCTGATAAACAATCAGCGCAGACCCCCCCTGCCAGGAGAGCCGCCGATCGGCTCTCCTCTACTCGTGTCTGTCAGACGCGAGTGAGGAAGAGCCGATCAACGGCTCTTCCTATTGACAGCGTGATCAGCCGTGATTGGACACGGCTGATCACGTGGTAAAGAGCCTCCGCCGGAGGCTCTTTACCAAGATCGGTGGAGCGGTGTGTCAGACTGACACACCGCTCCACCGATCGCCGCGATGCGCGCCCCTGGGGGCACGCTGCGGCATGTTATCCTGCTGGACATCATATGACGTCCAGTCAGGATAACAGGACCACTTCCCGGACGTCAATCCGCCATAGGGCGGGCGGGAAGTGGTTAAAGTGATTGTAAAGTCTCATTTTTTTTCTCAAAAAATAACAAACATGTTTTATTTACCTGCTCTGTGTAATGGTTTTGCACAGGGCAGCCCAGATCCTCCTCTTCTCGGGTCCCTCTTTGGCACTCCTGGCCCCTCCCTCCTTTCGAATGCCACCACAGCAAGCAGCTTGCTATGGGGGCATCCGAGCCAAGTCGCAGCTCCCTGTGTCCATTCAAACATAGAGCGCCCGTTCGGCCCCGCACCCTCTCTCTCCTGATTGGCTAACTGTCTTTGATTGACAGCAACAGGAGCCAATGGCACTGCTGCTGTGTCTCAGCCAATCAGGAGGAGTGTCCCGGATGGCTGTGGCACTCATGGACATTGCTGGAGAGAGATAGGGCTTAGGTAAGTATTAGTGGGTGCAGGGGCGGCTGCTGCACACAGAAGGTTTTCTTATCTTAATGCATAGAATGCATTAAGATAAAATAACCTTCTGACTTTACAACTACTTTAAGGTTTTCAGATGATTTACACTTAAATAATATACAGAAGTCATACCAATATTATACAGAAGTCATACCAAGTCATTCTTTCTTGGCAGTAAAAAAAGGTTCTTGGCAAATTGAACCCGAGTTGTGTCACTGAATTAAGGGGGTGGGGTGGGGGGGGGGTGACACATCAGAAAGCTTTTTGTTTGTCTCTTGACATTTGTTGCCCTTCCATGTGCTCCTTGATGCAAAGGCCAGTTATAGGTAGGGGTGGTTGCCAATTGTTTGTACCTTTGGTAAATTGGTGAGGGGGCACACTGGATACCTTCAGATGGCATTGTGCTTTTGCTGGGTGTCCAATGTGTCCCTGTACCTTTAAGGAGGGGTGGGACTGCAGTACATTGGGGTGCCGTGGCTGCTGCAGCTTACGCATATATTTGCAAACGTGTGCAAACTAAACCCCTGATTTTACGTGAACTGTTAGACAAGGTCAATACAGTTTGTTGCAGGCTGGCTGGTAAGTGAGCTGGGAATTTTTGTTTGTTTTTTGACATGTGCTGCCCTTCCATATGCTCCTTGCTACAAAGGTCAGTTATAGGTTGGGGAGGTTGCCATTTGTTTGCACATCACAAAGTTAGTAAAAGCTGAATTGGCCACTAGCTAGACTACAGCTTCAGTCAGCCCAGACCATAGGCATTCCCAGAGTAATGAAAGGGTCAAAGAGAACTCAATAGTGGGTGTAATAATGAGAAATAATCATATATATATATATATATATATATATATATATATATATATATATATATATATATATATTCCTTAATTGTTGTTATTCTAATGGCTCCTTTTTAATGCTACTTGGGACATCAGAGAAAGCTTGCCTTTTACCACTTACTTGTGCACACAGTGTGCAGCAGTTATGATCCAGTTAGGTGCCACGATGGAGCCGCCACAGACATGCTTATTATTAAGGTATAAACTGATTTGCCATGGCCAGCGACCTAACGCGACATCACTCCCTCCAATAATCCTGGAAGACTTGGAACGAGATCCACATTCTGCAGAAATTGCAAGTTTGGATTGAAGAAAAAAAAAGCAAGATTAACCTTTAAACAACTCAAAGTAGCTATGGTGCAGTTTCAGCATTTTAGGAGCATGGCATAAGAAAGCGTGGTAGGACACCTTAGTCATTGTTCTTAGGCTTACGTGCTACCATAAACTGCCTTACCATCAAGTCAAGTGCCCTGATTATCCTTGCCCTGTCAGACTTGTACAGAGAAAGCGTGTGAGGAAAGCAATGCCAATAACCGGCAAGTCTGTGTACATGTGACCAGCAGATTACATAGGTATGAACTAAAAAGGGGGAGTTTTGGACTTTAAATGAGACATATGGGTTACATGTCTCCATCCCTAAATCTGCAAAAAGAAAGGGGACGTATTTGTGATTTGAAATGAGGTGAGTACATATGGCTAGAAGATGAGTAGATATCAAAAACATATTTTTATTGGTGAAACAAGGAACATGGCAAAATGACATGATACATGCAGCAATTAATAAAATTGGCAATCACATATTACAGACCATATATAGAAATAAACATTAGTAGCAACCAGCCAACCACTGTCTGGTATAGAACGAATCCTGGATGTAGTAAAAACACTTAAAATTACATGGTAGATGGAGAACTCAAGATAATGTATTGAGTAGGGGTGTCTGCATGAGAATAAGTACATCCAAATTAGCCCGACGTGTTTTGTGGATAATACCACTCTTCAGGGGCAGGTGCTTGCAAATCTATAAAAAACAAAATATGAGTAGACCAGTATGATCCATTGTTGTACCCCTCAACGGGGAGGATATGTGCAAAAAGAAAGGGAGAGAGTTACTCATTCCTATGAGTACTTACATCGTAATAAGTCTGGAAAATGGGGGACGAGGAGTCAGAGGCTGTCCAAATTGTCTGTAACGGGAGCTGGTATCAGGTCATTTTGCCATGTTCCTTGTTTCACGAATAAAACATGTCTTTTCTTCTAGCCATGTGTATGCACCTCATTTAAAGTTCCAAAAAAAAAACATTTCTTTTCCCAGCTGATTACATATTAAAGGGCCACTGTGATTGTTGCTTTATCCTGATCTGTGATCAGCTGTGTTCAAAGGACACAGTGGTCACATGTTGCACCCATTACAACAGTGGTTCTCAACCCTGTCCTCAAGCACCCCCAACAGGCCATGTTTTGGGAATCTCTCTTAGATAAAATAGCTGTCCAAAATACCAAGCCATTGACTCTCATTTAACGCACCTGTACAGTATAAAGGAAAACCTGCAAACATGGCCTGTTGGGGATACTTGAGGACAGGGTTGAGAACCACTGCGTTACATGCCCTAGGAGGTGGGCGGGAGGCACGAATGTGGGAGGATGTCCATGGATGTCCTCCCAGAACTGGAGAGCTATGTTGTAGCCACCTTTTTGCTATAGCCCAGTCGGAAACCAGTTATAGTGTATGTAGTCCCATATTTTTTTTAGCTTTGGAAAGAGTAAGGAGGGATTACAATAGCTGTCATATTTTAATGCTGTTTGTGTTCCTGCTAATACGATTTGCCTTCTATGTTTGTCCTGGTGATGATTATCAACAAGACAAGAAGTGTTGGGAAATCCAAAATCCTACATTTATCAGCAGAACATGAAACAAAACACTCCCTGCAGCAACAATATATGCAGTCCAGGCTCACTGATCCTGATGAAGTAGCCAATAAATATATTGATGGTGTTGTTAAATATTACACACCTAATAAATACTTACCTTTTGATGAAAAGACATAAAATCCTTGTGCTTTACTATGGGCCCCTATGCTGACTTGACCTCCGCTTTTAAGGGGTTGAAATCTCTAACCTCATTGCACACCAGGATTCCTATATTGTCTGCTACACATTCTTCTGGAACATGGAAAGCGGCCTCTCACCATATCCGAGCTTTATACAACCCTACAGATGTGAGTATACTGCTCCTTTTCCAAACCTTCAACTTTTTGTCATTTACTATACTTTGGATCTCTCCTGTGGTATTCTTTTCTTTCCTTCTTCAGGTTCTTCTGTTTCTTCAACAACTGTCTAGAGGGGATGTCCCATCACTAGTAAGATTTCCCCAACAGGACACGGACAGCAATAAACTGATTAAACGTTTTGGATTTACATGCACTTTACAAAAATGACTGCTGATCCTACCATGAGGGTTCTTAAGCAGACCTTTTCTGTTTGAGGGTGACAATCTAAATCTCGCCATAAATTATACAATTTTCTTGTACAATTTTCCTTTAGATTTACCATTATATATAGATATATCATATAATATGAGGTCAAACCTTAACACTTTCAATTTGTATGCAATCAGGCAGAACTAGGGTTGCCACCTTTTCTTCAAGTAAAACCCAAACACTTAAGCAGAGCACAGCAATTTTTTTTTTAGTTGTATAAACTATACATATATTTTGCTATTAAATAACATTTCTAATCATATGAAGTTAATAACAAGAGTTCCCCTTTTACATCTGAATCCCCAGAGTTCCTCTTTTACATTTGAACTTGCGGAGTTCCCCTTCACTGTAAGGGGGGACTCTGCAGACTCTGATGTAAGAACAAAAATAAAAAAGAAATTGCGCTAGGTGCTAAACAGAAATGATGATAATAATGAAAATAAAATACCATGAAGGAAATCCTGCAGCTAAAACACCATGACCCCAATACACGGGCACATGAAAAATATATCAAAAAGGACAGTGTAGAGCTGGACTAGTGATAAAGTGAACATATATATTATAAACACATGTAAATTATTATATCATGACCTAAAATTATTAAGTAAAAATAAAATAGTGAAAATCAAATGAGTAATATTAGCTGGTGTGAATCCATACCCTAAAAGGGTATATGCAAGAAAGAACACAAGTGCAAAATAATAAAAGTAAAGTTCATAAGTGTCATAAGTGAAAAAATAAGTCCACAAAAAAGCCAATGCAGAGTGTGTGCCCAGTGAGGAGGAGGGATTTGTGGCTTATTTGTGCCTGGTCCATCTGGGAAAAAGCACTGGAAGGAACCCCTGGGAGTATTCCCTCAACACTGGTGTTCCCGTTACTGCGGACCAACCGTTTGGCGAGGAGACCGGTAGGACAGCCTAAGGAATCTATTGTGAGACGTCTCCGGGAGTCCATCTTCCACTACTAAGCCTGTTTTGACCCCCCTGAGTAAGGGCGGTCGCAGGCTCTCTGGTAAGCCTCCAACTCTACCATCTGGTGGCGGGCTGCACTAGCGGTGGACCATGTAATTCCGGACCCTGCATTGGCTTTTTTGTGGACTTATTTTTTCACTTATGACACTTATGAACTTTATTTTTATTATTTTGCACTTGTGTTTTTTCTTGCATATACCCTTTTAGGGTATGGATTCACACCAGCTAATATTACTCATTTGATTTTCACTATTTTATTTTTACTTAATAATTTTAGGTCATGATATAATAATTTACATGTGTTTATAATATATATGTTCACTTTATCACTAGTCCAGCGCTACACTGTCCTTTTTGATAGACTCTGATGTAAGGGAGAACTCTGAGGACTCTTACATAAGGGATGCTCTGGGAACCCTCATTTAAGGGGGGACACTGTGGCCTCTGGTGTAAAGGGGAACTCTTATGTAAGGGGTGCTCTGAGGACCCTGATTTACCTTAGTGTACTCACTTAGAGGCAGGAGAGAGAAGGGGGGTGACTTCCGTCATAGACCAGGATGGATGGTGAACTCACTCACCCTTTCACAGTCAGCACCTCTCATCAAGATGTATCTGAGGCTACTGGACTTCAAATTTCTGACTCCCCCTTTCCTTTTCTGAGGCACAGTGCCAGGGATTGGAGTATGGGCAGACACAGAGGGGTGGGGGGGAGGAAGAGGTGCAGATCGAGCCCTCTCCTGTCTGTGTGTGTGTTTGGGGGGAGATTGATAGTGCTGGCTTTGGGCAGGGTGAAAAAGAGTGTAAGAGACATTCTCAGCTTAGACAACTGCAGCCAGCAACCCTACAAGGAAGTCATAGCCCGGCCTGAATAATATGTCCGGGTTTCAGGCAGACTGAAACCTGGACGCATGATTCCAAACCCGAACTGTCCGGGTGAATCCCGTACAGGTAGCAACCCTAGGCAGACCCTTGCACTAAATAGTTGAAGGTAAATCTAAAGGGAATTGAACAAGAAAATTGTATTGTGCTCATGCATTGTTATCCTGTCACACATGGTCCCAAAGGAGACTACAAATGACTGTGCAGACACACATTGCACAGGAATGTTCCACTATTGTCACCATCAGGAAACCTGCCTTGAAAAATACAAAGCAGCATTTGCTGCAGTACATTCGGGTAGACGAGAAGTGGCTTTAAGGACGTTGTGGGAGATTAGCAAAGCTGATATGCAACAAAGGATTTCAAAAAGTTCAGCACAATATTACAAAAAAATTGAAAACTATTTTAAAAAAACACAGCATTTGTTTATCATACACAGTGCTTTGGAGACCTAAATGTCATTCAGTTAAGGTTTATATTTGCGTTAATGAAAGATTCATTAACCACTTTGGCTCTCACACCTGTTCACCCCTTATGGACTAGAGCAATTTTCTAATTTTTGCTATAAGTCTGTTTATTCTGCAATCATTTTGTCATTACTTAAAAAAAACAATATATGTATTACGTCGTTATTTTAAGTACAAATAAGGCTTTCTTTTCGTGAATATTGTCCTGCAACAATAATACTTTTTTTCGCAAACCTTGGACAATTAAACGTAATAAAACTAAACAAAAGGCACTTTTTCTCTATATGAGCAGTTTTAGTTTAGAAATAAACAGTGTTACTGCACATAAAAAGTGTGCATTTTATTCTGCAATTTGTCCTGTTTAAAAAAAAACACTACAATTATGATTTTTGTACAAAGCATTGCAAAGTTATTTACAAATGAAGTAAGGTAGTTTTTTGGGTTTTTTTTGCACTTTTTTTTAAGTGTGATACATTTAAATATATAGGTAAAAGAAAAAAAAATATTAATGAACAAAGCAAACAAAAACATATTTTTTTTTTAATATTAGTTAATAAAATAGAAAAAAAAATCACCAGGAAAAGTATAATTCAATGGAGAATGAGAATAAGGAGTTAAATAGGGCTGATTGGAGTAAACTAAGGGTTAATAAGGGGTTCAACAGAGAAACATTTATTTAAAAAAAAACAAAGGAAAAAAAACTTTTTTTTACTTGTCATGTTGCTTTAACTGACTTCATCTGCAGATTGAAGTCCATCCCTCTGATCTTTAGATAAATAAACAGAAAGATACAAAATGAAACCATGTTTCATTGTAGCGTTCTGTATTTGCAGCTGAGCAATGTTGTTGCTAAACATTGCCAGACTACTTTTTTTACAGCTCTTTCTGCCAAGACCTTCTCTGCAATGCATTTGTGATTAATCAGAAATGAACTGCCGTGTACTGGCACAGGGGGGATCCTGGTAACAGGGCAGAAGGACAGGATGTGCTAGACACGCCCTGTGTACAATGATGACATTTTTGGGGCGTGTATAGAATGCCCAGAGTCTACAACTGGTTAACTGACTTCATCTGTAGATCGAAGTTCATCCCTTTGATCTGTAGATGAATAAACAGAGCGATACAAAATGAAACAGTGCTTCATTGTATCTTTCTGTATTCGCAGCTGAGCAATGTTGTTGATAAACCTTGCCAGACTGCTTGTATGTTTCTGTGTGCCTACTGCTTAATCTGATTGTACAGTCTACAGTGGCAATCTATTGTGATAGGTAGGAGTTATACTAAGCCAAGCACTGATTTTGGCTACAGGAAGCATCCAAAGACAAAATTCATACTTCATTACTAATACTAATACAAATTACTTTGATGACATGTATTAACATTTTTATATGTACGTTCAACAATAGGAGCAAAGTGCAGGAGAAATGATTTACCTGAACACTTCAGTGTCACAACGTGACCAGAAAGACATTTATGTCTAGAAATAAAAATGGTAAAATGAACACATAGAATACACCACAAAAATTAAGAAAATGTAAATTGGTAATTTTAACAGCAAAGGCGTCAGGAGAAAAAGCTGCTTGCCCTTTAATGTTCTGCAAAAACACCCCAGGCTCACAAGTTCAATATCCACTATCTATAACCTCGAGGCTGGGTTCACACTTATGTGAATTGGATGCGGGTTTTCCCACATCCAATTCCCATGACAGGAGATTGTGATGGACTCTCTATGGAGTCGGTTCACACATCTGCATGGCAGCCGTAGAGCGCATTGCACAGGGGTCTTGTGCATCTTTGGCTCCGTTTCAGGTCCGAATTCAGGCAAAAATTTGGGCCCGATTTGTTCCTGAAGCAGAGAACAGGGACGCACCGGACCCCTGCTGTGAGCCGTATCCGTATTAGGTGTGAACCCAACCTTACCAAGCCCTGATGAAGGGGCACCCTTTTAGTCCCAAAACATTGGCTATTTTACTGTGTGAGACTTAAAAAATAAAAATAAATTGTAGACTTTACACACATTTCTGGCACTATTCTACCTTTACCCCATTTTTTTTGTTACTGTCAGTGTCCCCAATAGGGAGATTTATACTTTTCCTTTGTCTTGGTAAAACACTGTCACTGGGACTAAAAGGAAAATGTATGAGTTGTCAGTAGAAAAGAATATAAGGAAAATATTCTACTTATTATGGTGACAACTGCCTAGGAAGGGATTTCTCTCACTTTGGAGTGATTTCCTTTCACTTCCTGTTGCATCTATAAAGCAGGGAATGAAGAGAACTCTCCTCAATGGGACACTGATGGCAAAAAACATGATGGGCTTTCTACTTTTTTTACTATATTCTACTCTATCCAAAGTGGTAAAAATCATGTTTTGGATTTACATATTATTTAATGATGTTAACTGCATTACACCTGCTTCTGCCAGTGCGTACATTTTGGTTTTAAAATGATTTATTAATGTTTTTATTCTATCAGACGCACGCAAGAAAGAGTCTTGACCATTAGGCTTCATGCACACGAGACGCCAGTGCAAACTCTGCTGAACACATGTTTTTAAAAGCTGAAAGCGGCGTTTAGAAACGCCCATTTTGCCGCGTTTGTATGCCGCGTTTGTATGCCGCGTTTAGCCACGTTTAGCCACGTTTTACCGCATTTGCGTCTAGAAGCGTCTGCAGAGCAGAGAATGACATTTTGTGACCCAAATTTGGGGCCCTGTATCTTGGTGCTAGGAACCCCAAATTTAGTGTGCTAGCACAGTGGAACTAGCACTAAACCATATCCAAGTTTGGGGGTCCTAGCACCAAGTGGCCCCGAGATATGGGGCCCCAAAGTCGGGTCGCAAAATGTCAAGCACTTTTCTGCAGCAGAGAATGACATTTTGTGACCCGACTTTGGGGCCCCATATCTCGGGGCCACTTGGTGCTGGGACCCCCAAATTTGGATATGTTGTAGTGCTAGTTCCACTGCACACCAAATTTGGGGTTCCAAGTGGCCTAAAGATATGGGGCCCCAAATTTGGGTCGCAAAATGTCATTCTCTGCTGCAGTTTACCATAATATTTCTGTATTTTCTGGTCCAAAAAATAGGGTTCCTTTAAAAACCCTTATAAACGCAAACGCGGCTAAATGCAGTACCGTTTAGTCACATTTAGCCGCGTTTAGCCACGTTTGGCGTCTGAAACGTGGAAAACTTTTGCGTCTGAACCCATTTTTTTGCTTCTGGAAAAACGAGGTTAAACGCAACTGCCTAAAAATGCCAAAAAACGAGACTGTGTACATGGACACATAGGATAACATTGAATGAGTTCAGGGGCAGTTGAAAAAAGTGTCCAACTGCCTCTGAACGTGCGTTTAGCAGCATCTCGTGTGCATGAGGCCTTCAGATTAAAGAAATGGTAGCACATGCAGTATACCATTTAACACAACAAAATGTTATATTCAGCTTGAGTTAAAAAAAGTTTCATATTCAGTTTGCAGTTTTTATAGCACAGCACCAACCGAGTCAGATATAAACAATATATGGAAGGCACTCTTAATGACTTATGTTCAGACAAGATAATGTATTTAAAGGAAATGAGTGGCTAATTAGCTGATGTAAAAAAATATCTGAGCTGAGGTTGGTGATAAAAGGCCAAACACATAAGCCTCGTACACACAATCGGATTGTTGGCCAACAAAACCATGGATTTTTGTCCGAAGGGCGTTGGCCCAAGCTAGTCTTGCATACACACGGCCACATGATTGTTGGCCAACAGTTACGAACGTAGTGACGTACTACATGTTTTTTCTGCTCTTTAGCGCCACCCTTTAGGCTCCTTTTGCTAATTTCGTGTTAGTAGAAATTTGGTGAGTGTTGAGTCGTGCTTTTCATTTCATGCTTTTCAGTTCGTTTCTGAATGGCCGTTCATCAACCAGACATTTTGCGGAATTGGAGGAAATAACCTGTTATATATTATTGGCCTTGGAGTTATTGCTTTGACATTATTTTTTTGGTTGAATAATGAATTGATTTGTTATATTTTCTATATTTTTGGATGCATAGAATGCACTTTTTGGTTAAGTTCTATTGGCAGATAGCATGTCTAATTTTATTTGTTTTCTTTTTTTAATGCACAATAAAAACATTGTGGAGAATAATACTTGGCTATGTGTTTTACTTCAAATGACAGTTTGGGAGTAGGCAGTTACATTTTATAAAATACAATGTAAAATTAACAAGGGACACCAACATAGTTGTATCTTTGATCTTAAAAACTATGGGATAATGGTGTTGTGGCAACTTGCTCAAAAAAAAAAAAAAAAAAAAAAAGCATAATAATATTATTCTTGATATCACTAGAAAAAAAAGCCTTTGAAAATTTGTTTGCAATAACTCCATCAGTATCACCAGCAAAGCAGCTTCATTATTATCCCATTAAAGAAGAAGAGAATTGTGCTCTGCTTTTCGAGATTTCATAATTTGCCATGTCACGAATGTTAATTCTTCATTACGAACGCTAGTTCGCTTCTGAGCATGCGTGTTTGTACTTTGGACTTGTGACCGACGGACTTGTGTACACATGCTCGGAAAATCCGACAACAGACATTTGTCCGCGGAAAATTTAAAAACCTGCCATCCAACATTTGTCCGCGGAAAATCTGATAACAATTGTCCGATGGAGCATACACACGGTTGGATTTTCCGCCAACAGCCTGACATCGAACATTTCCCGTCATAAAATCCGATTGTGTGTACGAGGCTTTAGCTGGCCATACACTATTTGAATTTTGGTCTGAAATCAATTTAGTGGGTGGGTCTGTCAGCCCCCCTAGCCCCACCTGACATACTTCAATTGAAAAATCAAAGGAGCAAGGAGGAAAATTGTCTGATTGGATGTAGCTGCTGTTCAGGTATTCTGACAGCCATTGCGCGAGCTGTCAGAATACAATAGCCCAGCAGGGGGACATTCACCTATAAAGCATGGTTTCAGGAATATATTATGTATATTTTTTAATCATCCTGCAGGCTGAAAGAAAAAAAAAACTAACAGTGTATGGCCAGCTTTTAATTTGATTATCAGATGTGTCAAATTATTTTGCTTTAAAATCTGTACTTAGAATAAGGATAACTTACCTTATTTGCCAAATATCTTTTGTTGAAGTAGTCTGAGCAAGAGGGATCTGCGCAAATCCTTGAGTATGATTTAGCCTGTAGTTTGTCAGATTTACAGCTTTGTATTGCATAAGCCTTTGGGAAGTTATTTAGAAACAAAACAGGAAGAGTAAGTTATACATTGCTCGATATTTTGATGACACTGGACAACAAAGATTTTGCTTCGTAAACATTTTTTGTTGTATCTAATAGATTTTTGGCTGCTATTCATGAAAATAACCTGTAATTTAAAAAGTGACAGTGCAGCGCTTATACTTTTATAAACACACACATTGACATATGACCAAACAGATACTAATGAAATAGTGACACTCAAAATGACTATAAATGAAAAAAAAAAAAAAAAAAGCCATTGATATGATGAGGGATGGTCCCAAATGAAACCACAATAGTCCTTTTTAGAAAGTGCTAGTAGTGCAAAAAATTGTCCCAAAAACAGCATATAAATACACACCAGTATTCTTTCTCAGAAAGTGCATGCAAAAATCCCAGGGGGATAGAAAAAAACACTCTATCAAAGATAATGTGTCCAACCTCCACCTCCTAAATGCACTCACCAGATAGATGAGGTATAAGAGCATATACACATCCAATCTAGATCGCTAGTTAATCCTTGGATTCACAGTCTCAGATGGCGGTGACCATTCCTCTGCACAAAAAGATCACACCCAGGAGACCACACAAAAAAAGTATATATTGTAGTATTTTATTACTAAAATGGACAAACAAACATTCCACGTGAAAAAAATAAAATACACAGCATCTCACTTCTTTTGTGTGGACTCCTGGTTGTAAGCTCTATGTGCAGAGGAATGGTCACCGCCATCTGAGACTGGGAATCCAAGGGCTACCCGGCGATCTAGATTGGATGTGTATGTGGTCTTATACCTCATCTACTGTATCTGGTAAGTGCATTTAGGAGGTGGAGGTTGGACACATTGTCGGTGACAGAGTGGATTATACTCGCACCCCAGGATTTTTGCATGCACTCTGAGGAAGGATACTAGCGTGTATTTATATGCTGTATAAATCCTGAATAATAATAATAATCATTTGGGACATTTTTTTTGCACTACTAGCATTTTCTATATGGACTATGGTGGTTTCATTTGGGACAAGTCCTAATCATATCAATTGCTATTTCAATATTATATGTTTGTAAATATGTCAATTTGTTTATAAGAGTATAAGGGCTGCACTGTCACTTTTTATATTTTCATGCAAGGTTGGCTTTGTTTTTGTGCTAGCAGCTATTTTTTGATTACTGAGTGCTCACTCATATTGTTGTGGATTGTTTGAAACCTGTAATTTAACATATCATGTTTTGCAATTTGTAATACCTATTGGCTATGCTGCACTCATGAAAAAAAGTAAAGAAAACATGTAAATGTTGTTGAAGCACATCCAGTATTCCAAGTACAACTGGAATATCTGTGGAGATCTAAAAGTAGTGACTTTGCTGCTTGGATTGCAGCTTGGATGTACCAAGTAGTTTGTTACATATACAAATTGGACAGCTATGCAACCACATGTTGACCCAACAAAACGGAAAATTTATATCAAATACTTACCGTAATTTTCCTTTCCTGATAGGCTCCATGGCAGCATACGTGTGGGTAGGCTCCGCCTCCATAACTACCCAATAGGACCCCCTCTCCCATAAATCTTTGCTCTAGGCTGCTATCCATGTTCCGTAACTAGCCTACTCCAGACATTTTGAGAGGGACTCCTGCTGCCATGGAGCCTATCAGGAAAGGAAAATTACGGTAAGTATTTGATATAAATTTTCCGTTTTCCTGACAGGCTCCATGGCAGCATACGTGTGGGAAATAACTCGCCCAAAAATACACACGGGCGGGCAAAAATGTTTGAGTAAAGAAACCAAATTTATTTTACGTTGTCAACCGACAATACTTGTAAACCAAAATTAATGGATGACAGAGCCGCAGGCTCAACACAATAATGAGAAACAAATGTGTTAATAGAAGACCAGGAAGCCGCTCTACAAATGATTTCAGGCGCGACATGCCGGGAAGCTGCCCACGAGGTCGAGATACTCCTGGTCGAATGAGCCGTCACTGCCTCTGGAGGGGCCAAGCCCTTTGCCTTGTATGCCCTCTGAATGGTCTGCACAATCCAAGAGGAAATTGATCTGACCGAAGCTCGCCTTCCTTTGTTTTTACCATGGAGAAGAACGAAAAGGAATTCCGTTTGTCTGAATGGACTTGTGACCTCCAGATATTGCTTTAGAGTGTGGCCTACGTCAAGTGGATGAACATCCTGATCGTCCGTTGTTCTGAAAGTAGGAAGTACAATCTCTTGATTTTCATGAAAGACTGAGGTCACTTTAGGGTTTGAACCAAGCATGGGAATCAACACTACCCTATCTGGAAAGAAGGTTAGGAAAGGTTCTTCAGAACCTAAATTTCTAATCTCTGACACTCTTTTAGCCGATGTCACAGCTACTAAGAAAGTGGTCTTGAGTGTGAGATCTCTCATGGAAAGAGGTTTGTCAGGATCTGATCCGAGATTGGAGAGAAAATCCAAGACAATAGGAAGGTCCCATTTGGGAAATCTAGGTCTTCTTGAGGTTTAAGCCTGATAGCTCCTTTAAAGAATTGACGGACTAATGTGTGATTAGCCCAGGATACTCCTGTGAAGGCCGAGATGGCTGACACTTGCACTCTTAGTGAGCTGACTGCTAAAGATAGGTCCAGCCCTGATTGGAGAAAACTTAGAATGTCTTCTACTGCTGGAGACTTACACGGATTTGACCGGGAAGACATGTGATCAGAGAATTTAGACCATATCCGTTCGTATACCCTGTTCGTACTTCCCCTCCGGGCACTGAGAAGAGTTGGAATAGCTTCTTCCGGACAGCCTAGGGATTCAAGCCTTTCCCTCTCAAGAACCACACCCTGAGGTGTAGGCAAGATGGGCATGGGTGTAACATCGAGCCCTGCGACAGTAGATCCGGCCTGAGAGGAAGGGGAACTGGGTCTTGATAACTCAGGAGTGACAACAGAGGAAACCACGGCCTGTTGGGCCAGAAAGGAATCACTGCAATGATCTCCACCTTCTCTGTTCTGAGCCTCCGGAGGAATTGCAGAATCACCGGTACCGGAGGGAAGGCATAAGCCTTCTGAAACTTCCAATGATCTGAGAGAGCATCTATCCCGTAAGCCTGAGGGTCTCTGAACCTCGAATAATATCTGGGCATCTTGTGGTTGCATGGAGAAGCAAATAAATCGACCTCTGGAAGTACTCCCAGGGTCAGAAGCCACTCGAACACCTCTCTGTGGAGAGACCACTCGTTGTTGTCCATCTGCACTCTCGAGAGGAAGTCCGCCTGTACATTCTGGATCCCCGGAATGTAAACTGCCGAGATGTTGGACAAATATTTCTGCGCCCAGCTCATTATTGGCTCCACTTCTTGTAGCAGAGACCAGCTGCGAGTTCCACCTTGCCTCTTTATGTAAGCTACCGCAGTTGTATTGTCCAACCTTAGCATCACAGATGAACCTTCTATTAGATGGCGAAATGACAGGAGTGCCTGAAAGGCGGCCTTCAGCTCCAGAATGTTGGAGACAATCCCTCGAGCAGGGAAACCCCATCGGCCCTGCGCCACTTCCGAAAGGCAGTGAGCGCCCCAACCTCGATTGCTGGCATCCGAAGTTAACGTGACCCATGAGATGGGCACGATTGAATGGTGATTGCGCAGATTCTTCCCTTGAAGCCACCAAAGAAGAGACGTCCTCATGGATGACGTAAGATGTATGCGCTGGACTTGGCTGGAAGAATCCCATTGTTGAAGGAACCCTTTTTGGAAGGGTCGTGTATGCCATTGGGCCCACTTCACCATAGGAATGGTAGCTGTCATTGTGCCAATTACTTTCAGGCAATGGAGAGCTGAGAGGTGAGACGACGCAAGGGCCCTGTGTATTCTGTCTCGAATCACTCCAATCTTCTCCTCTGGAAGGGAGATAGTGCCTTCCAATGTGTCGAAGTGAGCCCCTAGAAACACCAGAGATTGTGTTGGCTCTAAATGGCTCTTCTCTAGATTCAGCAGCCACCCGAATTCCTGCAGGGTGGAGATGACTAAGCTCCTGTGCTCTAACAGTTGATCTTCGTTCTGAGCTAGGAGAAGTAGGTCGTCTAAATAGTGGTGGAGACGAACCCCCTTGATACGGAGTAGAGCCACAACCGACAAGAGGACCTTTGAGAAGACCCGAGGTGACGTTGGTAGGCCGAAGGGTAGACAAGTGAACTGCAGATGCTGATTGCCGACCGCAAAGCGGAGGAATTGTTGGAACTCTGTTGCCACTGGCACGTGAAAGTATGCATCTTTCAGATCGATTGAAATCATCCAATCTCCCAGATGTATTGAATGTTGGATCGTAATTAAAGACTCCATTTTGAACTTTTCTTTTCGAATAAAAGAATTGAGATGTGTTAAATCTATTACTGGCCTCCATGTACCGTTTTTCTTCTGTATCATGAACAGTGGAGAATACATGCCTCTGCCTTGTTCGTTTTCTGGAACAGGGACGGCTGCGCCTTGATCCAATAAACAGCTCACGTAGGTTAATAGGACCTGCTTTTTCTCTTCTAAACCTGGAAGAGCTGTGGGAACAAATCTGAGTCTTGGGGTATTGCTGAAAACCCACTTGTGACCGGAGGAGACCGTCTTGATGGTCCAGTAATCTCGGATTGAGGCCCAATCTCAAAAGGACTTTGTGGCGTCCTGGTTGCCAGAGGAACCCCCTTTTGCGGGTTTCTTGAAAGAAGACTGCCTGGATTTCCAGGATCTAGAGAACTCCCCACCAGGTCTGTAGCTGTGCGCATCCCTAGCGCGATCAGAGTTTTGTCTTCTAGGGAAACTGCGTTTCTGATTTTGTAGGCGTCTGTCTTGAGGTAGGAAACCAGACTTCCCACCTGTGGCCCGGGTTATGGCACTATCGAGTTTATTGCCGAACAATGAAGAACCTTCAAACGGAATTCGGCACCAAGCTTGCTTGGAAGCTGGGTCCGCCAACCACGGACGGAGCCATAGGGCACGACGAGCTGAAACAGCTGCCAACATAACCCGGGACATCAGGCGGATGACATCAATAGATGCCTCCCCAAGAAAGGCTGATGCCAGCCTGATCTCTTGGATAGGAGAATCCTTAGCTGTTTCAGTAGAGATACCTCCTAAGAACTCATTCACATTATCAGACCAAGATTCCAAAGCTTTGGAAACTGCAGCTATCGCAAGTACTGGCTTACATGCCATTCCTGACATCAGGTAGATCTTCTTTAAATCCGAATCAATTCGCCTTTCCAAAGGATCTTTAAAAGATACAGTGTCTTCCAAGGGAAGCGTTACATATCTTGCTAGTCTCATTAAAGCTGCATCCACTAATGGAGCTGACTCAAGGTGCTTTACTTCCTCTTCCCTGAAAGGATATAGTTTCAAGACCTTTGACTGCATGGAACTTTTCTTGTCCATTTTGCTCCATTCCTCAGAAATGACCTCACCCAGCTCAGAGAGAAAAGGAAAATACTGTCGCTCCTTATTGAGCTGCTTAAAAAACTTCCTCTGTTTTGGGGGGGAAGTAACTGGATCTTCCCACTTCAGGGCCTCTTTTACTGCCTTCACCAATGAAGGAACTAAAGCGAACTCAAACCCCACGCCAGGATCTTCCAGATCCGATTCGCTGTCTGAAACAGGAGCAGAAGGGTGACTTGGTTGGGAAGAATCCCATGTCTCATGCACAGAACCTTCACCCACTGGAGGGCATAATGGGTCTGATGGGGAATCACGGGGCTGCTGGGCTTCTCTCTCCTGTAGAGATTCTTTCACAACCCACCTAACCATAGATTCCAAACGCTGGTCTGCACCATCCCTCTCATCTGCAGCTTTAGAGAAGCAGTGGTCACAGAGAGATTTGTCTGTTGGAACAGGCATCCTGCAACCCCAGCATGATTTTCCTGAACTCTCTTTAGAGTGAGATGAAGGGGGGTGAGAAGGATTTTATTGCGCTGTTCAGATCTGGAAGGAGATCTATGACGGCTAGACCTGGAGGAAGATTGCCGGTGGTGTGATTTTGATGATCCACTTCCTTTATGGGAACTACGGTGTGGATCAGACCTAGTAGGGCTGTGAGGAAAGAAACACAGAGAAGATAGAGAAAGAAAATCAGCTGGTATCCTAAAAATTCTACTCTCAATCCTTGTACAGGCAGCAAAGCAAACTGCAAACATACCTGCTACAAGCGGGCTGGCCACTAGGGGGCAGTGAGGAGTCCATAGTGTCAATACAATAGGAAGCTGCAGAGACAGATTCACAGGATCACCTGACTGACAACAGACCTCCACCCCCAGACAATAGAGATTGTCTTACCTTGAACCGCCAAGATAGTAGCCCCGGGAAGTCGCCGTATCCCCCACGAACATTCCCAGGGCTCTGAAAGCTTTCCACAGCTTTTAAAAGTGGCGCTCGTGACGTCATCGCCGACGTCAGACGTGAGACGCTCGCGCGCATGCGCGAACCAAGCCTCGACTTCGTATTGGGTCCGCGCATGCGCAGAACGTACGCCGGTACCCGGAAGTCACAGAGAGAGCGGCTGCTGGAACGCAGAGAGCGTCAGCGCCAATCTAGGATACCAGGAAGCAGGAAAACAACACACAGAGGTATGATACATATAAACACTGCTGCCATATGTGAATGAATGTAAAAACTTACCCCTCCACCTACGATCACCTGGGGCGAGGAACGCCATCCATACACACACACACCGGACTTGGCAGCAGATAATGGTCGCCTGAAACATTAGGCAAACAGACCGTGCGCACATAGATGAACCGATCCAATCTTCAGCGCTACTCTGCTATACACTCCATACCCTGCTAATAGTCAGGGCCTATCGGAGGAATCTTTGGCACTCGGCATCATCGATCGTAGGGAGGTTTTCTCTTCAGGTAGGAGAACCAACACCTGGTCCTACGGAGGAGGACAAAAAAGGAACATGGATAGCAGCCTAGAGCAAAGATTAATGGGAGAGGGGGTCCTATTGGGTAGTTATGGAGGCGGAGCCTACCCACACGTATGCTGCCATGGAGCCTGTCAGGAAAGATATTTTTGCCTCCACTTCACATAAAACTTGGACCGATGGAACATTTATTGAGCAAAATTAACAAGAAGGGTTTAAGGTTTTTTTTTTATTATTTGAGGGAGATATTTCAAATAATACCTCTTGGCAAGATTAACCACTTAAGGACCGGGCCTATTTTTCAGACTTTATAAGTCTATAAGTCTATAAGTCTATAAGTTTATATGTTTATAAGTTAAATCATTTTTTTTTGCTAGAAAATTACTTAAAACCCCCAAACATTATATATATATTTTTTCAGACACCCCAGAGAATAAAATGGCAGGCATTGCACTACTTTATGTCACACCGAATTTGCACAGCGGTCTCGCAAACGCAATTTTTTGGGAAAAAATACACATTTTTAATTAAAAAATAAGACAGTAAACAGTATAGTTAGCCCAATTTTTTTTTAATGTTATGCCGATTAAATTAATACCCAACATGTCATGCTTCAAAACTGCGCCCGCTCGTGGAATGGCTACAAACTTTTACCCTTAAAAATCTGCATGGGCGACGTTTAAAATTTTCTACAGGTTTCCAGTTTTGAGTTACAGAGGAGATCTTGTGCTAGATCTATTACTCTCGCTCTAAAGATCGCAGCCATACCTCACATGTGTGGTTTGAACACCGTTTTCATATGCGGCTTATGTATGCGTTCGCTCCTGAGCTTGGCGGGACGGAGCGCTTTAAATTTGTTTTTCCTTATTTATTTTACTTTTTATTTTATTTTTTTTACACTGTCCTTTAAAAAAAAAAAATTGTGGGTCACTTTTATTCCTATTACAAGGAATGTAAACATCCCTTGTAATAGAAAAAAAAAACATGACAGGACCTCTTAAATGTAAGATCTAACATTTACACTAAAATGCAATAAAAAAAAATTCCCCTTTACAACCATAGGGCGAAAGTGACGTTTGACGCTGGTTCTGTCATCCAATGGTGTGGAGCCATGTGGGGGCCATCTTTCCCTCACTTGGCATCCAGCCTGTGAAGGAAGAGAACCCGATCGTCTCCGCAACTAACAACGGCTCCGGTAAGTGGCGGAGACGACCGAAGCATGGCGGGAGAGGGGGGAGCTCTCCCGGCACCGATAAAAGTGATTTTTATCGGTGCCTGGCTCCTTTCTCCTCAGTCTCTTGGCAGCAGTCTTCGGCAAAAAATGTCTCTCTCTCTCAGGTGGAGTTCCACCACACACTCCCTCGTGTCAGCGTGTCTCTCTCTCTCTCAGGTGGAGATCAAACTGTCACACCACCCAGAGGCTTTTGTGGCTTGGTCTCTGTCTCTCCTCAGCCACTTCAGTCTCTCTTCTCCATCTCTGCACTTTCCTGTCAGAGCCTTTTCTTTTCCTGGGCTTCTAGACTCTCTCTCTCTCCCTCTCAAATCTCCTCAGCTCTTCCTGAAACTCCCATTTTTTCCAGTGTGCTCTCTGTCCCTGAGTTTTCTGGAAGGACAAGTCAGAATCTCCCTGTCTCCATCTTGGGGCCAAAATGAAAAATTGCATTACAACATGCCTGCTACATACTCCCCCACCAAAAAAACCTTTGGTCCCCAAAGGAAGGACAGGGTCTATCAACATATAATGTCCACAACCTGTTACATGCTTTCAAAATACAACAGGAGGCAAAAACAGGTTAGTACATGTAAGAAAACAAGCAATTGGCATGCACGTATGAACCTGGCAAGGGAACCTCCCACCATTTGTCATAAGAGGTGAGGTTGCCTTGCCCACAAGCCATCGATATTGGGATGACCCACCTAGATGTGCCACACAGTGAGTTGGAGTCGCAGTCCACTAAACTTGTAATGGGAAGAGTCAGCCAGTTGTGAGTTCTTTGAGATGTATAGATAGCTTCCTCAGAACTTTCGCCTAGAGTATCATAAGTCTTTTTGGTGAATTGTTAGTTTTTCCCTTTGCTCTTTGGGCTCAGATAGTTCTGGTATAGCAACCTCTTCCTCTTCCACAATAGAAGGGTGAAGAGTCTCTGTGTCCTCTGCAGTTAGGGAAATCAGAAGATCCTCCTGGCCTGTCAATGATTGGCTCTGTGGTATGAACTCTGGTGCTTCAGGCCTGAGGGTTCCAGTATCTGTTTCTCTAGAAGGAAGAAAAGTGGCAGCTTCTGATAGCGTAGACTGCCACAGCCAGTCCATGCCCAGTTCTTCCTCCTAACTGTCCTCTTCATCTGTGTTCAGTGGCACAGACTGAGACCTGGTTATTGGACATGATCTCTGAGTAGTTCGAGTAGGCTGTGGATCTGGTTGTTGAGGCATATGAATTGCTTCTGCTAGAGGTAGCAGATGATTCCAGTGCCAGGTCTTTAGCGGGCCTGTTCTTCCTTCTGGGCGAATCTGGTATACTGGTAATCCTGGTAACTTCTTACAGATAATGTAGGGCTGCGACTTCCAGCGATCAGCCAGTTTGTGCTTCCCAGGGACACCCAAGTTTGTCAGCAACACTCTGTCGCCAGGCTGAAATTTGTGTACTCTTACCTTCAGGTCAAAGTTTCGCTTGTTTCGCTGGCCCCGGGTGTCTGAGGCAGCCTGGGATATTTCATATGCTGTTTTCAGACTCTTCCTCAGGCTATCCACATATCTGTGACACCATGGAGGTATGATCTAAAGAGGTGCCGAATGCTAAGTCAACAGGCAGTCGATCTATTCTTCCAAACATCAGCCTATATGGTGAATAGCCTGTGGCATAGTTTTCAGTGCTATTATAGGCATGTACAATAGCTGCAATGTGTCTGCTCCAATGTTGCTTCTTTCAGCCGTAAGAGTCCCAAGCATATCTAGGAGGGTGTGATTAAAGCGTTCTGGCTGAGGATCCCCTTGAGGGATGTAGGGAGTGGTTCTTAACTTCTGAACACCTAACAGGTCAAACAGTCTTTTAATGAGTCTACCCTCAAAGTCTCTCCCCTGGTCAGATTGAACATGCTGAGGTAGGCCATAGTGGACAAAGAACTTCTCTACCAGTATTTTGGCCACCGTAATTCCTTGTTGGTCTTTAGATGGGAATGCCTGGGCATACCAGGTGAAGTGGTCAGTCACCACCAGAACATTTCCCTGTCCACTTGAGTCAGGCTCCAGATACAGAAAATCAATCCTTGACTTTAAAGATGACCCATTGGGGCAGCTCTGTGGGGGCAAAGTCTTCCTCTGTATACACCGTATGCAGGAGTGACAGTATCCCTCAACTTTAGCCTGCATACAGGGCCAATAGAACCGGTCTTGCACCAGTTTGAATGTCCTCTCAGACCCTAGGTGACCATGATTGTCATGTAAGGCAGTCAGCACAGTTTCCCTATACTTTCTCAGTAATAACAGCTGCCATTTATGTTCAGGATCATCTGAGGGGCCCCTTCGGTAGATCACCTCATTGCGTAACTGCAGATGATCCCATTGCTTGTGCACTAATCGTGCTTCTGTTGGAGAGTTTGTTAGCAGTAGATCTTGGCTCTCCGGGGCCTTCAGTGGTAAACTACAGAGGAGATCTTCCATCTGGTCCTTTCTTAAGTCCCTATCTGAAAGCTTGGGTAGGCTGCTATCCCTGACCTGGGAAAAATCACAATAGTATTTGGGGATACCTGCCACTGAGACTCCGATGGCTTCTGCCCCAGTTGTTCCTTTGGCCTAATGTTCCACTCCCTGACACAAGGCTTGTATCCCTTCTGGAGTCAGTTGAGTCCACTCTTCAGAGGAAACCCCCAAGTCATAGGGTCTCCTCGACAGGGCATCAGCATCTCTGTTTCCAATTCCTGGGTGGTATTTTAAGCTAAAGCGCAACCCGGATAGGGCGGCCAACCACCTGTGCCTGGTGGCATCCAGTTTTGCTGTGGTGAGTATATATGTGAGTGGGTTGTTGTCAGATTTGACCACGAAGTCTGCACCATACAAGTAGTCTTTGAACTTGTCCACCATTGCCCACTTTGGTGCCAAGAATTCCAACTTAGTAGGGTAGTTTTTCTCAGCTTGTGCAAGACTTCAGCTCACATAAGCAACAGGCCGCAGGTGTCCATCGTGCTCCTAATATATTACCCCGCCTAGCCCAACTCGACTGGCATCAACATGCAGCTAAATACGGCTTGGCTGGATTGGCATAGGCCAGAACAGGAGCAGTTGTTAAACTCCACTTCAGCTGCCAAAAGGCTTGCTCACACTGGTCGGCCCACTGGACTTTGATCAACTCTCGAGGCTTCCTGGGTCCTCTGATTTGCTCGATGGGATTTGTTGAATCGGGGTCATCATCATCCTCATTCTTCAACAACTTATTAAGGGGCCAAGCTATTTTAAGCAAATCCTTCGACGAACCTTCTATAGTATGATCAAAATCCCAGGAATGACCTAAGCTCAGTTACATTGGTAGGCGTTAAGAGGTGACAGCTTCCAGCTTCTGGGGGTCAGTAGCTATTCCTTCAGCGGAGACATGTGGCTGAGGTAATTAACTGGAGGCTGATAAAACTGACATTTTTCCATGGACAGCTTCAGTCCCTCGTCATGGAGTCTCTTCAGGACTTTCTCCAGACGCTCTTCATATTCTTCAAGTGTTTTGCCGACGATGATGATATCGTTCAGGTACACCAGCACTTTGATCAGGTTCATGTCTCCTATTGTCTTCTCCATCAGCCTCTGAAATGTTGCCGGAGCACCAGACAGACCCTGAGGCATCCTTTCGAACTCAAAGAACCCTACTGGGGTGATAAACGCTGTCTTCTCCCTATCTTCAGGGCACATGGGGATTTGATAGTACCCACTCTTCAGATCCAGCACCATGAACCACTTCACCCCCGATAGGCTCTGCAGGGCATCTTCTATCCTTGGAGTGGTGTACTGATCAGGGATGGTCCTCCTGTTGAGCGATCGATAATCGATACACAGCCTTAGGGATCCATTCTTCTCAGGGCTGGACTGGGACAAAAATTTGGCCCTGGACTTCACCCAGACTGGCCCACTTTGACAGGTCTCTCCCATGCCGGCTTGCCACCCAAGCCCCCCCCCACTAGCTATTAGCCGTTCTACATTATTTCTCTTATAGGCAGTACCAGTGGGGAAGCTAGACATTATTTCACCTGGGGCAAAGAATCAGTTTGCCCCCCCCCCCCCCAATGGAACAAGATTAGGCAGGAAAGTGAGGCCGCCCTCCTTCCAGATCGTATGATGAGCTTCTAAGTGTTGACTCCTGAGCATCATGTCTGTATTCAGGCGCGCTGCATAACTAGCCAGGGAGAGGAGGTGAGCACTGCGGGGGGGACAGAGGACTGGAGGGAGGCAGCGGTCCACTGTCACTGAAATCGGCCCACTGAGCCGTCGGCCCACCGGGAAACTCCCTGTAGTCCCAATGGCCAGTACATACCTGATTCTTCTTCCGCACCACTACTATGGGGGAGGCATAAGGGCTCCTGGATTCTCTGATGATGCCTGATCTCTTCATCTCTGATAGTTGTTCACTGAGATCTTCCAGATCACCCAGTGGGATCCATCTGACTCTTTCCCTGAATGGCTTGTCTTCCTGAAGGCGAATCCGGTGCTGGGCACACCCCACATCAAACTCATGGTTCTAAAACATATCCTGCCATCTCAGGAGCTGGTCTTTGACCTTTTCTTTCCACTCAGGTAATAGTGGGATATTTTGTGTGTAAAACTGTTCTATGGAGATTCTGTCCTTCTCTCCCTTCTCCAAATCAAATGGTGAGACTGGAGTGGCTGAATTCACTTGTCCTAACAGCATTCGGGCCCGCAGTTTCAATGGCGAGGCCGTAACATTGTGGACACTGACAGGGATCTTCCCACGACTCTGTTGCAGAGCCTAGTTGATATCATATCTGGGATTACCTCCATTACAGTGTCCTCTCCCTGGCAGCCAGCTTGAAGGACAACAAAGGGACTCGGTTGTTCCCTATTGAGTTTGATTGAAGCTTTTAGACATGCCCCCTCTCCAGGCTGTAGTATCGTCTCACTTCTGTATAATCACCACATCTTTCCCACTCCTTCAGCTGGGGCTCTCTGTTCTTCAACTAGGTGCTGATATACTTGTCTCAGCATAGGGTGTATGCCTTTGGTTGGGGTGTTAGACTTCAATACAGTGAGCAGCCTTCTGACAAGGTCAGTGTTCATTCCTATTATCAGAGAACTCTTGTTGGCTCCTGATGGGCGAGGGCATACAACGGCTAGGGTATCAAACGTTTCTGTTTGTCCAGTCATGGAGGGGTCAAAAGTCAACTTGACCGGTAAGTAGTCATCATATGGGAAATTTTGGGTTCCAATACCCCAAGTCTCCAGTTCCTCCAATTTCTGCAGAGGTAAATGTTTGAGGTGCCTGTCGTAAAAGTCTCTATATGGCAGGGTAACTTGCACCCCAGTGTCCTGAAGGGCCCTTGTATAGATGCCTTCTACTTGGACTGACACAATGGAAGAAGGTCCCACAAGTTTGTCAGGAAATCTACCGGGACTAGAGTAGTTAATTTTTCCTGTCGTCTGTATTCGTGCCCCCTTCTTGATGGGCTTCAGGTTTTGCTTTCATCTCTGTTGGGCCCCAAAGGGCTGGTGTGTATCTGCTCTCTGTGGCCGGGCACCTGGGGTTGAGGAGAGGGGGTTGTATGGTTGCTCAGAAACAGCAGCCGGGCCCTCTGTAAAGTCTTTGCGTCTTTAACTTTGGAGCTAACTGCTGAGGATGGGCACCCGGTTGGCTCCTTTATTGCGGCCCTCTGAAGTTTCCCGCTGGTTTCTGGCATTGGCTTTCAGACTTGGATGGACTTTAACAATTATGTCCCATTCCTCTGCAGTTGAAACAAACACATGATTCACTGACAGAGGCAATGGTAGGAGTTGGAGATTGGCTGGACCCCAGATTACTTTCACTGGACAATGTGGTGATTTTGGCTGCTAACAGATTCAACATTTCCATCATCTGTGACATCTGGGATTTCAGAGTGGCTGTCTCCGAATTGGGCTCTGCTGCCCCCACTGACCCAATGTCAGCTAGAGACGCTGATGCTGGCCTGGTTGCAGTTTTCTTGCCCTCAAATATAGCCCCTTCCTCCATCACTACCCTAATGAGTTCAGGATACTTTAATGACATGACATTGGCTGAAGTCTTTAGCTGGATCCAGACCGGATCGGAGCGTAGAGTTCCTCTCAGGATCTTCTGCATTCTAACCTGATCTATGGCTGAAAGTTCCATTCCCTTCTTTAATACAATTTGGTTTAGCATTTTGTTATTCGCCGGATATACTTGGACAGGCGCTCACCCTGGCATTGGAGAGCATGCTCAAATTGGTAAATCAAGTCTGCAGCCTTCTCTGTTAGTCTGAACTCCTCCTGCAACATGGCAAGGTAGTCATAGGCTGTGCAGTGCGTTCCACTGAACTTTCTGAAGATTCTGCAGCAGCTCCTATCAAGCTCTCACTGATGCGCTGTTTCTTTTGGGCTTCTGGCACATTCCATTCTTCCAGGGCCTGCATGGCTTGCTCCATCCAGGTTTCATACTACTCTTCCCAGCGGGCACAGGCTGTTTACCCGAAAATGATACCCGGTCCCAATGTATGTTGGGATGTCCTTCTGACATTTTGTCACAAAATCTCCCAAGGCTGAAATGAACTCCGGCCCAATCATGGTTACTGGTGGTGGCTTCCTCTGCCAGGGCTGCTTGGCTTGAGCTTTCTGGACTCATGTCGGGCACATTCAGCTGAATTAGACAAGCTTCAACATCACCGGTCAACCGTAACCTCTCCCTTTGGAAACAAGTGGGAATCCCTTTCTTCCACTCTATTAGGGCATAAGTGTGTGAGTTCTCTTGATTGGTCTTCTGATCTGGGACTAGTGTCTTTACAGCTTGCCTGATCTTTTCCTTGGTCCAGGCCACCCCAGGGATGTCGATTACAACACCTAACTCCTGTTGGCCATTTTCCTCCTCACACCACTGGGTTGCAGTGGCCTGGTCTCTGTGGCATTATCTTTGAGGTTTGTTAGTAGAAAAGAGGATCCCGAACGAGCCCCCACATATAGCGCCACCCTGAATGAGCCGCTTGGTGATTTTGGGTTCTCTGATATCTGCCTCAACTCCAAGAATGGCCTTAGCCTCTCTAGCACACCTGGTTAGCTAAAATCTCTGCAAAAACTTTTTAAGGACACGAGTAGAAAATACTGTTAGCCTGCTTGTGGATTGTTACCAGAAACAGACAGACACACCAGTAGTGATAAATAAGTTGAATATACTATTACAGTTAAAAATATGTGGATACTTACAACACTGTTAAACCTTACTGCAGAGTATCAATACAATAGAAGTGATAACCTTCAAAATTATCAACTGTAAGTATATAAAAAAAACACACTAATCTTTATACCCATAACATGGGTCCTGAGAGGGAGGAGAGGTTTGTCAATTTCTCAGCTCCTTCTGGGCTGTGAACACTGTTGAAATGTAAACAACAAAAATGGATTAAACAGGTACTGTGAACCGAGTTTTGTAGCGTTACAGGTCCTGGGTGTTGAAGAGTACTAGTGTCTTCTGCTAGCAAACGTTGGGGCCCTTTGTAAAGTACTTTAGGTTCAATCAAGCTAAATTGAGACAGTAATCATCTAGGATATTCCGTTAGGTAGTGGTTTGTAAGAACAGACTGGCTAAAGGTGGCAGCTCCAAACAAGCATCATCTGACACTAGAAAGGGGTATAGGTGTCTGCACGCAGTGTCTGTACTGTGTTAAGAAGGATGTTTTAGGTTTTCACCTGCTCACCAATCCTCTGTGCGGTGACACAATGGAGATTCCAAATGCTGGTTCAGGCTCCTGGCAATGTTGTAAGACACCGGATCACCTCCTGTCGGCTGATCAGGATGGCTGGTAGCTAAAATGGCAAGGTGGCTGGACACCGGCTGACTGGATACCTGGATGGCTATTGCGATCCCTGAAGCAGTGTGGGTCATCTCCACTGGGGTAGGCGGCGCTAAGTTGCTGAGCGGGGTCTCTGGGACGAATGGTAGTGTACCGGGTGAGTGTCAGTGTTCCTGCCTCCTTTCTCCTCAGTCTTTTAGCAGCATTATTTGGCAAAACATGTCTCTCTCTCAGATGGAGTTCCACCACACACTCCCTTGTGTCAGCGTGGCTCTCTCTCTCAGGTGGAGTTCAAACTGTCACACCACCCAGGGGCTTTTGTGGCTTGGTCTCTGTCTCTCCTCAGCCACCCCAGTCTCTCCTCTCCATCTCTGCACTTTCCTGTCAGAGCCTTTTATTTTCCTGGGCTTCTAGACTCTCTCTCTCCCTCTCAAATCTCCTCAGCCTCCTCAGCTCTTCCTGAAACTTCCCTTTTTCCCAGTCTGCTTTCTGTCCCTGAGTTTTCTGGAAGGACAAATCAGCATCTCCCTGTCTCCAACTTGTGGCCAAGAGGAGAAATTGCATTAAAACTGGCCTGCTACACAAACATGATTAAAGGTTTCACTATTCACTAGGACATTGCTACAATTGAAAAACGGTATCAGAACAACTGGGATCCAACGATGCTGGCTGACTTTTGTTGGACACTGCAGCAATATGCACTGGACAGAGTAACAAAAGTTTTTCAGGAAGCAAAACTTTTGCCAAAATTTGTTCTTCAGTGTAATTATTGATTAACCACTTTAGGACCGCCCGCCCGCCCACATTGTATTGATACATCGCTGCCTGTTTCCAGTTTCAGGGTGCACATACGTGCCCCCCAACTCCTGCTGTGATTGGACACAGGGCTCTGTACAGAGAGGACAATCTCTTTGTTTGCTTTGCAGGGAGAAGAAACAAACAGATGTTTAGTAAAAAGCAGCACATAATGCACACATTAACACTTGTTAAGCACACACTTAACCCCTTGATTACCCTGAGATGTTAACCCCTTCTCAGCCAGTGTCATTAGTACAGTGACAGTGTATAGTATTAATTACTGATTACTGTATTAGTGTCACTGGTGATGCCAGCATCAGTTAGTCAGTTCCCACCCAGTGTCAGATATTGTCAGATTGTCTGTCACACTATTGCAGTCCCGTTATAAGTCACTGATCACCGCCATTAGTAGTATATTTATAGAAAAAAAATTCTAGTATATACAGTATATCATAGTTTGTAGTCATTATAACTTTGAAGCAAACCAATCTACATACACTTATTGGGATTTTTTTTTAAATCAAAGACATGTAGCATAGATAGATAGATAGATAGATAGATAGATAGATAGATAGATAGATAGATAGATAGATAGATAGATAGTCTACTTCAAATTACTGTTTGTATAGTGGTGCAGCCAGGTGCAGACTCTGGGAATGTAATAGATTTGAAAATTAAAGAACAGGTTGGGATTTACATGTTACTCCATTATATTGCAGTGGGATTTCCTACCTGATATAACCTAGATGTTTACATACAAGTGTTCCCCAAGCTGAGTTCCATCCTTCATGGCAGGTTAGGAGCCATTCTTGTTTATATTCCACCTGTACTTCCAACAAGAAGTTTTCTGTGTTTATTCTGAAAGATACTGAAACCATTTTATATGAAAGAATATTTTCTTAAGTTAAAAAAAAAGTTTGCAATAAAATTAAATCTTTATGTATCATGTTACTGACTGACATGACCAAACGATAATACATTATGTAATATACCTTGAAAGCCCTGTGACTTTGCCTTGTTAGATCTCACCAGACCATATGACATTACCAAATGCACTGAAAGTAATTGTGCTTGGAAACAGGTGGCTTGGTAATGACCATAGGCGTGCGCACAGGGTGTGCCAGGTGTGCCTGGACACACCCTAATCACCCTGTGTGGTGCAGACTCCCCCTGTTTAAACCACTGATATTTCACTAAAACCCCCTAACAGGGCTCATAAAATAAAAAAAACAAACTAACAAAAGTAATAAAATATTTAAAATAATAAAAGTAAAAACTACTGACACCATCCACTGCTCAACTGACACTGTCAGAGTAAATACACATGCACAAACATGTATGTGTTTGAGCTTTGCTGTGCACACCTATGGTAATGACTCAAGTATGTATTAGGCTTCTCCTCTAAATATTCTTTTGCAAAGATTTGAAAGTTAAGAGGGTTTTTTTTGCTTCCTGACCCCGACCGGATTTACTGTTGGTTTTGTGAGGGAACATACAGTAAGTAATATTTTAGTTTTTGGTAGATCATGTAAGGTTTATTCCACCACAAAGATTGAGGTCTCTCAGGACTCCAGTAAAGAGATCTCTGTTCTCAAGTTCCTATGCCTGCACATCTCTTAGGTCCATTAGGAAGAGGGTCTACTTTCTTATTTTGGATATGTGATCTATAATACAATCACCGGGCACTTTATTATGTACACCTGTTCAATTGCTTGGTAACATAAATTGCTAATCGTCCAATCACATGGCAGCAACTCAATGCATTTAGGCATTTAGGATGTGGTAAAGACGACTTGCTGCTCAAACCGAGCATGATAATGGGCAAGAAAGGAGATTTAAGTAACTTTGAACGTGGCATGGTTGTTGGTGCCAGACGGGTGGTCTGAGTATTTCAAAGACTGCTGATCTACTGGGATTTTCATGCACAACCTCTAGGGTTTACAGAGAATGGTCCGAAAAAGGAGAAATATCGAGTGAGCGGCAGTGTGGACGAAAATGCCTTGTTAATGTCCGAGGTCAGAGGAGAATAGTAACAAGTGTAGGCGAAACAAAACAGAAATCATATAAGTCCCAATGCAAGTCTGCTAATGCTGGATGTTCTGAATAGAACTGGGGGTGACAAAATAGTCCATATAGCATACACAGGAAAATCAGTCTATGTAGTAGGGATGAGCTGAACATCCCCCTGTTCGGTTCGCACCAGAACATGCGAACAGGAAAAAAGTTTGTTTGAACACGCGAACACCGTTAAAGTCTATGGGACACGAACATGAATAATCAAAAGTGCTAATTTTAATGGCTTATATTCAAGTTATTGTCATAAAAAGTGTTTGGGGACCTGGGTCCTGCCCCAGGGGACATGGATCAATGCAAAAAAAAGTTTTAAAAACGGCCGTTTTTTCAGGAGCAGTGATTTTAATAATGCTTAAAGTCAAACAATAAAAGTGTAATATCCCTTTAAATTTCGTAGCTAGGGGGTGTCTATAGTATGCCTGTAAAGGGCACATGTTTCCCGTGTTTAGAACAGTCTGACAGCAAAATGACATTTCGAAGGAAAAAACCCATTTAAAACTACTCGCGGCTATTGCATTGCCGACAATACACATAGAAGTTCATTGATAAAAACGGCATGGGAATTCCCCACAGGGGAACCCCGAACCAAAATTAAAAAAAAAAAATGACGTGGAAGTCCCCCTAAATTCCATACCAGGCCCTTCAGGTCTGGTATGGATATTAAGGGGAACCCCGGCCAAAATTTAAAAAAAAATGACGTGGGGTTCCCCCTAAATTCCATACCAGACCTGGTCTGGTATGGATTTTAAGGGGAACCCCGCACCAAAAAAAAAAACGGCGTGGGGTCCCCCCAAAAATCCATACCAGACCCTTATCCGAGCACGCAACCTGGCAGGCCGCAGGAAAAGAGGGGGGGACGAGAATGCGCCCCCCCCTCCTGAGCCGTACCAGGCCACATGCCCTCAACATTGGGAGGGTGCTTTGGGGTAGCCCCCCAGAACACCTTGTCCCCATGTTGATGAGGACAAGGGCCTCATCCCCACAACCCTGGCCAGTGGTTGTGGGGGTCTGCGGGCGGGGGGCTTATCGGAATCTGGAAGCCCCCTTTAACAAGGGGACCCCAGATCCCGCCCCCCCCCTGTGTGAAATGGTAAGGGGTACTTACCCCTACCATTTCACTAAAAAACTGTCAAAAATGTTAAAAATGACAAGAGACAGTTTTTGACAATTCCTTTATTTAAATGTTTCTTCTTTCTTCCTTCATCTTCTTCTTCTGGCTCTTCTGGTTCTTCCTCCGGCGTTCTCGTTCAGCATCTCCTCCGCGGCGTCTTCTATCTTCTTCTCCTCGGGCTGCTCCGCACCCATGGCATGGGGGGAGGCTCCCGCTCTTCTCTTCTTCTTTTCTTCTCTTCTTCTCTTCTTCATTTTCTTCTCCGGGCCGCTCCACATCCATGCTCCCGCTGTGTGACGGCGTCTCCTCATCTGACGGTTCTTAAATAACGGGGGGCGGGGCCACCCGGTGACCCCGCCCACCTCTGACACACGGTGACTTGACGGGACTTCCCTGTGACGTCACGGGGAATGCCACAGGGAAGTCCCGTCATGTCCCGTGCATCAGAGGAGGGCGGGGTCACCAGGTGGCCCCGCCCCTGTTATTTAAGAACCGTCAGACGAGGAGACGCCGTCACACAGCGGGAGCCTCCCTCCATGCCAGCATGGATGCGGAGCGGCCCGGAGAAGAAAATGAAGAAGAGAAGAAGAGAAGAAGAGAAGAAGGAAGAAGAGAAAAAGATGAAGAGAAGAGCGGGAGCCTCCCCCCATGCCATGGGTGCGGAGCGGCCCGAGGAGAAGAAGATAGAAGAGGAGATGCTGGATGAAAACGTCGGAGGAAGAACCAGAAGAAGAAGAAGATGAGGGAAGAAAGAAGAAGCATTTAAATAAAGGAATTGTCAAAAACTGTCTCTTGTCATTTTTAACATTTTTGACAGTTTTTTAGTGAAATGGTAGGGGTAAGTACCCCCTTACCATTTCACACAGGGGGGGGCCAAGATCTGGGGGTCCCCTTGTTAAAGGGGGCTTCCAGATTCAGATAAGCCCCCCGCCCGCAGACCCCCACAACCAACGGCCAGGGTTGTGGGGATGAAGCCCTTGTCCTCATCAACATGGGGACAAGGTGTTTTGGGGGCTACCCCAAAGCACCCTCCCAATGTTGAGGGCATGTGGCCTGGTACGGTTCAGGAGGGGGGGCGCACTCTCATCCCCCCCTCTTTTCCTGCGGCCCACCAGGTTGCGTGCTCAGATAAGGGTCTGGTATGGATTTTTGGGGGGACCCCACGCCGTTTTTTTTTCTTTTGGCGCGGGGTTCCCCTTAAAATCCATACCAGACCTGAAGGGTCTGGTATGGAATTTAGGGGGAACCCCACGTCATTTTTTTTAAAAATTTTGTCCGGGGTTCCCCTTAATATCCATACCAGACCTGAAGGGCCTGGTATGGAATTTAGGGGGACTCCCATGTCATTTTTTTTTTTTTAATTTTGGTTCGGGGTTCCCCTGTGGGGAATTCCCATGCCGTTTTTATCAATGAACTTCTATGTGTATTGTCGGCAATGCAATAGCCGCGAGTAGGTTTAAATGGGTTTTTTCCTTCGAAATGTCATTTTGCTGTCAGACTGTTCAAAACATGGGAAACATGCGCCCCTTTACAGGCATAATATAGACACCCCCCAGCTACGAAATTTAAAGGGATATTACACTTTTATTGTTTGACTTTAAGCATTATTAAAATCACTGCTCCTGAAAAAACGGCCGTTTTTAAAACTTTTTTTTGCATTGATCCATGTCCCCTGGGGCAGGACCCGGGTCCCCAAACACTTTTTATGACAATAACTTGCATATAAGCCTTTAAAATTAGCACTTTTGATTTCTCCCATAGACTTTTAAAGGGTGTTCCGCAGCATTCGAATTTGCCGCGAACACCCCAAATTGTTCGCTGTTCGGCGAACTTGCGAACAGCCAATGTTCGAGTCGAACATGAGTTCGGCTCGAACTCGAAGCTCATCCCTACTATGTAGTAATGTAGGGAAGGGGAAAAAAACGTCCAAAGGAAGCACACAGGGCTGCCATCAAATTAGGAAGAAACCATATTCCCTGAAGCTGCAAAGACAAGAGGAGAGGCGCCTCTGGGTGCAGTCGTTTTTATAAAATCAATTTAATAAACAACATTAGATCAACTCACATGTAATGTAAAGGTAAAAAGCGTGGTATCAGATAGTCATGATGATGCTCCCAAAATCCTGTACCATGATCCGTGCTGTTTGTGATGACCAGAGATCTTCTGAATGATGTTGACACCGGCTCCGGAAGATGGCCTCAAAGCGAGGCTTGGAACACAGGAGATGGCTGGCTGCAGGGGGATGACGTCATCGAAAATGGACGCGTTTCTTGAGCGTGCGCACTTGGTTGTTCTGCAAGTCGCGCTCCTTTCTCAACAGACATAATCTGATTACCATGGAAGGTGGTTAATAAGAGATTGGGAAGGGTACAGGGGCAGGACTGGATGGAGCAATAAGAAAGGTGAAGGAAATTATAAAAATAACTATAAACTAGATTAAAATATATATAAATACTATAATATAAAGTGCTGCTCTGGACCGATTGTATCTGCTGCTGATTGGGAAAAGAAAAAGCAAAGGCATGGGGATAGGCAATGGACAAAGGACAAATGAACACCTATGAGGTGGTAAAAAATAGGAATGTTACTTGTAAATATAATAGGTATTGAGGCTGCTATGCTAATGGACAGAGAGGAAGGGGAGGACAAGCTGGACTTGCAGAGCACCAGTGCGCACGCATGGGGATCGCTCACTCTCATACAATAAAAGATGACATATACATATGTAGTGGGCACCTACTTAAGTAGGTGACCTTTCTTGTTAGTTTTCTAGACAGGTAAATTTAGACAGGCTGATGCTATTGCAGCAGGCCTGTTTTGTTGATTTCTATATTTGAGTGACAGGTAGTTTGGTCTCGGCCAATCATTAATTTGCTTGGTAATCCCGGGACTCTCATATAAAAAGCGGGGTCACATGGTGCCCGGGAGTTCGAGTCCAGTCCTGCTCCAAGGAGCGAGAGAGCCAACCTGGTTCCCGGAGCTTCACCTTAGCGAGAAGGGTGGAGATCCAGTCCTCATGGAGGAACAGACGACATCTTGCCGTGTGTAGACGTGGATGTCGTAGGCCACCCCTGCGGGGAGGGGAGCGGGCCACAAAGAGATGGAGAAACTGAGAATCATTACGGATGAAGTAGCAATAAAGCGGAAGGAAACTGGGCGATCGATCGTTTATGAGTGGCACATGGACTATTAATCACGTGAGTGAAAGCCCAAGGGAAGGGTACTACCAGAGACTGAGGGTTGTTGGTGCACAAGTCAGAGAAATGGGCAGTAATGGCCTATGACTTTGAGTTCAGCATTGACCTGGGATTCCACTCAGTCAAGCGGGAGGAATTGTTCAAAGTGGCTCTCCTTTAGCGTAATCTGGAATTACCATGTCGGTGGGAAGTAGTGGTAAAGAGGTAGCGGTGAAGCTGCAAGTACTCATGTAGAGATATGGATCGTTCCTTTTAAAGTTATCCAGATGAAGAAGTTATTCAGAGTGACTCTTTATCAACTCATTCTCTATAAAATCTACTTCCATCATCCCTGATTGAAGAGATCGTTTAAAAATGATTTCTTGACTACCCGCAATTGTACCCAGATTTTCCTGTATGAATCATTGAACGATGACAATGTAACAAAAGAGCATCTCAAAGGAAGTCCTTCTCCCATCCCAGTTTATGTTGATGAATAAAGCATTAAGAAGAAGCATTAAGGACTGTGACTTTTAAATCTATGGGCTGCGAGGGTTGAGTAGTAAACGAATTACAGATATAGCAAACATTATGCCGCTCCTTTGGGGGTAAGCGCTACACATATATATGGACCTATAACATTATTATACATAAGTGTACATAAATTGGCAAACAATACGTACACTAAAACTGGTAAACATGTTGAACATGGTAGGTCTACATACAAGGCATATAATATGTGATGGTGAATACCATATGGATGATAAAAAATATATAATAAAATAAATAATGTGCCTATCGTTTAAAATACATGACACATTGAGTGGGGTAATGTGATTGCTGGCAGTGTACTTAAGATGGATATGACTATAAACGCATGTAAATACCAAATATATTAGTAAAGAAAATATTACCATAAAAACATATATGTAAAAGATATAACTATAAAAAGCAGAATTGAATAGGTGTGTACTGGCAAAGAAATAAATAATATAGCATAGGTTTAAAGGAATGGTGGAAATTTCTATACCTTCATTCATTCCACCAGGTGAAAGAACGTCTAAATAGTAGATCCAAAACGTTTCTCTAGCGCAGAGCTTTTTGAAACGCTCGACGGCTGGAAGAGAATTAGAAATTTGTTCAATCACCCAAACTTTTAGCCCTTCCGTGGATTGTTGGTGGGCTTGGGTGAAATGTTTGGGCACGCTATGGGCCACCTTTAGTGGGTCAATGCCACTTTCGATCGACCTCCTATGTTCTCCAAATCTAGTCCTAAGAGCTCATATTGTGCGGCCTACATACAGTAGGCCACAAGGACAGGTGAGTCCATAAACCACAAAATCTGAGGAACAGTTGTAGAAGTCCTTCAGTGTGTGGGTGACCCCCTTAGTGGTGAATGACTTTTGACCATGTTGTACATATTTGCACGTTTTACATAAGGGTTTGTGGCACTGAAACATCCCAACTAATGGAATGAGTACAGGCTTGTCAGGGGGAGTGTGTCTGGGTCGAATTTTGCTGGGAGCTATTTTCATTTTTAGATATGTAACCCGCGGTCTATCTGGAATGAAGGATTTCAGGAGCGAGTCCTGTAATAATATACTCCAATGGTCGGCCAGGATTTTTTCCATTCTCCTGAATTGGTGATGAAAAGTGGTAGTGAACCGAAGGGTATGATTGTCTGGTTCACACAATTTCTTTGGGGGTTTTCCTTTTAAATAATAATGGAAAGCTTGGTCAATGAGAGCTGAGGGATAATCCTTTGTGAGTAGAGTACTTTGATCAACATAATCACATTCTCTCGTACAGCTATGTCTAAGTCGACAGAACTGGCCCTTGGGAATGTTGTCAATCCATTGCGGGAGATGGCAACTGTTATGGTGCAGGAATGAGTTACCCGCAGTGGGTTTAATGTGGTTCTTAGCCCCGGTTCACACAGGGGCGGCACGACTTCTGTAAAGAAGTCTATGCAAGTCGCCCCCAAAGTAGTACAGGAACCTTTTTCTAAGTCGAGAAGAATGGTTCCATTGTACAGAACGGGAGGCGACTTGTCAGGCGGCTAGGTCGCCTGACAAGTCGCCCCTGTGTGAACCGGCACTGAGAGATGATGGTGAGGGTGGCTGGATCATGACCCAACTGAGTGTGTGTTGATCTAATGTTGTTTATTAAATTGATTTTATAAAAACGACTGCACCCAGAGGAGAATAGGCAGACTGGTTTGAGATGATAGAAAAGCAACAGTAACTCCAATAACCACTCGTAACAACCAAGGTATGCAGAATACCATCTCGGAACATACAACACATTGAACCTTGAAGCAGATGGGCTACAGCAGCAGAAGACCACACCGGGTGCAACTCCTGTCAGCTAAGAACAGGAAACTGAGGCTACAATTCGCACAGGCTCACCAAAATTGGACAATAGAAAATCGGAAAAATGTTGCCTGGTCTGATGAGTCTAAATTTCAGCTTCGACATTAAGATAGTAGAGTCAGAATTTGGCATAAACAACATGAAAGCATGGATCCATCCTGCCTTGTATCAACGATTCAGGATGATAGTGGTGGTGGTGTAATGGTGTGAGGGATATTTTCTTGGCACACTTTGGGTCCTTAGTACCAGTTGAGCATTGTTTAAATGCCTACCTGAATGTTGTTGCTGACTATATCCATCCCTTTATGACTACAGTGTCCCCATCTTCTGATGGCTACTTCCAGCAGGATAATGCACCATGTCACAAAGCTCACATCATCTCAAACCGGTTTCTTGAACATGACAATGAGGTCACTGTACTCCAATGGTCTCCACAGTCACCAGATCTGGATCCAACAGAGCACCTTTTGAATGTGGTGAAATGGGAGATTTGCATCATGGATGTGCAGCCGACAAATCTGCAGAAACTGCGTGATGCTATCATGTCAATATGGACCAAAATCTCTGAGGAATGTTTCCAACACCTTGGTGAATCTATGCCACGAAGAATTAAGGCAGTTCTGAAGGCAAAAGGAGGTCAAACCTGGTACTAGTAAGGTGTACCTAATAAAGTGGCTGGTGAGTGTATGTTTTAGAACTAAACTCTCCTAAGCTTCATAGCTGAACAAGGTGCCATCTTAGCGTCTGTTTAGAACTGCAGTTGGTGCTGTTCAGCTGTGACACCAGCTATTTGAGGGCTTGAAAGTTTGGCTGAGAACTGATATAAGCACACTGACAACTGGGACAGTTATCACCAAATGCATGTCCTGAATGACACTGTTTTGAGAAACAGTTAAATTGGTGGGTTTAGTTTCTACATTATAACTGGAATATCACTCTTAGGGAAGAGAAAGCAATGTGATAGTGAGTGGTGTTTTTTCATTTTAAGACAGACTATATTACTAGGAAGGGGGGAGGGGAGGAAAACTGCTGCAGGCGCTAGGGATGAGCCAACATCATTTTGTACCTAGGAACGGACCAAACTTTGGCTGTTCAGGCATTCAGACATATGCCTGAACCTTTGCCTATACAGCCCCTTATTTGGTGGGAGCCGATCATCATATATAAAAGGCAGTATTTCTACTGCTTCTATATTTATTACGGGTTCCTGCTGTCGCTGGTTCCTAAAGAAGCAGCAGGTGATTGCACACACCACATCCCTAGAAACTGCACATTGACTTTCATGGTCAGAATTCCCCCCGCCACGTAAGCAAAGGAGCAGGAATAGCAGGGACATCCCTGCCCAAATATGGCAACTGCCCAAGTATGATGTCACTGCTATCCCAGCTCCTTCTCTTATATACAGTGGGGCAAAAAAGTATTTAGTCAGCCACAAATTGTGCAAGTTCTCCCACTTAAAAAGATGAGAGAGGCCTGTGATTGTCATCATAGGTATACCTCAACTATGAGAGACAAAATGTGGAAACAAATCCAGACAATCACATTGTCTGATTTTTGAAAGAATTTATTTGCAAATTATGGTGGAAAATAAGTATTTGGTCAATATCAAAAGTTCATCTCAATACTTTGTTATATATCCTTTGTTGGCAATGACAGAGGTCAAACGTTTTCTGTAAGTCTTCACAAGGTTGTCACACACTGTTGCTGGTATGTTGGCCCATTCCTCCATGCAGATCTCCTCTAGAGCAGTGGGGCTGTCGCTGGGCAACATGGACTTTCAACTCCCTCCAAAGGTTTTCTATGGGGTTGAGATCTGGAGACTGGCTAGACCACTCCAGGACCTTGAAATGCTTCTTACGAAGCCACTCCTTTGTTGCCCAGGTGGTGTGTTTGGGATCATTGTCATGCTGAAAGACCTGAGAGCTGATTTTTGCTCACCGTTCTTGTGATCATTTTGACCCCACGGGGTGAGATCTTGCGTGGAGCCCCAGATCGAGGGAGATTATCAGTGGTCTTGTATGTCTTTCATTTTCTAATTATTGCTCCCACAGTTGATTTCTTCACACCAAGCTGCTTGCTTATTGCAGATTCAGTCTTCCCAGCCTGGTGCAGGCCTACAATTTTGTTTCTGGTGTCCTTCGACAGCTCTTTGATCTTCACCATAGTGGAGTTTGGAGTGTGACTGTTTGAGGTTGTGGACGGGTGTCTTTTATACTGATAACAAGTTCAAACAGGTGCCATTAATACAGGTAATGAGTGGAGGACAAAGGAGCCTCTTAAAGAAGAAGATACAGGTCTGTGAGAGCCAGAAATCTTGCTTGTTTGTAAGTGACCAAATACTTATTTTCCACCATAATTTGCAAATAAATTCTTTCAAAAATGTTATTCTCTGGATTTGTTTCCACATTTTGTCTCTCATAGCTGAGGTATACCTATGATGACAATTACAGGCCTCTCTCAACTTTTTAAGTGGGAGAACTTGCACAATTGGTGGCTGACTAAATACTTTTTTGCCCCACTGTAGATGGTGACAGCTTACAGAGCTGTAATTAAGTTAGTGGTATCATTGGGATTGGTCATCTTTTCTGGGTCGTGTGGTGAGGCAGGCTTTGGGCGGTGTGAAAGACCATATATTTACAATAAGGGTCTTTTTTGGGGATGTTTATTTTTTCTTAATAAAGAGGATTTGTCAAACCTTCGGATGTCTATTTTTAGGGTTCATCCTTCTTTTTGTGAATGAGTAGGAGCACTAGGTATAACCTTACTCATTCATGTGGGGGGCACTATCTTGGGGGCTCCATTATTAATAAAGGGAACTTAGACCCCTTTCACACTGAGACAATTTTCAGGTGTTTTAGCGCTAAAAATAGCACCTGTAAAGCTCCTGAAAACTGTCTCTCAAGCCACCCCAGTGTGAAATCCTAAGTGCTTTCACACTGGGGCGGTGCATCTGCAGGACGGCAAAATAAGTCCTGCAAGCACCATCTTTGGGGCGGTGTGGAAGCAGTGTGGAAGCGGTGTATACACCGCTCCCGCACCGCCCCTGCCCATTGGAATGAATGGGCACCGCTTTCGAATCGCCTGAAAAGCGATTCGGAAGCGCCACATCACGAGCACTTTTAACCCCTTCTTGGGGGTTAAAAGTGCCCTGCTACTGTCCGAAAAGCAGCACCAAAGCACCGCTAAAACAAATGGTGCTTTACCAATAACGCCGGCACCACCCCAGTGTGAAAGTAGCCTTACAGATTACAATAAGCCCCCCGACCACAGACCTCCACACACCAAACTCAAAGGGTTTGGTAAGTATTTCAGTGGGACTCTACACATTTTTTTTCGTGTAGGATGTGCTACAAAAAGAGTGACATTTACGAAGCAAAAATTTTACAGTTTAAAATACCAGCTAATGTAATTTCATTGCCAGCTTCCTTTTTTAAAATAAAAACAGCAGACAGTACCCTCCAATGACCCCCCAAAATACATAGCAGACCCTTGGAGGGGTCCTTTATGATGTTTTTTTTTTTTTTTTTTTTTAAGAAAACGGCAATGAAATGGCATTTGCTGGCAGCCAAACATAAAATCTCATTTTAAACACTTTTATCCTTTGTACTTCACAGTTAGGGCACCCCCAGGTGTGTTATTTTAAGGAATTAAGCAATTTTACTATTTCACTTCAAGCATTTAAAAAATCACAACTCCTGGCAGAAATTGATTTTATACAACTTTTTTTTGCATTGGTACATGTTCCCTTGGGCAGAGGCTGGTTGAAATCTTAAGGGGAACCCAGCACCCTTTACCTCAATTTTTTAAAAGGGATAGTACACATTAAAAATGAAAAATGATGTGGGCAGCAAGTGTGTGGGCCACCTGAACCACACCAGACCACATACCTTTTAACACTGGGCGTACCTTGTTGAAGGACAAGGGCTTCTTCCCCACTAAGGCTCGATTCACACCTATGCATTTTTTGTGCTTTTTGCATTTTGCAGATTTGGACTACAGATCATGTTCCATAGGAAACAATGTTAAATGGACTGTAGTGCAAATTTGCAAAATGCAAAAAGCACTAAAACTGCATAGGTGTGAATCATTCACACCTATGCATGTTGCTTTTGAGCGTTTTTGGAGGTTTTTTTTTCATGCTTGCCACGTTTTTGAGCAGCGTTTTTGCGGCGTTTTTGCCGCAATTTGCGTTTTTCCCTGACCCTTTCCAAAAATGCAGAGAAACAAAAAGGCATTGATGTGAACATGTTCCATAGGAACCCATGTTAAAAAATTCCCGTGCATTTCTGCAAAATGCAAAATGCATCAAAAAACGCGCTAGTGTGAATGGAGCCTTACAGTCCCCCAAAAGGGATGTAGGAGTTTTGTGGGGAGGACTTATTGGAATATAGAAGCAAACTTTATGATAAGGAGGCCCCATGGATATCCCCCCCAGGGGAATTATTACATTATAACCCCATATTACTCATTCCAAAAAGTCAAACTCATATGAACACATGCACACGGTGACAAAGTTCTTCAATAAACCCCCCCCCCCGCAAAAAAAAATTGAAAAGTATCCCCTGATGTAAATCTATCATCAACCACATCATCCAGCGATTGTGGATCCTTCCCTAATCATGATGACCTCCTGCTTGATAATTTTTTCCACACCGTCATGATGACCTCCTATCTGATGATGTCACCCCATTGTATTACCACTGCTAAATGACAGATCCTGGGATGCTTTAAGCAAACAAACCAGTCAGGGATCATGGCTATATTTAGCCGATGGCATTGCTCGGGATCCCTGACTGCTTTGATTTTAGCAGGAGGTGTTTTGGGCAGGCTTACTGGCCAAAAATGGGCAGTTTGTTCAGCATTTGGATCAAAGAACTTAAGGCTCATCTCTTGTCTGAAATATGTCTGTTGGTATGTGCAGGTATCTAGAGGTGCCTACACTTCATACCTGCATCAGTTACCCTCAGTAACAGAATCTCATGAACAGTTGCTTTTAAAAGTCAGTTTATAAATAATAATTTTGCCATGGATTTATGCCACTGTACTATTCATGTGACCCGTATACACAAAAAGTGCTGATCCAAGCACCATTGAGTGTTACCTGATGACTCCAGTCACTACAGGGTGGCAGCTTCCTAAAGGGTTTATCTAGCCCGATAACGAACTATCTGAAAAAAGCACAGAAGCACACACTGACAGACTGCCCAGTCAAATAGTATGACAGATTGGCTCCAGCTTGTCTCCTCCTAGGCCATGCCCCTTTAACGCGTTTCACCCTTTCACTGGCTTAATTATAGAGTGCCTCTATGTTTTAGACATATGCAATTTGATTCATAACGAATCGAAATTTGGCTGAATGTTGCATCTTTCGGACTTTCAGATGCATCCGAATGTCTGAAGAAAAAAATAACGAATTTTAACTGATACGAAAGACATTATAGCAGAAATAATGAATGAATTAGACATGATTCGTTCATTCGTCTAAAGTCTAATGAAACAAAAAGTCAACTCAGAGTAAAATCTTAGTGCTGCTTCACACAGGGGCGACCTGTCAGGTGACTTAGCCGCCTGACAAGTCGCGCTCCATGCATTGCAATGGGACTTAGAAAGAGGTTCCTGTACTACTTTGGGGCGACTTTGGAGCGGCTAGCATTGACTTCTATACAGAAGCCGTTTTGCAAGCCGCACTGATGTCGCGCTGTACGAGGCAGCTTCAGAGTCGGACGACATTGAAGCCTCCCCTCTGTGAACCGTACAGCTCAACCAGCTGATTATTTTTGTGCTGGAGGTTGGATTACGGACAAAGTGCATTCCTGAGAACCGAGTGAGAAGGGTGTTGTATTGTATTTGAGCAGAGGAGAAGAGATATTGTCATTGTGTGTGTTAATGCAGTGGTCATCAACCCTGTCCTCAGGGCCCACTAACAGGCCAGGTTTTATGTATTACCTTGGGGAGATGCAGACTAGAATACTGCAATCACTGAGCAGCAAATGATATCACCTGTGATGTATTTCAGTTATCTTGAAAACCTGGCCTGTTAGTGGGCCCTGAGGACAGGGTTGATGACCACTTTGTTAACCACTTAAGGACCGCCTCACGCCGATGTACGTCGGCAAGGCGGCACGGGCAGGTAAAATCACGTACATGTACGTGATTTGCCTCCCGCAGGTGGGGGGTCCGATCGGACCCCCCCCGGTGCCCGAGGCGGTCCCGTTTTGTTCCCCGGCGATCAGAGTGGAGGGGGAGGCCATCCGTTCGTGGCCCCCCCTCGCGATCGCCGCCGGCCAATGGTAACATTCCTTTGCTGCTGTATGCTAAACAGAAGCAAAGAAAATGATATCAATATCAATATCAATGTGAGTGCACAACACACACACACAGTAGAACATGCCAGGCACACAAAACACCCCGATCCCCCCCCCCGATCGCCCCCCGATCCCCCCCCAATCACACCCCCCCCTGTCACAAACTGACACCAAGCAGGTTTTTTTTTTTTTTTTTTTCTGATTACTGCATGGTGTCAGTTTGTGACAGTTACAGTGTTAGCACAGTTACTGTTACCCCCCTGTAGGTCTAGGGTACCCCCCTAACCCCCCCTAATAAAGTTTTAACCCCTTGATCACCCCCTGTCATCAGTGTCGCTAAGCGATCATTTTTCTGATCGCTGTATTAGTGTCGCTGGTGACGCTAGTTAGTGAGGTAAATATTTAGGTTCGCCGTCAGCGTTTTATAGCGTCAGGGACCCCCATATACTATCTAATAAATGTTTTAACCCCTTGATTGCCCCCTAGTTATCCCTTTCACCACTGATCACCGTATAACCGTTACGGTTGACGCTGGTTAGTTCGTTTATTTTTTATAGTGTCAGGGCACCGGCAGTTTATTACCGAATAAAGGTTTAGCCCCCTAATTGCCCGGCGGTGATATGCATCGCCCCAGGCAGCGTCAGATTAGCGCCAGTACCGCTAACACCCACGCACGCAGCATGCGCCTCCCTTAGTGGTATAGTATCTGATCGGATCAATATCTGATCCGATCAGATCTATACTAGCGTCCCCAGCAGTTTAGGGTTCCCAAAAACGCAGTGTTAGCGGGATCAGCCCAGATACCCGCTAACACCTGCGTTTTGCCCCTCCGCCCAGCCCACCCAAGTGCAGTATCGATCGATAACTGTCACTTACAAAACACTAAACGCATAACTGCAGCATTCGCAGAGTCAGGCCTGATCCCTGCGATCGCTAACAGTTTTTTTGGTAGCATTTTGGTGAACTGGCAAGCACCAGCCCCAGGCAGCGTCAGGTTAGCGCCAGTAGCGCTAACACCCACGCACGCACTGTACACCTCCCTTAGTGGTATAATATCTGAAGGGATCAATATCAGATCTATACTAGCGTCCCCAGCAGTTTAGGGTTCCCAAAAACGCAGTGTTAGCGGGATCAGCCCAGATACCTGCTAGCACCTGCGTTTTGCCCCTCCGCCCGGCCCGGCCCAGCCCACCCAAGTGCAGTATCGATCGATCACTGTCCCTTACAAAACTCTAAACGCATAACTGCAGCGTTCGCAGAGTCAGGCCTGATCCCTGCGATCGCTAACAGTTTTTTTGGTAGTATTTTGGTGAACTGGCAAGCACCGGCCCCAGGCAGTGTCAGGTTAGCGCCAGTACCGCTAACACCCACGCACGCAGCATACACCTCCCTTAGTGGTATAGTATCTGAATGGATCAATATCTGATCCGATCAGATCTATACTAGCGTCCCCAGCAGTTTAGGGTTCCCAAAAACACAGTGCTAGCGAGATCAGCCCAGATACCTGCTAGCACCTGCATTTTGCCCCTCCGCCCGGCCCAGCCCAGCCCAGCCCACCCAAGTGCAGTATCGATCGATCACTGTCACTTACAAAACACTTAACGCATAACTGCAGCGTTCGCAGAGTCAGGCCTGATCCCTGCGATCGGTAACAGTTTTTTTGGTAGCTTTTTATTGAACTGGCAAGCACCAGCGGCGTAGTACACCCCGGTCGTAGTCAAACCAGCACTGCAGTAACACTTGGTGACGTGGCGAGTCCCATAAGTGCAGTTCAAGCTGGTGAGGTGGCAAGCACAAGTAGTGTCCCGCTGCCACCAAAAAGACAAACACAGGCCCGTCGTGCCCATAATGCCCTTCCTGCTGCATTCGCCAATTCTAATTGGGAACCCACTACTTCTGCAGCGCCCATACTTCCCCCATTCACATCCCCAACCAAATGCAGTCGGCTGCATGAGAGGCATTTTTATGTCCTCCCGAGTACCCCTACCCAACGAACCCCCAAAAAAGATGTTGTGTCTGCAGCAATCGCGTATATAGGCGTGACACCCGCTATTATTGTCCCTCCTGTCCTGACAATCCTGGTCTTTGCATTGGTGAATGTTTTGAACGCTACCATTCACTAGTTGAGTATTAGCGTAGGGTACAGCATTCCACAGACTAGGCACACTTTCACAGGGTCTCCCAAGATGCCATCGCATTTTGAGAGACCCGAACCTGGAACCGGTTACAGTTATAAAAGTTAGTTACAAAAAAAGTGTCAAAAAAAAAAAAATATATAAAATAAAAAAAAATAGTTGTCGTTTTTTTGTTCTCTCTCTCTATTCTCTCTCTCTATTGTTCTGCTCTTTTTTACTGTATTCTATTCTGCAATGTTTTATTGTTGTTATGTTTTATCATGTTTGCTTTTCAGGTATGCAATTTTTTATACTTTACCGTTTACTGTGCTTTATTGTTAACCATTTTTTTGTCTTCAGGTACGCCATTCACGACTTTGAGTGGTTATACCAGAATGATGCCTGCAGGTTTAGGTATCATCTTGGTATCATTCTTTTCAGCCAGCGGTCGGCTTTCATGTAAAAGCAATCCTAGCGGCTAATTAGCCTCTAGACTGCTTTTACAAGCCGTGGGAGGGAATGCCCCCCCCCCCACCGTCTTCCGTGTTTTTCTCTGGCTCTCCTGTCTCAACAGGGAACCTGAGAATGCAGCCGGTGATTCAGCCAGCTGACCATAGAGCTGATCAGAGACCAGAGTGGCTCCAAACATCTCTATGGCCTAAGAAACTGGAAGCTACGAGCATTTTATGACTTAGATTTCGCCAGATGTAAATAGCGCCATTGGGAAATTGGGGAAGCATTTTATCACACCGATCTTGGTGTGGTCAGATGCTTTGAGGGCAGAGGAGAGATCTAGGGTCTAATAGACCCCAATTTTTTCAAAAAAGAGTACCTGTCACTACCTATTGCTATCATAGGGGATATTTACATTCCCCGAGATAACAATAAAAATGATTTAAAAAAACAAATATGAAAGGAACAGTTTAAAAATAAGATAAAAAAAGCAAAAAAATAATAAAGAAAAAAAAAAAAAAAAAAAGCACCCCTGTCGCCCCCTGCTCTCGCGCTAAGGCGAACGCAAGCGGCGGTCTGTCGTCAAACGTAAACAGCAATTGCACCATGCATGTGAGGTATCACCGCGAAGGTCAGATCGAGGGCAGTAATTTTTGCAGTAGACCTCCTCTGTAAATCTAAAGTGGTAACCTGTAAAAGCTTTTAAAGGCTTTTAAAAATGTATTTATTTTGTTGCCACTGCACGTTTGTGCGCAATTTTAAAGCATGTCATGTTTAGTATCCATGTACTCGGCCTAAGATCATCTTTTTTATTTCATCAAACATTTGGGCAATATAGTGTGTTTTAGTGCATTCAAATTTAAAAAAGTGTGTTTTTTCCCCAAAAAATGTGTTTGAAAAATCGCTGCGCAAATACTGTGTGAAAAAAAAAAATGAAACACCCACCATTTTAATCTGTAGGGCATTTGCTTTAAAAAAATATATAATGTTTGGGGGTTCAAAGTAATTTTTTTGCAAAAAAAAAATAACTTTTTCATGTAAACAATGAGTGTCAGAAAGGGCTTTGTCTTCAAGTGGTTAGAAGAGTGGGTGATGTGTGACATAAGCTTCTAAATGTTGTGCATAAAATGCCAGGACAGTTCAAAACCCCCCCAAATGACCCCATTTTGGAAAGTAGACACCCCAAGCTATTTGCTGAGAGGCATGTCGAGTCCATGGAATATTTTATATTGCGACACAAGTTGCGGGAAAGAGACAAAATTTTTTTTTTTTTTTTTTGCACAAAGTTGTCACTAAATGATATATTGCTCACCCCAAAATACATTCTGCTGCTTCTCCTGAGTACGGGGATACCACATGTGTGAGACTTGGGAGCCTAGCCGCGTACGGGACCCCGAAAACCAAGCACCGCCTTCAGGCTTTCTAAGGACGTGAATTTTTGATTTCACTCTTCACTGCCTATCACAGTTTCGGAGGCCATGGAATGCCCAGGTGGCACAAAACCCCCCCAAATGACCCCATTTTGGAAAGTAGACACCCAAAGCTATTTGCTGAGAGGTATAGTGAGTATTTTGCAGACCTCACTTTTTGTCACAAAGTTTTGAAAATTGAAAAAAGAAAAAAAAAATGTTTTTTCTTGTCTTTCTTCATTTTCAAAAACAAATGAGAGCTGCAAAATACTCACCATGCCTCTCAGCAAATAGCTTGGGGTGTCTACTTTCCAAAATGGGGTCATTTGGGGGGGTTTTGTGCCACCTGGGCATTCCATGGCCTCCGAAACTGTGATAGGCAGTGAAGAGTGAAATCAAAAATTTTCACCCTTAGAAATCCTGAAGGCGGTGATTGGATTTCGGGGCCTCATACGCGGCTAGGCTCCCAAAAAGTCCCACACATGTGGTATCCCCAGCAGCTGAATGTATTTTGGGGTGCAATTCCACATAGGCCCATGGCCTGTGTGAGCAATATATCATTTAGTGACAACTTTTTGTAAATATTTTTTTTTTTTTTTGTCATTATTCAATCACTTGGGACAAAAAAAATAAATATTCAATGGGTTCAACATGCCTCTCAGCAATTTCCTTGGGGTGTCTACTTTCCAAAATGGGGTCATTTGGGGGGGTTTTGTACTGCCCTGCCATTTTAGCACCTCAAGAAATGACATAGGCAGTCATAAACTAAAAGCTGTGTAAATTACAGAAAATGTACCCTAGTTTGTAGACGCTATAACTTTTGCGCAAACCAATAAATATACGCTTATAGACATTTTTTTTACCAAAGACATGTGGCCGAATACATTTTGGCCTAAATGTATGACTAAAATTTAGTTTATTGGATTTTTTTTATAACAAAAAGTAGAAAATATAATTTTTTTCAAAATTTTCGGTATTTTTCCGTTTATAGCGCAAAAAATAAAAACCGCAGAGGTGATCAAATACCATCAAAAGAAAGCTCTATTTGTGGGAAGAAAAGGACGCAAATTTCGTTTGGGTACAGCATTGCATGACCGCGCAATTAGCAGTTAAAGCGATGCAGTGCCAAATTGGAAAAAGACTGGTCCTTAGGCAGCATAATGGTTCGGGGCTCAAGTGGTTAATGGATTCAATAAACGAACGACTTTCCAAACTACGAATTGTTATCACGAATATATATAGATACATAAATATCAAATTGAATCGATATACATACAAAATGAATCAATTCGGTATAACGAATATCGACACTGTACAGAAAAAAACAAATTATCCGAAAACGAATTAACGTAACATAATGAATATAACAGAAGGAAATTATGTATTTTATGAATGAAAACAAAACAAAACTAAACTAAATTTTGCGTTATGCACAAGTCTGCTATGTTTATGCCTGTGAGAGAGTGAAATGCATTAGAAGGATGTAGCTTGGGAGGAGACAAGCTGAAGTCGATCTGTCATACTATTTGACGGGGTGGTCTGTTGGTGTGTGCTTCCATGATTTTTTCAGATAACTGTACTTTTCATGATGTATTAGAGAAAAACCTGCAGATTAAATCCAAAACTTTCCTCATCTCTCAGTCTAAAAACAACATACAATATATTATTTTACACACGGGTAATAAATCCAGTTAGCTTAAATGAACACATGAAATGTTCCAAATGGAATTTTGGTAAAATCTGAAGACATCTTTGATTTAAAATTTTCAAATTATTATAGAAGTGATGGGTCTGTCTAACCAGTCTAGTTCCTCCACCATTTCATTTCTTCCTTTTTCTCTCCATTTCCACTTTTTCTCCATCAAGAAATCATTGCACCCATAACTGAAAATTAATACTATCTTCATCCAAGAAGCACAGCTAGACAAAGTAATTTACTACCCAATATGATCTTTTACCAGCACCACTGGTGTGCGTTCTCTGACATTAAGAGCTTTACTGGACCTTCTACTATGCTTTCATTACAAACAGTTAAACATTTTAAAGGTCTAGTCACTATAGAGAGTCCAAAATGATCAACAGAGGAAAGGAGGGCTCTCTCTCTTTCTACACTAAATGGCCAAATGTTTGTGGACACCTAACCATCACACCTACCTATGTGACCAAAAGTATGTAGATACACCTCCAAAGTATTGAGTTCAAGTTCTTCCAGTAAGGTAAACTAGTAAGACATGCTATATTATACAGAGACAATTTAGAAACGTACAACCAGGGCAACAGTTTGGAGAAGGCCCCTTTCTGTCCTAGCAGCATGAAACCAAGTTCATAAATACATGGGTTGACAAGTGTGGTGTGGAGCAACCCTAGTGGTCTGCACAGAGCCATAACCTCAACCCAATTGAAAACTTTTGGGATGCATTGAAATACAAATTGTAAACTAAGCCTTCTCATCCAAAGGTAAAGGGAAGTGGGGTAACTCCTTATGCTCATCATATTAGAACAGGACAGCCTGTTTTCAGTTTCTCATCCCATAGTAGCTGTAACTGTGGGACTTTAGCAAAAGGTCCCTGTTAAACACCCTTTATGCAAATTTTTATAGGAAATTTGAAAAAGCATGGCATGAAACACAGTGATATCCAGATGCTTGGTGCAGTTGGACCAATTAAATGTGATTAATAATTGGCTGGCAAAAGCTACCACTCTGTGTTCTTTGCTGTTTGCCTTATTAATTAAAGGCCGTTAGGTATGTTTTCTTTGATAAACTAAAATTTATGCTTCATCTCTTTCTGAATGCAAAAAAATAAAGCCAAAGCATATTAACTAATTTCATAGTGACACACACACGATGGTTAATTATTAATGATATCTTCACAAACCTTTTCTGCGTGGAACTGTAGCCACTTCGTTGTTGTCAGTGTCATTGCATCGAGAGGTCACCTCAGCATCTTGTAATGAAATGGAACCTTGGTAAATGAGGGGCTTCATCAAATACTGCACTGCAAACATTAAAAGCAATAAAATGATAGTTCTTGGGTTCTGTAATCATTCTAACAGTTTATAATTTGTAAAATGAATCAAGAAGAATGGGTCGACAGTGGTTACATAATCATCTTGTTCGCCAAGACATGGTTCCTCCCTTCCATTATAGTCACTCATTATAGAACAGTAGTCACAGTTACATATGTGATTTACCTCTACAAAATTAACATAATAAGACTTATCCCTGAAAATTCTTCCAACTAGCACATACTAGCAATTTATTTTCTGATTTTCTAGTTTTACATTTTTAAAGAGAAAAATTGTGTAGTCCTGTCATAAAACTGAAACTTGCCACTTCAAATGTAAATGAGAAATAACTGAACATTATCTTGTTGCTGTTAGGATCGTAATTAATTATACATAATGTTGGTAATAAATCACACGGTAAAACATTTATTAATTATGCACACCTTTTCCAGGCAGGAATGTTTGAGCAGTGGACACCTCTGTGTAAAAGTCTGTATGATCTCTGCGGGGTGCACTGCCAAACAAGCTGTCAAGGAAAACCAATTAAAATAGAGACATGAGCGATGTAGGTTTCCTTGTAAGTGCTCAGAATTTACTACCTACTACAACCTTTATATAAACAAACTGATGGGTAAAGCAAAATATAGATATTTCTGATTCTTTTTATTTCTCTCTTAAAGTTCTGGGGTGCGGGGCATGATGATACATTTAAAACACACTATATTACCAAAAGTATTGGGGCACCTGCCTTTACACGCACATGAACTTTAATGGCATCCCAGTCTTAGTCCGTAGGGTTCAATATTGAGTTGGCCCATCCTTTGCAGCTATAACATTTTCAGCTCTTCTGGGAAGGCTGTCCACAAGGTTTAGGAGTGTGTCTATGGGAAAGTTTGATGATTCTTTCAGAAGCACATTTGTGAGGTCAGGCACTGATGTTGGACGAGAAGGCCTGTCTCACAGTCTCTGCTCTAATTTATCCCAAAGGTGTTCTATCGGGTTGAGGTCAGGACTCTGTGCAGGCCAGTCAAGTTCCTCCACACCAAACTTGCTCATCCATGTCTTTATGGACCTTTCTTTGTACATTGGTCCAAATCATTTGGTGGGGGGGGGGGATTATGTTGTGGGGTTGTTTTTCAGGGGTTGGGCTTGGCCCCTTAGTTTCAGTGAAGGAAACTCTTAAGGCATCATTCTACCAAGACATTTTGGACAATTTCATACTCCTAACTTTGTGGGAACAGTTTTGGTATGGCCCCTTCTTGTTTCAACATGACTGCGCACCAGTGCACAAAGCAAGGTCCGTAAAGACATGGGTGAGCGAGTTTGGGGCGGTGGAACTTAACTTGCCTGCACAGAGTCCTTCCCTCAACCCGATAGAACACCTTTGGGATGATTTAGAGCTGAGACTGCAAGCCAGGCCTTCTTGTCCAACATCAGTGCCTGACCTCACAAATGCGCTTCTGGAAGAATGGTCAAACATTCCCATAGACACACTCCTAAACCTTGTGGACAGCCTTCCCAGAAGAGTTGAAGCTGTTATAGCTGCAAAGGGTGGGCCAACTCAATATTAAACCCTACAGACTAAGACTGGCATGCCATTAAAATTCATGTGTGTGTAAAGGTGGGCGTCCCAGTACTTTTGGTTATATAGTGTATATTTAGACATTCAAGTAAAACATAAATACACTTTACATCAGTACATTACAATATTTACTGGTGCAATTCTCCTTAGTGCAGGGTGTGCAAAGAATTCTGGATTGCAAGATAAAATAAAAATCTATCAGCCTTGAACTAGATGGGTGGGATAGGGCTAATCATAGGTTCATGGTGGCATGCTAATGCAGACTGGTAGGCATCCCGTCGTGGAACATCAAGTGGGCACATTAGAGAAGCCATCTTGCTCACTCTTTCGCTCTCTGAAGATAAGGCATTCTGAGAATGTCCATCCTTTGCCACTCATCTCCTACACACTCTCACGCATTTACAAACTTGCTAAATAACTAACCTCCCTAGTGCTTTAGATAAGCAAACTTGTACTACCACCCCCCCGGAAGTTGGTTGAGTCTGCTCCTACAATCTTATTAATTAATGTTGGAACTGCTTACACCAAAATCCCTTTAAGAGGGTTGGTGAATATTTGGCGCTTTATTTTACAGAATCTAGCCTATAGGCCCATAAGTATTGGGCTGGTGTTTCAACAAGAATAGCACGTGTGTCTTACTTCTAAAACAACAGCTCAGGGCGTGGCCTGGATGAGGAATAAGATGGCAGCCTAATCCTCCTGCTCTGTTACTTCACGGTTCTTCCATCGGCTAATAAGGGAGCTAATACCCACCAACGTGGGGAAAGCTGACCGGGAGCCATCCGTTCCCACTCTCCACGGGACACCAGCACGCAGCTTACCAGAAACATTCCGGAGATTTTTCGGTCCCGATTCCGGGAGGCATCCTTCTCCTTACAGGCTTCAGGCGCCACCAGAGAGGTGAGCTGCAGCCCCATGAGGCAGCCTGGCTCACACATCACAGAATTCCTGACTCCTGCCGCCAAATCTCTCAGCCTAGAGGATCTCAGAGTGGTGGCTGCAGACATCAAAAACACTCTGCAGCTATATCAGATCTCAGATTAGACATGCAGGCTGTGGCAGGGAGGTTGGAGGAAGTGGAGGAAATCACAGATTGCCATAAAACAGCCATATCTATGACACAGCGCTCCCTGTACACACACTCTATGCGGCTCCAGGAACTATACAGAAATTTAGAGGACCTAGACAATAGAGGTCGCCGCCATAATATCAGAATCAGGGGGATCAGTTCACACAAGCCATCACAACCACTTTTAATGACCCCCTAGGAAGACCACCCGACATACCAATAGAAATGGAACGCCTGCACTGGGCACTCCCTCCCAGAGGCAGAGACACAGACCCCCCTGAGAGATGTCATAGGATGCCTGGTTAACTTCAAACTTAAAGAAGAAATCATTCAACAAGCCAGACTTCGAGGGCGCATCCTATACCGGGGCACAGAGATCAAACTCTACTATGATTTCTCACAAATCACCCTGCAAAAACGCAAATCGCTTCGCCCAATCTTAGACACCCTGAGAGACAGAAATATCCCGTATAGATATAAATTTCCCTTTTGTCTACAAGCAGGTTCTGGCGGAAGAATCGCATATATGCATCACCCTGATGACGCTCATTCATTTTGCGAAACCCTTAGCATCCCCACAATCGACATACCGGACTGGCACCATGACCCACGCTTCTCAGCCCAGCCACAAGAAGAACCAATGGATGTCCATCACCGAGATAACCCATCCACAAGCAGAAGACACTGACTTTCACCACACTCCTCACCACCACCTGCCAACCGTTGTTCCCCAGGAGAAGGTAGTGTGCCAGCTTCCCAGGAGCACAGAAAAGCCAGAAAAGATTAATCTCCCACCAGCTCTACTACAACAATCGCACTCCAATAGAGACAAGGACACTTCAATCTGCATCTGAGGTTCACCAGTGAGTAAACCTGTTGCCACTTATCCGGCCCTTATCGTTCTACTAGGCTATATTTCTCTCCTCACGGGGATGTCCACAAACTGACTGTCCTTTTACTGAAACCCCATTCAAACAATCCTCTCTCGTAACCCAGCACGACCAGAAGGGATCTCTGCTAGTTCTACAGGAGACAGAAACTTATAACACCCACATCGTAATGCAAGGATCATACCCTGCAGTTGCCATACTAAAATCTCATCACCGACTGCCTGAATCCTTGTCAAATGTTTAAACTCCTCAATCATAATGATTAGTCACAGCAAACCTCCCCTAATTCCCGCTATACAGCGTCTAGTTTGCTACCACCTTACGCTTGCAGGCAAAAACCACATTGCTCCGTCGCCTTGTATCTCACATACGCAAATCTGACAAGGCCACATCCAACCCTGTAACAGGCAAGGTAACTTTAATAGTTCTAAGGGTGCTTATGCCCAGGCTCTTCATCATAGAATTGAAGAACAGAGCTCACACACATCACATGCATTTATTCTGGGAACAACATCGACCCTAAAATGTGTACTGAGGCAGCTAACAAACACACTACCTGCAATACTACAACTAACAACTTAGTGAACAACATCTCCCATAGGACACAGCCCTGGCCTGGGCCTAAACAAACTCCTTCTGAAATTATCATGCCAACACTCCAACAACGCTAGCACCCACCCTGTCATGTCTCCCAATTGAGATCGTGGTCACGAGATTGAGATGTGACAAGAAGAATAAGAACTTTTATCACAGGCTGGGTTATCTTATCCTTTCTTATAATAATAAAAACAAATCTAGTTAGTACAATATCTCCCCCAAACAGGTATACGCTTACTGACGCTAGATTAACATAACCTTGAGGTGCTTGCTTGAGACACCTCAAAATATTTAGAGCCGGTCAGCCTAGCTTAATTTATTATGTTACTTTTTAATATACATTTATGATATATTCATTTGCGTGCCTTTTAACAAGGAATGTATCCTATCCTCTCTCCAACCTACAAATATGATATCTCCCCACCCCGTTAGCTGCTCACACAGCTCAGATCCCTGCAAGCAAACCTGCAGCACATAACAAATTGATAATTTAAATATGCACAAAGAGGAGGATAGAATATACCTTGAAACTTACAGCCTATATTACAAATAAGTTTAAGTTTTGGTTCAACAAACGGTTTCTGTATCTAGACGATCACAGTCTAATTATACCCGAAACACTCACTGGTTGAAACACTGCACCTATCTAGCATGGCCTGTTAAGGCATTACTTCGCATCACTCTTTGCTGGATAGATGTTTTACCCTAAACAAATCAATTACTGAAGCAAATCTCTATTGCTCTATTGACTTGTGCAAATCTCACAGTAGAATATGTCTTGTAAGCCCATACGTCTTTCACAGGTCAAGAACTGGATAGGTAACCACTCTTGATTACACCACTCAATGTATTAGTAATATAAGTGTTATTGCTCAGCCCCTACAATAAGAGATTACCCTAAAGCGTGACAGCACATTACTGACTTTCTCTTATAAGTAAATATGGTCTATTTTCTACACTACCACATGAAGGTTGGATACAGCAATGCTAAAATATATCCAACACACACACCAGTAGAACTTCCTCCTAACTAGTAAAATGACACCCATACCCCCTGTACACCATGCTCACGCTATACTTAGATCCAAACACCACAAACATCTGTGATGTCTCTCCACCTCATTCACCAAACGAATACCCCCATATACGCATCTGCCTCTTCACCTCTTGGGCTCCCGTATACACTTCTGCTCAAAGAGACCAAGAGAGTAACGATGCTTAATGACACTCAAACTCACCGTCTCCGTACACTAACTGAAGTCATCTTCTTGAGTCCTACCATACCCTACAACAGCGCAGTCTGTATATCTGTGCTGACCCAATCTGACTCTCCTGCTCTTATAAGGCAGGTTAGCGTTTCTTTGCTAGCGGTTGGAACCATCCTAATAGCTAAACACTTACCCATAGAAAAATCCAACTCACTTCTAGACGATGAAGGCCGTTGCGCATTTGTCAAGGGCTCATTCTGGGGAAAACCAATAACAGTAGCAAACATATACAGCCCAAACTCAGGTCAAGTTAGTTTTTTCCGCGACATAACAATGACTTTATCATCCTTCCAGTCCGGCATCCTTCTACTCGGAGGTGATTTCAATGTTGCCTTAAACCCACTTGAAGACATATCCTCAGGGGGACATCTTCCCTCCCATACAAAGCCCTCAAACAGATTAAGACTCAGATACAGGACTTACTCTTACATGACTCTTGGCGTACCTTACATCTTGGAGTAAGAGACTATACCTTTTATTCTCCACCCTACAACCATTACTCCAGAATAGATTACCTTTTCCTCATACAAAAAGACCTCCCTTTCTTATCTGAAGCAACGATCAAACCCATGCTTCTATCAGGCCATCACCCTATCACCGCAATCTTATCATTCCCAGATCGCTTGCATTTCTCCAAAACTTGGAAATTGGATGCATCACTACTCACAGACCCAGCACACACTCTCACACTCAACAAAAACATTAAGGACTTCTTCTAAATCAATAATACCCCTGACACAACCCACTTGACCCAATGGGAAACGTGTTAGTGCGTTATTAGGGGAGCACTTATTAAAATGGCAGCAACTCACAAACGCGCCAAACAAGAGTCTATTAATGCCCTATTAAGACATATACAGAACCTAGAACGGACCCACAAACTTACCACAGCACAAAATACCCAAAAAGAATTAGAACAAGCTAGAGAGTGTTTAAGGGAAGAACTCGGGAAGAAAATCAGGAAAAATTTTACACTCTCCCAAAAGCTCTTTTATGAGCATAGCAACAAGAGTGGAAAGCTCTTAGCCAGAGCCCTGCAAGCTAAAAAGGCAAGTACCACTATTCGCACCATATGCACGTCCTCAGGGAAAAAAGGATCTCTAATAGCGATGAAATTGCAAACCATTTTGCTAATTACTACACTGAATTATACAACCTCCCTCCAGAACAAAAAACACAAGCGGTGACAGATCCATCATCACAAAATATAGCCTGAGACCAATACAAGCAAACAAGCAAAAAATATAGATGGCCCTTTAACGTATAAGGGATTCCACGCAGCTATTAAACAAATGAAACTATGCAAAAGCCCAGGCCCTGACAGATTCAGCATGACCTATTACAAAACTTTTTCAAAATTACTATCTATCCCCTTCCTAAGAGCATTCAACCAACTATCACGACCAAATACAACATCCAACAACCTATTGGAAGCACATATATGTGTTATCCCAAAACCTGGAAAAGACCACAAAATAGCCTCAAATTATCGCCCCATTTCACGTTTGAACACTGACTTACTGTATACTGCCCTTACTCACAAACTTAATTTCCAGAGATCAAGTAGGATTTATCCCAAGCAGAGAAGCCAGGGATAACACACTTAAAGCTCTGAACATACACCACTGGCTCACCAAATCCAGTTCTCCCCGTTTCCTCTTATCATTAGACGCAGAGAAGGCATTTGACAGATTGGCCTAGGACTACCTAGAAGCTGTGCTACGAAATCTAGGCTTCGGGAATGCCTGATAGGCTTTATAATGTCTCTATCCGCAAACCCCAAGGCCAAAATACGCATAAACGGGCTATTGTCAAACGTCTTCCCTATCAAAAATGGTACACGCCAAGGATGTCCCCTATCCCCCGTCTTGTTTGTTCTTACTCTCGAACCCTTCCTATGTAAGATACGTGAAAATATAGATATCCCCTGCAAACTAAAAGCATAATGGGCTAGTATGCATCACATACTAGCCCATTATGTGGCACCTACCTGCAAATGAAGCCCGCGTTGTCCCCGCTGGTGGCCGCATCCATCTTGCCCCTCTTGCTTCCGGGGCCGCGGATTCCGGCTCTGTTCTGTGACTGGCCGGAGTCGTGTGACGTCACTCCCACGCTTGCACACGGGAACCGTCAGTCACGGCACTTGCTAGTGAGGAAACGGCATGAAGGGCCGTTTCTTCACAGCGCATGCGCCGATGACGTTGGTGCAGCTGTGCAGGTTTAGGAGATATTTCCAGTACCTACAGGTAAGCCTTATTTTAGGCTTACCTGTAGGTAAAAGTGGTGTAACTAGGTTTACAACCACTTTAATGCTGCACTTAGTTTGGTGCCCCCCAGTGTAATCTCTTGATCCTGCAGGTGTATCCATCCACCCAGTACTCATATCTTGGTCTGAGGTTCCCTGTTTTTGAAAAACTGTCCATTGGAAGCGCTTACTACTGTATGTGATTAGTCTGATTTTAACTGTTACAATGTGAGTTGCCATTTGTCTTTTCACTACTATAAATCTGTTAATATACTACACTCAGATTGCGCGCTGCTGTTTTTCTTATCTGTTTGCCTAGAGATACTTGCAGAGGGTGAACATTTAAAGAGGAACTTCAGTGTCATTTGGACTCTGCCCCCCCAAGGCACCTCCATTATGGCGCATGCGCAGATGCACCAAGGGGCTTTGCCCAGCAGGCGTATGCTGGTGGAGCCCCTCTGCACTTCTGCATACACATAGGAAACTTCCCTAACTAGGTGCAAAAACTGCACATAATTTGGGTCTCCCATAATACCCATCTTAGGTATGCATGGAGAATGATGAATGAATGAATGAGGGGAACCTGTGCATAGGCAGATGAGCTGCAGTACTGCCTAGGTGACAAATGAGAAAGTGTTACTTTGCATCACAATTATTTTTTGTTTTTATTAAGAAATGATGTCCAACTATAGGGGGGCAGGGCAAGATTAAAGGGTTTGTTAAACCACATGTGCAAATCACTGCCAGCCCCTCTATTAGAGCCTGGAATAACACACTCTATAAGTCTTTTATAAAAACGAGCGTTGTAAATACCCATTTAGGGTGATCTTCAAGCCGGTCACATGACCGCTGTATACATCCAATATCTGGATGCTTCTGCAGGAGGAGTAGAGCTCTATCTCTGACATCAGCTGGGGAGACCACATGGTTGCTCAGCCCCTCCTGCAGTAGCCCTGGAAACCGGCCGAGAGTCACATGACCGGCCTGAAGATCCTGCTAAAAGTGCGTTTACAACTCTCATTTTTATATTATACTTATACAGTGTGCAGTGCCTAACTATATTAGAGGGGCTGGCAGTGACATTTTGTAAACTTTTATTTGTACTAATAGCGGTGGGAATGGGGGCGGGGAGCAGAGACAGAGACAAAGACACAGAGCTGACAGGCAGCGAAGCGGGGGCGAGGCGGAAAGAGGAGAATTGAGAGTAGGGCTGATGGAGGGACGTACGCTGACCACGGTGGTCAGGGCTCAGCAGCCCTGATTTTCGTGGTCAGTACAGAGAGGGGGATACAGGAAGTGGCAGGGTCAGCCAGGTTTTTTACAGTTTAGAGAGGGGCAAATTACACAGCACAAACACTGTGTTGTTTAATCTGCTTTAAGGGACCAGGATCTGTAATTTTTTATTTTTTTGTTGGGTTAACAAACACTTTAAGTTTAAGATCAGGGTCCGCTTTAACTAAAAGTTGCTATTAGGGATTATATAATGTATATACTCTTCAAATTCATTCATATTCTGCTCCTTCATCCATATCTGTTTACTTTAGCACAGTTCATTGCATATTGGTAATAGCATGAGCTGTGTGCGCCTGCAATGCATCAAGTGTTAGACTGGGGGCCATTAAAAACCTGTTCTTTTCTTTAAATTAAATGTATGGGCATTGGCAGACATAGATTTCTGAATAACCAGCTATCATGCAACCTAATGCTGATGGAATGAGAATTCCCCATTTCAAACAGTTTTGATTTTTAGCAATTTAATACAAAGCTCTTATGCAATGCTGTAAATATATATATATATCCTCATCACCAGAGTTTCTTAATGTGGTATATTTTATTCTTTATAGTGGCACATTTTGCCTGCAGTGCAGTTTCATGGCTTTCGCATAGAAGAAATGTATAGAAGCCATAAAAAGCCTTGTGATTTAATTTCTTTCTTTATGAATATTTTATTCTAAATGGGGAGTTTGCATAATGTGCTCGCAGAGCTCCTTATTAGTTCATATTTTATATTTATTTCTCACACACGGTGGGAATACTGCAAAGTGTTTGTGAATTGTAGGAAGTTGCCGGTACTGTTCGTACAATCTGGTACTGTAGACTGCAGGGATTGGTGGGGAGAAATAAAACAAATATCTTTCACTAATTACTGGCAAATGATGGACTAGTAAATGTGAATTATGTAAAAGAGCTTATAAAAGAAAATTTAAGGCAACAATTCAAGCCTTGCATTGAACTTCTAATGCCGCGTACACACGGGCGGACTTTTTGACCGGACTGGTCCGACGGACTTTCCAACGGACTTTCGGCGGACTTTTGACGGACTTCCGATGGACTTTCAAACGAACGGACTTGCCTACACACGATCACACCAAAGTCTGATGGATTCATACGTGATGACGTACGACCGGACTAAAATAAGGAAGTTAATAGCCAGTAGCCAATAGCTGCCCTAGCGTGGCTTTTCGTCCGTCGGACTAGCATACAAACGAGCGGCTTTTTCGACCGGACTCGAGTCCGTCGGAAAGATTTGAAGCATTTTTCAAATATAAAGTCCGTCAGATTTTCGACTGGAAAAGTCCGCTGAAGGTCCGATGAAGCCCACACGCAATCGGATTGTCCGCCGGACTCAGTCCGTCGGACCAGTCTGGTCGAAAAGTCCGCTCATGTGTACGCGGCATAATGCTACATTGCTAAAGCTGCTCCTGTCATATAATTCTATGATTCATAACCTGCCTCTTCCAATCTACAGTCATGACCAAAAATATTGTCACCACTGTATTTCTGTCAGATAATGCACCCCTTCACACAGAAAATTGTTGCAATTACAAATGTTTAGGCATTCTCATGTTTATTTCTTTTGTTTGTATTGGTATGACACAAAAAAGTGGAAAAACAAAAAGCCAAATCTGACACATTCCACGCAAAACTCCAAAAGTGGACTGGACAAAATTATTGGCACCTTGTCAAAATTGTAAGAAATAATTGCATTCCAAGTTTGTGATGCTCCTGTAAGTTGTAATTAAACTCACCTGTATCAATTAACAGGTGCTAAGAAAATACCGGCAACCAGTTAAATGGTGAAAAATTAACTCAGTCCTTCTGTTGTGTGTCTCCATGTGCCCCACGGCACATGGAGACGAGAAAGAGCAACAAAGAATTGTCTGAGCATTGGAGAAAAAAATTGCGGAAAAGCATGGACAATCTAAGGGTTACAAGTCCATCTCCGGAGATCTTAATGTTCCTGTTAGGACTGCTGTTAGAAATCACGGGCCCCGTACCCCCCCAAAAAAATGTCCTAACAATATTTTCACTAAAAACACACTAAAATCATTATTGGAGTTAATAAAGCTCTGTGTGTAAACAAGGTCGTAGGGCTCATTCACATGAGTGCTTTGGTCTCTACTTTACATTCCTTGTAATAGGAATAAAAGTGACATTTTTTTTCTTAAAATAACAGTGTAAAAATAAAAAAGAAAAAGTACAATAAATAAGAAAAAAGAAAAATTTTTATACACGCCATGTCCCGCCGAGCTTGCGTGCAGAAGCGAATGAATACATGAGTAGCGCCCGCATATGAAAACAGATTTCAAACCACATATGTGAGGTATCGCCGCGATCGATAGAGCAAGAGCAATAATTCTAGCCATAGTCCTCCTCTGTAACTCAAAACATGCAACCTTTAGAATTTTTTAAACGTCGCCTATGGAGATTTTTAGGGGAAAAGTTTGTCGCCATTCCACGAGCGGGCGCAATTTTGAAGCGTGACATGTTGGGTATCAATTTACTCAGCGTAACATTATCTTTCACAATGTAAAAAAAAATTGGGCTAACTTTACTGTTGTCTTATTTTTTAATTCAAAAAAGTGTATTTTTTTCAAAAACCAGCACGCTTGTAAGACTGCTGCGCAAATACGGTGTGACAGAAAGTATTGCAACCACCGCCATTTTACTCTTTAGGGTATTAGAAAAAAAATATATATATATATAGATATCTATCTATCTATCTATCTATCTATCTATCTATCTATCTATCTATCTATCTATCTATCTATCTATCTATCTATCTATCTATATATATATATATATATATATATATGTTTGGGGGTTATAAGTAATTTTCTAGCAAAAAAAAAACTTTCTAAATCTCAGAAAGAGGCTCGGTCCTTAAGTGGTTAATTATTTGTTTCTTCACAGTTATGCCCCGTACACACGGTCGGATTTTCCGACAGAAAATGTTTGATGGGAGCTTGTTGTCGGAAGTTCCGACCGTGTGTAGGCTCCATCGGACATTTTCCATCGGAATTTCCGTCACACAAAATTTGAGATCTGGATCTCAAATTTTCCGACAACAAAACTCGTTGTCATAAATTCTGATCGTGCGTACACAATTCCGACCCACAAAGTTCCACGCATGCTCAGAATCAAGCAGAAGAGCCGCACTGGCTATTGAACTTAAATTTTCTTGGCTCGTCGTACGTGTTGTATGTCACTGCGTTCTGGACGTTCGGAATTTCCGACAAGATTTGTGTGACCGTGTGTATGCAAGACAAGTTTGAGCCAACATTTGTCAGAAAAAATCCATGGATTTTGTTGTCGGAATGTCCGATCGTGTGTACGCGGCATTCAAATGAATTGATATATTCTCTTATGTTGCATCAATGCTGGAATGGACTGATATATTTTTTTCTTATGTTGCACTGGTCACTTTATGTTATGTTGATTAAAAGTAAAGATCAATAGGGTTATTATATTAGTTGTTGTTAGTTATAGTTGATAGTATTTAGTTGTTCTCATTTATAGCGCTTTATGTTGTTTTTATAAGTTTTCAAATTCTGGTTTTCGCAGCAGGATGAGGAAGCAATAATTCAAAACAAGTCAACAAAAAAGACTATGAATTGTTTATTAATTATCCATAATCATTAATCATTGGTTAGCATTCATGATTAATTGTATATATATATATATATATATATATATATATATATATATATATATATATATATATATATTGATTAGTATACCTGTTATGGCTAACTATGCATCAAATAGGACTGCATATGTGTATGGAAAAAGGTAACCATCATCATCATCAAGATTTATCTGTAGTTTGCTGTCTACTTGGCAACCACCGCAAACCAAAATGTCATATATAATAAGTATACCTAGTATGTAAACTCCCACAGCTGTCCCTGTAACAACTCCAGCAGCAAAAAGGAGGATCAGAATCTTCCGGGCAATGCATTGTTGCTTTCTTGATTTTTCTAGATCTGAAATACAAAACATATGTTAAATATATTAACAGTAAGAAAGTGAGGCCAGAGCTGATTGGCCCTTTAAGAGATGATGAATAGAATTTGGTTACAAAAGACAATGAGACAGCAATGGTTTTAAATGCATTCTTCTCCTCAGTTTTCACAAAGGAAAAAGGGGGATATAGTACCAAGACTGTAATGTTAGTAACACTAAGTGATTGTAAAGTCTCATTTCTTTCTTTGACAAAATCTGGGAGCCTTGGGACAGTTCGGAATATGGGATGCAATTTTCATCCATCGAGTCCTGAAATCTTCATGCTCCACTCTCTTACTCTACTTGCAGAGACTCGCCTCCCTCCCATCCCTCCCAGGTATATAGTAAATTGATACCCTCTGGAGTTTTTTTTTTTACCATACTTACAGTATATACCCTAAATCAGCTTTGCCTTACATGTATGACCTCTGTATATGTTTTTGTTATGCTTATAAATTGATGTACACTCTTTATATTAAGACGTGCAGTACACTTCTGTGTCCTGCCTTTGTGGACATTTTTTGTGTGTTTTAAACCTTTGATTAATTCCTGTACTCAAACGTTCTGTAATCTTTTCTATGTAAGAATGTAATAAAAATACATTAAAAAAAAAAAAAATGTCATGGAATAACGGGGTAACTAGTTATCTTATTCTGTACACTGAATTCTTACCATTTAATGCTAATGCTAAATATTTTAAGAATATTAAGTATTCAGAAACTGGATGATTCAAATGGAAATTGCTATAACTAAAACAAAATAATAATAACTATTATTATTTTAAACAGTAAATATCTATTTACCACTCCAGTGTTTGCTTTTGGTTCTATTCTCTAAGTTTGTTTAAGATTTCTAATATTATCAGATTCGTTCCTCCTGTTATTTTAAAGTGATTGATTTTTTTAATAACAAACATGTTGTTCTTACCTGCTCTGTGCAACGATTTTGCACAGAGCAGCCCTGATCCTCCTCTCATTGGGTCCCCCGCTGGTGCTCCTTGCTCCCCCCCCCACTGAGTGCTCACCATAGCAAGCCGCTTGCTATGAGGGCATCCGTACGGGCTCGCTCCTGAGCCAGCTCTATGTTTTCATAGACGCACAGAGCAAGGCGCAGCCATGCCCCCACTCCCTCCTGACTGGCTGTGTCTGATCCTATGAGGAGGGAGAGAGCTGAGAGAGCCACTGCTCTTGTGCACATTACTGAATTGAGATTGCGCTCAGGTAAGTATAGGTGGGGGGGGGCTGCACCTTTTTACCTTAATGCAGAGAATAGATTAAGGTAAAAAACCTTCTGCCTTTAGAATACTTAGTCATTTTTAAAATTAATTCAGTATCATTTGCAATCTGTTTTTTAGGATAAGTCTTTGCTTAATTATTCTTTTTGCATTTTTTATTATCGTCCCAATATATTAACCATTTCCCATCCATGCTGTAGCCAAATGACGGCTACAGCTCGGACCTACTTTGCGGGGAGGCCAACATATGATGTCGGCCCGTACTCGAGCGGCCTGCGCACCCCCTGCAGGATGCACGCTGCGCACTCTTTGATCAGCGAGTCAATGAGACTTGGCTGATCACAGATCGGAGTAAGGGATTAGATCCTGACCCCTTACCACATGATCAGCTGGCAGCCAATGACAGCTGATCATGTGATGTAAACAGAGCTGATAATCGGCTATTTTTTCTCCTCGGGCTGATAACACGTGGAGAAAAAAAAAAGCCGATCACTGGCGGCTGTCAGAGGCAGTGGCGTAGCGTGGGGGGTGTGAGGGAGGTGTAAGCCCCGGGCGCAACATTTGGGAGGGGGCAAAATCCTGCTTCAGTATGTGTCACCCTCTCTCCATACATCTAAATTCTATGTTCTGTGACCCCGTGCTCCGGCCGCCATGTTAATTCTCAGGCCGGCCCCTGGCGCCCTGTGATTGGGCGAAAGGGGTCATGTGCGGCAGGTGGGGGTGGCCTGTCCTCAATCGCGGGGGAGTGGGGCTGGCCTTCGTTGTGGCCGCCGTCTTCTCCTGCTCCTCCTCTCCGTCCCGGGTCACCAATCATGTCCCTGTCGGCCCATCGCGGCAGGCAGTCTGTGGCCGCTGTCTTCTCCTCCTCTCCTCCTCCTCTCCGGCCCGGGTCACTGATCATCATGTCCCCACCGGGGCAAGCAGTGTGACAGTCGGCGGCGCAGAGGCAGAGCAGATGGAAGAAAAAAAGGTAAGAGACTCACTCGGCCCGGGGGGAGTAGATATGGTCTGGGGAGAGGGAAGCAGAAAGTTAGTGTATAGTGTAATGTATAGTGTTGTGGGTAGTGTATAGTGTATTGTGTGTGGTGTATTGGTCTGTGGGTAGAGTATTGTGTAGTGGTCAGTGTGGTGTGTGGTCAGTGTGTAGTGTAGTGGTCAGTGTGTAGTGTAGTGGTCAGTGTGTAGTGTTTTGTGGTCAGTGTGTAGTGGTCAGTGTGGTGTGTAGTGTAGCGGTCAGTGTGGTGTGTAGTGTAGTGTGGTCAGTGTATAGTGTAGCGGTCAGTGTGGTGTGTAGTGTAGTGTGGTCAGTGAGTAGTTTAGTGGTCAGTGTGGTGTGTAGTGTAGTGGTCAGTGTGGTGTGTAGCGGTCAGTGTGTAGTGTAGTGGTTAGTGGTGTGTAGTGGTCAGTGTGTAGTGGTCAGTTGCTAGTGTAGTGGTTAGTGGTGGTCAGTGTGTAGTGGTCAGTGTGTGGTGTAGTATAGTGGTCAGTGTGTAGTGTAGTGGTTAGTGGTGGTCATTGTGTAGTGGTCAGTGTGTAGTGTAGTGTAGTGGTTAGTGGTGGTCATTGTGTAGTGGTCAGTGTGTGGTGTAGTGTAGTGGTCAGTGTGTAGTGTAGTGGTTAGTGGTGGTCAGTGTGTAGTGGTCAGTGTGTGGTGTAGTGTAGTGGTCAATGTGTAGTGTAGTGGTAAGTGGTGGTCAGTGTGTAGTGGTCAGTGTGTAGTGTAGTGGTTAGTGGTGATCACTGTGTAGTGATCAGTGTGTAGTGTAGTGGTTAGTGGTGATCACTGTGTAGTGGTCAGTGTGTGGTGGTGTGTAGTGGTCAGTGTGTGGTAGTGTGTGGTGTGTAGTGTAGTGGTGGTCAGTGTGTAGTGGTCAGTGCTTGGTGTAGTGTAGTGGTCAGTTGCTAGTGTAGTGGTTAGTGGTGGTCAGTGTGTAGTGGTCAGTGTGTGGTGTAGTGTAGTGGTCAGTGTGTAGTGTAGTGGTTAGTGGTGGTCATTGTGTAGTGGTCAGTGTGTAGTGTAGTGGTTAGTGGTGGTCAGTGTGTAGTGGTCAGTGTGTGGTGTAGTGGTCAGTGTGTAGTGGTTAGTGGTGTGTAGTGGTCAGTGTGTAGTGGTTAGTGATGTGTAGTGTGTAGTGTAGTGTAGTGGTCAGTGTATAGTGTAGTGGTCAGTGTGTAGTGTAGTGGTGTGTAGTGGTCAGAGTGGTGTGTAGTGTGGTCAATGTGTAGTGTAGTGGTCAGTGTATAGTGTAGTGGTTAGTGGTGTGTAGTGGTTAGTGGTCAGTGTGTAGTGGTCAGTGTGTAGTGGTCAGTGGTGTGTAGTGGTCAGTGTGTAGTGGTCAGTGTGTAGTGTAGTGTGGTCAGTGTGTAGTGGTCAGTGTGTAGTGTAGTGTGGTCAATGTGTAGTGGTCAGTGTGTAGTGTAGTGGTTAGTGGTGTGTAGTGGTTAGTGGTCAGTGTGTAGTGGTTAGTGGTGTGTAGTGGTTAGTGTGTGGTGGTCAGTGTGTAGTGTGGTCAGTGTGTAGTGGTCAGTGTGTAATGTAGTGTGGTCAATGTGTAGTGGTCAGTGTGGTGTGTAGTGTAGTGGTCAGTGTGGTGTGTAGTGGTCAGTGTGTAGTGGTCAGTGTGTAGTGTAGTGGTTAGTGGTGTGTGTGTAGTGGTTAGTGGTGGTCAGTGTGTAGTGGCCAGTGTGTAGTGTAGTGGTTAGTGGTGTGTAGTGGTTAGTGGTGGTCAGTGTGTAGTGGCCAGTGTGTAGTGGTCAGTGTGTAGTGGTTAGTGGTGTGTAGTGGTTAGTGGTGTGTAGTGGTCAGTGTGGAGTGGTTAGTGGTGTGTAGTGGTCAGTGTGTAGTGGTTAGTGGTGTTTAGTGGTTAGTGGTGTGTAGTGTAGTGGTCAGTGGATAGTGTAGTGTATTGTGTAGTAGTATAGTGTAGTGGTCAGTATAGGAATCAGGTAGGTCAATGTGTGGTGTTTAATGTAGTGGTCAGTGTGGTGTGTATTGTGTAGTGGGTAGTGTAGTAGTATAATGTAGTGGTCAGTATAGGAATCAGGTAGGTTGGTGCGGTGTGTAGTGTAGTGGTCAGTGGATTGTGGATTGTGTAGTGGATTGTGTAGTGGTCAGTGTGTAGTGTAGTGGTCGATGTAGGAATCGGGTAGGTTGGTGGGGTGTGCAGTGGTCAGTATAGGAATCAGGTAGATCAGTGTGTAGTGTAGTGGCCGATGTAGGAATCGGGTAGGTCAGTGTAAGGGTCAGTATAGGAATGAGATAGGTCAGTGTATTGTATAGTGTAGTGGTCAGTATAGGAATCAGATTAGTGGTCAGATAGGTCAGTATTATTGTAGGAAGGGAAGGAACTCAGGGAGTGCGAATCGTCCGCAGGTTAGGGGGCGCAAATTACTTGCCTTGCCCCGGGCACTGACAACCCACACTACGCCACTGGTCAGAGGGACATTGGTCCCGATCAAGGAGAGCAGCCGCCACCTCATCTGTGCCCACCAGTGCCACCTGCCAGTGCACAACAATGCCACCTACCAGTGCCCACCAGCGCCATCTATCAGTGCCCACAGTGCCACCTATAAGTGCTCACAGTGCCACCTATCAATGCCCATCAGTGCCACCTATCAATGCCACCTATTGGTGCCAATCAGTGCCTCATCACCAGTGCTGCCTATCAGTGTTACCTACCAGTGTTCATCAATGCCACCTATCAGTGCCCATCAGTGCCACCTATCAGTTCCGGTTAGTGCCACCTATCAGTGCCCATCAGTGCCATCTATCAGTGCTGCCCATCAGTGCCACCCATCAGTGCCACCCATCAGTGCCATCCCTCAGTGCCACCCATCAATGCCACCCCTCAGGGCCCATCAGTGCCGCTTCATCAGTGCCGGTTCATCAGTGCCCATCAGTGCTGCCTTATCTGTGCCTATCTGTGCAGCATATCAGTGCCCATCAGTGCAGCCTATCATTGCCCATTAGGGATGGGCGAACGGTTCGGCCTGAGCATAAGTTCAGGCTGAACTTTCGCTGTTTGGATGTTTGACGAACAGCTGAACAAATGGGTTGTTCGACCTTTTGTTCGGCCCCCTGAACTGACCACAATGCATTGCAGCACTGAACAGTGGATTGCAAGCCCTGATTGGCTGAAGCAGAGAAAGCTTCAGCCAATCAGGGGACAGGGCACTGTCAGAGTCATGATTGCACACTATCATCATGACTTTATCCAATCATGGCTCATTCCTGCCCCACAGTATAAAAGTATTCTTTCAATGGCAGCCATTTTCAGTGTGATTTCGGCGTGGAGAGAGATAGAACAGGGCTCTGTTCAGTGCTATTAGTTAGTGTGCTATACTGTGCTATTTTGCTTCAATTGTCAGAGTAGAATATTAGTTTAGTGCCAGTCTAGGGATAGTATGAGTGTAGTGTGGAGGACCATTATTCAGCTTTGCATAGTGTGCAGCTAGAGTAGAGACAGCCCAGATAGTTTCACTGTAGTGTAGTGAGACCGTGTCATTCATACACACATTAGTGTAGAGTGGGGACAGCTCAGATAGTTTCAGTGTAGTGTAGTGAGACCGTGTCAGTAATCTTTACATTAGTGTATAGCTTGAGTAGGGACAGATCAGATAGCGCAAGTGTAATGATGGCTGAACACCGTCTATTTGATTGCGTTACTGCCATATAGTTTTGTGTGCGTTACTGCCAGTTTAACGCCATATAGTTTTGTGTGCGTTACTGCCAGTTCAATGCCATATAGTTCTGTGTGCGCATTACTGACAGTTTAACACCATATAGTTTTATGCGTTACTGACAATTTAACGCCATTTACTTCTGTGTGCGTTACTGCCAGTTTAACGCCATTTACTTTTGTGTGTGTTAATGACAGTTTAATGCCATTTACTTCTGTGTGCATTACTGCCAGTTTAACGCCATTTACTTTTATACCATATAGTTTTGTGTGCGTTATTGCCAGTTTAACGCCATATAGTTCTGTGCGTCACTGTACGTTTGGCGCATTATTTTGCAGTATATTATAGTGTATCAATGGAGTGTGTCTGTGTAGTGTACTCAAATTAAAGTGCACCAAACACCTTTTTACATTGATTAAAGTGCATTTACGTACAGATTTCAACTTCTTCTTTACATTTGCTTATAAGCACCGCCCCCCCCCCCCTCCCAATAACGTCTGGGAGGACAACAAGCAGGGGCAGACGTTCCCTTGGCACTGTAAGGGGGCCAGCAACAAATGTGTCCACAGGCAAAGGTGGACAGGGTGGTCAGTCCTCAGGCAGAGCATCATTTCCTCTGTTTAGTCAGTTTGCCCATGCTACTCAGCCACAGTATGCAGAGGAGGTGGTGGACTGGCTTACTAAACCTTCCTCATCCTCCTCATCCTCTGTCATGCAAGCAGAGACAAGTGTGCAGTCCCCTGCAGTTGCCAGAGTGAATAAACCTGCCTCCTTGTCCACATCTATTCCTGCCATAGCCCCAACATCAGCCATTGAGGAGTCAGCAGAGTTATTTGACCACAGCATCAGCCACTTGCTCCTTGATGATGCCCAGCCATTACTGGATTCAGATGTTGGTTCTGAGGTTGAGGATGACAGGAACATGAGCCTAGAGAGAGGTAGGAACACTGGTAGACAAATTGGCACTTATGTTCCCCAAGCCGCAGTGTATTGCCAAGTTGTCTCCAGTGGTAATGATGAAGATGGAAGAGATGGAAATGATGATGATAATGATGAGGTCACTAATGCGACTTGGGTGCCAGATAAAGCAGAGGAGGAAACTAAAGGTGAGGTGGCACAACCCCAAGGAGGCCGACATCAAGAGAAAGTAGAGAGCAGGCACCCTATTCCATTACATTCTGCAGCTGTTATCTCCAGACCCACTCCCCAAAGGTCCTTTTTCAGCACATCTGCAGCAGATCGCACTGTTGCTATCTGCAAACTGTGTCTCAGGCACATCAAATGTGGCAAAAACACCAACCATTTGGGTACCACATGCATAAAAAGGCATTTAACATCCAACCACTCAGCCCGTTGGCAAGAGCACCTAAAAGCCACACAAAAGGGGCACATATCTGTCCCTCCTCCTTACCCACTTCAGTCTGCCCCTGCTATACCGAATCATTACCTCTCAGCATCCTCCACTGACAGGGATGATGGTATAGCACAGGTTGTCCCAGGTCCTAGCAGCACATCTGCCAGCAGCACACCACCAGCTGTAGACTGTAGTCAGCAAATTTCTCTGCCCCATCTGCTGCAGTGGAAAAAAAACAAAGTCCCTGCTACCCACATGCCCAGCGTCTAAATTTCAAAGCTGTTGGCTCTCCAACTTCTGCCCCCTTCCATGAATTTGCACAATGTGCTGTACACAATGGCAGGTTCCCAGTCGCTACTACTTTTTACGTAAGGCCGTTCCATCTCTCTACCATCATGTGGAAGGGAATGTTATGGCATCGTTGGGCAAGTCAGTCAACCGTAAAAACTAACCTTACTGCTGACACATGGTCCAGCAAGCATGAACAGGGACGATATATTTTGTTCACAGCACACTGGGTAACGTTGCTTGCAATTCGAAAGGATGCAGAACAGATGTTGCAGCTTGTTGTGCCCCCACATCTCCACACAGCTGTGGTGATGATGCCAGACCTGTGAGCTCTACCCCCTCCTCCTCCTCCGCCACCTCCATGCCCTCCTCTGCAGAATTGTCCTATGAACATCAGGTACCCCCTAAGCATTCAAAGGGCTATTCCCAGAGTCAGGCTAAAAGGTGCTATGCAGTGCTTCAGCTGGTGTGTTTAGGAGACAGGAACCACACTGGAGCAGAGATTCTTGCACCTCTGCAGGGACAGGCCCAGAGGTGGCTCACACCACGCCAGCTGGAGCCAGGAATGGTGGTGTGCGATAATGGCTAAAACCTCCTGTCTGCCCAGACACATGTGCCATGCCTGGCACATGTCCCCAATTTGGTGGTGCAGTACTTCCTAAATATGTACCCAAGGTTGCAAGATGTGTTAAATCTAGCCAGAAGAGTCTGTAGCCATTCCAGGCAGTCATACACAGCCAGTGCTCGGTTGGCTGAAATTTGTGACATGCCCAGCAGGTGGAACTTGACTTTGTCAATGCTGCAGCGGCTATACATGCAGCAAAGGGGCGTCAATGAGTATCTGCGCAAATATGGCAGGACGACAGGCTCAGGCTGCCTCGGCTTTTTTTTCCCCATGCCAATGGCTGATGATTAAGGACACATGCACTGTATTGCCACCATTTGAGAAGGCCACAAGGATAGTGAGCCGTGATAATGCATGCATCAGTGACACAATCCCTATTGTGTTCCTGCTGGAGCAGAATCTGCGTGGCTTTATGGACAGGGTACTGGAGGCAGAGCAGCAGGAGGAAGAGGATGACTTCCTTTCCTCCCACTCTTTCCAGACACCATCATTCTTATGTCACAGAACACACAGGAGAAGAGAGGGGAGGAGGATGTGGAGGAGGATTCTGGCAATTTCATAGGCTTTGAAGAAGAGGAAGACATGCGTCAATCTGTAAGCGATGGCTTTCCAACCCCAGGACCCTTGGAAGTAGTACATGGCTGGGAGAAGGAAGTTCCAGATGCTGTCATCCTGAGTGACCCCTAGGAGTCTGCTTCTCAATCCTGGCAAATTTTAGTCGCATGGGCAACCTCATGCTTCAAAGCCTGCGAAAGGACCCAAGAATACGTGGCATAAAGGAGAAGGATGATTACTGGTTGACCACCATTATAAGGGGAAGGTCTCAGAACTCATCCCATCCCCACAGAAAGTGCAGAAGATAAAATCTCTTGAGGACACGTTAAAGAGGATTTTATTGAACGTTTTTCCTGACTCCAGTAGGTTACAGTGTCATGCAAAATGTAGTTTTGAGTCTTCTGTTGGTCAAGAGAGGAGCATTGGAGAAGGCGTCTGCCTAAGTGAGGCATTTCGGATTTTTTTTAGTCCTCACCACCCAGGGCTGTCAGCTTCCACATCCCATCGGCAGCGTCTGCATCACATGGTGGATGATTACCTCGGGGCCAAAACAGAGATGGAGAGCTTTCCAGCTGACGATCCACTGACTTACTGGGTCATGAGAATAGACCACTGGCCAGAACTTGCCCAGTATGCTATTGAGTTGTTGGGCTGCCCTGCATCCAGTGTGCATTCAGAATGGGAATTCAGTGCTGCAGGAGGTTTTGTTGCTGAGCATAGAACACCTCTGTCCACAGACTCCGTGGACTGTTTGACTTTTATAAAAATGAATCAGTCCTGGATTACCAGCTATGAAGCCCCTGATGCTGATGTCACTGATTAAGTCTTTTTGGGATGTGGAATCTCTGCAGGACTTCGAGGCTGCCTATTTTTTGAGGGTGTTCAATTATTTCATCTGAAGGAATGTTTTTGGTATAGGTTTCATGGGCACAATTAAAACCCAAAAAACAATTTTTAAACACCTGTTTGACAGGTGTATATCATTGCAATTTTTTACAGCAAGGCCAATTCTTGTTTTCATTAAGAGTACCTCTATAGGGTTACGGTGGAAAGGCACCACCAACACCCTAAGACCAATTTTTCTGCACCTGTTTGACAGCTGCGTATCATTGCAATTTTTTCAAGCAACGCCAATTCTTGATTTCCTCAAGATTACCTCTATAGGGCTATGGTGGGAAGGCGCCACCGACACCCAAAGACAAATTTTTATGCACCCGTTACTCCTATACAAAGTCAAAGTGACACCAGAATGTATCCAAAAAATCTCTAATTATGTTCCCAGTGCACTACATTGTGGCCTCATCATACACACTGGCTCCCCAGCTGTTGCTGAGAAAAAAAAGGCAGCTTGCAGGGACAATTTCATTTTTTTGGCTTTATAAATGCAATTATTGCTGCAGCAGATTCTAGACATGGTACAGATCTGCCACTTTACAGGTAGACTAAGGGGACCCCCAGGCACTATATTAGAAGGAATTTTTCTTTTTTGGGCTTTCACTTAAAAAAACAAAAAATCACTGCTCATCTAAAAATTACGTTTTTCACAAACTTTTTTTATTGATACATGTCCCCCAGGGCAGGACCCAGACCCCTATAACCATTTTATGCAATATTACTTGCATATAAGCCTTCAAAATGGGCACTTTAGATTTTTGACGTTCAGGTCCCATTGACTTTAATGGGGTTCGTTATTCGGGTCCGAACTTTCACAGTGTTTGTAAGTTCTGTTGCGAACCGAACAGGGGTCCATTCAGGCCCATCCTTAGTGCCCATCAGTGCCCATCAATGCAGCCTCATCAGCACATATCAATGAAGGAGAAAAAAATACCTGTTTGCAAAATTTTATAGAAACTATTAAAACTGTTTGTTTTTTTTCAAAATTTCCCATCTTTTTTTGTTTGTTTAACAAAAAATAAAAACCCCAGTAGTGATTAAATACCACCAAAAAAAAGCTCTATTTATGTGAAAAAAATTATAAAAATTTCATTTGGATACGGTGTTGCATGAGCACGCAATTGACAGCACTGAAAGCTGAAAATTGGTCTAGGCAGGAGGGGGGTTTAAGTGCCCTGTAAGCAAGTAGTTAATTTATGAAATATAATTATCTTTAGAGATTGAACTAATCTCCTTTTCTGTATTATAAGCTTTCTTTCCTGAAGGCTCCATCAGGACTTAACTGAAAATGTTTTATCTCACCTCAGCCTCTTTCTTCCTCCTAGGTCAGGACTAGTGCTGTCTCCCCTCCTAGCCGGTATATAAATGCTGGCTGTCCGTATGGATTTTGTCTGCTGCTGGATGTGGTCCCTGCTTCTTAATTTGCTAATAGCAATCCTGTCAGGGAGCCCCGCTGCTGATCCTTGGGGCGGCTTCATGCTGTTTTAAACAGACAGCTTGTGGGGTGCTGGGCTGCATGCGGTGTCTCTCCCCCCTGGGGCAGCAGTACAGAGACAGTATCGCTGTGCCTGCTAGGGGCGAGCTGCAGTCGCTCTCTGCCTTTTCCTCTGACTTCCCTGCGTAGAGATATGGGCTAGCGTGGAATGCACGCTGGGCGTCCGCTCTGGGCATGCGCAGAGAGATCAGAGCTCGCAAAGAAGCTAGGGGAGATGCCAATGAATATATTCTTTCCAAATCTCTGATATTTGCAGACTGTTTCCTCATGCCTATTTGTGCTACTCCAGCTCCTCAGGTCTCGGTCATGGCTCTTCTCTGCGATCAGAGGATAGAAGCTAAAGAAGGAATGGGAGACATTCATCCTCACGTGAAGATCATCGCTCCCACAGAAGGAGAGATGCTTCTTGTTCCTGCTCCTCCTCAAGGTGTCAGCTCTCTCCGTCGTGACACCGCAGGGCTTCGCATCATGAACAGCCCAGGCCAGGAGGTTTCTGGGCTTGCCCTAAGAAAGCTAAGTTGGGTAAGATGGCTTGTGAGGATTGATTCAAAGAAGCGACGAAAAGCCAAGAACCTGATAAGACAGAGTTGGTATCATTAATGAAACAGGTGTTTGAGGAAACGCTGAAGTCGTTTGCAACGCAGACACAGGCTTCAGCCGCTCCAGTTCCTTCTAAATGTCTCACTCCCTATCACCTCAAATACCCCTGGCCACTCAGGTGAATCCAGAAGCAAAAGATCCTTTGGCTTCAGATGCATCTTCTGCTGAGGAAGAAGATGCCCTATATGATGGATTTGACTTCGCCTTAGTCCAACCTTTGTAAAGGAGATTAGGCAAGCCCTGCTGTGGGAAGATGCGGCGGAGGAACCGCAGAAAAAGCAAAGGATGTACTTCACAAACATGAGGACGGAAGTATTGAATTTTCGCTTCATGGAAGAGATTCAGGAGGTAATCAATGCTGAATGGAAGCAATCAGATAAAAGTATTGCATTCAAGAATCGGTTCGCAAAGCTGTATCCTTTTAAAGCGGAGAAGGTGAAGGTTCTGGAAGAGCCTCCAGTAGTAGACGCGGCGCTTGTGCGCCTCGCCAGAAATCTAACCCTCCTCCGGATGACGCGGTATCCTTCAAGGATGTATTGGATAGGAGAGTGGATGTAGATCTTAAAAAGATCTACACACTTGCTGGTGAGGCAATGGCATTGACCGCTATTTCTAAGGCCATGGAGGCCTGGATTCAGAAATCGGAAGGGGTGATGGAGAATGACCTGGGCAAAAGCTGAGGTCCTGGCCTCGTTAGCCAATCTGAAGCTAACAGCTTCCTTTATGGCTGAGGCATCTATTAACTTGATTAAAATTTTGGCGAAAGTTATGCTAAATGCAGTAACTGCCAGAAGAGCCCTGTGGCTAAGGCCCTGGGTGGAGGGCCCAGCTTCCAAGCAGGGATGGTGTAAGATATCTTTTGAGGGACATTCCTTGTTTGGAAACAAATTAGACACAGCTATTGCAAAGGCAACTGGTGGAAAATCAGGGTTTATCCCCCAGGACCAGAGGTTGATTCACAAGAGAAAACCAACTTTCAGAAATACGTCAAGACCCAGAGGCAGAGACGCTAGGTCTTACAGACCAGCAAGGGAGTTTCGTCGGCAATGGCTGAACTCTGTGGCAAACCTTAAGGTAAAGAGACCAACTTCTTTCCAGGGGGAAGAACCCCAGAAGTCTTTTGACTATCCACCGGCTCACACTTGTCAGGTAGGAGCCAGGTTATTCAGGTTCCATCAAGTGTGGGCACAAAAGATAAAGGAGCCGTGGGTGATCTCTACCATCTGGTATGGTCACAACTGGAAATTCCTTAAGCGGCTTCGCAGAACCTTTGTCTCAACAAAGATGCCTTCAGAAAAGGAAAAATGTGATGTCTTCTGGAAATACATAGAAACCCTCCTGGAACAGGAAGCGATAATCACAGTTCCCCAGCAGGAACGTTTTTCCGGACCCTTCTCGCCTCTGTTCTTGGTGCAGAAAAAGTCAGGGGCGTGGAGGCCAGTAATAGACCTCAGGGGCTTCAACAGGTTCATCAAGAAGCATCGATTCAGGATGGAGTCGCTCCAAACAATCCTGAAGGTCATTCAACCGGGATATTGGCAACTGTCAGTGGACCTCAAGGACACGTACTTTCACATGCACGTGGCCCCGTTCTATCAGAGGAGGTTTCTTCGGCTCACAGTGGGACAACTCCACTATCAGTTTGTATGCCTGTCCTTTGGGCTGACCACATCTCCCAGAGTGTTCACAAGGATCCTGGTGGCTCTGGTGGACACCTGCGGTTGCAGGGAATCCAAATACATCACTATTTGGATGATATTCTGCTTCTAAGCCAGGACAAGGATACGCTCCTGGCACACCAGAAGACAACCTTGTTGACGTTGGAGAACCTTGGTTGGCTGATCAATCAAGAGAAGAGTCACCTTGCGCCTACTCAATCTCTTCTGGTGTACCTAGGTGCAAAAATAGATATTCGAATAGCGTCAGTGGCATTACCCAAAGACAAAATGATGTTGGAAGCCCAAAACGAGTTGTACCTGCCAACAATAGACTGCATGGGACTTCTCAACCGTCCTGATGGTAAAATGGGCACAATGGAACTCGCGCCTCTTCCAAGTTGGTCTCCTAGATCAATGGAGATCCAGGGATCTCCACTGATCTAGATCCATCCAGATCCCAGCCCAGATGAGGGTCAGTTTGGACTGGTGGTCGAAGCAGCGGAATCTTCTTCAGTGCCACTCCTTGCTCACAACGAAGTGGCAGATAGTCCAGTCAGATGCCAGCGGAACAGGCTGGCGAACTCTATACAAAGATCACTGGGCCCAAGGCCAATGGACGTTTCATGCTGCCAATGTGATTTCCAACAAACTGGAATTGAGGGCAGCCTTCCAGGCTCTCCTGGCTTTCAAAATTCAGATTCAAGGGGCGGCCATCCTTTTGAAGCTAGACAACGTAACGGCAGTGGCTTACATCTGCAAGCATAGAGGCACTCGCAACATTGCTATCCTGAGAGAAGTGACTTCAATTATGGATTGGGCTCAATCCAACTTACAGCTGCTAACAGCAATGTATGTGCCCGCTCATCTGAAAACTCAAGCAGACTACCTGTTCAGAGCGGACTTGGACAACAATGAGTGGGCTCTGTTACCACAAGTCTTTCGGAGTTGGTGGCATGGGCTTTCCTTGCTGAGGTGGACCTATTTGCCTCTTCAGCGCATACCAAACTACCACGGTTTTTTGCCAAATCCAACCACCCACAGTGGAATGGAACTTCAGGGCAGCATACGCCTTCCCTCCGATTCCGGTGATCCTCCACATTCTGCGGAGATTGCGGCAGGAGAGGGTGTCCATTCTGGCGGTAGTGCCAGACTGGCCAAAGAGACCTTGGTATCCAATGCTCCTCTCGCTGAGTTTTAGAGAACCACACCCTCTACCAGTAACTCTGGATCTGCTGAAGCAGGGGCCAATTCGACACCCAGCCCGAGAAAGTCTGAGATTGATGGCCTGGGTCTTGAGAGGTAAAGGCTAAATTGGTCTGGGATGCTCAACCAGGGTCACAGATAGCCTAATGAGAGCCAGAAAAGACAGTACCAACAGTACCTATACGCAAATTGGGAACATGTTTGTGGAATTTGCAAGCAAAACATTACTTTTTGCCAGATTCGCCAAGGGTCTGCCACATACTGGAATTTCTCCAGGCGGGATCGGAACTAGACCTCTCCATGAGTACTTTAAAGGTGGAAGGAAAGAAAATTGCTTGATTCCCCCATCTTCGCAGTCAGTGTTAATGTGGGAATCCCTCATGCAGTGCTATTGTGTTTTGCCAGCAGGGGCTTTCCCCACCGGCAGAACACAATGATCACTGCTGGCAGCTATAGCCGTCGGTGGTGTTCATATGCAAAAAAAATTGACAGGTTGGTTGCACTGAAATTGATCGATGGATCGACTTTAGTACAACCAGCCAGCTCATAGATGAATTGAACCTCGGACAGTCTCTGCTGAACCTGCCGAGATTTGATCCATGTATGGTCGGCTTTAGACAAAGTTTTTTGGTTGTCATGTTAAATTTTGCATATTTATACCACAGAGATGTCCACGAAACAGTCATCTCAGGAATATAAGGTTGAACTGGATGGACTTGTGTCTTTTTTCAACCTGACTAACTATGTAACTATAACAGTGATTGGCCAGGAAAATCAAACCTGAGTGAGATATTTTTATTAGCGATTTACCTACTGTAGTGCCCCTCGGAGTGCTGGGTGTGGCTGGGAGCTTGTGAATTTTTTATAGCATATTTGAATTAAAGTGGACCTTCAGTAATTTTTTCAATCTTCCATCTATTAAATCCTCTGCCCTTGTTGTTTTAACTTTGGATAGTAAAACTTTTTTTTCTGTCAGTAAATATCTTATACAGCCCACTTCTTGTTTCTTATCTGGTATAAAGACTAGGCTTATGACATCATGCACAGCTCTCTCTCTCACTCTCGAGAGAGTTTGCCAGGAAGGGAGGGGGGATGAGTCATAAGAGGGCCAATGAAAGCTGCAGAGCTGGAGGTGTGCCTCTGTGTATCTGTGTAAATCCAGGAAGTGAACAGGCAGCAGCTTCAACTGCCCACAGTTAAAATGGCTGCAGAAAGACTTAGTGGAAGGAGATTTCTGCAGCACATTTGGCAAGTACAGAATCACAGTATTGATAAAATAATATGCAAAGTGGTTGGAGGGAAGCTTCAGAATGGCAAATATGTTTTTATTACAAATTATGAGAGCAGACTGCAGTTCCTCTTTAACTTTGTTGTATCTATTATAAATCAATGAACTGCTTGCCACTTCTTTCCCTTTTAAAAATAGATGGCAAGGAGTAAAGTATTGTGGTCAAAATGTCCCCTAGCTTTATCTATCATATAAAATGCAGAACAAAGTATAGAAACTGCAGCAACTTCAGGCATATTGCTACGTACTTCCAGTGTGGTTTATTATCACACATGTTCTTCACTTGTCATTACTAATCTTTATGTGAAATTAAAGGAGAAACCTTAAAGACGCGCACCCTGGATACAACAATGATAAATATAACCAATATAATGAATCAATCCAGAGCAGCTCGTAGTACAACCAAAGGTCAAAAATATTGAAGTGAAAATTAATAGTTAATTTCATACCGCGCTAAAATGTATGTATACAATAAAATAATGCAATCAAATAGTGTTCAAATATAAATGCAGATTTTCAATGATAAAGTCCATAAAGCACCACCAACAATTCTTCAATCAAGTGCACAGTGATGAATAAATTCAGTGACAGAAAATGAAAAGGGCTGTCTTTCCACCAGGACATGACCCCTGATGACGTCAGACGTGCTGACAAAACGCGTCGGTTTACGCAATACGTGATACGTCACTTCTACCATTGTGTTGGAGTGCAGGAGGAACGCAGTTTGGCTCCTTTTTATGTCCTTTTTTACTGAAATTATATTTTTTATGAATAAATGGCTACAAGTTACGCTATGAGAAGTTCTTCTTTTTTCCTTCACTTATGAATCCCGTCTGGTTACATCGTTGGTGAAAGGCGTCTGCATTGGTGGATACATCTTGATTTACCTTTCTGCTTAATCAACACCTGTCATGGGTCTCTGATCAATCTGGTGAGTAGGATGTTTGCCTAAAACTGGTGGAAGACGGCACTTTTCATTTCCTGTCACTGAATTTATTCATCGCTGTGAACTTTATCATTGAAAATCTGCATTTATATTTGAACATTACTAATCTTTACCCTATAACCTTCTCCATTTAAACAGACTAATGAAAAGGACTGGCTTCTTTGAAATATGCTTAGGAAACTCTCCGCTGCCCTTCTAAGAGTTTAAAGCAGCTTGTGAAAGTAAATGTAATTTTATGTCAATTTACAATATAATATGCATAACAAATACGATGTCAATTTATATCTTACCTGCTTCAAGGGAATTAACAATTTCAAAGAGATCTCCTCTAATGTTGATGGTAGCTTTAGGAATATTAACACTATGCTGTTCTGACGTACTCTGTGAAGAGAAACCAGCGATACATATGACTTATAAGAAAATGCTACATAGACAGCACAGTGGCCACTATTTTAGATACATCCCTGTCTAAATGCATTGGATGCACTACAAAGAGTGAGAGGAACTTCTTTTGTCTCTCTTTCTCGATGACATCAGAAACCAGAAAGGACAAGAATTTTGCCACTTCCGGTTTCAGTTTGTTTATTTACAAGCTGTTACTAGATTATAAAGCAGCTAATCAAAGCAATCCCAGTTTCATCAGTTGCTCTGGAATGCAGTGGAGAGGTCTGGGGTCTAATAGACCACAGATCTCTCCATAAAGAGGGCATGTCATGGCCCATGCTATCAGTGATGTTGTTCAACCCTTCTACCTCTAAGCCTGAGAACTGAGTGATCACATGCTTGCTGATGGCTCAGTTCTTAAGTCTGCTTTGAGCAGAGTGGTGACTGTCTGCTCTGCCCCTCCAGTGCTCACTGGAGCATCGGGCAGGGAAGTGGGAGGGAGCAGCTGGCTTATTCTTTCAGCAGTGCGCTAAGAGGCTGAGCCAGCTGCCTGCATCTAGGAACAACGAGGATCCTGTCATTATTGTCAGGATCTCTCCAGAGTCTGGAGTGGCTCTTCGGCCCGCTGTCTGCTGAGTCTGGGTCACAAGAGTGAAGAACTAAATGCTATGTGGGTGTCACAACCCTTTGGGAGAGATTGCTGTTTATCAGGGGTTAAAGGAGAAGTAGGGCCAGAGCCCCTTTGACCCTACTTCTCATGTGGTTCACAGGAGTGCATTTAGTTTTGTACTTTGGCCAAACTTCTCTTTTGACCACTTCAGCCCCAGAATGATTTACCCCCTTCCTGACCAGAGCACTTTTTGCGATTTGGCACTGCGTCGCTTTAACTGACAATTGCACGATCGTGCGACGTGGCTCCCTAACAAAATTGCCGTCCTTTTTTCCCCACAAATAGAGCTTTCTTTTGGTGGTATTTTATCACCTCTGCGGTTTTTATTTTTTGCGCTGTAAACAAAAAAAGAGCGACAATTTTGAAAAAAAAACAATATTTTTTACTTTTCGTTATAATAAATATGCCCAAAAATATATAAAAAAAATTTTTTTCCTCAGTTTAGGCCGATACGTATGCTACATATTTCTGGTAAAAAAAACGCAATAAGCGTTTATTGATTGGTTTGCGCAAAAATTAGCATTCCACAAAATAGGAGATAGTTTTATGGCATTTTAATTAATATTTTTTTTTTTACTAGTAACGGCAGCGATCAGTGATTTTTATCGTGACTGCGACATTATGCGGACAAATTGGACACTTTTGGCGCTATTTTGGGACCATTCACATTTATACAGCGATCAGTGCAATTAAAAATGCACTGATTACTGTGTAAATGTGACTGGCAGTGAAGGGGTTAACCAGGAGGGGCCGCTGTAGGGGTTAAGTGTGTCCTAGGAAGTGATTCTAACCGTGGAGGGGGATGGGCTATGTGTGACTTGACACTGATCACCACTCCCGATTACAGGGAGCTGTGATCAGTGTCCTGTCACTAGGCAGAATGGGTAGATGCTTGTTTACATCAGCATTTCCCCATTCTTCCTCTCCGTGAGACAATTGCGGGTATCCCCGCGGGTATCCGCGCGGACATCGAATCCGCGGGACCCGCAGTCGGACTCACGGAGCTCGCGGCGAGCACGGCGCGCCTGCTATCCAGACCTCGCGAGATCACGTACAGCTACGTGATTTCGCGCAGCAGAGCCAACCAGCCGCAGTATAACTGCGGCGGCTAGTCCGCAAGCGGTTAAGCCTAACCTAGGCATTTTAGGTAGGAACAATTATAATGCCTTGTCGTCTGTAATATTGATAATACTTATTTTAACTATTTTAACAAGTGAATCCCAAAGGAAAAATTAGAGCTTTGATTAGGTCTTTATTGGTACATTGACCTTACAGTCGAAGTGAGCACAGTTCCTGTTTTTTGCTGGTGTCACAGAGGTGTCACTAAGACACATAGGGCGGGAGGGGTCTTACCAGTAGGGTTATAGACAATAATGCCCCGTACACACGGTCGGATTTTCCGACGGAAAATGTATGATAGGACCTTGTTGTCGGAAATTCCGACCGTGTGTAGGCTCCATCACACATTTTCCATCGGATTTTCCGACACACAAAGTTTGAGAGCAGGATATAAAATTTTCCAACAACAAAATCCATTGTCGGAAATTCCGATCGTGTGTACACAAATCCGACGGACAAAGTCCCACGCATGCTCAGAATAAATAAAGAGATGAAAGCTATTGGCCACTGCCCCGTTTATAGTCCCGACATATACGTGTTTTACGTCACCGCGTTTAGAACGATCGGATTTTCCGACAACTTTGTGTGACCGTGTGTATGCAAGACAAGTTTGAGCCAACATTCCTCGTAAAAAATCCTAGGATTTTGTTGTCGGAATGTCCGAACAAAGTCCGACCGTGTGTACGGAGCATTAGGCTGTTATCCTTTCCTCACACTATTAAAAACAAAAATTGTTTGCTCTTAAAACCCATGTCTACTGTTGCCAGTGGAGTGAATCCCAAAGCATCTTGCAACCTTAGTATCTACTCCTGTCTCTGGTCACAAAGATAGACTTTATGTACCTGCTAGGCAGGGATGTGAGGTGAGATCAGTGGCTGGGTAGGTACTGGCTACTATCAGAGCCAGATACACACAGGTTACATACACCACGATCATTAGAGTGAGAGCAATAATTCTAGCACAAGACTTTCTCTGTAACTCTAAACATGTAACCTGTAAAAAAATGTAAAGTGTCGCCTATGGAGATTTTTAAGTACTGAAGTTTGGCACCATGCCGAAGTAATTACTGAAGTTTGAAGTAATAATGTCCAACCAGTAATTTCACAGTAAATAGATAATAATTACATTATTAGGTCATAACATATAGCACATAAATCTATGATTTAGCTTGATTAAAACAGTACCTTTTCAACAGCAGCAAATTCTCATTCTCCCTCTTTAAGTGGTTGTAAACCCTGTTACACCACTTTTACCTACAGGTAAGCCTATAAATAGGCTTACCTGTAGGTTCCTTGAATATCTCCTAAACTTGCACAGTTTAGGAAATATTTAATATATGCGCTGCTGCTGACGTCATCGCACTGAAGAAATGGTCCGCTGGTGGTGTTTCTTCAGGAGTTGTGCCGTGACCGACGGCTCCCGCGCCCATGCACCGGAGTGACATCATCGTCACAGCGCCAGAGCCGCAAACCTGGAAGTAGTGCCGGTGGAAGATGTCCGTGCTGCACTTGGAGGGCCGACGCTGATCCAGGGCATGAGAGGCGTGCCTCCAGTGCGGCATTTTTATTGGACAGCTTGGGCCAATGGTACTTTACCATTGGTCCAAGACTCCAAGCTGTCCATTGAGCTCAGTGCCTCTGACAAGAAGTGAGGAGAGGCACTGTGAGCTCATCCTCTCAGACTGCTGCAAACAGAGTGTGCCAGCTTGCAGTTAAATTGGCCGCTCTGTATGTAGCTTCTGACAGGCTGCGCCAGGAGCCCCTTATCTCCGGAACCAGGTTGCCAAGCTACAACCCTTGAAGCTCAATCGTTTTTTTTTTGTTATTTTTTTCTATGTTCATGGCTCTGCCTCACCTGCCTCCCCTGACTGCACGTCCCTGCTGCTAGGTAGTTCCTAGCTTCTATAAATGCTGTTAGAATCTGGTTTTAATTGATCTAATCACTGCATTTTACTGTATTTTACCCAGACCTGCCATAATAATACATCATAAAATACCATAATAAAAGTTTAAGTTTTACTCTAATATTTATAATTTAGTATTATCTAAAACATTTCTATGTTAGTATTTACAGAATGTGTAGTAATCATTATTACAAAATAATAGTTATAAGTTGACTTACCTGGTTCTTTCTGTCTGTGTCTGTGTATTTCGGGCACATTTTTAGCTTTTTGTTTCAAAATGTGCAATACACAAAAAAAAAAAAACCAAGAAGGTTTTTGTGACGTTTACTTATAATCCACACTCATTAATATAACAAATCCAAGACCTTGTTAGTACTGAGAACAGAATAGTAGCATCATAATGCATTTTGCTGCTCACAGTTGCTGAGTGATGAAGGGATCTCAATGGCGACTTCTTGTTGTCAGCTAGAACAGATTGTTATCTAGTCAAACGAGAGAGCCAAATCAGCAGAGCTCAGCTGAATAGAATTGTTGTTTTAACTCGGGACAGGGGTAGAGGACCAATAACAGCTTCTGTTAGACACAGCTATCTGTTTCTATGAGCAGGCTGGCGTGTTGAATGTATCAGGAATATGCCCAAAATATTACATCCAAACATTGCAGTGACAAACTAGAAATATTTAGATCAAACACTAATAGGCAAGAGAGGAGCATTATCTTTATTATAGATTAATACTATGCAAGCAATTTTTTAATTCAAAGCAAAATAACTTTAATAAAAACACTCCTCCTAGCATTTCTTGCTGCGGCCATCTTGAGTAAGGGCAGATGACATTTGCTTCCTGGAATCCATCTGCCCTTGGTTCAGGAATTCAGGCAGGAGGGTGTGCTTTTTAGTTTGGTAAATAGTGCGCTAATATTGTGCTTGTTGACGGTTGATGCTTCATAGCATGCTATTGGCAGTCCAGGCATGTGGGTGGATCCCCACCATATGGTCACAATCTTTCCCGAGCCTGGACCAGCTCTGTGATGTCAGCCGACAGCGGGCTTCAGCCCCCTGTCTGCTGAAAACGGGTCACAGGAGTACAGAACGAACTGCACTTCTGTGATCCACAGGAGACGTACAGCCAAATGAGCTTTGGCTGTACTTCTCCTTTAAAGCGGAACTTCACTCTCTCAATCAACATTGACTATTTTTTAATCTTTATGATGCTAGCATTAGTAAACAGATAGGAAAGTATATAATATTTACTTGCTTTAAACTTTTTTTTTTTTTTACACTTCTTCAGTGGCTTCCTGGTTTCCAGGCCTAGACAAATGATGTCACACATCCCAGGAGTCTTCAGGAGGGGAGGAGGTGTTTTCTTAGCTAAGCACACCCTCCTGCCAGCATGCTTGAGCTAAGGGCAGGTGGATACCAGAAAGTAAATTTTACATGAATCATCTGTCCTTACTCAAGATGGATGTGGCTAGAAATGCTAGGTGGAATGCAAAGTGAATTTCTCAGCAAAATAAATCACGGAGACATGGATGGATGGGTGAGTTTGCTTTGAATATTACAAATTAAATAGCATTTTTGGTGTGTGATGCTCAGATGCTGTGTATGACTAATATTTTAATCAGAACATGAACAATTATCTAAAACATCATCAGTTTTAAACTAGTAAATTAAAAGTATACTTAAATAGTTTTGTTTTAATTGAGGTTTGATTGCAATTTATATAAGAAAATCCCACTGGCATATTGACCTTATGACACCAATCCTGATGCAATTACCCAGCTAATCTGACAGTACTATCAGTGCGGGTCTTGCAGGTACAGTTGACTTTTCTCTTTATAAGTTTGCTTTTTCAGTAGCTTGCACACAGAGGAAAATAATTTATCTTATATGTCTCATATTCACAGCGGCTTGTTTAATCCCTGCTGAGCCAAAGCTGTTCTGACCAGTGAATCATGTTTTGCCAGTTGGAGTGTTTGAAAGAAAACCTTTAGCCATGTGGTATCATCTGCAGGGGTCGGATATAAAACACTGAAATGAAAATGTTCATCCAATCCAAGCTTGATATGAAAATACATAATAAGGCATAGGCTGATGCCCACACCTGGATACGTGAGAATTACATAAATGTAAATGAGCAGCTGCAGTTGGAGACAGTAATAGCAACTTTGAAGTTCATGATGCTTATCTATCTAATAGTGGTTAATGTTTAAAAGTTAATTTTAAAGGGCTCTGGGAAAAATCTAAAAAAGTTATATTTTTAATATGGATTATGCAATCTGGTAGAAATACCCCCTGTAAAAGCCAAAGGCAATATATTGTCATTATCAAAGAAGACTTTGAAAGCCTTTGCAGGGCAATCAGAACTGAATGTTATGTGTGTGTGTTTGTGGGGCACATCTTCATGGGTGATCCAATTACCTGGCCAAGCTAATTTCTATCTAACTAATTGAGACTTAAGCGTAGTGCACACAGGCTGAATGTTGGTCAGCATCGGACGGTTCAATAGAAACCGGCTGACATTCGGCTCGTGTGCACTGCAGCCATTTGGCTGGCTTCTGTCGGAGGGGCATGACAAAAAAAGGTCTGCTGATTGGCTCCCGTTCAGTGCTCTCAGCCAAATGTACGAACGTTTGCCTACCAGCGAGCACCCCATAATGCACTGCGAGATCACAGATTGGCCAAACCATGCACCTGACCTGTATGCTTTGGCCAATCACAGCACAATGTTACACAACGGCCGTGTATAGTGTATATGAATGGAGATTAGGCAGGATAGTTGGTGTATTGTGTGGTCAGTCAGTGTAGGGGAGATGGGGCGGAGCGTCAACACGTAGGCACGCTTCGAGCACGCCCTGGAACCTAAGCCTTCCCCGCGCCCTCGCTCGGCTCGTGGCTGGAATGAAGGGACGCCGAGAGCACGGCGGTGAGAGATAGAGCCTGCCGTACCCGGCGAGTTATTGTTCTCTCCCTGCTGGTATCAGGAGACCACGTCCGCCCCCCCACATCCACAGGACCCCAGAGATTAACTGACCGCGCTAAGCCATAGCGTAAGCCGCAGTGAGGTACCGCTGGAGCTGGAGCGAGACAGGTATCGCTGATCCTCCCTGAGCAGGTTGGTGGAGCTCTACGGAGCAAAGCTGCAGCAGGAAGGGGGTGCCCTGTCACAGGATCTCAGTGACTGGCGGTGAAGGAGGAGGTGAGAGTGTCTGTGTGTCCCTCTGAAACGAGACCAGTATAGAAAGGGGTCTGGACGGTGATTCCTCCCTGTACCTGATAAAAGAAGACTGTCGTTGAGAAAATCCCCTTGTACCCTAATCACAGGTGAAAATATAAAAGCTGTGTGGATGGAGATGTGGGGGATAGTAGATGATGATATGATATGTCAATGCTGGATTAGAAGTGACTGTATAGATGCACTATTCTATTTGCTTATATACATGAACTGGTAACATATGGTTTATAAGAGCTCACCCACTGAAATATTAAAATATTTAACACTTAAGATTTAATCAATATTATTCCAGGACTTTATAGTGATGGTATCTTGTCGGGGTAGAGTCGCAGAGGTGTGGCTGGGAAGCAAGCTAGACGACGAATTGCTTATATCAATACAGAGGAGGTCCCAAGGTTTCCCCTTCTCCTGAACTGAGCGGACAAGGGCTTTGGAAGATCAAGGGAGACGAGGACGGGGGACACCCCCCCTTATATGATACCGCACACACAGGGACTGATATTAGGTAAACTCTCACGTGTGTTTTCCCCCCAGACAACCCTAGGATTGAGGGAGATTTTGTAGTGCTTATGTTCAGGTTCATGTTCAAGCTGAATTTAGTTGGTTAACTAACTGTGCACGACCATCAGGAGGTGGCCTCGCAAATATTTGACCTCGTTCCCCCTACTAACAATCATATCAAGGAATCACATGAGTGACTAGCGTGAATAAAACTGCGCAGAAGCCGGACATTTCCCCTGGACCAAAATAATACCCCATGTCAGGTTAGGTGTGGCGTAAGCCAGAGAAATGAGGGGGGAAATCAACCAAAGCAAACAAAGGTGCCATGGCTGTGCTAACTCCTGGCGGGATCCAACGCTATATGTTCGCGGAGTCCAGCATGGTGGAAGAGGCGCAGGGAAGCCCTAGGTTAGGGGCCCCAACACGGCCGGGAACTAGTAGACAGAAGGGGGCAGTGGAGGAGAACAAAGGAGGGAAAACACAGAAGGGCAAAACTGCAAGGCCAAGAAGCAGCGGGAGCCTCCAGCAGAGTAGCTCTGAGGCCCACGAGGGGCCACAGAGGAAGAATGGCGGTGAGGAGGAATCAGAAGGAAAAAGACCAACACAGCAGATAACACAGGAGCAAGCCCCACAAATCAAATAAATGCTTGCTGAGATGCTGTTAAAAATGGAGACATCACTGAAAGTAGATATAGCGGCTGTAAGAACAGACATTGGGCAAGTGCTCGGAAGGGTAGAAGAGACGGAGGATAGTCTCCTATACAAAATAGAAGACCAGGAGAATCGCAGCCGACATAAAAACCTGCGAATTAAAGGACCCCCTGAAAAATATGGGAATGAAGAGCTGACGTCAGTAATACAACAGCTGTTCAACCCCTTATTGCAAAAAGAAATAACAGACCCTTTGAAATTAGATAGAGTCCACAGGATTGCACGATACCCCCGAAATAGATCAGAGAACCCGAGAGATGTGATAATAAGATTCCATTATGCAGAAAAAAAAGCTAAAATTATGGGAAAACTGTGGCAGCAGCCAGGTTTGGGCTTTGAAGGTGTGGAACTACAAGTCTATTCAGACTTTTCGGTTGAGACTCGCGCAAGAAGAAGACTGTTGAAACCTCTGATAGGGCTCCTGAAATCATCAGAGATATTCCACCAATGGGGGTTCCCTGTTTAATTGGGAAAAAAAATGGGCGAACGGCAGTGCTGAGATTCCCAGAGGATTTGCAGGACTTCTGCAGTAAGCTGGACATTGTCCCCCCCCCATCCCAGGCTGGGAAGAGGAGGAGAGAGCTTTACCAACGCGTAGAATAACGGGTTGGAGATGGGGAGGGGGTCTGGGAGGTAGCTCAAGGTAGAAGCAACGAAGTACAGCCGGGGGGTGTGGGATGGCTCCAGCACGAGTAGAGCGGGGCGGGGGGGACCGGGGTGGATCTGGGGGTGCCTACGACGTGATCCCACTAGGGAATATGGGGGAAGGGTGGCTTCAGGTTGTTGATGACCATCCGACCCATATAATGAACAGAGGGGTCTGCCCAGCCATCTTAAGCGACCTGTTCCAGACCAGGGGGGAGGGGGGGTGGAGGGGTGTGGGGAGGGAGGGGAGGGAGGGGAGGGAGGGATCGAGGGGAGGGTTGGGGGGGTTGTGTTATTTTGGGTTTTCCCTTTTTTTTTTTTCTCTCTCCCTCTCTCTCTCTCCTTGGTGTGCCCTACTGGATTGTCCAGACGCTCTAATAGAGGTGAAATATGGGAGTTGTAAATTTTGTTACGTATAATGTAAGGGGACTCAACACAGCCAAAAAAAGGTATAAAATAAACAAGGAGTTGCAGTTCTTGGGAGCAAATGTGGTGTGCCTGCAGGAGACTTATATCACACACTCATCAGGAGGTGGACTGGTGTCGTATCAGTTCCCAAAGTGGTTCTATGGGGACGCAGGATCAACACATTCGAGGGGAGTGGCTATTGGGTTCGATAGGACAATGATGTTTGTAGAGGGTGTGCGGCTGGCCGACCCACGATAGGACAATGATGTTTGTAGAGGGTGAGCGGCTGGCCGACCCAGGGGGCAGGTACCTTTCTGTGAAGGGGAATTGTTCAATATGATGGTCACAACAGCGAACATCTATTCCCCAAACAAAAATCCTGACAAATTCCTGAGAAAAGTTTTGAGGAAGCTTGAGACCTTTAAAAAAGGTAAACTAATAATTGCAGGGGACTTAAACTGGAGTATGGACCCTGGGTTAGATACCTCAAGGGGCGCTATAAAGTCCAGTATACAAGGTGAGGCACTAAAAAAATGTTAATGAGCCTCTAGGTGATGGATGCTTGGAGGATTTACCACCCAAAGGAACGGATTACACCTTTTACTCTTTTGCGCATAAATCATTCTCAAGGATAGACTATATTCTAATAGAACACCAGTTGGTCTCCCACCTGAAGGCAGCAGAAATTAAAGCAATCACCCTGTCCGATCATGCACCAGTGAAAATCCAACTAGAGATTGCTGGTGCGGCCCGGACTAGGATGAATTGGAAACTGAATGACTCTCTCATCCAGGACCCGGACTCTGTGGGCAAAATAGAGCAGGAATTGAAGAATTATTTTGAGATAAATGACACAGAGGAAAAAACTAGGGCCACCCTCTGGGAGGCGCACAAAGTAAACATAAGAGGGATTCTGATCGGTATTGGAGCAGGGAAAAAGAAAGAAAGGGGGGAAAAGATGTCACGCCTGTATAGGGAGATCCAGGAATTGGAGCAGAGTACAAGACCTAGGGGGATCCCTGAAAAGAAAGAATTAATAGGGAAAAGAAGAGATCTGGAGGAGCTATTGGACCAGGAAAGGAAATGTGCCTTCGACACTATCAATAGGGGTATGTACCAAGAGGGTAATAAGTCAGGAAAGTGGATGGCAAGAATGGTCAAGGAAAAAAAGAACAGGACCTTTATACCCAAAATGAGGGATGGGTGGGGGTTTAGAATTCTCTTCCCCAAATATTGCCAAAATATTTCACTCCTACTATAGCGCCTTATATAAGGTAGGCCGGAAAGAGGAGGTGGATGAAAGCAAGAAGGAGGTGATAAGGGAGTACCTGCGGGGCATAGACCTTCCCAGGGCAGAGAAGGAGGAGGTAGAGCGTCTTGAGTTCCCCATCTCGCAGGAGGAAGTAGAAAGAGCGATAAGTAATACTACCCTGGGAAAGAGCCCCGACAGATACTCCATAGCATATTATAAAACATTTTCTAAATTTTTAGTATCTAAATTGTGTAATTATCTGAATGCCCTGGGTGAGGGTGAGGTGCCACGAGAAGAGTCCTTGCTGGCTCATATAACCCTTATCCTGAAAGAAGGCAAGGATCCAGCATCCCCGGGTAGTTACAGGCCAATCTCGTTATTTAACGCAGATATAAAAATTTTTGCTAAAATACTCGCAGACAGGTTGAAAGTCGGGCTGCACCGGTGGATACATCATGATCAGGTGGGGTTTGTACCTGGAAGGGAGGGGAGGGATAACTCTCTGAAATCAATTTTCCTGATGCAGGAAGTAGTTAGGAGGGACACCCCGGCGGTCCTATTGTTAATCGATGCTGAAAAGGCTTTTGATAGAGTGGATTGGGGATTTATATATAAATAAATATTGAAGCACCTAGGAATCGGGGAGAGGATGATGAGATGGATTTTGTCCCTCTATAGACACCCAAAGGCTAGAATTAGAGTAAATGGAACCCTGTCTTCTCCCCATGAACTATTTAATGGGACAAGACAGGGTTGCCCCCTGTCCCCGATCCTATTTATAATAACTTTGGAACCATTATTAGCTGCGATCCGCAAGAATGAAGTTATTAAAGGAATCCGGGTGGGAGGAAGGGAGTATAAAGCATTGGCAATCGCCGATGACTTACTATGTTATATTACTTATCATAGAATAACAATCTCCATGGTGCTCAAGAAGCTCGAGCGCTATGGAGGATTGACAATTTCAAAATAAATATGGGTAAGTCAGAGCTTTTAAACATAACGATCCCTATGCGAGAGCAGAAGGCAACCTAGGTTTCCCTTTACTTGGTGTGGGAGGGAGTTAGGGTACCTGGGTATAAAACTGACATCGTTACCGAAGGACTTGTTCGCCACTAACTATATTCCCTTACTCAATAAGATCAAAGACCTATTAGGCAGGATGAGGTACAGAGCTTTATCATGGATCGGCAGGATAAACACTGTCAAAATGTTTGTCCTGCCTATGCTAATCTATACCTTCCAAATGATCCCAATAGCCCTTCCTCCTATTTTCTTTAGTAAGCTACAGTCTATAACCCTGAGGTTTATTTGGGCACGTAGGTGTCCTAGGATAGCGTACGATACCCTGGTGAATGAAAAAAAACAGGGAGGGCTGGGAGCCCCAGACTTTAAAAAGTATCACCAAGCCATTTCTATCTCTAGGGTCACTGACTGGTTATACGGTAAACAAGAGAAAAGTTGGGTGAATATAGAAATCGCACAAAGTGAAGCTGACATAGAAAAAATGATATGGATCCCACCACGATTTCGGGAGTTAGGACACGATATTAACTTTTTGACTAGGAACGCATTCAGGATTTGGGATGGGTTAAGTAAGAGATTCCACTGGGAATATAATTCGCCATTGACATCATTATTGAACACAAATTATTTTTTGCCTGGGAAGGAGGAGCACTTATATTTCACAAGGTGGGCGAAAAAAGACGTGATACAATTACAGGATGTGATGAGGGGAAACAGATTATACACTTACACAGAAATTACACGGGTATGGGGGAATAAACCACTGGATAAATGGAGGTATGCTCAGATACAGCACTTTACACAATCACTTCCACAATCACTGAGGGGAAGAGACCAACTAAGAGCAATAGAAAAATTACTAAGCACCCCCACTAGTGTGAAAGGTAGTATATCTAAATTCTACGAAGTGCTTAGGGGGGAAGCTAGTAAGGGGCTCCCTACTTACTTGGAGAAATGGGAAAGAGAAATAGGATACTTGAGAGATGAGGAACACAGGTGCAAGATATTAAAAATGGTACACTTAACGGCAAGAGACACTCGGACGTATGAAATGGCCTATGAGGTGATTGCGAGGTGGTACATGACGCCCCAGTGGGTGCACGAGTACGGGTCTGAGACTCCCCCAACTTGTTGGAGGGGGTGTGGGGCCTTAGGAACCCTTGCACATCTTTGGTGGGGGTGCCCCAAAATACAGCTGTACTGGGAGGGAATCTTGGGAGAAATCCGGCAAATAACGGGGGAGCAGCTTAATAACAATCCATGGATGTGTCTGTTCCACGATACGGAGAAAGAGGTACTCCAATATAGCAAGTCATTAGTCCCGCACCTCCTAAATGCGGCTAAAGCGTTGATTTCGCGCTGCTGGAAAAACCAGGAAGCCCCGAGGTTAAGGGAATGGATAATAAGGGTGGAATGGGTAAGAGGCATGGAAGAGTTAATACACTCGACGGAAGGTCTACGGGAAAAATACTGTAGGAGTTGGGCAAAATGGCTGAAATTTAGGAATTTGGAGAGATGTATGATGATTATGGATACATAGAAGTTGGAGAGAGAGGGGGGAATTGAGGGGGAATAGGGTGTATATGTATAATTTTTTTTTTTTTTTGTTCTTGGGGCGGGTGGGGGGGGGATAAATAAATAAATATTTATATGTGTTGAAGACAAAAAATAAAGTTTAAATAATAGGAAGAAATTGAAGTCTCTCAAAAGCGCTTGCTGATGTGGTAAGAAAAAAAAAAAAAAAGAAAAATATAATACAGTGTACTGTAGAAAATATATAATACAATGTAGTGTAGAGAATAGGGATGAGCCGAACACCCCCCTGTTCGGTTCGCACCAGAACATGCGAACAGGAAAAAAGTTCATTCGAGCACGCGAACCCCGTTAAAGTCTATGGGACATGAACATGAATAATCAAAAGGGCTAATTTTAAAGGCTTATATGCAAGTTATTGTCATAAAAAGTGTTTGGGGACCCGGGTCCTGTCCCAGGGGACATGGATCAATGCAAAAAAAAGTTTTAAAAACGGCAGTTTCTTCGGGAGCAGTGATTTTAATAAAGCTTAAAGTCAAACAATAAAAGTGTAATATCCCTTTAAATTTCATACCTGGGGGGTGTCTATAGTATGCCTGTAAAGGGGCGCATGTTTCCCGTGTTTAGAACAGTCTGACAGCAAAATGACATTTCAAAGGAAAAAAAAGTCATTTAAAACTACTCGCGGCTATTGCATTTCCGGTCCGACAATACACATAGAAGTTCATTGATAAAAACGGCATGGGAATTCCCCACAGGGGAACCCCGAACCAAAATTTAAAAAAAAAATGACGTGGGGGGGTCCCCCTAAATTCCATACCAGGCCCATCAGGTCTGGTATAGATATTAAGGGGAACCCCAGCCAAAATTAAAAAAAAAAAATGACGTGGGGGTCCCCTAAATTCCATACCAGACTGAAGGGTCTGGTATGGATTTTAAGGGGAACCCTGCGCCAAAATAAAAAAAAAAACGGCGTGGGGTCCCCCCAAAAATCCATACCAGACCCTTATCCGAGCACGCAACCTGGCAGGCTGCAGGAAAAGAGGGGGGGTACGAGAGAGCGCCCCCCTGAACCGTACCAGGCCACATGCCCTCAACATTGGGAGGGTGCTTTGGGGTAGCCCCCCAAAACACCTTGTTCCATGTTGATGAGGACAAGGGCCTCACCCCCACAACCCTGGACGGTGGTTGTGGGGGTCTGTGGGCGGGGGGCTTATCGGAATCTGGAAGCCCCCTTTAACAAGGGGACCCCCAGATCCCGGCCCCCCCCTGTGTGAAATGGTAAGGGGGTACAAAAGTACCCCTACCATTTCACTAAAAAACTGTCAAAAATGTTAAAAATGACAAGAGACAGTTTTTGACAATTCCTTTATTTTAATGCTTCTTCTTTCTTCTATCTTCCTTCATCTTCTTCTTCTTCTGGTTCTTCTGGTTCTTCTGTTTCTTCCTCCGGTGTTCTCGTCCAGCATCTCCTCCGCGGCGTCTTCTTCCCTTCTCCTTGGGCCGCTCCGCATCCATGATGGCATGGAGAGAGGCTCCCGCTCTTCTCTTCATCTTCTTCTCTTCTTAATCTTCTTTTCTTCTTCTCTTCTTCATCTTCTTCTCTTCTTCATCTTCTTCTCCGGGCCGCTCCGCATCCATGCTGGCATGGAGGGAGGCTCCCGCTGTGTGACGCGTCTCCTCTTCTGATGGTTCTTAAATAACGGGGGGCGGGGCCACCCGGTGACCCACCCCCCTCTGACGCATGGTGACTTGACGGGACTTCCCTGTGACGTCACGGGGAATGCCACAGGGAAGTCCCGTCATGTCCTGTGCGTCAGAGGGGGGCGGGGTCACCGGGTGGAGACGCGTCACACAGCGGGAGCCTCCCTCCATGCCAGCATGGATGCAGAGCGGCCCGGAGAAGAAGATGAAGAAGAGAAGAAGATAAAGAAGAAAAGAAGATGAAGAAGAGAAGAAGATGAAGAGAAGAGCGGGAGCCTCCCTCCATGCCATCATGGATGCAGAGCGGGCCGAGGAGAAAAAGGGAAGAAGATGCCGCGGAGGAGATGCTGGACGAGAACACTGGAGGAAGAAACAGAAGAACCAGAAGAACCAGAAGAAGAAGAAGATGAAGGAAGGAAGAAGAAGCATTTAAATAAAGGAATTGTCAAAAACTGTCTCTTTTCATTTTTAACATTTTTGACAATTTTTTTAAAGGGGTTGTTAAAGGGGGCTTCCAGATTCCGATAAGCCCCCCACCCGCAGACCCCCACAACCACCGGCCAGGGTTGTGGGGATGAGGCCCTTGTCCTCATCAACATGGGGACAAGGTGTTTTGGGGGGCTACCCCAAAGCACCCTCCCAATGTTGAGGACATGTGGCCTGGTACGGTTCAGGGGGGGCACTCTCTCATCCCCCTCTCTTTTCCTGCGGCCTGCTAGGTTGCATGCTCGGATAAGGGTCTGGTATGGATTTTTGGGGGGACCCCACGCCATTTTTTAAAAAAAATTGGTGCGGGGTTCCCCTTAATATCCATACCAGACCCTTCAGTCTGGTATGGAATTTAGAGGGAACCCCCACGTAATTTTTTTTTAAATTTTGACCGGGGTTCCCCTTAATATCCATACCAGACCTGAAGGGCCTGGTATGGAATTTAGGGGGAACCCCCACGTCATTTTTTATTTTATTTTGGCCGGGGTTCCCCTGTGGGGAATTCCCATGCCGTTTTTATCAATGAACTTCTATGTGTATTGTCGGACCGGCAATGCAATAGCCGCGAGTAGTTTTAAATGACTTTTTTTCCTTTGAAATGTCATTTTGCTGTCAGACTGTTCTAAACACGGGAAACATGCGCCCCTTTACAGGCATACTATAGACACCTCCCAGCTACGAAATTTAAAGGGATATTACACTTTTATTGTTTGACTTTAAGCATTATTAAAATCACTGCTCCTGAAAAAATGGCCGTTTTTAAAACTTTTTTTTTGCATTGATCCATGTCCCCTGGGGCAGGACCCAGGTCCCCAAACACTTTTTATGACAATAACTTGCATATAAGCCTTTAAAATTAGCACTTTTGATTTCTCCCATAGACTTTTAAAGGGTGTTCCGTGGCATTCGAATTTGCCGCGAACACCCCAAATTGTTCGCTATTCGGCGAACTTGCGTACAGCCGATGTTCGAGTCGAACATGAGTTCAACTCGAACTCGAAGCTCATCCCTAGTAGAGAACATATAATACAGTGCAGTATAGAGTATATAATACAGTGTAGTGTAGAGAATATATAATACAGTGCAGTATAATGTATATAATACAGTGTAGTGTAGAGAATATATAACACAGTGCAGTGTTGTGTATATAACACAGTGTAGTGCAGAGTATATAATACAGTGTAGTGCAGAGTATATAATACAGTGTAGTGCTGTCTATATAACACAGTGTGAATAACAGTGTTGTGGTGCTAATGAAGCGTTGGTGTGTACAACACTTCTGTGTCACCACTGATCCCATTTTTTTCATTAATAATTTATTTATTTATTTTTTGCAGTATCAGGTTCTGTTGCTGCATTATCAGTACTCCCCCTGGCAGGTGTTATTCCTTCTGCATCAGCACAGCAGTGTTATACTTTTTTTTTTGCAGCAGCACTATGAATATTTAGGGCATATTTTTTTTTTTTTTACATTTATTTTATTATTGCTGCAGCAGCAGCAATAAAAAAGATTCTGCACAAATGCTGTACCCTTATTTTCTCTATTAAAAAGAAAATATAATAAAACGGTTTATAGTGCACCAAAAACAAAAGTATTGCACCTAAGTACCATATTTCCATCCCACACTCTATAATAAAAAGTTATAACCCCCCCCCAAAAAATAAAAAACAATAATAAAAAGGTTTATAGTACACCAAGCACAAAAGTATTGCACCCGAGCACCATATTTCCATCCCACACTCTACAATAAAAAGTTATAAAAATCCCCCCCAAAAATCCTCATCATGTCTAGAAGGCCACCAAGGAGAGGCCACTAAAAGAGGGCAAGCAGCCTCTGTGTTTACAGTGAAAAGTGGTGGTCGCAGACATGGTGCATCCTCTGCAGACGGGGCACGCTTCTTTTTTCCGGTGCTGGCCATGTTTTTGAGCCACAACATGCAGACATGCAGAAGAGGCATAATTTTTCTGCACCTATTTGACAGGTTCATGTCTATTCAAATATTTTTTCTCATTTTTAACAGTAGGGCCCCCTAGCCAAACACACAGCAAGCCAGCCCAAGAAAGGGGGGTGGATGCTTGGGGGCAGGAGGGGCTCGGGCACCCCAAAAGTCAACCACCTTGTTCCTATATTCAGGGAGACAAGGGCCTCTTCCACACAACCTGATGCTGGGGTTGTGGAGGGATGCAGACAGGGGGCTTTATGGAATGTATAAAGCCCCTTTAAACTAATGGGTACAAGGTGCTTTGTGGTTGGTATTGGGCTGAACCCAACATGCCCCAAAGGCAGACAGCTATGTTGAGTGCATGTGGCCTTGTATGGTTCAGGAGGGGGTTGGGCGATCGCTCTTCTCGCCCCTTTCCTAGCTGGCTCTGTTGTATGCTCTGAAAAAGGATGTGGTTTGGGTTGGTGAAGGCAACTCAAGGGGTTAGAGGGGGGAGACAAGAGCATTGGAGAATGGAGTGGAGTGTGGAGTTCCCCTTTAAAAGAAAAAGCTGGCCAAAGGAAATCATATGCATTAGAGGCAGGAGCTCATGCCCTTTCAGGCCTTAAAAAAGAGCTAGAGGAGTGAAAGTCTTTCTACATAATTTTAACATGTCACATGCTGGCAACGTAACATGCTCATATGACTTGTGTGCAAATCTCCTAAAAAAACATAAAGAACCAGCTTAAAAAAAATGTAGTCAAGATTAGAGGTGCGCCCTTACAACTCATGCCCTTACGAACGGACAAACTTACGAAAATACGAAACTCCGAAACAGTAAAAGAAAGAAAATTACATCTATAATGAATGATTTACATTTCGTATTTTCAATCCTTTGTTCATAATTTCGTATGTTCATATTTTCATTTGTGTGTTCATAATTTTGTTTCTTCGTCTGTTCGTAATTTTGTTTGTTCGTGTTCTCAAATCGTTCTTTTGAATGGACAGTGTAAGTGTATCCTAATATGTATGTTCGTAATTTCGTATGTTCGTAAGTTCGTGTTATCGAATCGTTCTTTCAAATGGGCAGTAAATTAGTGAGTGATGTATCTTACTTAATATCTTTAGCCAAACAGATTATCCCTTTTGTGTCTGAGTCGCACTGCATTCCTGAATCTTTTTAGATTCAGTCGAGGAGGAGACGGAGTCAGGTCTCGTGACTGAGGGAGTGGACTGGAGTAAGTAAAGGACTTTTTAGAAAAGCAAGAATAGGATTATTATTCTTTATTTCCCACGAAAGTACGAATCAACGAAAAAGGCAATCTCACAAAAGTAACACTTACTAAATCACGAGTAGTGTACCAAATTATTAACGAACGAATTAACCAATTATAAACGAAAATTATTATCTAACAAAATTATGAATTTCGAATCAAAGAAAATTAGAATAATGGAATTACGAATCATTTCGTATCAAAGAAAATATAACTGTTACGAAAATACGAACGAGTCCGAATATGAAACCTCACGTCTTACGAAGTTGCGAATCATTAGACTAATGGAATTACGAATCATTTTGTATCAACAAAAATATATCTGTCTTACGAAAATACGAACGAGTCCGAATATGAAAACTCGCGTCTTACGAAGTTACGAATCATTAGACTAACGGAATTATGAATCATTTCGTATCAACGAAAATATATCTGTTATGAAAATACGAACGAGTCGGAATATGAAAACTCGCGTCTTACGAAGTTACGAATCATTAGACTAATGGAATTATGAATCTTTTCGTATCAACGAAAATATATCTGTTACGAAAATACGAACGAGTCCAAATATGAAAACTCACGTCTTTCAAAATTACGAATCATTATAAATCAACGGAAACAAATGAAAACAAATTTTTTTAATGTACACATGTCTATTGGGCGCGCAATGAAAAACTCATGCGAATGGGAGCAAGAGCCGCTTGTGCATGCGCAATGCTTACATGGATCTCACGCAGTTCTAAACGTACTTGCAGGCGCAGCAGGTTTTCTCTGAAAACTTTCTCATTCTATTTTGGGCATGTCTGTTACTTGGGCAGTTGTTACTAAACTTCCACACATCATCCCATAATATTGGCACCTCCATCTTATGTTAATATTGTATGCCGTGTGCCATGTCCATAGAGGCGCACGGATTGCATTCTCCCGTGCACCGAGATCGCAATAGTAAATGGTGGATTTGAGCTCTGTTACCGGCGCACCAAGTCGTAAATATTAAAATGTGCGTTGCGCCTCTACTTACTGTGCACTGCTTTAGTAAATCAACCCCTGAGTCTTACATTTTACTGGCTCTCTAGTCATGGAAATCGGTTGTTTGCCTGATGTGCAGAGCTGGCATGTTTTGGAGGAGGGGACCCACTATTGCAATAGTAAGTTCAATTTCACTAATTCACAAAGATTACTCTCCAAGGAAAACATTTTGTATTACATAAGAAAATTTTAAGGCATGTATAATGCCTTCAAGGTTTTCCTGTTCCAGGAATCAAGCGGCATTTACACTTTACATTACTTTTTTTTGTATTCAGCATGTTATCACAGCTTGATGAATTAGGCTTATTGTGTCTCCATGTAAATAAACAAACCCACTTTATCTTATGGTTTCTAGAGTCTTGGCACCTGAATATGAAATAAATCAGTCAAGTATAACATGAGATCTTCTGTTTTGTAGCAAAATAATCAGCCCTCTTGGATGGGAAGAAGCGACCTAGGTATTTGCTGTTTGAAACCACTTCTAGCTTAAGGTTGTTTAACCACTTCAGCTCCGGAAGGTTTTACCCACTTCCTGACCAGGCCATTTTTTGCAATATGCACTGCGTCATTTTGACTGACAATTGCGCGGTCATGCGATGTTGTACCCAAATAGAATTGATGTCCTTTTTTCCTACAATTAGAGTTTTCTTTTGGTGGTATTTGATCGCCTCTGCGCTTTTTATTTTTTGTGCTATAAACAAAAAAAGGCCAACAATTTAAAAAAAAATCCCAATAAGTGTACATTGATTGGTTTGCGCAAAAGTTATAGTGTCTACAAAATAGGGGATAGATTTAGGGACTTTTTATTTTTTTTTATTGCTTTTACTAGTAATGTGTGATTTTTAGCGGGACTGTGACATTGCAGCAGACAAATCTGACACTGAGTGACACTTTTTGGGGACCAGTAACACTAATACAGTGATCAGTGCTATAAAAATGCACTGATTACTGTACAAATGACACTGGCAGGGAAGGGGTTAACACCAGGGGTGGACAAAGGGTTATATGTTCCCTAGGGAGGTGCTTACTAACTGTGTGGGGCAGTGTCACACTAAAAGAAAAGAGAGATCCGTGCTTCAGCTTAGCTGAATCATAAGATCTCTCTTTCCCTTCCTGATGGATCTGCCGTTTGTCTTATTTACACAAGCAGACGGTTGATCTATTTCTCCTGTGAATGATCGGCGGGTTGCGTTGGCCATCGCAGCCACCGGACCCGCTGATTGGCACCCGCTGTGTCCAACCACAGCGGGAGCAGAGCTCCGGCGGCGCGTGCGCATGCCCAAAACCACGTGCATGAAATCAAGTACCTGTACGTAATTTTGCGCAGTTGGGCCACCCTGCAGCAGTATATATGCGGTAGGCGGTCTGGAACTGGTTAAGCAGTATTATTATTATTATTAATAATAATAATAATAATAATAATAACAATAATAATAGTTGTCTTTATTCTTAAGACTGGTTTGCTCACTGTGTTATCACGTCTTACTATTTTCACCTAACTTGTCCATTTTTTTTATCTGCAGTCAAGTTGATGTCCCCAAGGTATGCAACAAAAAAATTCATTGTAGCATGCAAAACACATTCAGAAATTCCTCTTGCAGAAGAGAAGAGCTGGAATCCAACAGTACATAGGTCTCACAGATGTGACCATTGAAGCAAGCATGCGGCATAGATATGACCTATTCTAGTCTTGATGAGAACAGCTGAGGAGGAAAGCATCCAGCATCCAGTCCCAATATTAATTTTGTCAATCCTATGGCACAGTCGATTGGGAGAATGGTAGCTGTTGTGAGAGCTGACAATAGAGTGCACATAGACTTAAAGTGGTTCTAAAGGCAGAAGGTTTTTTATCTTAATGCATTCTAGGCATTAAGATAAAAAAACCTTCTGTGTCCAGTAGCCCCCCTCAGCCCCCCTAATATTTACCTAAGCCCCATCTCAATCCAGCAATGCTGCACGAGAGCCATGAAGTCCAAGGACTCTCCCTCCTCATTGGTTAAGCAGCAGCAGGCACCATTAGCTCCCACTGCTGTAAATTAAAGTCATTAAGCCAATGAGGAGAGAGACGACCCACGGCTCCGTGTCTGAATGGACACAGAGCAGTGGATTGGTGCCCCCATAGCAAGCTACTGGCGAGGGACCTGAGAAGAGGAGCATCTGGGCTGCTCTGTGCAAAACCACTACACAGAGCACATAAGTATAACGTTTTAAACAAAAAAATAAAAACAAAAAAACAAGACTTTAATATTACTTTAAGCAAAGTAACAGAGACTGATGAGTCTTCTTTTCCCAAGAATTTGTCACAAAGAAAACCATCATTAAACCAAGCTAATTATCAGGTACAAAAACCTTGAGATACCAAACCACCTAATTAATCAGGTACATAGCTTTCAGATCCACGCTTGACTGCTCTAATTCTGAACAGAAGAACATCCTTGTTAGATTGATATATGCCCTTGTTAGATCAGATGATACCGTAATTGGTAATTTGCCTTGAGCTTATTTCAATCGGTATATAGTTAGCATTGGTGAATTGGAATGACAGTTTATAAACAAGGGTTATACCTTTCAGGATATTTGAGACCTCTGATAATCCTTGTTTTTCCTTCCCATACACTAATTTTAACAGCACTGAATAATAACATTCAAGGATGTTAATAGCTCGCTCCTGAATTTAAAGGAACCCATAAGAATAACAATGTGGAAGCTAATTATTGTGTTCTAGGCTGCGGGCTTTCATATGGATCCTGGCTTCACTTTTAGGTGAATCACTGACCTAGAACAAACATGCTATTAACAGGTCAGTGACCAATTAGGTATCATTTAAAAATTGGTCACTTATAGTAGCTCTAATATTTGTATCATAGGTGTGCGCACAGGGTGTGCCAGGTGTGCCTGGGCACACCCTAATTACCCTGTATTGTGCAGATTCCCACTGATATTTCACCAAAGCCCCCTAACGGGGATCATAAAAAAAAAAAATGATTAAAAAAAATAAATTGTAAAAAATAATAAATAAAATTAGAAAAAAAAAGTACTGACACTATCCACTGCCCTACTGACACCAATCTCTGCTCTACTGACACCATCAGTATATATATACACAAGCACACACACACCTATATGTTTGAGCTTTGAGGTGCACACCCTAATGTCTGTGCACACCTATGTCTGTGCACACCTATGATTTCTATTATCACAGCTTCTTTTTAGGAGTGGAAGCATATTTAAGAGTTTAAATTCATGTAGTTTTTTTCACAAAATCAATTGCAGGATAGCCATTTGAATGTTAATTTTCTGTTTTTGACATGCATGTTTAAAACATCAGTGAAGTTATTACACCTGACTGTTAAAAGCATCATTGTTGTCATATTTTTAATCTATTAAGATGCTCACTTTCCATTTTTGCATATTTATTTCCAATGCACCAGTGAAAGTGTCATGTCTGACAATCAACTGGATCATTGCTGTCTCGTATGTTATCTACTGAAATGTTCACTTTCTTTTTTGGATATTTATTCCTAATTCATCAGTGAATTTTTTTTTTTTTTTTTGATTAAGGTCATTTTTATTTGTATAAAAAAGACAGAAAACAAATCTACTTTGATACATCCCACACTTACTCTTTGCACCCACCCCACCAACATTTAACAAACACCCCCCTAAATATACATAATATACTTCGGTTCACCCTTCACCTTTATATCAAAATTGGCATAATATATTTATTTATATGCCATACACATTTCAGACAGCAAAAAAGAAAAAAAGACAAAAAAGCCCCACAAAAACCAAATCTTGGTATCTGCAGGTGAGGGGACCAGTTTACCCTTAATTCTGTAACATTTCTTTACCTTATCCTCTCATCCAGCCTTCCCATATTTTCTTAAACATTTTAAAATTCCCCTTTTGTTATAGACAAATCTTTCCATTCTTATTGTTTTATTACCCTCATCCTCCCATTCTACCCTGGTTGGTGGGCTCACCGCCAGCCATCTTCTTGCTATCAGTTTCCGTGCAAGAAAAAGACATCTAATTATTGCTATTTGTTTCCCCCCTATACGCCTATTTTTCTCCATACAGCTCAATAAACATGTTTTAGGGTCCAGACCGAGAGATACTCCAAATATCTTTATATTATAATTATATATATAGTATAATATTATATATTATACTATATCTATATTTTATCCACAATCTCACTCCAATATCTATTCAATTTGGGGCACCTCCACATCATGCAAACTAGATCTCCTTTTGGGTCCTTGCATCTTGGACATTTAGCGTCTATCCTCCACCCATAAAGAAATAGTTTCTGAGGCATTTTGTATGCTCAATGAAACTTTTACATCTGATAATCAATAGGACTATCTATCGTTTGTGGTCTGGATTTTCCCCTTTTATATACTGTATCTCCTGCAATCTCTCCCGGAGAACATTTTTAAAAGGTGGTGTTTTGCCTCTCCAATCCAAACACCCCACTAAGCTAAGGGAAAATTCCCTTGCAAAATGAACAGCCAATTTAATTTACCTTTAGTAAATGAACCACATAGATCTTTTCCTTATATCTCCTATGGAAACCGATCTCTGTGATACATATTTAGAAAGTGACCCTGTCCCACTGTGTGATACAGCTGACTGTTTCATTGGCAGGTAGTGAAAGAATATGGTCAAGTTGTGCTGTCATGTGTCTTGGTGTGAAGACTTGGGAAGACCTGGGATTCAAGTAGAAGAGTGACACAGATTGTAGCACATTATCCCAAGAGTTCAAACTTCAGGTCTTCTTCACTTGGATTCAGCAGCTACTTTCGTTATAATTGTGTGCATCAATGAAACTTCCAGTACTGAAGGGGATCATTTTTATATCACAGGAGACTTTTACATGAAAGCAGAAATAGTTGAGTGAAATTGAAATTCAAAGGCTCAGACAAAAATCTTTTTTTATGTTCTCAGCCCCTGACAGGTCTGTATCATACGGTTCTGCATCTTACATTTACAGTAACTTCAAAAGTTTTTATTAGAAAAGAGGGGGTTTGGCTAGATAGTCCTCAATACAATACGGCACCTCATCCCAATTGATATTATAGCAACAGTGGGGAATAGGTAGGGGGATTAAAGCGGTGCCAGGATTTTAAATATTGTTTCATAACACACAAGTATTAAAAATGTAGTATTTTATTAACATACAAATTAAAGAAGGTATACAAGAAAAAGTACACGCAGCAAGGGTGTAAACAAACAAAAGGGGATATACAGAACCAGCATATACAGCAATACTGCAAGAACCAGCCAATGGTGTGACGGCAGGTCTTGTTTGACAGGTACTATGTTCCTACATGTTTCGCCAACATTGGCTTCCTCAGGGAAAGATGGTTATACCTGTATTAATTTCATGAGTTCTGAGTAAAGAAATAGATAATCAGAAAATATGTAACAATATATATAGATACAACAAAGTTCAGTTGCACATTCAAGGGCTGCCGGACATGGCCAAAGGGACCCTCCCAAAGTAGTTTTGATTGGAGTGGTCGCTTGCCCTGGCAACTACTTTGGGGGGGGGTCCCTTTGGCCATGTCCGGCAGCTCTTGGATGTGCAACTGAACTTTGTTGTATCTATATATATTGTTACATATTTGCTGGCAGCTAGATATACCCGCTTTCACAGCACACTGTATGCATGAATGCAGAGTGGTACTGATCCAGCAAAGCTCTAGCAATAATAATAATGGTAATAATGGAGCTTATTATCCCACTGACATCTCGCATACTTTTCTGTTGACAAGTGAGGCAGTACTTTATAGTAATGGGCAAAGAAAAATGTGTGGGAGAAGGCAGGAGTGGGCAAACTCTGATATTATCTAGAGGTGTGGGAATTTGCCTGTTCAGAATGACCCAGGATTTGGGTATAGTGGGGAGAACAGAAATTGCTGCAGGTATGCACTGTAAACATTTTGCTGTCATAGCTGTAAGTATTGAAGTAATGGAGGAATAGCATATTCACAAACCTTCAGTAGATATAGCAGTTGGGAGCTTATTTAAAGTAGCTGTAACCCTTATAAAAAAAAAGAGAAAGAGCTCATGTTCCCTTATAGCAGATTGCACAGCACATTGCTTGTGCTGTCTCATCTGCCCCTTTCTAAGCTGTAAAAAACCTGGTTGATCCTGACACTTCCTGTGTCCCCCTCTATATGCTGACCACGGTGATCATGGCTGCTGAGCCCTGATTACTTTAGTCAGTACACATCCCACTGCTCTCCTCTCTCCCTCTTCCTCCCTCCCTGCCTGTCAGCTCCTGTGTGTCTCCCCCCCCTCTCAGCCTCCCCCTCCTGCTGCTTTTACTAGCTGGAAGTAAAAGTAAAGAACAATTACATCCAGCTCCTCTGTTATACTAATCTCTCCTGTAATTGTTTTTGCAAAACAAAGCCTGCAAATACCTTATCCTTGATCCCTTCTGGCTGGTCACAGTGGTCACGTGACCTTTCTGGCTGACATCAGAGGGGGAACTTGGCCCCTCCCACTGTAGCTCGTCAATCGAAGGAATAGAGGAGCCGGAGGTCACGTAACTGGCCATAAAAGAGCAAAGATAAGATATTTACAGGCATTGTTTTAAAACAGCAATTACCCAGTGTAGGAGAGATTAAAAGAACAAAGGAGCTGGCTGTAACTTGTTCCTTACCTTTACAACCACTTTAACTTTTTTCTATCCACTGCCAGCTCTATGGTAGAAGCCATCCAATCACTTCTAATACCCCTTTCACACTGAGGTATTTTTGAGGCGCTACAGCGCTAAAAATAGTGCCTGTAAAGCGCCTAAAAAAAGACTCTACTGCAAACCCAGTGTGAAAGCCAGAGTGCTTTCACACCGAGGCGCTGCACTGGCAGGACGTCACAAAAAGTCCTACCAGCAGCTTATTTGCAGCAGTGGAGGAGCGGTGAATACACCTCTCCTCCACCGCTCCTGCTCATTGAAAACAATAAGGGCAGCGCCGTGATACCGCCGGCAAAGTGCTGCTGCAGCGGCGTTTTGTGGGCGGATTTAACCCTTTTCGGCCGCTAGTGGGGGGTTAAAACCACCCCACTAGCGGCCGAATAGCGCAGCTAAAACGCCGGTAAGGCGGCGCTAAAAATAGCGCCGCTTTACCGCTGACGCCCGGGGCGGCTCAGTGTGAAAGGGGTCTAAATGTTCTAAAACATGCTGCCCCCTTCACTATTTGTCCCGGGCTTACCTGTGCCTCCTGCCCAGGATCACCATAGAATTTACAAAAATAGTAAGCTTAATAGAGTGTAAGGGGTTGGAGGAATTGACACTAATGGGGCTACACCTTTTTCATTTAAATATAGGCCACTTACTCTTACCATGTCTCTATCGCTTGGGATTTTGTTACTGCCTCTTGATGGGTCGCAGTCATTTTTACACAAGGTATGTTTATTTGTACAACCAACGGTCTCTCATGGCTTGTTATCCCTTAGACTTCTTTTCTATTTACCTGCTTACTTTGCCTATATCATAATCAGCTTTACACTAACGCCTGTGTCACTTTCCATTAACACTATGTAGCCGTATTTTTTACAGACCCCCCCCCCCCCACTTGGGCACCCATTTGCCTCTATGGTCCTTGTGGACACCTAGGGGGCCGTGTTTTGCTGCCTTGCCTACTGATTGGAGAGTGGCCTCTACCAGCCCCATCCGAAAGGCTTGATGTATATTATCTGACTTACCTGTCACCTGAAAGTGAATTTTTCTACACAGCAACCTATGTATAGATTTAATATATTACAATTTGTATGTAAACTATGCTTTACCCGTTCCATATTTACTCATTGTATTGTAGAGTTCTTTATACCCAATAAATCTCTTGAAGAAGGAAATCTTCTGAAACATGTTGGGATCCATCTAAGATCTTTTCCCAAGATGACCAAGTATTTTGCTGGCAGCCCTTTGGGGTATATCTTGATATTTAGGGTCTACTATGTATATGTATGAAACTGTCTGTGTTTTTTACACACATTGTTGATTATATGTGACATTTTAATGGACTGATGTCCTTTTTATCTTGTATTCCAAAATAAAAACTGATTACTTTGTCTATACTCTGCCTTAAAAGTCCCAGAGAGGTGATTTCTCTGCACATATGTACATATTGTCTAGTAGGATCTTTATGGAGGACGTCGGGATGGAGAGTGTTGGGAGACCAGCAGAAATCTGTTCACTGATTTTTACTGTGATCACTGAACCCAGACGTACTCAGTTTAGAACACTTCTATGTTCAAAGCTGTCAATCCCCAGTTGCTGCAGTTGAGGAAACAGAAGAGCGAGCACAGTTTCTCCTAAGGGAGAGTATAGAGATGAAAGTGCATTTATTAAATTGGGCACCAATAGACCTTTGAAGTCTCCTTACGGAGAACCAGTAACCTGCACTATGATATCACAGAAAAAAAAAAAAAACAAGAAACACGCATATACAAATGCAAAAACATGCATTGGATGCGCACCTATGCAAAAAAAGGATTTTGCAAAACATATTCAATTTCACCTTGTACTCTCAAATGAGAGGAATGATTCTAGGGCAAAAAAATTATGGTTACCGCTAAATTAATAGGATGTTACGGCCTTAAAAGTGTTGCCTGTAGGCAATTTAAAATACTGTAGTTTCTGCAGTTTTGAGAATGCTTACAATTTTTAGATTTGTCATATTTGGTATCTATTTACTTGACACAATCTTATCTTTAAATTCTGCGAAAAAAAAAAGGGAATTATATTGTGCTTGTCTGCACGAAAATTAATTTGTGTATTTTTACAGAAAATTTGGTTTGAAAATCAGCCGTGCTTAGTTGTGCAGCATTGTTTTCTAACTTTGTTCTACTTATACACAGCATGGCCATTCTGACTGTGGGCATCTGAAGCCTGCTGGGTCTCTCCTCCGGGATTAGGTGCATGCTGGTTACCCAGCATGCACCTCCTGATCTCACGCATGGAGCGAGATCTCCGATCTCGCCCATTGACTCCTGGGATTGATGACACAGCAATCCCAGGAGCCAATGCAAAACAGGAAATGATGTACCTTGCCACAGCAAGGTAGGATGTAAGTCCAGCTTGAAGACATTAAAAAAGGCACAAAAAAAAAAAAAACTATATCCAAAAACAAGTGGGGGTGGGGTCCTCTCTTATTCAGCACATAGTTACATTTTTGCCTGGAACTCCGCTTTAACTATACATTATGCATACATTATGTATGGACTATATGCCTCTTTCCTCTGCTCTCCCCTGTTTAAGACAATCATGCCAAGGTAAATCCAATAGAGTGCTAATCTGTTGCAATATTAAAGAGTAACTCCACTTTTGTTGAGAAAAAAACATTCCCCTCTGGCTGATCTATTTACATCACAAGAATTTTAACCACTTAAGGACCAGAAGGATTTACCCCCTTAATGACCAGGCCATTTTTTGCGGCACTGTGTTACTTTAACTGACAATTGCGCGATCGTGCCACACTGTACCCAAACAAAATTGAAATGCTTTTTTTTCCCACAAATAGAGCTTTCTTTTGGTGGTATTTGATCACCTCTACGGTTTTTATTTTTTGCGCTATAAACAAAAAAACAACAATATTTTTTACTTTTTGCTATAATAAATATCCCCCCAAAAAATAAAAAAAATAAAAATTTCTTCATTAGTTTAGGCCAATATGTATTCTTCTACATATTTGCGCTAAAGTTATAGCGTCTACAAAATAGGGGATAGATTTATGGCATTTCTATTATTAATAAATGACAGTGATCAGTAATTTTTAGCAGGACCGTGACATTGCAGCGGACAGATCAGACACTTTTTTCGGACCAGTGACATACAGCGATCAGTGCTATAAAAATGCACTGATTACTGTATAAATGACACTGGCAGGGAAGGGGTCAACACTAGGGGTGATCAAGGGGTTAAATGTATTCACTGGGAGGTGTTTCTAACAGTGGGGGGAGGGGACTGACTGGGAGTACAGAGAGATCGCTGTTCCTGATCACTAGGAACAGACGATCACTCTGTACTTCCTGGTCAGAATGGGGATCTGTTTGTTTTACATTGACAGATCTCAGTTCTGGCTCTCTGTGGAGCGATCGTGGGTGGCTGGTAGACATTGCGGCCACCGGCCACGTCCAGCAGGCACGCGCACGCTATAGCTGTTAAAGGGGACCGACGTAGAGCTATGGCAATTCGCAGGAATGAGCTGACCTGCCACAGTATAATGATGGCAGCAGGTCGGTAAGTGGTTAACAAATGTTGTTGCAGAATCCAACCTTTTGTTATTCTGAAGAAATTGCTGTTTGTTTGTCTGAATCTTTATGGGAGTGGTTTTACAATTACCAATCAGCTGCTGCACCTGCAGGGCTCTAATGAGGAAAATTGCAGGGTCTGCATCCTTTTAGACGTGATTTGCCTTTGGAAGTTGTGACAGACCTAGCCGGGACAGAGACTTTTGGAGGGGACTGTATACTAGCCTCTTGCCGATCGATTGTGGGCCCTGGCATTTGGGGGAACGGTGCTCTTTGTGAGCTGTATGCCTGGGGACCCTTGAGGTGGTATTACTGTGGATTCAGGTCCTGGTCCCCCAGGACACACAGACTCTGGGGACCCTGGATTTGCCATATTGGAATAGTGACTGATTCATACCGTTGGGACTCCTACTGTTAAATGCTAATGTCATCAATTCCAGCTACTTGTCTGTTGTCTGCTAAAATGTGTATTGTAAATAAGTCTCTAGTATGGGATCTAAGAGTCATTAGATCCCCATTGTTGTTTGTGTTTAATTAACTCTGCTATTGTGATAATGTTGATTGGATTTTCTGAACTACAAGAAGGCCAGTCTGGCCTAAAGGTCATGTCTGAGTCATCTAGGCTGTCTAAAGGGATTAGTTAATTAGCTCATGTTAATTAGGTTAATTAGGTTACAGCTGTATTGTTAGAGTAATATGAGCAGGAGGTCTGCACCTCCTCTTTTAGTGTATAAAAGAGCCTGTATATTGCAATAAAAGAGATTCCTGGTTGAACTTACATACAGCCTGCCTGGTGTTTGTTCTGAGCTATCACAACTGGGTTAGAACGGCACATAGCTGAAGTTCTAATCCCGGAGCATTGGATGACCAAACCATCAGACGTTGCAATCTGATTCAATAGCTGCAGAGGAGTGTCGGGAGAGTGGAATCGAGCGAGCAAGGAGCTCGTTACAGGAGTATCACACCAAAAATGACATTTTTATTGCAGGGGATGCCAAAAATTTGACTTGTATCTTGCAGATTTATGGGAAAATCAGGGAGCCAATCACACAAGCTGGAAATGACATTTTCAGAGGGCTTTCTGTACATCATCTGTGTACAGAATGCCTCCAGGTGGCCATATTGCATTGCATTTTACAGAAAATTACAGAGCGGCAGATTGAAAAGGAAAGGTAATGTTTAATAACATTCAAATACAATATGCCTCGAGTTGCGATTATATACACTATATATTTTTTTTTTTTTATTTGCTGTTTTTTTTTTTTTTCAGACGAAAGTTGAGCTACCCTTTAAGCCACATCCTTAAACCAGAGACAAAGAGGTGACTTTTTTCTGTATATTTATAAGCCACACATCGTTTTTCAAGATTAGTGGAAACACAGTCATCTCATTTTAATTTATTTTACACTCTGTCACAATTATCTATGCCAGATTACAAACAGTAAAGTAAGGAAACTACTGTCTAATAGAGGTGATTCTAGTTGGAAAGTATTGATTTGGGCTAAAGGCAGTATGTAAATCCTTTGAACCCATAAAAACAAATACTTTTTTATGGGAGTTTTCAAGATAAAAAGTGAACTTCCCTCTTTCCAGCAACATCTCCTTTGCTTCACCAACATTTAGGCCTCATGCACACTGGACGTTTTTTGACGTTTTTACAGCAGCTGTTTTTGGCAGTAGACGTTTTTTTTCTACAGTCATTAAACTCGCCATCATGTTATCCTATGTGTCCATGCACACATAGGCTGTTATCAGCAGTTCTGGGCAGTGGCGTTTTTGAGCAGTAAAAAAAACCCAAAACTAGTGGGTTCTGAGAGACGTTTTTCAGCTGTAAAAACGCTCTAACGCTGGTTAACGCTTATAAAGGCTCAAAAACGACGCTCACCAGCATTTTTTAACATTTTTGATCCATTGCAAAAAAAAATAGCTTTTTTTTTTTTTTAAGAAGAAAATGTGGAAAAACGCTAAAAACGCTAATAAACGCTAAAAAAAACGCTGTTGAAAAAAGTTGAAAAACTCACTGCAAACGTTTTTATAACGTTATTTTAACGTCCAGTGTGCATGAGGCCTAAAAGCTTCATGTGCATCTAATTTATAAATGATATGCTGCATATTTAATAGAATAGAAGCAAATATATAATTTTTGCTTGTCCTGGAGAATGTCATTTCAGATGTCCAACAAAATTTTCCATCCATTAAATACCTACCAGTGTGTCCCTAATGTTAACTGAAATGCCCACTCCAAGCTGGTTCACCTCTTTCTTGGAATACTGAGCATATCTTGAGTTTTTCTGTCAAAATCAGGTTCCCTGGAGGTAGTCTGATAGTTTTTCTATGCTGACAGCTTAGCAGCCTTCTACACAGTACCTTTCATATCGGAGAACTGGATATAACTTTGACAAATTACTCTTACAAATTAAATTGGGTTAGGGCACAAGAGAGTTGGGTCATGTCAAAGCCTAGTAATAAGCCAGACAGTGAGCTGGTCTGTTATGTATTTTTACTAGGAATACAATGGCAAAAGGGTTTGGTTATTAGCAAGAATTCATTTTAGCTAGCTGTTGCAGTAGGTCACCACTATCAACGCATCCCTATTGCAAAGAATTTTATATTTAGTTTATGTGTAATTTGGAATAAATATAGGATGAAGGAGCATCCTTTTCTTACTGTATTCAAACGCTTTATATTTGGGATAGGCTGTGGCAGTGCAATCATAAGGGCGCACGGGCGCTGCCCCTTCTCTCCTGCCACCCCCTCTAGCACCAATAGATAGATTCATGCATTGCATGAATCTATCTATGGCTGCCGCTGCCACTCCCTATTCAGGCGCCCGGCCCCTTTTCAGGCGCTGGGCGCCTGAATTATAGCAGCAGGGTTTTTTTTGAAGCACCTCATTAGAGCCATAGGCTCTAATAGGTGTCAAAAAAGGTAACCTGCGAGTGCCATGCTGGGAGCTCGCAGGTCACTCAGCTGTGTTAGAGAAGCGAATGAATATTCACTTTCCTAACACTAAACCGCGTGGCTAACAGTCAGACCCCAGGGCTGGTAGGACACCTGGATTATCATTAAGGAGGTGAACTGGATCTATCCCATGAATGGGAAGAAACTGTATGTGAATACCCAGAATGAAAGTTTGAATTTCCATCTCCTGTTTCTCCTGATGAAGCTGGATATGTGAAACATGTTGAGAAAGGAGACATCTGTGAAAATGTCTTGAATGGAACCCCTGGACTAATTGACACATGTCGTATAAGGAGTATCATTCTATGCATTCTTTATATGCCAGGGGCGTATCTATTTTGGTATTTAGTGCTGGCAGTTTCTCCTGCAAACAGTCTGAGAGAAATGGCTGGAGAGACGTTGACTTCCTTTTGGACATCTTATCAGCAGTTATATCATAAGCGAGATTGACCTTCCATAATTAGAGGGTTCACCAGGGCCGGACTGGCCTACCGGGATACCGGGAAATATCCCGGTAGGCTGGCTGCACACAGTACCGCTGGGGCCGCTCACAGTGCCTGTGTCAGCATCAGCAATCTAAAGAGCAGCAGCGGCGGCCGCCGCTGCTGCACTATGCCATGGCTGTGTGTCACTCACTGTCTGTGTGTGTCTCCGGGGGGGCCGCTCACTGCCTGTGTCCTAACCTAAAGATCAGCGGCGGCCCTGCCTGTGTCACTCACTGTCTCCTTCGTTCGGGCGCCGGCGCTCCGCCCACCACACTCAACATGCCTCGCTCTGTCTGTGTGCCTGTGGGGAGGAGCAGGAGAACGCCGTGCTGCTCCATTTTGCCTCGTCCCGCGCGGTGCTACAGCACAAGGTATTAAAAAATCTCTCTCTCTCTCTCCCTTTCTTTCTCTCTCTCTCTCTCTCTCTGTCTCTCTCTGTCTCTCTCTCTGTCTCTCTCTCTGTCTCTCTCTCTGTCTCTCTCTCTCTCTCTCTCTCTCTCTCTCTCTCTCTCTCTCTGTCTCTCTCTCTCTCTGTCTCTCTCTCTCTCTCTCTCTCTCTTTCTGTCTCTCTCTGTCTCTCTCTGTCTCTCTCTCTGTCTCTCTCTCTCTCATCAAACACTGCCACTGTGCCCATAGATTGCCAACACTGTGCCCTGCCCATCAATTGCAGCCACTGTACCATCAAACGCTGCCACTGTGCCCATAGATTGCCAACACTGTGCCCTGCCCATCAAACGCAGCCACCGTACCCATCAATTGCAGCCACTGTACCATCAAACGCAGCCACTGTACCCATCAATTGCAGCCACTGTACCATCAAACGCAGCCACTGTACCATCAAACGCAGCCACTGTACCCATCAAACGCAGCCACTGTACCCATCAATTGCAGCCACTGTACCATCAATTGCCGCCACTGTACCATCAAACGCAGCCACTGTACCCATCAATTGCAGCCACTGTGATGGTACAGTGGCTGCGTTTGATGGGCACAGTGGCTGCAATTGATGGGTACAGTGGCTGCGTTTGATGGTACAGTGGCAGCGTTTAATGGGCACAGTGGTGGCAATTTATGGGTACAGTGGCTGTGTTTGATGGCACAGTGGATGCATTTGATGGGCACAGTGGCTGCAATTGATGGGTACAGTGGCTGCGTTTGATGGTACAGTGGCAGCGTTTAATGGGCACAGTGGTGGCAATTTATGGGTGCAGTCGCTGCGTTTGATGGTACAGTGGATGCGTTTGATGGGCACAGTGGCTGCAATTGATGGGTACAGTGGCTGCATTTGATGGTACAGTGGCTGCGTTTGATGGTACAGTGGCAGCGTTTAATGGGCACAGTGGTGGCAATTTATGGGTACAGTGGCTGCGTTTGATGGTACAGTGGCTGCGTTTGATGGTACAGTGGCTGCGTTTGATGGGCACAGTGGCAGCGTTTAATGGGCACAGTGGCTGCAATTGATGGGTACAGTGGCTGCATTTGATGGTACAGTGGCTGCGTTTGATGGTACAGTGGCAGCGTTTAATGGGCACAGTGGTGGCAATTTATGGGTACAGTGGCTGCGTTTGATGGTACAGTGGCAGCGTTTGATGGTACAGTGGCTGCGTTTGATGGGCACAGTGGTGGCAATGTATGGGTACAGTGGCTGCGTTTGATGGTACAGTGGCTGCGTTTGATGGTACAGTGGCTGCGTTTAATGGGCACAGTGGTGGCAATTTATGGGTACAGTGGCTGCGTTTGATGGTACAGTGGCTGCGTTTGATGGTACAGTGGCTGCATTTGATGGGCACAGTGGCTGTGTTTAATGGGCACAGTGGTGGCAATTTATGGGTACAGTGGCTGCGTTTGATGGTACAGTGGCTGCGTTTGATGGGCACAGTGGCTGTGTTTAATGGGCACAGTGGTGGCAATTTATGGGTACAGTGGCTGCGTTTGATGGTACAGTGGCTGCGTTTGATGGTACAGTGGCAGCGTTTAATGGGCACAGTGGCTGCAATTGATGGGTACAGTGGCTGCAATTGATGGGTACAGTGGCTGCGTTTGATGGTACAGTGGCAGCGTTTAATGGGCACAGTGGTGGCAATTTATGGGTACAGTGGCTGCGTTTGATGGTACAGTGGCTGCGTTTGATGGTACAGTGGCTGCGTTTGATGGGCACAGTGGCTGTGTTTAATGGGCACAGTGGTGGCAATTTATGGGTACAGTGGCTGCGTTTGATGGTACAGTGGCTGCGTTTAATGGTACAGTGGCAGCGTTTAATGGGCACAGTGGCTGCAATTGATGGGTACAGTGGCTGCGTTTGATGGTACAGTGGCTGCGTTTGATGGTACAGTGGCAGCGTTTAATGGGCACAGTGGTGGCAATTTATGGGTACAGTGGCTGCGTTTGATGGTACAGTGGCTGCGTTTGATGGTACAGTGACAGCGTTTGATGGGCACAGTGGCTGCAATTGATGGGTACAGTGGCTGCGTTTGATGGTACAGTGGCTGCGTTTGATGGTACAGTGGCAGCGTTTAATGGGCACAGTGGTGGCAATTTATGGGTACAGTGGCGGCGTTTGATGGGCACAGTGGCTGCAATTGATGGGTACAGTGGCTGCAATTGATGGGTACAGTGGCTGCAATTGATGGGTACAGTGGCAGCGTTTGATGGTACAGTGGCTGTGTTTAATGGGCACAGTGGTGGCAATTTATGGGTACAGTGACTGCGTTTGATGGTACAGTGGCTGCGTTTGATGGGCAAACGCAGCCACTGTACCCATAAATTGCCACCACTGTGCCCATTAAACACAGCCACTGTACCATTAAACGCTACCACTGTACCATCAAACGCAGCCACTGTACCCATCAATTGCCACCACTGTGCCCATTAAACACAGTCACTGTGCCCAAACGCTGCCAGTGTACCCATTAATTGCAGCCACTGTGCCCATTAAACGCTGCCACTGTACCATCAAACGCAGCCACTGCACCCATAAATTGCCACCACTGTGCCCATTAAACACAGCCACTGTACCATCAAACGCAGCCACAGTACCATCAAATGCTGCCACTGTATCATCAAACGCAGCCACTGTACCCATAAATTGCCGCCACTGTGCCCATCAAGCGCAGCCACTGTAACCATCAATTGCCGCCAGTTTGCCCCATCAATTGCCACCAGTTTGCCCATTAAATCCTGCCAGTGTCCCCCCCAACCGGCACTTACCTGTCTCAGGTCAGCGCGTTGCTCCACGCTCCCTCCGATAGGCATCCAATCACAGCGCCTGTCGCTTCAGCCAATCAGGTGACAGGTAACCAGACCCAGTGCACCTGATTGGCTGAGAGGCGGGTCAGTGTTAGGGAAGCGATTTATTTGATTTCCTAACACAGCACTGTGTAAGCAGCGAACGCACAGCAGTGTGCCCGCTGTTTACCAATTTGGAAGCCTATTAGAGCTGACGGCTCTAATCAGGCACTTCTAAAAACACCCCTGCCGCTGTAATTCAAATGCCGATGCCCAACAAGGGTGCCGGACACCTGAATAGGGGGCGGCAGCAGCGACAATAGATAGATTCATGCAATGCATGAATCTGTCTATTGAAGATTGACGGGTGCAATGGACGCACCGCCACTGCCCAGTTGTATTTCCCCTGGGTGGGGAAATCCCACCATGTTTTACATTATACATTCCTATACACTGTGTGCCCTATAAAAAGGAGGTGGGCATTAAGGGACAGAGTGGTGTGCAGGCAATTTGTTTTATTTTTTGTGTGCATTACTGGGCACTTTCACCCCCTTCCTTCCCAGGCCAATTTTCAGCTTTCAGCGCTGTCACACTTTCAATGACAATTGCGCGGTCATGCAACGCTGTTCACACAAATAGAGCTTTCTTTTGGTGGTATTTATTCACGACTCAGTTTTTTATTTTTTGCGATATAAGCGGAAAAAAAGAGCGGAAATTTGGAAAAAAAAACAATATTTTCTTCTTTCTATTTTAAAAGAAATCCAATAAAATCTAATTTTGTCATAAATGTAAGCCAAAATGTATTCTGCTACATGTCTTTGGTAAAAAAATCATGTTAAGTGTATAATAATTGGTTTGTGTGATCACGGACATATGTATGCAGATGATCATTGGGACATATGATTTTATTGTTACATATGTGGGGGACAGGTTTTTTTACTGTGTGGGGACATGTGTGTGGGGACAGTGTTTTGGGGACTTTGTGTGTTTACATTGTTTTGGGACATGTGTGGGGACAGTAGGCTGGTGATCAATGTGTAAAAAGCTGTAAAAAACAGCTCATTCTCACTGATCACTGGCCGGCTGCAGAGATCCGCTCTCCTCTCCGACAACTTCCGTGTGAGGAGAGGAGAGCCAATTGCCTAGAAAACGGCTCTCTATTTACATCACATGATGGCTGTGATTCCACACAGCCGTCATGTGATCAGGAGGGCCAATCACAGAGCCCTATGTGCTTTTATATGTGTCTTATCTATATATAATGCACGCTTTAAAATGCATGGTTTTCCATTTTATGAACAAGAAAATAATGACGTTATGCTGTTGGGCTGGTATAATAATGCTATGGGGCTGGTATGACATTTTTTCCAGGGCTGGTTTTCATTCCCAGTCCGGCCCTGTTCACCATGCAGGTAAGAGTACACCTTGACTAAACGTTGGTGACGTCTCTTGGTGGAGGATGTCTCTGGATACCATCTGTTATGAATTGCATCACTTATTATTGACCGCATTGGATCATTCAGATCACTTGTTGGACTTTATTTTTTAACACACAATTAGCGCAGCTTTTTCTTTTTGTCCAATTATTTTGTTGTGTTATATCTCACATTTCACTGTTGCAGCTTCTTCATATTTTACATTCAATTGTTTTCTAAAATACAGAAGCGCAGTATTGTTTGTTTTCATTGTTTTATTTCATAATAAAAATGATCAGAAAAAAAATATTAAAGCGCCCCACTCCTACGTGCCCATGCACAGAAGCAAACACATATGTAAGTCACGCCCGCAAATGTAAACAGTGTTCAAACCACACATGTGAGGTATCGCTGCGATCGATAGAGTGAGAGCAATAATTCTAGCACAAGAGGTCCTCTGTAACTCCAAAATGGTAACCTGTAGTGATTTTTAAAGCGTTGCCTATGGAGATTTTTAAGTACCATAGTTTGTCTCCTTTCCACGAGTGTGTACTATTTTAAAGCATGACAAGTTAGGTATCTCGGTGTAACATCATGTTTCACATTATAAAAAAAAATTGGGCTAACTTTACTGTTTCGTTTTTCTTTTTTTGCCTCATGTTTTTCTTCCCAAAAAATTGCATTTGAAAGACCTCTGCGCAAATACAGAGTGACATAAAATATTGCAACGATTGCCATTTTATTCCCTAGTGTCTCTGTTAAAAAAAGATATATATTATTTGGGGGTAATTTTCTAGCAAAAAATACATATTTTAACTTGTAAGCAACAAGTGTCAGAAAAAGGCTTAGTCATGAAGGGGTTAAGTTCTTCAAAAAGGATAGTAGGTTTTTCCCATGCACTTGCAATGGTTTGCTTCCCTCCAGGTAAAAAAATACAGGATAGCAAGGGGACTTCTAGAACAGTCGTCTGCCTTCTTACCTAATAAGGCCTCTAACAGTTGTTTCCACAGGGGTCTAGCTAAAACATTATAAATGAGTTAGTAGGTATGGGACAAGAAATGACAGCTCTTAGGGCAATCCCATCAAAAATTGTCTAAATGTACCGGGTTCTGAACAGCCCCTAAAGCAAACACAAGGGTATCCTGGAATTTTACGAAATAGAAGGGAAGAAACCAGATATCATTGCATTAGCATTTTATAATTAGTTTCAGCATCTAGAACATTCATTGAACTCTAAGATGTTTTATTCCATATATCTCGAAAATCTTCTTGAGAGATATTGATCCCAATGTCAGCTTCACAGCTAGACATATAACTAGATTGTGAGGAAAAACAGGACATTAAGACCCCATACACACTATTAGATTTTCTGCAGAAAATTCTGGTGGACCTAGAAAGAGAACATGTTCTAATTTTTTCCGACAGAACCAATTCCTATCGGGAAAACCGCTCGTCTGTATGCTGTTCCAACGTACCAAAAACGACACATGCTCTGAAGCAAGTACGAGATGGAAGCTATTGGCTACTGGCTATTGAACTTCCATTTTGTCGTACATGTTGTATGTCACCGCGTTCTGGAAGGTCGGAATTTGGTGTGACCGTGTGTATGCGAGACAGCTTGAGAGGAATTCCGTCGGAACTCCTTCGGAGAAACCTTCAGAGTTTATTCCGACGGGGAAACCGGTCATGTGTACAGGACATTAAGGTTTGACCTCATATTATATGGTTTTGATAAATCTGAAACCAAAAGTTTGCAGAAAATCTAACAGTGTGTATGGGGTTTTATAGTAGTGGGTAAATAGTGGAGATAATGCCCAGAGCCCAATCTGTAAAAGGTAATTAACAAATTAATAACAAACCGCGCTCCTTTTAAAGTGCAAGTGCAAAATCACTCTATTGTAAAAACAATTGTTAAAAATGTTTAAAAAATGTCAGTGATAGTGTCTACCAACTGAGTTAAACACTAAATCATCATAGTGAAAAATTATTAAATACTAGAAATAATCAAAATGTACAGGGTGAAAAATTAAAAGAAGAGTCCACAGATAATTTCAAAATATCAATGTGTTCGAAAAATATTGATGAATCAATCATAAATCAAAATGTTCAAATGATGATAAAACTGAACTTTTGGGTACATAAGGCTTCTAGGCAAATCTTCCTTGGGTTCAGCAGAGCATCGAATAACACTATTCTAATACTATTCTAAACTAATACTGAATACTAATTAAGTATTCAGTCACCATCACCAGCCACACAGCCTACTCACCAGATGGAGGTGCCTCCCATGACAGGAGTCAAACACGCTTTTGGGAACAACCAACAGAGCTTCTCGCGGTCACGGCTAAGTGCAGATGCTGGAACTCAGGTGCTGGGACTCAGGTGTCTTGATTAGCGCTAAGGCTACTTGGATGCATACAACTGGACTTCCCAAGATGGGTCACAAAGACCATAGATGTTAAGAATGTGGAAAAAATGGATAAAAAACTCCCATGGTGAAGTAAGCCAAAATATTTAATAGGCCAAAAACGGACTTAAAACCACATTACCCACATAAGGGTTCATGCAGGCAAACAAACAAACAAAAAAACAGGAAAAACCAAGGATGTAAATGGATGAATGGTCCGTTTTTACATGAAAAAATGACTCCGGGACTCAGGTGGTTAAAGACTCTAGCTTGCAGATGTAAAAAAAAATGGATGAAAAAAACGGATGAAAAACTGATGTAAAGGGGGCCTTACAGAAATGCTCAAATAATGTAAACTTTAAAGGGGTTACAGAGTAGCGAAGCAGCAAAGATGCATAATGTTTAATTTGAACATATCAAAAAATATTTGTAGGTAGTATGTTTTCCAATTCTTTGGGGTATTCAAATGACTTAAATCCAGAGGGACAAAAGAGATTATACAAGCGAGTCAATTTTGTGTTCAACCACCAAGAAAAGCTTCTGGGAGAATCCAAACCAGGAGAGAAAAAAGGGTTTCCCAAGAAGGAAAGTTATGGTATGTGAGGAGATAGAAGTTTGCTGGGGTATTTAACCGAATCATTTGTAAAGAGTGGGAAGTAATATTACTAGAAAGTACTTTGCATACTGATGGTGGAAGCCAAGGAGAGATTGTATAGACAGGGGACAATAACATAGGCTTCTAAACCAACTCAAAATGACATATTAACCTGAGCATGAAGAATAGTAAGTTGTGATATTTGCCCAGCACAGAAATAGAGATATGTGTGACTCCCAATCCTCCTTGTAGCTTTCGTTGAAACAAGGTATGTTTTTCAACCTGTGACCTTGTATCTCCCTATATAAAAGCAAGGATCTTGGCTTGAAAAGAGCACAGAACATGTGGGTAAACTTGCACTAGCAAAACCCTAAAATAATATAAAAAAATAGGAAGTAGAGTTGTCTCAAACGCTGTGATCCGTCTAAGCCAAGAGATCAGGTGGTGTTTCCATTTAGTCAATAGATATTTTAAACTTGTTAATATAGCTGGGTGATTGGTATGGAAAAGAGTGTCATAGGAATTAGTTAAATAGCTATCCAGGAAAGGGGAGCTTATTTGGGGTCCCCATGAAATCACAATGTTCCCAAAACATTTTGACATGTTTCTATAGGAAGATTTATATTTGAAGTTTTAGATTTTTTTTGACTGTGGAGTTCAAAGATAAAGGCAAACCACACGGAAGATTAAATAGTTTAGAAAGGAATAACATTGGTTTTCGTGGGCAAAGGGACAACATTAGTGGCAGAGTTCCTTGCCTTAATACATAACATAATAATAATTATAATAACCATTTTTTTGCTTAAATTGTATGTAAACCTAAATACTGAAATCTATTTTATGCAATTCTCTTTTCATAATATTGCTTGTAAATGTATAATTTTTTACAAAAGATTCAAAGCAGCCTGGTGCCTGTTAATTCTGTCAGTACCCTTTCCTTCCTTGTGCAAATTGGCAATGCTTAGTCCGGAAGCAGATTAATGCTGGCGTGGTCAGTATGTGTTCCTCAGTTCCTAATTGGTGCTACAAAATGCCCATGCTGACCCTTGGCCAGTGTTGCCAAATTACCACATTGAAATTTACTGACACAACACCCAAAATGTACTGGCGCAGCCAAGTTTTTACTGGCATTTCCAAAAGTTCAAAAATTTTACATTTTAAGTGCAAATTTCAGTATTTAGGCTACACACATGTACAATATGCAATTAGCAATGCAATTTAAGGTAGATATGAAGGCAAAAAACATATTTCTTATTTTAAGAAATTAGAATGGGCAAGCACACACACATGAAATTTAACTCTCACAGTGACACTGACAGCAGTGTTCAGCAGCACAGATGATGATGATGATGATGATGACACCTCACCGACACAACATGCCCCCTCCTGAGTCACAGTGACAGTCTCTCTCCATACCAGGTGGTCCCTTCAGTCCAAGCAGCACTGAAAGTCCCGCTCCTTGCCTTGCTTCCATCCCACAGACCCGCACAGCTCCGGCTGCTCCCCTTGGCTCCCTTGCACCATGACATCACACGGCATGCTCAGGCACGGCTTCCACCAAACCAATCCCTGCCGGTGTCATCTGAACACACTGTAGCAGACACTCAGATGGTCTGGGCCAGCTCTGGACAGGAGTGTCACAGCCATATTTTTTTACTGGCAACCTTTTCTTGTCACTGACATTTACTGGCAGGAGAGAAAGTGACCCTTTTTTACTGCCTGCCAGTAAAAATACTGATGGTTGGCAACACTGCCCTTGGCATGCCTGTAGTTACTTAATCAGCTTGGTTGACATACACACTGCCCATCCATGCTTGGCTTGATTGACAGCAGCTTTTAGAAGAAACCTTGCAACCAAAGCAGCAGCTAGGATACATGGATCGCATTATGCATCACAATGTAGCAAGATGGGAAACATAGCTCCCTGCCTACCTATAGGTCATTTTTGGCCTCAGTGAATGTAGCCATGCACTCTGCCCTTTAGGAAGAGGGATAGGTAGAAAGTCCATGTGATGTATAAAAGTAAAAAAAAGTTCAGAGCTGTTTTTTTAAAAAAAAATGTATTTACTTATAAAAATACACTACTATCTGAAACTTAGCAATGTTTTTATGTCATAGCTTTAGTGATTCCACATGGTCTTTGATTTTCTTATACAGTATAACTTTTTAAGACTAATGCCCTGTACACACGGTCAGATTTTCCGACGGAAAATGTTCAATGGGAGCCATTTGTCGGAAATTCTGACCGTGTGTGGGCTCCATCAGACAGTTTCCATCGGAATTTCAGTTGCACAAAATTTGTGAGCTGGTTCTCAAATTTTCCGACATCAAAATCTGTTCACGTAAACTCCGATCGTGTGTACACAATTCTGACGCACAAAGTGCCACACATGTTTGGAATCAAGCAGAAGAGCAGTACCGGCTATTAAACTTCATTTTTCTCGGCTCGTCGTATGTGTTGTACGTCACCGCATTCTTGATGTTAGGAATTTCCGACCAACTTTGTGTGACCATGTGTATGCAAGACAAGTTTGAGCCAACATCCGTCGGAAAAAAAACATGGATTTTGTTGTCGGAATGTCCGATCGTGTGTACGAGGCATTAGAGTACATGTACACAAATGTTTTCAGGTGCAAATGTTTTCTAGCATGAATTTCCTGGGGAGCCACGTCCCGCAGGTGGTGTGTACAGCTGGCCATTGAAGTGAACAGCTGCATGCATTTATACTCGACTAAACACTGAAGCTCTTTTGCTTTGGCTTTTACCCATGCAAGAGCATATGACATATTTCACAAACATGCTTAGCCACTCATACCAATAAAAGCCTAACTGCTCTCTGCAGATCATACAAAAATATAAAAACACTATCTGCAAGATATACAGATCCCTACATTTGTTAAATGTTAATAATTGAAAGTAGAATTCCAGGTTATACTAACTAATCTTAAAAATACTCCCTCCCCCCTCCTAACACCTATGCTTGCTAACCTTTATAAGAAAGATGCATATACTTGGTCTGGTCACATGACCAGCTCCTCTGTTCTCAACCAAAGCTGGGTTCAGGGGAAAGGAGGGAGCTGCAATAACAGATAGGCCATCATAGGCGTGCGCACAGGGTGTGCCAGGTGTGCCCGGGCACACCCTAATCACCCCATGCTGCGCAGATTTCCCCTGCTGCTTGGCTGCAGAGAAAGGGACTGGGGAATCTCTGCCCTCAGTCCTTTTCTCTGTCTCAAAACTGAGATATCAGGGGTCTGTTTAGACCCCGGTTATTTCACCAAAATCCCCCCAATAGGGCTCCTAAAAAAAATTGTAAAAAACAATAATAATTATTGTCAAAAATAATAAAAAGAAATACAGTTGTAAAAAAGTAATAATAAAAATACTGACACCAATCTCTGCCCTACTGACATTGTCCATTGCTCTACCTACACTGTCCAATTGCCCTACTGTTATATATATATATTTATACACACAGGCGCATGTGTTTTAGCTTTGGGGTGCACACCCTAATACAGTAGGCTGCACACACCTATGTAGGCCATTAAAGTCTATGGGTGACATCACCACTCCAGGCTTTACCAGCCATTGTTGAACCCTCTCCCCTGCAGCTGGCCACTGGATGACACATTATGAGAGATTATGTGACCGGAGCTGCATGAAAATAGGTAGATAAATAAATATTATATATATATATATATATATATATATATATATATATATATTAGTAAATAATATATCTTTGTTACACAGTTTAGCAAGCATAGGTGTTAAGAGGGGGGGGGGGGGGGAGTATTTTTAAAACTAGTTAGGGATATACAACGGAATTCTACTTGAAATATATTGAGAATGAAATGTAAAATTCCTCAATGGGCTGTAGTATCCCAAACAGCTTCACAGTCTGATGCTGCCTCCTTGGCATTTATATGAGGCTTATAGAACAATGAATGTACATCTTTAACTGACTCTGCTATCCGCGGCCCCTTACATCCGTTCTGCTGAGCATCTGGCATATCGGTCGTAACATTCACCTTTTAGAGGGATTCTTTAATTTTATTACCCTGTGCTCACCCATTACACTCGTGATAAAATGGATATATTCCGAGAAATGCGCTGAGAACAGCGATTTGCCTGCACCATATTTTAGCTGCATACTGTAGCTGAGATAATAATACTTTAAGACATACTACAATGGTTATGGCAATGTAAGTGCTGGAAAAGCATATGATCATGTACAGGTTTTTATGCTTTGGGTGTTTTGTAAACAAAATCTTATTTCATCTTCTATCCCATTGGATTAGATTACAATATTTGGAGGTGATATTTGAGTCCCTGGGGTCATATATTCTATGTCATCATTAGTATGATGTGTGTTCTTTTTACGTTTTGTATATTACCTTTTTAACTTTATCCAATTAAAAATCTCAAATACTTTTTATCTTATGTGTGTGCCTGCAAAGTCCATGACCAACTGACATAAAAAAATAGCAGAAATCCTGCACATAACACCATATACAGTGTATAGACAACATTGTCTGGGGACAAAAACAAACACACAGTCCCAACCATGACACTATCTGCCTGGAGTTTGCATGTTCTCCCTGTGCCTGCGTGGGTTTCCTCCGGGTACTCTGGTTTCCTCCCACACTCCAAATACATGCTGGTAGGTTAATTGGATCCTGTCTAAATTGTCCCTAGTATGTATGAATGTGAGTATGGGACCTTAGATAGTAAGCTCCTTGAGGGTAGGGACTGATGTGAATGTACAATGTATATGTAAAGCGCTGCGTAAATTGACGGCGCTATATAAGTAACTAAAATAAAATAATAATAATAAAAAACAGAGCGTATGACATCACCCAAACACACAAATACACCAATGGGGCACTATGGATGAGTGCAGATGAGAGTAACCACACAACCAGCTAGGTAGTCTTGTCAGATATAATACAGGAAATGGCCATTGCAAAAATCAAAATATCTAAAGAACACCAATCCATAGCTGAGGGGAATGCTGCTAATGTGGAACAATTCTGGGGATGGGGAGAGGGCAAAGGGCTGGAGTAACAACTGCGTATCCGCAGACACTGTGACATCCAATGAACTGTAAATGACCTGAAAAAAATGAAGCTGGGAAAGCATGATGGATGGATAATCATTCCCAGATGACTGCACAGTAGTCAAAGTTGGAAAATACAACAGTTCAATGGGCAAAAGTAGTAGGTGAATTAATAACTCACCGTCAGCAGGAGACCGTGAAAGCAGCGCTGTGCAGCACAACTAAAACAGCTGATCGAGGCTCCCATGATCTCTCCTTGTGGCTGTGTTTCAAAACATACAACCTCGAAAGGGAATCACTCACAGAGTATGGAGAGCAGAGAGATACTGCTGGGGTTGCTAGCTAGCTGCCGCTGCTGCACGTTAGCACCGACACCCGTGTCCTGTGTTCTGGAGCACAGCCCACACTAAGGCCGGAATGGAGCGAAGCAGTGATGCTGGGTGATGCTTGGAATGGTGTCTGACTTTCAGGAGGATGACATCAACGCATTTCGCTGGAAGCCAACAGTTTCATCAGGACATGAATTGTTTTCTGTGTGTCCTAGCAGGGAATTATCCCTTAAGGTGAAAACATTTCTCCAGCTCTGAATAACTATAACTAATAATAAAAGTTATAGCTTTTACAAACTATGTGATAGATTTCTGGAATTTTATTTATTTTTTAATGTTTTTTCTAGTAATGGCAGTGATCAGCGATTTTTAGCAGGACTGTGACATTGCAGTGGACAAATCTGACCCTAACTGACACTTTTTGGGGACCAGTGACACCAATACAGTGATCAGTCTCAAAAAATGCACTGATCACTGTATAAATGACACTGGCAGGGAAGGGGTTAACATCAGGGGTGATCAAAGAGTTAAATGTGTTCCCTGCTAGTGTTTTCTGTGTGGGGGATGGACTGACAGGAAGAACACAGAGATCGCTGTTCCTGATTACTAGGAACAGACGATCTCTGTGTATTTTCCTGTCCTAATGGGGATCTGCCTTGTTTACATAGGCAGATCCCTGTTCTGCCTCTCTGTAGAGCGATCGTGGGTGGCCGGCAGACATCGAGTTCGCTGGACCCACTGATTGGCTCACCTGCCATGCAGCGGGCGTGCACCCACAGTATCTTGTACACTAAACAATGTACAGGTACCTTGTTTTGCGCAATAGAGCCACCCTGCCACAGTATATATGCGGTGGGCAGTCTCTAAGTGGTTAAAGTGGAACAAAACCCATCGATTTAACAGTTTCAAAAAACAGTTACATTCTGGCATTTGCCAGTAATGCTAACTGTCCCATTTATTTCTGTTCTTAACCAAACTGTCAATTCATCAAATGGCGTGCATCATAACTAATCACATGTGCAGCATCATGGCAGTTGGAGATTAAACAGAGGGAAAGATGGCAGCTTTCTTAGCTGAAAACAAGGATCTTTATGCCAGGATAATCAGGTGTTACTGTAATGGAAGCTTCAGCTTTAAAAAGATGGAACATAAGTTCTAAAGTCACATTGACATGGTAAAGATGATATGAACTTTAAGGTTAATAGGGTAATATTAAAGCGATAGTAAAATCTACTTTGTGATTTTTTAACCTACAGATAAGCCTATAATAAGGCTTACCTGTAGGTAAAATGAATATCTCCTAAACTTGCACCGTTTTGGAGATATTCATCCTGGATTCAGCCAGTGACATCACTGGTGCATGCACTCTGAAGGTTTGGCATACCATGGAAAATCTTCAGAGCTTTGTGCCAGAGCCGAGGGCTCCCGAGCGCATTCGTGTGAGTGACGTCATCGCGCCTCCGGCCACTTATACATCTAGAGCCCGCGAACCCGGAAGAAAAACCAGGGGAAGATGGAAGCCCTGTCAGCAGGGACAGCGCACCACTGGAGGGCTTCATTCTAAGGCAAGTATTTGTGGAGAAAAAAGTTGAGCTACTAATACACATATGAAACAATAAATCAGCAGCCAGCATCAACAGTGTAGTGAACTGTGTAATAACCAAAAAGCATGAAAAAAATGCAGCGCTAATGTGATGTACACAATCCCCAGAGTAGCCCCTGGGTATAAATACAAGACCAAACTTCTCATGAATGAAAAGACAACGTCTAGTGAATAAGACTTAAAATAAATGACAAAATCAATACAGTGTGCAGTGACTAACAAAAGAAAAAATGGATATAAGAAAAATATATAAGTAAACAAAAAAATCAACAAAACGTCTGTGAACAACTATAGTTGCAACAGCAAAAACTCATCTAAGTAGTGTGGTATAGTCCCATGTAAGGGAAATATTAAAGTGATGTCCCTTCCACAGATATTGGGTGAAAATGCATAGGTTTCTCCATATGTCATTCGCAGATAAACATGTGAAATAAGGGAAGATTGGGTACGCTTACCAAACAGAGATGGACACACATGCCATACGGCGGTGGGCCATACAGGCATTTAGACCATTCACTCCAGCAGGTCTTTAATGGAGGACACGAATGATGTGATGTTGCACTTCGATGATCACAACCAAAACGATGCAGGGTAGATGGTACAGACCAGGAATTCCAATAGACCGACGTATCCAGATGCCTAATCAATCGCCAGTGTGTGATAACTGCTCTCTGCGTGAAAAGTAATTCCAGTTTTCAAAATATAGCTTTGCTACTTCCACCCATGCTCTTTCTCTCTTTATCTTGTCTTTGTAGTTTGGGTCACACAAATCATAAATAGCTGGACGCTCACGGATAAATCAAATGATTTGCTCATTGTCACGGACAACTCTTTTTTTGGGCTGTTTGGAGCACATTGTTGCTGAGGGAATAACCAGGAAGTGAATGGATAATTCCCACAGCAACAATGTGCTCCAAACAGCCCAAAAAAAGAGTTTGCACACTGTATTGATTTTGTCATTTATTTTAAGACTTATTCACTAGACATTGGCTTTTCATTCATGAGAGGTTTGGTCTTGTATTTATACCCAGGGGCTACTCTGGGGATTGTGTATATCACATTAGCGCTGCATTTTTTTCATGCTTTTAAGTATTTAATAATGTGCTAGTATGGGATGCATACTAGCACATTATGCAATTGCCTTAAAGATGTTTTTTTTTTTTTTTAAACTGCAGCTATAGTATACTTTTTATACATGTACAACAGAAGTACTTTAATGTTCACTTGGGAAGCTGCGCAAGAGAAATTTCCCTAAAACTTAGTGACTGTGGTGATGTTTCACTTTGCAAAGTATACATAATTACATGTAAGGAGAAAAAAAATGGCATTTTTTTCTTCCACAAGATTGGATGATTGACGTCAACAGAGCTTTACCTTATCCACTAAGCTCTAAATTCCCTTGTAAAGTGAACAGTCTATTTGCCTTTAGTAAAACAACCCCAATATAGACACAGATATCTATTTGATATGATTATGACATTACAGGAGTTTGGCAGCTTTATCTTATTATGAATAATTGCACCACACTTTATCACTTGATTGCATTTTGTTTCATTTGTAATCCATACACTGAGTAGCGCATACGTTTATTTCCTATTTTTTCATTTTTTTATTTGATATGATTACCACTGACCTTTTTTTCCAGTCTTTTACGATGTAGAAACAATCCAGTTCCTTTATCTGTGCTTGTGCTGGACTGTGCATGCCAAATAAGATCAGTAGATGGCAGAAGAGGATTTAACAGAATATTCACTGAATTCTAGAATAAAACTTGCAGGCGAGGTTTGCTCTTTTAAAGGATAATTACTCTAGAAAAGAATATAAATCTGCAAAAGCAAAATTGTTATAAAATACGTTATTTAAAAATAATAACCATGTTTAAAACCATAGGTTTGCGTGACCTTCTGTATTCCAAAATGTAAATGTTTCCTCCGATTAAAAAATAGCATTATTTGAAAGTTCATTTTTTTTTTTTTTTGTGGATGAGTAGAGAACATCTCTTGCTCGGCTGTGCCAGAAATTTGCATTGATGGACTTCTTATGTTATTGTTTTATTCATTTAAAAAAAAAAAAAACTTCTTTATATATTCATTATCTACTTTCTTGTATTATTTAAATAGCATACCTACAGATCTTGGAAGCATCTTTTTGGTTGGCCTCACTAGACCCAAAGAAAAAAAAAAAAAAACAGGAAAATTCTGGACTTTGGGAAAGATGGATGAAACCACTAAAAAGTCTTTGAAAGTAATGAACTTATGGGGAGTGGAAGGGTACTTAACATTTTCATGTTCAGAAATAACTGAAATCTAGAGGCCCAGACCAAACTGAGCAATGTTAACCACCACAAACTGATTTGCCCGCCTTAATAATTTCTATATTGATTTTAACACTTGCCGATCGGCTCCTGTACATATACGTCGGCACTTTGAAGATGGATATCACGGTAACCAAAGTATCCATCTCTTCAGGAGCCGGTCGTGTTTATGATAATGGTGGTCTCTGCAGTGGATTTGCTGCAAGATCACCGTTATCAGCGACGGGAGAGGGCCTCCCCTCCCGCCTCTCTCCTGCGCCCTCCACCGCTTACCGGAGCCGTCGGCAGCGGCGAAGATGATAGGGTCCTTGTCATGGCTGGGTATGGAGATGAGTGAGGCTAATATGGCCCCCACCCATCTCCATACCATAGCAGGGCGGAAGCGACGTCATAACGTCACTTCCGCCCATACGTCTTAAAGGCACATTTTTTCAATGTCATTTTTTCAAATGACAATTTTTTTTTTTGCATTTTAGTCCAAATATGAGATCTGAGGACTTTTTGACCCCAGATCTCATATGTAAGAGGACCTGTCATGCTTTTTTCTATTACAAGGGATGTTTACATTACACTGCCATTTTATTCTCTAGGGTGTTAGAAAAAAAACAATATATAATGTTTGGGGGGGGGGTCTAAGTAATTTTCTAGCAAAAAAAACAGTTTTAAACTTTTAAACACCAAAATCTCAAAACGAGGCTGGTCCTTAACCTCCCTGGCGGTATGATTATTTCGGATTTTAGGTGCTGAAAGTGGTACCATTATTTTGCATGGAAATTTGGCATTTTATATTGTAGGTCTGTAAATCTTAACAATAACACACTTAAATCTGTCCAAACCAGAGTCTAGTAGATATCCCGGGTATGATAAAGTTTGAAACACAAAAACATAAATTATAATATAATAAATAAAAATAAATAATTAAAAAAAATTAAAAAAAATAGTAATAAAATAAATTTCCCCACAATTCACTATCGCTCAATTCTGCAAGTGTTCTAATTTACTATCGCTGTTTTCTAGCTGGTCTAAAGCCACTTTTGACGTAAAGGGACACTTTTTGGTTGCTATGGACAATCTCCAGTTTCCAGGCAGAAAGAACAGTGTATATCATGTAAAACTGCATGCAGGGCATGGGCCAGAGCACTGGGGACAAAAGGGATGTGAAATCATTTCATACAGTACTGTAATCTGTAAGATTACAGTACTGTATGTGTTATGATTTTGACATTTTTTTGAATTTGCCGCCATGCTCCGCACCCGTGCGCCGCGCCGCTCGCAGGGAACGGAGCCTGGCACGGAGAGGCTTCGGAGGAGGACGGAGCCCTCGGACACTGCGGGGGACATCGCAGGATCCCGGGGACAAGGTAAGTAACGCCGCCCCAGGATCCTGCAATGCGATCCCGAGTGTGGCTCTGGGTTACCGCTAATGGTACTGAATTTTAACCCCAAGCCACACTCGGGAATACCGCCAGGGAGGCTATGTGGTTAAAGACATATAATGCATTTTTTGCTTATTTTTTTTAATTAAACAATGTCAAATCGAAAAAAAAAATTAAAAACAAAATTTACATTTCACAGCTTATAATGATTTTTAAAAAATAATAAATATTTTTACTGTCTATATTTTATTTAACAGCTGCAACCTGTTGGCTGTTAAAGTGGAGCTGAAGTCTGAAAAATACTCACCTCCACATTCCAGCAATGTGCCAGCCAGTGACTTCTTCTGTGCTTCTTCTGGGTGTTGGGTCTTCGACCCGTTGGTTGGCCAGAGGGGGATGATGGGATTCCCATGCATGTGCATTAAAGTATTTTTTTTCTGGAATCACCGCAGTGTGCCAGGATTGTCCACTTAGCTGCGCATATGCAGCTCCGTCTACAGTCAATAGAAGACTGTGAACAAGCAGGTTGTTTCTTTTTTTAATAAAGAGCTGCCTGCTAGCAATTTTTTTATTGTAGATTTAGTTCTACTTCAAGTGAAATATAGATAGCTCAAATGTCATTGTGCCTCACACAGGCAAAGAAACATTGATGGTGAAAATGTAAAATGATAGCAGTAATACCTACAAATTCATTTATAGTTAAAGCGGATGTAAATCCACCACTCACCCAGTATAAACTAATGGCACAGTATTCATCGCTTCAGATTTTACCCCTTTCCTGACCAGAGCACTTTTTCGATTCGGCACTGCGTCGCTTTAACTGACAATTACGCAGCTGCGCGAACTTACACTCAAACAAAATTGACATCCTTTTTTTTCCCACAAATAGAGCTTTCTTTTTGTGGTATTTGATCGCCTCTGTGGTTTTTATTTTTTGTGCTATAAATAAAAAAAGAGAGACAATTTTGAAAAAAAAGCATTATTTTTATACTTTTTGCTATAATAAATATCCCCCAAAAATATATAAAAAAACAATTTTTTTCCTCAGTTTAGGCCGATATGTATTCTTATACATATTTTTGGTAAAAAAATCACAATAAGAATATATTGATTGGTTTGCGCAAATATTGATTGGTTTGCGCAAACGTTATAGTGTCTACAAAATAGGGGATAGTTTATGGCATTTTTATTATTATTTTTTATTTTTATTAGTAATAACGGTGATCTGCGATTTTTTTTTTTTTTTTTGTGACTGCAACATTATGGCGGACACTTTTGACACTATTTTAGGACCATTGTCATTTATACAGCAATCAGTGCCATAAAAATGCACTGATTACTGTGTAAATGACACTGGCAGTGAAGGGGTTAAACTCTAGGGGTGATCAAGGGGTTAAGTGTGTCCTAGGGAGTGATTCTAACTGTGGGGGGATGGGCTTCTACTGACATGACAGCTTTTACTGCTCCCGATGACAAGGAGCAGTAGATTTGATCCATGCTCAGCCATCCATACTCAGCAATACTCATCCATCCATCCATACTCAACAATACTCATCCATGCTCAGCAATACTCATCCATCCATCCATACTCAGCAATACTCATTCATCCATGCTCAGCAATACTTATCCATCCATCCATACTCAGCCATCCATACTCAGCAATACTCATCCATCCCATCCATACTCATCCATGCTCAGAAATACTCATCCATCCCATCCATACTCATCCATGCTCAGAAATACTCATCCATCCATCCATACTCAGAAATACTCATCCATCCATCTAAGCTCAGAAATACTCATCCATCCATCCATACTCAGCAATACTCATCCATGCTCAGCAATACTCATCCATCCATCCATACTCAACAATACTCATCCATGCTCAGCAATACTCATCCATCCATCCATACTCAACAATACTCATCCATGCTCAGCAATACTCATCCATCCATCCATACTCAGCAATACTCATTCATCCATGCTCAGCAATACTCATCCATCCATCCATGCTCAGCCATCCATACTCAGCAATACTCATCCATCCATCCATACTCAACAATACTCATCCATGCTCAGCAATACTCATCCATATATCCATACTCAGCAATACTCATTCATCCATGCTCAGCAATACTCATCCATCCATCCATGCTCAGCCATCCATACTCAGCAATACTCATCCATCCATCCATACTCAGCAATACTTATCCATGCTCAGCAATACTCATCCATCCATCCATGCTCAGCAATACTCATCCATTCATCCATGCTCAGCAATACTCATCCATTCATCCATACTCAGCCACCGATACTCAGCCATACACAGCAATACTCATCCATCCATCCATATTCAGCCATACCCACCCAGCCATACTCAGCCATACCTGACTCAGCCGTACCTACCCAGCCATACTCAGCCATACCCAGCCACCCCATCCATACTCAGTCATACCAAGCCATCTCATCCATACTCAGCCACCCCATCCATACTCAGCCATCCCATCCATACTCAGCCATACCCAGCCATCCAATACACACTCAGCCATACTCAGCCATCCCATCTATACTCAGCCATACCCAGCTTTCCACATTCATGGCTCAACCTTGCTTAGCCATCCCCATCCACAGCTTATCCATGACACAGCAGATCGCATCCATGCCACTTCAGTGCCACTACAGTGCCTCAAAGTGTAATAGGCAGTCAAATTAGATTTGAAATGTATACCCCTAGAACGACTGATGGTGCTCTCTGCATGTTGGACCTCTGTATGTGGCCAAGCTGTGTAAAAGTCTCACACATGTGGTATTGCCATACTCAGGAGGAGTAGCAAACAATGTTTTGGGGTGTAATTTTGTTATGTACATGCTATGTGTTAGAAATATTGTATAAATGGACAACTTTGTGTAAAAAAAAAAAATGCGTTTTCATTTTCTTTCCACATTTTTCAAAAACTTGTAGAAAAAAATGACATGTTCAAAAGACTCGATATGCCTCATAGATTATATGTTGGGGTGTTTTCTTTCCAAAATGGGATCATTTTTGGGGTGTTTCCATTGTCCTGGTGCTCCAGGGCCTTTAAAAGTGTAAGAGGTAGTCAAGAAATTAGATGTGTAATTTATGCTTCAGAACACCTGATGGCGCTCCCTGCGTGTTGGGCCTCTGTATGTGGCCACGCTGTGTAAAAGTCTTACACATGTGGTATCACCATACTCAGGAGAAGTAGTAGAATGTATTTTGGGGTGTAATTTGTGGTATGCATATGCTGTGTGTCACAAATAACCTGATAATATGACACTTTTGTGAAAAAAAAAGAAAAAAAATATCTTGATTTTACAAAGAATTATGGGAAAAAATTACAACTTCAAAAAACTCACCATGCCTCTTTCTAAATACCTTGGAATGTCTACTTTCCAAAAAGGGGTCATTTGGGGGTATTTGTACTGTCCTGGCTTGTTAGGGTCTCAAGAAATGATATAGGCCGTCAATACATCAGGTGTGATCAATTTTCAGTGATTGGCACCATTGCTTGTGGACTCTAAAACTTTCACACACACCAAATAATATACACTGAATTGGATTATTTTTACTAAAGATATGTAGCAGTATAAAATGTGGCCAAAATTTATGTGGAAAAATTATTAGGTTGCAAAATTTTATAACAGAAACAAAGAAAAATGTATTTTTTTTTTACAGAATTTTCGTCCTTTTTCATTTATAGCGCAAAAAATAAAAAACCCAGTGGTGATTAAATGGCACCAAAAGAAAGATCTATTTGTATGCAAAAAAAGGACACACATTTCATATGGGTACAGTGTTGCATGACTGAGTAATTATCATTCAAAGTGTGAGAGCACTGAAAGCTGAAAATTGGTCTGGTTAGGAAGGGGGTTTAAGCGCCCAGTTGTCAAGTGGTTAAGTTGTCAAGAATAGATGATGCCTCTTAAAACTAGCATAAAATATCTGTCAGGTTTCTTTTGCGGCCTTTGTAGGATGATTTCCCTCACTTCCTGCCCAGGTGACTTCTGCCATTTAGACAAAAAGGAAGGGCAGCTGCAGAGACTACTAAGGTGCATTCCAGCTACTTTTCCTCGTGAAACTCATAGTTAATGATGGCCACACTGGGAATTTTTAGTCTTTAAATATAAATACATTTTTAGTATTATTGGCAAATCTTTTGAATTTTTTGCCATTGTCCTCTAATTAGATGAATACTACTGTTTTGTGTAGAGGGGGAAGTGTTTAAATTAGTTAACAACAGTACTGGGGCTTGTAGTTTCATATATAAAATGTGTAATGGTGTACCCAGAAGGTAGAGTATATTTAACAAAACAGTTAGATGGTGTGTTCTAACGTCAATGTTACATGAACTAAATAATATGTATGCTGTTCCTATTCCCCATTTAGGCCTATGAAAATGTGGAGGACTGCAACAAAAATCTACAGTTTATACAAAAATTTTCTAAAAGCCATGGAGACTATAAAGAAGCCAGCTGGAGAAAGCAGTCATCACACCCGATGTTGAAACCTTGTATCCTGCAGGAGAGGGTTGGATGATACCCGCTGAACCCACACTGAATAGAGCCAGGAATATCTACCCAAGACTTTAAAATGAAAATTTAGGGGCATGCTGAGTGCTGAGAGATACTGCTTTTTTTATTTTGGTACATGTCCCTAATGGGAGTTCCTAGCTCCCCATGCATGTTGTTTGACAATAGATTTTTATAAGCCATTAAATGGCCATAACTGAATAACAAGATTGACCCATCATCAACTTCAATGGGGTTTTCCATAAAGTTTGTGAAATCTGAACTTCTGGCAAGATTCACAAAACTGTTCATGATCAAACCCAGGCAGATTTGCTCATCCCTAGTGGGGGCTTGCCACTATCTCTTACCCCCACATATTTCTATCAGTTGCCTCGTTGGTCAATAGGAATGTTAAGGAAGGAGGAAGGACAAATGTTGCTAGGCCTGTCATTTGGACATAATTAAACACACCTATATGTGCTTGCATATTATATCTGCAACATATTATTCTTTTTTCCTTTTTTTTTAATGCTCCCATATAACAGTAAAAATGCATACAATAAAAAAAAAATGCTCACTTATGTCTCTACTATTCAACAAACGTATGCTTTTGAAAATGTATATGTAAAATGGAAAACCTTGTATGTGTCTGCTATTTGATGCACTTTATTGAAAAACAGAATATTCTATCATTCAATCTATTATTCAAGAAGAAGGTTAATATCATGTATCATAGGTAAAGAATCATTGAAACATGTTGATTATACCTGATAACACTAAAGCATTTATAACAAAGAAACAATCTTTTGATTGTTAAAATGTTAGCAGTTATGAGTGTTTTTTATTATAGTATGTGTAGGGTAGATCTTCTTTCTATTACTATTGAATTCAGCCTGTTCAGTTTACTTGTAGAAAGGTAAACTGGACATTACTGGAAAATGATCTAGAAGTCAATCAAATTAAGCTTTCTCTTCTAATAGCTTAAGACTTGGTTACATTAAATTAAACCAATGTTTTTAATGATTTAAAACAGCACATGAGAAGTTGTTCCAAAAAGCGCCCATATTCTTTCTCTACTTGTCAGTTGGCTTAAGATTATTTGAAACACAGATAGCCTTTCCAGTTAAAAATACCACCTGATCAATAAAGCCTGACGGTGTTCTTTCTTGGAAGGAATGAAAAGATAACAACTTATTTTAAGCAGCTTATCACAGACAGACCAGTGGCCTTTAATGCTCCAGAAATAACTATTATGGACACACTTCACTACGTGTAAGATCCCAGGAGTGCCGCAATGCACTGTTCTAAACAGGTCATTTTCAGTAGATTGTTTAGCTCTCTGTTATTATAATTTATTTAACCTCACAAAAACAACTATAAAATATAGGTAGAACAAATTTTGCTTAAAGGGTTTGCTTAAAGGAAGCCTATACTGAAAAAGAATGATCAGGCTGCCATTACTGTGCTCCCATTTTTATGAATACTAGTACCTTGGTTGTCATGTTGAGCAAAGGTTTGAATAAATTGGATATAACTTAATAGTTGGACGTGTTGTCTCTCCCCCCGTGGCACAGATTGCTCTCAGATGGGGTGCCTGGGGATTTTTGACATGCACCATACTTCAAGTTTAGCTTCTGGATTTGTTCACATTCATTACATATGTTGGTTATTTTTGCGTTGTCATTCCTACCTCACAGCAAAACTTTTTAAGCGATCCTACTGTATACCTGATAAAATTCACTTTATTATTGTAATCTCTGTAAAAGTTCAATAAACTATTGAACAAGAATAAAGTGGATATCATAGTAAAAAAGAAAGATCCATTTGATATACAAGGATCCTTCCTCAATCATAAATATCAATTTTTTTAACGTGAACAAAAAACCTGTATGGGGAAAAAAAGTTATTAAAGTGATATTTAAATATATATATATAACATGTTATACTTACCAGCTCAGTGCAGTGGTATTGGACAGGGCAGCCCAGATCCTCCTCTTCTTGGGTCCCGCACTCCTGGCCCCTCACTCCTGGTGAGTCCCCCCACAGATAGCAGCTTGCTATGGGGACACCCAAGCTGAGCCACTGCTCTGTGTGTCCCTTCAGAGATGGAGCCACAGCGCGACCCGCCCCCTCTCTCTCCTTATTGGCTCACTGACTTTTATTGACAGCATCGGGAGCCACTAGCACCTGCTGCTGTCTTAGCCAATGAGGAGGGAGAGTCCAGCTGAGGCTCTCGTGCAACATCGCTGCCTCAGGTAAGCATTAGGGGGGCTGAGGGGGGGAAGCTGCACACAGAAGGTTTTTTTATCTTAACGCATAGAAAGCATGCCCCACCCCCCCCTCTCTTATTACAGGATTTGACTAACAGCAGCAGGAGATAATGGCTCCCATTGCCTCAGCAAAGCCTATGAGAGAAAGGAGAGCTGCTACAGACAGGCACAGCACTAGATCGAGTGAAGGCTCTGGTAAGTATAAGGGGGTGAGGTGGCATTACTAACACCTAAACATTTTTTAACTTAATGCAGGGACTACATTAAGGTAAAAATATTTAGGCTTTAGATCCACTTTAAACATCACAACTTGTATAATATCTGTCCCATTCCAACGTATGTTTAGTGTTGTCCTTCTCTGTTTTAGCTATGTGTTGCACAAGAAATAAATGTACAATGGAGAATTAATCAAATTATATATGTATGGATTGTAATTCAGCAATTTGTCTGGTTGAAATCAATAATGCATTAACAAGATCACACAGACTGTTGATAATTATTTTAGATCATTGCCCTGGGTCACATTCCAACATCCTTGAAGAATACTACCACTTCCCTTGCTCATAAACCAATTACTTTTTTTTTTTTTCAAGATTACTCTGAGCTGGTTGTTAAAATATCTATAGCGCATCAGCACAATCATTGGCAGATCATTTCCAAGATTTGTTAATTTAAAGTGTTACTAAACCCACAACAGCAAAATTAGTCTGTAAATGCAGTAAAACATGCTTGTTATACTTATTGTGGAACCTAAGGGGTTAATCCTCTGCATTGTGTAAAAAGGCTGTTTGATCCTGTCTTCTCTGATCCTCCCCTTCTTCCACTCTCCCCAATCCATCTGCTGATAGTATAGGGCCTTGGGGACACTTTGCACATGCCCAGTTTGGTGTGTATTGCTAGAGAGTTTTTTTTTCCTTGGAAGAGTGCATGTGATCAGCACAGGGCCAATTACCACTATCCAGACAGAGGGTCTATGGGCGGCAGCTCCTGTGTCCTCTCTGCATAACGGCGACTTCTTCCTCCTCCTCCTAGGCGTCCAATAGGATTGCCTGTCTTTTCAGCCAATTGGGTGACCGGTGTCAACACACCTGGGGGAGCTGGGAGCGCACTCTCTGCGACTCAAGCCCACCCTATATTGAAGCCTATTAGAGCCTCGGGCTCTAATCGGTGCTTCAAAAAAACAGCCCCTCTGCATTGGAATTCATGCGCCGGTGTCCTGAAAGGGCCCAGACGCATGAATAGGGGAGGTGGAGATGGACGGGGGGGGGGGGGCGCCTGTGCGCCCTTAATGGACGGGCCACTCCTGCGTGTTCTGTGTACTGTGGGAGACCAGGTATAGTGACCGCAGGGTCCTAGGTTTAGTAAAACTTCAATGAAATAACACCATTAAAAAGCACAGGACGGACAGGCTGGTAGTGAAGTAGACATATAGATTATATGATTTTGTAAGCTGGAGTAATGGTGAACCTTTTTTCTTCTAAATATTGGAGCTGATAAAAAGAGATATTTTTCTCATGTAGTAGCATGACATCAGTCCCACTTCTTAATGTAATGAACAGGAGAAACATTCTTTGTCATTTTGCGCTTTCTCTTATTTTCCTGGCCATCCTTTTCTCATATCCAAGTGATTTCAAAGGAGAAGGGAGCGAAGCAGGATGACACTGGACTAAAAGATTGGAGTGCCATAATTTCAAACAAGCAAGTAATTACAGCGGAAAAGGAACTAGGGACTTTCTTGGACATAAATTCAACACATTATTATAAAAAATATTTCCAAATGTATTAGTCACATCATATGAAGAAATACTGGTACTTCTAGTGTGTCAGAAAAGGATATTGTAGTGCGTATCATATGTGTGCAGATTTTTAGTAAAAATACACTTAAAGCGGACCTTCAGTAATTTTTTCAACTTTCCATCTATTAAATCTTCTGCCCTTGTTGTTTTAACTTTGGATAGTAAAACTTTTTTTTCTGCCAGTAAATACCTTATACAGCCCACTACCTGTCTTTTGTTTGGTAAAAAGCCTAGGCTTATAACATCATGCACAGCTCTCTCTCTCTCACTCTTGTGAGAGTTTGCCAGGAAGGGTGGGGGGGATGAGTCATAAGGGGGCCAATGAGAGCTGCAGAGCTGGAGGTGTGCCTCTGTGTGTCTGTGTAAATCCAGGAAGTGAGCAGACAGCAGTTTCAGCTGCCCACAGTTAAAATGGATGCAGCCAGACTTAGTGGAGGGAGATTTCTACAGCATATTTGGCAAGTACAGAATCACAGTATATGCAGTAAGTATATACAGTATAAAATAATATGCAAAGTGGTTGGAGGGAAGCCTCAGAATGGGAAAGATGTTTTTTTTACAAGTTATGTGAGCAGACGGCAGTTCCTTTTTAAGTTAATTTTAGTGCATACAAATACAAAATATTACCCACTTTTTTAGTAAAATATAAAAGATGAGGTAGTGTTGAGTTAATAGATGCTCAGCATGTAAAGCCTTAAAATTGCGTGCACATGTCATTACTAAAAATGATACATATGCAACATACAGCGCTCCCTATAATTACATATATAAAAAGCTAATAATTCAAACCATATTAAATAATCTAATAGAATAAAAATGTAGCACTGTTCCCATAGGGCTTGCTGAGTGTTGACTTGATAGGCCTCTCTTTGGTTACCTGCAGCTGGCTGCTAAGGGTTTTCACTTTGGTTTCAAGGGGTTTCCACTTATCCCCCCCTTACTCCTGCTTGCTTATTACTCAATGACCAGTTCCAGGGTATTTGTGTTTTTGTATTTTATTTTGGAAGTTGGATGGGAGAAGGGATTAGTGGGATACTCCAACTTGAACTATTCACAGTGGATAAGGACAACTCTCACTTGGCCTCACCGGATTATTTATGGAAGCAGTCAGACTGCTTAAAAAATACTGTCACATGTATGGAGGAATTAAGTCTTCTTGCTCGCACTAGCAGCAGACTTGATGCACTACATTATTTTCAGGAATGTCTCTAGCATCTCCTAAACTGGGGTGGCCCTCACTTGACAGGCCCCAAAGACACAGATCTGTACTCACAGTAGGCAGAATCAGATCCTTGCTGGTGTCTCCCTTTCAGTCAGCTCTGCAGGACCTCTGGGTTCAGCTCTCTCTCTAGGCCCTTCGGTCAACCACCCAAGGCCGCATGACCACCTCCGAGCACATGTGGCCTGTGGCTGAGCTCATGTGGCCTGGGCTTTTTTTTACAGTATCCCAGCATGCAATGCAGCACTTTTCCTCTGCCAATAGCCAGGACTGTAACAAAGCCTGTGCACTCACTTGTCAGGTCCCCTTCCACTGTCCAATATGCCTCCCTATTGGACCAGTGAGGGACAGTCAAACAAGCTGAGTTGCACCTGAGCACAATGAGCAGACCTAACCAATAGATTCTGCTCCCTGGTAGGCAGAGAGCACTCTAAGTTTTACCTGACCATCTTCCTGGTAAGCAGAAAGACCAAAAATGATACTTCCTTCTAGCACCTACCTAGGAGGGTGCTACATCCACTCCCCCACCAAAACAAACCATGTCCTCATTGGCTTCGGGCATCCGCCCCTACAAAAATACCTATACAAAAATATACAAGGAGTATCCCACAAACTTGGAAAGGGGGAGAAGGGAAATAACATATGTTTATAATAAATATGTGGCCAATTAGCACAATAAATTACATAGAAAAATATAGACATCTGATGTACAATTATTTTTAAAGAGCATTTTGCCAGGTGCACTTTATTAAAACTGGTTGACTGGGAAATGGCTGAACACCCCTAACTAACTATGCTACACAAAACATTTTTACACATGTACATAATATATACAAATAGATTGAGGACAACCTTCACCGAGGCATGAAGATTTCTTGCAGGCCTGCAAAGAAAAAAAACACACGTATATAGCATCATTCACCCTATATACTTACGGCAGGGCTGTCTTTAATATTGACTGGACCCTGGGCGACAATTTTCTTTGGGCCCCCCTGCATGTGATTTAGCTCTCTACCTGCTTTGAGATTTACAATAAATAGCAGCTAAACTCAGTTTAGTGTAGCAGATCAGGCAGCAATTGTGATGTGGTTGCTAGAGGTTACAGCATACCATTACCACTCACTGATTAGTTGCTAGAGGTTACAGCACATCATATCTGCTTGCTGAATGGTTGCTAGAGGTTGCTGCACATCATCACCTCTCACCTATTGGTTACAGGTGCTAGGGGCGATGTGATCAGTGGTGGTGGGTCAGTGAATGGTATTAATGGCAGTGCTGGGGGGAGGTGTGATTATTGGCAGTGCTAGTGGAGTGATAGGATCAGTGGCAGTGCTTGGGGGGATGGGATCAGTAGCAGCGTTCGGAATGGGGGGGGTGAGATCAGTGACAATGCTTTGGGGGGGTGAATTAGTGGCAATGCTTAGGGTGGATGTGATCAGTGGCAGTTCTGGGTGCAAATGGAATCAGTGACACTCACTTTTTCACTCAGTTCCCCCTACCTGCATGTTGGAGAGAGAGAGAGATGGAGAGAGGGGGGTCCCAGAAAGAGGTGGGTGAGAGAAAGAGGGGTCAGAGAGAGGGGGTGAGATAGAGAGGGGTCAGGGGGTGAGAGAGAGAAAGAGAGAAAGAGAGAGGGGGGTCAGAGAAGGGGGGGAGAGAGAGGGGTCAGAGAGAGGGGCTAGAGAGGTGGGTGAGAGAGACAGAGAAGGGGGTGAGAGAGAGAGAGGAGGTGAGAGAGGGGTCAGAGAGGGGGGTGAGAGAGAGAGGGTCAGAGAGGGGGTGAAAGAGAGGGAGAGGTCAGAGAAGGGGGTATGAGAGAGAGAGGAGGGTGAGAGAGAGAGAGGGATGGGGGAGTGAAAGGGGTCAGGGTGGTGAGAGAGAGAGAGGGCTCATAGAGGGGGGTGAGAGAGAGAGGGAGGTCAGAGAGGGGTGGGAGAGAGGGGTGGGGGGTTGAGAGAGAGAGAGGGTGAGAGAGAGAGAGAGAGGGGGGTTAGAGAGAGAGGGGTCAGAAGGGGGGGGTAAGAGAGATGCCCAGTACCTTCCATAGGACATTCATGCTGGCCAGCAGCAGGCAGGGCCCATTCTAGTTCTGGGTGAGGTGCTCTGCTCCTTCCAGCGGATTCATAGACTGCAGATTGTCCCGGGCAGATAGTCTGTGACTGCATGCGCCTACCACCGGTCCTTGGGGGCTCCTGAACCACCTGTCATCCAGCCTGTTGTCAGTGCTGGAAGTGGAGAGGAGGGCGAATAGCAGTCCTTGGCTGCCTGCGCCTCCCGTGGGTCCTTGGGGGGGCCCTGATTCGCCTGTCCTCCAGCCGGCTGTCAGTGCTGGAAGTGGAGAGGAGGGCAGATAGAAGTCCTTGGCTGCCTGCGCCTCCTGTGGGTCCTTGGGGGGCCCCAATCTGCCTTTCCTCTGGCCCGCTGTCAGTGCTGGAGGTGGAGAGGAGTGGGGATAGCAGTCCCTGGCTGCCTGCGCCTCCCGTGGGTCCTTGGGTGGGCCCCGATCCACCTGTCCTCCAGCTGCTGTCAGAGCTAGGAGTGGAGACAAGGGCTGATATCAGTCTCTGGCTGCCTGCGCCTCCCACAAGTCCCCGATCCTCCTGTCCTCTGGCCCACTGTAAGTGCTGGGAGTGGAGAGGAGGGTGGAGGAATCCAGGCTCTGGGTGGCACTGCCATGTCAGGTATGCTGCAACTGCTATTCTTCACCTCTCTGGTGGTCAGGGAGCTCTTCCCCCTCCTGTTCTCTCTTTACCTTGCTCCCACCGCCATCAGTCCAGGGCTTCCCATGACAAGGGGCTCAAGGGGCAGCTGCTTTGGGCCCTTCAACAATGACTGGGCCCTGGGCAGCTGCCCCTTTTGCTCCGTGTTAAAGACGGCCCTGACTTACAGTGAGACTGTCCTCTCCTCAGAGGCTACCTTCCCACTTTACCAATCCCTATCACTAATCATCATCTAGAGATTGCAGATGTATCCAACCCCCTAAGGGCAACTCTTGACTTGTTGTTCTGTAGTATTCCTGTAATAGTTAAAACAGAACAACATCCTAGTCTGACTAATTAGACACATTTCACATTTTGTTCCATTTGAGAATCATATGACTAGCAACAGGCTTAGTCCCACTCAATTACCAGGGTACTGACTGACTTTCCCATCCTAGTCAGACCCACAAGTTAGAATGAAGAGGTGTGGAGTCCATCCGACTGATGTCCGCAGTGTCCTTCGCTCTGCAGCACCGAGGCAACACAACTTCTCCTGGCAGCCTGCTGTCATTGCTGGAGCCTGAGCAATAGCTGGCCTACTTGAGTGTGAAACTCTTCAAGGGAATTGTAAATGTCAACAATTCTGTGTTTTTCTGTGAATATGGGGTGCTGTGTGTACATTAATGAGGAAAAAAATGAACTTAAATGATTTTAGCAAATGGCTGTAATATAACAAAGAGTGAAAAATTTAAGGGGGTCTGAATACTTTCTGTCCCCAATGAATATTGTCATTTCAAAGGGTAAGGAAAAATTAGTACTCTTGTTATCCTGACACATGAAAATATTAAATGTATAATTTATCAGTAATCATGCACAAGCAGAATGCATTTCTAAAATAAAGGAAATGTGCTACCTTCTGTAGCTGCATTCCTCCCCCGGCACCTCAATCCCATACAGCAAAGACAATAATAATAATAATGAGAGAAATTTGTCACCTTAGGCGCCGTTGTCCCTCCTGTAGAGGGTTGAGAGCTGGGTTGCACCTGCACCTGAGCACAATGAGCAGACCTACAGTAATCAATAGATCCGGCTCCCTGGTAGGCAGAGAGCACTCTACGTTTTACATGACCATCTTCCTGGTAAGCAGAAAGACCTAAAACTATCTTCTCTTCTAGCACCTACCTAGGAGTGCGCTACAAAAAAATTGTGCAAAATCGCTCTAATTGTATATAATAAAATAATCTAAATACAGTTAAACCATGGAGGGTTTAACTGGCCCGCCGTATAGCAAAATGACGGACGGACAGAACCGCTCTTGTTCTGGGACGACGTCATATGACGTCATCCTACTCTTGCCGCACATGCCACGCCGCTTCACCAATCATGGCAAAGAACCAATGACAGTGGCTCTTTACCACGTGATTGGCTGTGTCCAACCACAGCTGATCACAAATGTAAACAATGACCAGTAACTGGCTGTTACCGGCTTCTTCTCCTCACACACAGTTCCAGTGTGAGGAGAGGAGAGCCAGGAAACAATAAGTTACCGATCTGTGTCTTCAGTGTACTGCACACAACCCCCCCAAATAAAGAGAACCTGTCACATTGTTACTGTCACCCACCAGTGCACCTCTCACCCATCAGTGCCCATAAGTGCACATATCACCCATCAGCAGTGTTACTGTCACCCATCAGTGTCCATAAGAACACCTGTCACCCATCATCAGTCTACCTGACGCTCATCAGTGCCGCTGTCCTCATTATACCTGTCACACAGCCACCCATCACCAGAGTACCTGTCCTACAGTTGCCCATAAGCAGAGAATCTTCACACAGCCACCATCAGAAGTCTACCCGTGTCACCAGAGCCAGCCATGTCCAATTTTTTTTCCAATTTTTCAGAAAATTTCCCTTTTTTCCAGAAAAAAACAGGGACAAATCTTTATTTTCCCATGGCTTCAAGCTTTCCAGAAATTTTACATCTCTAGGTGGGACTTAAGTACTGTGACATCAGCACACTGAGAGGAGGCTACTCACAGAGCAGGAAATGCACGTCTGTGGTGCTAGCTTCATGTCTTAGCTGTCAGATGTGTAGTGCCGACTCCAATAAAAAAAGTGAAAACGCTATGTGTGACGGAAGACTAACACTGCACATCACCCTGAACACACCATCCCCACCCTGAACACACCATCCCCACCGTGAAACATGGTGGTGGCAGCATCATGTTGTGGGGATGCTTTTCTTCATCAGGGACAGGGAAGCTGGTCAGAGTTGATGGGAAGGTGGATGGAGCCAAATACAGGGAAATCTTAAAAGAAAACCTGTTAGAGTCTGCAAAAGACTTGAGACTGGGGCAGAGGTTCACCTTCCAGCAGGACAACGACCCTAAACATACAGCCAGAACTACAATGGAATTGTTTAGATCAAAGCATATTAGAATGGCCCAGTCAAAGACCATACTATTCTAAAGACAGATTCTAATTGAGAATCTGTAGCAAAACCTGAAAATTACTGCTCACAGGCGCTCTCCATCCAATCTGACAGAGCTTAAGCTATTTTTCAAAGAAGAATGGGCAACAATCTCACTCTCTAGATGTGCAAAGCTGGTAGAGACATACCCAAAAAAGACTTACAGCTCTAATTGCAGAGAAAGGTGGTTCTACAAAGTATTGACTCATGGGGGGCTGAATACAAATGCACGCCACACTTTTCACATATTTATTTGTAAAACATTTTGAAAACCATTTATCATTTTCCTTCCACCTTACAATTATGCGCCGCTATATATACAGTGGTGTAGTGGGTAGCACTCTCACCTAGCAGTAAAAAGGGTCGCTGGTTCGAATCCCAACCACGACATTACCTGCCTGGAGTTTGCATGTTCTCCCTGTGCGTGTGTGGGTTTTCTCCAGGTACTTCGGTTTCCTCCCACACTCCAAAGACATGCTGGTAGGTTAATTGGATTCTGTCTAAATTGTCCCTAGTATGTATGAATGTAAGTTAGGGACCTTAGATTGTAAGCTCCTTGAGGGTAGGGACTGATGTGAATGTACAATGTATATGTAAAGCGCTGCGTAAATTGACGGCGCCATACAAGTACCTGAAATAAATAACTAATAATAATAAATAAACCTTTGAGAAAGCCTATTGGGCGCAGTGTGTGAGGTAGGCGGTGACATAATCACACTGGGTGGAGTGAGGCGGAACTGTGGACACCGAGATCATTACTGAGATATGCTATTATATTACTCATGATTTTCGTTGATTTTTTTTATAAGATTCATTGATGTTCACATATATTATTTATGCACTAAGTGGTAAGTAGTTTATACACATATATTGAAGGATAGCGCTGCACATTTTAGAACATTATTTGCCAAACTGCATTTGCACAGGTGGATGGATACATTTTTGTGCTAGCTGCTTTCTGCTGTAGCTAGATTATTCTTATATTAGTAAGGTGGTGTGGATATATTTTGTGAAGCACAAGAGGTTTTACACATATACAAATAAATTCTTTTTGACTAGCGCAGGAAGTCTTTTATATTTATAAAAGTGTAAACATAAGTTAAAAAAATGAAGGGCTCATTCACAAGGGTTCTCTGCCCTTTATATTGTGAATAAGTGGTTTGTTCATGCAGTTGGAGCTGCCTGCTAATATATGGGGATGCAGCAACTGTACTTACACAGGCATATGTCATAATTTTATAGGTGTTCTAGTGTGGGTGAGTGGCCCCAAATGCACACTGTTTTGGGGGCCGTACACCTACACCCACACGCCTGTCAAATTAGAACCTGCGGCTGTGTTAATATAGCTGTTGTGCCCCATAGCATAACATAGACTGCCTGTACACAACTCCAGCCACATAAAAAAACACTGATTCACACTATACAGACTACCCATGTGAATGAGCCTGAATAACCCATTCACACATAGAGCTTTATTTATTACATCAATACAGCTTTATCTTTTAGATTTAGCAGAAATTTAGCAGAAATTTTATAAGTTATGTTGTGTTTGTGTCCACTAATAATGATTTTAGTGTGTTTTAGCAAAAACATAATTTTGATATTTGTGGGGTGGAGGGGCATTGTCGGGAAGGCTGTGATTTTTAATAGCAGCCCTGATTATACCGGAGCATAACTGTGCTCCCACAGGTTTAAACAGGGCCTTATGTTAAAACTCACAATGAAGACTTCAAAGTTGAGATCCAGTTAGTTTAAAAACATCTGCTGGTTATTTACATTAGACATAAATAGAAAATACAACCTCGCTAAAGAAATAATGATATTCAAAACTTATAGCTGCACGAATAAAACACCAATATCTGTGTAAAATAAATCAAATAAAACAAAAAACGTGCGCTCATAATCAGTGTAAAAAAGAAACTCGTATTGAAGCAATCCCAATCAATAAAAATAATTCAAGGAAATAAATGTGCAAGACGGATCGTGTTGAAGCGATCCAAATCAATACAATTCAAATAAAATACTTGAAACAAACATAGGTCAAAGTGCTGTCGATAAATGATATATAGTGAAATGTGTGCTGGTGTGCTTAAAACCATATATCAATGAACTACTTGGAACTTCCCGCACTGAATAAGTTGTTACATAAACCAGTCCTCAAGTATAAAAAAGCTTCTCAGCCGTAAAAGGAAAGGAGGTAGTCCATAGAATGGATGACAGAAGGAAAAGTTCCATAGGTAAATAACCGCTTCACAAAGGCAGAGGAAGACATCCTCGATCCATCAGGTCAAAAGCCACACAGATAAATGGAGAAGGAGGGAGTGTGTAGACAAAACTCTCACAGAATCCAAAGATATTAGAAGATGGACCCTTACCCTCAATGGTGGACCTCCCTTCTGGCGAGGTCTTATGTGCAGGCAGACTTAGCCCTCTGCGGGGACTGTGGGTAGATGGTATCCGAATCCGCTGATGTACCGTGCGTCTCTGACTTGGTGTGAACCAACTCGTCCACCTGAGGAGGGGTGATAAGCCCACTTAACCCAGAGGGAGGTGGGGAAAAAATAGAAGAGGGGCTCCGATGGTGTTGTATGTATTAAAATTTATTGTTGCTACGCATCGTAAGCCATCACTCAGTCCGCCCCATGACCTGCACGGGTGTCTGTTAAACTTTTTATGCTGGCTATTTTTGATTTGTTTTAATTGTTTTATACGGAGTTTACTTTTTGTGGCTCTGTTGTTTTTAGCAACAATAAATTTTAATACATACTACACCATCGGAGCCCCTCTTCTATTTTTTACCCACCTCCCTCTGGGTTAAGTGGGCTTATCACCCCTCCTCAGGTGGACGAGTTGGTTCACTCCAAGTCGGAGACGCACGGTACATCAGCGGATTCGGATACCATCTACTCACAGTCCCCGCAGAGGGCTAAGTCTGCCTGCACGTAAGACCTCGCCAGAAGGGAGGTCCACCATTGAGGGTAAGGGTCCATCTTCTAATATCTTTGGATTCTGTGAGAGTTTTGTCTACACACTCCCTCCTTCTCCATTTATCTGTGTGGCTTTTGACTTGATGGATCGTGGATGTCTTCCTCTGCCTTTATAAAGTGGTTATTTACCTATGGAACTTTTCCTTCTGTCATCCATTCTAAGGACTACCTCCTTTCCTTTTACGGCTGAGAAGCTTTTTTATACTTGAGGACTGGTTTATGTAACAACTTATTCAGTGCGGGGAGTTCCAAGTAGTTCATTGATATATGGTTTTAAGCACACCAGCACACATTTCACTATATATCATTTATCGACAGCACTTTGACCTATGTTTGTTTCAAGTATTTTATTTTAATTGTATTGATTTGGATCGCTTCAAAAAGATCCGTCTTGCACATTTATTTCCTTGAATTATTTGTATTGATTGGGATTGCTTCAATACGAGTTTCTTTTTTACACTGATTATGAGCGCACGTTTTTTGTTTTATTTGGTTATTTACATTAGAAAGCTAGCACGCTGCCAAAATCTTCTTTAAAAGAAAAAAGGTGCTGTGGACTTTGAGCTTGTTTTTTTCCCCACAATGCTTATAGATACAGAGATGATTGAGGACTTATTTTAAAGTATTTCAGAGTATGTAAAAAATTATAATTTGTAATAATAATCATCTTTGCAGAGGTTTATTTTAAACATCTGATTACATCATTTTCTATTATACTTTAAATATCCTTTTTATCCTCTTAAAAGTAATGACAGCTACAATTATTTTCTGTTTGGACACAGAAATTATAATTATATAAACAATATAACAAATTAAAATTGTTAAACACCATCAGACCAACTTTTTACAAACTTAAAATGGCACGGTCCAGATCCTGCCTCTTTTTTTAGCTATGGAGAAATTATATAAACATTCCAAGGTAGTACTTTTTATAAATTAATTTGAAAAAAAAAAGTAATTGGATTTATTCTTTAACAATAACATCTGAACCCAGGCTGAATGACTCATTTAGTAATTTTTGGATCAAAGACATATTGATAGTATGTGTGTATGACTCATTATTTAGCTTTGAATAGAGTAGGGAAGGATGAGTACCCTTGTCAGCTTTTTATTGCTGTCCATCTCCCCAATGGGTAGATACACCCTTTCTGTTTGTCCCGGTGACAACAGACAGGAAGAGATATGAAATCTAAATATTACAGTTATCACCAGAACAAAAATAGAAGCGAGATCGGACATTGGGGGGACCTATTCTGGTGACATGTCTTAGAGGGGAAGTCCTCACACATTGTAGATGTATCCCCTCACTTCCTGTTAGATATATGGGAATTTAAGGGAAATCTTCTCAAACAGAACACAGCACAAAATAAACTAACAGGGGTTTTAAAAAGGTTTTGGCTATACATACAATTTAATCACTTCAGCCCCGGAAGATTTTACCCCCTTCCTGACCAGAGCACTTTTTACAATTTGGCAATTTTGTATCACTTTAACTGACAATTTCGCGGTCATGCAATGCTGTACCCAAACCAAATTTAAGTCCCTTTTTCCCCACAAATAGAGTTTTCTTTTGGTGGTATTTGATCCCCTCTGCGGTTTTTATTTTTTGTGCTATAAACAAAAAAAGAGCGACAATTTTGAAAAACAAACAATATTTTTTACTTTTTGCTATAATAAATATCCCCAAATTTAAAAATGTTGGTGTTAGAGACTTAACTACACTCCTTGTTTGGTTTCAATTTGTCAGCAGGACTGGATATAAGGAGAAACCTCTGCAATGCAGCCCGAGATAATAGTAAAATACTAATCAGGGTTCTAACCCTTTGCCAGTCTATCTAAGAAAAACAAAGGTTTGGCTTAATATACACTTGAACCCTCATGCCTCTATCATCCTATTTAAACCAGATACTGATGAACTGGAAATGTTATAGCTACATTCATTGGATGGAGCTAAAGGCAGTTGCACAGTGGTTTACTTTTCTTCCCAAGTAGAGCAAGAGACAAATTTTATCAGAGAATTGTGTGGATCACTTTAGCAAGACTTTAAGGCGAGCACTGATCAGCTGGGGTTAGAAAAGAATTTAATAAGTAGCACCATTCTTAATTCTGCAATATGACTTTACTGTAATTTAATTCTGGTAACATAGTGCCCTTCTTGAACATTGTCTAATTCTAGCTCACCAATGTAAAAGAAAAAAACGTCTAAAGTCAGTTATTGTAGAATGGTCCCTTTGCGAGGAATTACATGGCACATCCACACCTTAAAATTCCACCTCCAAACCAATTTTAATGAAAAAATATTAAAGAATAAATGGACAGCAATTTAAAAAAAGTTATAGTAAATGTGGAGTCTGCCCTTGCCCTCAGAAATAATACATTTCTCATAAAACTGTGATTAGTATATAATAGCTACCCATCAAAATGTCAGCAACATTAAATTACAGATCTAAACTCTTTATTGTATAACTGAATAGAATACAATGAATGTTCCTATGAGAATGCGAGTCATGAAGTATCAGCACTTGACATGAACTCATTGTTCTAACTACCTTTATCAAGACTAATTGACTAGTTACATGACGCGCATTACTTAATGCTCTGATGTAATGCCACCTGGATTACCTGATGCGTTTCATTATCTTCTATTATTGAATTATCATCAGTAATTGCCATTTAATTGTTCTAGTTAATTCAGACTGAAAGCTTTATGCATGCTGTTTAGTAATCCTCTGATCACACATTACGATTAACTGTATTTGACAGCAAATTGAAGGATACTTTTATTTTTAGGAATCTTTTATAAAATGTAACACTAACTCCTTAAGACGCTGTTGAATTGCATGGTCTTCCTGCCACTCCCAGTGATGACCCACCCTAACTGGGCCTGACAGCTCACCAACACACTAGCAGCAATAAAATGGGCTTTATTAAGGCATGAATAAGCCCTGCAAAGGTAGTTCTGTTTAAACAGTTTCAACAATGGCACTGTTAACATGTTATACAATTCTGAGACAATTATAAATGCAGAAAATTTAACACCTTTCCTTCCCCTAGCTGCCTGTGAAACAGCCCTGAGAGAATGCACTAGGCGAGGGCAAAGGGGAGCAAATTAACAATAACAGCAGTAACTAAGCACGGTATATACCCTTGTAACTATAGATTTCTAGCCCTGCCTAGCCACTGGCTAGTGGAATATTATAACAAGTCTACAGGTTCATGTTGGAGCGCTAGCCCAATCTAGGTAGACTCTCGCTGCTCCGCTGAGTGGTAAGCAGAGGTTGCAGTTCCATGTCATTAAAGGCCCTGTTATCCCCATTCGGATAGCCAGGTAACTGTGCACATAAATTGCAAACTCCACTGGTCTGCTAAGTAATGCTTCTTGGACCCAGGTTTCTCTGTACTACTTGCTTTGGTGTTTGGTCATGAACCTGCACTCTCTAATCATATTTTTTATTTTTTATTTTTGCTGTTCTCGAGTGGCAGAGACAGTCTGAGCCTTCTCATTGGCTGCCTTCAGGTTCTTTCAAAGTTGTAAACATAACTAGACCTACAGTTTCACCAGAGAGTCAGTGATGATAACAGGCACTTTCTGGAAACCTACCTAAGGACCTCTTCTTCTAGGCCTGCTCCTAATATGCCTGCTCTTTGCAGATTAACTTCACAGAAGTCTGAAGGCAGGCCACTTCCCCGGGTGGTAACATTCTCTGTTTGTTCAGCCTCCACAATCTTCCCACTTCTTCTTTCGGGGTCTTCTGCTGCTATAAAACTCTGGCTGGCACTTGGGGTTTATACCATCTGGTGGAAGATGGGATCTAAGGTTTGTCCCACCAAGTCTATGTTGGTCTGCTCAATTATAAGACTTTTTTGTACTGGTGTACTTTTGTACTTTGTGAGGGGCAGGAGGACACAATAGCCACTGTTTTGAAGGTTCCTGTTTGTCCATTGACTAAGGGGTAAAATGACAACTTGATTTACAGGAAATTATCATAGGGCTAATTCTCTGCCCTAATGCACCAAATATCTAAGTCCTTTTGTTCTCTTAACTACAGCAATGTTATTTGGGTACCTGAATCAAAAAATTTGTGCAAATGTCTTCTACTGGAATGGGTACTACAGGAGATACTGGTATAGGCAGAGGGGTCCACAAACTTGGTTGGCTGTGCTTGCATTCCTCATTTTAATTTTCAACATCAAGAGCAATGTTTGCAGTGAGGTTACTGGGCATTTCTTTCCTGTGCAATGGGATCCAATGCCATGGGAGATGTTGTTTTTTTTTTTTTCTTAAATTTTTATTAGATTTTTTTAACAAAGAGCACGTACAAATATGAGTGTGATAACAGTCAAATGCAACATGTGTGTGAACCAAGAAAATTGGTATAGATGACTTACGATACAGAATAGGTTGCAAAAATAAGCAATTAATCTATAATGAATCTATAATGAATAAGCAGCTTGCTTTACTCATCTGGGTATTGGGTAAAAGAGGAGAAGGAAAAGGAAACCGAAAGAAAGAGGGAGAGGAAAGGCAGGGGTCTATTGGAGGGGAGGAAGCCTAATAATAAGTTTGTACCTGCAATATAAGGAGACTCTCTGAATTCAAGCGACAAGTGCAGTCGACCCTGCTGGGCTTGGTGTCACATCTTATATTGTTTTAGGGGAGCCTAGTATAAAGGGGGAGTGACAAAGTTCTGTTAGGGGGGAATGTTCTCTGCCTTAGCATCAGCAAGCCAGGGGGACCAGTATAGGAGGAATTTTGACATGGTTAGATAGGCTTTGGCGAACATATGTTCCAGGTGCATGTGTTGGTTGAGAGTGGCTATAGCTTGTTGGAGGGTTGGAAGGGTATTGCTTTTCCATTCACAGGCTATGGTTAGATGGGCAGCAATGAGGATGTGTGTCAGGATAGGATTAGAGCCAATCCTCTAATCCAAAGCCTAGCAAGGCCAACTGCGGCAGCAACTTTCCTCTTCTACTAGTGATATCATTCATGAAAGACTGAATGGCAGTCCAGAATTGTCTGAGACCTGGGCAGGTCCACTGTATGTGAGTAGTTGTCCCTTATCCACCACAGTTCCGCTAGAAAAGAGGTGAAGTTGCTGGAAAAACCTGCGAGCTTCTGCAGGCTATTATACCACTGATAATGGTGTTTCTGCACTGATTCCCAGTGGCAAAGCCATTTGGAGTATTTCAGTGTGGTGTGAGATGAAGAGTACCATTGGTTCAAGTCAGCGGAGAAGTGGAGGTTTTGTTCCCATTTCACCATGTATAAAAGCTTTTGCTGAGGCGCTGCTCCATTCAGTAAGTGGTAAAAGTGTTAAGTTCCTTTAATTGAGGGTGGTGGATGTTCATAGAAGCGATTTATTTAGAATGTGTCTGATTTGGAGGTATTTGTAGAATTCCCGATTAGGGACAGCATATTTTGCGTGTAGGACTTGAAAGGAATATATGCATTGGTTGTTGAAAAGATCCCCTATGGAGGAGATTTCCAGAGCCTCCCATGAATAGAGGGATAAACCTTCACGTAAGAGACCTACAGCTGAGATAGGGAGGGAGGATAGGATGTGCTTAGGAATGAATTTGCTTGTTGAAAGATGGATCTCCATATTTTCTTTTCATTCCTGCACATTTTGTTGGTGTGCACATAATAGTGTTTCACTCTGGTATGCTGACTATTCCAGATGAAGGTATTAAGAGTTCGTTGGATTGTATTTAGGTGGGTGACCAGAAAGGCAGCTGGTAGGGTGCGAAAGAGGTATTTAATATGTGGCATAAGGTACATTTTGGAGAGGGCTATCTTCCCCGCCCAGGATGTTTTGATTACCTCCAAGGTGGAGCAGAGATCTTTGAGTTTCCTGAGGAGGTTCTCCAGATTAATACGAAGGGTATTGGTGGAGGGAGTTGTGAGCTGAATACCCAAATAAGTGAGAGAGGAAGCTGGGGCCCAAGGAAAAGGGGAAATGCGTGATAGATCTTGCTTTGTGGTATGGTCTACGTAAATGTCCAACATGGAGGACTTGGAATAGTTAATCTTGTACAGGGAGACTTGTCTGAACACCTACAGCAAATCATGAAGAGCTGGGAGAGACCTGGAGGGGTCAGTCATGGAGACAATAATATCGTCCGCATAGAGTCCAATTTTGTGGACAACAGGACCTACCTGCACGCTTGAGATTGAAGGGTGACTACGGATTATTTCCGCAAGGGGTTCTATCACCATTGCGAAAATTAAAGGCTAGAGGGGGCAGCCCTGCCTCATGCCGTTGCTTTAGGGAAAGGGTCCAATATCATCCCTGAGGCTAAAACGCTAGCTGATGGGCAGGAGTATAACGCAAGGATAGCTTTGTAAATGGGCCCGGTAAAGCCAAATTTCAGCAATACTTCTGCAAAATAGGACCAATCCACTCTGTCAAACGCCTTCTCTGCATCTAAAGAGAGAAACAGGGAAGCGTTCTGTGGTGAGTAGCTCATTGAATGAGGTTTAGGAACTTTCTGGTGCCATTAGAGGCTTGACGTTTGGGAATGAATCCCACTTGGTCTGGGTAATCAGTGAGGAAATATGCAGTGATATTCGTGAAGCTAGAATTTTGGAGTAGAGTTTAAGGTCAGTGTTGAGGAGTAAGATGGGTTTGTAGTTAGCAGGTTTATCATGAGGCTTGTCTGGCTTTGGTATGGTGACTATGTGGGCTTCCAATTACTCCTTAGGGATGTCGCCAGTGTTCATAACAACATTGAAAGCCTTACAGAGGTGGGGAGTGAGGACGACCACATAAATTTTAAAATACCCATTACAGTAGTAACCATATTTTGGATAACGCTGCTTTGCCTTGAACTTGTTTGGCTAGAAGGGCGCTTGGCTTGCTACCTTGGGCGTGCCATGTCATGCGGAGTTTTTTAATATGCTGATCAAGTGAAGCGTACAGGTAGGTACGGAATTATTCTTTGAGTTTCTGCAGGTGGGTTATATCGGATGTATTGATAGAGGCCTTGTTAGATTTTTCTACTTTGCAGATTTGATTAAAGAGTTTGGCAATTTTTTGTGAGCGAGCCTTTTCCCTTGGGCTCCCAGCTTAATAAAGATACCTCTCATAAAAGATTTGTGGGAAATCCATAGGAGATGGTTATTCTGAATAAAGCCAACATTAGGTTCAAAAAATGTTTTTAATTCCAGTTTGATCCATTCCTGACGCTCTGGGTGTGCAAAAAGAGACGTTTTCATACACCAGGGAGTATATCATTTGACGTCCGGTAGAAGTGACAGTAGAGTAGTCACTGGAGCGTGGTCCGACCACAAGATTAAGCCAATGTCAGCTTGTGATATGGATTGTAAGAGGGATTTATGCGACAGGAATAGGTCAATCCTAGGTTAGGATTATTGGGCCACAGAATAGAAGGTGTAATCTCTCTCAACGCCATGAAGACACCATCAAGGATCAAATAGGTCTTTCAAGTGTACAATGGAGGGTAGAGCTGTGGGTCTCCCTCTGTGTGAATTGGTAGTATCAAGTGATTGTTCAAGGATGTTCTTGAAGTCCCCTCAGAGAATTAAATGTTCTCTGGGATAGGGGGGAATTTTGTTGAGGATCAGTTTCAGAAAATTTTTCTGGTGAGAATTTGGGGCATAGATATTGACTAAGACTAAAGGGGAGTTGTTGAACAGGGCATCCAGTATGAGGAACCTGCCCATAGGGTCTGATTCTACATGGCAGAGCTGAAAAGCAACCAAGTTGCATACTGCTATCATGATGTCTTTAGTCTTGTCACTAGAATTTGAAAAAAAAATGTGTGGGAAAAGGAGATGAGAGCGGGGGAAGTCTTACCTTGCTTAAAGTGTGTTTCTTGAATGCACAGGACATCAGATTTTAGGGCTAGGGCTTCCTTCCAGGTGCTCGATCTTTTGAAAGGGCTATTAAGCCCATTAGCATTTAATGTGGATATTCTGAGAGCCATCAGGGAGTAAACTTGTTGGTGTCAACAGACATGAAGAGAGATCACGACAAGAGGAATATGACCCTTGCTGGGAAAGGGGAGGAGAAAGAGAGTGAAGCAGTACCCAGAGATGATAATAACAGAAAATAAAAAAAATAAAAAGACCAGCTAACAGTTACAGATAACCATAAAACAACGAGTTAATTTCACAATGCCAACAAGTAGTGCCAAAAGAAGGAGTCCACAGGTGGATGTTAAGAGCTCCACTGCCTGGGTGATCACAATTAACAAACAACTATAACAGATAAATGAGAAGCCAACCATCTTAGGGAAAGGAACTGTGGCAGGAGAGACCAAAGGACTTTAGGTGTCAATGGCTAGAGCATCATCAGGTGGGTCTAGAGTTGGAAAATGGTTGGTTTTGTGAGTGATTTGGTGGAGGCGGGGGTGAGAAGCCCCAGTTGTGTAGCTGTTTATAGCCATCTTTGGGTGAGGAGATAGTGATATGTTGATTTTGATATGTGACCAGGAGTTTCGTCGGGAACCCCCAGCGATATACGATACTGTAATCTCGTAGTGCTTGGGTGATTGGAGCAAATTCCTTTCTTCTCTGTGTAGTCGCTGCAGAGATACAGGGCCACTCCTGTGAACGGAGGTGGTAAAGGCTGGTCAGACCTGGTGGCTCCTAGGAGCCTCTCCTTAATGTGATAGAAGTGAACCCTGACAAGGATGTCCCTGGAAGTTGTATCTGGAAGGTAGGTTGGTTTTGGGCCCTATCCATAAGGAGGTCCCTAGGGCCCAGATCAGGTATTAGTTTCAGAAATAATTGGTGTATGTAAGTGACCAACTCTCTTGGCTTGACAATTTCTGGTATGCCTCTCAGCTTGATATTATTACGTCTGGAGCGATCTTTCTCCTGATGCTGTATTTCATGCAAGGTCTTTAGGATGTCCTCCACTGTATCTTACGGGGTCTCCTCCTTGGGCACTATGCTTTCAGGTGTCCATACTTACCATGGACACAAACTTGTAAATCAAGTTGACATCTCCTCTTCTTGCTGGCTATCTCACAGCAGAGCAGACCAAAGATGCCTTCTCCTCCTCAGAAAACCAGGATGGTTGGGAAGTATGAATTTGTATTAGAAGGGGAAGAGGATTTGTGTTTGGGGGAGAAGGATTAGTACTGGGAGGGGGGATTTGGGTGGGAGTATTTATCATGGAACTAGGGAGAGGACCTGTGTGGGGAGACTCGGCAGAAAGATGATTTGTGCTTGAGAGGACCCAGGGAGAGGATTTGTTCCAGGATGGGGGGCATGTTGTGCTGGAAGAGGATATTTGGGGTGAGGATTTGGGATGGAGTTTTATGCTTGAGGGGATTTGTTGGTGGGGTATTTGTTCTGGGATGAGGAGTTGTGATGGGAGGGGGGATTTGGGGGGTGGAAGAAGGGATGAGTATTGTGCTGGTAGGGGAAGAGGATTTTTGTTAGGAGGTGGAATTGAGGAGGGGGGGGTGAGGATATGTTCTGGGATGGGGAAAAAGGGGGGATTGTGCTAGGACTGGGGATTTTGGGGATGGTGGAGGAAGACTTGTGCTGAGCAAGGGGGAAGGGGATTTGCTTTGGGGGGGTAATTTTTCTGGTGGGGGAGAAATTACTTATGCTGGGGAGGGGGATGAGCAAAAAGATTAGTGCTGGATTTTTTTTGTGGAGAGGAGGGAGTGGGGATTTGAATGAAAGGGTAAAGTGGGGGAGAGTATAGCTTGTGGGGGATGGGGGGGATTCTGCATTCTCCATACCCATACGTTGTGTTTTACACACCTTTGCCTCCTGTACTCTTTTTGTTTTGTACCCATGACTCCTACTGTGCATTACACATTCCTGTCCCCTGCATTCTGTAAAATAAATATTCCTGACCCCTGCATTCCGTGCATATCACTCACAATTTGGCCCTCCTACTGTTGGCCACATACCTACTCTCCTTGGGGCACCCAAAGGTCTCTCAGGTCCTTTACAGTCTTATGCCGCGTACGATTTTCCGACAGGAAATGTTCAATGGGAGCTTGTTGTCGGAAATTCCGAGTGTAGGCTCAATCGGACATTTTCTGTCGGAATTTCCGACAAACAAAATTTGAAATCTGGATCTCAAATTTTCCGACAACAAAATCCGTTGTCGTAAATTCCGATCGTGTGTACACAATTCCGGCGCACAAAGTTCCATGCATGATCGGAATCAAGCAGAAGAGCTGCACTGGCTATTGAACTTCATTTTTCTCAGCTCGTCGTATGTGTTGTAAGTCACCACGTTCTTGACGTTCGGGATTTCCGACAAGATTTGTTTGACCATGTGTATGCAAGACAAGTTTGAGCCAACATCCGTCGGAAAAAAAAAACATGGATTTTGTTGTCGGAATGTGCGATTGTGTGAACGCGGCATTATAGTGTATACTTTTAAAAAATGCTGTGCGCCGCTAAAGTGTTCGGATTTGGCTTGAAGAAAAGGTGGCAACCTTATCTGAATCTCAGTAATGTTATGCTTTAAAGAGTACTGTAACTGGGCCATCTGTGTTACTGCTTGTGTTAGGGCCTTTAAGAACAAATCAAACCACTTACCATCACCTTACCAAAGTAATCTATACTAAATATATTAAGACACCATCACAACACCAACCTGATCCAGTGTGGGTAGCTGTTTTCTGAGTCTTGGTAGATAACAGGGCCTCTTCCTCTTTGATCATTTTGGAGTAAGTTGGTGAATCAATTTGATCTCGTTTTGAGTTTAAGCCTTATTCAATCTAAACTTTGTTCTCGGCTAAGGACCTTAATCTGCAAGGCCTACCTTAAGCATGAGATGGTATAAAATACTGAAACATTTAGAAGTGCAGCAAAGGTAAACACCATTCCTTCCTCTAACTGCTTGCGAAATGACCCTTCCAGAATGCACTAGGTGAGGAAAAGAAGAATGATTTTAGCACAGCAATAACATGAACATGAACACAAAATGAAGCAGGTGACAACGTGGTCTAATTACAGAGTTTAAGCCTTGCCTAACCATGTGCCAGCGGAATAATATAAGTAATATAGAATAGAATAATGGAGTCTTACCTTGCCCTTACAAACAACAAGTTTCTGTGTTTGTTCTTTTTTCCCACTCTTTGCTATTTCCTTTGTTAGTTCTGTTTTGGTCAGTGTGGGTAGGTTCTTGTGCCCAGTCTGCAATGCCCCCCACTTCCTCTTCTTTTCCTACTCTGTTGGAAAAAAAACATTCTGTATGAAACAGCTAAGTGTTATGTTTCTACTAAATCCATTAACATTCACCAGATACCAATGGTTTATATGTTAATTGCTGAATAATGGAACCTGACAATGCTAATTCTACACTATGTAACCTTCTATTGAGACCTTGTTTACCAGACTCAAGATCATAACATTGTTATATTCAATGACCTGAGCTTTCTACCTATGGTCCATACCTTGTTTGTCTTATTTATTATTTTTCAAATTAAATAAACATTATATAAAAAAAACCCTGTAATTTGTCTATTATAACTGCCCAAACCAGCAACAATAAATTACAGACCTAAACTTTTTATTCTATAACTGAATATATTACAGGGAATGTTAAGTAAAGAATATGGTTCATGAAATATCAGCACTTGACATGAACTCATTGCTTCAACTACCTTTCCCAAGACTAACTGACTAGTTTCATGATGTGCATTAATTAATGTTCTGATGTAGTGCCACTTGGATTACCTGATGTGCTTTATTAGCTTTTTTTAATGAATTATTATCTGTAATTGTTATCTCATTGTTCTTGTTAATTCAGAGTGAAGGATGTGTATATGATGTTTAGTGACCCTCTTATGACTTGAAAAGATTAACTGTATATGACAGCATATTTAAAGCTGAAGTGTGTGAAAAATAAAAATCCTCCCTTGCAGTGGGGCTGCACTCACATTGCAAGTGTTACCTACCTTTTAGTCTAGGGGACAATAAGGCTCCTTTCACACTGGGGCGGTTTGCAGGCGCTATTGTGCTAAAAATAGCGCCTGCAAACCGACCTGAAACTGCCGCTGTTATGTCTCCAGTGTGAAAGCGAGCGGTGCGCTGGCAGGAGAGAAAAAAAACTCCTACAAACAGCATCTTTGGAGCGGTGAAGCAGTGGTGTATTCACCGCTCCTAAACCGCTCCTGCCCATTGAAATCAATGGGGCAGCGCAGCTTTACTGCTGGCATAGCGCTGCTGTAGCGGCGCATTGCGGGCGGTTTTAACCCTTTTTCGGCCGCTAAAAGGGGTTAAAACTGCCCCGCTAGCGGCCGAATACTGCCGCTAAAACGACGGTAAAGTGGCGCTAAAAGTAGCGCCGTTTTACCGCCGACGCCCCCACCGCCCCAGTGTGAAAGGGGCCTAAAGAAGGAGTAGAGAGGATCAGTAAGTAAACTGCTGTACCAGATCCCCTAGGAATAAATAAGCAGTTAACTCTAAGGGTGCATCTTCACCCCAAGAGAAGACTTATGCCGCGTACACACGACCGGACTTTACAGCATACTTGGTTCGGCGGACCGGAGTCCGTCGGACAATTCGATCGTGTGTGGACTCCAGTGGACTTTTTTTCCCCAAAAGTTCGACGGACCTAGAAATGAAACATGTTTCAAATCTTTTCGACGGACTCGAGTCTGGTCGAAAAGTCCGCTTGTCTGTATGCTAGTCCGACAGACAAAAACCGACGCTAGGGCAGCTATTGGCTACTGGCTATGAACTTCCTTGTTTTAGTCCGGTCATACGTCATCACGTATAAATCCGTCGGACTTTGGTTGATCGTGTGTAGGCAAGTCGGTTCATTCGGAAAGTCCGTTGTAAAGTCCGTCAAAAAGTCTGCAGGACAAAGTCTGCCATAAAGTCCGCTCGTGTGTACGCGGCATTCGTTTTCTAGGAGTTTAACATTAAAGTGTTACTAAACACAGGAGCCTGCATTCACTATATCTGGTCTCCCACAGTACACAGAATATGGAAATGCAATCATTTTAGGAAATATAAACTGCTAAATACCTTTTGTCCTCAGCAGTACATAGCAGTCTTGTGACCTATATCAGTGCCTGGTTAAAGCTTGTAGGAGCACTGGCCATCCTATCAGAATGCATGACCCCTGACCCTCTGTCTGGACAGTGCTGATCACATGCACTGTCCCAAGAAAAAAAAACTCTCTAGCACTACACACTAAACTGAACATGTGCTGATTCCAGTAACTCTGTCTTATCTGGACATGTTTTGGAGACAATACAAGAAGGGGAGGATCTGTACCTACAGGATCAAACAGCCTTTTTACACAATGCAGTCGAATAACCCCTTAGGTTCCACAGTGGGTATAACAAGCATGCTTTACTACATATACAGACTGTTGTAGGTTTAGTAACACTTTAAAGTGGAGTTCCACTCGTTTTTCTGTTTATTAAAAGTCAGCATCTACAAAAAGTGTAGCTGCTGACTTTTAATAAACACACACTCACCTTTCCCATGGTCCAGCGATGCGGCCGTCCCACACCTCGGTTCTCTCCCCTGCTTCTCCTCGGTGCTGGCATTATTATTGTGGGCACCTGACTATGACAGCTTGTGGCTTCACAGCCGGGTGTGCACTGCACATGCACGAGTCGCGCTGCGCATTCTGAATGGATCTTCTGGGACCTGTGACCCTAAAGATTGCAGGGAGGGAGGGGGTGAGAAGAAGTCGCCTAGGCGGCACGAGCGGAAGTGGGAGCTGGGTACCTGTCAAAACTAGGTACCCCCCCCCCCAAAAAAAATGACATGCCAAATGTGGCATGTCAGGGGGTTAGGGGTCCTTAAAGCGGAAGTTCCACTTTTTGGGTGGAATTCTGCTTTAAGGACACTTCTATTGTTGGGAAGCTCTGCTATCAAAAGAGCACATCTCTCTCTGTCATATACACACACACAAACACTGTTTTCTCAGTCAAGTTCAAAAGCAGAGGATTTTAATTGGAACATAGTCTTTATGTAGCCATTATGAAGCAAGTCTTTAAGTGGCCCTGTGGTAGTTGGAAATTGGAACCAGCAGGACGCTGTGAAATACATGTTAAATACTGACATTTCCAGTGGGCTGTGAGTTCATTCTTCATTGTTATGAACAGCTCGGAGTGCCGCTGCTATTTGACATTTCCAGGTCTTCTAGACAGTGCATCCCTCACTGGGCACTGTGATTTCTCCTGCTGGATGCTGTGCATGCCTCCCAACAGTCCTGGATTAAAATACAAAGATATTTTGTATTCTGTTGTATTCTAATACAAATCCTGCGATCCTGCACATCTGAGCATTATTCCACAACACTCCATTGACTCATTACTCTATACAGCAGATACAGGGCAGGAGAAACGACAGCTAAAATCAGTTAATCAGGAGTCGGCCAGCCCTTTAGTAAGTATACTCCCTCATTCTAACTTGTAATCATTCACAATTTCTTGAACTGCATCCAATTAGGAGGATCTGATACTGTCATGTGACAGTACCAACCCTTTCCTGATTGGCTGCAGTTCCAGATTGTCTGAATGGTTACAAGTTCGAATAAAGGAGTACAATTAAAAATGAACAGATGGGACTAGCATAGTGTAAAGTCTTCAGTAAAAATGTATTCAAATAAATGTCTTGTACTCAAGGTACTCAATATCAATGCACATCCAAAGTCCCTCAGACCAATAGGCAAAATCTTTGACTTCTCACAGCCAACATAGGTGCTGCCTCAATAGTATAGAAATGGCTTACGTGTCTTGAGGGTAAACCTTCATCTGTTGAAGTGCTATGCCTGTTTTTCCCCTGTATGTCACATACCTGTTCCATCCCAAGGTGTCCCTTATTCTTAAAGTGGTTGTAAATCTCTGACATGAAATATGAACAAAGAAAATCCCTCTATAGTGTGTACTTGTCTCAGTCCAGAGCACTAAGTGCCATTTCTTTCTGTTGCCTTGTTCCTCTGTTATCTGCATGAGTCAAGTTTTCCTGACACCAAGAGGTAAAAAAAGACAGGGGAGGTATCTCCAGCTGTGATTCACAGCCTCAGCTTTGTTTCTGTGTGCTGTGTGAAGGGGGTGTGTCACTCCCTCCAATCAGCACTCAGAGCCCCTCTAACTTCAGCTCCCGATCCCCTGCCTTCTTAAGCTCTGAAATGCTGTATAAATTCTGGACTTAGAACAGCTGTAGAGAAGAATGGATGCAAATAAACAGGTACAATTTATGTAGGTGGACTTGTTTCATCTCTGTGTATTGCCTGAGGCCAACCATTTCATTGGGCATATGTGAGGGTTTACAGCCGCTTTAAGTTTTAAAGTTGGAAGGTATGCACAGTCTCCTATAGTAACATAGTGGTTGGTAGGAGAGCCATGGGGCTCAGTACTAGACAATGTATCCACACACCCTGAAGTGTCAGAAAGTTTTGGGGCTTAGGTTTGCTCTACTGAGAAAAGTTTAACTGCTTGAACTTGGCTCCTTATGCAGCTTTTTTGGATCGGTGTACCCTCAGCAATAGCTTTGGAGGCTGTACCTAAACCTAGCAGGACAGGATGTGACCTTTGGACACTGGGCTCTGTGCAGTGGTGCTTTTCAGACTTCTGTGTACTGTGTTAGTTAGCCACAGAGCTCTTTTTTAGGTCCAGAGTCATGGTAGAGGGTCAGGAGTATCCCAGTCTCTAAAGACACGTTTATGAATAGACTGTGAGAGCCGAGCATTGGGGACCTACTAAAATTATTAGTCCCTAAGACTACTAAAACATTTTACATGTGCTAACAATTCCCAGACATCTTGTACACTGACTGGAAAACTCTTGATAATTGATTTACTCTCCGAAACATTTTGCAGAACAATATCCATTTCGAGAGGCCTTCATTGACAAGTGGGCTGTTGCCACAGTTGATCCAGTGCCATCCCAACTTAATAAAGCACTGACTATTCCTGTACAGAATGCACCAGAATTTAGGAAACCCAGAGATAAACATTTGGAAACACTCTCCAAAATGTTGTTTTCACTGGCAGGTATTGCAACCCATCAGAGAAATGATGTTAGTTTGTCAAACATTGGGTAAATAGACTAAACTCTATAAACAGGGATCCAAATTCTCTCCACACTGATCCTTTATTTGTGGAGTGTTTTGGGGTTCATGGCAACAACCCTACATTACTGTGTGGACAATTTAGTAGATGTCTTCCATCCTACTTACCATATGAGTCTTCTATCAATCAACTTGTCTAGGGCTCTTTGTTTGAAATGTTGGGCTGCAGAACAGGTATATAAAAGTATTCTGCTATATTTCTTTGGTGAAAATTACCCAAATAAGTTTATATTATTTAGTCTGTATGAAAGTTATGGAGTCCACAAACTATGGTATATACAGTATCTGAAAATTGATCAATCCTGATGTGATCTAATTTCTTGAGGCCCTAAAATGCCAGGTCAGATAAAATACACCCCAAATGATCCCTTTTTGGAAAGTAGACAGCTCAGGGTATTTAGTAAGAGGCATGATGGGTTTTTTGAAGTTTTATTTTTTTGGCATAATTTTTTGGAAAATGAAGAAATGAAAAAAAAAAAAAATCACATTTTTTTTTCACATACTGTCACAGCATCATCATTTAACTGGTGTGGCAGTGATCAGGGACACTGACTGGTGACAGTACATACAAAAAAAAAATAATGTTATTTTTATTTTTATTTTTTTTTACTACATTTTTTTCTTTTTTTAAGATTTTTTTTTAACACACTGTGACCAGAGCAATATAATGTTACCATAGTAACATTGTACTACTTAGGGTGAGTGACCAGGATTTTTTTTTTATATACACAATGGGATTGTTTAAAGCAGTGTAATACATTGCTATAAGCAAGCATTTTACTATATGAAACTGAATCATTCAGTCTGTTTTGTTGTGATTAGCTGTAACTGGCCCTGTTTGTACCATGTGATCAAATTGACCAATCACAGCTAGCAACACAAATCTACAAAGTGGGTGGCATGAAAGGAAGCCATCCATTGTGTACAACTGTCATGTGACCTGCTGTGATTCATCACGATGGGTACATGGTACCGGCAGCAAGCCGGTACACTGATCAGTTATCAGCTGTGTCCTGGTGACAGATTGCACCTCTGCGTGGCCCCCCTACCTCGCAATTGCCGATCCCTGACAGGATGTCATATGATGTCAAGCCAGGATAGGAAAGCTGTCATTTGTCTATAGACCAGGTGGGAAGTGGTTAATAACTGATATCAAAATAATCTAATGAATAAGTAGAGGTGTTACAAATACAAATACTTACACAAATTAAGTGAAAAAGTGAAATAGAATAATTGTGTTCCCCTACTGGATAGTTAATCTCAAATCCCCAGTGCTGCAGAGCAAACAAAAATGTTCCCCTACTAGGTAATCAATCCCATATGCTAAGTGCTGCAGACAAACAAATGTGTTCACCTGCTGGGTAAGACCAGGTCTTTTCTGGAACTTTTTGTTTAAAAATTTAAATTACCGTATTTATCGGTGTATAACACGCACCGGCGTATAACACGCACCCCAATTTAGGAGGGAATTTTAAGGAAAAAAAAACTTTTAGGAGGGAAGTTGAAGGAAAAAAAACTTACATTTAAATGCCCATCATTGCAGCCTTCTCAGTGCAGCCATGTCAGTGCAGCCTTCCCCAGTGCAGCCTTGTTAGTGCAGCCATGTCAGTGCAGCCTTCTCAGTGCAGCCTTGTTAGTGCAGCCTTGTCAGTACAGCCATGTCAGTGCAGCCATGTCAGTGCAGCCTTCCCCAGTGCAGTCTTTCCCAGTGCAGCCTTTCCCAGTGCAGCCTTTCCCAGTGCAGCCTTCGATCCCCTGTCCTGAGCTTTAAAATCGCCGACCGCGATTTGAAAATGGCGCCGCCGGCACCGAAATACACCGAGCTGGTCCTCAGCTCTTTCCGGCGGCTCTCGTTCACTTTCGGCTCCACTCGTAGTCCCGAGCGGAGCTATCCCAACCTAGCCGAGTAGGTTCGGATAGCTCCGCTCAGGACTACGAGTGGAGCCGAAAGTAAACGAGAGCAGCCGGAAAGAGCCGAGGACCGGCCCGGTGTATTTCGGCGCCGGCGGCGCCATTTTCAAATCGCGGTCGGCGATTTTAAAATTGTGACAGCTCAGGATCGCAGGGGATCGGCGTATAACACGCACCTGCGACTTTCCCCTGATTTTAAGGGGAAAAAAGTGCGTGTTATACGCCGATAAATATGGTAGTATTTTTTGCTAGAAAATTACTTAGAACCCACAAACAATATATATATATATATATATATATATATGTATACATATATATACATATATATAATGTACACACAGCACCCCATATTGACAGAAAAACACAGAATTGTTGACATTTTTGCAGATTAAAAAAAGAAAAACTGAAATATCACATGGTCCTAAGTATTCAGACCCTTTGCTCAGTATTTAGTAGAAGCACCCTTTTGATCTAATACAGCCATGAGTCTTTTTGGGAAAGATGCAACAAGTTTTTCACACCTGGATTTGGGGATCCTCTGCCAATCCCCCTTGCAGATCCTCTCCAGTTCTGTCAGGTTGGATGGTAAATGTTGGTGGACAGCCATTTGTAGGTATCTCCAGAGATGCTCAATTGGGTTTAAGTCAGGACTCTGGCTGGGCCATTCAAGAACAGTCACGGAGTTGTTGTGAAGCCACTCCTTCGTTATTTTAGCTGTGTGCTTAGGGTCATTGTCTTATTGGAAGGTAAACCTTCGGCCCAGTCTGAGGTCCTGAGCACTCTGGAGAAGGTTTTCGTCCAGGATATCCCTGTACTTGGCCACATTCATCTTTCCCTCTATTGCAACCAGTCGTCCTGTCCCTGCAGCTGAAAAACACCCCCACAGCATGATGCTGCCACCACCATACTTCACTGTTGGGACTGTATTGCACAGGTGATGAGCAGTGCCTGGTTTTCTCCAGACATACTGCTTAGAATTAAGGCCAGAAAGTTCTATCTTGGTCTCATCAAACCAGAGAATGCTATTTCTCACCATCTTGGAGTCCTTCAGGTGTTTTTTTTAGCAAACTCCATGCGGGCTTTCATGTGTCTTGCACTGAGGAGAGGCTTCCGTCGGGCCACTCTGCCATAAAGCCCTGACTGGTGGAGGGCTGCAGTGATGGTTGACTTTCTACAACTTTCTCCCATCTCCTGACTGCATCTCTGGAGCTCAGCCACAGTGATATTTAGGTTCTTCTTTACCTCTCTCACCAAGGCTCTTCTCCCCCAATAGCTCAGTTTGGCCAGACGGCCAGCTCTAGGAAGGGTTCTAGTCGTCCCAAATGTCTTCCATTTAAGGATTATGGAGGCCATTGTGCTCTTAGGAACCTTAAGTGCAGCAGAAATTTTTTTGTAACCTTGGTCAGTTCTGTGCCTTGCCACAATTCTGTCTCTGAGCTCTTCGTTCAGTTCCTTTGACCTCACGATTCTCATTTGCTCTGACATGCACCGTGAGCTGTAAGGTCTTATATAGACAGGCGTATGGCTTTCCTAATCAAGTCCAATCAGTATAATCAAACACAGCTGGACTCAAATAAAGGTGTAGAACCATCTCAAGGATCATCAGAAGAAATGGACAGCACCTGAGTTAAATATATGAGTGTCACAGCAAAGGGTCTGAATACTTGTAATATGTGATATTTCAGTTTTTCTTTTTTAATAATCTGCAAAAATGTCAGCAATTCTGTGTTTTTCTGTCAATATGGGGTGCTGTTTGTACATTAATGAGGAAAAAAAAATGAACTTATATATATGTATATTAGCAGAGACCCTAGAGAATAGTATGGTGATTGTTGCAATATTTTATGTCACACTGTATTTACGCAGCGGTCTTTGAAATGCAATGTTTTTGAAAGAAAGAAAATATTTGAATAAAAAAACCCAAAACAATAAAAAAAAAAACAGTAAAGTTGGCCAGTTTTTTTTCAAAATGTGAAAGATGTTACGCCGATGTAAATAAATACTTAACATGCCATGCTTTAAAATTGCACACACTCGTGGAATGGCAACAAACTACAGTACTTAAAAATCTTAATAGGCGGCGCTTTCAATTTTTTTTTTTTTCTACAGGTTACCTGTTTAGAGTTACAGGTCTTATGCTAGAATTTTTGCTCTCTGGTTTAAACACCGTTTACATATGTGGGCGCGACTGTGCACGAGCACGGAGGGACGGGGCACTTTAATTTTCTTTTTCTTATTTATTACATTTTTATTTTTTTATTTTACACTGTCTCTTTCATTTTTTTTTTAAATCACTTTCATTCCTATTACAAGGGATGAAAACATCCCTTACAATAGTAATCGGGCATGACAGGTCCTCTTTATTGAGAGATCTGGGGTCAAAAAGACCTCAGATCTCTCATTTACCTTTAAAAGCAAAAAGCAAATTAAAAAATGTAATTTTCCTTTAAGGAAAGTGATGTTAGACGTCACTTTGGTACTCCTAGGGCATTGAGTCGAGTTGGAGCCATCTTACCCTCACTCGACTTCCTGCCCATCCCTCCAGCAGATCGGATCGTTTCCGCCTTTATTGATCTCTCCGGTAGGCTGGGAAACGACTGGAAAGTGGCAGGAGGGCACCTCTCCCACCACCTCTAAAAGTGATCTCACGGTAAATGTGCCACTCAGACCACTTTTATTTTGTATACAATCGCCCACAGCACAAGAGGATACTGAGGTTTTGGCAGCTAGCTGCTGCCATAAAAACGGTATTTAGCGTCAAAGTAATGACATAAATATAGTGGTGGCTGCTTCCTAAATTTGCAAAGCTCCTACCTGGACAGCAATATTTTGAGGTTCAGCATGGATGTGAAAAATGCATTTTTAAATTTTATCTGCACTCAGAAATGTACTTATTTTTTTAAACTAAAGCTGAAGTCCTGCTTTAAGTAAAAGTGGAGCAGCAAACCATAAACCTCAATCTTTTAACAAACCACTTCAATGTTATTGATGTTGTATCAATGTTAATTAGCAGGGACTTAGGTCTATGTTTTGGAAATGGCTGAAGGGTTTTCAATTTGTTATTTTGTTATTTTCTACACTTAAATAATTTCATACCATGCAAGGCTGTGTTGAAAAAACTATCATAGAATAAAGAAAATTAGAAACAATTCCAATGTGATATTAAAGCAGATGTAATCATTTTGTATATTCTAATTACACGGCGGGTAGTCAGTGGATCAGTATTAGTAGTAATCCTAATGCCGCGTATACACAAACGGACTTTACGGCAGACTTTGCCCGGCGGACTTTTCACCAGACTTTGTACACTAGGTGCGCCGAACTTAAAAACGGACGGACTTGGACACACACGATCACTCCAAAAGTCTGATGGTTTTGAACGCGGTGACGTACAGCACGACAGTACTACAGTACAGTACGGGACTATAAAAAGGAAGTTCAAGCCCCACTACGGCACCCTTTGGGATCCTTCTGCTAATCTCGTGTTTATCTCGTGTTAGTAGAAGTTTGGTTAGAGATGATTCGCGCTTTACACACTTCAGCTTATTTCGATCGTTTTCTGCGGTTCAGTTTGTGCTTGTGAGGTTTGTATCTGCTTTTCAGTGCGTGTTGGTCAGTTCGTAACCTGCCTAGCTGGCCGTTCTGGTCCGCTCGTTCCTGATTTTCAGGTCGTTCTTCATAGGCCTTGCTGTTCTTCAGTGCGTTTGTTATAAGTTTATTTGTTTGACCAGCCGACCGTTTTGAAGCCATGTCGCGTGGACGTACTCGGGGACTTGGTGTTGGGGTTAATACTTTGACCCGAGTCCAGTCCATGAACAGGGCGAGGAGGAGTTCATGGATGAAGAATTGGTTGCGCCAGCGTGACCAATTCTCGCATATGCCTTTGCTCTGTGAGATCCGTGAGAATAATGCTGAGGATTTCAGGAATTATCTCCGGATGACGGACCCCGTTTTTGAACGTCTGCTGGCTATGCTGACCCCCTATATTAGCAGGCAGGATACCTCCATGAGGCAAGCCATCACTGCGGAGCAGAGGCTAGTTGCCGCTTTACGTTACTTGGCGACTGGGAGAAGTCTTCAGGACTTGACGTTCTCGACAGGCATCTCCCCCCAGGCTCTGGGGATCATTATCCCAGAGACCTGTTCTGCCATCATTCAGGTCCTGCAGAAGGACTATATGAAGGTAAGTTTTATCCTTTAACCTTACATGATATGTATTAAATGTTTGATAATGTATTGTCTAAATGTCCTCTAATTACCTAATTACCATGCTTGGAATATGCTGTGAATGTCCCCTTTATCTTCATGCATACCTGTTTTTTTACATTAATCCTTTTTTGCCCTACATGCATATTTACCTTCAATAACCTCCCCACCATGCAATCCTGGGTCCATTTATATCTCTAGCCTATAGTCCCTTGAACAATGTATATTGTCAGCTCCATTGTACTGTTTGACCCTCCCCACCCCCTCAAATGTTTGAAACTGTCAGGTGTGTTTTTGACCCTAATTAGAACCCCTCCCCCACCCCCTCAAATGTTTTAAACTGTCAGGTGTGTTTTTGACCCTAATTAGAACCCCTCCCCCACCCCCTTAAATGTTTGAAACTGTCAGGTGTGTTTTTGACCCTAATTAGAACCCCTCCCCCACCCTCTCAAATGTTTGAAACTGTCAGGTGTGTTTTTGACCCTAATTAGAACCCTCTCCCACCCCCTCAAATGTTTGAAACTGTCAGGTGTGTTTATTAACCAAATTAGTACCCCTCCCCCACCCCCTCAAATGTTTGAAACTGTCAGGTGTGTTTTTGACCCTAATTAGAACCCCTCCCCCACCCCCTCAAATGTTTGAAACTGTCAGGTGTGTTTTTGACCCTAATTAGAACCCCTCCACCTCAAATGTTTGAAACTGTCAGGTGTGTTTTTGACCCTAATTAGAACCCCTCCCCCACCCCCTCAAATGTTTGAAACTATCAGGTGTGTTTTTGACCCGAATTAGAACCCCTCCCCCACCCCCTCAAATGTTTGAAACTGTCAGGTGTGTTTATTAACCAAATTAGTACCCCTCCCCCACCCTCTCAAATGTTTGAAACTGTCAGGTGTGTTTATTAACCAAATTAGTATCCCTCCCCCACCCCCTCAAATGTTTGAAACTGTCAGGTGTGTTTTTGACCCTAATTAGAAGCTCTCCCCCACCCCCTAAAATATTTGAAACTGTCAGGTGTGTTTTTGACCCAATTTAGAACCCCTCCCCCCACATTAAAATTGATCAATGGGCCATCAGAGGGGGTGAGTAATCTTATAAGTGGGCCTTATGATTTTTATAATTAAACTAACAAAAAACATATTAATAATGTTCGACTGCTGTTGTTCAGGAATGTTTTTGTGTAATCTGATATCCAAGTTATGTTTAAAAGTACTTATCTTATTTTTTTTGTTTCACTCCACAGTTTCCTTCCAGTACACAGGAATGGCAGACTGGACTCCCAGTTCGCTGACCATTGGGACTTTCCCAACTGTGTCGGGGCGATTGATGGGAAGCATGTCCGCATTGTGCCACCACCCCATTTGGGGTCTTATTTCTACAACTATAAGGGGTTCCATAGTGTAGTTTTGATGGCGGTGGTCTCGGAACATTTGGACTTTCTGTTTGTGGACGTGGGGAAGAACGGCCGGATGTCTGATGGAGGAGTCTTTGCACAGACCAAGCTGTGCCAGCGTCTCCAGACTGGTGGCCTGGGATTGCCACCTGATGACCAGAATGTGGATGGACTACCCTCAGTTTTTATCGCTGATGAAGTGTTTGCTCTCGGCGAGCACTTGATGAGGCCGTTCCCCCAAAGGACACTCACCCCTGAGAGGAGGGTATTTAATTACCGGCTGGCCAGAGCAAGAAGAGTTGTGAAGAATGCCTTTGGGATTCTGGCCAGCCGGTTCTGTTTGTTCCTCTCGGCCATAAATCTGGCGGACTATAAAATAAATTATGTCATACTGGCTTGCTGCATACTCCATAATTTTTTAATAAGACATTCCGCTACATATCTGACCTCTGTTGGGCCTGAGGCCGGACTTGGAGTTGACCAAACTCTCACAGTCCTGGAAATTGGCCGTATTGGCTTGGCCCCCCAAACCGCACGTCAAGTGCGTGACCGATATGTAAATTATTTTAATGGTCGGGGGGCCATTGCTATTCAAGAAAAGCTCTAATTTCTTAAAAAAATAAAGGAAAAAAATTTGGGTGAAAATATCTTGTTTTTATTCTTGTTTGCATTTAGTTTTGTCTGTCTCCTAGTGCACTTGTATAGTGGCAAGTGCATTTCCCTTTACTTAATAAGGCCCTTTGTCACTGTAACCACACAAAAATTAGCAAAACATCTTATTGATAAATAATCAGCCACACACATTGTAGTAGTTAAAACATTTTACTGTGTGCACATTAAAAGGTGCATTTTTTTGGAAATGTTTTTTTTTTTTTGGAGGCAAAATTACAATTACAATTAACAACAGTGTTTTTCAAAACATACATAAAAAAAAAGAACTTACAAAGTTCAACATGTGTGAATAACGGTGCTGGTGATGTCACCCTTGTAAAGGCTAAAATTTGCAGATGCCTAGCCGGGAGAGAGACTTTTGGAGGGGACTGTATGCTAGCCTCTTGCCGATCGATCGGGGGCCCTTGCATTTGGGGAAACGGTGCTCTTTGTGAGCTGTATGCCTGGGGACCCTTGAGGTGGTATTACTGTGGATTCGGGTCCTGGTCTCCCAGGACACACAGACTCTGGGGACCCTGGATTTGCCATATTGGAATAGTGGCTGATTCATAATGCTGGGACAGATACTGTTAGGAGATGCTGATGTAAATTCCAGCACCTGTCTGTCTGTTGTCTGCTAAAATGTGTATTGTAAATAAGTCTATAGTATGGGATCTAAGAGTCATTAGATCCCCATTGTTGTTTGTGTTAATTAACTATGCTATTGTGTGAAGAAGAGTCTATGTTGATTGTGATAATGTTGATTGGATTTTCTGAACTACAAGACGCCCAGTCTGGCCTAAAAGTCATGTCTGAGTCATCTAGGCTGTCTAAAGGGATTAGTTATTTAGCTCATGTTAATTAGGTTAATTAGGTTACAGCTGTATTGTTAGAGTAATATGAGCAGGAGGTCTGCACCTCCACTTTTAGTGTATAAAAGCTTGTATTTTGCAATAAAGTGAGATTCCTGTTTGAACTTACATACAGCCTGCCTGGTGTTTGTTCTGAGCTATCACAACTGGGTTAGAACGGCACATAGCTGTAGTTCTAATCCCGGAACATTGGATGACCGAACAATCAGATGTTGCGATCTGCAATCTGATTCTATAGCTGCAGAGGAGTGTCGGGAGAGTGGAACTGAGCGAGCAAGGGGCTCGTTACATTGGTTGGCAGCCGTGGGATTTGCTCTCCAGTTACTGGGACACTCCAAACCAGCCTGCAGGAGAGCCACGCTGAAAGACTTACTTGAGAGCCGTGGAGGGAATGGTGGGATCGTGCTTCCTTGCCATGAACACATCCAAACCATCACCTGGATCCAAGGTAGCAGGATATCAGGAGAGGAGAAATACCAGCCACCATGGATGAGGAATTCAGAAGGAGGTTGCGAGAGAAGGAGATACAGCACAGAGGACCAGTATCAGAGCAGGTCCTGCTAGGATGGTTTGATTCTATCCGCTGTGAACTCTGGAAGGAAGCGCTAGCCCATGAGCAGCAACACCAGGGAAAAGTTCTCCCCTCCATCCATGTGAGGTACTGGTCGCAGTATGAAGTACGAATGCTGTTTTTGGGGGAAAAGCCGAACCAGGAGTGGACAGCCGAGTTAAGCAGGCTGATCCGGGCAGAAATGCGGTTGGATGAGAGCTACAGAGCCCTCCAGTGGTATGTAGCCCAAGTGTGCCCATGGACAGCAGATGACAGCCCCACGGAAGGCTTTGACTATGATGGCCTGGGATTGTTATACTGGAGGCTGTCCAGGGACCCTGACTTTGGAAGTGATCGGGAGTGGCGTTTGGAAGAAATAATGGAGCACAGAGAGCGGAGACTGAATGTCTCAGAAGTGCACTGGGCACTGGAAAATTTGGAGTTTCTGGCCGTTCAGGAATGGGAGTTAGAGATCGCCTACAAACAGCTGTTGGACTCTGCTCAGCAGCAGGGTGGGGCTCCCTTTGCCTGGGACTATCATGAAATACCAGTTGACAACTCTGAAATCCTGGCTGAAGAGTTGACAATGTGGCAGAGTAACGGTGTGCTTTGCCAACCTGCACCCGCAGCTATGGAGGGGGAGGTCTTATGGCGGATTCAGCAAGTGCTGACTGACCTTGATGAACCTGTTTCTGCATTGGATGATCTTGGATGGAGGAATGTGCCTGTCCAGCAGAATGCCAGAGAATCGGCAGTGGAAAATCTGAAGATTGCCGTTCCCAAACCTGAAGTGCTGACAACAGGGCAGAGCTCTGCTAACCTCTGCCCAGCACTGATAGCATCTTCTGGGTTCCACGGAGAGGAGATGGTGAACCTTTATCCCCAGACACCAGTTGCAGAGACAGGGGATTAGATAGACTTTTTTGCTGAGGAAGAACAACCTGGTGAGCCTCCAGCAGAAGAAGAGCTGTTATTAGGGCAAAACTTCACTGTGCTCTGCCCAGCACTGATAGCATCTTCTGGGTTCCAGGGACAGGAGATGGTGAACCTTTATCCCCAGACACCAGTTGCAGAGACAGGGGATTTGATAGACTTTTCTGCTGAGGAAGAACAACCTGGTGAGCCTCCAGCAGAAGAGGAGCTGTTATTAGGGCCAAACTTCACTATGCTCTGCCCAGCACCAACAGAAGTATCTGTGAAGTTACAAGGAACTTCCCCAGCTGAAGCGCTGGCAACCGGACAGAGGGTCCAAGATCTCTGCCCTACACCTGCGGTGGTTCCGGAGGCTCAGGGTGAGAAGGAGGTGGTCACTTCCCAGCAGCAGATCAGGATACAGGGGGAGAAGGGAGAGGAGGTGTTCATCGTCGCTCCCCAACAGTTAGCCGGAGCAGATGGTGTGGGGTTTCCAGCAGAAGGGCTGGCAACAGGGCCGAGTTCTGCTGGACTCTGCCCTCAGCTAACAGAGGATGGATGTCATGTGAAGGTGGATGGGACTTCAGTCTCCACCTGTATACCCCAGGGATGCTGGGCAGTCAGCCCAGATCCCCAACAGCATGACGGAGTGAGCCCAGACACCCTGTCTTCTCTCCAGCAGCAGAAAGGACTCCAGGGAGAAGGGCCAGTCCAGGCCTCTCCCCAGCGGCAGATATGTTCTCTGAGAGAGGCAGAGGTTGGCTGGGTGAGTAATACTTTGTTTGGAACAATTTGTTTGGGGTACTGTGTGGGTACAGGCATTAGAGGACTGGAACTACTGACTAACTTCGGAGTCAACCCGTCTGGGGTCTCCTCCTGTGTTAGTCTCCTGCCGAAAGGGGAGAAATGTGACAGACCTAGCCGGGAGAGAGACTTTTGGAGGGGACTGTATGCTAGCCTCTTGCCGATCGATCGGGGGCCCTTGCATTTGGGGGAACGGTGCTCTTTGTGAGCTGTATGCCTGGGGACCCTTGAGGTGGTATTACTGTGGATTCGGGTCCTGGTCCCCCAGGACTCACAGACTCTGGGGACCCTGGATTTGCCATATTGGAATAGTGGCTGATTCATAATGCTGGGACAGATACTGTTAGGAGATGCTGATGTAAATTCCAGCACCTGTCTGTCTGTTGTCTGCTAAAATGTGTATTGTAAATAAGTCTATAGTATGGGATCTAAGAGTCATTAGATCCCCATTGTTGTTTGTGTTAATTAACTCTGCTATTGTGTGAAGAAGAGTCTATGTTGATTGTGATAATGTTGATTGAATTTTCTGAACTACAAGACGCCCAGTCTGGCCTAAAAGTCATGTCTGAGTCATCTAGGCTGTCTAAAGGGATTAGTAAATTAGCTCATGTTAATTAGGTTAATTAGGTTACAGCTGTATTGTTAGAGTAATATGAGCAGGAGGTCTGCACCTCCACTTTTAGTGTATAAAAGCTTGTATTTTGCAATAAAGTGAGATTCCTGTTTGATCTTACATACAGCCTGCCTGGTGTTTGTTCTGAGCTATCACAACTGGGTTAGAACGGCACATAGCTGTAGTTCTAATCCCGGAACATTGGATGACCGAACAATCAGATGTTGCGATCTGCAATCTGATTCTATAGCTGCAGAGGAGTGTCGGGAGAGTGGAACCGAGCGAGCAAGGGGCTCGTTACAGGTATTAAAAAAGGTTCACGTCAACATGTGCTATCTCCCATCATGGTGGAGCAATGTACGTGTTTTGTGTGTGCAATCCCTTTGTTCCTCTCACAAAATAACATTTTTAGGATGAAGGGGTTGCAAACACAAAACAAGTACATTGATATCCCCTGATGGAAGATAGCACATGATGACACACCGTGTGCATCTGCAAATAGTTTTTTTTTAATGCTAAAACTTCAAAATTGTAACAAAAAACAAACTTGACAATGAAATGAAGAACACGATTGATGTTTTTAGGCAAAACGTTATTATATTCTGCCCAAATCATCAATCATGTTCTTCATTTCCTGTTGCATGGAGTCCAGCCGCATTTTCATGCTCTCGGTTTGGTCACACATTCGATCTATTTGGCCATTCCACAACATTATCTGGCCAATAAGTCTTTGTGCACTGTCTGTGCTGAATGGCTCTGCCGCTTGACCTTCCACAACCAGAACCTCACCTAAAATGTGTGGATAAAAAATGGGTTAAAATATGCACGCCTAAATAAATTACCTTAAGCTGGGGTGTCAGTCACTCACTTGGTGGGGTTGAAAGCTCGCACACTTCCTCCACCTTTCCTTCCTCCAGCTCGTCGGATGGGCGTGGTCTTGAGCTGGGGCTTGGGGTATCTTCAGCTTCAGGCTGGTGACTTGGGGGGGGTCCTGGGATCCTTGGACTGTTGTCTGAGTCTTTTCTCCCCTATGATAATAAAACAAAAGGTATAGTTAAAACACAGTGATATTTTTTATTTTAAAAATGAATATGAAACGTTGGTTATGAGTTGTGGACAATTGCCTTTTTTTTTTCCACAAAAATTTAGAAGACAGGATCTAAATTCCCTCTGAACAACAATTATAAACAAGACACATTTTCATGCAAGTTTCACAGATGCAGACACCTCAATGATCTCCTATATGTATTACCCCTCAAAAATTTATTTATGGTCACATAGTACACTAGTGCTCATGAGTCCAGATGTGGAAACAGCTGCTGTGTCCTGTCCTTACATTACACTGAATAATTTTTGAAGAAGCATTATATTTTCTAACACATCTACACCACATCACCAAATTTTGGGAATATGACAAATTATCAAGTCCTAAATGTATGTCCAACCCTGTAAAATCGTATTTGGCAAAAAAATAATGTCATTTTCTTAGTATTATATGTATTTTACAAAGAACGGTCTTTACGAACGATGCTGTATAAACGAAAAAAATATGGATCAGCATGCAAGTTAAGTTATCTCACTAGGAACACACAACAAGTACTTACTTTTTTTAAGCAGCTTCTTTATTCGCCAATATTGTTCTGGCTCCCTACTTTTGATGTCAGACCACCGCTTCTTCAATTGTTCTTTAGAATGTTTAGTGCCAAATTTAGCTCCTAGAGCGGTGACAACTGAGGACATTATTTTGTCCTTACGCATATTCGGTCGTGTGTACGGTCCTTTTTTCCCATCGTAGTCCTCCCTTCTCAATATGGACACCATCTCCACCATCTCTTCAAAAGCCATGTTAGTGGCCTTATATCTCCTCCTGGATGTGGCTGGTTGTGGCTTCGGGCTTTCCTCCGCGCTGCTTCCACTTAATCTCTCCGCCATCTTTCTTGATATACTCCCACTGTGCAACGAAGAGTGAAGGGGCAGGGACAAATCGTACTAAAGAACGTCAGGGGCGGGCGACGCAGGCGGAGCATGACACATGCGCAGTGTATATAAAGCTATTATGATGGCCTATGTATGTCTGTGTGGAAGTAGCGAGCGTCATAAACTAAGGTAAGATTAAACGTGGGGGTGTGTGTGTGTGTTTGGTGAATGTGTTTGGTGTGTGTGTGTATATGTGTCCCCTAGATTCTTCAAAAAATAATCCTGGGAGTTCTGACTGACATTACAGTTTTGATCTTGTGTCTTGTCTTTCAGCAAAAATGAATCCCTTTAAAGAGGCTGATTTTTTGTCCAGATTTATAGATTTATATCAGGAAAACAAAAACCTGTGGGAGGTCAAACACCCACTATATTACAATAGAGATGTAAGGAAGGCAACACTGGGCACACTTTTAGAATTTGTGAAGACTCGAGTCTCCCAGGCAGACCTCAAGTTTGTGGACAAGAAAATTGGTATCTTGCGAAACATTTATAAGCGGGAACACAATAAAATCCAGTTGCTCAGATCCGGAGCAGCAGCCGACCAGGTTTATGTACCCAAGCTGTGGTACTACCACCAAATGTGATTCCTGGATGACCAGACAGAAGCCAGGCAATCGCTTTCGACCCTTCCCCACACCCTTCCCCCCACCCTTCCCTCCAGCCTTCCCCCCCACTCTTCCCTCCAGCCTTCCATCCACCTCCACCCCAGCTGAGGAGTCCCAGGAAGAACTGGGCCTTTTCAGCCTTGATGAAATGGATGCACCAAGCTTCAGCCAGGTATCCTTTTTTTGTGGAATTTGTGATTGTGTAAATCTTAATGATGTTAACGTCTCAAATTTTTAAGTGCTTCATAAAAAAATGACTTCATCACAAATATTAATATGTAGACAATATCACTAGACAGTAGTGGCCAAAAATATACTTCAGATATTGTTGATCAGCTGGAATAATGGTGGGGTCAAATAGATAGCCTTTACTATTTGTTTAGAATTAGATTTGCAAGTCATGAGCTGAAAATTGTGTGTGATTGCGTAACACAAATTTACAACTATGTTCCTTTTTTTTGACACAGGATGACCTCAGCCAGGAGGAGGCCTTGCCCAGTGGGAGAGAGGAGGAGGTCTTGCCCAGTAAGAGAGAGGAGGAGGCTGTGGCTGGGCCCAGTAGAAGCCGCACGGAGTGTCAGGTGCCTCCCCTCCGCATTACAACCAAAAGGCCCAGAAGAATGACACAAACTGAGGAATCCCTAGCCCTCATTTGTGAAGCGAGCCAAATAATAAGCACACCACCCAATGCAGAGGAGGCATATGGGACATATATGGCCAGCAGATTGCTGGAACTGGAAAAGGGGCAACGCCTCCTCTGTGAGGGTTTGATTTTTTAGTCCTATCAGAAGGGCTTGAGAGGGGAGCTTACTGCTACAACCTATCTAGCAGATGAAGCCACTCCTCCTCCTCTTCCTCCTGCCCCAAGTACACCACCAGAGGCCCAGCCTCTGAGGAAGGCTGCAGAGAAGCGTGGAGGGAAGGCTGCAGAGAAGCATGCAGGGAAGGCTCCATGGAAGAGTGGAAAGTGATTGCCTGGCTTCTGTCTGGTCTGACTGTGCTCCCTGTGCTCCCTAGTCGCAACAGACCAATTTTCTTGTCCTAAAACTTGATGTATGTCCTGGGGGACGAAAGGCTTCAAAGATTCCAAAAGTGTCTCCAGTGTTGCCTTCCTAATTTTTTTTTTTTACAAAAATAAATGGATTTTTTAGTTACCTTACATTGTTGACTATGTGTTTTGATTCCAACACAACATTTTGTTTGGGAGTAGGCAGGTACAGGTTAAAAAGACTATGGGGTTGATTTACTAAAAGCAAAAAGACTGTGCACTTTGCAGAGTGCTGTTGCCCTCTGCAAGTGCAATTGCTCCAGAGCTTAGTAAATGAGGTAAGGCTTGACTTTGCAAAGAGTACCCAATCCTGTGCAAGGAAAATAAAAAAAAAAACAGCATTTTTGCTTGCACATGATTGGATGATGGAAGTCAGCAGAGCTTCTGCTCATTTACTAAGCTCTGGAGCAACTGCTCTTGCAGAGGGAAACTGCACTTTGCAAAGTGCACAGTCTTTTTCCCTTTAGTAAATCAACCCCTATGTGTGTTTGTTCCAAAAGGCTAAATCATTTAGAAAATCAAGTGCAAAGTACTAGTGAAAAGTGCACTTTAGAAATTGCACTGCAAGTGCACTTGTTGGAAGTGCAGTCGCTGTAAATCTGAGGAGAAGAGCTGAAATGAGGGGAAGCTCTGCTGATTTTATCATACAATCAAGTGCAAGAAAAAGGTTTTTTTTTTTTGTGGTTCCTTGCATGTGCCCCTCGGATCCACAGCGAATGCACTTCCAAATGCTCTTTCTGTGCAATTCCAAGTACAATTTGCACTTGTAGTGAAAAATGAATTTGCCTTTGGAAAATAAACCCCCCTATGTCTAATTAACAAGGGACACCAACCTCATTAAGGTTCATTAAAACAACACAAAATATTAAGGTTATTGTGGTAACTTGAAACTACAAAAAAAAAAACATTTTGTATAATTTAGCACACATTGTAAAATAGATAGTGTTTACATCTAAAAAAAAAAAAAAAAGATGAGTCCAAAATCTAATTTAATACTTTATTTATGGAGATCTGGCTTTTTAAAAATATCATATTAGTCATGGCATGAGGATAAATCATGAACAAAGTACTTTGTGAGAACTCTGTGTGAATATAAAGCACCAAAACAACTTCATTCCTCTCGCATTATAAAGAAAAAAAAAGCGCTGTATTAAAAGATCACAGAAGAGGAATGTGCTAGCTTTAATACGAAGGCTAGTTTTACCAGACCGGGCGCTTCCGTCTTGTAATTGCTTCAGAGCATGCGTCAGTTTGAGTCCGTCGGACTAGCACACAGACGACCAGTTTGTCCGCTAGAAAGAAGAGTCCGTCGGATAGATTTAAAACATGTTTCAAATCTAAGTCCGTCCAACTTTTGAGCAAACAAAGTACGCTGGAGCCCACACACGATCGAATTGTCTGACGAAATCCCGTCTGCAGGGCAAAGTCTGCCGTAAAGTCCGACCGTGTGTATGCGGCATTAGTGTATGTGGCAAGTACCTATTCTGTTTGACGCACAATCTACACAGAGGTCCTGATTACATTGGGGCAGTATACCCAAAAGTGCCCTTGTAATTCAAATATGAAGTAACCCCCCTCTGGAAATGATGGGAGCTATATATGCATTCTATGGATAGAATATTGAGCCTATTTATATCATATATATGTGAATACAGAGACACCAAATACACTATTGCAAAAAGCTCACTGAAATTACTAGAGATAGTGACACAGTGATTAAGAAAATACTCCTGCATAAGCTGTACATGTTTATCTGCAGCAATCTCTTCTCTAGAGTTGTTCAAAGTGCACACATCAAATGGTATTTTTAAGGTTTAAATCATTTTTATTAGAGTTTTTGCATAGCATACAGGAAATTGCATACATTTCTAATGAAGTAAGAGAAGTTATACAGAAAGTATCTTACATATGTGAGCATCACTTATAAGTTGAACTGAGTATTATATTTGCAATCCTGTCACTACCAAATTAACTCACTACTGCTATATGAGGCTCAGTTATGTCCTGTAGTCAAGCTGAACTCAGTAATGTAGCAAACTTCTCTGTGCAAAGTACTGTAATAAAAAGAAAAAATTTTGATGAATTAATATAAAGAAACCAATGAACAAAGTATGAACAGTCCTGTATGTCAGGGAGCTATACAGGTGCTCAAGGATCAGAGAATAATCCCATGAGGGTAATATGACAATTAACCACTTCAGCCCCGGAAGGATTTACCCCCTTCCTGACCAGAGCACTTTTTCCAATTTGGCACTGCGTCGCTTTAACTGCTAATTGCGCGGTCATGCAATGCTGTACCCAAACGAAATTTGCGTCCTTTTCTTCCCACAAATAGAGCTTTCTTTTGATGGTATTTGATCACCTCTGCCATTTTTATTTTTTGCGCTATACACGGAAAAATACCGAAAATTTTGAAAAAAAATGATATTTTCTACTTTTTGTTCTAAAAAAAATCCAATAAACTCAATTTTAGTCATACATTTAGGCCAAAATGTATTTGGCCACATGTCTTTGGTAAAAAAAATGTCAATAAGTGTATATTTATTGGTTTGCGCAAAAGTTATAGCGCCTACAAACTAGGGTACATTTTCTGGAATTTACACAGCCTTTAATTTATGACTGCCTATGTCGTTTCTTGAGGTGCTAAAATGGCAGGGCAGTACAAAACCCCCCCAAATGACCCCATTTTGGAAAGTAAACACCCCAAGGAAATTGCTGAGAGGCATGTTGAGCCCATTGAATATTCATTTTTTTTGTCCCAAGTGATTGAATAATGACAAAAAAAAAAAAAAATTACAAAAAGTTGTCACTAAATGATATATTGCTCACACAGGTCATGGGCATATGTGGAATTGCACCCCAAAATACATTCTGCTGCTTCTCTTGAGTACGGGGATACCACATGTGTGGGACTTTTTAGGAGCCTAGCCGCGTACGGGCCCCCGAAAACCAATCACCGCCTTCAGGATTTCTAAGGGTGTACATTTTTGATTTCACTCTTCACTGCCTATCACAGTTTCGGAGGTCATGGAATGCCCAGGTGGCACAAACCCCCCCCAAATGACCCCATTTTGGAAAGTAGACACCCCAAGCTATTTGCTGAGAGGCATGGTGAGTATTTTGCAGCTCTCATTTGTTTTTGAAAATGAAGAAAGACAAAAAAAAAAATTTTTTTTTTCTTTTTTTAATTTTCAAAACTTTGTGACAAAAAGTGAGGTCTGCAAAATACTCACTATACCGCTCAGCAAATAGCTTTGGGTGTCTACTTTCCAAAATGGGGTCATTTGGGGGGGTTTTGTGCCACCTGGGCATTCCATGGCCTCCGAGACTGTGATAGGCAGTGAAGAGTGAAATAAAAAATTTACGCCCTTAGAAAGCCTGAAGGCGGTGCTTGGTTTTCGGGGTCCCATACGCGGCTAGGCTCCCAAAAAGTCTCACACATGTGGTATCCCCGTACTCAGGAGAAGCAGCAGAATGTATTTTGGGGTGTAATTTCACATATTCCCATGGCATGTTTGAGCAATATATCATTTAGTGACAACTTTGTGCAAAAAAAAAAAAAAAAATGTGTCTCTTCCCGCAACTTGTGTCACAATATAAAATATTCCATGGACTCGACATGCCTCTCAGCAAATAGCTTGGGGTGTCTACTTTCCAAAATGGGGTCATTTGGGGGGGGTTTGAACTGTCCTGGCATTTTATGCACAACATTTAGAAGCTTATGTCACACATCACCCACTCTTCTAACCACTTGAAGACAAAGCCCTTTCTGACACTTTTTGATTACATGAAAAAATTATTTTTTTTTGCAAGAAAATTACTTTGAACCCCCACACATTATATATTTTTTTAAAGCAAATGCCCTACAGATTAAAATGGTGGGTGTTTCATTTTTTTTTTTCACACAGTATTTGCGCAGCGATTTTTCAAACGCATTTTTTGGGGAAAAAACACACTTTTTTACATTTTAATGCACTAAAACACACTATATTGCCCAAATGTTTGATGAAATAAAAAAGATGATCTTAGGCCGAGTACATGGATACCAAACATGACATGCTTTACAATTGCGCACAAACGTGCAGTGGCAACAAAATAAATACATTTTTAAAAGCCTTTAAAAGCCTTTACAGGTTACCACTTTAGATTTACAGAGGATGTCTACTGCTAAAATTACTGCCCTCGATCTGACCTTCGCGGCGATACCTCACATGCATGGTGCAATTGCTGTTTACATTTGACGCCAGACCGACGCTTGCGTTCGCCTTAGCGCGAGAGCAGGGGGGACAGGGGTGCTTTTTTCTTTTTTTTTTCTTTATTATTTTTTTGCTTTTTTATCTTATTTTAAAACTGTTCCTTTCATTTTTTTTTTTTTTTAATCATTTTTATTGTTATCTCAGGGAATGTAAATATCCCCTATGATAGCAATAGGTAGTGACAGGTACTCTTTTTTGAAAAAATTGGGGTCTATTAGACCCTAGATTTCTCCTCTGCCCTCAAAGCATCTGACCACACCAAGATCGGTGTGATAAAATGCTTCCCCAATTTCCCAATGGCGCTATTTATATCCGGCGAAATCTAAGTCATAAAATGCTCGTAGCTTCCGGTTTCTTAGGCCATAGAGATGTTTGGAGCCACTCTGGTCTCTGATCAGCTCTATGGTCAGCTGGCTGAATCACCGGCTGCATTCTCAGGTTCCCTGTTGAGACAGGAGAGCCAGAGAAAAACACGGAAGACGGTGGGGGGGGGGCATTCTCTCCCACTGCTTGTAAAAGCAGTCTAGAGGCTAATTAGCCGCTAGGATTGCTTTTACATGAAAGCTGACCGCTGGCTGAAAAGAATGATACCAAGATGATACCTAAACCTGCAAGCATCATTCTGGTATAACCACTCAAAGTCGTGAATGGTGTACCTGAAGACAAAAAAATGGTTAACAATAAAGCACAGTAAACGGTAAAGTATAAAAAATTGCATACCTGAAAAGCAAACATGATAAAACATAATAACAATAAAACACTGCAGAATAGAATACAGTAAAAAAGAGCAGAACAATAGAGAGAATAGAGAGAGAGAGAATAGAGAGAGAACAATAAAACGACAACTATTATTTTTTATTTTATATTTTTGTTTGTGTTTTTTTTTTTTTTTTTTTACACTTTTTTGTAACTGTAACTTTTATAACTGTAACCGGTTCCAGGTTCGGGTCTCTCAAAATGCGATGGCATCTTGGGAGACCCTGTGAAAGTGTGTCCTAGTCTGTGCAATGCTGTACCCTACGCTAATACTCAACTAGTGAATGGTAGCGTTCAAAACATTCACCAATGCAAAGACCAGGATTGTCAGGACAGGAGGGACAATAATAGCGGGTGTCACGCCTATATCCGCGTTTGCTGCAGACACAACATCTTTTTTGGGGGGGTTCGTTGGGTAGGGGTACTCGGGAGGACATAAAAATGCCTCTCATGCAGCCGACTGCATTTGGTTGGGGATGTGAATGGGGGAAGTACGGGCGCTGCAGAAGTGGTGGGTTCCCAATTAGGATTGGCGAATGCAGCAGGAAGGGCATTATGGGCACGACGGGCCTGTGTTTGTCTTCTTGGTGGCAGCGGGACACTACTTGTGCTTGCCACCTCACCAGCTTGAACTGCACTTATGGGACTCGCCACGTCACCAAGTGTTACTGCAGTGCTGGTTTGACTACAACCGGGGTGTACTAGGCCGCTGGCGCTTGCCAGTTCACCAAAACGCTACCAAAAAAACTGTTAGCGATCGCAGGGATCAGGCCTGACTCTGTGAACGCTGCAGTTATGCGTTTAGTGTTTTGTAAGTGACAGTGATCGATCGATACTGCACTTGGGTGGGCTGGGCCGGGCGGAGGGGCAAAACGCAGGTGCTAGCAGGTATCTGGGCTAATCCCGCTAACACTGCGTTTTTGGGAACCCTAAACTGCTGGGGACGCCAGTATAGATCTGATCGGATCAGATATTGATCAGTTCAGATACTATACCACTAAGGGAGGTGTACGGTGCGTGCGTGGGTGTTAGCGCGACCGGCGCTAACCTGACGCTGCCTGGGGCTGGTGCTTGCCAGTTCACCAAAACGCTACCAAAAAAACTGTTAGCGATCGCAGGGATCAGGCCTGACTCTGGGAACGCTGCAGTTATGCGTTTAGTGTTTTGTAAGTGACAGTGATCGATCGATACTGCACTTAGGTGGGCTGGGCTGGGCCTGGCGGAGGGGCAAAACGCTGGTGCTAGCAGGTATCTGGGCTGATCCCGCTAACACTGCGTTTTTGGGAACCCCAAACTGCTGGGGAAGCTAGTATAGATCTGAACGGATCAGATATTGATCCGATCAGATACTATACCACTAAGGGAGGCGTATGCTGCGTGCGTGGGTGTTAGCGGTACTGACGCTAATCTGACGCTGCCTGGGGCGACGCATATCACCGCCGGGCGATCAGGGGGCTAAACCTTTATTCGGTAATAAACGGCGGGTGCCCTGACACTATAAAAAATAAACGAACTAACCAGCGTCACCTGTAACGGTTATATGGTGATCAGTGGTGAAAGGGTTAACTAGGGGGCAATCAAGGGGTTAAAACATTTATTAGATAGTATATGGGGGTCCGTGTCGCTATAAAACGCTGACGGTGAACCTAAATATTTACGTCCCTAACTATCGTCACCAGCGACACTAATACAGCGATCAGAAAAATGATCGCTTAGTGACACTGGTGACAGGGGGTGATCAAGGGGTTAAAACTTTATTAGGGGGGGTTAGGGGGGTATCCTAGACCTAAAGGGGGCCTAACACTCACTGCCCTAACACTGTAACTGTCACAAACTGACACCAATACAGTAATCAGAAAAAAAAAAAAAAAAAAAAAAAAACCTGCTTGGTGTCAGTTTGTGACAGGGGGGGGGTGATTGGGGGGGGATCGGGGGGCGATCGGGGGGGGGATCGGGGTGTTTTGTGTGCCTGGCATGTTCTACTGTGTGTGTGTGTGTTGGTGCACTCACATACCTGTCTTCTCTCCTCGGGCCGGAACTGAAATTACCGAGCCGAGGAGAGATGACATCATTTCCTCTGCCTCTGTGTACAATACAGAGGCAGGGAAATGATCCCATTGGCTGGGAGCGATCGCGAGGGGGGGGCCACGAATGGATGGCCTCCCCCTCACCACCGATCGCCGGGGGAGATTTGCCGACCGCCGCAGGCACCGGGGGGGGGGGTCCGATCGGACCCCCCACCCGCGGGCAGGCAAGGACGTACCTGTAAGTCCTTTTGCCTGCCCGTGCCGCTCTGTCGACGTACATCGTCGTGCGGCGGTCGGCAAGTGGTTAAGGAACCTTCTGCGATTTCCATCAGAGACCGCAAGAGACAAAGATGTACATTCGAGTCAGTGGGTCTGTATTTACTGTACGAGATTATCCGAGGGATCCCATCTGTGCGGGAGGAATGGTAGATATGGGGATTCGTCTCTGGGGGATGAATGCCGGATGACCCAGGGAACCCTCACACACCCCCCCTTTGGGATCTTCCTGTAGGTGTGTTTAGGTTCTGCCCCGAATCAGCCGACTCCCCCAGGAGCGTTATGAACTGACTGGAAGGGCTATAAAAGTGGAGCCCTCCACTTCCAGACTGCACAACTGCAATAACTAGTGAACTTCTAGTGAGGGGAAGAAGGGGTCCCTCGGATAATCTGGTTAACACTCTCTAAAAAATTCCCCACTGGTTGCGTATATGTCATAATGTACCTGATAAATAGAAGGATCTGAGTAATCCCATAAAGAAAAGATAAGAAAAGTGTGAAAGGGGGAGAGAAAAGAGGGGGAAGGTAGGGTGAGGTTCAGTTAATAACAGAAACTAGACTTGCGTCAGGTTCAAAACCCGGCATGAGAGTTATGTTGCAGAATGTGGCCCAGGGTTCCCAGACGGTATTAAACTTCCCAATTTTGTAATTCAGCTTTGCTACTATTTGTTCCTGGGACATAATCCAGGACACCTTTCTCCTGCAATACTGGAAGGAAACCGTGGGTCTCTTCCAAGCTTTTGCTATGGTGATTTTCGCACCCAATAAAATGAAGTATGATAGTACCTGTAGGTGCTTAGGTATATTGGGTATATTGTGGTTAAATTGTGGTTAAATAAAGCAATGTGTGGGTTGGGGGCTACCGAGACCTTTATTAGTTTACCAATTGTACGGAAGATTTTCTTCCAAAAGGTTCTGATGCGGGGACAAGTCCACCATGTATGTAGCATTGTACCCTCAAGTCCACATCCCCTAAAGCAGAGAGGTGAAGTCCCAGGATATATCAATGCCAATCTTGATGGGACATAGTACCACCTGGTCAGGACCTTTAGACTGGCCTCTATAAGTGAGATGTTACAAATACCTCTATAGGAGCGTGTCCAGGATCGGAACCAGTCTGTTGTCGGCCACATTTCGCCCGTGTCCTCCTCCCAGGTCTTTGCATAGGATGGCTTATCCAGGTTTGTCTGTAGTGCGGTATAAATCAAAGAGATTCCTCCCTTTTGTTCCGAAAGGTTAGCGCACCAATGTTCATAGGGGGTTATTGAGGGAGGTTCAGGTTTGGTGGTCCAGATAGAATGTAAGAAGTGGGAGATTTGTGTAAATCTGAACTGTTCCGTGTCGGGCATTTCTAGTTTACGCTTACAATAAGACAGGGTAAGAGGGCCAGCTGGAGAAAGGAAATGGCCTATCTGGTAAAGGCCTTTGTCAGTCCACCATTGGAATGCTTGGATGTTTATTCCTGATGGAAATTTAGCGTTATGGAATATGTGCGATAAAGGTTTGAGCGGCGATATAAGGGAGGGGTGTTTGAATAATTTAGTGCATGTTGCAATAGAGTGAGAAAGTGTGGGGGCCATTATGGCAGGTCTTTGTTTAGGGTCACACCAAAGGAGAAAATCGATGGTATTGAGGGGTGTAGCCCACCTTTCCATTGAGAGCCACTCGGGCTTCGGGCCCTTAGTGAAAATGATCGAGATTTGCGATAATTGCGCCGCCTGAAAGTAGCCCCAAAGGTCCGGAAGGCCTAAGCCTCCCTGTGATTTAAGGCGGTGAAGTATTTTAGATGGGCATCTATAACCCTTATTGCCCCAGACAAATTGTGTAATCTCTGATTGGAATTTGCGAAGAAAATTCCTCGGAAGCGGGATTGGTAGAGAGCGGAACAGGTATAAAAGACGGGGAAGGAGAGTCATCTTTACAGCGTGTACTTTTCCCAGCCAGGACAGACCACATCTTGACCACTGTTGGAGATCCCCCCTGCATCTGGCGATCATGGGGGGATAGTTAGCTTTGAAGAGGTTATTTATATCTGGGGTTAAATAAATCCCTAGGTAGGGGATAGTCGTGGGGGCTCAGGAAAACTCAAAGTTGTTAGTTGTGTCACTATGTCAGGAGGAACAGTGATGTTTAAGGCAATTGATTTAGTCATGTTGACCTTTAAGCCCGAAATTTTGCTGAATGAATTCAGAACCCCGTAAATAATCGGAGTGGTTATTAGAGGTGAGGTTATATATAGCAAGAGATCGTCCGCATAAAGTGCGCATTTGTGCTCCTGGTCCCCACACACCACACCCCTGATATCGGGATTTGTTCTGATTGCTATGGCCAAAGTTTCTATGGCCATCGCAAAGAGAAGGGGTGAGAGGGGGCAGCCCTGCCTGGTGCCCCTCCCAATTGTAAATGAGGCCGAATATCTTCCCATTAACCTCACTTGGGCAGATGGATTGGAGTACATAGAGTTGATTATGTTTAGGAAATAGGGGCCGAAGTTCTGAGGATCTCTGAAAGATAGTTCCATTCTATTGAATCGAATGCCTTGTGGAGGTCGATAGAAAGAATAAAACCTGATTGGGGGGGCCTCCGTCCCAGCTAGATTTAAGGAGGGAGATAACGTCTATTGTCCTTCTAATCTGATCCGGGCCTTGCCTCCCAGGTATAAAACCTACCTGATCTCTATGGATATATGAGGGGATAAAACTTGCTAATCTATTGGCTAATATCTTGGTCATAATCTTGATGTCGTTGTTAATTAAGGATATAGGCCTACAATTTCCAACTTCGCTTGTGTCTTTCCCCAGTTTGGGAATCACTGAAATATATCCTGCATTTAAGTCTGCCCCCAATGGGGAACCGTCCCTGAGAAAATTGAAAAAGTTTGTGAGATGTGGGGCCAATGTTTCCCCAAATTTTTTATAATACCCGATGGAGAACCCGTCAGGTCCAGGAGAGGAGCTGACTTTCAAGGATTTAATTGTGTCCAGAACCTCCGTGACCGAGAAGGGGCTTTCAAGTAGGCCCCTATGATCTGAGGTCAAGGAAGGTAAAGGCAAGGAGTCAAGGAAACCTCCTTGTGATTGACCTGAAGGGTGATGTTGAGATCTATATAGTTCCTAATAGAACTGTTGGAGGGCTTCCATAATCTTGGTAGGATTCTGGGTCAGGTCACCTGAGTTTAACTTAATTTTGGGGAATGCCAGTTGGCGAGGTTTAGGACTAAGTTTTACCCTATCTTATCCCTCTGGGAGTAGAAACGCGCCCCAGTCCACCTGAGATGCTTTCAGCAGCTGTCGTTAGGTTCAGGTTGAGAAGGGCCCGGGCCCTATCCAAGTGAGCAAGAGATTCCAAAGTGGGATTTAGTTTGTGGGCTTTTGCGAGAGATCGGAAGTTTGCTGTTAATTTGATCGTGTCACTTTTGTGTTCCGCTTTTAGTGTAGCTGCTAATTGCATTTGTTTCCCCCTGATCACCGCTTTATAAGGAGCCCAAACTGTGGACGGGGAGACGTCAGGCATGGTGTTTAGGCTAAAGTATTCCTTAATAAATTTCTCTATGATAGTAGCCTGCATGGGATCATTAAGAATGGATTCCTGCAGTTGCCAACGATTGTGCTCCCTATGTCCTAATGATCTGTGGAGGATCAGAGTGACCATTGAGTGGTCATTGAGTGGTCCGATAGAGGGGAGTCCATAATCAGTGACCGTACGATCAAAGGGATCGTAGTGGCATGTGTAAAGATGTGGTCTATCCTGGCATAGGAGTTATGGGGTGCTGAGAAATGCGTATAATCCTTAGAGCGAGGGTTAGTTTCCCTCCAGGCATCTACCAATCCCACCTCATGTAGTAACTTAGCTACTTTAACGCTCTGTCTAGAAGGGCGTTTGGATTTCGGTATCCCAGCTCCAGACTTGTCCAAGGAGAAGTCAAAAGCTATATTGGAATCCCCACCGATAATAGTTGTGCCCTTAAGGTGAGGGCGGAGTTTGTGTAGTATGGATTCAAAAAAAGCCCTTTGGTCTTTATTAGGAGAGTAATAGGATACAAAGGTGTATTGTTCACCATCTATGTTCCCCCGAAACTAGTATAAAGCGTCCCAGAGGGTCTATAATCGTCTGAGGTTGAGAGAGATTGATATGTTTGGCAAAATATATTGCCACCCCTTTTGTTTTGTTGGGTGCGGATGATATGAAGAATTGGGGAAAGTTGCGATGGAGAAATGTGGGTTGTTATGAAATGGGAAAATGGGTCTCTTGTAAAAAGAGAATGTCCGTGTGCATAGAATGATAGAGTTGAAACAGTTTCCTTCTTTTGACGGGGGAGTTCAGTCCTTGTGTATTATGCGATAAAATTTTAAGGGTGGGAGGGACTTTAGGGGGGTCAGTCATAATTTGAGTGTTGCAAGATCATGCTTATGAGAAAGGTCTTACCTGTACGTGTGGAGGAGAGTGCCTCAAAGATCTCTAGGAATAAGCTTGCCGGGAACAAAAGACCTGGGAGGAGAGGCCAGAAGCAAATGCGGAACCTGGAAGAGCTCATGTGATGAGAGGGAGAGAAAGAAAGGAGAGGGGTGAGAGAAAGTATTAGAGGGAGTAAGCAAGTTACTGAAATCTGATCCATTAAACTGTCATACATGCAACAAGAACAGAAAGCAATAATACAGGGGTCCCCAGACCCCTCCCTTACCCCAGGGTAAGATGGACTGGCCATACCTTACCTTTTTACCTGAGAGGGCCGGTGTCCAATCAGAAGAACTACCGGACTAGAAGCCAAATGCACGATGAGTGCCTCTGGTTTCAACTGGAGGTGCACTTAGTCCACCCCGGCCCTGCCACCTGTAAAACCGTATAACTAGTGAGAATAAAACATTCTAACATTTCTTCAATTAAAATAAGAGAAAAGAAAAGAAAAACAGAGCAACCCTAGAATATAATGACTTTGTGTGATATAAGATTGCACTGCACCACCCAGGCCAAAAGCTTCAGTAGCGGAGCAGTGGAATCTAATTGGGGGGTCAGCAGGCCCATTTGGTCACTAAAACGTGGTCAAGAATATTGAAAATACCAAGGTAAAAACAACTTCAGGATCAACCAGTGAGAGGAGGGTCCAACAAGTACCAGAACCTGAAAATACCTATCTTTTCTGCATACTGTCCAGATATATATATATAAAAGTTGAGAAGCCCGCTCCCACCCCTATCCCATCCCTGTTATCTCACAGGGTCAGCTGTTGCTAAGCCTGTGATAACCGAGATGGGAGCCATGGAAACTGCCTCCTAAAGGAATAAGGCCCGACCGTCATGTGGCTTCGTAGCATGGGGCACGAAAGTAAATCCTAGGGAGGTCACCGTCGAATCGAAGATGTCCAAGGGGGAGTTCCAAATCAAGTCCCTGATCCAAAAAGAGGACAGCACATCACGGGGGAAGATTTTCCTTAGAGCGTTTGGAGCTCTGTTTAAGCCAGGTGGGTTGCAGCGGGCTTGCGCGTGGAGGCCTTTTTGTGGATGAAGAGGAGCTCCTGTTGGTCTGTGAGGAAGAAGGGTCCTGGGAGATCAAACCCAGTTGCAGGAGCAGACGTTCTCCCTCAACGAACGAAGAGAAGCCGTAATTTTTGTTCCTGTAGGAAAAGTTTAATCGAAGGGGGAAGGACCAACGATATGTGATCTCTTTCTCCAGCAACATTTGAAGTAGCGATTTGAGAGAGCGCCTTTTTTGCACTATGTATGGTGACAAATCTGCAAAGATTTGGATCCTGTGTCCCATCAATTTGAGATTTTCTGAGCCCCTAGATCTTCTCATCACCTCCTACTTTATGGAGAAGAAATGGGGTTTCACGATAATGTCTCTGGGAAGGCCGTCTGAAGGGCTCTGTGAGCTCTGTCTAACTCCTGTTGTTGTTCTGTGATATCTGGTACGAGGTTCCGTAAAAGGGTCTTCACAGCAGCATGAACATCCTTTTCTGATTCAGGGAGCCCCCGAACGCGGAAGTTATAGCGTCTAGATCTATTTTCGAGGTCATCGATCTTTGCAAATGCTGTTTCAAGCTGGTCTTGCATGTCTTGAATCCTTGCTGAGTTTTGATTAATGCGAGTTACCGCTTGATCAGCTTTCTTTTCTATTAAATCCATCCTCATCCCTATTTGCTGCAGGTCAGCATGGATGGATGAGGTAATTTGTGCTGCATTTTGGGCCAAGCTCTTGGAGAGGAGCTGGGAGAAGGCCTCCATCATGGAGGAGAAATCAGATGGCACAGGGATTTCAGAGTGGGCCTCTGTTACAGACAGTAGCATTCCTGTATGAGGGTCCATCATAGGTGTGGAAGGAAGGCCCAAGCCCATCCTGCCCAAGAGGAACTCCGTGGATGAGGGGGAAGTAGCCAGGGGCAGGGGCGGAAAGTCTGTACCTGGAGACTGTGGTGGCTGTGAATGCTGTGAGTCCTGGTGAGTTATAGAGTGCTCCATCTCCTCCAAGTTGTGCGGGCCTCGTGGAGCCGCCGCCATCTTGGCATAGCTGACCTGCATGCCTGCAGCGGTCATCTGGCTCGTCAGGTTCCTGCGACATTCACCGTTGTCTAGGCAGTGTTCCTGGGGGTTTCCCCATTCGTGTGGCCCGGTGAGGTGCTCGGGGGGTTGCTCTGATCGCTCTGGTGGCTATCACAGCGCCGTGGTGGAGTGGAGCTCTAACAGCCTGCGGCCATTTTAGAGGCTGCCGCGCATGCACCTCCCTCAAAAATGGTATTTTTGAGCTTCCAGGAGACAGAGGGTGGGGATCTGCCTTCATACAGCACAGAGGAAAGAGCTGAGTGTAATCTGAAACCTGAGAGGAGGGAAAGGGCATACCTCACTCTATACAGTCTCAAAGTGAAACATACACAGCTGGGGATGTCAATAACCTTATGTGCGCTTGAAGGAGGAGTGGGGGGGGGGGGCAAGTCCACTGCCAGGGATTGGCAAGTGTTGAGATAAGTTGTCAGAAGTGATAGATGCAGAATTCACAGGAAGGAGAGAGCAGACAGGATTTACATTAAGTGCTTTAGACTGAGGCAAGTAGAGGTTTACAACCACTTTGAATATGTTGGGATGTGTTCCCTAAGGCCTGCTTTAAGAAGACATACAACATGCATTAACTTTTTGTTAACTGGCCAATTTCTGAGGAGTCTGTTATCAATGTGTTGGTCCAGTATTTTTGAAAAAACTGTACAATTGTACAATTAAATTGTACTGGGTACCCGGCACTAGTGACTCTCCTGGTCCTCTCATAGCACTCTAAGCTTGTTTTTATACGGCACCACTAGATCTGTGGCAGAGCTATGTCAGACAGTGGCCCTTCCCTTGCCCCTGTGATAGCTCAAGTAATGAAAGGGAATACATATGCAAACAAAAAAGTAAGCATTAATGTTACTGGTCCTTTCACATGGAGAAATATAATAAATAAAGTGAATGGAATGCAGAGAAATTAAAATCTCTGAAAGGTGAAATTGTTATAGGTAGTCATCTTTTTAGGATACTTAACCTGTTCTGCAACCTCAAGCACATGATGTTTTGCCTCCAAAGACTACCTAGCTAAAGGTGATTTTTAATTTGCTTAGCAGTATGTTGAACCTTTATTCACCAAGGCTGGGTTCACATATGTGCGGCTGTGGGTTCGTGCCTGGGGTCCGATGCGTATCTGTTAATCGGTTCAGGTGCAATTCAGGTCTGAAATTTTGCCTGAATTTGCACCTGAACAGGACCCAAACACTCGCAGGACCCTTTTGCAACCCATTCCATGGCCGCCCTGGACCTATATGAACAGGCTCTATTGACAACCGGTCACACTCACATGTCATGTGAATTGGATGAGGGGAAACCCGCATCCAATTTGCACATATGTGAACCCAAAAAGTCTTGTTTTTTTTTTTTTTACAAATACCAGTTACCTGCTCTGTGCAGTGGTCAGCCCAGATCCTCCTCTTCTTGGGTCCCTTGTTGCCACTTCTGGCCCCTCCCACCTGCCAAGTACCCCAACAGCAAGCAGCTTGCTATGGGGGCAACTGAGCCAAGCCGCTGCTCTGTGTGTCCATTCAGACACAGAGCCGTGGCTCTGCCCTACCCCCTCTCTCTCCTCATTGGCTCACTGACTTTGATTGACAGCAATGGGAGCCAGTGGCGCTCCGCTTTTTTCACAGCCAATGAGGAGGAAGAGTCCCGGACGGCTCAATGCAACATTGCTGGATTGAGATGGGGTTTAGGTAAGTATTGGAGGGGCTGAGGGTGGCTGCTGCACACAGAACGTTTTTTATCTTAATACATAGAATGCATTAAGATAAAAAACCTTCTGACTTTAGAACCACTTTAATTCACTTGTCTCGATGTGTAGTTATACACAGACTACATAGGCATACCCAATAATTTAGCTTTTTACTATAAACCAGGTAAATTCAAATCACCAATTTTATGAAATATAAAATTTTTACACACTCATCGCTGCACACATTGATACATTATCTGATATACAGAGCATGATTATATGGCTCTAGTGCTTTTAATTTAATATCCTGCATTGCTTCGAGTTCTTTGTAAAGTTGTTACTTCACTGCTCACAGGCATATATCAAATTAAAACAGATGTAATCCATGTTGTAATGTGAAGCAACCTGCTTCTTGATTGGTGCATAGTGAAGGCTCGCCATACATGAGGTGAGCACAGCAGTATTAATATGACAACCAATTTTCATGCACCATAACACGCAGTGTATTTCATTCTTCTTAAATTATGCCCTTTAGAAAAAAAAAAACAGTACTGTGTAAAAAGGCATGATCTGCTATTAATATTTATACTCTGTAACTGCACAGTAATACCAGATTTCTAATGAAAGTAATATTAAAAACCTAGGATTTAGAGCAATATACAGACAGTATCACATAGCCATAGTAAATGAACGAGTTATCTATTCAATAACAACAAATTTGAAGTGTTGGCGAAAATGTCTAAATAAATTTCCTTGCATTGTATTTAAAGCTGAACTCCAGCTTTTGTTACATTTTACATAGCCCAAATGAACTACAGTATGTCCCTCACTAACATGTGATGTACTGTAAAAACTGTATGTAGCCGAGGCTACATACAGCATACCGCACTGTGTTCCAGGTTCGAATCGAGACCTTCCTGTCTCATACCCAGAACATATAAGTATATCTGAGCGGTGTTCAGCCATTTATAGAAAGCGATATAGTCTAGCAATGAATAGAACTCTTCCTTCTGATTGGTGAGTCAGAGGATGTGACCTCATCAGCCCGCCTCTTTGACTCAGCCAATCATAGGAGTTAGCCATTGGCTCCCACTGCTGTCAATCACAGCTGGTGTGCCAATGAGAAGAGAGAAGGGTGGGGCCAAGCTGTGAATCATTGGCTGTGATTGACAGCAACGAAAGCCAATGGCTTCTGCTGCTGTCAATCACAGCCAGTGAGCCAATCAAGGGAGAAGGGAGGGGTCAGGAGCGCCGGGCGGAGGACCCGAGAAGAGGAGGGTCGAGGCTGCTCTGTGCAAAACCAACTGTACAGAGCAGGTAAGGATGACATGTTTGTTGTTTTAAAAGAATTGCCTTTAATATCACTTTAACCGCTTGCCGTCCACCCTATATGAGTTTTACTGCTACAGGATGGCAGCTGTGTGCCAGATCACGTATATATACTTGATCCCGCACTTGCAGGTGGGAGGTGCACCTGTGCAATGCCGGAGGCACGCTTCCGCTGTGATTACACACAGTGGTAGCCGATCGGCATGTCCTGGGTACTTGATGTCTGCTGGCACCCACCGATCATCAGGCAGAGACACAGAATTGAGATATGCCTATGTAAACAAGGCCGATCTCAGTTCTGACAGGTGGGAAGGGATGGAGTTTGTGTCCTGCAAAGCAGGGAATTAATTCAATCTTATCCCCACCTCACACAGTTCACATAAACACTGGTTAGGCATCCAGTTAACCCTTTGATCGCCCCTGATGTTAAAGCGGGAGTCCTGCAAAATTTTTTTTTTTAAAGTCAGCAGCTACAAACACTGCAGCTGTTGACTTTTAAAATAAGGACACTTACCTGTTCCTGGGTCCAGCGATGTCAGCACCCAAGGCTGAACCGTCCCTCAGTCCTCAACTGCTGCCGCCTCCATCATCGGTAAGGGAATAAGGAAATGAAGCCTTGCGGCTTCACTTCCCGGTTCCCTACTGCGCATGTGCGAGTCACGCTGCACAATCCGAATGGCCCCTGCCGTGTGTGTCCCAGAAGACAGCGCGGGGGGACGGGAAGTGGCATAGACTCCCGTGGGAGTCTATGCCCGGAAGTGGGTGCAAATACCTGTCTTAGACAGGTATCTGCACCCCCTCCCCCCTGAAAGGTGCCAAATGTGACACCGGAGAGGGTTCTGAAAAGTGGAGGTTCAATTTTTGTGTGAACCTCCGCTTTAACCCCTTCCCAGCCAGTGTATTAGTACAGTGATAGTGCATATTTTTAGCACTGATCACTGTATTAGGGTTACTGGTTCCCAAAAAGTGTCAGTTAGTGTCAGAATGTCCACCGCAATATCGCAGTCCCGCTATAAGTTGCTGATCACCACCATTACTAGTATAAAATTGAAAAAAAAAAAAAATATATATCCCATAGTTTGTAGACGCTATAACATTTGCGTAAACCAATCACAATAGGCTTATTGAGTTTTTTTTTACCAAAAATATGTAGCAGAATGCATATTGGCCTAAATTTATGAAGAAATTTGATTGTTTCAATTTTTTTATTGGATATATTTTATAGTAGAAAGTAACAAATATTTTTTTTTTTCAAAATTGTCTGTGTTTTTTGTTTAAAAATAAAAAACGCAGAGGTGATCAAACACCACCAAAAGAAAGCTCTGTTGGTGGGCAAAAAAATGATACAACATTTATTTTGGTACAGCGTTGTATGATTGCACAATTGTCAGTTAAAGTAACGCAGTGCCTTATTGCAAAAAAAAAAAAATGGCCTGGTCATGAAGGGGGGTAAATCTTCCGGAGGTCAAGTGATTACTAAAGCTAAAAGATATTCAGTAACAGAGTTGTTGCTAGAGGTGTTGAAATCATCCCCCAGGTCCATCATGTCCCTTATCTTGATTTAATTTCCTTTTATTTAGCAATGATATATTACTTTTCCCATTTTAGTCTTGTCATCACATTTATGAAATTAGAATTATGGCTATTTAGGACAAACTTCTTTTTTTTTAGATTTGATATTTTAGAAAGAAAGTTTTTTTTTTTCTTTTCAATAGTTTTTATTGAAAGTTTTTAGTAAAAATGCAAAACTCAGTAGGTAGGCTGCAAATCATTAGTTTTATATCAGAATACAAATATTATTTACATGAAAAAACAACATATTGTCAATATGAATTATTCTCTTCACAGAAACCATGAGAGCCCAGACTAGTACACAGTGGGAATATACCCTCTCCGGCCAAGTCATGTTTCATATCTCCCACCAATAGCATTTTGCAGGGGGGAGGAATAGGGTTGATGTTGTGGTGTTCTGAAGAATAATCAACCCTTCTACTAGGGTCCTGTGAATAGGGAGCCAATTGGGACAAACAGTGTCCCTGTCATCCCTAGGGTATAGAAATGGGCTCGTAATGTACCCAGTAGTGTATTTAGGTTTTGTGCTGCCCTAGGCCTGACTAAACTCATGCACCCCCTAATTTAAATATAACTCACCCCTTCCTGTCAAGGCCACACCCCTTCCTGTTTAAGACCCGCCCTGAAGTTTTCGAGTGGGGACACTAGTTCTGAGGGCCGGGGGGCAGTGGATTCCCTTAATTTGCATAGATTTCCTCTCACTTCCTGTTTGGCTATGGGGCAGGAAGTGTAGGGAAATCTCTACAATGGGACAGGGATGGTAAAAAATAAACTGACAGGGGTTATAACCCTCCCTTACTCTATCCAAAATGAAAAAAAAGTACAGTGCACAGTGAGGAAGGTTTGTGGTCCAGGATGATAGGACAGTAAAAATTAGAAGTGGCACCCCCCCCCCCCCCACACACACACACGGAATGCTGGCTGCCCGAATACTCGAAACAGAGAGCCCTTTTAAGGGGGGCGCTAGACTAATTTGCCTCTCAGCCCAGTCTGCCCCATAAGACTGGCACTACACTAACAGCGCAAGCCGGCGGGGACTCTCTCCATGCTGCCCCCCTGCAAAGTGCTGCACCAGGCCTGGGCCTTGTCGGCCTAGGCCAGGATACAGCACTGAATGTACCATGTAATACTGCCTATGGCCAAATGGCCTTATGCTCTGTACACACGACCGGTTTTGCCGTCAGAATAATCTCTGAAGGTTTCTCCGACAGAACTCAGACGGAATTCTGCTCAAGCAGTCTTGCCTACACACGGTCACACCAAAGTCCGACCCTCCACGCGGTGACGTACAACACGTGCGACTGGACTAGAAAAAGGAAGTTCAATAGCCAGTAGCCAATAGCTTCCATCTCGTACTTGCTTCAGAGCATGTGTCTTTTTTGGTCCGTCGGAACAGCATATAGACGAGCTGTTTTCCCGATAGGAATTGGTTCCATCGGAAATATTTAGAACATGTTGCATTTCTAGGTCTGTCAGAATTTTCCAGAAAAAAGTCAGATGAGTTATACACACACGATCGGAATAGACGATAAAAAGCTTCCGTCTGACTTTTTCTGTCGGACATTCCACTCGTGTGTACGTGGCATTAGAAAGAAAAAAAAAAGAGAAAGGAAGGTAGATAAGAAAAAGAAAGAGAGTAGGAAAACAAAGCAAAGAAAGAAATGTACTCTATCCTGCCAAGTAGTAGTGTAAACATCCCATGAGACATCCGAGAGATATTTAATCCATGGATCCCAGATTTTATCAAAAAAAGGCAATTCTATCATTCAAGACCACAAGACCAAGGCATTAATTTACCATAATCCAAGACAATTTAGACTTTACTAGACTGAACTGAATCGTAAGGGATTTCCACCATCTGGCGATGGCAATTCTAGCTGCCAGAAAGATAAATGTTAAAAGCCGTCTTTTGTGTCCCGGAGTCCCCTCCACGGTGACTTGATGAGGTTCACCTGAGTAAGTGAGTAAATAAAATTTTAGGTACGGATCCAAAATCGCCTTACTTTTAGGCAGGTCCACCAAGTGTGGAACATTGTGTCCTCCAGTCCGCAGCCTCCAAAGCACAGCGAGGAGACCAGATTATATTTTTTTAAATTATTGACCACTTAATTTCACCCCAATTCTGGTAAAATTTAGACCAACACTTTATTCCTGTGGCTCTTAACACAGAATAGGTTCTATCTGGATGATGGAAAGTGTAAATGTATAATGGTGAATGGAGCAACCAATGTAATGCCAGCAGGTATTTTTTGTGCAAATTGCTTATACTTATAGAAACAGACTCATAAAAATGTATGCATATTCAAAATGGTAAAAACTATTCCTAAAGTCTGTGTCTGTACCTGTCAGTTATTTTCCATGTCTAAAGCAGGATAGATCACACCTATAAGCTGCAGCTAAGCACACATTAAAAAAAAAGCATAAACATTTGATTTTGTGTGTATTTAAGGTTGTTACACGGGCCCTTTGAAATGAAAGACAAATGCAAAAAATGTATAAAGCATTTTGAGACATTTTAGCATATGTTTACCATAGAAAAGCTTTCTATTTAATGCAGAAATAGAAATATATCTGGGCTAGAGTGAAGATCAAAGGCACCACATCCCTATAAGGGACTCAAATTGGTTTGTAAATAAAATGGGATTTTTAAGGTGCTAACAAAACAAATTATGTCAAAAATATAATACAATATTTTTTATTCCAAAATTGCATTAAAAACTTTAAAAATCTAAAAAGTGCAAATCTCATGAAGTACACGAGCTTCACAATTACATATAGCCATAGTTGCTTGGGGTAATGTTTCCACATCCTGGTTAGACCCCCATAGGATATTGGGACTTTAAAGGGCAACCAGTACACCACACTCATCTGCTAAACAAATCTCATTTATTTGGACATATTAAAAGTATTTGCATCAATGAAAAAAAGAGCCAAAAAAGACATCCGACATTAAAATACACGGTTTGTTGTACAAACAGGGGTATTTTAGATGAGATGCATTTGTTCAAACGCAGGCCTGCATATGTACGATAAATGAGCCCATCCGACATGCACCTACTCAAAGTCCAGGATAGACCCGAAGATTTGGCTGCTTAATGACCAGGCCATTTTTTACGATACGGCACTGCATCACTTTAACTGACAATTGCGCGATTATGCAACGTTGTACCCAAACAAAATTGATGTCCTTTTTTTCTCACAAATAGAGCTTTCATTTGGTGGTATTTGATCACCTCTGTGATTTTTATTTTTTGCGCTAAAAACTAAAAAAGAGTGACAATTTTGAAATAAACATCAATATTTTTTACTTTTTGCTATAATATCCCCAAAAATGTTTTTAAAAAACAATTTCTTCATCAGTTTAGGCCGATATATATTATTCTACATGTTTTTGGTAAAAAAAAATTGCAATAAGCGCATATTGATTGGTTTGCGCAAAAGTTATAGCGTCTACAAACCATGGGAAAGATTTATGGAATTTTTATTTTATTTTTATTATTATTTTTTTTTTACTAGTAATGGTGGTGATCTGCAATTTTTAGCGGTACTACGACAGATCAGATACTTTTGACACGTTTTTGGAACCATTGACATTTATACAGCGATCAGAGCTATAAAAATGCACGGATTACTGTGTAAATGTCACTGGTAGGGAAGGGGGTTAACACTAGGGGGCGATTAAGGGGTTAAATGTGTTCCCTAGTAAGGGTTTCTAACTGTATGGGAATAGGACTGACTGGGGGAAGAGACATATCGTTGTTCCTACTTAGTAGGAGCAAAAGATATGTATTCTCTCCCTTGACAGAACAGGGATTTGTGTGTTTAAACACACAAATCCCTGTACTCACTCTCGTTCCCGCAATTGCGGGTGGCCAGCAGTGATCGTGCCCGCCAGCCACGTGCATCGGGTCCGCCCGCTGTGCCGTGGGTGCGCTCCTCTAGCGGCTCTTAAAAGGGAAGACGTACCTGTATGGTGATTCGCGGGAATCTGCCACTTTTCCGACGTATATCGGTGTGAGTCGGTCGGCAAGTGGTTAAGCAATTTATTGACTCAGCAGTGGCCCATCCCTTATCTGACTTCTAAGTAAGGTTAAAATAAAATACATATGCCTCAAATCAAGCAGCATTGCTACATTTTTCCAAATCCAAAGTTCTCGAGAATTGTCTATCATGTATTTCTTCAAAAACATACAATAATATATTATAAAACTTAGAAATAACATAAATAATTATCTTATAGCTTCCCTTTAAAAGCCATGAGCACACATCTATCATTGTGTCAATATACAAGTATTAAAAGATAAGGTGTGTATAGATATTTGCCAACATTCTTCTTTTTTGGTGTTGTACTTAGGGCGCTGGGAATGTAAGAAACAGAGACTAAAACAAAGAAGACATATTTTTTGAACAGCAGTGTCAGAGTAGTACCAACAGAATTCCCAAAATGGATTTTTTAAATCTAAGCCATAACTATGGTTTTTACAACAAGCATGTTCTGGGAGTTGGAAATAAAGTCTTATTCATCCAAGAAATCTCTAAAGACAAATCCTTATTCTGTGATATCATGACTGTTACACCACACTGCAACACATCTGACAATCTCACATTTCTGTTTCAACTCTAATCGTTTGACATACAGATGTCAGAGTTCTGTTCCCTGGAGAATCAGAGGTGAATGGACCATTCTAATGAACCATGTTGTCAACTGAGTGGTATGGAAGATGAAATCATTGTTACCATGGAAACTCTCAAGGAACTTCTATACATTGACAAAATAAAAAATAAAAAGCTTAACTGACTGGAGAGAGTAGACTGGGTCAGTAAGTAATGCAACTCTATCAGATATGTAGTGACTATTCTTAAAATATTCCATCTATTGTGTCAGTGCACTTTTGCTTCCATACGACGCCCGATATCAAAGCATTTTAGCTCTTGTAAAGTTTTTTTGATCTGCTTTATGTGATATTGGCTGCTTTGTTGCTGACATCTTGCTTGGCCTTAAGTTCTAATTCTTGCCCTGTGCTTTTACCTACATTGGTTTCCTGTTTCTTGACTTTGTGATATGGGATTTTTCTTCTAATACTTCTAACAAGAATGTTTATGGTCACAAAACCTAAATGTTCACATTTATGATGTTATCAATGTAGAAGTAAACACTAACCGAATGACATTTGGCACTGTTTAATACAACCAATTGCCTTTTTTAAATTCAGTAAGTTTTCACCTTTTTCATCTTTGGTTATATCTTGGTGTTGCCAGTTTTCTGTAGCTCCTTGCTACCATTTCCTGTTTAAATGCATGTTTTACAACAATGGCTGCATGACATTTCTTTGGGTAGGTCACATGGAAATTTATAGATAGGCAACTCCTATTCTCATATTGATTAGTGGTTCCAAGTTATTAATAACTACTGCAGTGGGGAACAGACATAAAAGATACACTCAGCATCTTTCCAAATACCTATTCTGCTTTATTATGACGCACATTAATATTACACTAGTACTTTTATGGTAACAAGGGGCGTTACATAGGCAGGCTAATTCTAATCAGGACTTGAAAGAATGCAAACATGTAATGAAAACATTATTAGTACCGTGTGCACAGTGAAGGAAGCGTGTAATACATACAAAATTGAATACAATTATATACAGAACTTACAAATTTCCTTTACAGTAAGTTTACTAATGGTGACAACTAAAGTGTGTTTAAGGGCACTCATTTGGAAGGCTGCGAGACAAGTAGACAAATCAGGAGCTCACATGGGGGACAGGGACAGTGTTGTCACTTTTTAACTGAAAGAACCTTAAACAAGAACCTTTATGGGAAGATCGCAAGGTATTATTTCAATGAAAGCTGAAGATTTAGGCATTGTTCACACAAAAGTGTATGCTCATGGAGGGCCATGCTTACCTGCATGGGAATGCACAGGTGTTCCATGCATCCAGATGCAGGCAAACCCATTGATGTCAATTGGGATGCATTCTGACCTCCATGTGGGTGCGTGTGCAACTCCCTGAACTCACACAGTGTGCGTTCAAAGACACGCACCCGCACACACCTGCACCCACCACATGGATGTCAGATTTGGAGCAGCGGCTGAGTTCATACAGCCACTGTGCCCCATAAGATATTGAAGGGAGTGCCTGCACTTGCATGCATGGAACGGTTCTGTATTTCCCTTTGTGAGCAAGGCCTTAAAATGATGAAATATGACTTTCAAAATTACATTAAAATTTCAAAGTATATATGAGGTCTTAGTTATTGGGTTTACATATGCTTAAGGGGTTATTAGGGCTTATATTGAAAAAGTGTCATGTCAATGCTACAAATAGTATATAAATCCTCTTCTAGGAATGCTTTAAGTTACCGTATTTGCCATGCTTTTGTTTTGCTTTAGAGGTATATTTTAACCAACAATTAGCTACCTAGATAGCAAGCAATTGAGCTGCAAGTTTGAAAATGACTTGCTAAGCTGTTGCTAGACTTGCCAGGATTCACAAGTTTGTTGCACAATTGCAGCAAGTCTGCATTGCATGATTCCAGATCAACTTTCTGACAAATATTCTGCAAGTCTGCTGCAAGTTCTGGTTCAGGTATGTTGCGCAATAGTCATCCCACCACAGGGGTCACTGTGACGGAATTTTAATGTTGTAGACTTGCAAAGCTCTTGCTGTAGACTCACCACTGTAACTTTGCTCTTGCTAGAGACTTGCCATGCAAATTTACTACAAATTGGAAAAGTGTCAACTAGAATTTGTGCTTCAAGTGCTCTGCAAGTGTACAACTTGCCAGTGAAAATGTGCAGCAAGGTAACAGACTTACAATTACGATTACAATTCAACACTTGACACAAATTTGTGGCAAGTTATCCTTGTTATTTGGGTATTTATTATCAAAGAATGATAATTTCTAATGGATTACCACTCTCACCATAATTATGCTTGGTTGTGGACAGCCCCCATTTTTCCCTTTTTACCTTTAGCGTTGCACCCTTGAGATGTCTAAAGCTGATGTCTGCACTGTGACTCATGTGCTCTCCTAACTTACTGTACCTTTCTAAAAGCCTCCATTATTTTTTTGCTAAAAGCCTACTCAAATGTTTTATCTTTAATTTTAGATCATTTTAGAGTAGGGAAGGGTTAGAATGGCTGTTAGGCTTTCATTGTTGTTTGTGATCCTCACTGGGGGATATCCCCTCACTGTCTGTGGTCAACTCAATATACTTTGCTCAAAGATTGTGATATGTGCTTGATAAAAATGCATTTTAACCACTGAAGCAATACTCCCTGCTTGCCACATGTGCAGTAAATGAAGAGAGAACGAGCATATTCACTGCTCAGTCCCAGCCTGGCAGCACCACCAGCAGTATAGAAAAAGATGGATGCCATATATTACTGATGCCATTGTACTGTAAATGCTGCTGCATATCACATGACCCATAACAATCGCTAATTCCCCCCATGTCACTGGTGGTGCCATGTTGTGTATGGGTTGTCATTTAAGTCAGTCAGTTTACCTGCTAGTCTCCATTGCTGCTCAGCAATTGTTGTCAGCTTGGGGAGTTCAAAACTGGTTCTAACATAGATCTGGGAAGTCACTTGCAAGTTTTATGCTAAGATTTTATACTAAAATTAGGCCTGATGAAGGGAGAGTGGTGTTGCCCCAATACACACTGGGGTTGATTTACTAAAACCTGAGAGTGCAAAATCTGGTGCAGCTTTGCATGATAGTCAATCTTACTTCAGCTTGTTCAATTAAACTTTGACAAAAAACCTGGAAGCTGATTGGTCTCTATGCAGAGCTGCACCAGACTTTGCACTCTCCAGTTTTAGTAAATCAACCCCATTGGATATTTTTGTATGACTTTTTTACAAACAGATAAAATGATCCTGTACTTTTTCTCTGGGTTTTGTCTGGTGCTCCTTTCTGTATTTCTATGGTTTGAGCTACTGTTGGGTGCCCATAGAGGGAAGCTTTGCTGTGTGGGAACTGCCTCGCCAGAGCTGTTTGATTTGTTCATTTGACTAAACTTGTAAGTTTAAAAGTTCCCAGCGCCTCTTTAAAGCGGACCTTCCGCCATTTTTTCAGCTTTCCATTTATAAAATCTTCTGCCCTTGTTGTTTTAACCTTGGATAGTAAAACATCTTTTTTCTGCCAGTAAATACCCTATACAGCCCACTTCCTATTTCTTGCCTAGGCTTATGACATCATGCACAGCTCTCTCTCTCTCTCACTCTTGTGAGAGTTTGCCAGGAAGGGAGGAGGGATGAGTCATAAGAGGGCCAATAAGAGCTGCGGGGCTGCAGAGCTGGAGGTGTGCCTCTGTATGTCTGTGTAAATCCAGGAAGTGAACAGGTAGCACCTTCAGCTGCCCACAATTAAAATGGATACAGCCAGACTTAGTGGAGGGAGATTTCTGCAGCATATTTATTTATTTTTGGGAAAAAATACCCTTTTAATGAATAAAAAAAAAAAAAAAAACACAATAGTTACCTCAATTTTTTGTATAATGTGAAAGATGATGTTAGTAAATAGATACCTAACATGTCATGCTTTCAAATTGCACATGCTCATGGAATGGCGACAAAGGACGGTAATTAAAAATCTCCATAGGCGACGCTTTAAACATTAACAGGCTACCTGTTTAGAGTTACAGAGGAGGTCTTGCACTAGAATTATTGCTCCCACTCGAATGATCATGGTGATACCTCACATGTGTGGTTTGAACACCGTTTACATATGCAGGCGTGACTTACGTATGTGTTCACTTCTGTGCGAGCACGGAGGGATGGGCGCTTTAAAAAAACATTTTCTTATTTATTTTACTTTCTATTTTTTCACTGTCCCTTTATTTATTTTTTAATTTTTTAATTACTTTTATTCCTATTTATTGAAGATCTGGGGTCAAAAAGACCCCAGATCTCTCATTTACCTTTAAAATCAAAAGAAAAAAAAAATTGAGATCTGTCTATGCCCAAGAACCGGAAGTGACTTCAAGGGCCGCTCAAGTCCTCCAAGGGCATAGATCGGGTCCATCTTGCCCTCACTCAACTTCCTGCCCAGCCAACGGCCGCATCGGATCACTTCTAGGCTTTACCGACGTCTCCGATAATCAAGGAATCGACCGGTAAGCGGTGCCCCCTCCCGCCGCCTCCCACTGCAAATGTGCCCACGGGACCATTTATAATTTTAACCTGCAATCGCCAATAGTAAAAAATTATACTGGGGTTATGCCAGCTAGCTGCTACCAGCTGGTTATGCCAGCTAGCTAGCTGCTGCCATAACACCGGTATTAAACATCAAAGTAATGACGTATTTGTACTATGGGCCGGTACAGTTACATAATACGATTTTATGTATCTGGTTATTTATGTTGTTAAGTTTTGCATGAACTCCTGCACTGAAAAGCAGAAGCTGTTTCTGTAAATGTGAGCAATGCTGTGCAATCTGAAGTGTGTGAGGACTGAAAAGCTTGTCTGCTAAACTAAAAGGTATTCAAATGTTCAGTAACCTGCTTAATCTACATGATGCAACCGCTAAATAATATTGCAGGTAAGCTTCTATTTTCTATTTGAGGAGCACAAACGTGCATTAGACAAAAATAGACATAGAAACACAATTTGTAGAGGAGAATCCCTTAACAAATCCATAGAGAAACTATTATATCAAAATGGTCTATTAGTATGAATATGAAATGTAATTTATCACACATTACATCATTATTAATAATCTTGACAATAAAGTGCTGAACAAAAAACTATAAATGTGTCCTTTGCATTTTTCTGTCTGCTGTTTAATTGTTGGGCATTTTTGTTTCATAGAAAAAAAAAAACTGAAAGGCAAAACACTCAGGGGATATTTGCAGTAAATTTTCAGACCCAATTAGTTAATGCAAGAAAGGCTTGATACGTGCAGCTCACCCACTTACATGCCTATAAAGGATTTTTATAGCTGTTGGAGTTGACAGTAAAGAAGAACAAAGGGAAAAAAAACACACATTTTTGTATTATGATGGATGTCTGCTGTTTGAGCACCACAGGCAGATAATAGGACTTTAGAAAAGGAAAATGATATTTCGAAAAGTCTGCAGTCACATAGGGAAATCTGCTTAAAGTGGTTGTAAACCCTTACAGACCACTTTCACCTACAGGTAAGCCTAGATTAAGGCTTACCCGTAGGTGCTCGAAATATATCTCCTAAACCTACACGGTTTAGGAGAAATTTACTATTTCCCTGTACGATGAGTCCTTCTGCGCACTTTGCGGATATATTCGGTGCATGCGCACTGTTGAAAGGGCACGCTGGGCCGTTTCAAGCTGGGGTCATGCCGTGACTGGTGGCTCCCGCGCGCATGCGTGGCAGTGACGTCACGCTACTCTGGCCAGTCACAGAGCCAGAGTTTGCTGCCCCGGAAGAAAGAGGGGTGAAGAATGGACGCTCTCTGCCAGTGAGGACAAATAGGGGACATCACAGGCTCCTGTGTCAGGTAAGTGACACATAATAGGCTACTATGCGATGCATAGTTGCCCATTATGCTTTACCTTTGCAGGGAAACAAAGAGGAAGTAAAACCCATCAGGGTTTACTTACTGTTTAAAGAGGAACTGCAGTCTGCTCACATCATTTATAATAAAATTGTCTTTCTGAAGCTTCCCTCCAACCACTTTGCATATTATTTTATATATACTGTGATTCTGTACTTGCCAAATATGTGTCAGAAATCTCCTCCACTGAGTCTGGCTGCAACCATTTTAACTGTGGGCAGCTGAAGCTGCTGCCTGTTAACCTCCTGGATATACACAGACACACAGAGGCACACCTCCAGCTCTGCAGCTCTCATTGACCCTCTTATGACTCCTCCCCCCTCCCTTTCTGGCAAACTCTCAGGAGAGTGAGAGAGAGAGAGAGCAGTGTATGATGTCATAAGCCAAGGCTTTTTACCAGATAAGAAACAGGAAATGGGCTGTATAAGGTATTTACTGGCAGAAAAAGTACTAGTTACTTACCGGTAACTGTCTTTCTGGGAAATCTTCCAGGACGGCACACCTGAGAGATGAGAGGCTCCTCCCGACAGGAAACACAATCAATCAACAGCTGTTTTAAGTCCACACCCTTCCCCTTGATCCTCAGTTTGTAGAGAAGTAACTCCTGAACCTGTTTCACAAGGGAAATCATTCCTCATAGGTACTCACCTTCTGGTGTTCTAAAATTTTCCCTCCTCCAATGGGTGGGAAGTAGGCCTGCCATCCTGGAAGATTTCCCAGAAAGACAGTTACCGGTAAGTAACTAGTACTTTTCTCAAGTCATCTTCCAGGACGGCACACCTGAGAGGATAATCAAGTAGCTCAGGCCTACCTTTAGGGTGGGACCACTGCAAGACCCTCTTGGCGAACCTCGGTTCTGCAGTGAGCTTTACCTTCACTCCATATGCTTGATGAAGGTATCTTAGCTGGATCATGCGGCTGATCTGCCGGTCTACTCCACCGGTGTCCCTGCCTTCTCTGCTTCGGATGCAGGATCTAGGTGGAGTGGGCTCTTAAAGATGGAATCAGAAAACATGTTAAACTTGTAGGTTATCAATGTTGCCTGTCACACATCTAACAACAATGGCCTATTCTGCCTATAGGTGCTGCTTAGAACCACTAAAAAGATTAATCGGAGAGCTGTGTTGTAAGACAAGGACACTACATTGATCAATAAGGGAGCCTGTCTTAACCCAACCCTGTCCAGGGAAATAAAACTGCCAAAAGGGGGGCCCCTGACAGACAACCTTTTTTGTTCATTTTTATCTTTACGTCAGCAAAGACTGAAGGGAAACCTACTTAAGGGAAATAGATTAACAAAAACTTAACCCCTGGGTTTAAGGCATGCCCAATCTATAGTTTTACTTATGCCTGAGAGCCTACTCAGGAGATTAACATCCGTAGCAGGAGGAGAACACTCATACTGCTACATCTAGTTTTGCTAGAAGCGCAAAATGAAGGCCATGCACCGAGCTGTAACCTATTTTGTCGGGTATACATCTTTATACTTCATCTTCAGGCCATAAAACTCCTCTGAACCGAACTTCCTAAGTTCTTATTACAGGGCGACTCATTATCGCCTTCCTCCAGTGACCCATAACTCTACCGGGCTTCAACCCTAGGAAATGGCTCTGGCATCCCTGAAAGTAAGGGGTCGAGGCTTTCTGACATGTGACATTTGCAGCCAGAACTCCTGGCCCTTCCACGGAAGAGAAGGCTGAAATACAAAAGGTGATACATGTATTATTAATATCACAAATAAAAAGAAAAAAATCATAGATTGTGGACATAGCACAATAGATTTAAACAGAAAGGACACAAACATAGACAAAAATGTTGTGTATCTGAGTGTGACTAGCTAAACCAACATATCAAACATGGGAAGAGACCCAAATCTGAACCTCACAGTCTGGTTTTCTGATGTGCGGCCAATATGTAAACATTAAGACACAAACACACCTTAAATGCTGCGCATTTCTGAAGTGCAGCTAGCTAGGTCATAACTGGTAAATACAAAAAGGACGGGAACCCCCTTTTACAATGGTGTTTTACTGATGTACAGCAAAACAAGGCCTTAAAGAGAAGACAGAAAGACCCAAACTTCTATGTTGCGTATTTATGACGAACCACCAAGTACAGTTATAAGACAATCCTTTCTGTTATGCAGTTCTGTAGTGCAGTTACATAGAACCAACACAGAAAGAACACAAGCAACCTACAGCATTGGGTTTTTCTGAAGTGCCATAAGGTAAGGCAATATAAAACAGAAAGCACCAACAAGCTTCAATGTTGAGTATTTCTGCTGTGCAGCAACATAAAAACAAAGAAACAACAGACAGCCTTTACAGCTGCGATCTTTCTGGTCTACTGCAAAATAAGGCAATAACTCCACAATGAGTATCCCTGCTGCGTAGCAAAACCTCAGCACTAGGGACAGATAAGCTTAGGGTTACCACACCAGTGCGACCCAACCTGCCACTTGGGACTGCAAGACGCCTGAGAAGTCATATACTATGGCTTCCAAAGGGTACCATTCGTGACTGTGCGACTCCAGGTCGCAGCGTCTCCAGCAGTCCCTGCTTACGGAACCACAGACCTCAAGATTACACAGGTCGCAGGAAAAGCAGTTTTCAGGTTGAACAAACAAGGGGTCCCCATGCTGTGGCTCCCTGGAGGAGTGCAGCCAACAACCCCCTACTGTGTATACCTAAGAAACAGCAAGGAAGATCAATGAGAAACACCACTTACTGCTGTGCCTTTCTGATATACAGACGATAAGGCAGTAAATATAGGACATACAGGACACAAACAATGTTCAATCTTTGTGTATGTCTGATGTGTAGCATATACCAATACTGAGCAGAGATGCCATCACGCTCAATGTGTCTCCCTGCTGAGCAGCAAAAACAAAATCAGAAAAAGACAAACAACCTTCACTGTTGTGTCCTTTCTGATATGCAGCCAATAAGGCAGTAAATGTAAGACATAAAGGACAGACAACCTTCAATCTTGTATGTGTCTAATGTGCAACAACAATTTTGAATAGAGATAGCACATCCATATTCAAGTGATTTGGCATGCGACTCAACATGTCAAATCGCATGCCTAAAATCGGCAGCCATTGCCGTTAATAGCACTGTCTGAATCAGTACGGGCCACTTTGTGGTGCTGCACTGATTACCAATGGCAGTATGTGTACTACCCCAGGCACAGGTTCAATTTTGTATTTTCCAACAAAATCAGGACCATCCATCTTCACTGCTGCCTTTCTGATAAGCAACCAATAAGGCAGTAATACAGGACCCACAGACAGACCTCAGTCGTGTATATCTCTGATGTGCAACAATCTAACAATTCTGAATAGAGATAGCACATCCATCTTCAAGCGATTTGGCATGCGACTCAACATGTCAAATCGCATGCCTAAAATCGGCAGCCATTGCCGTTAATAGCACTGTCTGAATCAGCACGACGCCACTTTGTTGTGCTGTACCGATTACCAAAGGCAGTATATGTACTACCCCTGGCCCAGGTTCAATTTGTACTTCTGTTATGGAGCCCGACAAATCAGGACCATCAATCTTTCCTGCTGCCTTTCTGATAAGCAACCAATAAGGCAGTAATACAGGACCAGGGGCGGACTGACAACTCATGGGGCCCCCGGGCAGTAGAAGGTCATGGGGCCCCCTGTGTCTCCGCCCACATGCAAGCCACACCTACACAAAGCCCCACTTACATAAATCATGGGGCACACAGTAAGGCACATCACATGGCACACAGCAGAGCACGGGGCACATCATGGGGCACAGGGCATGGGGCACACAGTAGGGCACATCACAGGACACATAATGGGGCACCCAGCAGGGTTTATTATGCTGTACACATCAGGGCACATTACTGAGCACAGCATGGTGCATCACGGGGGTACAGGGCACATCAGTGGGTACACAGCGGGGAACATCACAGAGCACATCAGGAGATACACAGCAGGGAGCGGGCCGCACATCACAGGGCATGTGGCAAATAGTAGGGCACACAGCAGGGCACACAGTAGGGCACATCCTTGGGAACAGGACACAGGCGGTACACATCAGGGCACACATCCCAGGGCATGGGGCACACAGTAGAGCACATTACAGGGCATACAGTAGAGCACAACAGGCTGTACACAGCAGGGCACATCACAAGGCACATCACAGGGCAAGGGGCACAGAGTAGGGCACATAAGGGGGTACACAGCAGGGCACATCACAGGCCATGGGGCACGCAGTAGGGCAAATAGCAGGGCACAAACCAAAACACAGGGCACACAGTAGAGCACTGGGATCCTCCAGACTTAATACAGTGTCTCTTAGGGTAGCCATCAGAGGCGAAGGCGACACAGTGGGGGTGGAGGACACAGGAAGACACCGTGGGGGGGTGGGTGGCACAGGGGGACACTGTAGGTGGGTTGAGGGCACAGGGGGACACCATGGGGGGGGATAGAAGACACAGGGGGACACTGTGGGGGGTGAAGGGCACAGGGGGTCACCGTGGGGGGTGGGTGAAAGGCACAGGGGGACACTGTGGGGAGGTGGAGGGCACAGGGGGACACTGTGGGGAGGTGGAGGACACTGTGGGGAGGTGGGGGGCTCAGGGGGACACTGTGGGGAGGTGGAGGGCTCAGGGGGAAACTGTGGGGAGATGGGGGGCACAGGGGGACACTGTGGGGAGGTGGAGGGCTCAGGGGGAAACTGTGGGGAGGTGGAGGGCTCAGGGGGACACTGTGGGGAGGTGGAGGGCTCAGCGGGACACTGTGGGGAGGTGGAGGGCTCAGGGGGACACTGTGGGGAGGTGGGGGGCACAGGGGGACACTGTGGGGAGGTGGAGGGCTCAGGGGGAAACTGTGGGGAGGTTGGGGGCACAGGGGGACACTGTGGGGAGGTGGAGGGCTCAGGGGGAAACTGTGGGGAGGTGGGGGCACAGGGGGACACTGTGCGGAGGTGGAGGGCTCAGGGGGAAACTGTGGGGAGGTGGGAGGCACAGGGGGACACTGTGTGGAGGTGGGGGGGCACAGGGGGACACTGTGGGGAGGTGGAGGGCTCAGGGGGAAACTGTGGGGAGGTGGGGGGGCACCGGGGGACACTGTGGGGAGGTGGAGGGCTCAGGGGGACACTGTGGGGAGGTGGGGGGGCACAGGGGGACACTGTGGGGAGATGGAGGGCTCAGGGGGACACTGTGGGGAGGTGGGGGGCACAGGGGGACACTGTGGGGAGGTGGAGGGCTCAGGGGGACACTGTGGGGAGGTGGGGGGCACAGGGGGACACTGTGGGGAGGTGGAGGGCTCAGGGGGAAACTGTGGGGAGGTGGGGGCACAGGGGGACACTGTGGGGAGGTGGGGGGCACAGGGGGACACTGTGGGGGGGTGGAGGGCTCAGGGGGACACTGTGGGGAGGTGGGGGGCACAGGGGGACACTGTGGGGAGGTGGGGGGCACAGGGGGACACTGTGGGGAGGTGGGGGGCACAGGGGGAAACTGTGGGGAGGTGGAGGGCTCAGGGGGACACTGTGGGGAGGTGGAGGGCTCAGGGGGACACTGTGGGGAGGTGGGGGGCACAGGGGGACACTGTGGGGAGGTGGAGGGCTCAGGGGGAAACTGTGGGGAGGTGGGGGGCACAGGGGGACACTGTGGGGAGGTGGAGGGCTCAGGGGGACACTGTGGGGAGGTGGAGGGCTCAGGGGGAAACTGTGGGGAGGTGGGGGGGCACAGGGGGACACGGTGGGGGGCACAGGGGGACACTGTGGGGAGGTGGGGGGCACAGAGGGACACTGTGGGGAGGTGGAGGGCTCAGGGGGAAACTGTGGGGAGGTGGAGGGCACAGGGGGACACTGTGGGGAGGTGGGGGGCACAGGGGGACACTGTGGGGAGGTGGAGGGCTCAGGGGGAAACTGTGGGGAGGTGGGGGGCACAGGGGGACACTGTGGGGAGGTGGGGGGCTCAGGGGGACACTGTGGGGAGGTGGGGGGCACAGGGGGACACTGTGGGGAGGTGGAGGGCTCAGGGGGAAACTGTGGGGAGGTGGAGGGCTCAGGGGGACACTGTGGGGGGGTGGAGGGCTCAGGGGGACACTGTGGGGGGGTGGAGGGCTCAGGGAGACACTGTGGGGAGGTGGAGGGCTCAGGGGGAAACTGTGGGGCACAGGGGGACACTGTGGGGAGGTGGGGGGCACAGGGGGAAACTGTGGGGAGGTGGAGGGCTCAGGGGGACACTGTGGGGAGGTGGAGGGCACAGGGGGACACTGTGGGGAGGTGGAGGGCTCAGGGGGACACTGTGGGGAGGTGGAGGGCACAGGGGGACACTGTGGGGAGGTGGGGGGCACAGGGGGACACTGTGGGGAGGTGGGGGGCTCAGGGGGAAACTGTGGGGAGGTGGGGGGCTCAGGGGGACACTGTGGGGAGGTGGAGGGCTCAGGGGGACACTGTGGGGAGGTGGAGGGCTCAGGGGGAAACTGTGGGGAGGTGGGGGGGCACAGGGGGACACGGTGGGGGGCACAGGGGGACACTGTGGGGAGGTGGGGGGCACAGGGGGACACTGTGGGGAGGTGGAGGGCTCAGGGGGAAACTGTGGGGAGGTGGAGGGCTCAGGGGGAAACTGTGGGGAGGTGGGGGGCTCAGGGGGAAACTGTGGGGAGGTGGAGGGCTCAGGGGGAAACTGTAGGGAGGTAGGGGGCTCAGGGGGACACTGTGGGGAGGTGGAGGGCTCAGGGGGAAACTGTGGGGAGGTGGGGGGCTCAGGGGGACACTGTGGGGAGGTGGAGGGCTCAGGGCAGGGGAAACTGTGGGGAGGTGGGGGGCACAGGGGGACACTGTGGGGAGGTGGAGGGCTCAGGGGGACACTGTGGGGAGGTGGAGGGCTCAGGGCAGGGGAAACTGTGGGGAGGTGGGGGGGGCACAGGGGGACACGGTGGGGGGCACAGGGGGACACTGTGGGGAGGTGGGGGGCACAGGGGGACACTGTGGGGAGGTGGAGGGCTCAGGGGGAAACTGTGGGGAGGTGGAGGGCTCAGGGGGACACTGTGGGGAGGTGGAGGGCTCAGGGAGAAACTGTGGGGAGGTGGGGGGCACAGGGGGACACTGTGGGGAGGTGGGGGGCACAGGGGGACACTGTGGGGAGGTGGGGGGCACAGGGGGACACTGTGGGTGGGAAGCTGTGCAGCAACTTTTTAATAGCAGCATGTGGTACAAGCTGCTGCACTTTCCTTCCTAGATGCAGAGTAGCGCGGGAAGCGGCTGTATACAGACCTCTCGTGATGCGGTCCTCCTCCTCGCCGGCCCCTCCTCTTTTCTGTCCGTCCGAGGTGATGACAGATACAAGCACCTGGGATGGACGGGAGGGAAGGAGGGGCCAGCGGGGGGGAGGAGGAGCGCATCACGAGAGGTCTGTATACACTACAGTCTCTTAGCAGTGAGCAGGGACCCGATCTGCCCGTCAATCACAGCTAGCTGACGGGTAGGTCGGGCCCCGAAGTGAAAGCTGCCATGGGGCCCCCTACTGGCCACGGGCCCTCGGTCAGCGTCCGAACTGCCCGATGGTCAGTCCGCCCCTGTACAGGACACAAAACCCCCACAGACAGACCTCAATCTTGTGTAGGTCTGATGTGCAGCAATATAACACTTATGAGCAGAGATGTCTTTACCAGACTCAATGATGTGCGTTTCTGCCGTGCGGCACAAAACCAGAAAGTACAGACCACCTTCCCTGTTGTATTTTTCTGATCTGTAGCCAAACAAAGCAGTACCTTTAGGACATAAAGGACACCCAACAAGCTTCAGTGCAGTGCATTTCTGATGTACAGCAATATACCCCTTATGAGCAGAGATGTCACAAATCTCAATGTGTATTTCTGCTGTGCCACCAAACATCCCAGCAAGGACAAACCTTCACTACTGAGGTCTACTGGTGAGCAGCCAAGGAGTCATGGTGTATCCCTTTATGAAATAACCAAAACAGGGGCAATTTATTTCATAGGCCTAGCCTGGGCTGTAGATACTAATCCTTCACCACCAGTGAAGGAACCAATCCTAAAATGGTTGGACACCTTACTATAGTAGCTGTTGTCCTACCTTACCTCCGTAGATTGAGCAAACGCTAGCCAGCTCATATACGGGTGGGGCTGATTAGTAACTAAAGTCTCAATGAGCCCAGCCCTAGAGACCAATTTAAGACCCCTAGAAAGGGTGGTTACCAATTTAGCCTGGAGGTAAATAGCCACCTGCAGGCCTTAAAGAAGCAATCATATAGCCATCTAGCTCTCGCATATGTTTGCACAGAAAATCCTTATTCAAAGGATATAGGAAAACGATTTATGGTAAATCGCTTTTAGATCTGTCACTGAGTGGACTGTAGCCCAAACCAACAAAAAGGTTTTTCTTACCCCCTGCATTAAAATATAACCACAATGTAAGAGTGGAGTGGGAGGTTGGAGCTTATGAAAAGTTACCCATAGCAAGCAACCCCCAAAAGGAGGATCTGTCACAAGGGAACCCCTACTGTGCCACACAGAAGCTTGGTCCCTGCCACATTGTTGAAGGTTAGGTCAGCTTTTAAGCATCTTGGAGCAACTTCAGATTCCTAGCAGCTGGGCTAATAGGGCCAGATAACCTAGTGCACCTACTGAGCAAGGGAGCTTACTCCTGAATCCTTCAACCATTGCACCATTAATAATTTGTTCAGTGGTATACCTGGCCAGTAAGGAACTCTTTGTTCTACCAGGTCACCCCCTTTGCTATATTCACCCCTACTAATGTACCACAACCGGGTATGTAGGGAGAGGCTGGCAACCTACTATTGTGATAACCACAGTGTCTCTGCTATAAGAGGGAGCTGTGGCTGGTGGTTTTTAGCAGTAGCTTCTGGGCTGTTCTGTTATGCAGACCCCAGGCCCTGCACTGCACCACTCACTAAATATAGGTGGAAGGGGAAAAAAATGCCTTACCTACCTCTTTCCCGTCTGAGGTGGTTTAGGCACATTCGCTCCTCTGCACCACTTGTCCACCATACAGCATCATTGATGTAAGAGGGAGCTGTGGCTGGTGTTCTTAGCAAAAGCTTCTGGGCTATTTGAATCCAGACCCCAGGGGAGATGATCTCAAATGCCCAGAAACCATCTGGCTGGGATTGGGGATTTTTGACTCACCGTTGTCGTCTTCCCCCTTTTGCCACAGCCACCGGGCTTGCTTTTCCATCCTTATGGTCCACACGCAAGGAGGATAGCCGCCAAAGTGCCCCCCCCTCCAACTGCTGTCCCTTTAGGGAGCTGCAAGGTTAGGCTGTGTCCTGCACTGTACCAGTCAGTATATACACATGGGGGGGGGGCAATGCCATAGGTTCCTCATTCCCATCTGAGGTGGTTTAGGCAGACAATTACCATAGTGAATTGGTGCCTCCTCGAAAGGAGGATGTGGGCGCCTGCTCCTGCTGACTCTCAGCCTTCCCTTCTGGGTAAGAACGCGGGTCGTTCAGGCGGTGCCCTCCCCAGCAGCCCACGCGAGCTACCAGGGGCCCAGAAGTCAGGGGATACGATCCCCCTGGAAAGAACCGACGGCCAGCACCCCCGTCTGAACGGACACCCGGACAGGTAAGGGGGGAGACAGGATAAGGGCCCCTGAAGTTCTGGGTACACCACTGTACCCAGGGGCCTTCAGCTATCAGGGGGGCTTTCCCAGTTTTTGCTGCCCCCCCTGAAGAAAGGATAGGGGAACCCCCCGGGAAGGATAAATATATCCTGCCAGACCCAGAGGCTTCCCAGGCATTTGGTCCGGCTCCCAGGGGGAGACCACCAGCCCCAGGCTTCGGTCATTTGGAAAAAAACAAACAGTTTCGCTGTGTAGGGAGAAACACAATCAAAAACTGAGGATCAAGGGGAAGGGTGTGGACTTAAAACAGCTGTTGATTGATTGTGTTTCCTGTCGGGAGGAGCCTCTCATCTCTCAGGTGTGCCGTCCTGGAAGATGACTTGAGAAAAAAATGTTTTACTATCCAAAGTTAAAACAAAGTTCCACTTTAAAGGACAACATACTTAAAAGATGCACAATTTGGCACTGTGATCAAACACATTTTAACAGTTCACACAGGTTTTAAAATTTAACATAAAGGTGTTTTACTAATTTATAGAGCACTAATTTTTGTAGTGATTTACAGAGAACCATTTTTATCCATGAATGCCTCTTAAGAGCTTACAAGCTAGCAGCCCTAGTACAGCCTTAAACACATACAGTATATGAAAGAAAGATGATTAACCTATCAATACATTTTTTAAATTGCAGGTGGAGATTAAAGCTGTGGGGTTTAGAAGATTTTCATACTACTTTCCTACTATTTTCCTACGCTATGAACTGTGCTTGAGATTCATAGGATGCTTGAAGATCTGGTAATCTCTGGGCTGATTCGTTATTGGGGTACAACCTATATGCTAAAGATGATTTGCAACTAAATGGTAGGGGATCTGCTGTGCTGGGGGAGAGGTTTATGGGAAGGCTGGGGGAATATTTAAACTAGGATTGAGGGGGGAGGGTGAATTAGATTATAATGGGGTAGACAGGTCAGACAGGGGTCAGTCTTTATTGGTGGGTGGAATGGGGAAAGATGGGGGGGGAGGGCTATGGCAGGTGATATGAAGGTTCCCATGCTACAAACAACCATTGGAAATGGTACTGTTTGTACTAAAACGAAACATATGCAAAATACAGTAAGTGTGCAAAATGTGACAATGAATTAAAGTGTTTGTTTACCAATGGCAGAGGTGTCCCAAGCAAAATAGGTGAGTTGGAAGCTCTGGCACACAAGAAGAACTATGATTTAAACTATGATTTAAAGGGGTTGTAAACCCTCTGCATTTTTCACCTTAACCTCCCTGGCGGTATGATTATTTCGGATTTTAGGTGCTGAAAGCGGTACAATTATTTTGCATGGAAATTTGGCGTTTTATATTGTAGGCCTGTAATTCTTAACAATAACACACTTAAATCTGTCCAAACAAGAGTCTAGTAGATATCCCGGGTATAATAAAGTTTGAAACACAAAAACATAAATTATAATATAATAAATAAAAATAAATAATAATAAAAAATAAAAAAAATTAATAATAAAATAAATTTCCCCACGATTCACTATCGCTCAATTCTGCAAGTGTTCTAATTTACTATCGCGGTTTTCTAGCTGGTCTAAAGCCACTTTTGATGTAAAGGGACACTTTTTGGTTGCTATGGACAATCTCCAGTTTCCAGGCAGAAAGAACAGTATATATAACATAAAACTGCATGCAGGGCATAGGACAAAGCACTGGGGACAACAGGGATGTGAAATAATTTCATACAGTACGGTAATCTGTAAGATTACCGTACTGTATGTGTTATGATTTTACACTTTTTTGAATTTGCCGCCAGGCTCCGCCCCCGTGCGTCGCGCCGCTCGCAGGGAACAGAGCCTGGCACGGAGAGGCTTCGGAGGAGGACGGAGCCCGCAGACACAGCGGGGGACATCGCAGGATCCCGGGGACAAGGTAAGTAAAGCCACACCAGGATCCTGCGATGTAATCCCGAGTGTGGCTCGGGGTTACCGCTAATGGTCCTGAATTTTAACCCCGAGCCACACTCGGGAAAACCGCCAGGGAGGCTACTGCATTCTATGCATTAAGGTGAAAAACCTTTTTTACGACAGCAGTACCCCCGAACCCCCCTTATACTTATCTGAGGTCGTAATTTCCCCAATGAGAACGAGCACACCAGCTCCAGCCGGTGTCTTGTGTCCTGATTGAATAGATTGATAGCAGTGCAGCCATTGGCTCCCGCTACTGTCAATCAAATCCAATGATGTGGACACCAGGGCGGAGTCGAGTTCTGCGGTCTGTGTCAACAGACGCAGCAGCAGGACGTGGGAGCACACCCGCACAGGTGTCCCGTAGGAGGAGCTAGGAGCACCATGGAGGGGTCCCAGAGGAGGAGGATCGGGCCACTCTGTGCATAACCAACTGCACAGCGGAGGTAAGTATGACATGTTTGTTTTGTTTTTTTTTAATCCTGAACCTTTACTACCCCTTTAATTCGTATTGCTGAATCTGATTCATTCTTCACATGACTGGGCTATTAAAATTGCTGGCTATGCTTTCTTTCGGAAAGACAGGGTGGTGGGGTCTGTCTCTATGTGAGAAGTGATCTCAAAGCAAGTGTGAAAGAGGACCTAGTTGATGGAGAGTGTGATGACTCTTAGGCATTATAGGTGGAACTGTACATGGGTGTGCGTACTACAATCTGTAGATAGGACGACAATAAGCCGTACGCCCCATAGAGTTGGGCTTTATGGCAGAGTGGCCAGAAGAAAGCCATTACTTTCAGCAAAAAAACAAAATGGCACGTTTTGAGTTTGTGAAAAGGCATGTGGGAGACTTCCAAAATGTATGGAGGAAGGTGCTCTGTTCTGATAAGACTAAAATTTAACCAGTTAAGGACTAGCCTTGTTTTGGATTTTAGGTGTTTACATGTTTAAAACAGGTTTGTTTGCTAGAAAATTACTTAGAACCCCCAAACATTATTTATGGTCGTGGCCCTAAGACCGAGACAAATGTGGATCACATAAACACGCGACAAGACTCACAACATAAATAGACCTGAGGTGTGGCTTTTGGTCGTCTGGTAGGTATGGCAAGAAAAGGGGCCATACCCAAGATAAGTAATGGATGATTGTGGAGGAGAATTTGCTGAGAAGTGCTGTAAAAAGGGGAATGGGAGGGAGGGTATCGTGCACTGAAACTGACAAAGAGGAAGGGGAAGTGGTCAGCTTAAATACCCTCCGGGCTCCTCCCATAAATTCAGGCCAGCACACTGGCCTTCTAACTTATGGTCGTGGCCCTAAGACCGAGACAAATGTGGATCACATAAACACACGACAAGACTCACAACATAAATAGACCTGAGGTGTGGCTTTTGGTCGTCTGGTAGGTATGGCAAGAAAAGGGGCCAAAAATAACCAGGTAGGGAAGTATCTTTATTGCCTCTAACCTCATTGAGTGAGCTTGGAGAAAGGGCCATCTTGAAGGCATATATATATCTGGTAAAGCAGGAAGACTTTCACCTGCCTAGCTTCTTGGTCGCATGGTCTGGTACTCCGTGCTGAGATGTGGCTGAGGCTGCGCCGATCCAAAGGAATATCCAGAATACCGCCCGGGGTCTAGGCCTAAGTTGACCAGTAGGACCCAAACATGTTTAATAAACTGATTTCCACTCAGGGGGTTGACCTGAAAAAGGCAGCAACGGGCTGGAGACTGGCTGGCTGGGTAGTTGAAAGAGCAGACGGTCAAAAGATCGTTGCTGGGCACCAGGCGTTGCTGGTTCGAAAGAAGTTTATATCCACTCCGGGTCCGGTTTGTTGCGTTTTGGAGACCATAAGATAAAGGACATAGTGGCTTGGACACCGGCCAGGTACAGCCTGATAGGGGTATGAGGGAGAGCCAGCTGTGTGTGGCAATAAGATATAAAGGCTAGGACATGAGTGACGTCATCTACTGTGGTTCCAGGACAAGTGGCAAGGAACCTACGGTAGGTGTTCCAGGCTGTGGGATAAGCCTTTAGTGTGTTGCTAGACAGTGAGTGGTTGATGAGCCGGGTTGCATTGGCAAGGTGTGGCTTCAATCCATTGTTAGTTGAGACCAAGGTGGGATAGGAATGGATGATGGGTCGGCTCCGGGTTCCTGCTGGAAGAATGAGACAAAATTGGAGCGGGACAGTGCATTGGCTGCAGTATTGCACTTGCCAGGGATATGCTTACGGTAACTGTTAAATTTGGTGATGTAGTGACAATTGCAGCAGACTGCGCAGGAAGGACATGACGGGGAGCGACTTGGATCTACCCTTATTAATGATGTCAGCTGTAACCTGGTTGTCTGTGGTGAAGAGCTCTGTCTGATCTGTCCACGTGTGGCCCCAGACTTGGGCTGCTGCCACGATGGGGTACAGCTCAAACAATGCGAAGATCGAGGGAAACCAGGAATCAGGCAGATTTCCGGGGGCCAAGGTCTGGCAAACCAGTGATGGCCAAAAATTGCAGCAAAGCCAGTGGAGGCTGCAGCATGTGTGACTACCTGGGGCGACTGAGCTGATACTGAGGGAAAAACATTGATATGTCATTCCAGTTGAAGATGAACTCGTCCCACATAGCCAAGTCGGCTATTGCTGCTGGGTCTAGTCTGAGGACTTGGTCGGGTCCTGCACTCGGGCAAGAAAGACTAAGAGCCTTGAGATGAACGACCGCCCCTGAGGAATTGTTCTCATAGCGAAATTGAGCATGCCTATCAAGGACTGCAGCTGTCTTTTAGTACATTCCTGTGACCGGGTAAACTCCTGAATGACCAACCTAACACAAGCTAATTTGTCAGAAGGCAGGCTAGGCTGCATGGCGTGCGTATCCAGGACGATGCCTGAGAAACTTATGAAATGTGTTGGGCCTTCCACTATGTGTTTATTGAAATTGTTGAAGACCTCTCTTAGCTTGTCTAGATCTACCGGGGGGGGTATGTCTAGGTGTTCGATAAGCAGAAAATCGTCCGGATAATGGATAACCCTGTGACACTGGGCCTGGTGTGACAGGTTCAAGTGAGGGATTGGGCGAAACCGTCAGCTTTGTGGGCGAAGTGGCGACAAAAGAGTTCCGTGTCTGTGAGGCTCCAGTCAGAGCTTATCTGGAACTGGGCAAGTCTCGCTGCTGCTTTGGCTGAAAATGACCGATGGTCATAGAAGGCAAAACCTCCATATTTGTAAGCAAGATCTCTCACTGCATGAAGGTATAAGACCCGCTCCTCCCTACTGCTGAGGGTGGCTGAACAAAGTACATCTCTGAACATCCCGAAGGCCAGGGCGAACTCAGTGGCTGACAGCTTACGACTGAGGCTGGGGTCTCTCGACTTGACAACCACTGAGATAACCCCCCCCCCCAGGCGTATGATTTGTTGTCAGCTAAGTCATGGACTGAGATGAGCAGGAATGCCAATTGACGTCTTTACCCTCCAATATATCCTCCCTGATGCTGGTTGGGACCAGATGAATGGGGAGGACGATAGGTGCAGAGCCTGGTGTACCTGCAGAAGGAGAAGCTGTCATCAGGACCATGACCAGGTCCGGGAGGGCCATGGATGGGCGAACTTTCAAAGGTGTGACTCTGGTCTGGACGTCTGAACTGTTGTGGCTAAGGGGGAGACCAAAGAGTGCAGCTGGGCCCCGTGGATGGATTGAGGGGATGCCTGTTGGGCCCAGCTGCAGCTGGAGGCGGGAAGAGGAGCCTGAAAAGCTTTGCCTTCCTGGCCTTTAGCAGGAAAGGGAATATCCCTGCGACTCAGCTATGAGTTTGGGGATGTTCCGTCCCCTGAGGGACTGCAGGCAGCCGCGCTCTGAGCCGCTGGGGGGGGGGGGGGGTAACAGAGGGGCAGGTGTGAATCCTCGCTGTCAGAAGACAAAAAGGGGGCTGGGTGCTCATTTTTAAGAGGAGTCATAGCCATAGGATAGAGAGCAGAGTGGTAGAGAGAAAACTCAGAGAGGAGGAAAAAGGAAGAAGTACAGAAAAAGGAATGATAGGCATAGACAGGAGCTGACAGAGTTCTGTTGTGCAGAACTTATGTTGAGTGGAAATTTAGAAAACTCAGAAGAGTGCGTGGCGACCGAGGTGGGCCAGGAGGTGACTGGCCAGATAACCGATAGCTCGGGTGCCTGTCTGTGGCAAGCACAAACCTGAAGACCAGAACCCCAGGGCGTACTGGGGCGAGAAGTAGAAGTAGTACGGCCTACGTAGGAATGTTGCAGTCTGTAGGGGGTGACGTGTGCTCGGCCTGCTAACACTTGCACTGCCAGCAAGTCTACTGTTAAGCGACCTTGTCTGCGAGGTGAAGGGTCGCCCTTCGAAAACAGAGTGTCATGTATAGACATATGTGACAGAACTAACGCCTGGAGATCACGTCCAATGATGTATGTGAAGTAATGGTATAGTGAAAGGGTGCTGCAGAATGATGTGATAGAAAAGCCCATGAACTAGGCCCTGACTGACGCTCTAGTAGCGAGGTCCTGGTTATGATTGAAACTCGGTCGAACGGGAACACCTGCAGTAGGGGTGACATGAGTGCAACAAGATTTCTTTACTTTTTTTTTTTTTTCTTTTTTCCTTTTTTATGTGTCCCCCTTGTATGCGACTGGCCCTGGTGAAGATGCAAAAAGCGTTTTTTTTTTTTTTTTTTAACTTGGGAAATAACGTCCAACCTGGTACAGGATGGAACCTGAACTCGACTGACCTGAGGGAGAAAAGATAGACGAAAACGATGAGTGGCTCGTATGAATGCCACTGGAGACGAGTGACCGATTAAGTGCCACAAAAAAAAAAAAAAAAAATGAAGTGGGCTGTATGAGCACCACTGAGTGTGCTTGCAGCGATTGCAAGGAGTATATGTTGCAAATGGGTATATGCTGAGATGCGTGTTTTTGCAGCAATTGCATGGAGTATATACTGAGATGCGTGTTTTGCAGTGATTGCAAAAATGGGTAACTGCTGAGATGCGTGTTTTGTAGCGATTGCAAGGAGTTTATACTTAGATGCGGGTTTTGCAGTGATTGCAAAAATGGGTAAATGCTGAGATGCATGTTTTGCAGTGATTGCAAGTGGGTAAACACTAAGATGCGTGTATTTGCAGCAATTGCAAGGAGTTTATACTAAGATGCATTTTTTGCAGTGATTGTATAAGGGTAAATGGTAAGATGCGTGTATTTGTAGCAATTGCAAGGAGTTTGTACTGAGATGCATATTTTACAGAGATTACAAAATGGGTATATGCCGAGATGCGTGTTTTTTGCAGCAAATGCAAGAAGTTATGATGAGATGCGTGTCTTGCAGCGATTGCAAGGAGTTATGATGAGATGCGTGTCTTGCAGCGATTGCAAGCAGTTATGATGAGATGCGTGTCTTGCAGCGATTGCAAGGAGTTAAGATGAGATGCGTGTCTTGCAGCGATTGCAAGGAGTTATGATGAGATGTGTGTCTTGCAGCGATTGCAAGGAGTTATGATGAGATGCGTGTCTTGCAGCGATTGCAAGGAGTTATGATGAGATGCGTGTCTTGCAGCAATTGCAAGGAGTTATGGTGAGATGCGTGTCTTGCAGCGATTGCAAGGAGTTATGGTGAGATGCGTGTCTTTGCAGCGATTGCAAGGAGTTATGATGAGATGCGTGTCTTGCAGCGATTGCAAGGAGCTATGATGAGATGTGTGTCTTGCAGCGATTGCAAGGAGCTATGATGAGATGCGTGTCTTGCAGCAATTGCAAGGAGCTATGATGAGATGCGTGTCTTGCAGCGATTGCAAGGAGTTATGATGAGATGCGTGTCTTGCAGCGATTGCAAGGAGTTATGATGAGATGCGTGTCTTGCAGCAATTGCAAGGAGTTATGGTGAGATGCGTGTCTTGCAGCGATTGCAAGGAGTTATGGTGAGATGCGTGTCTTTGCAGCGATTGCAAGGAGTTATGATGAGATGCGTGTCTTGCAGCGATTGCAAGGAGTTATGATGAGATGTGTGTTCTTGCAGTGATTGCAAAATGGGTATATGCTGAGATGCGTGTATTTGCAGCAATTGCAAGGAGTTTGTACTGAGATGCATGTTTTGCAGAGATTGCAAAATGGGTATATGCTGAGATGCGCTTTTTTTTGCAGCGATTGCAAGGAGTTATCATGAGATGCGTATCTTGCAGCGATTGCAAGGAGTTTATACTGAGATGCATGTTGCAGCAATTGCAAAAATGGGTAAATGTTGAGATGCGTGATCTTGCAATGATTGCAAGGAGATTATACTGTGATGCATGTTTTTGCAGCGATTGCAAATGGGTAAATGTTGAGATGCGTGTTCTTGCAGTGATTGCAAGGAGTTTATACTGAGATGCATGTTGCAGCGATTGCAAATGGGTATATGCTGAGATGCGTGTTTTGCAGCGATTGCAAGGAGTTATGATGAGATGCATAGCTTGCAGCGATTGCAAGAAAGGTCACCTACTGATAGGCAAAAAAGAAAAGGATAGCAGAAATTGTATATGTAGGAAGGAACTGCAAAGTGGCATACGTAACGAATCGTAGATTTGTTATAGGGACTGTTACTTATTGGTGTGTGGGATACTCGTGACGTGAACCGTTGTGCCGCTTGTGCGACTAGGTTCAGAGTGGACTGTGATGCATGTAGCTGCTGAGGTGATGTGAATTGGACAAAAAAATAAATAATGAATCGTGGGGTATGGTAAGAACCACTACAAATTGGTGTGCAGGATAAGACCGATGCGAACCGTTGTGCCGCCGAGGCGACTAGGCTTGAATCCGACTGTGATTCGTATGACATGAAAGCAATACAAAACAGTCAGTAGAAAATTACATAAACAACAAACCATTTGTGGGGTACAACAGGGACTAATAAGAATCAATGAGCGGGATGCATCCGATGCGAACCGTTGTGCTGCCGATGCAACTAGGTTCGAATCGGATTGTAGCAGGTATGCAATATGAATCAGTTGTAAAGAGATGGCACTGATATAAATCGGTTGTAAGATGTATGAAGTGAATCCAATACAAATCGGTTGCAGCGTGTATACCACACCTTACTTCTAAAACCGAACACATACCAACCACCCAGCCCCCCAGGCTAATCAAAGTGCAGACAAGGCCCCATGTGGGTCTAATTACCACCCCAATCAGACACAGAACCCATGCAAATAATACATGCTGATCTCCAAATGGATAAGACGGCAACCCCATAGACAGTGAATCCTATGAGAAAATTAAGCCTGTATGGAGTGATATCAGAGAACAACCGACAATGGCTCAGAGGCTTGGATCTACTAACGAATCGTATGTTTGTGGATAGGATGACAAGCAAGGCAGAGCGAGCCTGCAAATCTAAGTTTGCAGGTATAGGAAACATATCCAGTGGTAACATTGCATATGAACAAAAAGGTTTGAACCCTACCTGCAACAGCAAGCGAGAACCGCCAACGAAGACGCCGCAACCCACTTGTAATCGAACGCACAGACTTATGAACACAAGGTAAGCTGGGAAGAGTCAGCACAGTGACGTGTAGTATCGTGCACTGAAACTGACAAAGAGGAAGGGGAAGTGGTCAGCTTAAATACCCTCCGGGCTCCTCCCATAAATTCAGGCCAGCACACTGGCCTTCTAACATATTGTTTTTTTTCTAACACCCTAGAGAATAAAATGGCGGTCATTGAAATACTTTTTTTTTGCACCGTATTTGCGCAGCAGTCTTATAAGCACACTTTTTTTGGAAAAAATTCACTTTTTTGAATAAAAAAATAAGACAACAGTAAAGTTAGCCCAATTTTTTTTATATTGTGAAATATAATGTTACGCCAAGTAAATTCATACCCAACATAGGGGTGCGCATCTTCACTGGCCTCACGATTCGATTCGATTACGATTATCAGGTCCACGATTCACGATGCATCACGATTACTGCGCGCGGTTTTCATCCAAAAAATTTAAGTAGTCAGAAGAACTCCATTTTTTAAATTTTATCTGTTCTTAACACTTCTTGCATGTAGCAAAGTGTAAACAGTGCAGACAACTTAAAGAGGAGCTCCAGACTGCCCCCAAATGACTACAGAAGATGGTCAGAGACTGCAGACATGATACAAGAGATGGTCAGAGACTGCAGACATGATACAGGAGATGGTCAGAGACTGCAGACATACTACAGGAGATGGACAGAGACTGCAGACATGATACAGGAGATGGTCAGAGACTGAAGACATAATACAGGAGATGATCAGAGACTGCAGACATAGTACAGGAGATGGTCAGAGACTGCAGACAAAGTACAGGAGATGGTCAGAGACTGCAGACATAGTACAGGAGATGATCAGAGACTGCAGACATAGTACAGAAGATGGTCAGAGACTGCAGACCTGCTGGACATGGTAAGGGAGGTGCCAGACTGTCCTATCCAAGATGAATAATACCCCGCCCCCCTCACCACTAACCTGTCCCCATATAATACTATTACCATAGCGCTCCCCTGCCCAGTGTCACCACAGACCAATTCCCATCCTTCTTCCCCCAACTCTACACAGTGAACATGCAAATAGGGCAATAAATCAAAAAATTGTGTGCAGAGCTTTATGGTGATAATAAATGCACAAAAAAGTCTTACTTATTCAAAGTAATTCCAGTGCTGAGTGTTCTCTGCTGTGTTCAGATCATTCACCAGAAATCAGGAATAGCACAGCAGAGAACACTCAGCACTGGAATTACTTTGAATAAGTAAGACTTTTTTGTGCATTTATTATCACCACAAAGCTCTGCACACAATTTTTTGATTTATTGCCCTATTTGCATGTAAACTGTGTAGAGGTGGGGGAAGAGCAGAGGTGTCCTCCATACGGCCCCCTTACCTGGCTTGACATGCCGCGGCTCCACTCTCCTCCTCGGAGCTCCGTGCTCCACAAGCCGGCCGCCGCCACTCTTAGCAGCAGCAGCTCCAGCCACCGGCGCTCCATGTCCCCGCGAACATGAATACAGCGTCGCTCCTCGCAGGGCAGCAGGGGGATGACGTAAGTCAGAGGCAGCATGAAGGAAAAGCCGGCGTGGCTTACTTCCGCTGTTCTTCGGCGGCTTTCGGCTCCCTTCGGTCGCGGAGGCGGGGCATAACGCGGCGCGAGGATGACGTCATCCTCAATCGATGCCTTAAAGCTATAGCATCGATGCCGCATCATGGAGGGTCGGATGCCGATGCATCGATTCGTCGATTAATTTCAACAGCCCTACCCAACATGTCATGCTTCAAAATTGCGCCTGCTCGTGGAATGGCGTCAAACTTTTACCCTTAAAAATCTCTATAGGCGATGTTAAAAAAATTATACAGGTTGCATGTTTTGTGCTACAGAGGAGGTCTAGGGCTAGAATTATTGCTCTCACTCTACCGGTTGCGGCGATACCTCACATGTGTTGTTTGACCACTGTTTTCATATGCGGGCGATACTCGCGTATGCGTTCGCTTCTGCGCACGAGCTCGTCGGGACGGGGCGGTTTAAATTTTTTTTTTTTTTTATTATTTATTTTACAATATTTTATTTATTTTTACACTGTTTTAAAAAAAAATGGTGTCACTTTTATTCCTATTACAAGGAATGTAAACATCCCTTGTAATAGAAAAAAGCATGACAGGTCCTCATAAATATGAGATCTGGGGTCAAAAAGTCCTCAGATCTCATATTTGGACTAAAATGCAAAAAAAATAAATAAAAGTCGTTTGAAAAAATGACATAAAAAAATGCCTTTAAGAAAAGTGGGCGTAGCTGACGTAATGACGTCGCTTCAGCCGTCCAATGGTATGGAGACAGGTGGCGGCCATCTTAGCCTCACTCGTCTCCATACCCAGGCACAGAAAGGTCCCGATCGCCTCCGCCGCTACCGACGGCTCCGGTAAGCGGCGGAGGGCACGGGAGAGCGGCGGGAGGGGGGGTGGCACCTCTCCCGCTGCTGATAACGGTGATCTCGCGGCGAACCCGCTGCAGAGACCACCATTATCGTACACAGAACCGGCTCCTGTAAAGATGGATACCTCGGTTGTGGCAGCAAACCCAACACATCACATTACCCAAAGAAGACCATGTTTTTCAGCAGTCGGGACTGAGAAACTGGGTTGAGGGAAAGATGGATGGTGCTAAATGCAGGGATATTCTTGAGCAAAACCTGTACCACTCTGTGTGTGATTTGAGGCTAGGACGGAGGTTCACCTCTCAGTAGGACAATGACCCCAAACACACTGCTTAACCACTTCAATACAGGGCACTTAGACACCTTCCTGCCCAGACCAATTTTCAGCTTTCAGTGCTGTCGCAGTTTGAATGACAATTGCTCGGTCATACATCACTGTACCCAAACTAAATTTTTATCATTTTGTTCCCACAAATAGAGCTTTCTTTTGGTGGTATTTGATCACCTCTGCGGTTTTTATTTTTTGTGAAACAGATAAAAAAAGACCGAAAATTCTGAAAAAAATAAAAGTTTTGCTTTTGTTTTTGTTTAAAAATTTTGTAAATAAGTAAGTTTTCTCCTTCACTGATGGGCACTGATAAGGCGGCACTGACGGGCACTGATAAGGCGGCAGCGATGAGGTGGCACCAATGAGCGGGCACTGACGGGCACTGACGATGGGCACTGATATGCGGCACTGATGGGCACTGGTAGGCGGCACTGATGGGTGGCACTGATATGCAGCACTGATGGGCATTGATAGGCGGCACTGATGGGCACTTATGGGTGGCACTGGGTGGCACTGGTGGGCACTGATGGGCACTGTTAGGCAACACCTATGGGCACTGAAAGGCTACACAGATGGGTTCTTATGGGTGGCACTGATGGGCACTGATAGGCAGTACTGCTGGACACTGATAGGTGGCACTGCTGGGCACTGATGGGCACTGATACGTGGCACTGATGGGCACTGATACGTGGCACTGATAGGCACTGATACGCGCCACTGATGGGCATCCCTGGTGGCACTGGCAGTGGTAGGCATGGAAGTGGGCACTGATTGGCAGCTGCCTGGGCATTGATTGGCAGCTGCCTTTGCACAGATCAGTATTTCCCTGGGGTTCTAGGGGGCATACCTGGTGGTCCAGTGTGGCTGGTTTCCCTGGTGGTCCTGGGCGGCTTCCCTGGTGGTCCTGGGCGGCTTCCCTGGTGGTCCTGGGTAGGATCCGAGGGGGGGCTGTGCTGATAAACAATCAGCACAGACCCCCCCTGTCAGGAGAGCAGCCGATCGGCTCTCCTCTACTCGCGTCTGTCAGTGAGGAAATGCCGATCACCGGCTCTTCCTATTTACATTGTGATCAGCCGTGATTGGACACGGCTGATCACGTTGTAAAGAGTCTCCGTCAGAGACTCTTTACCTAGATCGGTGTTGCGGGGTGTCAGACTGACACCCCGCAACAACGATCGCCATGATGCGTGCCCCCGGGGGCGTGCAGCGGCTCAATATCCTGAGGACGTCATATGACGTCCAGTCAGGATATTGAAACCACTTTGCCGACGTTATTCTGCTATATGGCAGGCGGAAAGTGGTTAATCAACACTTGAGTGGTTTAAGGGGGAACATGTTAATGTGTTGGAATGGCCTAGTCAAAGCCCAGACCTCAATCAAAATCTGTGGTCAGACTTAAAGATTGCTATTCACAAGCGCAAACCATCCAACTTGAAGGAGCTGAATAGTTATGCACATTGACTTTTTCTGTTATTTTGCCCTATTTGTTGTTTGCTTCACAATAAAAAATCTTCAAAGTTGTGGGCATGTTCTGTAAATTAACCACTTAAGCCCTGGACCATTTGGCTGGCCAAAGACCAGAGCACTTTTTGCGATTCGGCACTGAGTCGCTTTAATTGACAATTGAGCGGTCGTGCGATGTGGCTCCCAAACAAAATTGACATCCTTTTTTTCCCACAAATAGAGCTTTCTTTTGGGGGTATTTGATCACCTCTGCAGTTTTTATCATTTACGCTATAAACAAAAAAAGAGCGACAATTTTGAAAAAAAAAAGCTATATTTTTTACTTTTTGCTATAATAAATATCCCCAAAAAATATATAAAAAAACATTTTTTTTTCTCAGTTAGGGCCGATACGTATTCTTCTACATATTTTTGGTAAAAAAATCGCAATAAGCGTTTATTGATTGGTTTGCGCAAAAGTTATAGCGTCTACAAAATAAGGGATAGTTTTATGGCATTTTTATTAATAATTTTTTTTTTTTACCAGTAATGGTGGCGATCAGCATTTTTTATCATGACTGTGACATTATGGCAGACAGATCGGACACTTTTGCCACTATTTTGGGACTATTCACATTTATACAGTGATCAGTGCGATTAAAAATGCATTGATTACTGTGTAAATGTGACTGGCAGTGAAGGGGTTAACCACTAGGTGGCGCTGTAGGGGATAAGTGTGTCCTAGGGAGTGATTTTAACTGTGGGGGGGATGGGCTATGTGTGACACGACACTGATCACTGCTCCCGATTACAGGGAGCGGTGATCAGTGTCAATGTCATTAGGCAGAACGGGGAAATGCTTGTTTACATTAGCATTTCCCCGTTCTTCCTCACCGTGAGACGATCGTGGGTATCCCCGCAGACATTGAGTCCGCGGGACCTGCGATCATGCTCACGGAGCTCCCGGCACGCACGGCCACAAGCCACCTCCTAAAGGGCAACATACAGATTTGTTAATCTACCTGTACGTGCCCTTCTGCCACAGTATATCTGCGCAAGGCGGTCGGGAAGCGGTTAAATGATGCAAATCCTCAAACAGTCCATGTTAATTGCAGGTTGTGAGGCAACAAAAGATGAAAAGGGGGTGAATACTATTGCAAGGCACTGTAGAAGCATAATTACACATCTAATTTGACTACCTTTTACACTTTTGTGAGGCACTGATGGGCACTGTAGTGGCATGGATGTGGCACAGATGAGAACTGATGTGGCATGGCTGAGTACTGACAGGGCTTGAATGTGGCATGGATGAGTACTGATGTGGCATGAATGTGGCGCGGGTGAGTACTGATGTGGCGTGAATGTTGCACGAATGAGCACTGATGTAGCATGGATGTGGCACAGATGAGCACTGATGTGGCATGGATGAGCATTGATGTGGCACATATGAGCACTGATGTAGCATGTGTGAGGCATAGATAAGCACACATATGGCATGGATGAGCACTGATGAGGCATGGATGAGCATGAATGAGCCATGAATGAGGCATGAATGAGCCATGGATGAACCATGGATGGGCACAGATGAGCCATGGATGGGCACGGATGAGCCATGGATGAGCATGGATGAGCCATGGATGAGCACGCATGAGCCATGGATGAGGATGGATGGGGATGGATGAGCACGGCTGGGCATGGATGAGCATGGCTGAGGCATGAATGAGCATGGCTGGGCATGGATGAGCATGGATGGGCATGGCTGGGCATGGTTGGGCATCGCTGGGCATGGATGAGCATAGCTGGGCATGGATGAGCATGGCCGGACATGGATGAGCATGGCTGGGTATGAATGAGCAAGAATGAGCATGGCTGTGCATAGATTTGCATGGATGACCATGGCTGGGCATGGAAGAGCAAGGCTGGGCATGGATGAGCATGGCTGGAGCATGGATAAGCATGGCTGGGCATGGATGGAGCATGGCTGGAGCATGGATGGAGCATGGATGGAACATGGATGGGCATGGCTAGAGCATGACTGGAGCATGGATGGAGCATGGCTGTGCATGGCTGGAGCATGGCTGGAGCATGGCGGGGCATGGGTGGAGCATGGATGGAGCATGGATGGAGCATGGCTGGAGCATGGATGGAGCATGGCTGTGCATGGCTGGGCATGGCTGGAGCATGGATGGAGCATGACTGGGTATGGCTGGAGCATGGCTGGAACATGGCTGGAGCATGGATGGGCAGAGATCAGTGGTGTGGGCACTTCAGATCCAGCCCACAACACTGCTGCACCCAGCTCCTTCCTCTCCTCGCACACTGTACCGATCGGTGTGAGGAGAGGGGAGGAGCTAGACCGGACATGCTCCGATCTAATGACAACTGATCGCTTTGTCATTGGACAGAGCGTTTACGTGGTAAATTGTCATTTGCTGTCATTGGCCCTTTACCCCGCTCTGTGGTACACTGGGTCCTCCGGACCCAACAGTCATGGACATTCCTGGGTGGGCACCCCAGGGGCCGCACGGGAGTGCGATTTTGGGAGGATGTCATATGACGGCCTCCAAGAGTTATCCAACTGTGCTGTAGCCGTCATTCGTCAGTCGGCTATGGCCTGGCCGGCAACTGGTTAAACTTTTTTTATGTGGTATTATGCAAATCCTGACTCCCCCCATTGCCTACCACAAACAAACAGGTCTCCTCAGCTTGACGTGTTTCTCCCCTCCCACTGGGCATCACCAGTGGGAGGGGTTAAACACGTCAAGCTGAGGAGACCTAGTGATGGTTGTTTGCATGCCAAGACAGCGTTTTTTCTGCACGATTTTAAAAGTTTTGATGTAAGTGTAATGATTTTGTATTTTTATGAATACAACTAGCAGTATTACACTATATACCCCTTTTTCTTCATTGCCATACGTCTAAAATGGATATCCGATTACCGTGAAAGCTGGAAAGGTGATATTTAAATTTGCATATAGGATACTCCAGAAGCTTCTAATATACAGATGGAAGGAAGGTGTCATTCCCATACAATGATCACATCCAACAGCCCTAGCCATGGACGGGAGATACCATCCCAATATAACAGGCGTGTTTAAAGATTATTGCTGGTGAGTGGGGACCCAGGAGGGGAGCACGGAGTGTCACCTGAGAACCACATCAACTGCGTATTTTGCACAAGTTCAACACACTATTTGGATGGACTTTATATGATTGCACTTTATTTGTTTTGCACTATAATTGCACTGAGCACTTTATATTGTTAAATGATACTATGCCATTGAATACATTGATGTAGGCACTTTATTATTAGATATTGTATTAGTGTTTATTGATTACAGGAGCAGCGCTGAATATAACATCTATTTTGCTTTACCGCCAACGCCCGGGCGCTCTGAGTGTGAAAGTGCCCTTAAAGTATCCTGAATCTGAAAGTATAAAAAAACACTGATATGGTGCAGACTAGGAAAAAAAAGTCCAGCCCCACCCCTAACAAAGCAACCTGCCCCAGTAATTATAAATGGTTGGTTATAAAGCGCTCAATTAGCATAAAAGTCCATAAAACAGTCAGTATACAATTCCAAATAAGCTGACACTTGCAGGAGGCTGCTCCACATACTGTACATAAGTCCACACGGGCAGATCAATACACAGACCACAAATTTGAATAAACAGATTAAATTCTTTTTAATATAATACTCCTTCTCAAATCTTCAAATGTCCATTCCTTCATCAATAACCTCCCTGGCGGTATGATTATTTTGGATCTTAGGTACAATGCAGGTACAATTATTTTGCATGGAAATTTGGCGTTTTATATTGTAGGTCAATAATTCTTAACAATAACACACTTAAATCTGTCCAAACAAGACGATTCACGCTCAATTCTGCAAGTGTTCTAATTTACTATCGCTGTTTTCTAGCTGGTCTAAAGCCACTTTTGATGTAAAGGGACACTTTTTGGTTGCTATGGACAATCTCCAGTTTCCAGGCAGAAAGAACAGTATATATAACATAAAACTGCATGCAGGGCATAGGACAAAGCACTGGGGACAAAAGGGATGTGAAATAATTTCATACAGTACTACAATCTGTAAGATTACAGTACTGTATGTGTGTTATGTTTTTACAATTCTTTGAATTTGCCGCCAGGCTCCTCCCCCGTGCGTCGCGACGCTCGCAGGGAACGGAGCCTGGCACAGAGAGGGGACATCGCAGGATCCCGGGGACATGGTAAGTAAAGCCACACCAGGATCCTGCGATGTAATCCCGAGTGTGGCTCGGGGTTACCGCTAATGGTCCTGAATTTTAACCCCGAGCCACACTTGGGAGAACCGCCAGGGAGGCTACTTGACAATGAATGAAAGTAAGACAGAGGTATGAAACACACTGGTGACCACAGAGGAATTTACATTTCAAAAATACTTTAACCGGAAAACATTTTGAAAAATTGGATTTTAGTGATGCTCCTTATGGTTATATGTATTATGTACCTTTATGAGCAAGTAATGAGACATATATAACCATTGCATAATAAGTTATTACTACAAAATATTTATTACAAAGTCATCAAAACCTTGTGCAAAAGACATTGGAACAAGCACACATACATACAGTATAACCACCCAGTATTAAACACCTCCTAGTCTTGGTCCTTTTAGTATCTCCCTTTTGTATGATCTAATGATAACTGACAACTGTATTCAAATTTAAATAAAGAAATCCATGACTCCTGTATTCATCCAGCACTGTGCCTGTTTGCAGGAGTGCTGCTTCTATCTCTCCCCTCCCACAGGCTCAGAAACAGCAGCAGGAGCCAATGGCAATCAAGTGCTGTGAGGATGGAGCGGGGTTGAGCTGCGTTGCGTGTCTATGGATGCACACAGCTCTGCTCAGGAATCAGCCTGCAGGCATGCCATCAGGAAGCAGCTTCTTATTGGGGAGTACAGAGAAGAGGAGGAACTGAGAATGCCGGTGGGGAGCCCCAGAAGAGGAGGTTTGGGGGCGCTCTGTGCAATACATTGCACAGAGCAGGTACTGTAAGTATAACATGTTTGTTATGTAAAAAAAAAAAAAAAAAAACTTTTACAGCTGCTTTAAAGTGATTGTAAAGGTAGAAGGTTTTTTTTTACCTTAATGCATTCTCTGTATAAAGGTAAAAATAAATGTCTCTGTGCAGCTCAACTCAGCTCCCCCCAAATGCTTCCCTCTCTCTCTCCTCACTGGACATAGAGGCAGCAGTGGGAGCAATTGACTCCCACTGCTGTCAATCAAAGCCTGCGAGGAGAGAGCAGGGGCGGGGCTGAGCCACGCTATGCTTGTCTACAAACACAAAGAGTGTGGCTCAGGAACAAGCCTGCACAAGTGCCCGCATAGCAAGCACCTTGATATGGGGGTGCTTGGTACTGGGGTGGAGCCAGGAGTTCTGACAGGGCACACCAGAAGAGGAGGATCTGGGCTGCTCTGTCCAAAATATTGCACAGAGCAGGAAAATATGACATGTTTGTTATTTTAAAAATTTGTTTATAATCACTTTAAGTCCCCTGGTGCAGCCCAAGTTGTTTGTCTCGGTGGTTGTACGGTGGACATATCTCCTGTCACTTTATCATTTTTTGGGCTCTTCTAACTTGTCTCCTGTTTGTTTAGCCATGGCCTTGGTCTGAAGAAAAAGCAGATGACTCCATATCTGAGTTACAATTAACTAGATCCTGACTTTGAAAAAGGATGGGGACACCTGAAACAGTCGCTGTTTATTTTGTATCTATACATACTTTTTGATGTCGACAATAAAAGGCTAATTTTGTTTTGCTCCAAGGAACTAAGTGGTGCCAAATATATAAAGCCAAAAAATAATGTGGAATACACTGAAGTCCTAAAACAAGCTTATTTGTTGTGTGCTTTCTTCTCTATCACTTTGATTACCATTTTATAGCTTCATTACTGGAAGATAAAATCTTGTGGGAAAACTGAAGTTAACTTTTTAACAAGACAGTGGAGCTGAAATCATTAAGAGTTTTAATGCTGAAACTTACTATCATTGAGAACCTCAGATGTAAAACATTATTATGCAACTGGCTTTTTATTTTGAGCAAGAACAGGAAGAGACGTGTTTTAAATATTGGAATTGAATAATGCTTTAGATAAAATATGTGAGACACAAGTGGGTTAAATTCTATTAACTTTACAACTTTTTGCAGCTGTAGTAATACTCTCACACAGTTGGTACAATGATTTCCGTAGCCAGCATGACTTTGTAATGACTCGGTTGAATTGATGATAGGCAACTCCTATCCTCATATTGATTAGTGGTTCCAAATTAATAATAACTACTGCAGTAGGGAACAGACACAAAAGATACGCTCAGCATCTTTCCAAATTACTGTTCTGCTTTATTATGACGCAATTGAAGGTTTTTATGCACATGATTACGTAGGTATCACATTAATATTACAATTGTACGTTTATGGTAACAAGGGGCGTTACATAGGCAGGCTTATTCTAATCAGGACTCAAAAGAATGTAAACATTTACTGAAAACATTATTAGTGCCGTGTGCACAGTGAGGGCAGTGTGCAATACATACAAAATACAATACAATTATATACAGAACTTACAAATTTCCATTACAGTCTCCCCTCTTTTGATCAATATTTTGATCACTAACCATACCTGCTATAACCTTTAACCTGGAACCTCTACACGCTTAGGTGGAGGTAGTCCTGGCCAAGGAGGCAAAAAACTCCATTGTGGAGAAAATAATAGCTGAGCAACTTTTTCATTACCAAATGACTTTTCATTGTGAAAAACAAATGATTGATAAGACATATTTACAGAGTACTGGCTGTACACTCCTGTGGCCAGAATGGCCTTCTAGCTTAATTGTTGGCATGCTGACTTATCAGCATATGTAAACACAGACAATTCTACATAAAATGGAAGACGTACAAAAGACAAATATGACTTCAACATGGCTAAACTATTTTTCAAATATATATATATCCCTTACAATTAAAGTAACTGAATCAAAAAGTACCCTAGACTGTGATCACAAGAGGGAAACAAATCAAACAGAGATTTCTTTAATTTAGTCATTTTTGCAGTGTCTGGTGTGGATCCAGGTGACTTTTCCTTCAAGATTTGCAAAAACTGTACATGAAATAGATGCTGTATTGAGTCTCCAAACATTTCCTTATATATAAATGTCTCTTAACAATCCACAAGTCACCTGGCTTTAGTTTTAGATCCTTCCAAACTTTTAGGATCTGGAATTGGGGAGAAAACACATAAATGAGTTTGTCAAAAACCTTAAAAGATCAGCAACATTCTCTATGAGATCCGAATGAAGGACTTCAGCTGCTGAGACAAAATATAAGCAAGTGAGTAACACACTCCCAAACCAAATCCCATAGGGAGAGAGTCCAACATCCCCCTTAGGGGCTTCATAAAATATAAGAAAACATTCAGGCAAAAGTTTTCTAGTTTCTTACTCTACTTTGTCTGATACATTGTAGACAGTAGGGGGTGTAAAAATAAAACCTCAAAACTTCTAGTAAGGACTCTCCTATAAAAATGATTTCTTTTGTTACTCTCTGTACTTTCTGCACTCTATATTTACAAACTACTTCTGATAACACTTTTTACTGTGGCCTTTGCAGTAGCATTTGCCACTAGACATCCAAAAAACATGTCCATACAGACAAAATGCATACTCGTAAGATCCTAACTTGGGCATCTGGATATATCTTTTTGTAATCTCTGGGAGGGATGTTCAGCTTTTGGTAACACCTTTGGTAACAGGTAAAACAAGAAGTGGTGTGTTATAAAAACAACTGTGGAGAACCCTGGCTCTATCCCATGCTCATTTACTAAGGCAGCCATAACTGCTTGTGACTCATGACACGGTCCATGTGTCAAGCTGAAGGGAAAAGAGTGGCTGGCAGACATAAATGATCACCTTTTCCAAAGTCCTGTTTCATAAGAAGTTGCCCCCTGTGGACCACTTGTTCTTCTCGTTCTGGGGTCCTTAAAGTTGAATTATTAATCCCAGCTATACTGGGCCAGAACTAGGGTGGAATCTGTGAGTTGCACAGACCCATCAAGTGTCCGGGACTGTAAATGCAGCATCCTTAGTCACCTGGTCTGCTTCCATGTGTGAAAGTTAATATGGCTACCTCAGCAAGAAGCTGGAAGGCTGAAAACAGCCGATCAAATTAACTTAGCATGCTTTATTGGTTTACCTGCCGAAGTAAAAACAAACTTCTGGCCCTTTAAATGGAACCAAAAGCTCTCTATATCTCGACTATCTATATAAATATACACTCTTTTTACAGCTCACAGGCTTTGCTAAAACATGGAGCTCTGTTTCTTGAGCTGGGGAAAAAGGATCCAATGACTTTGAATACAGAGTATCCTTCTGGGTGATAAACTGCATACTCAAATCTACAAAAAATTAAATATCTGGGTCTTCAGGGAGTGTGTCCCGCACTGGGCTCACAGCAGCTGATTCCTACACCATCAATTTAACACATGTGTCTTTTCCTTTCTTTTGAATAAATGTACGCATTTTTCATTGTTAGATTTGTACATAAACAAACTCATATTTTAAACCTTTCATTAAACAAACATTTAGTTAGCTGTATATTTGCTGCACAGAATGTCGGACCATTAAAAATTAAATGTTTGACCAAAACAATATCTAACTTTGTCTAATAGCACCTTTGCATAAAAGCTGCAGCTCTGATATATCGGGATGAACCCTTCATTACTGGGTCCAGCTTGCATAAATATATTACAATGGCTTGTTTTCTATCACGCTATTTGTGTAAGAACTCCAGTCTCATGTTTCAAAAGACAACTTTTTCCTGGCAATATTATAATAAATGATAACAATACCCTGCGGTCATGGAGAGATGCCCATAAATCCAAAATATTCTTCTGCTTATACCACTGTACTTACAAGAAAAAGGGGCACATCATTTCACAATCCACACTTTCTGCTTTGGATTTCAAAAATAAAAATAAATAAAAACAAAAGGACCAACAATCTGTATGATGGACCAGAAAGCATCAAAAACTATAAAACAACTGGCTGCAGGTGGCATCTATCCTAACAGGGTGTGTGGACTTGATGTGATGGGTCTGTTATATTTAAATTTTATTTATAACAACTCTCACATCATGGACTGACATCAAGTTATTATCAAGAACCTTGAAATTTCATTTTTGTAGAAAAACTTCTTATGTATTCCATCCATCTTGGCTTTGTTAAATATTATGGCAGCTGTATTCCAAATAACAACCTCATCTTAATCTTTTTTTTTCTCTCAATAAGAGCTTATTGTATAAATGTAAAATTACAAAATTGTTATCTTAATCTAAACTAATCTCATTCATTACAAATTTCCCCATTAACCTGGATTTCATTTCCAACCAAAGGTTGTCTAAACCAGTTTCAATATATCTATATAATTGTTAAACTCATATTAGAAATTAATACTCATTATTACTTAATTTTACTTAATTTCCCTTTTTTAAATGCACTGTTTCCACTATCAAAGGATATTCAATTTGTGTAATACACGGTTAAATGTAACCTTCATTTTACCATGTTTGGAAAACAGATTCAAAATAATTGTGATCACATTGTTTACCATTAGATTCGTTAACCCGGCACATTTTGTTATAAATGTTTTGTCTAAAAAACTGGAATTGGCATGATGTCCTTCCAGCTTATCACTAACCTCTCATCCCAGCCACATTTCTTTCATGAGAGCACAAAGGAGGGGGTCACATCTGCGTACATGACACACACAAGCAATAGAACTAAAGGTCCCAGCATTCGCACACACATACACCAATATCTCTCTAAAATCGCTTACATTTTTCCCATTTGTGCACAACACATGCATATCATTCTCTCACTTTCTTTTAACTCTTTAATATTTCCCTGCCTAAATTCTGCTTTCCTTATTTTGTTTAAATAACTTTTATATCTAGCTTCTATGATTCTATGATCAGATGGGGAGCCAGAGTGCTCATCCCATCTTCCCTCTCTGACAACATATAAAGTATTCTGTTTTACCTCTCATTTCTCTGTTTCTGACTCTAATAGTTGTAGTGCCTGACCCCAAATTCATCCCACAACTTAACATGAAAATGTCCCTTTCTGTCTAGTTCTAATGTCACCCTTGATCCATCCTGCTCACATAGATAGCTGTTTCTCTAGCTGTTTACTCTGTGTGATTCTTAGTCTCTGTGGACCTTGGTAACCCAGTTACCCATTGTGGATCCCTGTCCACTCTAACCATTAATCTAGGGGCTCAGTATAGGCGGAACCGCACCTTTGGTTCATATATAGCGCTCCTCTTGTGCTGGGCATTTTTGAGGGTCTCTTACCCTTCATTCCCTTACTTAATTCAATGCCCATAATGACTGGCCAGTCTTCTCTCTTCTCTACTTGTGCCTATACCCTCTTGCCTCTAAACTACTTTATCTAGCAGATGTACTACATATACCTGTGAACAGCACTATTCTTCCCTTTCTTATCTATAACACTCCGATGGACAGTAGACAGGGACAACATAACATATAACCACCAATCAATACAGTTTGATTAAGGGGAGTAAAATAGGTACCCTTTGTCCCGAAAATGCCTTACCGATCAAGGAAGTCTGATAACTCAAATGTAAGCAAAAGGCTTACCTCAGCCGGCTGATTATCAGAAATTCCCGGATCGTCTCAAGCTCCTCGTTTCGGATACTCAGGGTCACCTGGAATCCCCTCCTGGCTGGCTCGCCATGCTGACTCGGTTGAATTGATGATAGGCAACTCCTATCCTCATATTGATTAGTGGTTCCAAATTAATAATAACTACTGCAGTAGGGAACAGACACAAAAGATACGCTCAGCATCTTTCCAAATTACTGTTCTGCTTTATTATGACGCAATTGAAGGTTTTTATGCACATGATTACGTAGGTATCACATTAATATTACAATTGTACGTTTATGGTAACAAGGGGCGTTACATAGGCAGGCTTATTCTAATCAGGACTCAAAAGAATGTAAACATTTACTGAAAACATTATTAGTGCCGTGTGCACAGTGAGGGCAGTGTGCAATACATACAAAATACAATACAATTATATACAGAACTTACAAATTTCCATTACAGTAATAAAATGGGATTTCCTAATTATCTTGTTGTAATATATGCTATTAAAGTCCCACACTAAGTTATAAAAAATATATAATGACATGTTAAATATAAAAGTAGTTGTCACTGCAGTACTCACCTTAGCTTCAGCAATGTACCCTTCCGACTGACAATGTTTTTATTTTTAAAGAGTAACTCTACTTTTGTTGAGAAAATACATTCCCCCCTGGGTGATCTATGTACATTGCAAGAATTTTAACAAACTTTGTTGTAGATTCCTACCTTTTGTTATTTTGAAGAAATCCCTGTTTGTTCCTCTGTGTCCATGTGGGAAAGTCTAATGGGAGTGTTTTCATAATTATCAACCAGCTGCAGCAGCAGCAACGCTCTAACGAGGAAGACTGCTGGCTCTGCATCCCTTTAGACGTGTTCCTATTGGGAGTATCTCACCAAAGATTACATTTTTGTTGCAGGGGATGCCTGAAATCTGACTTGTATCTTAGGGCAGACTTCTGGGAAAATCAGGGAGCCAATTACACAAGCAGGAAATGATGTTTCTGGGGGGCATTCTATACACATTCTGTGTACAGAACACCTCCAGGTCACCATATTGTATTGCTTTGTATTTTAAGAAAATTACAACAGCTGCAGATTTAAAAGGAAAGGAAACTTTTAATAACATTCAATTACAACATGACTTGTGTTGCAATTGTATACACTATATTATTTTCTCTTTATTTGCTATTTTTTTCCCTCCACGAAAGTGGAGTTACCCTTTAAGTTTACCCTTTAATTCAACCACGTCTGTCCTGCAGCATGAGATGATCTGAAGCTACAAAAGGTTTGTTATCTTTTGATTTGATTTAATGTTGGTCTCTAAAAGTCCCTTGACATGTGGCCATGTATTGCTAATATCTGCTAACTGTGCATAAATATTTCCCATTTCTTTAATGTTTTAAATTATGCATAAACTACTATTTGCCGTAATTCTATACTGTAAATACTTAATGCATTTTTAATATATGGTGATATGCAGAATTAACTCAGTGTTATCACCCAAGAAACACATTCAAGCTGATTGAGAACCTTGCACTTACAGTATGTATTGGTATGACAATGTTGGAGCAATTGTTTTTGTTTAGTCCTGGGAGTAGAAAGCATGTAGTGTTTGGCAGGGAAATGTATGTATTTGGTGCTGACACATTTGAAGAAGGATCGGGGTTAGGAATTTAGGTTTAGGGGTTAAAGGGAGGGTTAGCTGTTGGGGAGGGTTGAGTGTGTGTTTACCTTTTTAGGGTTAAAATTGTGTATGTATAGCTAAAATTTACGTTTTTAGTTTTGGATGGCGTTAGGAAAGCATTATGAATCCTGTCAATGTATTTTTATTATGCCGGTGTCCCATTTGGGAGATTTCCCTTTACTTCCTATTACAGAGGAGCAACAGGAAGTGAACAAAAATGTCTACATAATAAAAGAAATTTCCCTTTTAGACAACTGTCACTGGAATAGGTGTCCCTATCAGATAGTTTCCCATCACCACTTGTTCTGAAGGCAACTTTAAAATCTAGGATCTTCGATCAGTCTCGGTGACAAAAAGATTGCAGTGAGACAGGCATTAATAAAAATTTGAGAGGGGTTCTAATTCTTCCCCACTTTATCCAAAATTAAAGAAAAATGTTGGATTTACATGCACTTTATATACAGTATTAAAATTAAGTGTTAGGCCCCTTTCACACAGGTGCTTCTATTTGACAGGCTCCACTTGCTCAGCTGTTTCCCGCCCAGCAGGCGAATGACAGGTCTGTCTCCACTCACTGTGCAGAGTGGAGAAGGACCTTGGCCCGCTCTCCTCTGTGGGGAAATTGGGTGAAAATGGACCATCTTTTTGTTTTCATCCATTCATATCCGATCCGCCAGACGGATGGAAAATAGGACCAACATCCGTCCGGACAGGATCGGATAGCAGAGGATGTCAGCAGACATGTCACTGCTGACATCCCCCACCCTGGGACCTGATCGGACAGCCCGTGTGAAAGGGGCCTTAGGTTAAAGTACAAGTCCAGCTTAGGTAAAAGAAAATGTTTTGGAATAATTTACCAAATACATGTCGGTAGAAAAAAATGCAACTTTCTATGTAATACTTACCTTTTCCCCAGAGGTTTCCCCACAGACTAACTGCTTCATCATCCACCGCTGGTCTTTCTCTGGGTTGAATGAAGTCTAGCATCATTAAGTTAAAGGGGGATAGGTTTGGGATTAGCCTAATGCAGTGTACACACGACCGGTTTTGCCGTCGGAATAAACGCCGAAGGTTTCTCCAACGAAACTCTGACAGAATTCCATTCAAGCAGTCTTGCCTACACACGGTCAATCCAAAGTCTGACCAAAGTCCAACCGTCCAGAACGCAGTGACGTACAACACTTACGACGGGACTAGAAAAAGGAAGTTCAATGGCCAGTAGCCAATAGATTCCGTCTTGTACTTGCTTCAGAGCATGCATCGTTTTTGGTCCATCGGAACAGCATACAGAGGATCGGTTTTCCCAATCGGAATTGGTTCCGTCAGAAATATTTAGAACATGTTACATTTCTAGGTCCATCAGAATTTAAAAAAAAAAAGTCTGATGAGGCATACACATGATCGGAATAGACGATGAAAAGCTTAGGTTGGACTTTTTCTATCGGACATTCCGCTCGTGTGTACGCTGCTTTAGGGATCAGGGAGACTTAAGTGTAAAGTAGAGTACCTGTTTTTTAAGAGCGAGAACGAGTACTGATACGTGTGCTCAAGTGTATAAAGTGAATATAAATCTGCGCTATCTCGTAAAAAAAGTGGTGTAAACAAATTTTGAATAATTAATAATAGCTGCTACTAACAAGTGTTCTCATTTCACTTCACTTAAAAGGTGCAAATAATCAAAAGACAGTGCTGCACTATAAAAAAACATCAATAATAATAAAAGTGTTAAAATGGTAATCAATAAACATATATTGCTGAAAGTTCATATATAGTATCTGTGACTGATTGAAGTGAATTAAAAAAATCAATACATCAACGGTGCAAAAATCCAAAATGCTTGTGCTTTCCTCCACCAGTATAGCAGGCTGCTCACCCTACATCTGAGTCAAATCAGCAGCGTTCCCCCTCTGGGGATGATAGAGAGGGCTGGCGTGGTGCTAGTAATCACTTTCCTCCTCACATCGCCTATTCACATGGGAGAAAAACCCGATCATCTCACCAGATATGATGAATGTGAAAAAGAAGGAAGGCAGAATCTAGTGATCTCCGTTTAAAATTATATATATATAAATAATAGTGCGCGAAAATATATGAAATATAATACAATAGATGATGCAATATATATGTGAAAATATATATATATAGTTGTGCAATAATCCATGTGTGAAAAAAAAATATAAAAACTTCAGTGATAAAAAAACTTGAATTCAGATGTCTTCATAGTCCGTGACACACTCTGGAGAATACAGGTGATAAAGAAGATAATTGTCACCGCCACCTCTGTGTGCAATGCCTGCTCACCTCAAAGGAAGACCCCCCTTGGGTCTAGTCACGCTTTTTTAGTAATAATCCAGATAATCAGCCAAACAAGGAGCGGTAGATATCACCTATTTGATTCAGGATCCAGCAAACTTCTCCCCAAATGATGGAATCAAAATCTCCAAATATAAATTCTCAAAGCAAATGAAAAGATCATCATCACACACGATTGTATATAATGCCTGATTTATTTAAAATATTCTATAAAGATGCACTCACATTTTAATACCTGTATAAAAGCCTTGTACGATCAATTAAAAAAGGACAGCTCTCCTCACTGCACTTCCTAGGATATGAGACACCAGAAGTATCGTCACCGGCTCCTCCTTATGCGTTGCGTCACAGATCACGTGACTGTCTCAAGAAATTCCCTTGAGGAAGTCACATTTTTCAAGGTATCAGTTTTAGGTATCGGAGTATTTGCAGGAGTACAAGTACTCCTGCAAATGCTTAGTATCGGCACCGATATAGATATCTGTATCGGTCCAACCCTAGTTTAAAGTGTCATTAAACCCACACTATGAAAAACTCTCTTTACATGCTACAGTATATAACAGAAGGGGAGATTTACTGAAACTGGTACAATCAGAATCTGATGCAGCTGTGCATTGTAGCTAGCCAGTCAACTTCTTACTTCGGCTTGTTCAATTAAGCTTTGATTGGTTTCTATGAAGAGCTGCACCAGATTTTGCACTCTACAGTTTTAGTAAATAACCCCCACAGTGTTCATACTCACAAAGCCACTAAAGCATTTGTTTGGTGTAGAGTGAAATATACCTGGTTGATTCTGCCTTCAGCTGTTCCTCCCATCTTCTCTGTGTCCCCACTGCAGGCAGAGATTGTGTAGCCCAGCTGGTGTTCTCTACAGAGCATGCTCAATTTCAGTTCCCTTCGAAGCTCTTCATTTCTTTTTTTTTCTTATCTGAGCAGCCCACATAACTATAGAATGAACATCTGTGCGTGTATACAGAGTGGTAAATGACACTCCCCTCCCTCCCTCCCTCCTCCTCCTCCTCCATGTCCTCTGATTTCTAAGCACAATGGGGGGGGGGGGGCAGGATATAGTATGCTTCCCTAAGAAACTCACAAAAAAGCTAAGTTTTAATATAAATCACTATTAAATATAAGCTAATACCTGTATAGTAAAAAAAGAGCCTTGGATGCAGATGCCATCTGAACAAAATGAAAGCTAGTGTCAGTCATTTTTGAGGACCTACCCCATATTAATACACAAAGAATACACATTTGATATTCAATAAAGATTTATTGGGAGCTGTAAAACAGTTATTTGATAGTAATAATTTAATTTGAATTTCTGTTCTGAAACTGGCACAACACCAATCAGGGATGGCCAGACACAGACTCACACTGTAGAGAGCATACATCAGCAGAGTAAAAGAAGCCCCTCCCAAAGATCTTTCCCTGCAGATGCCAAAGAACAGAGAAAGATCATGTGACCACACAACAGCATTGCAGGAATAAGGTACTTAGATGATTTAAAAAACAAAACAAAATATAGTGCCATGAAATACGTAATTTATGTGTATGAAGTATGGCAATTAACACTTCTCTGGATCACCTTAAGTTTGTGGCCACATGCACACTGGTCTATTGTAAACGCTGTTTCAGCTGACAGGAGAGAATCAGCGTTAAAAACTCACCTAAACTGTATTTTTCAAACCAGTTTAGACAAGTTTAGCAATGTTTCACATTTAGTTATTTCATTGGCCAGAATTGAACTTATTCTGGCCATTGAAATGAATAAACGCTGAAGTGTTAAACGCGCCTAGTGCTTAGGAACCCTTAGGTGCATTTGGCTACGTTTGGCATTTTTATGCCTAAAAGCTCTCCTCCTGAAAGTGTTCTACATTCAGGAGAAGGAGCCTTGACTGTCTCTAAGCTCCGCTGCACTTAACCTCACTTGCGGTGTGATTATGTAAGATTTTTGATGCTCAAAGCGGTACAATGTTTTGCATGGAAATTTGGCATTTTATATTGTAGGCCTGTAATTATTAGGAATAAAACACTTAAATCTGTCCAAACAAGAGTCTAGTAGACAGCCCGGGTATGATAAAGTTTGAAACACAAAATCATAAAATATAATAAATAACTATAAATAATTATAACAAATAACAATATAGTAACAATAAAACTGATTCAATAATGTAACGAGCAGGGCCCTCTGATTCCTCCTGTATTGAATTGTATTGTACTTGTACTGTCTGCCCTAATGTTGTAAAGCGCTGCGTAAACTGTCGGTGCTATATAAATCCTGTATAATAATAATAATAATAATAATCAAATCAAAAACACTGAAGATTGCTCAGTTGCAGAATTGTCGCTGTCATTACTTTCAGTGTTTGATGACGGATTTCCCCACAAATCACTATCACTCAGTTCTGCAAGTGATTCTAATTTATTATCGCTGTTTTCTAGCTGGTCTAAAACTGCTTTTGAGGTAAAGGGACGGTTATGGTTGCTATGGACAATCTCAAGTTTCCAGGCAGAAGAACAGTATATATAATATAAAATTGCATGCAGGGCACTGGACAAACCACTAGGGACAAAAGGGAGGTGAAATAATGTGATACAGTTATGTAATCTGTAAGATTACAGTGTACTGTATGTATTGTGTGGTTTTCACTTTTTGAATTTGGCGCCGTGCTCCATCCCTGTGCGTCGCAACGCTTGCAGGGAATGGAGCTCGGCACTGTGATAGTTCCAGCGGAGGACACGACTCGCACACACAGCGGGGAGACATCGCAGGATCCTGGGGACAAGGTTAGTAACTTTGCCTGGATCCTGCGATGTGATCCCGAGTCTGGCTCAGGGTTACCACTTTTGATACTGAAAATCCACCCCGAGCCACACTCAGGATTACCGCTAAGGAGGTTAAACTCCTCTAAAAGCCCATGGGATTGATTTACTAAAGGTAAATAGACTGTACACTTTGCAAAGTGCAACTGGACTCTGCAAGTGCAGTTGCTCCAGAGCTTAGTAAATGAGCAAAAGCTCTACTGACTTCCATCATGCAATCATGTGCAAGCAAAAATGCTGTTTTTTTTTATCCTTGCACGTGATTGGATATTCTTTTGCAAAGTGAAGTTTTATCTCATTTACCAAGCTCTGGAGCAAAGGCACTTGAAGAGTGCAACTGCGCTTTGCAAAGTGCACAGTCTATTTTCCTTTAATAAATCAACCCCATTGTGTGCGTGGATTGTGGTGCATTTGGGGGCTTGGGCAAAAAAACACCAAAACCCCCAAAAACAACAGTTTAGGAACAGCAGTGTGCATGAGGTCTTTGGGTCAAGTTAAACATCGGGGATAGGTTAGATATAGAGATTTGCATGTTCACACTTTCTTCTCTTTTTTTTGGAATTGAATGCCCTATCCCAAAACACACACTGAGACCTAATGTACCATGAGAAACTGCATTTTGTAGGACTTTGAACCTTATATTTTAATTATCACCACCTTCAATAAATGAGTGAATATTCTGCAGGCAAATAAGAAAGTCACTTTAATTATGTTATTCACTGAAGTGTAGCAGGTGTTACAGCATTTCCATTTTAAAGAGAAGGTAGAGGAAGGAAAAAACTTTTTTAAGCATGTATGGGGGCCTCTATGTAGATGTAAATACAGTGTACCTTTTATTATATGGCTTATTTTAGCCTGAAGAAAAATATATTATTATATGAACCGGCAATGTTTTACTGTATGTTTTCTCTGCTTTAACTTTCTGATGTACGCCTAGAAAAAATTCTTGCAATATTCGAGGATATAAGCATGGATTTGCGTGGATTAGCTGATTTAGTATCAAACTAAAAAAAACCCACAAGTGTCAGTTGACTATTTTGTCATTATTTATTGTGTCTTTGTGCTTTGTTTTGTTCATTATTGTGATCTTGTGTTGTCTTTGTAGAATGTAGCTGTATCTCAATAATTTCCCTTGGGATTAATAAAGTATTCTAAATCTGAATTTGAATTTTAGTCTGATAGTTAGAGATTACAGTAGCATTCACAATTCCTGACCTGTACAATTCAGGAGCAATGGAGGCACCAGGGTAGTTGTTGGGCTTGATACAGCACCCGCAATAATTGAGATAGCACCCCCTAGCACTGCTATTCCATCATCAAGTACCCCCAACAATATTGTGATATATTTATCCTGGCAAACTTGTCTCGGATTTTACCTTAGCAATGGGAGCAATGCCTTGACTCCCTGCGAGCTGCATTTCTTGACAATTAAATTATAGTTCCAGAACCTGCTTGACTGGCACAGGCAGACAGGGCTCAGAACCCTAGAGCACAGATTTTCAACCACTGGGCCATTGTTTAAGTCAACAGGCTCCGCTACTGTCAGATAGCTTCTCATCATCCTCCCTTCAGAAGCAGGCCAGACCTCTCCTGATCATTTGTGGAAGCGGGCACCTTGACTGAGCTGGAGCTTCCAGTTCCCTCAGGGACTGCCACAAACAAAAGCACTTGTTCTTTCCAACATGGTCACGTCCCAGGCCTTCAGCAGCTATGACCAGCAGAATTAGCGACCATAAATAGGTTAAGGAAACTTCAACGATGGTATCCAAGGAGGGTCCTCACTTGCAACCATGTAGAGTAGGGCTCCAGATATGAGTGTACCAGTCAGCTGGACTCCTTTCAGGGCAGGAATGTTGATATACAGTAGATGGGGTGTCAGTGACAGCACAGGGACTCTGCTATTCATACAGGGACAGGACTGACGTCAGAGCTACATGGCTGCATAGCCATATGTTCCATCAATGATGGCTACCCATAGCCAGATGTGGTTCTATCATATAAACAAATGTTAGCTGGAATGACAGTCTACATTCTTTTTTGTCACTGGAATGAAAAGTGGGAAGTGGGGCAAAACTGTTCCCCACAACCACCTATGGGACCGTGTCAGGCATAAAAAAATGAATTTTATAGGTTAACATAAAAGACTTTTGATTGGTCAATTTTAAAGTATTTATTTAAATATAAACGGTACTCAGCTTGTGCTGGAGGGTATATAAGCATGTTGATTGCATCACAAATTGTCAGATGACGTTGAAAGACAGAAGAAGATTGTTTGATTTGGATTGAAGATTGTTCGTTTCTGGACAAGATGAAATCTATGCTGCGTCAACTGATGGAATGGGCCAGCTTGGAAGGCGGAAAAGAATGGATGCTACAGTGTTTATCATTGCCCGTGGGTTCTCAGGCTTCTGTCCCTGACACCGAGGCTTTTTCAGCTGTTCCTGTGACGGAGGATGTTCAGCCTGAAGTGTTGTTCCGCCCCCCAAGACTAGTTCCTTCTTCGGGTCAAGCTTCCGTGACTGATCGTGTTGCGCTCCCGCCTCCTCTGCCTGTCAATCAAGAGTCTTCGAGACAGAGTTGGAAACTATCGCCGAAGCTAAATTCAGGCGCATGCGTAGTAGTGCGGTCTGACCTTAGGCGTTCTACAAAACGACTGCGCAGGTTCGAATCACAGTCACCGCCTAGAGTTTTAAAGAAGATAAATGAGCAGGTGAGGATTCCTAGGAGTTCTGCTCCTATGAGACATGATTTAAAATGTAAAAAGACTGATTCTGCAAAGAGTGTTGCTGCAAGGGGGGCTGTTACTATTGAGCCTGTGTAGCCTCCTGTATTATCTACACGTTTGATTGATGAGACTATAACTGCTGTTGACAATTTTGATGTAGTTACCATGGAGACACAAGCTCTGCCTATTCGTGCAATGGCGTTAACTGACCATTCAATGCAGGCGATCCCTACAACTAGTACAGCCACGTCAGGTGAGTCTGCTGACATTGCTCTATTATGTAATTTAGCAAAAAAATTTTCTACGATTGTTAAAAAATTACAATCGCCTGTTATTGATGTTAGTAATGTTGCATCAGCATGGAGAGTTGAGTCTGCTAATTCCACGCTGACTCGGTCTACAGATACTAATAATTTGACCTCTAATTGTGTTGGTCCTTCTGTGTCTGTGTCATCTGTAAATGTTCCTTCTATACAAATACCCAAAGGTTGTTTGAAAGAAGCATTGTCATGCAAGATTTCGCCTTTGGGTTTTTATCTTAGTTCTGCATGTAAAGAAAAAATCTGGAAAGGTGAATATATCGATATTTTTTTCTTTATTTCCTTTGTCCACGGAACATCGTTATAATAAAAGGGATGACAAATTGGATGTTGAGAGAAATACCTCAGTTCCCAGATCATTTAATAATTGGTTGCAATCTTTTGTATTTTTGGTAGTGTTCTGGGTAAAAAATATCCTGATCATTGTAGTGGGCTTTTCCGACATGTTGAGATTATTTTGGAGGCCTATAAAAATTTTCATGGACAAGCTTAGTATTATTATGATGAATCATTTCGACAGATGTTGGCAGTGCTTCATTCTCTTAAATGGGGAATGAAAGATGTGGGTCTTTGGTTAAACCTACTATTATCGCAAAGACCTCAGTTTTCTAAGCCAGATGAAAACCCTGTTGGATTTCGGAAAGGTATGTGCTTTAATTTTAATGATGGTCAGTGTAAGTGGCCAGCCACTTGTAAATACAAGCATGAATGTGCGTATTGTTCGGGTGCACATCCGGCAGCTAGATGTTTTAAAAAAACAGCTGTTAGTGATAATACTCCTTCGAAGCAGGGGCGGATCCAGGGGGGGCAACGGGGCAATTGCCCCCTCTGAGAATGTGGGTCAGTAAATGTGCTGGCAGGCATCGCTGTGGGTGAGAGAGCCGGCGGGCGGCTCCGCGGCTGAAAGACAGCGGTGGGGAGAGACAGCGGGTCTTGGGCGGCTCCGGTGGGGACTGGGAGAGACAGCAGTCAGCTCTGGTGGGGACTGGGGAGAGACAGCAGGTGGCTCCGGTGGGAAGAGACAACGGGCGGCTCCGGTGGGGACTGGAGAGAGACAGCAGGCGGCTCCGGTGGGGACTGGGGAGAGACAGCAGGGGGCTCTGGTGGGGACTGGGGAGAGACAGCAGGCAGCTCTGGTGGGGACTGGGGAGAGACAGCAGGCGGCTCCGGTGGGGAGAGACAACGGGCGGCTCCGGTGGGGACTGCAGAGAGACAGCGGGCTGCACTGTTGGTGAGCAGCTGTGCAGCTCAGTGACAGCGTGAGCAGCTGCTGGCCAATCAGGGAGCCGGCGGGCGGAGGAGCAGAGAGATAACACCATCTCTCACCGCCCAGCGCCCGCCCTGCATCCCTGCAGTTCCGCCCTCACTGTGTGTGCAGTGTGCAGGCAGCCGCGGCAGCAGAGAGATTACATCATCTCTCTGCTGCTTGACTGGGACACAGCAAGAGATGATTATAGCAGGCAAGTAACAATCCGCAACGTGTGGCATGGGACGTGGCAAGTAACAATCCGCAACGTGTGGCATGGGACATGGCAAGTAACAATCCACAACGTGTGGCATGGGACGTGGCAAGTAACAATCTGCAACGTGTGGCATGGGACGTGGCAAGTGACAATCTGCAACGTGTGACATGGGACGTGGCAAGTAACAATCCGCAATGTGTGGCATGGGACGTGGCAAGTGACAATCCACAACGTGTGGCATGGGACGTGGCAAGTAACAATCCGCAACGTGTGGCATGGGACGTGGCAAGTGACAATCTACAACGTGTGGCATGGGACGTGGCAAGTGACAATCTGCAACGTGTGGCATGGGACGTGGCAAGTGACAATCTGCAACGTGTGGCAAGTGACAATCTGCAACATGTGGCATGGGACGTGGCAAGTGACAATCTGCATCTAGTGACAGGCAACATGGCAAGTGGCAATCCGCAACGTGTGGCAGGTGACAGTGGCAAGTGACACGCTCGGGGCTTCCAGTGATTCTGCATTATGGAGAGTTGAACTATTTCTTTTTTATAACAATGTAATAATAGTAATAATGCGCTTCAATCATCCTGACACCATAACAACCATGGTGCCGTGATGATTGAAGCGCTAACACCAACCATTTCCCCATTAAATTTACCCCCAAAAAAGTATTTTCTGGCAGTGCCCCTCCCAAGACTAGGCTCTGGATCCGCCCCTGCTTCGAAGGAGTCCTCTCTTAAAAGAAATGACTCCCGTGATCTTTAGAAAACATGCTGCCGTGGCTTATTCGTTACCCAAATCGAGTGTCAGCGGTGTTTCTAATTGAGGGTTTTTTAGAAGGTTTTCCATTGCCTTCTATTTCTGGTTTTGGTTGCTCAGTTTATGATAATTTATCTTCTGTTGATATTTATGAAGATGTGGTTTACGATAAACTCTGTAAAGAAATTTCCGCAGGACGAAAGGCAGGCCCTTTTTCAGAGCCACCGTTTGTTAATTTTCGTATTTCGCCCTTGGGAATTATTCCTAAGAAGGAAGTAAATTCTTTTCGACTAATTCACAATTTATCATATCCAGTTGGTATTTCTTTAAATGATGAAATAGATCCTGAATTTTGTTCGGTGTCCTATTCTTCATTTGATGATGCATTGGAAATGATTAGGAGAGTGGGCGGTTCGCCTCTTTTGGCTAAAGCTGATGTGAAATCAGCCTTTCGACTGTTGCCAATTCATCCATTGGCCTTTAATTCCTTGGGTATTTATTTTCAAGGAAAATACTATTTTGACAAGTGCCTGCCAATGGGCTGTTCCTTGTCCTGCAGATATTTTGAAATGTTTTCAACTTTTTTGGAGTGGGTGGTCAGTTCGCAGTCTGGTTCTGTTCAATTGCTTCATTATTTGGATGATTTTGTGTTTGTTGGTAAAGATGACACAATGGAATATTTATATTTATTTACTGAGTTTAAAATAATTTGTGAACAGTTTGGTGTTCCATTGGCACCTGAAAAATTGGTGCCACCTATGCATTGTTTAGAATTTTTGGGTGTCACTGTAGACACTATATGGATGTAATTTCGTCTCCCTATGGCAAAAGTGAAGAAAATTTGTTTCTTATTAGATTTTGTTCTTTCCAGGACTAAAGTTTGTTTGAAGATGATACAATCTTTATTGGGCCTTTTGGCTTTTACATCTAGGGTTATTCCAATGGGTAGGGTTTTTTCTAAAAGATTATATCGGGCTATTGCTGGAGTTCATTCTCCGTGGCATTGTGTTCGCTTGACATGGTCTATTAAAGAAGATGTATTTTTTGGAAACATTTTTTAACTTTCTTTAATGGCCATTCTGTGTGGCAGGCCCCCTTTTGTTTGGCTGATGCTTTAAATTTATTTACTGATGCTTCGGGTGCAATCGGTTATGGTGCATCCTGGCAGGGACGTTGTTCTACAGATACTTGGCCGGAGGTTTGGCATGTTAAAGGTTTTACGAAGATAGTAGTTTTATTGGAGTTGTTCCCTGTGGTAGTAGCATTGGAATTATGGGGTGAGGCTTTTCGGAATCGTCGCATTTTGCTTTATTCAGACAATAAAGGCGTTGTGTACGCTATTAATTGTTTGTCTTCAAAGTCTTTACCCGTGATTGCTTTGTTACGTGACTTAGTTTTTAGATGTTTAATGCTGAATATACGGTTGAAAGCTAAGTATGTTCCTGGTCATTTCAACACTGTGGCTGATGCTTTATCACGTTTACAGTTGGATCGGTTTCATGCCCTGGTGCCAGAAGCAGACATGGATGGTGTTCCATGCTCGGATTTCTTATGGAACTTGATCTAGGGTTCATAATTTCGGCTGTTCGAAATTCTATCGCTGCACGCACTTGGGCGAGTTATGAAGCCGCGTGGTCTCTGTGGTTTAGTTTTTTGAGACAGTCTAATAGTCTATCTGCAGAATTTTCGGAGAGTTTAGTTTTGGCATTTTTGATTTTTTTATTGTCTCGAAATTATTCTTGTTCTCATGTTCATAAAACATTATGTGGTGTTTCTTTTTTTTTTAAATTGAGGGGTTTTCCTTCTTGTAAGAGTTTTTTTTTGGTTCAACAAGCATTAAAAGGTTATCGCAAAAGTAATTTTGTGCCTGATTATAGACTGCCTATTACTTCTGATCTTTTGGGCCGTCTATGTTTAGCTACTGAATTGATTTGTTGTTCTGCTTACGAACCATTATGTTCAAAGCTGCATTTAGCCTTTGTTTTTTTGGAGCGTTCAGGGTCTCTGAGTTACTACCTTGTACTGTTAAGCATACAGCAGGATTATTATTTGAGGATTTATTCCTGGGTCCTGATTTTGTACGTGTTTTACTTCGGCGCAGCAAGATGGATCAATTGGGTAAAGGTCGTTGGGTTACAGTGGGTAGAATTGAATCCAATTATATGTGCTGTTTCCCTGCTTAGTCGATTTTTGTGGATTCAGAACAGTTCTTCTGGGCACTTTTTACACCTTTCCTCTTTGCCCTTGACTGTATTTCAGTTTAATTCTGTACTAAAAAAAGTTAGCATTTTCTGCAGCTCGGCCACCTTCGTATTTCATTGCACTCGTTTAGAATCGGTGCTGATATGGAGGCGGCCGAGTTGGGTTTGTCCGGTGAGGAAATTAAAAATTTAGGTGGATGGAAGTCAGATTGTTATTTGTGCTATGTACGCCCTAATGTTTCATTTTGAAATTTACAGGTGTCAAGTTCAATGTTTAGGTTATTGGACAATCGTATGTGTTTTGGTCTCACCATCGTGCTTTCAGGAGGATTTACGGCTCTAATTTGGGTCTTCCTTTATCGGACTTTCGAATTTGGTGGTATGGTAAAAGGGGGATGAAACTTTGTCATTATTATATTTTTCTTGGCCTTCTCCTGACATCATTGTTTTGCATCTGGCAGGCAATGACGTTGGTCATTGCAAGACCTTTGACCTTATTTCACAGATTAAACTGTTTTTTTTGTGCATTCATTCTGTTTTTCCGGAAGCTTAGTTTATTCAGAAATTGTTCCGAGGTTGATTTGGCTGGCTTCCAAAGAGCTTAAATTTTTCGAAAAGATGAGAAAAAGAATTAATAGGACTATAGCCAAATTTATGATTTCCTTGAATGGCCTGTCTTTTAGACATGTTGATCTAGAAGGAGGCATTTCAGGATTTTATCGATCAGATGGTACTCATTTGTCCGATATTGCTTTAGACATTTTTAATTCAGACTTGCAGACTTGTATCGAATTGGCCGCTCTTAAGGTGGGGAGGTGCCAGGATCCTAAGTGATCCTGGTGTATGGATGATATCAGATGTTATTTATTTTAACATGAGCTTTGATAGCTAGGTTATTAGTATTATTATTATTATTATTATTTATTAATATGAATAGTAATGTTGAATAAAATTGAGTTTTATATATGATATATATTCAAAGATATATAAGTTTTTTGTTATTAAGCCTATAATAAAACTGCGGCCTTATTTGATCCAAGTCTGTTGTTTAGAGTGTTTAATTTTATATATTAACTTATACAAAGTCCTGACTACGGTACCATGGATGGAATTTTTTAGTATGCAGGATGTTACATTTCATAAATATAGTATAAAAATGGAAAACTGCACTGTGGAGCTCATTATCACCAGATTCCCTCCCTAATCTGTTAGCCCAGATTTGTGTCCAAAGAGTAATTTCCGTCGGGCCATTATAAGACAGGCACATAAGAATGGCCACATCTCAAGTATTACAATGGAAAGGGTTAGGAAAGAAGTGGCATTAGCAGATGCTGCTGGCACAGCTTTTCTCATATGACAATAGTCACTGCGATATTTTGAGGCAATTTTTGCTAGGCATTCCAGGGGAACCTATGACCTTTGGGACTGAACTGATGGGGGTTATTATTGAACGATTCTAGGGTATATAATTATTCAAAGGTGGGGATTATTATTGTGCAATGCTGGGGTATTTTTGTGGATCTGGGTGCTATTATTGTTCAGTGCTGTGGGTTATTGCTAACCCTGACACTTGCTGGAGGTTATTGCTGGCCCTGACAGTTGTTGGGAGTTATCATAGCTGGGACTGACTCCAGTGTTAAGGGTTATTATTGCTGTCACTGACACCAACAATGTGCCTTTTTTGGCTCCCCCAATCTCTGCAGTGTCCCCCCAGGTTCTACTTTGTCATAGCAAAGCAAAGGGGGAAGGGTGGAACACTGCAAACCGTACACTGTAAAGCAGCATACACTTAACTGGCTTTGTCAACTTTTTTAAAACGTGCAAAAGTGCATGGCTTATTTTCTTCTCAGTCCCTTCTTACCGCATTGCCTGTGGAGTGCACCGCATTCTTCTCAATGTCTCCAAAGTGTCACTCTTAATTCTTTTAAAATGCTGGCAACTATGGTCAATTTATGTACCCATTGACACTAATTATAGATGATGTTTTGCACTTTCTTACCAGCAATGTACAGTAAAGGGAAAATGTTAAATACTTTTGACCACTGTTTAAATCATTCCTAGTGTGTCTGCTCAATAATCCATCCCACCATTCAGCGTTAGACAATTAGGCCATGTTAATTAAACACAGCAATACATTTGCATCAGTGTCTTTATTCCTTTTCTCTTACTGTCTTTTTATCTCAGCAGCTAGTAAAACACTGCAGACCTTATTGGAATTGTTGCTGGTGGTTGACAGGTTTTAATATAACCACTTAAAATGAAACTTCACTCTCCCAATCAACATTGATTATTTCACTCTCCCAATCAACATTGATTATTTCACTCTCCCAATCAGCAATCAACATTGATTATTTTATTCCTCATGCTGCTAGCATTGGTAAATAGATAGGAAAGTATAACATATTTACTTGTTTAAATCTTTTTTTTTTTTTTTACATTTCTTTCATTACTTTCTGGTTTCTTGCCTAGGCAAGTGATGTCATATATCCCAGGAGTCTTCAGGAGGAGAGGAGAGGACAGGAGGAGGGTTTCCTCAGCTAAGCACACCCTCCTGCATGTATGCTTGATCCAAGAGCAGATGGATTCCAGAAAGTAAATGCAACATGAATCATCTGCCCTTACACAAGAGGGCCACGGCCAGAAATGCTAGTGGGGTGTTTTTCAAAGTGAGGGAGTTTCTTTGAATATTAAAAATGTATTAAAAAGTGTTTTTCATTTGTGGTGCTCAGATGCAGTGAAGATCCACTTTAAGGACTAGCATGTTAAACTCCATTCCTGTCCAGGCCATTTTTCAGTTTTCAGTGCTGTGATATAATGGGGTTAGTTTACTAAAGGCAAATAGTCTGTGCACTTGCAAGTGCACTTGCAGTGCACAGACTATTTGCCTTTAGTAAAGCAACCCCATTGACTTTATATTGGCAGTATTTTATTTTTGCAAACAATTGTTTGGAAATGAAGAAAAATGACAGTAAAAACATGGACAGAGGTTAAAACATGGAGCTTGGTAATGGTCCACTAGATTACATTATATTTACAGGTTATATAGAGAAAGATCAGGAGGTGAAGGGATTCATGTGCAGCTCACATACAATCTGAGAATGGAGATGAAGGGATTGTGAACAGATGTGTTTTGTCAGAAAAAATGCTTGCAAGCACCCATAGCATTAACGTTCATTTAGACACATTTACATACGTTTACACATGTCAAGTGTTTTTTTCTGCCAAAACTGTGATTCATTGTGGAGATAGAACACCCAAAAGGAGAGACCACTTCAAAACACCCTCCCAACACGTCTCCCACCCGCTTAGCTGCAAGTGGTTAATATAAAAAAGGACTGCAGTTATCAGATGCAAATATGAAATTGAAAAAATTGCAATGTTTCAGTGAACAAAAAAAAATAAAATATTGCAATGTTTCAGTGAATACCTAGTGTGCAGTTTTCAGTCTGGCAGTCTGGCTTTTATCTCTATCGATCATAAAATTTGTTCATTTAGTTATTTTCAAGGTTAAAGGGGATCTATTAGAAATAATGCATCTATGCTCCATCTGATAAAAAAAAACAAAAAACCCTAAACACTGCTTTTAAATTATTGTGCAAACATCACTTTGAAACTAATGTAATCCTTATACACAGGGCCATCATGGAAGGATGCACTCAGTATGCTTTTTCGGTTTAACGTTTCCAATTGATCACAGACCATAACATTTAATGGCATGTTTTTTTCTTTTACAGTCAGCTGGGCAAAGATGGATTTAAAAAAGAAACAAAAAAAAAGCAAAACAGGGATAGGATATTACAAATACAATACCTGATTTTTCTATTAGACATTAAAAGGCAATTAAACATACTAACTAATTTATGTAGTAAAGCTTGTTCTAACAATAATAATTTTTAAATATGCAAAAGTTTCAGCAGTTACTAAGATATAAATATTTATATTTATTATATAGAATAAAATATTCTAGACATTTTTTAATGCATTTTTTTTAGGAGTTTTAAAGAGCCAGTAATTTATGCGTTAAGCTGTGCCTAGTGCCTAGTCTACAAAGAATCACACAATTTATGAACCAGGATCATTTGGATTCCTAAATTGTGTGCTTTCTTCCAGATCATTGATTTCCATGCTAATACTGCAAAACATCATCAGAAGGGCTGCGTTAAAAATATGACTTATCTGCGGAATAGAATTTTCAAAATAATAAGGTGATTATAGATCAGTGTTTCTCAACCTGTTTCCAGTCAAGGCACCCGTTAAAATTTCGCACATTCATCATCATGCCATCTCGAGGCACCCCATTTTAAAATGCAAAAAACTAAACTAATAGTTTTACATAATGCAGCAACAGCCACACAGCATTACAGGTGATGTATTCTTCCAAGGCAAACACACCTTTGCACACTGTTACTGACTAGTATTCCAGTGTTTATCCCTCCCTTACTCAGCTGTGACCCCAGGGCTGACAAAAAGGGCAGGGGAGGAGCAAACAACGCCCTCCTTATCAACTGATTACATCATTGGTCATTAACGTGACAACGACTAGAAGGTTTTAATAGTGTAGAATGAAAACCTGTGGCTTTGTGTAACTAAAAGTTAGGCTTGATCCACCTGCTGACTTGTATGCAATTTTTGGGCAATTGTTTGAACATTGTGCCAAGGCACCCCTGAAAAAACCTGTAGACACCCCAGGGTGCCTGGGCACCCTAGTTGAAAAAGACTGTGATAGATAACTAAAAATAAATGTGTCATGAGGGCAGGACTTGTGTTCAGGCTGTAGTACCAATTCCAAATTCGGACATGAGATCTGGAAGATGAAATTTCGTGATGGGAGGCAGGGGCATCTAAACTTAATAAGGGACCTACAAGAAACAGAAAAAGTGAGGTCTTAAGTGCACAGCCAGTTATGGACAAGGCAAACATGGGTTTCATGGATAAGTTATGGACAATGCAAGGTATATTTCTAAATGTTGCTGTTAAATAATGAAAAACCTAGTAGCATAACCATGCAACCATGTTGATCTAAATATAACATCTCCTGTAACAACTGTTAATCTGAATGAAAACGTTTTGAATAAAAAGAAAGTGAAGTGTATTACAGAAAGCGGACTGCAGCATATGCTTCTCTCATTCTGAATCATAATACCATCTTAATGTACAATATTACCTGGAACAACATGTGGTTGGGTGCTTCAGAGTAGCTACGACAAAGGTTCAGCAAGCAGGTAGTATGGGATCCGAACAGTACTCATCACTTTGCACTACAATGCTCTCAGCACTTCACACCATGCATCCTATTATACTCAGTACACTACTGCATGAACTCCATTATACCTAGCCCTCTGCAGCATGCAACATTTTACACTCGAATCTGTGTAGCATGCAAACCATTACATTTAACACATTGCTTCAAATAATCTACTACACACAGCGCTTTAAAAGAAAATATGTTATGGAGAGATTATATATGGAAGGGTAAACGTTATGTAAGAATTATGTAAGTCAACATATTTAGCTGGGCTCTACGATAAATGTAAATTATAGAAAGAGTACATGCTGGAGATAACTGTTAGGTGATCAGTATGAGATCAAGGCTTTTGTCGTAAAGATTTGATTTATTGAAACTAATCTCAAAACTGAAAAAGGTTTCACGTCACTCTTCTCACAGCATCATTCACAGAAAGGATACACTTTTTATTATTCAAAGAATAAGCTAAGGCATGAGGTGTACCACCAATACCATTGACAGCAGTTGTAAATTTCTGATGAGGTCCCATCCAGTCCCCATTTAGTTTAAATAAACACTGTTCCGAAAATAACTGTGGCCATACACATGTGAATCTGATTGGGGTTGTGCAGGCTTTCACAAAACTTTTCCCAGCTAGAGAGGAAGCAAAGTTTTTACTTGAGTTTGGCATTCTGTTCTTCTCTTTCCCACACTGTTGCTGTGATAATATACTGGAGTGCATTGGGACGGCTTAGTGGAGGATTTATACATTTGGAGAAGTTACCCTTGGCCCCATTACTAGTGTATGAGGACCCAATAGGATGTGGTGGAGAGTCCAACCTACTCAGTGATGCGATTTTCTTTATTACATGAGGTGAGAGTTCTGTGAAACTGTTGTTTCAGGAAGCAATTTGTGAAGTTATTTATGGACATTATATGGTCATTAGGGATGAGCTTCGAGTTCGAGTTGAACTCATGTTCGACTCCAACATCGGCTGTTTGCACAAGTTGGGGTGTTTGCGGCTAATTCGAATGCAGCGGAAACCCTTTAAAAGTCTATGGGAGAAATTAAAAGTGCTAAATTTAAAGGCTTATATTCATGGTATTCTCATAAAAAGTGTTTGGGGACCCGGGTCCTGCCCCAGGGGACATGGATCAATGCAAAAAAAAGTTTTAAAAACGGATGTTTTTTCGGGAGCAGTGATTTTAATAATGCTTAAAGTGAAACAATACAAGTGTAATATCCCTTTAAATTTCGTACCTGGGGGGTGTCTATAGTATGCCTGTAAAGGGGCGCATGTTTCCCGTGTTTAGAACAGTCTGACAGCAAAATGACATTTCAAAGGAAAAAAAGTAATTTAAAACTACTCGCGGCTATTAATGCATTGCCGGTCCGACAATACACATAGAAGTTCATTGATAAAAACGGCATGGGAATTCCCCACAGGGGAACCCCGAACCAAAATTAAAAAAAAAAATGACGTGGGGGTCCCCCTAAATTCCATACCAAGCTCTTCAGGTCTGGTATGGATATTAACCACTTGACCACTGGGCACTTAAACCCCCTTCCTAACCAGACCAATTTTCAGCTTTTGGTGCTCTCACATTTTGAATGACAATTACTCAGTCATGCAACATTGTATCTATATGAAATTTTTGTCCTTTTTTTCACACAAATGGAGCTTTCTTTTGGTGGTATTTAATCACCGCTGGGTTCTTTATTTTTTGCGCCGTAAAAGAAAAAAGACCGAAAAATCTGTAAAAAAATACATTTTTCTTCATTTCTGTTATAATATTTTGCAAATTAGTAATTTTTCTTCATATATTTTGGCCAAAATTTATACCGCTACATATCTTTGGTAAAATTAACCCAAATCGGTGGATATTATTTGGTCTTTGTGAAAGTTATAGAGTCCAAAAGCTATGGTGCGAATATCTGAAAATTTATCACACCTGAAGTACTGACGGCCTATCTAATTTCTTGAGACCCTAACATTCCAGAAAAGTACAAATACTCCCCAAATGACCCCTTTTTGGAAAGAAGACATTTCAAGGTATTTAGAAAGATGCATGGTGAGTTTTTTGAAGTTGTCATTTTTTCCCACAATTCTTTGCAAAATCAAGGTTTTTTTTTTTACTTTTTTTTTTTCCCACAAAATTGTCATATTAGCAGGTTATTTCTCACACACCGCATATGCATACCACAAATTACACCCCAAAACACATTCTGCTATTACTCCCGAGTACGGCAATACCACATGTGTGAGACTTTTACACAGCGTGGCCACATACAGAGGCCCAACATGCAGGAGAGCACCTTCAGGCGTTCTGGAGCACCCAGGCCAATTCTGACATTTCTCTCCTACATGTAAAAATCATCATTTATTAGCTAGAAAATTACATAGAACCCCAAAACATTATATATGTTTTTTTAGCAAAGACCCTAGAGAATACAATGGCGGTCGTTGCAACTTTTTATCTCGCACGGTATTTGCGCAGCAATTTTTTAAACACTTTTTTTTGGAAAAAAAACTGTTTTGTGCTTTACAAAAACCAAAACAGTAAAGTTAGCCTAATGTTTTTGCATAATGTGAAAGATGAAGTTACGCCGAGTAAATAGATACCCAACATGTCACCTTTCAAAATTGCACTCGCTTGTGGAATGGCACCAAACTTTGCTACTCAAAAATTCCCATATGCGACGCTTTAAAATTTTTTACTGGTTACATGTTTTGAGTTACAGAGGAGGTCTAGGGCCAAAATTATTGCTCTCGCTCTACCAATCGCAGCGATACCTCACATGTGTGGTTTGAACACCGTTTTCATATGTGGGCGGGACTTACGTATGCGTTCGCTTCTGCATGCGAGCACACAGGGACAGGGGCGCTTTAAATTTTTTTTTTTTTTTATTGTTCATTTTACTTTATTTATTTTAGTTTGATGCTTTTTTCCAAAAAAAAAAATTTTGACCACTTTTATTCCTATTACAAGGAATATAAACATCCTTGTAATAGGAATATGGCATGACAGGTCCTCTTTACAGTGAGATATGGGGTCAATAAGACCCCACATCTCACCTCTAGGCTGGGAAGCCTGAAATAAAAAAAAAAAAAAACGATCCTGGCTTCGATCGTAGCGGTGAGTCGGTAGAAGCGCGGGAGGGGGGGACATCCCCTCTCGCCTCCCGTAAGAACGATCAAGCAGTGGAACAGCTGCTATGATCATTCTCATGGTGTAGGGAATCGCCGGCTGAAAAAGCTGATATCTGAATGATGCCTGTAGCTGCAACCATCATTCAGATATCCCCGCACAAAGTCAAGGACGTTGTATGACGGCCGGCGGGCGGGAAGTGGTTAAAACGCTTTTTTTTTTTTTTAACACAAAGTTGTCCATTTATACAATATTTCTACCACATAACATGTACATACCAAAAATGACACCCCAAAATAGATTCTCCTGCTCCTCCTGAGTACGGCGATACCACATGTGTGAGACTTCCACAGCCTGGCCACATACAGAGGGCGAGTACAGCTGAGCATGGCTCAGCATGGCAGGGTATGGCGGGGTATTGCGGAGTATGGCGGGGTATTGCGGAGTATGGCGGGGTATTGCGGGGTATTGCGGGGTATGGCAGGGTATGGCGGAGTATGGCGGGGTATGGCGGAGTATGGCGGGGTATGGCGGGGTATGGCGGAGTATGGCTGGGTATGGCGGGGTATTGCGGAGTATGGCGGGGTATTGCGGAGTATGGCGGGGGCATGGCAGAGTATGGCGGGGGCATGGCAGAGTATGGCTGGGGCATGGAAGAGTATGGCGGGGGCATTGCAGAGTATGGCGGGGGCATTGCAGAGTATTGTGGGGGCATTGCAGAGTATGGCGGGGGCATTGCAGAGTATGGCGGGGGCATTGCAGAGTATTGTGGGGGCATTGCAGAGTATGGCGGGGGCATTGCAGAGTATGGCGGGGGCATTGCAGAGTATTGTGGGGGCATTGCAGAGTATTGCACAGCATTGCAGAGTATTGTGGGGGCATTGCAGAGTATTGCACAGCATTGCAGAGTATTGTGGGGGCATTGCAGAGTATTGCACAGCATTGCAGAGTATTGTGGGGGTATTGCAGAGTATTGCACAGCATTGCAGAGTATTGTGGGGGTATTGCAGAGTATTGCACAGCATTGCATAGTAGTGAGGGATGGCTGAGCATGGATGGATGGATGGCTGGATGTCTCTGTGTAGCGCTGTGGGCACTACACATACAGCCCACAGCGCTGCAGACATCCATCCATCCCCCTCCCCGCTCACTGTGTACCGATCGGTACACAGGAGGGGAGGAGAGGAACCGGCGTCATCAGATGACGCCGGTCTGTTTACATGTGATCGCGCCGTCATTTGACGGCGCGATCACATGTAAACGGCCGCGATCAGCGGCCATTAACCGGGATCCGTGATGCGCCGGGTCCTCTGGACCCGGCGGTCACGGATGTGTTCGGGTGCGCGCCCCCGGGGGGTGCGCGAGAGGGGAATTCTGGGAGGACGTCATAGTACGTCCTCCCAGAGTTATCCAACCGCCCTGCAGCCGTCATTCAGCTATGGGCCGGTTGGTAAGTGGTTAAGGGGAACCCCGGACAAAAAAAAAAAAAAAATGACGTGGAGGTCCCCCTAAATTCCCTACCAGGCCCTTCAGGTCTGGTATGGATTTTAAGGGGAACCCCGCGCCAAAATTATAAAAAAAAAACATGTGGGGTCCCCCCAAAAATCCATACCAGACCCTTATCTGAGCATGCAACCTGGCAGGCCGCAGGAAAAGAGGGGGGGACGAGAGAGCGCCCCCCCTCCTGAACCGTACCTGGCCACATGCCCTCAACATTGGGAGGGTGCTTTGGGGTAGCCCCCCAAAACACCTTGTTCCCATGTTGATGAGGGCAAGGGCCTCACCCCCACAACCCTGGCCGGTGGTTGTGGGAGTCTGCGGGCGGGGGGCTTATTGGAATCTGGAACCCCCCTTTAACAAGGGGATCCCCAGATCCTGGCACTCCCCCCTGTGTGAAATGGTAAGGGGGTACTTACCCCTACCATTTCACAAAAAAAACTGTCAAAAATGTTAAAAATGACAAGAGACAGTTTTTGACAATTCCTTTATTTAAATGCTTCTTCTTTCTTCTTTCTTCTATCTTCCTTTGGTTTCTTCCTCCATCTTCTTCTTCTTCTGGTTCTTCCTCCGGTGTTCTCGTCCGGCATCTCCTCCGCGGTGTCAGCGTCTCTTTCCCTTCTTCTCCGGGCCGCTCCGCATCCATGATGGCATGGAGGGAGGCTCCCGCTCTTCTCTTCATCTTCTTCTCTTCATCTTCTTCTCTTCATCTTCTTTTCGGGCTGCTCTGCATCCATGATGGCATGGAGGGAGGCTCCCGCTGTGTGATGCTTCTCCTCTTCTGACGGTTCTTAAATAACGGGGTGACGCCACAGGGAAGTCCCATCAAGTCACCATGCGTCAGAGGGGGCGGGGTCACCGGGTGCCCCCCCCGTTATTTCAGAACCATCAGAAGAGGAGAAGCGTCACACAGCGGGAGCCTCCCTCCATGCCATCATGGATGTGGAGCGGCCCGAATAGAAGATGAAGACAAGAAGATGAAGAGAAGAAGATGAAGAGAAGAGCGGGAGCCTCCCTCCATGCCATCATGGATGCGGAGCGGCCCGGAGAAGAAGGGAAAGAGACGCTGACACCGCGGAGGAGATGCCGGACGAGAACACCAGAAGAACCAGAAGAAGAAGAAGATGGAGGAAGAAATTGAAGGAAGATAGAAGATAGAAGAAAGAAGAAAGGAGAAGCATTTAAATAAAGGAATTGTCAAAAACTGTCTCTTGTCATTTTTAACATTTTTGACAGTTTTTTAGTGAAATGATAGGGGTACCCCCTTACCATTTCACACAGGGGGGAGGGCCGGGATCTGGGGGTCCCCTTGTTAAAGGGGGCTTCCAGATTCTGATAAGCCCCCTGCCCGCAGACCCCCACAACCACCGGCCAGGGTTGTGGGGATGAGGACCTTGTCCTCATCAACATGGGGGCAAGGTGTTTTGGGGGGCTACCCCAAAGCACCCTCCCAATGTTGAGGGCATGTGGCCAGGTACGGTTCGGGGTGGGCGCTCTCTCGTCCCCCCTCTTTTCCTGCGGCCTGCCAGGTTGCGTGCTCGGATAAGGGTCTGGTATGGATTTTTGGGGGGACCCCATGCCGTTTTTGTTTTTTTATTTTGGCGCGGGGTTCCCCTTAAAATCCATACCAGACCTGAAGGGCCTGGTATGAAATTTAGGGGGACCCCCACGTCATTTTTTTTTTATTTTGGCCGAGGTTCCCCTTAATATCCATACCAGACCTGAAGGGTCTGGTATGGAATTTAGGGGGACCCCCACGTCATTTTTTTTTAAATTTTGGTTTGGGGTTCCCCTGTCATTTTTATCAATAAACTTCTATGTGTATTGTCGGACCGGCAATGCATTAATAGCTGTGAGTAGTTTTAAATTACTTTTTTTCCTTTGAAATGTCATTTTGCTGTCAGACTGTTCTAAACACGGGAAACATGCGCCCCTTTACAGGCATACTATAGACACCCCCCCAGGTACGAAATTTAAAGGGATATTACACTTTTATTGTTTCACTTTAAGCATTATTAAAATCACTGCTCCTGAAAAAACGGCCATTTTTAAAACTTTTCTTTGCATTGATCCATGTCTCCTGGGGCAGGACCCGGGTCCCCAAACACTTTTTATGACAATAACTTGCATATAAGCCTTTAAAATTAGCACTTTTGATTATTCATGTTCGTGTCCCCATAGACTTTAACGGTGTTCGCGTGTTCGAACAAATTTTTTGCCTGTTCGCATGTTCTGGTGCGAACCGAACAGGGGGGTCTTCGGCTCATCCCTAATGGTCATTGATTTGTCCACTCCATATTTCATCCATTGTGTCCACCATTTTATGATCTTTAGATTCTCCCATAGCACCTTATTCTCCTTGGAGGACTGGAACACATTGATTGTTTTTTGGAGAATTTACATTTGCATATGTTTTTTATTATTAACTTATTGCAGGATTTTGAACACCAATTGGACATTCATTATATATTTTTTGCACTATTTTTTGCACTTTTTTGTGGAGATATTATCATTTGCACTTTAAGACTTTGGCACTTTATTTACTCTTTTGTGGATTGCACTTTATTAATCCCTCTGTGGATTGCACTTTATGTGTTTGAGTGATTATTTTTAACACTGCACAAATCACGTTATATATTTTATTTACCTTTTTGTGTATTGTGAACACTATTAGGTTTTGCTGCAGGTTTATATATATTAGTATCACTCTTTCTGTAATTAGGCACATTTTATCCAATACTCCAAGTAGCGCGAGGGACACTTTTACACATGTGTGTGTGTGCCACTAGAGATGCTCTGCTATTTACCCATCGTAAACTTATATTCGAGAAAGGACAACACCTAAATTAGGTTCCTTATCGCAGACTATATGGGGCTGAAGTAATTATCTAGACCAGGCCTTTTGCACCCCCTTCATTAACAAACACTATATCCACTTCAAAGGACACGGCTCTTTGATATGCAGAGAATATGGCCATCTGTATATATGGACAAGTTGGATATGGTCTTGCATACCTAATGCCCCATTCAAGAGAAGGTTATGACCTGGCATCATTAATTTTCTCCCCAAGAGAGGAGGTGCTAGTGAGGGGCTAATTGGGGAAATTTAGGAAAATTGGGGAAATTGTCCAATCCTGGATGCCTGGAGAGAAGAGAGGGGTAAGATAGTTACACCAGTAAGGATGGCCCTATGCAAGTCTATGAGAGATAGGTTTATATTAGTTTAAGTCAAGGGAGAGAGAGGAAGGGAGAAGACCCAACCCCTACAGGGGGTTCTCATACTAAACCACTAGTAAATATCAGGACATCTTCTAGCACTTATATGTATACATGTTTGTCCTATGTGTTGTCTGTCTTGCTGTTTGTATATTAATTTTCTGAGTATTATACTCTGTATTCCTTCATTTTCCCCTTTTTCTGCACAATAGATAGATTGCTGTGTATTAGTTTAGACCTTCTTACTACTTATCAATAAATTTTGTTGTGTAAGGCTGGGTTCTCACCTATGCGAATTGAATGCGGATTATACCGCATGCAATTCGCAGAACATTTTAAAATCTATTACTTTCAATCAGTCTAGTTCACATATGTGCGTTGCATTCGCATTTTTTACTAGTAATGATGGTGATCAGCGATTTTTAGTGGGACTACAACATTGTGGAGGACAAACTGAACACTTTTTGGGACCAGTGACACCTAAAAAATGCACTGACACTGTATAAATGACACGGGAAGGGAAGGGGTTAACATCAGGGGCAATCAAAGGGTTAAATGTGTTCCCTATGTGTGCTTTCTAACTGTGTGGGGATGCTGACAGTAGACGTAGCGAGAGATCGGTGTTCCTGATTAGTAATGATCAAAGATCTCTCTCTTCCTCTGTGACAGAACAACGGTCTACCTTGTTTACATAGGCAGACCGCTGTTCTGTCATTGCCCCTGAATGATCGTGGGTGGCCGGCAGCCATTGTGGTCCAACCACAGCGGAAACAGGTCACTGGCGGCGCGTGTGCATTCCACTGACCAGGAAGTGCGAACAACATACAGGTATGTTGATTTGCGCAGTTGGGCAGCCCTGCCGCATTAAATGTGCTGTGGTGGGCAGACCGGAACTGGTTAAAGTTGTTGTCTGATGGTCAGGCATCTAACATTTTCATATGGAGAGATCAGCAAAGGCAGCCTCCATTTTATCTCACTACAAGTTACCATAAAGGTTTTTTTAAATTAAAACTACTGTGAAATATATAAAAAAAAACATTAAAATATACAGTATATTACCTTTGTCATTTCTATTTACATTACCCTCACCAGAAAAAATACTCTTTTTTTAAAGTGTCTGTAAACCTCAGACATGAAATATAAATAAAATATATCCTTCTATAGTTGTATACTTGTCTAAATTAAAAGCGCTAACTGTCATTTATGTCTGCTGCTTCATTCCTCTGCTATCAACATGAGTAATTTCTAACACGTTTTCCTGACACCAGGAGAAAAAAAGTGTGTTGCGTTTGATATATATATATATATATATATATATATATATATATATATATATATATATATATATATAAAATGCTAATGCACAAAACCCCAACATAAAAAAGTGTACTCACGTAACTCAGACAACAAAATATAAATGAACTATTTGGCGCTAACTCACCCTGAATAGACTGAGCAAATAGAATCAAGTACAATATTCATAAATAAATAATCAAATCAATATATTCAAGAGCACAATAAAGAATAATAAAAACAATCATAAAGTGCAATCAGGTGCAATGATGATTGACACACAATCCATCAAATCTAAAGCACAATATAAACCAATGAAACAATTAAAAAGTGCAATGAAAAATGTAAAGAAAATAAAAATAAAAAATATTCAGTGCAGTGGGAAATAGGGAATGAAGCCGAAAGCTCATTCAGAATGAAATAAAAATAAAATAGCAATGTGCCAAAAAGGAATCGTAACACATTGATGTGTGTAATAAATGTCCCGAAACCACTAACAAGTGACCAAAAAACGTGTTAAGTGCAGTCCAATAAACAGTCCAATAAACTATTTCCCCCAGCCTCTCACCTGCAGCAGCGGCCCCCAATGGGCCGAATCAAGCATGAACTGATAAGTGATGAAATACTTCTCAGGGAATCTGGTTGTAGTCACAGCACTGCTAGTCACAGATACTGCAGTATTTCATCACTTATCGGTTCATGCTTGATTCGGCCCATTGGGGGCCGCTGCTGCAGGTGAGAGGCTGGGGGAAATAGTTATGGCACTCCAGACTATGGTTGGATGAACTTCATCTATCTCAGACACATCTTATCACAGCAACTGTTTTTTGCACTTCCTTCTTTCTTTACTATCATTATCAGAAGATCGGATCTTGTTGCCATTGGGAGTCGCACCGAGTGTTTATTGGACTGCACTTAACACGTTTTTTGGTCACTTGTTAGTGGTTTTGGGACATTTATTACACACATCAGTGTGTTACGATTCCTTTTTGGCACGTTGCTATTTTATTTTTATTGCATTCTGAATGAGCTTTCGGCTTCATTCCCTATTTCCCACTGCACTGAATATTTTAAATTTTTATTTTCTTTACATTTTTCATTGCACTTTTTAATTGTTTCATTGGTTTATATTGTGCTTTAGATTTGATGGATTGTGTGTCAATCATCATTGCACCTGATTGCACTTTATGATTGTTTTTATTATTCTTTATTGTGCTCTTGAATTTATTGATTATTTATTTATGAATATTGTACTTGATTGTATTTGCTCAGTCTATTCAGGGTGAGTTAGAGCCACATAGTTCATATATATATATATATATATATATATATATATATATATATATATATATATATATATATATAGTTCGACTCGAACATCAGGTGTAATTTGTATAATTTGTATGCGGCAAATTTGAAAGCTGCCGGAACACCGTCATAAAAAGTGTTTGGGGACCCCGGTCCTGCCACAGGGGACATGTATCAATGCAAAAAAAGTTTTAAAAATGGCCCTTTTTTCAGGAGCAGTGATTTTTTTTAATGCTTAAAGTGAAACAATAAAAATGAAATATTCCTTTAAATATCGTGCAGACGGTGTGAATTTACATCGTGGGACATTTTTTTAAAATTAATTTATTAATTTTATTAAGTTCATTAATAAAAGACTTGTCCCAAGCTGTCTCTTGTCTTTTTAACCATTTTTGACACTTTTTTTGTGAAATGGTAGGGGTACAATGTACCCAATTACCAATTCACATAGGGGGGGGCAGGATCTGGGGGTCCCCTTGTTAAATGGGGCTTCCAGATTCCAATAAGTCCCCCGCCCGCATACCCCCATAACCACCAGGCAAGGGTTATGGGGATGAGGCCCTTGACCCCATCAACATGGGGACAAGGTGCTTTGGGGTCAGACTCCAAAGCACCCTCCCCATGTTGAGGGCATGTGGCCTGGTATGGTGGGGGGCGCTATGGGGGGCGCTCTCTCATTCCCCCCTCTTTTCCTGTGGCCTGCCAGGTTGCTTGCTCGGATAAGGGTCTGGTATGGATTTTGGGGGGACCCCTACGCCATTTTTTTTATTTGGCACAGGGTTCCCCTTAATTTCCATTTCAGACCTGAAGGGCCTGGTGTGGATTTTAGGGGGACCCCCACGCAATATTTTTATTTTGGTTCAGGGTTCTCCTTAATATTCATAGGACTGGGGGGGACCCCATGCTTTTTTTTTCAATGAGTTTTATCTATATTCCCGAGACTCGATAATTCATTACAGCTGCAATTAGTTTTAAATGACAATTTTTCCTTTAGAAATGTAATTTTGCTGTGGTACTGTTCTAAACATGGAAAAAATGTGCCACTTTACAGGCATACTATAGACACCCCCCAGGCACGATATTTAAAGAATATTTCATTTTTATTGTTTCACTTTAAGCATTAAAAAAAATCACTGCTCCTGAAAAACGGCCATTTAAAAAAAAATGTTTGCATTGATACACTTTTTATGACAATAACTTGCATATAAGCCTTTAAAATTAGCACTTTTGATTTTTCATGTTCGTGTCCCATAGACTTTAATGGTGTTCGTGTGTTATTCCACAGGCCGACTCTGAGAGGTCAATGGACAGGGCCATGTATTGTAAAATCTTGGATGAGAGCCTTTTTTCTTTCAGCTAGAACACTGAAGATGGGTCGTGGATGGGTCTTCCAGCATGACAATGACCAAAACATACCGCCAAGGAAACAAAGGAGTGGCTCAAGAAGAAGCACAGGAAGGTTAGGGAGTACAGACCTTAATCCTATAGAAAATTTATGGAGGGAGCTGAAACTTCGAGTTGCAAAGCGACACCAATAAACCTTAAGGATTTAGAGAAGATCTGTTAAGAAGAGTAGACCAAGATTCCTCCTGAGATGTGTGCAAACCTGGTAACTAACTACAAGCAGGATTGCTGCTCTTAAAATGTATCAAACAAACTAAAAAGTAAAAAAAATTACAAAAATCACATTAACCACATGCCGACCAGCGCACAACGATGTACATTGGCACAAAGGCACGGCTGGGCAAATGGGCATACAGGTACGTCCCCTTCAAATCACAGCATTGTGGGCACGTGCACGCCGGCCGCGTACTCCGTGACTGAGCCCGCAGGTCCCGTGGACTCAATGTCTGCCGGTGGCCCACGATCGTGTAAACATGTAAACAAGGCATTTCCCTGTTCTGCCTAGCAACATGACAGAGATATTCTGCTCCGTCATCGGGAGCGGTGATCTCTGTCATGTTGTAGTGAGCCCCTACAGTTAGAATCACTCCCTAGGACACACTTAACCCCTTTATTGCCTCCTAGTGTTTAACCCCTTCCCTGCCAGTGTATACATGTTGGCCTAAACTGAGAAAGAAATTTGTTTTTTTTTTATATATTTTTTTGGGGATATTTATTATAGCAAAAAGTAAAAAATATTGCTTTTTTTTTCAAAATTGACTCTTTTTTCGTTTATAGTGCAAAAAATAAAAACCGCAGAGGTGATCAAATACCACCAAAAGAAAGCTCTACTTGTGGGAAAAAAAGGACGTCAGTTTTGTTTGGAAGCCAGGTCGCACGACCGCGCAATTCTCAGTTAAAGCGATGCAGTGCCGAATGGCAAAAAGTGCCCTGGTCTTTGGCCAGCCAAATGGTCCGGGGCTTAGGTGGTTAAAGCGGAAGCTTTAAAATGTGTTGTGAGGGGTATTTTCATATCACACAGGTCAAGGCTTAAAAAAATTAGAACTGCAGGACTTTCTGCCTTATTTAAAAAACATTCTGACTTATGTCCTGTACACACGGTCGGATTTTCCGACGGAAAAAGTGAGATCGGATTGTGTTGTCAGAAATTCCGATCGTGTGTGGGCTCCATCGGACTTTTTCCGTCGGAATTTCCGACACACAAAGTTTGAGAGCAGGCTATAAAATTTTCCGACAACAAAATCCGATTGGTTAAATTCCGATTATAGTCCCGACATAGGTGTTTTACATCACCACGTTCAGAACGATCAGATTTTCCGACAACTTTGTGAGACTGTGTGTATGCAAGACAAGTTTGAGCCAACATTTGTCGGAAAAAATCCATGGATTTTGTTGTCGGAATATCCGATCAATGTTCGATCGTGTGTACAGGGCATTGGAGTTACAGTAAAACATAAAAATACTAATTATGATAAGGATAGAACTGAACTTGCTAATGTAAGGACTCAAATTATGTGTCTTCTCGATCAGCACTCCCCAAGTGCTCGAGATAAGGACTTAATGTCTTCTTATGCATACAGTAATAAGAGTGTCTCTCTTCTGGTGAAATCTATCAATTCAAACACTTTACCACCATCTGTCTTGAAATTATCTCCTTCAGGCAAGTGGACGGTTTATACTAACTTGACGACCTTATGCCACGTACACACGGCCGGACTTCCCGACAGAAAAAGTCCGATGGGAGCTTTCGGTCAGACATTCCGACCGTGTGTATGCCCCATCTGACTTTTTCTGTCTGCATTTCCGATGGATGTAGATATATGGCACATTGTCACCATGGCAGTGCCCATCTTTCCTTAACAGCATGCCTTTTAGCCATGAAAATGGTCAGAATTAAACATGAAGATTCACCTCCTCCAGATTTCAGTAAGGTTCTGTGCATTTGTTTGACAATCCCCTACCTATTTAACCTTCTTTAACCTTTGGTTCCTATTGACTTCAAAGGGGTATGGATTCGGCACCTGAACTTTAGTCATGTCCTGTGAACCTGCCTTAAACCAAATTCAGGTATGTTTTGTGAATCCCTGCACTGCTTATCAAACAGATATAACAAAACACTTTCAATTGTATATTTAGCAGTCCAAAAGGAACCAAGTTCATTGTAAGGATTTACATACCCCTTAAATCTAAGATTGTGCCACATTTTTTTTTCCTCTTGGAAAAATATATTATGCTATGCTATGTAATAATTTGGTAAAACTTTACTATGTATCATTAATACAAGATAAACTTTGAGTTCTTTTATTATAGGTAAAATATATTATATTAAATAATATAGGTAAAATGTACTATTTACATACTAATACCTAGGTTTGGACTGTTTTTTAAGTTTTTTTTTTTTTTAGTGATACAGCAAAATGAATGCATGCAGTGTTTGCACAAACAGTAAGTAAAATAGTTGGATAGATGTGTCCTTGTAAAAAAAAAATAATAATATTGTATTTACTGTCTACTTTTACAAACTCTTTAAAAAAAAATAATTTGAACAGCTTCAATTAGTTGGAAATTAAAATACTTATTTTGTTTGAATTAATTTATGCACAACAAGTAGCAGTCTATGTTTTTCTGCATTCACAAATGTTGCATATAGCATCACCTTTGAGCATGAGTTCACACTTAACAAGTTTTATGGTAGAGCAGAAAATGGAGAGTCACTGTTAACTGAGACCTAATTTAATCCTTCCTTGGTTCACATGTATCAGAGTTATTATTAGAAGGCTGTATTATGAAGAATTGGCAAAAAAAAATTGAATTTAACATGTATGCTAGCTTAAATAGATAACCTCTAAATATATATATATATCACAGAGCTGGTGGATATTAGAAACCTTGCGCTCTTCCACCTTCCATTTGAGGATGCCCCACAGATGCTCAATAGGGTTTAGGTCTGGAGACATGTTTGGCCAGTCTATCACCTTTACCCTCAGCTTCTTTAGCAAGGCAGTAGTCATCCTCGAGGTGTATTTCGAGTCATTATCATGTTGGAAAACTGCCTTGCGGCCCAGTCACCGAAGGGAGGGGATCATGCTCTGCTTCAGTATGTTACAGTACATGTTGGCATTCATGGTTCGCTAAATGAACTGTAGCTCCCCAGTGGCGGCAGAACTCATGCAGCCCCAGACCATGACACTCCCACCACCATGCTTGACTGTGGGCAAGACACACTTATCTTTGTACTCCTCACCTGGTTGCCGCCACACACGCTTGACACCATCTGAACCAAATAAGTTTATCTTGGTCTCATCAGACCACAGGACATGGTTCCAATAATCCATGTCCTTAGTCTGCTTGTCTTCAGCAAACTGTTTGCAGGCTTTCTTGTGCATCATCTTTAGAAGAGACTTTCTTCTGGGACAACAGCCATGCAGACCAATTTGATGCAGTGTGCGGCGTATTGGTCTGAACACTGACAGGCTGACCCCCCACCCCTTCAACCTCTGCAGCAATGCTGGCAGCACTCATACGTTTATTTCCCAAAGACAACCTCTGGATATGACGCTGAGCACATGCACTTAACTTCTTTAATCGATGGCGAGGCCTGTTCTGAGTGGAACCTGTCCTGTTAAACCACTGTATGGTCTTGGCTACCATGCTTCAGCTCAGTTTCAGGGTTTTGCCAATCTTCTTATATCCTAGGCCATCTTTATGTAGAGCAACAATTCTTTTTTTCAGATCCTCAGAAAGTTCTTTGCCATGAGGTACCATGTTGAACTTCCAGTGGCCAGTATAAGAGAGTGAGAGTGATAACACCAAATTTAACACACCTGCTCCCCATTCACACCGGAGACCTTGTAACACTAATGAGTCACATGACACCAGGGAGGGAAAAAGGCTAATTGGGCCCAATTTGGACATTTTTACTTAGGGGTGTACTCACTTTTGTTGCCAATGGTTTAGACATGTGTTGAGTTATTTTGAGGGGACAGCAAATTTACACTGTTATACAAGCTGTCCACTCACTACTTTACATTGTAGCAAAGTGTTATTTCTTCAGTGTTGTCACATGAAAAGGTATAATAAAATATTTACAAAAACGTGAGGGGTGCACTCACTTTTGTGAGATACTGTACATATCTATATGGAGTTGACAAGGGTGGGTTTATTAAACCTCAGTATGATTCATATAAGGGACCCTAAAAAGCCTATTACGGAATATTTTCCAAATTGGGGATCAAACTTTTAATTGCATACAGGAAGAACAGAATACCTGCTGAGCAGATGTTCTTTCATTCAGGCATTGATATGCTGCACCAGATACCCTTTTTTTTTTAATTGATCTGATGATCCTCCAACAAATCTTTTGATGGTGCTGCAACATTCATTTTGCTACTGTGCACCAGAAGATATGCTAAAAACAATGTCAGCAGAAGTTTCTAATTGTGTTGGTTTGTGTTAAAGCTTAAAGCCCCACTCCAGGAAAAATCAATCCTCTTAAGTAGAGGTCGACCGATATGGGTAAAATCTTATGCCCCGTACACACGATCGGACATTGATCGGACATTCCGACAACAAAATCCTAGGATTTTTTCCGATGGATGTTGGCTCAAACTTGTCTTTCATACACACGGTCACACAAAGTTGTCAGAAAATCCGATTGTTCTGAACGCGGTGACGTAAAACACGTATTTCGGGACTGTAAACGGGGCAGTGGCCAATAGCTTTCATCTCTTTATTTATTCTGAGCATGCATGGCACTTTGTGCGTCGGATTTGTGTACACACAATCGGAAATTCCGACAACGGATTTTGTTGTCGAGAAATTTTATAGCAAGCTCTCAAACTTTGTGTGTCAGAAATTCCGATGGAAAATGTGTGATGGAGCCCACACACGATCGGAATTTCCGACAACAAGGTCCTATCACACATTTTCCATCGGAAAATCCGACCATGTGTACGGGGCATTACAGTTAGACCCCTTTCACAATGAGGTGTTTTTCAGGCGCTTTTGGGCTAAAAATAGTGCCTGTAAAATGCCTGCAAAACGGCTCCCCTGCAGTCTCAGTGTGAAAGTCCGAGTACTTTCACACTGAGACGATGCGCTGGCAGGATGTTAAAAAAGTCCTGCAAGCAGCATCTTTGGAGCGGTGTATACTGCTCCTCCACCATTCCTGCCCATTGAAATGAATGCACACTGCTGCCGAAGCACCTGCAAAGTGATTCGGCAGCGGTGCTTCACGGGCGCATTCAACCTCTTCCTCGGGCGCTAGCAGGGTTATAAGTGCCCTGCTAGCAGCTGAATAGCGCCGCTAAAATGAGGGTAAAGCGCCGCTAAAACTAGCAGCGTTTTACCATCAATGCCTGCCTGTTCCAGTGTGAAAGCAGCCTTAAGTAACAAGTGGTACAGAAAATTTCTTACATTTAAACAGGTAATCAAAACTTCTGGATGAAAAAAAAAATGGGCTAACTTTACTGCTTAGTTTTTTTTTTTTTAATTCGTTAGTGTATTTTTTCCCAAAAAAAATCAGTTTGAAAGACCGCTGCGCAAATACCATGTGACATAAAATATTGCAGCAACCGCTATTTTATTCCCTAGGGTCTCTGCTAAAAAAAAAAAAAATATATTATATATAATTTTGGGGGTTCTAAGTGATTTTCTAGCAGAAAATACAGGATTTTCAAATATCAGAAAAGATTTAGTCTTTAGATGGTTAAACTGAGAACTCCTCCACAGGAGTTCAGTTCATTGACAAGTGGAAACATTGTATCTTTTTAGTTTCTTTTATCAGACTTAGCAGGCTGCCCAGAGAGGATAGAAGTCCACAGAAGACTTCAGGCAACTTGCATTGACTTCTATTACAGAAGTCATTTGCAAGTCGCGCTGAAGTTATAATCGGCCTTTTTTATCAGCACAATCGGCCATTGCCGTTTAATTAAAAAATGGCAAATATCGGCAGATATATCGGTCGACCTCTACTCTTAAGTGTGATAGGCACATGTATATATAGAAGAAATCCTTAGCCCATTTATCTCATAGGATCATCCGTCTTATCAGATAAATGATGTAAGTCGCTGCTCAGAAGAACTTAAGCTTTGATTTCCTGTACAGAAGGCCGGACGTTAGAACGTTAGACGCTTCCCTCTCATCATCAGGGCGACTGGTCCCCTCAACACCCCTTTGTAGCTCCAGAGGTGCTTTGGCAGACATAATCTTGTCAGATTGTAAAGGAAAATGGGGTTGATTTACCAAAACTGGAGAGTGCCAAATCTGGTGCAGCTGTGCATGATAGCCAATGAGCTTCTAACTTCAGCTTGCTTAATTAAGCTTTGACAATAAAACCTGGAAGCTGATTGGTTTCTATGCAGAGCTGCACCAGATTTTGCACACTCCAGTTGTAAATCAGCTCCAGTGAGTGATACTAATCTAATTCAGAAGGGACATCCTGCCTGTTTTTTTCCATCCTACTCCCTTTCTGCCGAATGTTCATAAGCTACACCTACCCCACCATCTAGCTTTCTCAACACCAGCATGACATTATTGAGGGAGATACAGGGCCAGTGTGCAGTCATTACAAGTGTTGCTGGTAATGTAATGTTTGTAATGTAAGCTGCTTGTAATGCTTGTAATGTAACAACGTGACAGAGGACTAAATTACTCACACAGGTACTGCCCAAAGACAGGCTCAACTAGCATCCTAATGCACGCTGGGATGTGTAGTTTCTTGGTGCCCAGCAGTGAGAAGGGGAAATGACGTGCAGCTCTAAGGTCTGCCCCCCCACAAACAACGGGAAGAAAAGGTACATATATGTGCAGATTTTGTTCACTTTGAAGGTTGCATGAATGAAACGTGATGACAGATACAACTGGGGAGCCAAAGGCAGGTTTACTACTTCTGTGAACGTGATCACAGAGTGGGGCTTTCAAGTTGTTGTTTTTTTTCTTTTTCTAAATGGGCTGTTATTGCAGAACTTACATGCTCTTGCTTTTTTCAAGGCTCCGCTCACACTTGAGCGTTCCAGAATTGCAGCAAAACACTTTTGCGATGCCTTTATTTCTTAATGCCTGCCCAAATGCAGGACGATTTTGCCGCAATTGTCTAGCGACAAATCAAGCTACAATCGCGGCAAAAATCCCACCTGCAAACGCTTCTGGCTCTGTGGCAAGATTTGGCACATGAGTTCATTGGAGGTTTTTTGGAGCAGAAGAAGGCCCATTCAAATAGTGCAGCTCCAAAAACGTTTCACTAATGAAAAACAAACAAAAAAAAAAAAAACAAGCTGCAGCAGCAGTCGCTGCAGATTGCTCAGGTGTGAATGGAACCTAAATATTTTTCTTCTCTGATCTTCCTCATCCTGCCCTGTGGCTGTGCTGCCTGACTCCAGGTATGTGGGTGCCCCTATGCCTGGGGGGACCTATGGAGTCCCACTGGAGTCTCCAGCATGTGAATGTTCTAATTTAGAACTACAAACTTACATGCAGCTGTTCCCAGCACTGCACACACAGCCAGAGCTAGAGGGGCACAAAGCCACATTTACACCTCTCCTTCTCCACAGCAGTAATTGATGGTAGCTCCTTAGTCAGTGTGTGGCTTTGTGCTCCTTTGGGAAATGGCTGCATATGAGGTTGTAGTTCTAAGCATGTACATATTGGGGATTCCTGCAGGACTCCATGGGTCCTGGGAGGCACAAGAGACACCCATATCTAGAGTTAGGCAAGAGGCAGAATGAGGAGGAAGCTTATAAAATTTAAAAAAAACTATAAAATTATAAAAACAACAGCAAGAGCATGCAAGTTCTGCTATCAGCAGCTCATTTAGCAAAAATAAATTCAAATTTAACATCAAGTAGAATTCCATCTTTTTATTTTCTCACTTTCCCCCAGTAGACTCCAGAAAAAAAAAGGTATGTATAAGGTTTTTTTTTATTAAAAAGACTTGTGGAGCTTTAGGGGTGGGTGTGCCACAGGTGGAAAGGTGGGCACAGATAGCTGGAGTTCTGCTTTAAACAGGGTTAATTATCTTGTCCCTCCCTCATGTGAAAGGATCCAGACCTAGTGATTTACAACTCTGGCCTAGGCAATGTATCCTTGGAGGAAGGGTTGTTGGCAACATACTCCCCCATATGTTGAGGTGAACCAGAAAAACAGATCAATGAGTGAGGGTGGCACAGATGAGCATCAGTAGAGTACAGGGCATAGTGAGAGACTCTCCTAAAAAAAAAAAAAAAAAAAAAAAAAAAAGCTCTCTTATGGGTCGCACATTTACAACAAACACCATTCTTGAATTTCAGTAATAGGGCAGCTGTAGCTCTCATGAATTAAACAATCTTCTGCTGTGTTTTTGTATTTGCTCCATCAGAGCAGATGTGTCAGGCTAAAAAAAATATGCTTTTACTGAGCTCAGTCTTTGATAACAGGCACTCAAAACCTATTGGGGTCACCTGAAAGAAAAAGCCTTTAGTGTTATCCTCTTCCATACAGATCGAGTGTATTAGTAGACAGTAGACAATTCGAAGCTGACTTTTCATTATTATTCAGGATTTATACAGCGGCAACAGTTTGCGCAGCGCTTTACAATATATAGGGAGACAATACAGAAACAATATAATTCAATACAAGAGGGTTAGGAGGGCCCTGCTCCTGGGAGCTTACAATCTAACAGGGAAGGGCCAGTGGAACAAAAGGTAATAACTGTGAACAATGACACACACACACACACTTACACCTGAGAGGTAAGGCTGGAGAGCTAAAATAACTTAAGAGTCAGGATTCAAGATTGTTACAAATGCCCATTTCTGGTTGGTACTCTTCAAAGACTATATGCAAATACTAAGTATGGTACATTTTTTTATTAGTATAAAGCAGAAAAATTGGCAGAATATATATATGAATTCAAGTCTTCATCAAGATCTTCAATCTCTGACATTGCACTATAGTCATACTGTATATAAATTTCTCTTAGCATTGAAGACACTTAGGCAACAGAGATATACAGTACATAAATTATAGCAGAGGTGGAACATGTATTATCTTTTTATAGTATGAGCCTTACACTACAATATTAATGGCAAGAACCCCCATATTTGGGGCTATCAGTTGTATAGTCTCATCAATTTTATTATTTTAGAACATCTAGTTACCAAATTTGATAGTTTCAGACAGTTTTTCAGACTCTTTTGATAAAGACCTTTTGGCCTGCCTTCATGGATAACAATTGTAAGGTCAATTTTACATCCCCATCCTCCTCAGGCTGCCTTAGATTGCTTGCGTCTGATATCTCTGAAGTGATGCTTGTGGATTTGGGCTCTCCTTCCTCTCTGCCAGAATCTTTGCAGGGAATGTGCTGTCTTGTAAACTGAAATTCTGCTCATCTTGTCATAATTTACAGTAGATGATGCCATTTTGGGATCTTTCAGAAGCATGACTTGCTTCTCTCTGCTAAAAAAACAAATGGCTTAATTTCGACCCTTGGGACTGCAGTGAGTTTTGTTTTCTTCTCACTCATGATGAGAAGGTAAGGTTAACATTGTATTACCTTGTTTGTTTTAATGTAGTCTGCACGGGAGATACAGCACTGTACATCTTCTATCTGCTATAGACAGAAGACAACCCACCAGAGATACAGCACTGTACATCTTCTCTCTGCCATAGACAGACGACAACCCACCAGAGATACAGCACTATACATCTTCTCTCTGCTATAGACAGACGACAACCCACCAGAGATACAGCACTGTACATCTTCTCTCTGCTATAGACAGACGACAACCCACCGGAGATACAGCACTATACATCTTCTCTCTGTTATAGACAGACTATGGCCCCAAGCCTTTTGACAGGTTTGATTTTTCAAGGATTATCAATTTAAATTCCTGATATGCTGATGATCACTAGAAGAAGGATTTTCAAATTTGTATATAAAATAGAATAATCAAAATATGGAGCATATGGCTTGTTGCAAACACAATACAGTTTTTATTTAGTTTTCATAACTGTATAGCATCATTAGTATTCCACAGAGCTAACTGGAAAACACTGAACCAATCACGTCAATACCTGCCTCTGAGGAGATTTGCAATCTTGTTTTTTTACCACAGTAATGAGTACACAGTAGGGACAAATTTGAATGGAAATCAATTTATCTACTGAAATGCAATTAAGTTGTACAAGCAAACTAGATAGTCAGGAAGAGTCCTTCACATACACAGGAAAGACATAGAAGCCCTGTTCAAATATTTTATAGCTCTTTTCTGCTGTACCCCCCAACTTTGTCCTGAGAAGGTCTATATTGACTTTTTTCTTTGAATCACTACTTTTTGGCACTATTGCTTTGGACCAGGTACACCTCAGCATTGTTATTGGAGCTAAAATGTCAGTATTACCGATTAGGATTCAATTGGAATTGAAAAGTAAGTTAAAGTGGTTGTAAAGGCATAAGGTTTTTTATCTTGATGCATTCTACGGGCAGCTCCCCCCTCAGCCCCCCATCTCTATCCAGCGATGTCCATGAGTGCCTTGGCCATCCAGGACTCTCCCTCCTGATTGGCTGAGACACAGCAGTGGTGAAATTGGCTCCCGCTTCTGTCAATCAAAGTCAGTTAGCCACCCAGGAGAGAGGGGGCATCGCCAAACCAGGGCTCTGTGTCTGAATAGACACAGGGAGTTGTGGCTCGGCTTGGGTGCTCCCATAGCAAGCTGCTTGTTGTGGGGGCACTCGACAGGAAGGAGAGGCCAGGAGCATCGAAGAGGGACCCGAGAAGAGGAGGATCTGAGCTGCTCTGTGCAAAACCGCTGCACAGAGCAGGTAAGTATAACATGTTTATTATTTTTATAGAAAAAAAAATGAGACTTTAAAATCACTTTAAGGCTATGCTTAAAATGTATGTCTGTTTTTGTAGACAAGTTGGGGTAATTCCTACTTTATATTTGTTATATGTTCTCGTTCACATGGCATAACTTAAAATATGTTGTTCATCTCTCTGAAGTGGTGGATTGATATCATTAGTAGTTTACAAAAAAGTTTTTACAGTCTTTGAACCTCTCTAGAAGTTACAAGGATGCTGCATTTCTGGCTAAATCAATAGGTATTTGCTGTACTTACTATAAAGGTTCATAGACTGAAAAAAGGGAAACTAATGCAGCCACCACATCTAACCTGCAAAATATTACATTTTGTTTTTAGGGTTAGATATACTTTACCACCTCAATACTGGGCACTTTCACCCCCTTCCTGCCCAAGCCAATATTCAGCTTTCACCGCTGTCACAATTTGAATGACAATGAATGATGGGCACCGAAAGACAGCACTGATTGGCATCACTGGTGGGCACAGATTGGCCTCACTGATGGGCACAAATTGGCATCACTGATGGGCACTAACTGGTGTCACTGATGGGTATAGGTTGGCATCACAGATAGGCACAGAGCGGCATCACTGATAGGCATAAGCCATGGCTACAGCTCTTTACCGAGATTGGGGCCATGCCGTGTCCCAGGGACACAGCGTGCCCGGCGCTTGGGGCGCTGCACGCCCCCATGGACACACGATCATGGCAAGACTGGGCAAGGTCATATGACATCAGCCTAGAACGAGAGCCGCCCCACTCCACCATCATTTTACTATACAGGAGGTGGATAAGGGTTACATTAAGCTTAGAAGGAAGTATATGGCTAAAGGCTATATGGCTATAAAGCATCAGCCGATTCAATAAAAACCGGATGACATTCAGTCCCATGTGTACAGCAGCTGGTCCGACAGCCGGCCGAATGGGCCGAAGGGTCATGACCGAAAAAGGTTTGCCGACTGGCTCCCAATCAGTGCTCTCAACCAATGGCTGAGCGCTGGCCAGAGTGTTCCGGCAGGGGGGGCGTCCCCCTGTCAGAACACAATAGCACAGCAGGGAAGATCACTGTACTAACATCAGATTGTTAGTACAGTTGCTCTGACCAGAAATGCTAGTTCTTACTCGTTCAACCCAGCGGGTTGAATGAAAAAAAGCTAGTGTGTACTAGGCTTAAAGCAGTAGTAAACTCTCCTAACGATACACGATTTAAACAATATTCAAATCTAACTATTTATTTACATTGAACTTGGCACTAAGAGTATGCCCAAAAATCTTTCTTACTATCATAAATCCTTATTTTGGAAACGCTCCTGCTTGATGTTCGTCTGCGCCATACCAACTCTGGACTTCCACATCTGTCCTGTATGTGAGTTCTGCCCGCAGTAGCTTTTCCTGTCCATAATCCCGCTCATGTGCAGTAATAGCCATATCCAAGCATAGCCGTATCCAAGTATATGGATGTCGGGATGTCAGGGCTGACGTCGACACTAGGAAATGACGCAGCCCAGGCATAGACCCTGCATTTTTCCATCAGGGTCTATGCTTGTCGGAAAATTAGGACATACGCCGCATGCGTGGGTGATGTCATTAGAAACAAAAATACAGATCACTCAAAAGCAAGCAGGTAAGGAGACATTCATCTAGCGCAAAAAAATTTTATAACCTGAAATTGTCCATGTACAGAGAAATTGTCAGAATGGGGATACAACCGCTTTAAGTGAAAAAATAAGTTTATCTGAAGCCAAAACTTTGTTTTGCGTTCTGGATAGAACATAGAATGATATAACAACTCTGTTTTTGCTGTATCTGTCCCATTAGGGAGATTTCCCTTTCACTTCCAATCTAGAAACAAAGCAGGAAATGAAAGGAGATCTGTCCAAATTAAAGGGAAAACATAGACCTTAAACATGTGTTCCCATTGGAATATTTACCACTTTTTCGGTGTCAACTCAAACTTTTAGATTTTCCCATAGTTGCAGTACTGTGATAGTGGTCACCAAAGCAGATTGGGGCAGGGAATCTACCCAGTGGGGACACAAGCAGCAATAAAAACCTGACAGAGTTTGTAATCTTTTAGTACTCTCAAAAGCGCATACTTACTACTATAAAAAAAAGTGTGAAAAAAACTTAAATTTTAGGATTTTACCTTCGTGAAAACATCACAGCACCCTGCCTCAGAACTTTTCCCGAGAGTCATTCCTGATGCAAGCAATAGGCTGACTTTTGGGAAAAGTTATGCAAATATCAAAATGCTGTCATTGGGTAGGTGTCAGTCTGGTGGAATGGGATTTTCTAGGTAGGCTGCATTTACATGCAAACTAGTCTAGCTAATACCCACATGTGATGCTGAGCCTTAATGATTGACAGAACTGTCCAGTAAATGAAAGGGATAGGCCAGGAATAGTTAGCCTGGGGAGGAAAGAGCTAGATGGTTCTGTATGTCCCCACTCCCAGCCAGAAAACGAGACAGGCTTCATATGACCAACTTCTAATGCACACTGCAAGAAACAGACTAAGCAGTTGCAGTACAGAAGAGGAGCCTGTACTACTGTGCAAGACTAAAGATAAGACTGGAATCCAGCCTATGTGCTGAGCTTCATTTGTTCAGCATTGATCAATGCAAGCTCAACTCATACATGTATGCAGCATAATGCTCAACAATGCTTGTCAATATGCTATGCTCAGAGTTGGATGAAATGTGATTTTATGACATTTCAATTACATTAATAGAAGAAAAATGACACTAGTAGAAGAAAAAAGTAAAGGCTATGATGCCCTGTAATAACACGCCAATCTGTGCCTACAAAATGCATGCCAGAGCTTGTGTTATACGGGCCATGACCAATGCCCATTGGTGTGAATAGGCCCTACATGTTATGCATAGGCGTGCACAAGGGGTGTGCCTGGGCACATCCTAATCCTGGAGTTGGCAACCCATCTATCGTGGGCAGGTGACAGGTAAGCCGCAGTCCTTACTTGCCGACCCCCAGAACCTGGACAGGATAGGAGGCGGGGGTGGAAATTGGTGGAATTGATCTGTATTTTCTTCTGCAGCAGATTAAAGTAGGCTTCTCCTCCTCTCCCACTCGCCGGCATTCAGCTGCCACAGGAGGAAAATACAGGGGATTGGTACCAATATATGCCATCCTTCTTGTCCCAGTTCCTCTTCTTTCTGCTGCCTAGGTCCCCCTGTGTGCCCCCCCCCCCATTTTTTCAGGATGACAAGCGAGGAAGAGGCCAGTTAATATGTCACAAACGCATATGTGTTGGAGCTTGAGGTGCACATCCTGTTATCTTTTAAGGTTAGTTTAAAGGCTAAGTGTTTGTTTCAGGTTAAGCATTAAGGGTAAACTTTCAGTGGCATGCTATATTTATAACATTCACAAGACATTCAATGCAGGTAAATTCATCACTAAAATATAAAACCCATGCACCAGAAAGGTACATGTTTGGTGAATATCATATTCACTGCTTTACAAACATACACTCAAGTGTTAGAATAAATGGTCTAATGTGTTAGGGGTAGGTTAAGATGGGGGTTAATTTTATAGGTTAGGAATTAGGTAACAGAGAGGAATAGGATTAAGTGTTAGTTTGTTGGTCTTGGGGCAGGTTAAAGGAGAGCACAATGTGTAGTCACACAGCAATTCACACTCATATGCAAGTAAAATAATGACTTTTATTGACCTAAATATGAACACTGTGATAATGTTAATACCTAATTCTGGGCTCCACACTTGTACTAGAATCCTCTTAGTAGAATCCTTAGTCTTTATGTTTGTGAGACATTGTGACATCTTTCCACCTGGAAGACTGGGGATACTTTGTGGTGAACAAAAGGTACTATGAAGGACAGCTCTGGTTTGAAGGTGAGCATTGCAGCCTGACCTAAACAAACAAGCAATACACAGTGAGCGAATCAGTGCTCACTGGCAGGAGATGGGATAAGATAATGAAATAGTCCTTACAGTCCATGCAGGGCTGAAAAGCAATGGAGAAGAGATGGCCAGATGGACAGATCCACAGGTGGGCAGAGGGGAGACACACACAATCACTGGAAGCTCCTCAACCGGGTATGGGATTTCCTCAAGCGCAAACAAAACAGCAGAAAAGGCGCCTGGTAAGTATGAGTAAAAACCAACAATCATTTTACTCCATATCCACTTACATTAAAGATTCTTGCATACTGCATACAGGGCTGGTGTGATGTGCAGAACATACAGGCAGCTATATTGATAGAGTAGAGGTCCACTGTAGAGGGAAGTCAACACTGGCAGCTCTCACACATCGCTGTCAGATTACCAAGAGCCATCAGGCAAGATAGGGAGGGGGTGGGCCGCAACATGTTTCCGAGCCTGAAGAAGGAGGCGGGTCCTCAAAAATGCATTGCCTTACCTGCCTGTTTGTTCTGCACACCACACCAGTGCTGTATGTGGTATACAAGAATCTTTGATGTACGTGGATATGGAATAACATTTTCATTTTTTTTTTTGCTCATACTTACCTGCTGCCATTTCTGCTGTTTTGATTGCAGCCTGACCTGCTTCTTATATTTTTTTAACTGATTGGCGACAGCTTTCAATATTAAAAATTTAGCCAGAAGTTGGGCTTTAATAACTGTCAGGGAAAGTACAACATATCTGGATGTAAAGATGACACAATATTAGAAACTTTCTTTGCCTTAATATAATTGGTTTTAATTAGGTTTACGCTTTGAAATGAATTAACATGTTCAGTATAGTCTCTTACCTCATTCTATATATAGCAAGATCTCCTAAATAATTATGTAAATCATAATAATAAATGCAAATTAATTAAATCCACAGGCAGCTAAATGTTATCAGGGAGCTTCAACACATTAAACAAATGAATTCAATGTAAATTAAGTAGAACAGCTTGTTTTACAGCTTTATACCAATTTCAGAATAGTCATTGAAACAAGAGATGGATTTGGGGACACTTTGAATCCAACATTACCACAATGATAATTTAATTTTACAATAGCAGGGACTTGGATAATTCATTTCCAACTTAAATACAATCATTTGAAGTTAAAGAAAAATTAAAAGTTTATCAAATGGGATTTCTGAAACCCAGCCCCTGCTGTCCAAGCCATTTGAGATTAGTAATTAGTAAATGCAAAATTCCTGTTTTGAAACTACATATGCAACAAAAACTTTGAACATTAAATTAAAGGCAATGGACACAAGGGAAATAGGCAGGTGATTGAAAACTTTGATATTGTGGGTAAAGACAAATAAATAAAAAGGAAATGATTTAATAATTGTGACAAAGCTATAACCCAATACTATACCTGCCCCAAACAATAGATTGACGAATCCCATCCACAAAGCTCTTGCAAGATAAATGACAGTGGTCTATTAGTTTGGTTAGAATGATTTTGATAGCATTAGAGGAAATTAGTGTTGAATTGCCCATAGATAATTCTTTTTTTTTTTGTTCAGCCAGCATGCCGAAACCCCCCAAAAAATGAATGGATTCCTCCATCCACATAAGATGGATAGAGGAATCCACCCCACTGTGCTATTGTATTATGACAGTGGGGACACCTCTACTGTTAGAATACACTGATCAGCAGATGCAGGCACTGGTTGACAAAAGTTTTCCAAAATTCCTGTATGACAGAAGTCAATCAGTCTCTTCTGCCATAAAAGCTTCCTGCTGTCTGTCAGCGGCAATGTACACTGAGTCGGGCATGCTCAGATCAGAGTACATCATGGCAGAAACTCTGTGCTGTGGTAATTGGATCCCTGTGTGCATGCATATGTCTGGTCTTTTTTTACTTTTAAAAGCCTTTTTCAAATTGTATGGCACCTAAGTCAGGACTTTGTATAATTTATTCATATTTAAATAAATCACTAGTAACACAAGACTTGGATCAAAAAGGCCACAGTTCTTTATTATAGGCTTAATAATAATAACAAATTTTATAACTTTAAATTATATTTCATATATAACAATATCATTTTAAAATTTGACTATTTAACTATACATATTAATAACTAATAAAGGAATAATAATACTAACCCAGTTATCAAAGCTCAGGTTAAATTCAAAATGATACAATTTCATCCAGACACCAGACGTCAGTCTGATAAAAGCCTTGAATGCCACCCTCCAAATCAACATGTCTAAAAGACAGTCCATGTAACAAAAGAAAAAATTTGGCTAGTATCCTATTAATTATTTTCCGGATTTTTTCGAAATGCCTAACTTCTTTTGAAAACAGCCAATTCAAACGCGGAATCTCGGAATAAACTAAGATTGCATCCGGAAAAACAGAATGAAGACACAAAAAAATCAGACTTACTTTGAGAAATAAGATCAAAAGTCTTACAATGGCCAATAATATTGCAAGTTAAATGCAGAACAATGATATTAGATGACGGCCGAGATTAAATACAAGAACGATAAAGTTTCCCTTAAATTAGACCATTCCTTTTTTACTATACCACCAAATGCAAAATTCAGACAAAGGCAGACCCAAATTAGAGCCATAAATCCTCCGGAAAGCATGATGGGGGTGTCAGAAACCAGGAACCAGATCGAGACAGAAGTACAGTAAACTCACACTTGTTTGTGTAAAAATAAAAAGGTAAATAGAGTAAGCATAGTCAAAACATAGCCAGAGTCTAGTAACCGGATTGGGTAGTCAGCCAAGCCAGAGTTCAGTAACCAGATCGGGTAATCAGCCAGGCCAGAGGTCAGGGATCCAAGTAGAGGAACAGCAAGCAGGATAAGGAGCCAGAAGGGAAGTCAGCAAAGCCAGTCTTTAAACAGGAACGCAGGAGATGGTTTCTTGTGATGTGACCAAGGCGAAGGCAGGAATGAAGTGAGCTGGAGATCTTTAAGTAGGCGGGACTGATGAGCAGATCCACAACAGCTGGTTAACTGTGGAGAGGGATGAGAGCTGGCAATTAGCCGACAGCTGAGCGGCCAGCTCAGAGAAGGAAGGGCTGAGCCAGTACTGAGAGCTGGGACGAAAAATGATATGAATGTCCAATAACCCAAGCATTATATTTGACACCTGTAAAGTTCAAAAGGAGATATTATCCAACTTCTACCCACCAATATCAGTTTCATATCAGCACCAGATAATCCTAACTTGGCTGCCTCCGTAGCAGCGCCGACTCAAAATGAGTGGGACGAAATACAAAGGTGACCAAGTCCAAGAAAACACAAACATTTATTCAGTATAGATTGAAACTGATACCTAGTCAAAGGCAAACCAGAATGGTGCAAAAATAGGTGTCCCGAAGACAAAGACCGAACCAGAAAAAATTGCTGCAGTAAAGAAACAGCACATATAATTGGATTATTCATTTTTCCCACTGATATCCACCTACCTTTACCCAATTGATCCATTTTACTGCGCCGAAGTAAGAGCTGGATATAATCAGGACCCTTGAAAAAATCCTCACACAATAATCCCGTCTTATCTAAAGCATTACACGGAACTAATTCTGACACCCTGAAGGCCCCCAAAAAACAAAGGCTAAATGCAGCTTTGAACAACATCGATTCATACTGAAAATAACAATTTGACTCTGTTGCTTAGCAGATATGGCTCAAAAGATCAGAGGTAATATGCACTTTACTATATGCTACAAAATTACTTTTGCGATAACCTTTCAACGTTTGTTGAACTGAAATAAAAATCTGGCAAGAAGGAATAATCTCTCTCAATTAAAAAAAAAAAAAGAAACACCAGATAACGTTTTTCGAATATGTGAATAAGAATAATTGCATGACAATAAGAAATCCAAAAATGATAAACCTAAACTCTCAGAAAATTTGGCAAATAAATTATTAGAATATTCCAAAAAACAATACCACAGCGACCACACAGCTTCGTAACCTGCCCACTTGTTGGGTGCGATTGAATTTCGAATAGCCAAACTTTTGAACATTAGGTTCCATAAGAAATTCGGGCAAGGGATACCATCCTGGTCTGCCTCCGGCACCAAAGCACGAAACCGATCTAACTGTAAACGTGATAAAGCATCAGCCACAGTGTTTAAAGCACCAGGAACATATTTAGCTTTTAACCATATGTTCAATGTTAAACATTGTATATACTTAAATACTTGTATATAAGTATTTAAAATGCGCACTTTTGATTTTTCATGTCCGTGTCTCATAGGCTGTAACGGTGTTCGTGTGTTCGTCCGAATTTTTTGCCTGTTCGCATGTTCTGGTGTGAACCGAACTGGGGTGTGTGTGTGTGTGGCTCTTCCCTAGGTTTAACAAATAACTTACTGAAAACCAGATATTCTGTGATCAGATTTGAAATAAAATATACAGTACACATGTAGAAGAGTTTGATATTGTAGCAAATATTTTCTTTTATTGTGGTCTTGCCTTGCTGCCTTGTCCATTTGGGTTGGGGTTAATTATCTTTAATTTTTGAAAGGTGTTTATTTCCGGATTTTGCATAGACTTACCAACTAACAGCTAGGGCACAGAACCCTGTGTCACAGATCACATGGATCAACTGGAGTCACGCAGGACCCAAGTAATAATGAAGAAATATAACAGGAACTACACACTCATATACACACACACAGTTACATCAGTCAAACCTGCTCAACCCCTGCCTCATCCCCTACACAGAGAGTACACAGACAAATGATTTTAAAAGAGCAAAAAATTATGAAGGAAGCCCAGAAAAGGGTGGCATATTGGTCATGTGTGCTTGAGCACTCTGATGGGTACACCTAAGATAAGGGGACACTCTGATAAAGACAACTGACACAAAGGGGCACTCTGATGGGGAAACCTGACATACAGGGACACTCTGACGGGGGCACTTGAATAAATAAGATGCAGATATAATTTAGAGAGGCAAAGGGATAGGGGTTTGGTAATATCTTAATATCATTATTTAGCAAGGAAATAGGGTAGTAGAAGTCAAATTGTAGTTTATCTTAATTAGGCTTAGGGATGAGGACAATAAGGGCCTCATACCAGTTGGGGTTATTTAACTGCATTTCCTCTCCAATTAGGCAGTGTCACTGTGTGAAAAATGGAGACTAATGTTCTCAAAGCTAACACAGATTGGTTTGTGTCAGGGTCAGTGGCGGCTGGTGAAGTTTTATGATGGGGGGGGCCAGACCCCGCCCTTCCTTTTTTGATCCCTCCCACTTGGTGAAAATTGGAGTGGTTTCAGCAAAATAGTGGGCGTGGCTCTAAGGTGGTGTGGTTAGCATCTGAGATGAATGAGGGATGGAGGGAGAGAGGGATGGAGGGACAGCAGGCCCAGATCCTATACAACAATAGAAATATGTGTATTCTAGAAAGTTTAACAATCAGCAGATAAAGATATTCCAAACACCTGGTGTTAGCACTTCAATCATCCCGGCACCATGGTTGTTATGGTGTCAGGATAATTGAAGTGCATTATATCTATTATTACATTGTAATATAAAATAAAATCATTCAACTCACCATAATGCTGAATCAGTGGGAGCCCTGAGCGTGTTACTAGCCACGTCGCCTGCCACCAGACGCCATCAGGTGTCCCCAGCGGAGTCCGTCCTTACATGCAGCCTGTGTCCCATAAAATGCAGCCTGTGTCACACAAAATGCAGCCTGTGTCCCACCAAATGCAGCCTGTGTCCCACCAAATACAGCCTGTGTCCCACAAAATACAGCCAGCCTGTGTCCCCCAAATGCAGTCTGTGTCTTACCAAATGCAGCCTGTGTCTCACCAAATGCAGACTGTGTCTCACCAAATGCAGACTGTGTCTCACCAAATGCAGCCTGTGTCCACCAAATGCAGCCTGTGTCCACCAAATGCAGCCTTACCTGTGTCCCCCAATGCAGCATTGCCTGTGTCCCCCAATGCAGCCTTGCATGTGTCCCCCAATGCAGCCTTGCCTGTGTCCCCCAATGCAGCCTTGCCTGTGTCCCCCAATGCAGCCTTGCATGTGTCCCCCGTCCTTACATGCAGCCTGTGTCCCATAAAATGCAGCCTGTGTCACACAAAATGCAGCCTGTGTCCCACCAAATGCAGCCTGTGTCCCACCAAATACAGCCTGTGTCCCACAAAATACAGCCAGCCTGTGTCCCCCAAATGCAGTCTGTGTCTTACCAAATGCAGCCTGTGTCTCACCAAATGCAGACTGTGTCTCACCAAATGCAGACTATGTCTCACCAAATGCAGCCTGTGTCCACCAAATGCAGCCTGTGTCCACCAAATGCAGCCTTACCTGTGTCCCCCAATGCAGCCTTGCCTGTGTCCCCCAATGCAGCCTTGCCTGTGTCCCCCAATGCAGCCTTGCATGTGTCCCCCAATGCAGCCTTGCCTGTGTCCCCCAATGCAGCATTGCCTGTGTCCCACAATGCAGCATTGCCTGTGTCCCACAATGCAGCCTTGCCTGTGTCCCCCAATGCAGCCTTGCCTGTGTCCCCGAATGCAGCATTGCCTGTGTCCCCCAATGCAGCCTTGCATGTGTCCCCCAATGCAGCCTTGCCTGTGTCCCCCAATGCAGCCTTGCCTGTGTCCCCCAATGCAGCCTTGCCTGTGTCCCCCAATGCAGCCTTGCATGTGTCCCCCCAATGCAGCCTGTGCAGCCCCCCCCTGTTCTCCACGGGAGCACAGTGGTAGTGTACTACTTACCTTGCCGTTGTCCTCTCCAGCGGTGTCTTCTTCATACTTCCTGTTTCCTTTCTCCCGGGCGCAATGGGAGAATGAATACAGGAAGTAAAATCGAACTGAGATGTCAATCAAACCGCCCGACTGTAGTAACATATACTATGATCGCCGGGCGGAAGCTAATCGGCGCTTTGGAAAGCGCCGCAAGGTGGGCTCAGCGCCCGCAAATGCAGCGCCACGTCTGCAATCTCGTGATTGCATAGACGTGGCGCTTCCCCTTAGTGCAATGTGTCTGGCGTCGCACTGTGTCCGGCGTCCGCACACAGTGCACTAAAGGACCTTTTATTGTTTTGTTTTTTGTTTTGAAAGGGCCAGTATTAAAAAAATATTTATTTATTTTTTTTTTTAAGTTTTTTTTTTGGGACTGCCTGGAGGGGGGGGCGGCGCCCATGCGCCCCCTATGGACAGGCCGCCACTGGTCAGGGTCCACAATATATGTCCTGTTAAGCAATGCTGATGCAATAGGAAGTAAGGGAGGACATCATAATGGGAACACAGGGGTAGATTTACTAAAACAATCAGCTTCTAACCTGAGCTTGTTCAAATAAGCTTTGGCGATACAACCTGGAAGCTGTTTCCATGCAGAAGTGAGCCTGATTTTGCACTCCCCAGCTTTAGTAAATAAACATCACAGACACAACTTTGATTAAAAACAGATAAAATGACATGCTTAAAAGACATTTGGTTGCTGTTTTTTCTGAACTTAGTAAAGGTTTTGAAGCCTCTGTGAAATTGAATATATAAAACTGATGTTAATGAAATGCTTAATGTACACATATGTATAACAATGATGGACAACGGTGATTTGTAAGAAGAAGTAGAGCGCTGCAACTTCTGAAAATTATACTTCATATTAACATTAACAAATCAAGTAAAAATCTGGAATGTCAAAAATGTGTGTAATTGAACCTTTCGTATTTGCCATTACAATGGGCACGTTAGAATTTCAGACACTGACAAAAATGGAAAAAAATACAAGGTATGTGACTGAGCCTTGTGACTGAACCTTTTATTTCTTGCCATTACAGCCGGTACATTAGATGTTTCGATGCTAAAAAATTTAAATAATGTGTTTTGAATATCATTACTATTTACATTTGGGATTTTTGTGTCTTAAAATGACAATACACTGAACATTCATTAGTTTTACTTGTATAAAATGTTTTTTATTCTACTTGAAAAAGCCCTTTATTTCATTTGACTCTGGCTATTGTTAATGGCTTAGCATGACCCAGCATGGCATTACCAAAATGTTTTAGAACTTTTTCTGGGGGAGTAAAATCACATTAAATCACAAAACAAAACATGAAACAGTAAGAGTAAAAAAAAGTTATGATTGAAATATAAATGCACATTTCGGAGCTTTCCATTTTGGTTTGCTTTGAAGGTTATTGCAAGAGTCAGTCACAGGGAAATATTTGTTTTGTGCAGCATACTTCAAATTGTGAGGATACCATCATTAAAGCAACATTTTCTTTTTGCAGCTGGTATATCCTTCTTGGGTCATCATCTGAAAACACTTTTCACTGTTCATAGTCTCCAATATATTGAAACCTTTTTATTGACCTCTCAAATGTAATATAACTTTAATATCTGCTTATGCTTTTTTATTAACAGAGTAGACGTTAGCCAGTATTTTAACAGAAAAAATGAGTGGTTCTACGTCATCAATTTTTAAAATCTCTTTTTATACTGTATTGTATTTTATTGATGGGTAGGTTTAACAAAAGGCTGAATGCAGCACATACACTGTAATAACAAAGCAGAATATCATGTCAAACAGTCCTCCAATAAACAGCCTTCCAGGTAGGATATACATGAAATATGCCATCCAAGAGAACTTTATTTCTCTTGGATGGCATTTACAAATAAAGTATTTTGTACTTGGTCTTTTGAAAGCCAATGCATTTCTGATTGTGGGTTACTGGAAAGCAACAACTGACCTTTGTTCTCATTTTGACACTTCTAAAGCCACGTACACACGAGTGGAATGTCCGACAGAAAAAGTCAGACAGAAGCTTTTTGTCTATTCCGAACGTGTCTAGGCCTCATCGGAGTTTATTTTTCGAAAATTCTGATGGACCTAGAAATAGAACACGTTCTAAATATTTCCGTAGGAACCAATTCCTATCTGGAAAACCGATCGTCTGTATGCTGTTCCGACGGACCAAAAACGACGCTTGCTCTGGAGCAAGTACATGATGGAAGCTATTGGTTACTGGCTATTGAACTTCCTTTTTCTAGTCCCGTCATAAGTGTTGTACGTCACCGCGTTCTTGACTGTCGGACTTTGGTCGGACTTTGGGTTGACCGTGTGTAGGCAAGACCGCTTAAATGGAATTCCATCGGTGTTCCGTCGGAGAAACCTTCGGAGTTTATTCCAACGGCAAAACCGGTCGTGTGTACGCGGCATTACTTGGATGCATGGAGAGAGTTACAGCTCCTGCATTTTTGCATTTCCTATCCAGACCTCATCTATTCTGTAGAAATATTTCCTTGTTTGAAGATGTGTGTCAAGAGCATGTATATAGGGCATGTATATAGTAAAAATTACACCCCAAAATAGATTCTGCTACTCCTCCTGAGTATGGCAATACCACATATGTGAGACTTTTACACAGCCTGGCCACATACAAAGGATCAACATGCAGGGAGCACCGTCAGGCATTCTAGGAATAAATTAAACATAAAATGACCTATTACACTTTTGAAGGCCCTGGAGCACCAGGACACTTGAATTACCCACAAAATTACCTCATTTTGGAAAGCAAACACCCCAAAGTATATTCTATGAGGCATTATGAGTCTTTTGAACTATTCATTTCTTTCCACAAGTCTTCGGAAAACGTGGAACGAAAATGAAAACGTATTTTTTTTTTAAACAAAACATGTGTGAGAGACAGTCTGGCCGCATAGAGAAAGGTCACATAGAGAGGTCCAACATTGAAGTAGTACTTTCAGGCATTCTAGGAGCATAAATTATACATCTAATTTAATTCCTATCTATCACAATTTCAAAGGTTCTGGAGCACCAGGACAGTGGATTTACCCACAAAATGACCCCATTTTGGAAAGAAAACACCCCAATGTATATTCTATGAGGCATGGGCTGCAGATAGGTACTGGGATACTCTGGTGGGCTGCAGATAGGTACTCGGGTACTCTGATGTGCTGGTGACAGGTACTTGGGTACTCTGATGTGCTGGTGACAGGTACTCGGGTGCTCTGATGGTCTGGTGACAGTTATATAGGTAATCAAGTACTCTGATGGGCTGAAGATAGGTATTCAGGTACTCTGATGGGTTGCAGATAGGTACTTGGGTAATTTGATGGGCTGGTGACAGGTACTTGGTTACTCTGATGGGCTGGTGACAGGTACTTGGTTACTCTGATGGGCTGGTGACAGGTACATGGTTACTCTGATGGGCTGCATATAGGTACTCAGGTACTCTGATGGGCTGGTGACAGGTACTCAGGTAATCTGATGGGCTAGAGATAAGTACTTGGGTACTCTGTTGGGCTGCAGATAGGTACTCAGGTACTCTGATGGGCTACAGATAGGTACTTGGGTACTCTGATGGGCTGGTGACAGGTACTTGGTTACTCTGATGGGCTGGTGACAGGTACTTGGGTACTCTGATGGGCTGGTGACAAGTACTCAGGTAATCTGATGGGCTGGAGACAAGTACTCCGGTACTCTTATGGGCTGCAGATAGGTACTCAGATATTCTGATGGGCTGCAGATAGGTATTTGGTTACTCTGATGGGCTGGTTACAGGTACTCGGGTACTCTGATGGGCTGGTGACAGGTACTGGAGTACTCTGATGGGCTGGTGACAGGTACTCGGGTAATCTGGTGGGCTGGTGACAGGTACTTAGGTACTCTGATGGGCTGGAGACAGGTACTCAGGTACTCTGATGAGCTGCAGATAGGTACTCGGGTACTCTGATGGGCTAGTGACAGGCACTCAGGTACTCTGATAAGCTGGTGACAAGTACTCAGGTAATCTGATGGGCTGGTGACTGGTACTCAGGTATTCTGATGGGCTGGTGACAGATACTCGGGTACTCTGATGGGCTGGAGACAGGTACTTGGGTAGTCTGATGGGCTGCAGATAGGTACTTGTGTACTCTGATGGGCTGGTGACAGGTACTCGGGTACTCTGATGGGCTGCAGATAGGTACTCGGGTACTCTGATGTGCTAGTGACAGGTACTCGGGTACTCTGATGTGCTGGTGACAGGTACTCAGGTACTTTGATGGACTGATGACAGGTACTTGGATACTTTAATGGGCTGGTGACAGGTACTCAGGTACTTTGATGGGCTGGTGATAGGTACTCAAGTACACTGATGAGATGGTGACAGGTACTCGGGTACTCTAATGGGCTTGTGACAGGTACTCAGGTATTCTGATGGGCTGGTGACATGTACTCGGGTACTCTGATGGGCTGGTGACAGGTACTCAGGTACTTTGATGGACTGATGACAGGTACTTGGATACTTTAATGGGCTGGTGACAGGTACTCGGGTAATCTGGTGGGCTGGTGACAGGTACTTAGGTACTCTGATGGGCTGGAGACAGGTACTCAGGTACTCTGATGAGCTGCAGATAGGTACTCGGGTACTCTGATGGGCTAGTGACAGGCACTCAGGTACTCTGATAAGCTGGTGACAAGTACTCAGGTAATCTGATGGGCTGGTGACTGGTACTCAGGTATTCTGATGGGCTGGTGACAGATACTCGGGTACTCTGATGGGCTGGAGACAGGTACTTGGGTAGTCTGATGGGCTGCAGATAGGTACTTGTGTACTCTGATGGGCTGGTGACAGGTACTCGGGTACTCTGATGGGCTGCAGATAGGTACTCGGGTACTCTGATGTGCTAGTGACAGGTACTCGGGTACTCTGATGTGCTGGTGACAGGTACTCAGGTACTTTGATGGACTGATGACAGGTACTTGGATACTTTAATGGGCTGGTGACAGGTACTTAGGTACTTTGATAGGCTGGTGACAGGTACTCTGATGCTGGTGACAGGTACTCTGGGGCAGTGACAGGTACTCTGATGGGCTGTGACAGGTACTCTGTGGCAGTGACAGGTACTCTGATGGGCTGTGACAAATACTCTGGGGCAGTGATAGGTACTCTGATGGGCTATGACAGATACTCTGGGGCAGCGACAGGTACTCTTTATTTGGGGGGAGATCGGGCACCTTTCCTTCCAGATCTCCTCCTCACACAGTGAGGAAAACAACCCGGAAACGGAATTGTTGAAATTTGTGACTGGCTGTGATTGGACACAGCCAGTCACGTGGTAAAGAACCAATTTCATGGGCTTTTTACCCTGATCAGAAATGGGCTGTGTCTGAGGGACATGCCTCATCCCCGTTTGCCGCGCTGCGCACCCCTGGGGCACACACAAACGGCAGTACACATGTGACCGCCTGTGATTGGACACAGCCGGACATGTGGTAAAGAGCCAATTTAATTGGCTCTTTACCCTGATCGGGGATGGGCTGTGTCCGAGGGACACGCCTCATCCCTGATCGCCACTGTGGGTGTTCCTGCTGGCATCATTTTACTATGGCCCGGTATAGAAGTGGTTAAAATGGACCAGCCCTGTATCAGTAACAACTACCAAGGCCCTTGCTGTAGATGTTGCAGATTACTTTTTTCATTGCTGCTGACCTGAGAAAAAAAAACACCTCCTGCCACCTTTTCCATCTCCTGCCCCCATGAGCATACCTGGCCACCATCAACACGCCTTCTACCACTCTTGGCCTACCACTGTTAACATCAACTACCACCACTGTAAATCTGCCACCTTTACCATCCTATATTAGGCCCTTTGCTGTTGTGCAATAGCACTTTTAATTTGGCACACCCAATTTTTTTGCAGCAGTTGCAAAGAATTTAAGCTTTTGGCCAGGTAATACCTATGCTCTGCACTAATATTGTGTCGGCTTATGGTGTTTTAGGTAACATCTTGTGTGTTGCAAGAATATTTGTGGTGCTTTACAGCATGCTTCCACAAAGAAAATGCAAAACTTAGCTTAGGCTGACCATACAATTTTCTTGTTCAATTTCCTTTAGATTTACCTTTAACTATGTAGTGTAAGGGCCTACCTGATTGCATGCAGATTGAAAAGGTTTAAGTTTGACCTCATGTTATAGGATTCTGGTAAATCTAAAGGAAAATTGATCAAGAAAATTGTATAATGTTTGGCCAGCCTTAGATAGCTGTTTCCCAAAGATACATTTTTTTGACATATTGTTTGGGTAATGATGTTTGCATTTTATTGTGATGCATCATCATTAAAGACTGACAACACTTTATATTTCCACATCGTCCTCCTCAGTTTGGATATTTTATCTCCTCCTTCTCACACCAGTACTATATGGTGTCTTTGAAAAATAAAGACAAACTTTATTAGTGCTTTTTTTCTGGCTGAAATATGACTTCTACTTTCTTCTGAAATTTCCTTTGATTACATTTTTTTAATTTATGCATCAAATCTATTAAACTTGTATAAATTGCATACTATTGCATAGAATAAAAGTGAGGGGTGGGGCATAACATGTCCCCATCTCCACCACATATGGGATCATGAGAGACAAAGTAATATTTGTATAAAGTTTTTATTAAATAATTAATAAATTATTAAATAAATAAATAAATACTTACCTGAGATTGGTGTAAAAAATGACAGTTATCCAATAAACGGTACTCAGGCACGAGCAAGTACCTATATAAGAAAAGAGGATGCGTCATCTTACAGGCAGAAGGAAGAAGACACGAAAGAAGACTGTCCACGCCACTGAGATAGAGAACTTACTGCGGAGAATGAAGGACTGGGCCGCTGCCGTGGACGGGGACAAGTGGATGCGCCACTGCCTAGCTTTCTCTTCTCATTCTGAGGCTCAAGATTCGCAGATCTTTCCCCCTGTTAGTCAGGAAGTGGTGTACATGATTCCAGGGCCAGTTAATCCTCCGCTGGGATCGGTGTGTGCTCGTTTGATTTCCCCCAGTCTGCCTCAGGAAGTTCTGGGTAACATACGCTTTGTTTTTTCCTCCTACAGGCCAGCCTTCAGCCAACGATGTCACGGTCCCGCCTCTAGAGCCAGAGCTCATTCCACCCACTGCTTCTAATGCCGTTCGTTGTGACGCTGTTAGGAATCCTGAATGGCTGTCTAATAGATCGCACAAGAGGCCTTGCAGGTTCAATTCCCCTGTACGGCAAGTGCCTGAGGTAAAATGGTTAAGAAGAAGAATAATGTGTCTGGATTATCTATACCAACTGACAGAATTAATTCTAATGTTACTGATGTGAATGTTTCCTCTGTAAATGATTATTTATCTGAAAATCAATCGGTCAATTTTAATGATGATTTTAATAGCTCTGAGGTTGCTATGTTTGCAGATGCTCAGGGGAAACGGGTGAGATGGCATTGTAACATCAGCCTGCTGATGCTAATAATGCATCCACCCCTGTTGTTATGACTACAAAGGGTGAGTCCACAGACATGTTATGATTCAAAGATTTTTTTCTTCAATGTGTGATTTAATGTCTAAATTTTCCTCTAATTTTAAGATGTTGATTCGTTGCCCTCTGTTATATCCAAGTATTGCCCCAGTGTGGCTTTCTCCGCCGTCGATGGGTAATCCTGTTTCTACTTCGGTTGCTATGGCGACCAATGCTGCAGAAACTCCTTCTGTCAGCAATTCTTAATTAAATGTTCCTGAAGCTTCCTTAAAAGAGGTGATTATGTGCGAGTTGTCGCCTTTAGGTTTTCATTTGAACTGTAATGTTAAAGAAAAAATATGGAGAGGTGATTATATTGACCTTCTCTCTTTGATCCCTTCGTCAAAGGAATAAAGAAATAATAAGAAGGATGTTGAAGATTTTAAAGATGATAAACACAGGACTGTACCGTGGTCTTTTAACAACTGGTTACAAGCTTTCTGTGTTTTTGCTAGCGTTTTAGGGGAAAAGAGACCTGATTTGTGCTGTGGTTTATTTCAGTATGTGGAAATAATTCTAGAAGACTATAAGAATTTTCCTGGACTTTCGTAGTTTGTTTACGACTAATCATTTTGTCAAAAATTATCAGATCATAAGTCCATGAAATGGGGAATTAAAGATGTAGGATTGTGGCTCAATCTTTTTTTGCCTCAAAAAACAATTCATCAAACAAAATCCTGCTACTACTACTACTGTTTATAAGAAAGGTATTTGTTTTCACTTTAATGATGGGCAGTGTAAATGGTCCAGTTCTTGTAAATATAAACATGAATGCAATTTTTGTGCTGGTCCACATCCAGCCTCCAGATGTTTTAAAAAATTATCCTCGGGTTCTACAACTGCTTCAAAAAAGCTTTTTCTTAAAAGCGGCCACTCCGGTGATTCTTCAAAACATGTTGCCATGTCTCCTGCAATATCCAGATCGTCGGAAAGCACTCATTTCGGATAATGTTTTTTTGAATGGTTTTGTGCTGCCGTCATTTAATGGTTATGGTTGTACTGTTGTTGATAACCTTCCTTCTGTATCTTTAGATATGGCTGAGGTTCGAAAGAAAATTGAGAAAGAAATGGCGGACGGTAGAGTTGTGGGTTCTTTTGCTGTTCCTCGTTTCTCTAATTTTAGAATATCTCCTTTAGGAATCATTCAGAAGAAGGAACCGAATATGTTTAGGTTGATACACCACCTATCCAACCTGAAAGGTTTCTTGTTGAACGATGACATCTATCCCGACCTTTGTTCTGTTCAATATGCAACTTTTGATGATGCATTCTTGAAGATTAGAAAGGTAGGTGGGTCTGTTTTACTTGCGAAAGTGGACATCAAATCCACTTTTCAATTATTACCTATAATTCCAAATGCTTTTAATTCTTTGGGTTTTCATTTTCAAAATGAGTTTTATTTCGATAGATGTCTTCCTATGGGATGCTCCCTTTCATGCCATTACTTTGAGCTTTTTTTCTTCTTTTGTCGAATGGGTTGTTAATCATCATGCAAATTCTACTAATTTACTTCATTATCTTGATGATTTTTTGTTTATTGGTAAAGCAGAATCCAACGATTGTTTATATCTTTTCACCAAATTCAAAATTGTATGTAGAGAAGAAGTCTGTTTATCCAACGTCGTGTCTCAAATTTTTAGGGATACAAATTGACACTAATACCATGGAATTCCGTTTGCCGTTGGATATAATTGTGTGCATGCAAAAAATGGATTTCGTGTTAGCAAAAGATAAGGTTAGACTGAAAATTCTGCAATCGTTATTAGGATTGTTGGCTTTTGCTTCTCGAGTGATGCCCATAGGAAGTTTTTTTTTCCAAATGTCTTTATAGAGCCATTTTGTCTTCTCCATCTCATTTTGTCAGGATTACGAAAGACATCAGGGATGATTTAATTGTTTGGTTTAAATTTTAATGGTTGTTCCATCTGGCAGTCTCCCTTTGGTTCAGCATCAGCGCTTGATTATTATACTGACGCAGTTTCTTTTTTCATGCGTATGTCTGGCGCTGGGTCTTGTCTACAGTTCTTTACTGTGAAAAGTACCTTGAAAGGCTACCGCAAACAGACAAAGGTGACTGATTCCAGGTTATCTATTTCTGGGAAATTATTAGCATCTATTGGCACCACTACTAGAGAGGTGTGTTTCTCGCCTTATGAAGCTTTATTGTTTCAATTTGCATTTTACCTCTGTTTTTTTGGTGCATTTCGGGTTTTTGATTTGCTTCCACGTAAAATGGGGGCGGCTCTGGTATTTTGTTTGGTGACGTTCTTACTGAAATTGGATTCTGTCCATATATTATTACATAAGAGTAATGCCCCGTACACACGGTCGGACTTTGTTCGGACATTCCGACAACAAAATCCTAGGATTTTTCCCAAAGGATGTTGTCTTGCATACACGCAGTCACACAAAGTTGTCGGAAAATCCGATCGTTCTAAACGCGGTGACGTAAAACACGTACGTCGGGACTATAAACGGGGCAGTGGCCAATAGCTTTCATCTCTTTATTTATTCTGAGCATGCGTGGCACTTTGTCCGTTGGATTTGTGTACACACGATCGGAATTTCCAACAACGGATTTTGTTGTCGGAAAATTTTATCTCCTGCTCTCCAACTTTGTGTGTCGGAAAATCCGATGGAAAATGTCCGATGGAGCCCACACACGGTTGGAATTTCCGTCAACACGCTCCGATCGGACATTTTCCATCGGAAAATCCGACCGTGTGTACGGGGCATAAGACTGATCTGTTGTCGTGGTAAATGGATCACTTTACGGAGAAACTAAGGTTCTCGATTTTGTGTTTTTACTCTTTTGCAACATTATTTGACTTTACGACCATCTTTTTCGGATCACCTTCTCATTCATATGGATGGGAAACCTGTGACGGTGTATCAGTTTTCAGCTGTTTTGAAGAAGTGCTTCATCCGATTGAACTTGGAAAAGCTGAATATTACGTTGCACGCCTTCAGAATTGGAGCAGCCACTGAAGCGGCCATGCTGGGATTTAATGAAACTGTGATAAAAAAACACTGATAGGTGGAAGTCTACTTGTTTTAGATCATATGTGCTGCTTAATTCTTCCTTTTAATTTCAGGTAACTTGTGTAATATATGGATTGTCGGCCACTCGTTTGTGTTTTGGGCCAAGAAACGCGCTGAATGGAGAATCTATGGTTCAAATCTTGGTTTGCCGACTGACATATATGCAGTACATTGGTTTGGGAGACGCGGTATGCAATGGAAGGAATTGCATCAAACTATATAATTTCTACATGGACAATGCAAATTGTCATTTGTCTGGTAATGATATTGGTCATTGTAATACCTTAGGTTTGTTAGCACAAATCAAGTTGGATTTGTCGTGTTTTCATGCAGTACTACCTAATACCATTTTTATTTTTTCTGAAATAATTCCTCGTTTACTTTGGTCAATGTCTACAGAGCTTGGTTACATTGAAAAAATTTGCAAACGTGTCATTCGGACGTTGATGAAATTTATGCCTGCCATAAATGGATTTTCCTTCTGACATATGGAATTGGAAAGAGGTTTACCAGGTTTGTATAGACCTGATATGGTTCATTTATCAGACATAATAAATAATGATATTTGAAGCGCTTCACAATGTGCATGAAAATGAATATATAAGAATAAATATAAATAGTCAAATAAATCCAGCGGTGAGTAAAAATTCCTAAAAAATCCAGCAATCAAAATAGTGTAAAATTATAAAAAATTAGTGACACCAAATGTGTAAAAAATTCACATAAAAAAACCACATAAAAATAAATAAATAGATAGGGATGTATTCAGAAGGTTCAATTATACAGGTGTAGAATCCTGATTGGTATAGAGTTTTTGATCACTAGCAAAGCTGTTTAAAAACACTTGCTTAATTAAGGTGCTCATTGATAGTACCAATGTGTTTTTTGCTTCTATTCACAACCATGTGAGAATCATAAACAGGCAGATAAGAGAAAAAACCAATCATTGTGCAATAGTTAGGATACCAAGGTACACAGGCAAACTTCAATCCACTGACGTGTGCCTTATAATGATAAGGCATATGCAGGTTTTACTATAGCAGTCAGCCGCCTTAGACAGGAGCAGATTCAGTGCAGTACACTGTGTGAAACTGCTGATCTGCACAGAGCGTCCTTGGCTCCTCCCACGCGTTACATCACAGTCACGTGACTTTTTCAAGGATGATCTTGTATAACAGTGTAAATTTGCTGTCCCCTCACCCCTCAAAATAACTCAACACACAGCCATTAATGTCTAAACCACTGGCAACAAATATGAGTACACCCCTAAGTGAAAATGTCCAAATTGGCTCCAATGTGTCAATATTTTGTGTGACCACCATTATTTTCCAGAACTTAATCCTCTTGGGCATGGAGGTGACCAGAGCTGGTGACCTCCATGCAGGTTGCCACTGGAGTCCTCTTCCACTCCTCCATGAAGACATCACACAGCTGGTGGTGATGTTAGAGACATTGCTCTCCTCCACCTTCCATTTGAGGATGCCCCACAGATGCTCAATAGGGTTTAGATCTGGAGACATGCTTGGCCACTGGCCAGTCGATCACCCTTACCCTCAGCTTCTTTAGCAAGGCAGTGGTCGTCTTGGAGGTGTGTTTGGGGTCGTTATCATGTTGGAATACTGCCCTACAGTAAAGGGAGGGGGTCATGCTCTGCTTCAGTGTGTCACAGTATATGTTGGAATTCATGGTTCCCTCAATAAACTGTAGCTCCCCAGTGCAGGCAGCACTCATGCAGCCCCAGACCATGGCACCCCCACCACCATGCTTCACTGTAGGCAAGGCACACGTGTCTTTGTACTCCTCCCCTGGTTGCCGCCACACACAATTGACACCATCTGAACCCAATAAGTTTATCTTGGTCTCATCAGACCACAGGACATGGTTCCAGTAATTCATGTCCTTAGTCTGCTTGTCTTCAGCAAACTGTTTGCGGGCTTTCTTGTGCATCATCTTTAACAGAGCCTTCCTTCTGGGACAACAGCCATGCAGACCAATTTGATGCAGTGTGCGGCATATGGTCTGAGCACTGACAGGCTGACTCCCCCACCCCTATAACCTCTGCAGAAATGCTGGCAGCACTCATACATCTATTTTCCAAAAACAACCTCTGTATATGATGCTGAGCATGTGTACTCAACTTCTTTGGTCAACCATGGCGAGGCCTGTTCTGAGTGGAACCTGTCCTGTTAAACTGCTGTATGGTCTTGGCCAAGATCCTGCAGCTCAGTTTCAGGGTCTTGGCAATATTCTTATAGCCTAGGCCATCTTTATGTAGAGCAACAATTCTTTTTTTTCAGATCCTCAGAGAGTTCTTTGCCATGAGGTGCCATCTTGAACTTCCAGTGACCAGTATGAGAGAGTGAGAGCGATAACACCAAATTTAACACACCTGTCCCCCATTCACACCTGCGACCTTGTAACACTAATTAGTCACATGACACTGGGTAGGGAAAATAGCTAATTGGGCCCAATTTGAGGGGACAGCAAATGTACACTGTTATACAAGCTATACACTTTACATTGTAGCAGTGTCATTTCTTCAGTGTGAAAAAGATATAATAAAATATTTACAAAAATGTGAGAGGTGTACTATATATAGATATATATCTATATCTATATATAGATATAGATATATATATATATATATATATCTATATATATATATATAAAGTTGTGCTCATAAGTTGGCTCATACCCTGGCAGGATTTATGATTTCTTCACCATTTTTCAGAGAATATGAATGATAACATAAAAACTTTTCTTTCACTCATGATTAGTGTTTGACTGAAGCCATTTATTATCAATCAACTGTGTTTATTGTTTTTAAATCATAATGACAACAGAAACTACCCAAATGACCCTGATACCCTGTTTGAATGTTTACATACCCCAGTTCATAATACCGTGTATTGCCCCCTTTAACATCAATGACAGCTTGAAGTCTTTTGTGGTATTTGTGGATGAGGCTCTTGATCTTCTCAAATGGTAAAGCTGCCCATTCCTCTTGGCAAGTCGCTAGCTATGAGTAAGCACTTAGCATAAAGTGCAAAACACGTTAGCTGATTGCCTGTACCTTCTGCCATAGTGTTTTGTATGCTATATGCTCATGAAAATATAAATAAATAATTTTTGAACTACATCTTCCTGGAGTGCGGCTGTCCGAATTTTCTTATCTACCTTCAACATCCTTCTTTTTCTTGTCGTCTTTAATGCTGTCTCAAAGGTGTCAAAGCTGTCAGACATTAAAGTGGTTCATGTTTTTTATTTTCAATTTAACACAAAAACCTATTTTTAAAAATTTTCATTTTGCAATACACCTGTTAATTCAGTGGTGCAAATCTTTAACCTTTTTCCATCTTTAGTCTCCAAAACTAGACACTAATTTTTAATTCTACATGTATGTGTTTGCTCTCTCCCTCAGAAATTGTGGCCTATTCAATAAAGGCTTCAAAGGTGTGCTGCATATTTGTGCAACGTTTTTCTTTTAAATTTGAAACAAATATACATTTTTATAGTTTGAGATGCAATATGCCTGCTCAATCCATAAGAAATTGTGGCCTGTCCACAAAGGCTTAATAGAAGTGGTGAAAACTGTAAAATGTTTCCTTCCTTGTCTATGAATGAAGACACTAATTTTTTTATTCCGTATACGATATGCCCACTCAGCTTATCTGAAATTTCAGCCTGTCCACAAAGTTCTGTGGCAGAAACCTGTAACATTTTTTCCATCTGCAGTCCCTTAAAAATATATTTTTTTTATTTCCAGGTGCAATGTGCTTGCTCTCTCCCTCAGAGATAGCAGCCTATCCAATAAAGGATTAAAAGGTGTGCTACAAATCTATTTTTCTTTTAGATTTAAAATTAATACACATCATTTTTTCTTTCTAGATGCAATATCTCTGCTAAATCTTACAATAAATTGCAGCTGTCTAAAAAAGTTTAATAGTTGTGGTGCTATACTGTAAAATTTTGACCTAGTCAGTTTATTAATCGAGACACTATTTTTGATTTCTAGATGTAATGGGGTTGATTTACTAAAGGAAAATATACTGTGCACTACAAGTGCTTAGTAAACAAGGTAAAGTTTTACTTTGCAAAGAATACTTAATCACATGCAAGGAAAATAAAAAAACAGCATTGTTCCTTGTACATGATTACATGATAGAAATCAGCAGAGCTTCTCCTCATTTTAGAGCTTCCACTCAGATCTAGAGAAAATGCACTTGCAGTGAACTTTTGGGCATGAAATCTACCTGCTCTCTTCCTCTGAAATAATAGACTATCAAAAAAGCCTCACAAAATCTGCTACAAATGCAGTATGTACAAATTTGTGGTCTTCAGTCTCAACAAACCCCCCCCCACACTGTTATTTGTTATTTGTGAAAGCTACATGTGCTCTCCTTCTGACATAGCACCTGCAAAGCCTCTATTTCTTCCAATGTAACTCAGTAAAACACTTACATGCAGCATGTCCTACAAATATTTATGGCTCTTGACTGGAACATAATAAACTGTTTTTTTTTTCTTCAGAATAACATATGACTCATATCTTCCTCTAACATAGTGGGTACTAATGCTTGCATAATGTGCAGTGAGTCTATATAATAGAGACAAGAAAGAACAGGATAACAGGGACTTTAAAAGTGCCAACAAAGCTTGGAAAATGCTTTCATATTAAAAGTATAAATTTTATTGGTACAAAAAAATGTTTAAATAAAGCAAATTCATTACACATGGTACATCTCTTCTTACAAAGGTCATAAAAACAAGGAGGTTATGAGATACGTAGGTTCAAACCATATTTGAGAAAAATTGCACATTAGCCCAACATGTTTCGCTGATTGCTTCTTCAGGGGACGTGCAATTCAGAGACAAACTGGTATGACAAACTAAACAATATAGAAAAAGAGAAAAGGCAGTTTAGATCAAATGCTCATTCAGTATTGGTTTGTAGCATAAAGATATGTTCATTAATATAGTATGGTGGCCAGGTTTCCACTGCAGATCATATGAACACAACCACTCACCCCATAAATAGTACCACCAAAAAAACACGCTAGCCGGATGCAAAAGCTCACCCCCAGAGGTTTCCCAGAACAGGAGGGAGAGGGTCTAGGTAGTGGCCATAGAGGGTAGAATGATCAGGCTGTAATGTGAAACATGGTATGTTAGGGAATGATATAGAAGAGGTAAATGGTGGCTGAAATAAAAGGTAATATTAGAGGGAAATTCTTATTAAATTATAATTGACAAACTAAAGGGGGACTGATGTCTCTCATAACGTTTACTTACTTATAGTTACATAGTTACATAGTAGGTGAGGTTGAAAAAAGACACAAGTCCATCAAGTCCAACCTATGTGTGTGATTATGTGTCAGTATTACATTACATATCCCTGTATATTGCGGTCATTCAGGTGATTATCTAATAGTTTCTTGAAGCTATCAATGCTCCCCGCTGAGACCACCGCCTGTGGAAGGGAATTCCACATCCTTGCCGCTCTTACAGTAAAGAACCCTCTACGTAGTTTAAGGTTAAACCTCTTTTCCTCTAATTGCAATGAGTGGCCACGAGTCTTATTAAACTCTCTTCTGCGAAAAAGTTTTATCCCTATTGTGGGGTCACCAGTACAGTATTTGTAAATTGAAATCATATCCCCTCTCAAGCGTCTCTTCTCCAGAGAGAATAAGTTCAGTCCTCGCAACCTTTCCTCATAACTAAGATCCTCCAGACCCTTTATTAGCTTTGTTGCCCTTCTTTGTACTCGCTCCATTTCCAGTACGTCCCTCCTGAGGACTGGTGCCCAGAACTGGACAGCATACTCCAGGTGCGGGCGGACCAGAGTCTTGTAGAGCGGGAGAATTATCGTTTTATCTCTGCAGTTGATCCCCCTTTTAATGCATGCCAATATTCTGTTTGCTTTATTAGCAGCAGCTTGGCATTGCATGCCGTTGCTGAGCCTATCATCCACTAGGACCCCCAAGTCCTTTTCCATCCTAGATTCCCCCAGAGGTTCTCCCCCCAGTGTATAGATTGCATTCATATTTTTGACACCCAAATGCATTATTTTACATTTTTCTACATTGAACCTCATTTGCCATGTAGTCGCCCACCCCATTAATTTGTTCAGGTCTTTTTGCAAGATTTCCACATCCTGCGGAGAAGTTATTGCCCTGCTTAGCTTAGTATCGTCTGCAAATACAGAGATGGAACTGTTTATCCCATCCTCCAGGTCATTTATGAACAAATTAAATAGGATTGGTCCCAGCACAGAACCCTGGGGGACCCCACTACCCACCCCTGACCATTCTGAGTACTCCCCATTTATTACCACCCTATGAACACGCCCTTGTAGCCAGTTTTCAATCCATGTACTCACCCTATGGTCCATGCCAACGCACCTTATTTTGTACAGTAAACGTTTATGGGGAACTGTGTCAAATGCTTTTGCACTTAATATGATTATAATTGATTGAGTAGGAATTAGTAAGGATAGGTCTAATTCTGGAACATCTGCAGACTAACGGCATAGGATTGAGTGCTAAGGAGGATGCTATAAATAAAGAAAGGATATGGCTTGATTAATATGAAGATAGGTAGTGACCTCAGTGGAAAAAATAGCAGATGGAGTAATGGTGAAGTAAACCAAGAGGTAATTAAATAGATGGAGCAGTGATTGCATTAATGCAAAAGACTGTGTCTCAGACGAAAGCAAGTACAAGCGTTTAGAGTGCTACACACTCTGAAAGATAGAGAGAATGTGATTGGCCAGTGCAAAAAGTAGGTGAATATATTGAGGGTTTTAAATATAGTATACAGCATACCTGGTAATGTGTGGTAATATGGACGGCAGCTCGATGGAGCCCGGTCCTCCGGCTCTGGCTGAAGTGAACAGCCAGACAAGTCGGTCTTATCTACTCTCCACCGAGCTGGTGTCTGACGTAATCAGCTCAATGCGGACATGAACCACACCAGCGCGCATGCATGAATCGCCAAAAGGAACCTCCAGACTACATTATCCAGGGAGCTGTGCGAGGTGGGAGTTGCCCGGCGCATCCTGCTGAACCAATGCATGGACTCAAACACCGACACACCTCCATCCCACACGCTCCCCAGGAGAGCAGCAGATGGAAATGTAGGATGGACATCGTGACAGTGCTCTGTCACTGTGAGGGACCTGAGGCGCTGGTTGGCGTGCAGATGGCGTGTTTTTGAAAAATCAAAAATCACGCCCTGGGTGTCCGTATGGCCACCAAGTCCGAAACCCCCAAGTCTGGAAAAACAAAGAGGGAAAGATCACACCAATACGCATGCCAAGCAGGGGAGATGTGGGGGGGAGGAGGAGCCTAGAGGGGGAGAAGGGGGGCCAAGCCACCGAATGAGGGCACTGATTGGCACAGATTGGGCACTGACTGGGCACATTGGGCACATGTGGATGGCCATGGGGTACATACCTGGCCATCCACATGATGGCCCCTTCCCTGGTGGTCCTAGTGGTGATCCCTGGTGGTCCAGTGTGGTCATCTGAGGGGGGCTGTGCTGATAAACAATCAGCACAGACCCCCCTGTCAGGAGAACCGCCGATTGGCTCTCCTCTACTCGCGTCTGTCAGACGCGAGTGAGGAAAAGCCAATCAATGGCTCTTCCTATTGACATCGTGATCAGCCGTGATTGGACACGGCTGATCACGTGGTAAAGAGCCTCCGCCGGAGGCTCTTTACCAAGATCGGTGGAGCGATGTGTCAGACTGACACACCACTCCACCGATCGCTGCGATGCAGGCCCCCGCGGGCGCGCGGCGGCATGTTATCCTGCTGGACGTCCTATGATGCCCAGTCAGGATAACTGAACCACCGCCCGGCCGTCATCTGCTATGGGCCGGGCGGGAAGTGGTTAAAATAGAATTGAAAATAAAGTAAAATAAAATAGAAAAGTAAATGTAACAAAGGAAAGGGAGATAGGAGGAGGGAAAAAAAAACACATGGAGACCCGGTGGGATAAATATCACCAAGGAGGGTGAGTACCACCCGGGGAGATTAGAGAAAGGGTTTGAAACTTAGACTCTCATTGAATCCTGGAGATATTGTGGCCCGAAGGTCATATATTGAGTGGGCCTCTAACTGTAATAAAATACGGCTCACACTGCCACCCCTGGAGTCCAGGGGGATATGTTCCAGTGCTAAAAACTTAATGAAGTGGGGATTGAATCGATGATGCATGCCAACATGACGGCTGATGGCTGTATCCATTAGACTTTTCTTAAAAATGGGTTTGACATGGTCCCTAATTATTTTCAGGAATTTGCGCTTTGTTTTACCAATGTAGAAGCCACCGCACAGACACTGGGCTAGGTAAATAACCCCTGGTGTCTGGCAGGTGACCCTACATTGAATTGAATGCCATTTGCCGTTGGGAAGTTTAAATTTGGTTTGGCTATCTACAAATTCACACACATCACATGATCCATAGGGGAAAGTGCCCCAGATGGTTTGAGTGGTCGGTGCCATTATGGTTTCAAAATGGCTGTGGATCAATCGGTCCTTAAGAGAGGGGGCTCGTCTAAAAGTGATTTCAGGGGAATCCTTGATGTACTTTTTTGCAATTGGGTCTGCTGACAGGAGTGGCCAATATTTGGTTAAAATACGTCTGATCTCCTTGTGTTGGCTTGAGTAACGGGTGATGACTCTTACTGTGTTGGACTGTACGACCTGTTTATTCGAGAATATTAAGGTGTTTCTAGTTTTTGCATTGGCACGGTTATATGCTCTTTTTAAGCAGGCATGGCTATAGCCACAAATTTTCAACCTGTTATAAAGGTCCCTAGCTGCAATTTGAAAGTCAGAGTCTTTACTGCAATTCTGTTTTAGCCGCAAGTACTGGCTGTAGGGAATTCTTTTGAGTAGGGAGGCTGGGTGAGAACTTTCAGCGTGGAGGATGGTGTTGCCAGGTGAAGGCTTCCTATATAAAGAAGAGTCTAGTTTGCCTTTGCATTGATTGAAAGGGTTAGATCTAGGAAGCTAATGCTGCTTTGGCTACAGTGCATAGTAAACTTTAGGTTAAAGTTATTAATTGAAATTATACTTAGAAATTCATTTAGTTCAGGCTCGCTTCCAGACCAAAAGATTAAAACATCATCTATGTATCGATGCCAGGCAATGACCTTGTCAAGAAGATGACTCCTCTCTCTCGAGAAGACTTCCTTTTCCCACCCCCCCAGGTACAGGTTAGCGTATGATGGGCCACATTTAGTCCCCATCGCAACTCCCTGTACCTGGAGATAGTTGGAAGAATCGAATTGAAACACATTGTGTTTCAAAATATAATCAAGTAATTACAGAATAAAAATGTTGTAATTAGCTGAAGAGGGCCCTCTTTCATCTAGGTGATGCTTAATTACCTTGATTCCTTTATCATGGGGGATATATATTATATATTATAGATTATAGAGGCTTTCTACATCAAGTGCCACAAGCCAGGTATTAGGGGGGAGGGTAATGCCTTCAATTGTTCTGAGAAGATCAATTGTGTCTTTTATATATGAAAAAAGTGAAGTAACATGAGGTTGAAGATAACCATCCACTAAGGAGGAAGCATTTTCCGTAAGGCTGGAACAGCCAGAGATAATGGGACGTCCCGGGGGCTCAATTAGAGATTTGTGCACCTTAGGTAGTGCATAGAACGTAGGGACTCTTGGGTCCTTCACGTTCAAAAAATTGTAGGTGTTGAGATCAATAGTTCCGAGGTGGTAGGCCTTGAATATGATGGCTTGAAATTTGGCCTTGAAGTTGTTGATAACTGTTTTGGATATGGGACGATACCAATTTCGGTTCATGAGAATTTTTTTACACATAGCAACATATTGGGGAATGCCCATGATGACCAAATTACCACCCTTATCAGAGGGCTTGAATACTATCTCTGAATTTGATCGTAGTGATTTGATGGTGTCTTTTTGTTGTGGAGTCAGGTTGGAGAGCAAATTGAGCGGGATCTTGAATTGTTCTATTTCTTGAGAGGCTTGTTGAACAAATGCCCAGATATTAGGGTTTGTATTTAACCACTTGGCGACCACCTCACGACGATGTACGTCGGCAGAATGGCACGGGCAGGCAGAATCACGTACCTGTACGTGATCTGCCTCCCACGGGCGGGGGGTCCAATCGGACCCCCCCGGTGCCCGAGGCGGTCGGCTTCTGACTGGGAGCGTTCAGAGATGAGGGGGAGGCCATCCATTCGTGGCCCCCCTCATGATCGCTCCCAGCCAATCAGATTATTTCCCTGCCTCTGTATAGTACACAGAGGCAGAGGAAATGATGTCATTTCTCCTCGGCTCGGTATTTTCTGTTCCGGCGTCGAGGAGAGAAGACTGCAATGTGAGTGCAAAACACTACACATCACAGTAGAACATGTCAGGCACACAATACACCCCCCTTTACCCCCGATCACCCCCCCTGTCACACTGACACCAAGCAGTTTTTTTTTTCTGATTACTGCATTGGTGTCAGTTTGTGACAGTTAGTGTGGTAGGGCAGGTAGTGTTAGCCCCCTTTAGGTCTAGGGTACCCCCCTAACCCCCCCTAATAAAGTTTTAACCCCTTGATCACCCCCCATCGCCAGTGTCGCTAAGCGATCATTTTTCTGATCGCTGTATTAGTGTCACTGGTGACGCTAGTTAGGGAGGTAAATATTTAGGTTCGCCGTCAGCGTTTTATAGCGTCAGGGACCCCCATATACTACCGAATAAAGGTTTTAACCCCTTGATTGCCCCCTAGTTAACCCTTTCACCACTGATCACTGTATAACCGTTACGGGTGACGCTGGTTAGTTTGTTTATTTTTTTATAGTGTCAGGGCACCCGCCGTTTATTACCTAATAAAGGTTTAGCCCCCTGATCGCCCGGCAGTGATATGCATTGCCCCAGGCAGCGTCAGATTAGCGCCAGTACCGCTAACACCCACGTACGTAGCATACGCCTCCCTTAGTGGTATAGTATCTGAACGGATCAATATCTGATCCGATCAGATCTATATTAGCGTCCCCAGCAGTTTAGGGTTCCCAAAAACGCAGTGTTAGCGGGATCAGCACAGATGTTGTGTCTGCAACAAGCGCGGATATAGGCGTGACACCCGCTATTATTGGTCTTTGCATTTGGTGAATGTTTTGAACGCTACCATACACTAGTTGAGTATTAGCGTAGCGTACAGCATTGCACAGACTAGGCACACTTTCACAGGGTCTCCCAAGATGCCATTGCATTTTGAGAGACCCGAACCTGGAACTGGTTACAGTTATAAAAGTTAAAAGTAAAATACAAGAACTAATGCGCAAAACCACAACCTCATATACAAATATAACCTAAATACTAAAATGCGATACCAGATAAAGAAGCTGCCAACATAGGTGGGTGCACTCAACACCTAAATACAAGAAATTAAAATGTGAAAGATATGTGGCGCTATTCTACCCTCCTGTACCACACTGTAGAAAGTAAAATAACTACTGGAAATGACAATCAGTGTGTCTGAAATCCTTCTAATCCAGATAGCAGATGTAATGCAATGGATATCTAGGAAGCAACTCAAGTTGCTATCTAAATAATAATAACAAAATAAAGACCGCGTATTGATGACAATACGTGCTAATATTCAGACCTAACACACCACCTGATATAAATAAATAATAAAGTGACTAGTGCACAATGGATTCTCTAATGCAAAAGGCAAAATAAAATAAATAACACGTGTCACAAAAATAATTTCCAAATAAATGGCATGATGTAGATGAATAATAAAGTGGCTAGTGCACAATAAATTCTCTAGTGCAAAAAATCTTCAAATAAATGGCATGTGTCACAAAGATAATTTCCAAATAAATGACATCAGAATATGGCTGTCAATACAGCCCACACCACTAACTAAATAAAATACAGTACTGAGTGTGTGGACAATATACGTGTAGAAATCATAAAAAAATGACCACAGCACCTAAAACCCAGCGATAAACATAAAAGTGCAAAGAAGTGTCATGAGTGATATACTGCCACTAGAGATGTGGAAAATAACTTTCCGCAGCAACACATATATGATAATAAAAAAGTGATAAGAGTGCAACAATAATGATTAATAAATATATAAAAGTCCAAAAAAGTGACAATAGTGCAATAACAGTCCGCACCGATGCTATTGTCATGCAAACTGACTTCTGGTGTTCAAACAAAAAGGAAAGTCAATGTATAAAGTGCAGATAGCAGTGCTTAGTGCTGTTCTTCTTAAATTCTTCTGGTGCACACATTAAGAGTTAGAAACCACATTGTTAAACAGAGTATTTCAAAAACAGCGGAGACCTTATTACCGCTAAATAAGATAGGAATGTACTTCTCATAATACAACTTATGCCATCAAGCCACACTACTGCCTAACATAAGGTGCCATAAGGGGGGTATAGACCAAATGGCACAACCAATCAACTTCTTAATAACAAACAGGGGAATTGCAATTTATAAGGGATAAGAAGTAATGTAAAAATGTATGTTCAAATATTTAAATATAAAATACAATTAAAAATTATGTATTAAAAATTAGAAATAAAGCTGTTTAAATCAAATTCCACGTTGTGTCCTGACGGCGATAAAGTTCGTAATTCGTGGATCCATCTGGACTCTGCCTGGCTAATTCTAATAATTTTGTTATCGCCCCTCCAGTGGGGTTTGTATTTTTCAATGTGGGAGTGCTGTGAGAGGCGAGAGGTGAGACGGATAGTCAGATCCACGGACATCTCCCAGGAAAGGACTACCACTGCAGGAACCCCTCCACCAGAGCATTATCCATCTGCCTTACTCGGCCCATTTGGGGGCCGCTACTAGAGGTGAGAGGCTGGGGGGAACAATTGGTGTGTGCACCAGAAGAATTTAAGAAGAACAGCACTAAGCACTGCTATCTGCACTTTATACATTGACTTTACTTTTTGTGTGAACACCAGAAGTCACAGTTTGCATGACAATAGCATCGGTGCGGACTGTTATTGCACTATTGTCACTTTTTTGGACTTTTATATATTTATTAATCATTATTGTTGCACTCTTGTCACTTTTTTATTATCATATATGTGTTGCTGCGGAAAGTTATTTTCCACATCTCTAGTGGCAGTATATCACTCATGACACTTCTTTGCACTTCTATGTTTATCGCTGGGTTTGAGGTGCTGTGGTCATTTTTTTATGATTTCTACACGTATATTGTCCACACACTCAGTACTGTATTTTATTTAGTTAGTGGTGTGGGCTGTATTGACAGCCATATTCTGATGTCATTTATTTGGAAATTATCTTTGTGACACATGCCATTTATTTGAATATTTTTTGCACTAGAGAATTTATTGTGCACTAGCCACTTTATTATTCATCTACATCATGCCATTTATTTGGAAATTATTTTTGTCACACATGTTATTTATTTTATTTTGCCTTTTGCATTAGAGAATCCATTGTGCACTAGTCATTTTATTATTTATTTATATCAGGTGGTGTGTTAGGTCTGAATATTAGCACGTATTGTCATCAATACGCGGTCTTTATTTTGTTATTATTATTTAGATAGCAACTTGAGTTGCTTCCTAGATATCCATTGCATTACATCTGCTATCTGGATTAGAAGGATTTCAGACACACTGATTGTCATTTCCAGTAGTTATTTTACTTTCTACAGTGTGGTACAGGAGGGTAGAATAGCGCCACATATCTTTCACATTTTAATTTCTTGTATTTAGGTGTTGAGTGCACCCACCTATGTTGGCAGCTTCTTTATCTGGTATCGCATTTTAGTATTTAGGTTATATTTATATATGAGGTTGTGGTTTTGCGCATTAGTTCTTGTCTTTTACTTTCATCTTTATTTTACTCGTTCATTACTAGTGCTGCATACCATGGAAGTGTTTCAGTTTTTAGACAACAGGACTCTAGATATTGATATAGTCTTTAATAAACAGGAAACCAATCAAGTAGGAGATATTGAAAACGGATTTAGAAAGATAGGACACCTAATGGAGAAGAAAATTAACGCATGGTGGGATATGGTAACTCATGAAAAGTATATTAAGGATAAAATAGTACCTAGGAGACTGCGTTGGGATGTACCTATAAATGATGGTTTGACCGATCAAGAATCAACAGATGAGTGGTTTCAATTTTTTAATGAGAAGGGCCTTGAATTATTGGATTTTTTGAGAAAGAGAAAACAAAAGAAAATCAGGCTCCTCAATAAAACCATGGAGGAAATTAAAGCTACCTTGGAACCCTCTAAAGAACTACCAGAGTTCATAGCATTATCTAAAAAATTGAATCGAGACATGGAACAGAAAGATAAAGAAACAGCTGCATGCAAGAGAAAAAAATATCAGAGGGACATAAAAGATTTCAATGATGATCTTGTGTTCAAATGGCAGAACAAAATTTAAGAGGCAATCATAAACTCCAACAATAGTACTCCGGTTAAAGAAGTAAAAATGATGGAGAATATAAAGGAAAGGAAAATAGAAGAGCCTATACCCACCAATAGAACTCAGGGGAACTACAATACCTACAACACCCCCCAACAAAAACAAAGGTGGAAAGGCAAAAATTGGAAAAAACCTTTTTGGAAAAATAATAGTCATCCCAATAACTACCAAGGGAGACCCTATCATCAGTCCCCATGGGATAGAAGATCTCCCTATCCCAGGTGGAAAAACTATGAGAATAATGGAGAAAGAAGTAATTATCACTCAGAGAGAACAAGAAGAGATAAAAGACCTTTGAGAGATGAGAGATACTTCCAATATGAAAATAGAAGAAGGGACTCCCCCTCACGTATGGATCATTATACCATTCCGACACAAAATAGATATGAACAGTTGCAAAGGTATGATGATGGTGGAAGATCTCCTTGGTATTCCAAACAACGAGTTGATAGATATGAGCGAGAAAGAACACCCCTTTGTTTTTTAGAGCAACGCCACCGAGAATCCCCGAGGCGACAATATCGGGAGGATCCCCCAGAGACAAGACAGGCGTACTCCAAATCCCAGTCCGGACAGAAGAACAGGAAGGAAACAAGACAAGAAACAGGAAGGACAGAGGGATCAAGACAGGGGAGAATATCAAAGGAATACTCCGAGAAGATCTGTGGAAAAAAAGAAGGAAAAAAACGCAAAACGAGAAGAGGATGCCGAGCAGGAATCAAGAAACAAAAGGAAAAGAGAATAGTAGGGGAAGGGATTATCAATATTAGTGGGGTAGAACTAACATCAGAAGAAATTAAAGTACTAGACAAGGGATTAAAGTTTTCCCCAAGGAAGAATCTTAATAAGTTTAATACATATGTAGATATCAACAAATTCATCAGGAGCCTCAGTGTTAAGAAATACATGATCAGTAACCCACTAGAAAGAAGAGTTCCTACTACAGCAAATGAGAATGGATTTATATCCAGTAATCTGAGGAATAAATCTCTCTTCAACCCACCTACTGGGAAGGATGGACATATAGAAGTTTTTAAAAGAATGATTTTAAGAGATTTACAAGAACTTAAAGTGAAAAAAGTGTGGGATCCAAGAAGTATAAGAAATGGAATAAAAAAATTAGAAGCAAGAAAGGACATTGTAATAAGGCAGGCTGACAAGGGAGGAGCCATAGTCGTTCAATCTAAGGAGAATTACCAAGAAGAATTAAACAGACAGGTCAATGATAAGGATACCTACCAATTACTATTAAGTAATCCAACGACAAAATATAAAAAAGAATTGAAGAAGGTTGTACAGAAAGGAGTTGATAAAGGCCTCCTGAATAAAAAAGAAGCCGTATACCTACAGCCGAAAACCTGCAAGATACCTATAATCTATACGCTACCAAAAATCCACAAGGATAAGTGTAAACCCCCAGGGAGGCCTATAGTAAACGGTATTAACTCGGTAGGTGCAAGAATTGGGGAATACATTGACTGGTTCTTACAGCCAGTAGTGAAGATGACGAGATCGTATTTGAGAGACACCAAACACCTTATTCAACTCCTTAATGATGTGACCCTGAGTGATGGCCCGGTGTATTTGGCAACGGCTGATGTGTCGTCCTTGTACACAATTATTAATCATGATGAAGCAGTACAGGCAGCCAAATGGGCCTTGAGGAAATTCAGTAACTTGAAATGTAAACAAAGAAGATTTCTATTAGATTGTCTGAAATACAGCTTGGACTCCAATTATTTTTTTTTTTTATTTTTTTATTGGCACAATAACAATTATTACAAACAAATATGCGGAATTGCAATGGGCGCTAAATATGCGCCCAGTGTGGCGAACCTGTACATGTCAGAATGGGAAGAGGAAATATTGTATAGTAATCGACCACAACAACTAACAGTTTTTAAACGTTTTGTTGATGATATTTTTATTATCTGGAGTGGCAATAGAGAGAGTCTTATGGACTTTTGTTTTTATCTTAATACCAATAATAAAAATATAAAATTAACCTGGGAGATCAATGACGAGAAAATTAATTTTTTAGATCTCCAAATCAAAAAAGAAGGTACAAAGTTATGCACCCAGATGTATTTTAAAGCAATAGACAGGAATAGTTATTTACCTCTGGATAGCTGCCATCATTCATTATGGTTGAACAACATACCAAAGGGCCAATTGGTTAGACTTAGACGAAACTGCACTAAGAAAGAAACATTCCTGGAACAAGCTAAAATGATTGGAGAAAGGTTTGTCCAGAAGGGTTACGATGCCAAATTTATTGATGAAAAAATAAAAGATGTCATATCAATGGATAGAGAAAAATTGATACAGGATGGGGAAAAAAACTCAACTCAACAAGATAATGTACCCATCATTATGGACTACAACATCCAACATAAACAGATTGAAAAAATTGTCAAAAAGTATTGGGACATCATTAAAACGGATCGTCATTTAGGACCCATTCTGTCAAACTTACCAAAATTTGTAAATAGGAGGGCCCCGACATTAAGGGACCGTTTAGCAAAAAACGTCTTAGACCCCCAAAAAAGAAAAAATTCTCTTTTTTTGAAGGCAAGGGGTTCTACCCATGCAAAAACTGCTATACCTGTAGACACACGAGTGAAGATAAAAAGAAGAAATGAAGCTTCATGTTCACTGCTACGGCACAAAGCTATGAGATAGAGGACTTCATCTCATGTAGGAGTGAAAGTGTTGTCTACCTGTTGGAGTGCCCCTGCCGTATTCAATATGTCGGCAGAACTAAGAGGGCACTATGGATGAGACTTAAGGAACATGTACGTAATATTAAAAAGAGCTATGACAAACACAGTTTATCTAAGCATTACGCAGAGTACCACAACAGTGACCCTTCATCATTAAGAGTATGTGGAATTGAAAAATACAAACCCCACTGGAAAGGCGATAACAAAATTATTAGAATTAGCCAGGCAGAGTCCACATGGATCCACGAATTACGAACTTTATCGCCGTCAGGACACAACGTGGAATTTGATTTAAACTGCTTTATTTCCAATTTTTAATACATAATTTTTAATTGTATTTTATATTTAAATATTTGAACATACATTTTTACATTACTTCTTATCCCTGTTTGTTATTAAGAAGTTGATTGTGCCATTTGGTCTATACCCCCCTTATGGCACCTTATGTTAGACAGTAGTGTGGCTTGATGGCATAAGTTGTATTATGAGAAGTATATTCCTATCTTATTTAGCGGTAATAAGGTCTCCGCTGTTTTTGAAATACTCTGTTTAACAATGTGGTTTCTAACTCTTAATGGACCTCAGTCTGAGTACTTGAGCTTATAGATTAGTGTCGCTGGATCCTGTGAGGGGGACCAGTGATATTTTAGTATGAATTTCCCCTGCTGCTTCCATATTTTTATGCTTCTGGCCCATCCTTTTTTTTCCCTAGCTATTTTGCATTGCTGGGTGAATTCTTATTAGTCCCCACCAGATGGCGTTGGTGGTGGATTAATTGCAGGAAACTTAGACGGCAATTAGATAAGAATATTATATTTTATTTGAGCTTGTCCTGTTATGCCTATTGATTATAATTTAGATTCACTGATCATGTATTATTAATTTTCATTTATGTATTGCGTTGTACTTAGCGTCTTTAACCTGTACGGAGAACTGCTTCGAATGTTTGTATATGCCGTTGTCACGACAGCGGCGCCTATTTTAACTGGCTAGCAGGCACCGGACTCCTCATCCCTTTGAGAAAGTCACGTGGTGTGACGCAATGCGTCAGTGTAGGAGGAGCCAGGTGCCGACGCTTCACGGGGACGGCCGAACCCGGAAGCTACAACACTGTTTTTTACTGCTCGTTTTTATTTTCCCTGTAAGTTACTACATTTTTTTAATAAATATTATCTTTAACTGCTACACTATGGGAGTTTCTCCTTTCATTTTAACTACCGCTGTGGGAGTGCTGTGAGAGGCGAGAGGTGAGACGGATAGTCAGATCCACGGACATCTCCCAGGAAAGGACTACCACTGCAGGAACCCCTCCACCAGAGCATTATCCATCTGCCTTACTCGGCCCATATGGGGGCCGCTACTAGAGGTGAGAGGCTGGGGGGAACAATTGGTGTGTGCACCAGAAGAATTTAAGAAGAACAGCACTAAGCACTGCTATCTGCACTTTATACATTGACTTTCCTTTTTGTGTGAACACCAGAAGTCACAGTTTGCATGACAATAGCATCGGTGCAGACTGTTATTGCACTATTGTCACTTTTTTGGACTTTTATATATTTATTAATCATTATTGTTGCACTCTTGTCACTTTTTTACTATCATATATGTGTTGCTGCGGAAAGTTATTTTCCACATCTCTAGTGGCAGTATATCACTCATGACACTTCTTTGCACTTTTATGTTTATCGCTGGGTTTGAGGTGCTGTGGTCATTTTTTTATGATTTCTACACGTATATTGTCCACACACTCAGTACTGTATTTTATTTAGTTAGTGGTGTGGGCTGTATTGACAGTCATATTCTGATGTCATTTATTTGGAAATTATCTTTGTGCCATTTATTTGAAGATTTTTTGCACTAGAGAATTTATTGTGCACTAGCCACTTTATTATTCATCTACATCATACCATTTATTTGGAAATTATTTTTGTGACACGTGTTATTTATTTTATTTTGCCTTTTGCATTAGAGAATCCATTGTGCACTAGTCACTTTATTATTTATTTATATCAGGTGGTGTGTTAGGTCTGAATATTAGCACGTATTGTCATCAATACGCGGTCTTTATTTTGTTATTATTATTTAGATAGCAACTTGAGTTGCTTCCTAGATATCCATTGCATTACATCTGCTATCTGGATTAGAAGGATTTCAGACACACTGATTGTCATTTCCAGTAGTTATTTTACTTTCTACAGTGTGGTACAGGAGGGTAGAATAGCGCCACATATCTTTCACATTTTAAGTTATAAAAGTTAGTTACAAAGAAAAGTGTAAAAAAAAAAAAAAAAAAAAAAAAAATATATATATATATATATATATATATATATATATATATATATATAAAATAAAAAAAATGGTTGTCATTTTATTGTTCTCTCTCTATTCTCTCTCTATTGTTCTGCTATTTTTTACTGTATTCTATTCTGCAATGTTTTTATTTTGCTTTTCAGGTATGCAATTTTTTATACTTTACCGTTTACTGTGTTTTATTGCTAATCATTTTTTTGTCTTCAGGTACGCCATTCACGACTTTGAGTGGTTATACCAGAATGATGCCTGCAGGTTTAGGTATCATCTTGGTATCATTCTTTTCAGCCAGCGGTCGGTTTTCATGTAAAAGCAATCCTAGTGGCTAATTAGCCTCTAGACTGCTTTTACAAGTGGGAGGGAATGCCCCCCCCCCACATCTTCCGTGTTTTTCTCTGGCTCTCCTGTCTCAACAGGGAACCTGAGAATGCAGCCGGTGATTCAGCCAGCTGACCATAGAGCTGATCAGAGACCAGAGTGGCTCCAAACATCTCTATGGCCTAAGAAACTGGAAGCTATGAGCATTTTGTGACTTAGATTTCGCCAGATGTAAACAGCGCCATTGGGAAATTGGGAAAGCATTTTGTCACACTGATCTTGGTGTGGTCAGATGCTTTGAGGGCAGAGGAGAGATCTAGGGTCTAATAGACCCCAATTTTTTCAAAAAAGAGTACCTGTCACTACCTATTGCTATCATAGGAGATACCAATAAAAATAAAAAAAAAATGAAAAGAACAGTTTAAAAATAAGATAAAAAAGCAAAAAAATAATAAAGGAAAAAAAAAAAAAAAAAGCACCCCTGTCCCCCCCTGCTCTCGCGCTAAGGCGAACGCAAGCGTCGGTCTGGCGTCAAATGTAAACAGCAATTGCACCATGCATGTGAGGTATCACCGCGAACGTCAGATCGAGGGCAGTAATTTTAGCAGTAGACCTCCTCTGTAAATCTAAAGTGGTAACCTGTAAAGGCTTTTAAAGGCTTTTAAAAATGTATTTATTTTGTTGCCACTGCACGTTTGTGCGCAATTTTAAAGCATGTCATGTTTGGTACCCATGTATTCGGCCTAAGATCATCTTTTTTATTTCATCAAACATTTGGGCAATATAGTGTGTTTTAGTGTATTAAAATTTTAAAAAGTGTGTTTTTTCCCCAAAAAATGCGTTTTGAAAAATTGCTGCGCAAATACTGTGTGGAAAAAAAAAATGAAACACCCACCATTTTAATCTGTAGGGCATTTGCTTTAAAAAAATATATATTGTTTGGGGGTTCAAAGTAATTTTCTTGCAAAAAAAAAAATATTTTCATGTAAACAAAAAGTGTCAGAAAGGGCTTTGTCTTCACGTTGTTAGAAGAGTGGGTGATGTGTGACATAAGCTTCTAAATGCTGTGCATAAAATGCCAGGACAGTTCAAACCCCCCCCCAAATGACCCCATTTTGGAAAGTAGACACCCCAAGCTATTTGCTGAGAGGCATGTCGAGTCCATGGAATATTTTATATTGTGACACAAGTTGCAGGAAAGAGACAAATTTTTTTTTTTGCACAAAGTTGTCACTAAATGATATATTGCTCAAACATGCCATGGGAATATGTGAAATTACACCCCAAAATACATTCTGTTGCTTCTCCTGAGTACGAGATACCACATGTGTAAAACTTTTTGGGAGCCTAGCCGCGTACGGGACCCCGAAAACCAAGCACCGCCTTCAGGCTTTCTAAGGGCATACATTTTTGATTTCACTCTTCACTGCCTATCACAGTTTCGGAGGCCATAGAATGCCCAGGTGGCACAACCCCCCCCCAAATGACCCTATTTTGGAAAGTAGACACCCCAAGCTATATGCTGAGAGGTATACTGAGTATTTTGCAGACCTCACTTTTTGTCACAAAGTTTTGAAAATTGAAAAAAGAAAAAAAAATGTTTTTTTCTTGTCTTTCTTCGTTTTCAAAAACAAATGAGAGCTGCAAAATACTCACCATGCCTCTCAGCAAATAGCTTGGGGTGTCTACTTTCCAAAATGGGGTCATTTGGGGGGGGGGGGTTGTGCCACCTGGGCATTCCATGGCCTCCGAAACTGTGATAGGCAGTGGAGTGAAATAAAAAATGTATGCCCTTAGAAAGCCTGACGGCGGTGCTTGGTTTTCGGGGTCCCGTACGCAGCTAAGCTCCCAAAAAGTCTCACACATGTGGTATCCCCATACTCAGGAGACGCAGCTAAATGTATTTTGGGATGCAATTCCACATATGCCCATGGCCTGTGTGAGCAATATATCATTTAGTGACAACTTTGTGCAAAGAAAAAAAAAAAATTGTCACTTTACCACAACTTGTGTCAAAATATAAAATACTCCATGGACTCAACATGCATCTCAGCAAATAGCTTGGGGTGTCTACTTTCCAAAATGGGGTCATTTGGGGGGGTTTTGTGCCATCTGGGCATTTTATGGCCTTCAAAACTGTGATAGGTAGTGAGGAGTGAAATAAAAAATTTACGCACTTAGAAATCCTTAAGGCGGTGATTGGTTTTCGGGGCACCGTACGCGGCTAGGCTCCCAAAAAGTCCCACGCATGTGGTATCCCCGTACTCAGGAGAAGCAGCTGAATGTATTTTGGGGTGCAATTCCACATATGCCCATGGCCTGTGTGAGCAATATATCATTTAGTGACAACTTTTTGTAATTTTTTTTTTGTCATTACTCAATCACTTGGGACAAAAAAAATGAATATTCAATGGGCTCAACATGCCTCTCAGCAATTTCCTTGGGGTGTCTACTTTCCAAAATGGGGTCATTTGGGGGGGTTTTGTACTGCCCTGCCATTTGCACAAGAAATGACATAGGCAGTCAAACTAAAAGCTGTGTAAATTCCAGAAAATGTATCCTAGCTTGTAGATACTATAACTTTTGTGCAAACCAATAAATATACACTTATTGACTTTTTTTTACCAAAGACGTGGCCGAATACATTTTGGCCTAAATGTATGACTAAAATTGAGTTTATTGGATTTTTTTATAACAAAAAAGTAGAAAATATCATTTTTTTTCAAAATTTTTGGTCTTTTTCCATTTATAGCGCAAAAAATAAAAACAGCAGAGGTGATCAAATACCATCAAAAAGAAAGCTCTATTTGTGGGAAGAAAAGGACGCAAATTTCGTTTGGGTACAGCATTGCATGACCGCGCAATTTGCAGTTAAAGCGATGCAGTGCCAAATTGTAAAAAGTGCTCTGGTCAGGAAGGGGGTAATTCCTTCCGGGGCTGAAGTGGTTAAAACTGGAAAAAGTCTAGATTTAGGTTTATAGGTTTGTGGGGGGGAAGGACACACCAGCGACCGACAGCGCCGGTAGACCCGATAGACCGGCATCGTCCTCAGTGGCGTGTCCCTCCTCCCACAATTCCATCAGGTCTTCGATGGCCTGATGTTCCTCAATCTGTTTTTGAAGGTCTTAACTTGAATCCGATGGATGTGTTTCCAAGGGAGATTTGTCAAAGATAATCCTGTAAAGGAGACTGTGAGCGAATAAGTGCAGATCTTTGATTAATAGAAATTTGTCAAGTGAAGAATCAGGACAGAAGGTTAGTCCTAGTTGTCACACTTGTGTTTCAGCATCTGTCAACATATGATGAGACAGGTTAATTAAAGATAATTGTTGGTCACTAGTTGTGGTATGGGGCTGTACCGCTGGTAATTCAAAAGAGCCTAAAGATGTTATTCCTTGCCTAAAAAAATGGGTGCTAGTTTTAGGTCTGTAGGAAGGGGTGTTCCTGAAGGTGAGATAATTACCTCCATGGTGCTTACCTTGTTGGTAGGTTTAGAGTGCATTGGGGGCGCAGTGGTTGAGGTGGATGGTGCTAAAGAAACTATTGTGTGTGAGGCCGATGCCTGAGGGCCACGAGTACCTGATGGTGCCAGGTGAGGTAGTGGTTCTAAACCCGCAGGTGCTGGTTTCGAGTGAGCTTGATGTGAGTGACGTGAAGATATATTATATATTACCGAGTTGGTGTGTTAGCGATTCCGTGGAGGCCGCATCTGAATTGCCTTTACGTTTTTTAGGTAGTCTGTCGTCCGAAAGATCACGATAGATAGTAGATTGGCTAGAGGAGAGAGATGAAGATGAAGAAGACAAATTAGTGGTCACGTCATCTTTTTTATGGTCACGTTCATATGATGATTGGGGAGGCCTTCTTCTGGTATTTGTATTCTGAGCCCATTTGTACGCAAACCCATTAGTATATGCGTTTTTATTTTGTAAAAATGTATTTTCTTTCGTTCAAATTATATCCAGCATATACCTTTCTATATATGTTTTTAGCTCTTGCTCCTTTTTCTTGAATCTACTGCTAGTGACTATAAGTTCATAATCCTCATACCATTTAGTTATGAAATCTGTAACGAGCCCCTGCTCACTTGGTTCCACTCTCCCGACACTCCTCTGTGACTATTGAAACAGATTGCAACGTCTGATTCTTCGGTCATCCGATGCTCCGGGAATCAAACTACAGCTATGTGCCAATCCAGTTGGGATAGCTCATGTGATAGCTCAGAACAAACACCAGGCAGGCGGTATGTAAGTTCAAACAGGAATCTCACTTGTATTGGGTGCACACAACACAATTTTATACACAGCAGTTTGAACACCCCGCCCCCAACCACCACTTTCCTATTGGGTCAATTGTAAAGTACACTCGAGTCTTCACTCAGGTCCTCTTGTCCATGCAAATGGTGACTTAAAACAGGGTCAGCAGGGATTGGTCCGATAGCTTGAATAGGAGGACTGATATGTGTAATGACACAGAGAAGCCCCAGGGGGTAATTAAAGTACATAAACAAACAGTCAAACACAGAACAATGCATTCTTTCCAGACCATGGAGCCGTCTGGAGGAGGTTAGCCTTAAACCAGGGCAGAAGACCCCCACTGTGTAGAATCAAAGGGAAATACTTCAGTATTCCAAGCTTCATGACAATACTCCCCCCCTGAAAAACAGTCCAACAGCCACAGTGGAACCCCGAACGGGTCAACGCGAGGATGTTGGAAAAGTAGTCTTAAGGTTCCAACAGTATGAATCGGTCACACTGTAATATGGCAAATACAATTTCCCAGAGTCTGTGTCTCTTGGGGGAATATGGACCTGAATCACAAAGAGCACTGTTCCCACAAATGCCAGGGCCCATGATCGGTCGGCAAGAGGCTAGCATTCAGTCCCCTCCAAAAGCCTCTGTGCTGGCTCAGTCTGTCACATTTCTTCCTTGTCGGCAGATGACTAACACAAGAGGAGACCCCAGACGGATTTACTCCGAAGTTAGTCCATAGTTCCAGTCCCCGAATGCCTGTACCCACACAGTACCCCAAACAAATTGTTCTATACAGAGCATTACTTACCCAGCCAACCTCTGCCTCTTTTTGAGAACATGCCCGCCACTGGGGAGAGGCCTGGACTGGCCCTTCTCCCTGGAGTCCTTTCAGCCGCTGGAGAGAAGACAGGGTGACTGGGCTCACTCCATCATGCTGTTGGAGATCTGGGCTGAATGCCCAGTATTCCTGGAGTATACAAGTGGGGACTGAAGTCCCATCCACTTTTAGTAGGTGAAAATCCCACAGTGCTTGCAAAGCATGGCTGACATCCTCCTGTCTCAGTGTCGCACCATTTTCTGGGGTTGTGTCAGTGGAGACCAAAGTCCCATCCACTACCACAGGAACTCCCTCTTATGTTAGTTGAGGGCAGAGGCCAGCAGCACTCTGCCTGGTTGAAAGCCCTTCTGCTGGGGACTCCACATCCTCCGCTCTGGCTAACCGTTGGGGCAGGAGACTGGCTTCCTCCACTCCCAAACGGTGTAACTGCCATTGGGGAGGTGATCCGGCTGCTTCCTTTTCCATTTCCTCATCTGGATGTTGGGACGATATGTCTGTGGTACTGTCTCCCAGGTGCACGGATCTTTGCTGGGGAGGAAAGACCGCTTCCTCCACCCTGGCCAACTGTTGGGGAGGGACGACGAACACCTCCTCTCCCTTCTCCCCCTGTATCCTGATCTGCTGCTGGGAAGTGACCACCTCCTTCTCACCCTGAGCCTCCAGAACTGCCACAGATGTGGGGCAGAGGTCTTGGAACCTCTGTCCAGTGACCAGCGCTTCAGCTGGGGAAGTTCCTTGTGACTCCAACAGATACTGCTGTTGGTGCTGGGCAGAGCACATTGAAGTTTGGCCCTAATAACAGCTCTTCTTCTGCTGGAGGCTCACCTGGTTGTTTTTCCTCAGCAGAAAAGTCTATCAAATTCCCTGTCTCTGCAACTGGTGTCTGGGGATAAAGGCTCACCATCTCCTGTCCGTGGAACCCAGAAGATGCTATCAGTGCTGGGCAGAGGTTAACAGAGCTCTGCCCTGTTGTCAGTACTTCAGCTTTGGGATAGCAATCTCCACATTTTCCACTGTCGATTCTCTGGCATTCTGCTGGACAGGCACATTCCTCCATCCAAGATCATCCAATGCAGAAACAGGTTCATCAAGGTCAGTCAGCACTTGCTCCATCCGCCATAAGACCTCCACTTCCAAAGCTGCGGGGCCAGGTTGGCAAGGCACACTGTTACTATGCCACATTGTTGACTCTTCAGCCAGGATTTCAGAGTTGTCAACTGGTATTTCCTGATAGTCCCAGGCTAAGGGAGCCCCACCCTGCTGCTGAGCAGAGTCTAGCGGCTGTCTGTAGGCAATCTCCAGCTCCCATTCCTGAATGGCCAGAAACTCCAAATCTTCCTGTGCCCAGTGCACTTCCGAGACATTCAGTCTTCGCTCTCTGTGCTCCATTATTTCCTCCAAATGCCACTCTCCATCACTCCCAAAGTCAGGGTCCCTGGACAGCCTCCAGTACAACAATCCCAGGCTATCGTAGTCAAAGCCTTCCGTGGGGCTGTCATCCGCTGTCCACGGGCACACTTGGGCTATATACCACTGGAGGGCTCTGTAGCTCTCGTCCAACCGCATTTTTGCCCGGATCAGCCTGCTTAATTCAGCTGTCCACTCCTGGTTTGGTTGTTCCCCCAATAACAACATTCGTACTTCATACTGCGACCAGTACCTTACATGGATGGAGGGGAGAACTTTTTCCTAGTGTCGCTGCTCACGGGCTAGCGCTTCCTTCCAGAGTTCGCAGCGGATAGAATCAAACCATTCCAGCAGGACCTGCTCTGATACTGGTCCTCTGTGCTGTATCTGCATCTCTCGCAACCTCCTTCTGAATTCCTATTCCATGACGACGTATCTGTACCTCTCCTCTCCTGCTTTCCGGACCTTGGATCCAGGTAATGGTTTGGATGTGTTCACAGCAAGGAAGCACGATCCCACCGGTCCCTCTACGGCTCTCAAGTAAGTCTTTCAGCGTGGCTCCCCTGCAGGCTGCATAGCTGGTCATTCACTGTGGTGGTTTGGAGTGTCCCAGTAACTGGAGAGCAAATCCCACCGCTGCAACCAATGTAACGAGCCCCTGCTTGCTCGGTTCCACTCTCCCGACACTCCTCTGTGACTATTGAAACAGATTGCAACGTCTGATGGTTCGGTCATCCGATGCTCCGGGAATCGAACTACAGCTATGTGCCATTCAAATCCAGTTGTGATAGCTCATGTGATAGCTCAGAACAAACACCAGGCAGGCTGTATGTAAGTTCAAACAGGAATCTCACTTTTATTGGATGCACACAGCACAATTTTATACACGGCAGTTTGAACACCCCGCCCCCAACAACCACTTTCCTATTGGTCAGTTGTAAAGTACACTCGAGTCTTCACTCAGGTCCTCTTGTCCATGCAAATGGTGACTTGAAACAGGGTCAGCAGGGATTGGTCGGGGTCAGCAGGGATAGCTTGAATAGGAGAACTGATATGTGTAATGACACAGAGAAGCCCCAGGGGGTAATTAAAGTACTTAAACAAACAGTCAAACACAGAAGAATGCATTCCTTTCAGACCATGGAGCCGTCTGGAAGAGGTTAGCCTTAAACAGGGCAGAAAACCCCCCACTGTGTAATAGAATCAAAGGGAAATACTTCAGTATTGCAAGCTTCATGACAAAATCATCAAGTGATTTTATTTCTGTCTCATACTGTGCACAAAGTAGGGACATCAGGCCAAATTAACACGATTGTAGGTTCGTTTCCCAACTAGATCTTAGAGATTACTCGACTTATTTTAAGTGGGGGAAAATTTGTATTCTTAGCCCCCATCTGTATATTTTTGAAAGTATTGGTTATCCCAAAATGTCCGCACCTTGCGCTCCAATAAACGTTGTAATCTAAGGAAAGCCTGGTCCAGGTCCTTATCCAAGATCGCCCCTGAGTGCTGGGACTGCTGGATTTTGTCCATAAGTCCCTCCCAGGCTTCCCCACTAAAAGCTGCCATGTTGAGAAAAAAAAAAAAATCAAACCTCCCCAATCTTTAACAGACTTAACAATAAATAAGTTTTACACTGGCAAAAATCAAAAACATTGAACTGCACGAGAGGGCATTAGAATCACTTTGGACATTTAAAACGAGTATTGTGTTACCGTGAGACACACCTGAGAAAAGGTGTATTTAAACACTCAAAAACGCAAAATGACTAGAATTGGTCTGGTTCACGGTCAACACCAAATGTAAAGGGCACCTCATCCCAAAACAGTATAGGGACAAGAAAGAACAGGATAACAGGGACTTTAACGGTGCCAACAAAGCTTGGAAAATGCTTTCATATTAAAAGTATAAATTTTATTGGTACAAAAAAATGTTTAAATAAAGCAAATTCATTACAAAAAGATGACACTCTAAGCTGTCCGAAATTACCCTCTCTCCAATCAAAGATAATTTTACTTTTTTTTTTATTACATGTGCCCCAGTCACTATCCAACTTCCAATTTTCTTTGTTTGACAATCCCTTGCCTATTAGCTAAGAAAATGGTCATTACTGATTTTTATGAATCAGTTTCTATTGACTTTAATGAGGTTCAAATTAAGGACCTGAACTTCAGTCATGTTCACCAAACCTGAGTTAAACTGAACCTGGGTACATTTGGCTCACCCCTAACTGAAGGCTTTTTTGATTTTAAGAGAGTGTTCACAAAACTGAGTAAATATGGGGATGCATGTTTTTATGGTCAGTAAAAAATAAGCAAAAAATGAACAGACTGACATTGGTCAGTGCTTATGGATGTAGAAGCAAAATCAACTGGACAATTGGCTTAAGAATCAACCTGCTGTTAAACATTTTACCTTGATTCCTTGTGTAAGAACCCCTTTTTTTTCTTTTACTTTTTTTTACCATAGTGATTTACTAAGCTATCCAGTACACTCTATTATGTTGCTGTTTTGCACATACATCACCTAAAGGTATATGAATAACTTGCAAGAAATAGAAGTAACATCTAATATTGTCATTCAACAAATGTGTTACAGTCATGAAGTATGCTCTATGGTTCAGAAACATTCTAGTTTGACCTGTAGCACAGCCCCATTTGATAATGCAGAACTTGCAAAGTGATGGGTGGGCATTACAACAAATCTCTATCTGTATGAAAACAAAAGTCACACTAGGCGATGACCACTTATAAAAAAACAAACTATGCATATGTAGACAAAATGTTATTCTTAATACATATATACATATATATATATATATATATATATATATATATATATATATATATATATATATGTAGGAAGGCCAGTATGGTGGCCTGAATTTATGGGAGGAGCCCGGGGGGTATTTAAGCAGCCCGCTCACCTGTGGTGCTTGTCGGTTTTCTGTGCGCGATACGTTACGTCACTAGGCCGACTATTCGAATACCAACGTCCGCAAGTTGTTGTCTCGTGAAGTTCCCGCATTGCTATTTTCGTGCTCGAGTGTCAGTGTTTACCGATTCGTATCGTTCGTACCACGCGTCTGGCTTGGCTGTCGCAGGTAGGGTCCCGTCGGACTTTTGTTTTTTACGCATTCTTAGATATCATGTCACTAAACCGTGATATCAAACTTACGAAGCTCCCGCAACTTTTACGTACGTTACCGCAATGTATATCACTCGCACTATCGTTATGTAACCATTTCGTGTTATTTAAGGAAACCACCGCGACGCGTGCGTCGCTTCATTTCAGGCATGTCTAAACTGCTAAAAACATGAGTCAGCAGACAGCCATAGCGATTCGCAGTTCACAATCTTATCGAACCACGTCAGTTTGATACCAATCATTTCTCATTTCTGAACATTTCTAGATACATTTCTATCATTTCAAACCATTTCAAAATCATTTCTCATTTCAGTCACATACCACGCTCCGATTCGAATCCAGTCGCACCTAAAAGATGCACCGATTCGCTCCGGTGTGCCCCAGTAGTTACGGCCTCATTTCAGTACATGCTCCAGAGTCACGTCATAAGCAGTCGATAAAAAAAAAAAAATATATATATATATATATATATATATATATATATATATATCGACTCACCGATTCGTACCTCTGTCATGGTTATCATTTCATTGCCACGTAGCACACTCCGATACGAATTTAGTCGCATGGAAATGCACCGATTCGTCTCGGCGTGCCCCAGGTATTTGCCACATTTCAGTACATGCTCCAGAGTCCGATTCGTAGTCAGTCGCTACAGCAGCACGACCGATTCGCGCCTCTGTCATGACAAAACAATATGTTACACCTGCACTTACCGCGCTCCGCTTCGAATCCAGTCGCATCCTCCATGCACCAATTCGTTACGGCGTGCCCCAGGGCTCGGCCTCATTTCAGAAACATGCTCCAGAGTCCGGATCACAGCTAGTCGCAGATATCGGGCGACTGATCCGCATCTCTGTCATGGGAATTGCTACCATTTCACTCCCACAGCGCATCACCGTTTCGAAAACAGTCGCATCCGACATGCACCGATTCGTCACGGAATGCTGCAGTTGATTCGGCCGTATCCATACCTATACCAGAACTCGGTTAGTTGCTAGTCGCAAAATGCGGCACAACCAATGCGAGCCTCGGTTAAGGTAAATACATTTCTCTCATTTCGTTCACACTGCGCTCCGATTCGAATCCAGATGCATCAATCATGCACCGATTCGTCCCGGTGTGCACCACTGTTTTTCAATTGCCTCATTTCAGTACATGCTCCAGAGCCTGGTTTTCGGTCGGCTCAATCACGACACGACCGAGCCGGACCTCTGTCATGGAGTTCACTCATTTCATTATCAAGGCAAACATTTCAAAATCATTTCATTGTCACAAGATTGCAAGTACCATACAAGTCATTGCTTCAAGGAAGTCAGCAAACCCTTCACGAATTATCACCAAAAAAAAAAAATGGCAAGAAATAAGTTGGGTAAGTACGACTTAGAGAATCAAAGGAAAAACTTGAAATTCATGTCACCCCCAATAGGTTACAGTCAACCAAAAAATACGAGCTCAAAGACAGGATATTCTCATCAGATCAATCATGTCACAGGCCGGCAGCGAAGACTTCACGGCCCCTCTGTCACCTTCCCCGGTCTCAGAGAGCGGCAGCGTGCAGTCCCTCAGGGGATGGACTATCCCCAAACTGACGGCGGAGCTAAGACGCAGAGGTGTGCCCTTCCCCGCCGCAGCGAGGAAAGGCGAGCTGTTCAAGCTCCTTTTTCCCCCACCAGCAGCAGGACCCAGTACCCAACAGGCATCCCTTCAGTCAATATCTTCGGCCATCGCACAACTTCACACGATGGTGTCGTCCCTGTCTACCTCGGTCTCAGACATACAAACCAGGGTGGCACTCCTGGAGGCTCGACCGACCGCGGCTATCGGTGGTCCTTAAAACCAAAGACCCCAGACTGAACCGCAAGTTATCTGTCCCAGAATTCACCTTGCCCTTCGGCATGCTGAGAGACTTCCCATGCTCCGCCGCCCCCAGCAGAAGGGAAGAGCTGGATTGTACCTCCATACGGTAGTAGACTTGGGCTACAAGTATGGAGGATTTCCTTTTACGATTACCACCGTTCCTTTTCCGCAAAGGCTGCAGCCAGACTCACACAGTTCCAAACAACAACAAATTGGAGTCTCATGGACACAGAGCTCTTCTGCAGCCATTTTGCCGGCTTACGCTCACCCCTAGGTGCGATTTGCCAGACCTCCATCCACACTGCCACCTGGTCCGCCAATGCGACTATCAAACGTCCTTTCGAAATTTCCCTCTACCTCCGGTGCACTTCAGGGTCAGTCGGCCCCTGAACAAACGCCTCAGGTGGACAAATTCGGACGCCCACTCCGAACCGTGGGAGGGGCAGCCATCTGCAATAATTACAATTGCGGGTCCTGCAACATCAGTCAGTGTCGCCTACTCCACATCTGCACCTTATGCCAAAGAGCGCACCCAAGGAACTTGTGCGAAGTCAAACAACAGAAGAGGGCATGACTAAGCCGGATCAACGTCTTATGGCTAAGACTCTACCTCACCTCACATCCCACCCCCTCTCTGGCCACCTACCTTATTCAGGGCTTCACAGTAGGCTTTCACACAGGCCTCATTTCACTACCCCACAGTACGTACGAATGTGGGAATCTTCGTTCAGCAGCCATCGACGAACAAACCATAGATCGGCTCTTACAAACAGAACTAGACCGAGAGTACGTTATAGGCCTTTCACTCAGCCCCCTTTCAGCACTTGGAGAGTCAGCCCTATTGGGGCTTGTCAAGGGCAAATTCACAAATACATTACGTTTGGTGTACGACCTGTCTGCGCCGCATTCTTCCCACATCCCCAGTCTCAATTCCCTGATTCCCTCCGAAGAATTCTCCCTAAAATATTCCTCCGTAGACATGCCGATACAAGCAGTCATCAAAACAGGTACAGGTGCCTGGCTTTCCAAAGCCGACATCTCGGATGCCTTTAAGCTCCTGCCTATCCACCCATCCCTTTGGTGCTGGCATGGCATCAAATGGAAGGAGGCATATTATTTGGCCACAAAACTGACGTTCGGTTCGAAGAGTAGCCCTTGGCTCTTCGACACATTCGCTCAGTCTCTTGCTTGGATACGGTTACACAAGGCTCAGTGACAAAAAGTCATCCATTACCTGGACGACTTCCTACTAATAGAACCTCCCAGCAAGCCCCCAGGAGACCTCGACAAACTCAGAGCGATATTTGGAAAACTCAATCTTCCCATCGCCGAGCACAAAGTAGAAGGCCCAGCACATAACATCACCTTTCTCGGGGTCAACTTAGACACCTGCGCTATGCAAGCCAGTCTCCCCCTCGACAAACTAACCCGCATTAAGGCGGTCCTTCACAAATTCACCCACACCAAGGGGTGTACCAAGAAGTAGTTGCAATCTCTCCTGGGAATGCTGAATTTCGCCATGCGAATTATTCCACAAGGCCGCACCTTCATGTCACGCCTGCTGAGATTCCTGCCAGAAACACAAGACCCCGTTCAGATCTTAAATCTAGACTCCGCAGCAATAGCGGACCTATCTATGAGGGACGAATTCCTGTCCTCCCGGAATGGTATATCCCTAATTATACCCATGGTTTCAGCCCTGTCACCCCAGGGGTGACAGACGCTGCAGCCACCACAGGTTTCGCGGCAATTTTTGGCCATCATTGGTTTTCAGGACCCTGGCCTCAACAGATACTGTTGATACCCGGCTTTATTCAAACATCTTCCCTCTTCGAACTCTATCCCATAGGGGCAGCTGCACAACTCTGGGGTCACCATTGGACAGGGCAAACAGTAATCTTCACCACCGACAATCATGCCACGGCAGACATCATCAACAAAGGCAGGTCCTATTCCCTAGCAGTCATGTCCTTCCTGCGCAGATTGGTACAACTGTCCTTACAGCATCAGTTTAACATACACTGTGCATTATTCCAGGCAGATACAATTTAGCTGCTGACGCACTGTCACGTTTTAACTACACCTCCTTTTTCAAACAGGTTCCCGGAGCCGATCCAGTGTCGGCCCCTATCCCTGCCTGGTCACAACTGACCCTGGACTAGTTCAACATTACAAGGAGCAACACAGCTCATCAATCCCTCACTCTCTCATAACACACTCAAAGCCTACCAGACAGCTTGGAAGGCGTTCAATAAATTTCTCACATCCTGCCGTAAAGGACCAATAGATGTCAAACAGGTACTGGCCTTCATTTCATACTGCCACACTCAGCTGGCTTATCTTACAATACCATTCGGCTATACCTAGCCGGCATACGACATTTCGTGACCCTGGAAGACCCCACAAAATCTTCACTGTTCTCATCACACGCTATACGAGCCATCCTAAGGGGCATCCAGAAACAACAACCAGTGATCAGTACTAAGCGCTTACCCATTACGGGGCCCATCTTCAGGGATATGTCGACTATTCTGGCTACTTCGCCATTCGGTCTGCTGCCCAGCACGGTCCTACAAGCAGCCATATAGTTGGCTTACTACGGGTTCTTGCGACCTGGCGAATTCACCTATAACCACCCCACAGTCCAAGTTTTATGCAGACGGCACTTGCTTCGCCACCAAGACCATTTCATCCTTCACCTCGAGGTTTCTAAAACCCAGCAAACAGGCTCTGGAGTGGACATTCACCTCTACAGAACCAATAACAGCTGGTGTCCAGTCACCGTACTTAAATGTCTCCTCTCACTCCTGCCTGAACAATCGGACACCAGTCCTCTTCTACCATTCCCAGTTAAACCCTTAAACGCATGTCAGTTTGTAAAACACATAAGGATACTTCTCCGCAATCTTCACCTTAACCCCAGTCAGTACTCCGGACACTCCTTCCGCATCGGAGCAGCCTCCGCAGCAACCCACCAGGGGGTTCCAGACCACATCATCAAAAAACTAGGCAGATGGAAATCAGCCTGCTTCGCCCGGTATATACCCAATCCTCAAGTAGAGATGGCACAGGCATTCTCCAAATTGGCTCAATGAATACCTGAAAACCAATAATATATCATACCCCTACCTGAATGTTTTTGCCCCCTTATTTTGGCATACCGGCCATTAGACCAAGGCACACTTTCAGGTCCATTTCATATGGTAAGTCCACACTTCCAGGTCTATTTCCGATGGTAAGTCTTATCTTTACTATAAGTGTTATCTATGTCCATATCGGACATAGGGCTCCGACCATAAGTAGGAAGGCCAGTATGGTGGCCTGAATTTATGGGAGGAGCCCGGGGGGTATTTAAGCAGCCCGCTCACCTGTGGTGCTTGTCGGTTTCCTGTGCGCGATACCCACCCTCCCATCCCCATTTCACAGCATTTCTCAACTATTCATTTCATTCATTTCTCTTTCAGAATAATCATTTCTTAAACCAGGGTATGCCCCCTTATTTTGGCATACCGGCCATTAGACCAAGGCACACTTTCAGGTCCATTTCATATGGTAAGTCCACACTTCCAGGTCTATTTCCGATGGTAAGTCTTATCTTTACTATAAGTGTTATCTATGTCCATATCGGACATAGGGCTCCGACCATAAATATATATATATATAAAAAAAAATTTGAGATCAAAGCTATTTTGAAAAATGGAAATTTCATATATTGACAAAAAAACAAACAAACATGCAGTCTTTCTTTGTAAATTATTCATGCAGGATGGGGCTTTGTTAATGCTGCTTGGATGTGGGCCTGCAAGTGTCTCTGAACTGGAATGGGATGTCTCTGAGCTGGAATTGGCTGTCTTATAGCTGGATTGTGCTGTCTCTGAGCTGGTTTGGGCTGTCTCTTTGCTGGATTTGGGTCTGTCTCTTTGCTGGATATGGGGCAGTGTCTTTGCTGGATATGGGGCTATTTGCTGGTTATGGGGCTGTCTCTTAAGTGTTATGAGGGTCTCTCTTTGCTGGATATGGGCTGGTTGAAATCACCTGGAAGTGCCTCTGAGTTTACTTTAGTAGGAGATGAATTATTCTAATGTTTTGTGAATTTTACTACATTGCTTTTTAATAACACATTTCATACAAATTACTTGTGTCGCCCCCCAAATGATACCTGTTCTGTAAAACGGAGGTGCTAGGAGGTGTGGAGGGTGGAGACAAGGGGTGAGTTCTAGGGGTTGGGAAGGGGGTGCAGATAGACGTGGCCTAGGGGAGTTCCTGCACCTTTTCTCTGAGAAAAAAAGCCCTGTGAATACTATATATATATATATATATATATATATATATATATATATATATATATATATATATATATATATATATATATATATATATATATTTGTTTGTTGTTTTTTTTTTTTCATAAAAGTGAAGTAACCCTTTAATTCTTTGTTTGAAATTATGTATTATGTAATACATAATATAAATATATTATATTATCTATAAAAAGATAAAATGTTACCATGACCTTAGCTAGGCTCTTTGATGCTCTTTGGAGATGTAGGACCTATGTAGATTATTTTTTCAAATTGTAATTATTTCAAGACAGATACAATCTATTGAGTATATGCCATAATAACAGAAAGCTGAGCTCAAATACTACCAAAACCTAACAAACTATAGTATAATATAAAATCAGTTTTATAGTTACAGTATTCAGGAGCTGAAGAGGATGATGGTTTTCATCATTATTTATTTCTCTGTGCATACAAATAAGTATTACCTTCAAAGTAGATGTTACGATGATGGCAACAACATCACAAATAGAATAAGTACACTCTATGGGGCATATTTATAAAGTAAAGGGGCTGACATTCGGCAAACACTCTCAGCAGGTGGATGTGTTTTAAAAGGCAGTGATTTTTTTTCTCCACCAGATAATGTTTGGTGAATGTCACATTCACTGCTTTAGAAATAGACCCCTGTGTAATGACTAGTTTGTAAACAGTATTCAAGACTAATTGTTGTCTTCAAATGTGTTTCTAAAACCTTTGTAAATATTACTTACAATGTGAAAATGTTTAAACATTGTATAAAAGTCTTATGTTTTGAATATTTGAAAATAAAAGGCTTTGTTCTTGGTTCTAAAAACAAAGTCAGACAGGAATTGCTTTAAGGGAAATACAACTTTGATATAAGTACACTGTTCTTTCTGTGATGATTTTTAATGAAGGCTTTTCAGAATGCACATTGCAAAGAAATGTTGCGCTAAGCTGGGTTGCAATATCATATCCATGCTCATTTATTAGACAAAAGGGTGCCTAGATAATCTCTCTTTCAATGAGGGCATGATAATATGATATTGTCAGATCGGGGGGGGACAGGTGAGATTGGTTAGATAAGGACATATTGGTAAAAAGGATAGGTGCACGTCAATTTAAATTGCACATATCTATTAACACTTTCACTGTTAGGTCCTGTGCTTCACTTTTTAACTTAGATTGCCAGACGATTTTTTTTTCTTTTTTTTTTTTTACTTACAACTTTCAGAGTTTATAAAAGACCGTCAAAGCCATACATTTTCTGAAAGCAGAGGAATTACATAATTAAAAGATCATACTACTAAGTTTGTAGGTCTTGTGATAGTTCTGTAAATGTCTATTTAAATGATATTTTTGCTTAAAATGCACCAAAATCATTATTAGCACATGCAAACATAACATATCTTACACATTTCCAGCTAAAAGATACAATTTTAGGTTAATAAATAACAAATAATTGTAAATGTTAAAGTATGCCGTTTTGCAAAATGTTGAAAATTAAATGTATGCAAAACTGTAAATAAGCAACTTGCGCCAAAAATCTGGAGGTTGGTCTCACACCTTATGCACTGTGGTAATTTCCGATCAGCAGTTCCATGTGTTTTCTGTGTTGGTGTGTGGTGCGATATAATGATGCAGACATACATTTTAGAGCAACACAGGATATCATAATTTGCCCTGCCGCACATAGAGTTAAATGACTGCTTTATACTTTCTAATATTGACCTTTATTTACCTCTAATCTCTTCTCATCAGTTTTGGTTTAATGGGATGGAGAACAATGAGTTGCAGCCAAACTTTTAAAGAAAGCTCATGCCATCCCTCTCATTCATTCTACTGGCTGTGTTTCAATAAGTAACCCATCTTAAGAAACTTAAACAGGCCAATTATAAGTTCTTTGTACTTCTCTCTATTTTTCTGGGGACTGCAGATTCACTAATATCATTTTGACAGTCTCACTAACCTACTATATCCCCTACAAGGACTGTTCAGATTATTCTGATCTTACACATTACCATGGCTTTTCAGATGTACTCCCTCTGTCTTAATATATGTACTCATGGTACAGTATTGAATGATTCATTGTACTCAAGTAGATGGCTACCCCATTTTCTTTGTAACACTCTTGATTTACCCCAGTTTACTCTAATGAGGATTTGTCTATATTTCTTGTTTTGTTATTTACTTTAAAAAAACCCTAATAAAACTTTGTGGAAATAATATCATTGTAGCAGAACCCTTCACAGGGGGAGTGTTAAACATTTTCTCAAGCTCAGTGTAGGCATAGTTTCTGCTCTGAATTTGCTGGATCAAAATGTAAGCTATAGCTCCTATATGCATAAAATAATTTTACTAATCTGTTGTAGGCTGTTGTTCATCTATTTGCTTTGAAGTTTGGATAGTCTAGTCTATAGAGCACAGGTCCCCAAATTTTGTAAACAAAGGGATGGTTGATTGTTCTTCAATCACCCACACTGCAATCCACAGTAATTTAGTGCAATATAGCACAGTATTAGCACAAGGTAACAATTAACTCTCCCTACACAGACTTTCAGCTTTTCCTACACTACTCCAACATGTTGACAAATGACTGCTTCCCACCCTTTTCTATAGTATGGGGTCTGCTGCATAACCAAGTCTTTATTATTAGCCCTTCTAAGTTAACTAACCTAAGTCTAAAGGCTAGTCAGTTTTTTATTGTTACTGACCAGAAATCTGGTCAGTCAAATTCCAGCATTAATTTGCTGGGACTGCAAACATCAAATTTGCAAGGTTTGTCTTGAGCCCATGTAGCGGCAAACCCAAACCTCATTCCTAGTAATTTGTGCTGTGTGATCAGCAGAGCAACTTTGTGTGTGTACATTGCAGCAAAAGCATTAAAGATTTTCTATGCTGTATATGTTGAGTTATATTGTCCTACAACTAGTTATCTTTTTTCAGACTTACTCAACTTACTACTTGTGAGACATCTGTGATAGGGAGCCCTTCTAGATTGCCAATTCAGGGGTTCTTCAGGGAGTGGAGTCTAAGCCCCAGTCTGCTTCTTTATCAGGACCTCTGATGTTGGGGATGGACTTGCATCAAGCTGAAACTGGGTCATGGCCCCCGGTTATGCCCAGCTGAGGATGAAGAGACCACTAGTGTATGCAGAGTGCAACAACAGGTTACCGAAGGAAAATCCAGGAAACAAGCCAAGGTCAGGGCGGGCAGAAGGCAAGCACAGATGGTAGATAAAGCTGGGGTCGGTATACGGAAAGTCAGACACAGCATACATGTAATAGTAAGGGAACAGGAGCTCAGAGAACTGTGAAGTTGCTCAGGCAACGTGAGCTGCACTGAGCACATGGTATAAATAGGAAAGTAAACTGGGAAGCAAGCCAGGAAGTGATGGAAAGAAAAGGAATTATAAACCCACAGAATAGCAGGCAATGATCATAGGTGAGCGCAGAAACTAAACAACACGTGTGGAAGGAGTCAGAGGACTAGGAGAAGCACTGCAGCAAGAAGGTAAGAATTACACAGGCAGGAAAATTGCAGGCTAAATTGTGACACTTCTATTCTCAGATGTAAAGTACTGAACTCAGCAACTTTTTTATTTACAGTATATAAGCCTATTCCAAATACAGTCTTTATGTTATATATGGAGGATTCAATTTGCTGTTGTCAGTGACTAAGAGATACTGCACCTGGAGCCACTTGATCTGAAGTGTAGAACTACTAGTTGTTATAGTCTACAGAATGACAGAAAGAAAATTGTTATGTGGTAATGCTGATTTCAGATATACCTCTGAAGTTGTATATGTTTTGACCTTTTATGGAAATATAGGAACTTCTGATTTCCAATGAGAAACAGTGAAATATGTCTTTGATAAAAATCTTATGGATAAGATACAACGTCTATAGCTGTAATCAAATGATAAGTCCATCAGAAGAACAGATTTACCAGTAAGTTTCTGTAACTTAGCTTCTTATCTGTTAATGACAGCTGTATAATAAGGTGCTATGATGCCGCTTTTGGTAGCATCTTATTAATACCACTCATAAACCTATTTTAGACCTTTTCAGAAGCAAAGCCACAGATTCACATATTGTGACTTTTAAAGAATATAAAACGGTAAAAATATTGTTTGAGAATATGAAGATAATTGATTTTGAACTTTTTTTTTTGTTAGTTATTATGCACCTGTCTATTTCATGCTTTCTATGACTGATAAAGTATAACCAACCAGGTTTTGCATACTGTCATCAATCATTTCAGAATATGTATTATGTTGGTTTAGATAGGTAAAGGTCCCTTAAAAAAATCTGGTTATGTTTCCATTTTATTATAAGAAGTTATAAATACAATTACATGCAACTTCCTGTATTTGTACTAATATATAAAGATATATTTTAAGCCAGAACCAACATGTGGGGCAGCATGTCAGGGAAGGATTCAGAGAAGACTTGGCAAATGTGCCAATGCCCAGTATGGATGCGCCAATTTGCACATTCACATAGGCGCATGGCACGCAGTTATGGCGTATTGGTGCATGAAAAGTGCGATAATTGCCAGCATCCAGTGGCCTATATAAGGACTAGGGATGAGCCGAACACCCCCCCCCCCCCCCCCGGTTCGGTTCACAGCAGAACATGCGAACAGGCAAAAAAATGTGTTCAAACACACGAACACCGTTAAAGCCTATGGGACATGAACGCGAAGAATCAAAAGTGCTAATTTTAAAGGCTTATATGCATGGTATTGTCATAAAAAGTGTTTGGGGACCTGGGTCCTGCCCCAGGGGACATGTATCAATGCAAAAAAAAGTTTTAAAAATGGCAGTTTTTTTGGGAGCAGTGATTTTAATAATGCTTAAAGTGAAACAATAAAAGTGAAATATTTCTTTAAATTTCGCACCTGGGGGGTGTCTATAGTATGCCTGTAAAGTGGCACATTTTTCCCGTGTTTAGAACAGTCCCTGCACAAAATGACATTTCTAAAAAGGAAAAAAAGTCATTTAAAACTACTCGCTATAATGAATTGTCAGGTCTCGGCAATACAGATAAAAGTCATTGAAAAAAAACGGCATGGGGCACTCAGCCACAAGGTGAGCCCTGTCTTCACCTCAGCCTCCAGTAAGGTACGTGACACAGCGATTTTAGAAATATTATGTAACTATAGTTTTTTAAAGGAACCTTTATTTGACAGTTTTTTACATATGCTACCACTCCAGGTTTTAATGGAAGCTATAAAAATAAATGTTCCATTAAAAATAAAGTTTCAAAAAGAATGCTAACATGTGTTTGAGGCTTATTCTTTATTACTATTTTAGGCAGTTGCATAAGTATAAGTTTTCTTCTTTGCTAGTTCCAGATTATGACTCTGATCTCATACTATTCAATGAGAAAATGGTGCTATTTTGAGATTTATGAGGATATCCCCCTACCTGAACCAATGGATCATTCTACTTGCTACCTCTGACTTAATAGAAACTGAAGGGAAGCTGATCTATGTATTGTTCTAAGATGATTGCACTGATCAACATCTGGATTGAAGAGGAGGAGGACTTATAGGACACCACCTAAATTTTCCTTTCCAAGAAAATATTTTATATTTAAGTATGAGGGAATAGAATACCATTCATGGGTTTAAAGTGTTAGGGAACATAAGATAGTTAGTGCTCAGTAAAATAAAATGTTATCCTATTTTCTGACATTCTGATATTTCTGCAATTGTCTGTGCTTCAGCTAACTTTGCTTTACAAGAGGAAACCAAAACCCATGTGTAAGGATGAATTTGCTGGTTTGTATGGTGGCCCAAATGTCTAGCTTCTCTACTGTTAACCTGCAAGAAGGAATGTGTTGTATTTATTTGATGTTCACTGAGTGAACAAGAGGGAGGATTGACAGAAAAGTATCATCTCTCTGTGGTATTTATACCACATATATATCATCTGTATCATCTATGTTTTTTTGTTTATGTCATATATGAGCCTAATTTCTTTTTTATGTGGAAAATATTTTATTCCAGAAAAATGCAATGTCGATCTTAAAGGTGTTGTACACTTTTAAATGTTTTAGTTGTTTTAACTATGTATTAGTGTAATTATATTCCCTGTGTTTGTTTGCCTTACCTTGTAATGATAGGCTTATATGTTATTACTGAGGTTTGTGATGTCATGGCTGATTGATTCCTTTATGTTCATGTATTCATTCACCTAGCTTGTCCCTATTAGTCTTGTAGCTGCATAAGTGAGCTTTCCATCTGTAAATACTCTGCTGGTTTGTGGCTGTGTCAAATCTAATTACTGCACCTAAACCAGTCCTAAATTGAGAGACCTATGGATTGTGGGATATATAGTTTCTTTACAAGTATAATTTCTTAGACTACAAATAGAAGTTATGTATTAACCTGTGTAGTTCCATGCCGCATGCCTCATGTTTGAACACAAACAGAAATGTTTGACACCAGAATGTGAAGATTTACACGACTATAGGCTATGTGTACAAAGGGCCCTGTGAAACTACATTATCAATGCACATATTTACTGGTGAAAAGTACAAGGTGCAGGTAAAAGGTTTACAATGCCTTTAAACGTGACTGTGTCTAAAATAAACTATGAGAGTTTGCATTTTAGTTTGCTGCAAGATATCATTCCTGGAGTAGATATAATCATTTTTTCAAGCATACCAACTGCTTAAATGTATGATTATATAAGCGTATGAGACATTCAATTAATGTAACATGAGATTCCAATCACATAAGATGATACATTTTCATTGAACTTTTAAAGGCTTTAACAAATGCAAGACACATCTATTTTCTATATGATCACAAATCTACATAATTTCTTGTTTAAATGACACACAGGTCTATTGCAAGTATGCATTTGGAGTTCAGTAACTATGTAAAGGAAAATTACATTTTAAAACATTCCTACCTTCATACAAGGCCAAAGAAAGTAATGTTTTCATAGTTTCCTCTAAAAGTGTGACAGCCTAATCCTAATCACCACAAGTCAATCTGATTTACTTTAACAGCACCAGATAGAGCAAAACAACTGAAAACTGTACATTGTCGATCAATGTTTATTATGTAAGCTAGGTGACATTACTAGGACACTGCCATGGACAACTGCTCTAAAGACGAAATGAAGTGCAATTTTTTCCTGTAAGTAATGAAAATAAATTTAACATATCCCTGTGAGTTGGGCTAGCTGCAAAATATTATTATTATTGCTATTATTATATTAATCATATTTAAAATTATTAATATTCAGATTGGATTGCTGATCTGTTCCTATGATTCTATCTGCTGGTTTCTATTTTGGCCTGTCACATTTCCTTTTTCCATTTATTTTCTTATTTTATTACTGAAAAAGCTATACAGTTTTGCTTTAGCTCTGCACTACACCTACCAAGATTTTCCTTTTCTTCTCAAGTGTAGGTAATTATAATTTGCTTTGGATTTTTATTACATTGTGCGGACTAGGTCACAGAACACCCAATACCAAACACTTCTACTCTAGACAGCAGTTAATGTAGACACTACATATGTACTTTTTTAATGTGCACTATACAGATTGTCCTATAAGAATTGCACTTAAGACATGCAATTTCACTGTCATAGGTCATTTTCATCAAGACATTTTTGTTTGAAAAAAGTGCAAAGTTCAACATAAGTCTTACACAAAGCCTTGTCTACATAGGCAGAGCTCCATTCTGTGTCTCTGCCCGATGATCCGTGGGTGCTGACGGACATCCATTGCCCGGCACCCGCAGATTGGCTTCTGCTGTGAGCAATCACAGCAGAAGCCGCCTGCTGGTGGTGCAAACGTGTGTCCTGTAGGCAGAAGAGCAGAATCACATGTACAGTGTCTTGAAAAAGTATTCATACCCCTTGAAATTTTCCACGTTTTGTCATGTTACAACCAAAAATGTAAATGTATTTTATTGGGATTTTATGTGATAGACCAACACAAAGTGGCACATAATTGTGAAGTGGAAGGAAATGATAAATGGTTTTCAAATTTTTTTATCTGAAAAGTGTGGCGTGCATTTGTATTCAACCCCCTTTACTCTGATAGCCCTAACTAAAATCTAGTGAAACCGATTGCCTTTAGACCCCTTTCACACTGGAGGCATTTTTCAGGCGATGTAGTGCTAAAAACAGTAACTGTAAAGTGCCTGAAAAAAGCCTCATCTGCAATAGCGTGAAAGCCCGAGTACTTTCACACTGGGGCGCTGCACTGGCAGGACGTCAAAAAAAGTGACCATCAAAATCAGAATTGTTTTTTATTGCCAGAGTGGCTGGGTGTTATTTTCAGTTTCTGCATCAAGCATTAAGCATGACAGACATCTCTTGTTCGATAGACTGGGTGTGCTTCTAATTTTTTTTTTTACTGATTTGCCACTGAACAGTACCAGTACTTTTGCTTCCCGGTAAAGCTTCATGTCCCTTGTTTTATTTGAGCATCGTAGTGCACTATTCAACCTTCCATGGCTGCTTAACAGACTATGAAAAAACCATACCCCTTAAAGGAATTAGTCAGAAGCTTCAGTTGTATTTTTGGAGGATGAATTGCTCCGTAGTGCCTGCCGCTAGAGAGATCGATGAGGGCTTGTTTTAAGGCTTATTTACAGTTTGTTAAGAATATGTAAATATTTGAGTTCCCACAGCCTAACCATAGTTCTACTTTAAGAATGGTGGGGTAGATTGTAACAAATGTCCATTCCTGACTGATTCTCTTTAGCTCATAGACAAAGGCAAAGCAAGCTACCTAAATCTTTGTGGATGCACAGGTATTATCAAATAAGGTTGCCTAATAAAGCTAAAAAAACAGTCTGCAAAAAATGTATGCATAGTGGAAAAGTAGGAATAAGGCTGAAAGAGCGGTGCTTTAAGTGCTAAGGCTGCTTGCCTGCATACTCATTAAATGCACATATCTTCCTTCCAGACAGTCACAGTTTGGCATTCCGACAAGCACTGTCAGATATATAAAAATATAATAACAGCATGAACATCAATAATTATAATTACATTATGTATGCCTACAAAAAGGACAAAAACAATAAAGTCAGCTTTGATGTCTATTTATGTATTCATATAAAATAAGTTAAAACCAAACACAGCAGTCAAAGTCTGCCACTCATGGAAAACATCTACGGTAACTTAAAAAACAAAACAAAACATCAAACAGAAAAAATTCCTGCTACTTTTTTCTTATATTAGAATACACAGCTTTGTGTCAGAATCATGTCCACTCTCCCCAAGTTTTTGGAATGAAGTCTGTGTTATTCATTGAAAATCTTGCCAATTTTCTACTGAATGGATGCACAATTTGATAATGTCCAAGTTTCAGCTGGCAGTTTTTCAGCTGTAGTTATTTGGCAAAAAGCTTAAGTGCCTGAAAATTCTTGCAGACTGTTCTAATGCCCCTAGGATGGTCATTCTTAATCAAAAGCAGCTAACTAAACTGTACTAGCTTTGCTCCAGCTGTAAGTAACAGAAATCATACTGATGAAGTTTTGCCTAGCACTTAAAAATACTGCTTATGTATACAGATTTGTAGTAGCCTGATACCCTTTTACTAGGCTTCATCTAAGCCATAGTTCCCATGCTCATTCAGGTTCAAATACAAGAGGATATCTCAACAATCACAGAATTATAACTATGACTTATACATAAAACTTTGCATTATGTTTTTGTGCTTTTCATAGTGACCCACAATTGTATCTCACATTGTCCCTTGTGCTTGTTCAGAACAAGGGATTGAGGCCTATTGCACATGGGGGCATCAGACTGTGGCTGAACATGGTTAAATGCTGTACTGAGTGGTATATGTATTTAAAGCACTATGTGTTAAGGGATGAATGACAATAATGCAGGTCCTCTATAGTTTGGGCATCTGTCCTAAAATGCATAGGACCTAAATGCGAGTACCACTTTGTATAGAGTTCAGCCCTGTACAGCCGCAACCTGCCATATACTTTGACAGGCTGCAGGCAACTGAGATGGATGCTGCACTTGTTCCTCCAAGTAGACTGAAAGGCTGGGAAGAGTGTGCAGAGTCTAGATGCGTTCATTATCATAAGGACCTAAATTGCCAGAGAGCTTATGTTTCCCATCTTGCTGAAACACAACATAAACCTTACAAAAACACCAGTTGGTATAAAAAAAGTTTACAGTATACTTACCTTTCCAAGGCTTCTGCCTGTGAGGTCATCCTCTTTCCTGTAAGATCTAGGGACTATAGAGTAGCCCAAATCAAACTGAGAAGACACTCTCAGCATTGTGATGCAGTGGCTTTTCTCACGATTTGGAATGCCTTCCATTCCCTGGGTTCTTTTGACTGGAAGAAGATGTCATCACCTGAGCTACACAAGCTGATGGAAATGTAAATATATGGTCTATCTCCCCCCTCCTTCCTATAGGTATTTTTAAAATTATTATGCTGTGTTTCAGCAAGGACCTTGCACCGAACTTATGGATGTGAATGCAGCAGTACCCTTGTACCAAAGGAAGATTCTTAAAAGATACAGTTGTGCAACTAATATATAAATGACATTACCTTAAAAGGCAGAAGCTGACTTTGTGCTGTAAGACTCGGCTCCCCTGCTGGAACTATACTGTAACCACCACAATTTTACAGCCAATGAAACTGGCAAAAGTTGCTTTTTTAGTAGCAAAGCACAAATTTAGGTCCATTGTCAACATCGCAATCTTATCATGTCACAATGACTGTGTGATTTGCAGGGTGGAACTGAAAATCTTTGGGCTGGTGGACACATACAACTAAGTGACTCTTTCATGATAGGTACAGATTTCTATGGGCTAAAAAAAAGTACCACATACTGTGATGTAGTACTGCAGTGATTTGTGGACATAGTAAAACGTAAGTGTTCCTTAAACCCGAACTCCATGTTTACTGTGCCTTTAAATCATTTGTTAGGACCAAGCTCAAATGTTTTCCTTTACTAACAGGTGCACTTGATGTGAGCACTTCCCATCTAACTCCCGGGACAAAATATAGTTGGGCTGAAAACTGTTCAGCCATTCAGGGGAAGCTTTATATTCTATGAAATTTTTCATTCATAGAATACAAGGCTTCCTCGGAATGGTTGAGCAGTTCTCATCCCAATTTGATTTTGTCCCGGGAGTGGGATGGGAAGTCTCCATTCCGCTACTGGATGCAGCCCTGCATACTGTTTGTAGCGTCCAGAAGGTGCACCTGTTAGTAGAAGAAATAGTTTGGGCCAGCTTGGCACATACAATTTAAAGGCACAGTGCTTGGTGTAGTAATGAAATTAAGTACAACAGTGCTCCAAACTTGCAAAGTGTTAGGAGCCACACTCTCCCTTCAGTGACCCCATTCACCAGAAACAATGGACACTCAGCTTCGCAGTCTGGGGTCAAAAAGGCTGTGATCTATTGATCTGGGATACGTGGTATGGTTGTTTGAAAAATTCTTCCAAGGGGATTGCTTTGTATCAGAAAGGATGCGCCACTAATCCATAGATGGGGAAACAAAAAGAAAGCTCATAGTGAAATACAGCTAAAATACAATTTAGAACACAATCTAGGTGCCACTTACAGGATATCTGGCAAAAACAGGCATCAGTAACAACATCCGAGTCTGACGCTGTGGTGTGCATTCCACGGAGGCGGAAATTGCGTCAATGGTTACCATGAACTGGAAGTGTGTCGACGCGTTTCACCCTCCTCCAGGGCATCATCAAAGGACATCACTTCCGGGTCCTTGTAATCAATTTATACCCGAGGGGAGATCACTCCTCCCTCTGGGAGCAACGAAGAGAGCAATTGCGATCAGTGTAAACAAACACCGACTTTCTCCTCTATGACATAATTTCCTGTTTCCAGATATATAAAAAATCTTTAATATAAACAGAGGCCATAATAGCAGACATGCCATTTGGCTATCATACTACAATGAACCATATAATGCTATAGACAGCACAAAAGATTTCCAATACATAATTTATAAAACAAAAATTAATTGTGTAGAAATATAATAAAATGAGATAAAAATAAATGAAAATAAATAAATAAATAAATACATAAATAAATAACATAACATAACATAAAAAAGGCCATTAGGACTTAAAGTATGAAGTACGAAGCCTATGGATCCATTGGGTCTCATTCTGTGAGATGGCTCTCTTGAGATAGGATTCCCTCCAATGCTCCTTCACTAATCTATCCCACAGAATGTGAGGCCCCTTGGATCTCTGTTATGAAACAATCTAAAGTGGTTGGACAGACTGTGATACTTATAACCCTTTTTGTATTAACATGCTCCCTAAGCCTTATCCCCAAATTCCTCGTGGTCCTCCCCACATACTGGAGACCACAAGGACAGGACAAAAGGTAGGTAACATGTGTGGTCCCACAAGTGATAAATTGTTTTATTTCAAATGACCTACCCAGGAAGTAGGAACTGAAGTGGGTAGTTTTCCTTTTCCTTTGTTTGGAAGTCTTACACATCAAACATTTGCCACAACTGAAAAAAACAGTTTAATCTAAAAACGTGAATAGCTTCTTAAGGGGATTGATGACATTATGTGCCAATTTTAGCTTAAGTGCCGGCGGTTTAGTATAAATAAACTAAGGTTGTGCAGGCAAGATACTTTTAAGCTCTCTATCTTTCAATAGCAGAGGCCAGTATTCTCTAATGATCATTTCCTTGTCAAAAGATTTTTATTGAGTATATAACGAAATACATAACAAATACATGAGTAAACATATTGTGGTAAAGATAAGATGCTAAAATTATTAGTTAATAATAGATGATTACATAGCATGTAAATAGAGGTAATTGGGTATAACCTGGATTAGGTATTGAAGAGCTATGTAGGAGCTGTTAAAGAGTAAGTAAATTCTTAAATTGTACTTGTGCCCACAGCATAGGCTGTGTCAGAGATGTCTGAAGGAGAGTACACTCTACTAGGAAAAGAGCTTCAAAATCGGAAAGTGGATAAGGAAGATGAGAAAGGAGAGAAGGAGTAAAACATAGAAAAGAGGGGGTCCACGGGGTTGGATTGAGCGCCATCATGAAAGTCTGTGTGTTCTTTATAGATCAGCTTAAATCATTTCAACTCAGCTACCATGGCAGTAGAACATTCTTGCCAAAGTTAGATGGAAAATGATGTGTTATCCATGGGTGCCATAGTTTTTCAAATTTGGGAAGCAGAACGTTGTCAATAGCCACCATTTTGGCATGAATCATGGCGTTAGTCATCCTATTCTTCGTCTCAGCCACCACTAATATCGGGGACCACCATGCCTTTGCCAAAGTTTGCTTAGCTACCGTTAGAAGTTGTACAAATAGTTTAAATTGAATCAAAGTTAGCGATCCTGATTTCAGATTAAGTAATGCGGTAGCAGGATCAGGCTGTACTTGCAAACCAAACATCTTGGAGGCCATTTTAAGGAGCACGGGGCGCTGCCACAAACTAGCTGAGTGTGATGAGCTCGGCGCTCGTGGATGTATTACCCCCCCAGCCGGTTTTTAAATGTAAGTTTATGGGACTTTTTCTACTCAATAAATTGTATTCTATATGGGATCACGCTATGTGTGCTTTCCATTTTTTATACCGCACACTTTGACTCTGCCTGACGAGCTGTGAGGAGCAGAAAGCGGGGACAGACTGAGGACTGTAGCCAGCATTTGGAGGCATACGAGCTCGGCGCTCGTGGGTTGAGGCCTGCGCTCATTGTTTACAAGTGAGTGCAACACCCTCCCCCTCCCCCTCTGTGTCCTGCTACCCCCCCTCACACCAGACGTCACAGAATTATACTATATGCTGTTCGTTTTTTATCTCTCCATATGCCATACTGCATACTCAACCATCGTCACCTACTGTACTACCGGACTATTCCATTCGCTGACCTTTCACCACATATGCTGTATACCTTACAGCAGTAAGGTAAGCGGCCTGTGAACACGGAGGTGTCCTTACTGAAGAAACCCCCCTTTTTCACCACTGACATTTGGTTTGCATTTAGAAGTGTCACATTTGGTGGTGGGACTGTTGTTATTCCTTGGATTTACCGCTTACAAGGTCTGAAAGTTGCCACGTGCTGGCCTGATACTAGCACATATCCACTGGGACTATTTATTTTGTAATGTTTATATACTTTTACTGATATAATTTTTCTGATTACCATATACCGTATTTATCGGCGTATAACACGCACTTTTTTCCCCTTAAAATAAGGGGAAAATCGTGGGTGCGTGTTATACGCCGATCCCCGCTATTTTGTGATCTGTCGGAGCGATCGCCGCTATCGCCGCCGACATTCACATAGCTTGTATTTTTAAACATGGCGCCGCGGAGTTCGGAGGGACTCGGGGGCGCTCGTTCAGCTGAACGAGCGCCGCCGAGGACACAGTGACTGGGCGGAGCCGAGATACACATAGCCGAGGGTTCTCGGCTTTTCTCGGCGCCGTTCACAGTCACGCCCAGTCCCGCCATTGGACCTCTGTTATGTCCATCATAGGGACTGGGCGTGACTGTGAACGGCGGCGAGAATAGCCGAGAACTCTCGGATATGTGTATCTCGGCTCCGCCCAGTCACTGTGTCCTCGGCGGCGCTCGTTCAGCTGAACGAGCGCCCCCGTGTCCCTCCGAACTCCGCGGCGCCATGTTTAAAAATACAAACTAAACGTTTGCATGTCGGCGGCGACAAGGCTGCACAGACCACTGGGGACAAGGCTGCACTGGGGCAAAGCTGAACTGGGGCAAAGCTGCACTGGGGCAAAGCTGCACTGGGGACAAGGCTGCACTGGGGCAAAGCTGCACTGGGGACAAGGCTGCACTGGGGACAAGGCTGCACTGGGGACAAGGCTGCACTGGGGACAAGGCTGCACTGGGGACAAGGCTGCACTGGGGACAAGCTGAACTGGGGCAAAGCTGCACTGGGGACAAGGCTGCACGGGGGACAAGGCTGCGCTGGGGACAAGGCTGCACTGGGGCAAAGCTGCACTGGGGACAAGGCTGCACTGGGGCAAAGCTGCACTGACAAGGCTGCACTGGACACTGGGGAAAGGCTGCAGATGAACACTGATGAGGCTGCATTGATGGGCATTTAAATGTAAGTTTTTTTTCCTTAAACTTCCCTCCTAAAAGTTTTTTTCCTTAAAATTCCCTCCTAAACTTGGGGTGCGTGTTATACACCAGCGCGTGTTATACGCCGATAAATACGGTATTTGTGTTTTATGTTATTAACTGTTTACAGTGCCAGCATATTGATACACTCAATAAGGGTTTTTACCTGATGTTTTCTGGGCTTATGCACCCCCTATTTTGATTCACACACCTATGTGCACTGTTTGTTTGTATATTTTTTGATGTCAGCATTCTCTGTATGCACTATTATGTTTTAGTGTTTTTATATGCTTTTACATATACCCTTACATTTATATATCTGCATCCGTGAGTCTTTTTTTGATGTATCTGACTCATGTACTTAGGTTATTTAGCATCTATTGTGTATGCACTTTAGTATAGTCCCCCTCTTCCTTTTCCCTATTCCCCTTCCATCACAGCGCAACCACCACTCCCTTTTTGTGTCTTTTTTGCCTGTTTGGAGCAGTCTTTAGGTGTTGCAGCAGTGTCCCTTTAGAATAGGTTTTCGCTGACAGCGCAGGAGTTATCACTTTCATGCATTTTAAAAATCTCTTTCCAAAAGGCTTGTGCTATTGGGCATGTCCACCAAATGTACAGTTGTGTGCCTGACTCTGAGCAACCACGATAACACTGCGCGGAACATGTTGGTACATATTTTGCAACCCTAGCAGGTACAAGGTACCATATTGTCAATACTTTATAATTAGCCTCTAACTCAATAATAGGGGAGGCTGATTTGGTAGACGACCAGATTTGATCCCATTCTGTGGTGTCGAGCGTTCGACCCAGGTCCGCCTCCCATCTCTGGACATAAGAGGGTTTATCCAGTGCGGGTTTAAATATCAAATGTGAATAAAGTGAGGAAATTATGCCTTTTGTGTGGGGATCTTTCCTGCAAATAGATTGAACTCTAATTATCTTTTCAAACTGTCTATACTGACGATTATTGCCAGTCAGAAAAACCACACCGTAATTTTGACTTTATTTTGAAACAAAATTTCACTATCTATCTCTCCAATGGTTTCCTTAGTTCCTCTTAGATCTTTTAAATTATATGCCTTTTCATGAAATTGTTCTAAAATCAATTCTGCTTGTATATCATAATCTTCTTTTTTGTTGCAATTCCTTCTTACCCTAATGCCCCGTAGACACGGTCGGATTTTCCAATGGAAAATGTCCGATCGGAGCGTGTTGTCGGAAATTCCGACCGTGTGTGGGCTCCATCGGACATTTTCCATCGGATTTTCTGACACACAAAGTTGGAGAGCAGGAGATAAAATTTTTCGACAACAAAATCCGTTGTCGGAAATTCCGATCGTGTGTGCACAAATCCGAAGGACAAAGTGCCACGCATGCTCAGAATAAATAAAGAAATGAAAGCTATTGGCCACTGCCCCGTTTATAGTCCCGACGTACGTGTTTTACGTCACCGCGTTTAGAACGATCAGATTTTCCAACAACTTTGCGTGACCGTGTGTATGCAAGACAAGTTTGAGCCAACATCCGTCGGAAAAAATCCTAGGATTTTGTTGTCGGAATGTCCGAACAAAGTCTGACCGTGTGTACGCCCTATTACAGTAGCATCTGGCTTTTAGGAATGCCACCTAGCCACCTAGGGTGATGGCAACTACCTAATGGGATGTAGCCATTTTTATCAACATCCTTGAAGAAAGTCCTAGTTAGTAGTTTTCCATTTTCTTTGTATATAGTGAGATCCAGAAAATTCACCATTTGATGACTATACGTTTCTTAGAAGGAAATACCATAGGAGTTATTTCCCATTTCCTCAAGAAAGCTACAGAACGATTCCTGTGATCCTGCCTATATTATCACAATATTGTCTATGTATATCTTGTAGAATCTGAGCACTGGTATATTTCTATCATAAATGGCTTCCATCTCCCATCGACTCATAAAGAGGTTTGCCACTGATGGGGCATATTTAGCCCTCATGGCTACACCCCTTTTCTGTCTATAATATTTTTTCTCATGCCAGAAAAAAATTATAGGTCATTGCCAAATCAAGGGCCTGTAAAAGGAATTCCCTCTGTTTCTGTTTGATATTAGTGCTTCCCAATGCCCACTCAACAGTCTTCAATGCTGCTGAATGTTGGTATAAAGGGAATTCACATCGGCACTCGCCAAAATATGATCGTCATCTACTGTCATGGGTTTAATCAATTCAATAAGATCTTTACTGTCTTTTAGATATGCAGGACATTTTTGGGTAAGTGGTTGCAAAAAACAATCCAAATATTCCCCCAGTCTAGAGAACAGTGAATCAACTCCACTGACTATAGGTCTTTCTGGGGGTCTAAGTGGATTCTTATGCATTTTCAGTAGCTGGTAAATAACCGGAACTTTAGGTGCATCTGGGATGAGGTATCCTGCCTCTTTATTATTTAATATGCCATCCTTTTTTGTTCCTTTAATTAGCCTCTTCAGTTTGGCTCTGAATTTGTTCGTAGGATTCCCCTTCGGTTTTTCATATGTCTCACTGTCTCCCACCAATCTGTCCAATTCTTCCAAGTAATAAGTTTTATTTAAAATGACCAAACCTCCCCTTTATCAGCTGATCTGATCACTATGCCCTTTTTAAATTCCAACAGCTCTAGGCCTCTTTCTTTGTCCTTTTTCCGTCTGCTTGGATAAACATCCGGTTTGTCCAAATCTTGCTCAACCAAAGACTCGAACACCTCAACAATATGATTGTTGGTGATTTTAGGACTGAAAATAGAATTATTTTTGAGAGAGGTATGCTGATACTCCTCTATGGATTGATCCACAGATGGACTATTCTTTGCATAAAACGTTTTCATATTAATTTTTCTTAAAAATTTTTGAAAATCAATAAAAACATCAAATTTATTTAAATTCCTACCTAAAACATATTTAAGACCCAATTCTACAACATTGAGCTCATCTGCTGAAAAAATAGCATCACTCAAATTGAAAATTGCTTCCATTAGGTTTCCCTTTTTTAGCCTTTTGCTTCCCCTGCATGCTCTTGTCCTTCTCTTCTTTCCCCATCTGGATGTGGTTGAGGAGGTGCCATGGGGTACCATGGTCTCCATTCCTCCTCCCTCCTGTCCAGTGGGTTGTGACCCTTCCCATGTCCCCTGGGGTTGGGTCCCCCTCTTCCCCTCATGGGCGGCCTCCCAGAACCTATCCTCTGAATATCCCCTCGATAATTATTAGGATACCACCCTCGACCCCTATTAGGGGGAGGGTAATAACCGGAATGATTAGGGGTCCAAGAAGGACCACCATAACCTCCCCTGTGATCATAACCTCTCTGGTTATGAAACCCTCTATTGGGTGGTTGAGTGGTTGAGAATAATCATACCTAAGGGGTTCAAATCTGTTATAAGTGGAGACTCCATATTTAGGCGTCTCTGGTTTAGAACTAGTTCTTTCACCACCATAATGGTACTCTCTCTCATAGTCCCTCTGGGATCCATCATACTTTCGAATGGGGTTTTTTGGGTTATCCGGAATAGATTCCCTTTCTTCAGTTGAGGCTCTAGTAGTGGCACCCTGATCATCATTGGCTTCCTGCCATCTATAGACTTTGTAGGATTTATAATCATTCGTATCCCTAACATATTTCTTCATTTTTTTCTTTTGTGTTTCTTTGTCTAATTTGTCCACAAAGTCCTGGAGTTGTTTCAATTTATCTTTATGCTCACCTGTTGCTATTAAGGTACCTAATTTGGATTTAATGGCATTAATATTGGCCTCTAATAGTTTTCATTTTTCTCTTTCCTTGTTATTAACATTTCCAATAACTTTCTTTCTGTGTGATTGAAAAAAGAGAACTATTCATCCTCCAAATCTTTATCCATGAACCTATCATTGGGGGCAATGTCCCATCTTAGGGATTGAGTATGGACTTTCTGCTGCATGAAAGAAAATGCAATATAAATGCCCTTAACCCTATTTGGTTTAATGAATGTAACTATTTTACTAACCGATGATATAAGTGTTCAGCATATAGAGAAAAAAAGCTTATGCCGCGTACACACGGTCGGACTTTTCGTCTACAAAAGTCCAACGGACGCCGACGGACTAAAGCTGGCTGGTAATCCGATCGTGTGTGGGCTTCTCCGGACTTTCAGCAGACTTTTTCAGCCTCAAATCCGACGGACTTTAGATTTGAAACATGCTTCAAATCTTTACGTCGTAACTACGACGGACCCCGAAATCCGCTCGTCTGTGTGCTAGTCCGACGGACAAAAACCCATGCTAGGGCAGCTATTGGCTACTGGCTATGAACTTCCTTATTTTAGTCCGGTGTACGTCATCACGTACGAATCCGTCGGACTTTTGTGTGGTCGTGTGTAGGCAAGTCCGTTCGTTAGAAAGTCTGCTGCAAGTCCGCCGAAAGTCCGCCGGAAGTCTGTCGGACAGGCTGTCGGACTTTTGTAGACGAAAAGTCCGACCGTGTGTACGCGGCATTACTGTTCTACAGCTTTTAATATAAATGACTGATGTAACTTTGTAACTATAAAGATGCAGAACGAGTAGACTCCATTGAGACAGGGATAAAAATGCAATATGAAACACACACTGAATAAACTAACCCTAAAAGCACAACTTGTGTGATACAGGATTGTTCAGTGTTGCTTAGCACCAGAAAGATAACTGAGTATGCAAAAATATCATGATAGTTGTGGATCTTCTGCATTCACTGTTTTATTTCATAGCAACTGGTGTTGACATACACTTTTACAGATTCTCTCTCATTGGCATAGTAAAGCACACTGCCCTGACTGCATAGATTGCTGGTGTTTGTCAAATGACATTTCCCCATCATTTGACTGTCCTTGAAACTGATTATCAACTCTACCTGGCTTATAATGATCCAATTATCCTAAATTGAAAACAATAGAAGTGATCATACACGGGTAATGATATTACATTATGTAGGATGCCATATGTTATATATATATATATATATTTATGTAGTGGCAGGAATGTTTCTCATATCAGTGGGAATCTGTCAGGTACAGGTTGTCAAGCAGTGTAACCTCATAATTGATGTGGATTCCAACATGGCACCTTAATATACATTTTTGGTTCTGTGTGGGTGTGTTTTCAATGAAAGGACTTTGTGAAGTGTCTGTTTGTTGAAATATAAAATGGTTGCAAAGATAAAAAGTTAATTCTCTGCATTAAAGTAAAAATAAAATAAAACATTTTTAAAAGTAGCACATCCCCCAGCTCTCCTTAACCACTTCAGCCCCGAAAGAATTTACCCCCTTCCTGACCAGACCACTTTTTGCGATTCAGCACTGCGTCGCTTTAACTGGCAATTGCACGGTCGTGCGACGTGGCTCCCAAACAAAGTTGACGTCCTTTTTTTCCCACAAATAGAGCTTTCTTTTGGTGGTATTTGATCACCTCTGCAGTTTTTATTTTTTGCGCTATAAACAAACAAATAGTGACAATTTTGAAAAAACACATTATTTTTTACTATAATAAATATCCCCAAAAAATATATATAAAAAAACATTCGTTTTTCCTCAGTTTAGGGCGATACGTATTCTTCTACATATTTTTGGTAAAACAAAAACGCAATAAGCGTTTATTGATTGGTTTGCACAAAAGTTATAGTGTCTACAAAATAGGGGATAGTTTTATGGCATTTTTATTGATAATTTTTTTTTACTAGTAATGGAGGCGATCAGCATTTTTTATCGTGACTGCAACATTATGGTGGACACAGCGGACAATTTTGACACATTTTTGGGACCATTGGCATTAATACAGCGATCAATGCTAAAAAATTGCATTGATTACTGTAAAAATGTCACTGGCAGTGAAGGGGTTAACCACTAGGTGGCGCTGTAGGGGTTAAGTGTGTCCTAGGGAGTTATTCTAACTGTGGGGGGGGGGTGGGTGTGACACATCACTGATCACTGCTCCCGATTACAGGGAGCGTGATCAGTGTCAGTGTCATTAGGCAGAACGGGAAGATGCTTGTTTACATTAGCATCTCCCCGTTCTTCCTCACCGTGAGACGATCACGGGCATGCTCGCGGCCATCGAGTCCGCAGGACCCGCAATCACGGTCATGGAGCTCCCGACGGGTACGCGCACTGCCTCTTAAAGGGCAACGTTCAGGTACGTTAACCTGCCTCTACGCGTCCTTCTGCCACAGTATATCTGCCTGAGGCAGTCGGGAAGCAGTTAAACACTTACCCGAGCCTGATCTTGATCCAGCGATGTGCATGTCTGCAGCAGTATTTCTTCCCTCTCCCCTGTCTCAAAAGCTGTGAGCAGAAAGCAGGGGTTAGACCGAGCCAGGCTGTGCGTTTGAATAGATGCAAACAGTCTGGCTCAGAATTGAGCATGCACAAGTGCTGACATAGGAAGCTTCCTATGGGGGCACTCAGAAGGGTAAGGAGCGCTGGGGGGACCCCAGAAAAGGAAAGTCAGGGCTGCTCTCTGCAAAAGCATTGCACAGAGCAGGTAAGTATGACAATAAAAAAGACAACTTTACAATAATTTTAACTCCTTCTGTGAAAGAGTTATAAGGGGTACTGCACTTACAGTGTATTGTGTATATATATGCATCCCAGATGCATATACACTGTATTCAGTTTAGCTAGATCCGTTCCTGTTATCTTCCTACTGACAGGCAGGCTTGTCTTGTTACAGTATTTACAGGTACCTGAAGAAAATTGCTGGTGTTCTTTTGATCCTATTAGTACCACAGTCAGGCAGATAGACTATTTACAGTTAGTGTAGTGTGTCCTCCTCACAGTGTTCAGTTAAAGCTACAAGTTAGTTTAGTATGACCTCTGCACAGTGTTCAGCTAAAACTACAAGTTAGTGTAGTGCGTCCTCCTCACAGTGTTCAGTTAAAGCTACAAGTTAGTTTAGTGTGACCTCTGCACAGTGTTCAGCTAAAGCTACAAGTTAGGGTAGTGCGTCCTCCTCACAGTGTTCAGCTAAAACTACAAGTTAGTGTAGTGCATCCTCTGCACAGTGTTCAGCTAAAGCTGTTCTAAAATAGGGGAATGGCGCTGTTCACAAACTATAAAAACAAAAACCAACAAACCAAAATAACACCAAGGAGAATGAATGATGAATAATAGTGTGTGTATGTGGACAAAAAATGTGAAGTGTGCACCAAAGTCCACAGCAAGTGCAATATTCTACATAAAACCCTACAAGCTATTCCACAACATACACAGCATAGGGTGTGGGTGTGCAGATCACCGGCATTAGTGAAAAAATAAAAATAAAAATAAAAAGACGTGCATGTTGCAAATATTAACAAGAAATACCATAAAAATGTGTACATCAACATATAAAAATTTTTTAAAAATCCCACTCATGTGCCCAGTACCATGAAAAATGCATGTGAATGGACCAGATATAAATAAACATTAATACCCCCTCTGACATGAATCGTGAGCAAGAGGTGGGTATGTATATGAAAAAAATCTAAGAGAATTAATTGGTGATAATAAATAAATGCGGTCAAAAAAAAACCACATAAAAAATACAATATAAAGTGTATGTGCTGCAAACAATATCGTCCAATGAAAATTGTCCAATAAGTGGCAGAAGTTCCTCTCCACAGATTGTAGGTGTATTCAACAAATGTGTAATCCCCAACGAATATACAATAGTGATATGTCCATGTCAAACAGGCCCCCTCTTGTGCCCTCACTCACCAGAGAGCCCAACCCCTGCAGGGGTAAAGGGCATAGATAGATCCTGTGGCCGAAATCCTGGACACCCGGAATCCCCCTCTCAGGTTCAGCGAGCTCCTTCCCTCTGAGTTCACAGTGTTCTTTAAGTAAGCATCCACCGGACAAAACCAATATGTATGGAGAAACAAGGAATCCTCATAGTGTAAGTCCGTAAAAATTCAAAAGTTTATTAGTCAAAAAGTATGTAAGTTAAAAACGGGAGCTGACAATACTCCTCTGACAAGCAAATCCAAATACGGATGGTATCCGGAGTAGCGAGGTGGCGGCGTGCGTTCCACCAACCTAACTCCCGGAACCGGAAGTGCAGAGTAAAAGAATGTGGAAGCGACGTGTGCGTACCGTATGACCACGCCTTACGCGTTTCGTCATCAAGACGTCATCTGAGGCGTGGCCATCTTGGTACGCCACACGTCTTAAATAGTACAAGGAGGCGCCGCATTGTCCAATCGGAGGAGGCTGGCGGGGACGTCCCATCCACCCGGCAGAAATGAATGTGTGTTGCTAAGGGAAGGGGATACAGGTAAATAGATCAAAGCGTCCCCTGGTGGAAACCAATGAGTATAGTATTGAAGTATCAAGGATGTTACAATATACCAGGGACATACGGGCGAGCCTAGACCAGGTGCGTGATGCCCAGAAAAGGAAGTTAAACAAATAGAAGTATTTTATACCCAATGTTAATATAAAAAACTATGTAAAACCTAGTGGATATAAAAGGGTGAAAGAACAAATAAAAATAAAAAATGAAAATGAAGAATAAAAATGGTAAAATAGAATATGGAAATAAGGAAATAAAAATGAAAAATATAAAATATTAAGTGTCCATGTCGGTATAAAAAAACGGAGAGATGGTGTGTATGATGTAGCAGCTAAAAGCTACCACCCATGGTGTGTGAGATATGTGTCCACAAAGTTGCACCCCCTGGCAACAATGCAACGTAAAATGTACCTATAGATTTTTTACTATGTCCCCAAAATGTGGGCTCCTTCTAGGGACCAGTGTGCAAAAAGAGGATGTGGGGGGAATAGTATCCTCCCAAATAATGTGTATATACAATTCCGCACAAGAAAATTATAAGATGGAATAGATCAAAAAATAAATCAAAAAATGGAAAAGTACCAAATGAAAAAGAAGAAAATTGTGTGGAATTGTGGTACTCGAATGATATATAAACAACAATATTGAGACCAGTGTATGAAAAGGAGATATAGGGGGAATGGTGTCCTCCCAAATGTATGTGTATATAGAATTCCACATAAAATAATTATGAGATGAAATGAAATAGATCTAAAAATGAAAGAATACCAAGTAAAAAACTTGTGTGGCGTTATGGTACTTGAATGATATATAAACAACAATATTGGGGGATATCGTATAGAAAAGCCCATGTATCCAAAAAGGGCCAGCATAATTTAGATGGAAACACATTGCATCCCCCATACCGAATCATGTGGGAGGGGGTAATGTCTGGTATAGAGAACCAAAGTCTTCGCTGGATCCAAAGATTGGAACAACCCAGGGATGACCCACATCCCAATATAAAAAAGGAGACCCCCGTTCTGTATGTGTATTAACAAACCAGTATGTATTATTAAAAAGCAAGTCCTGACGTTCCATAGAACCAGGGTTTAAAAATTGGATAAAAAACAGTTCAAATCTATATCCACGTTGAGACCTCTAGGGACCAGGCTGTCTAATAAATATATCCATCTGGTCTCGTTTTGGGATATCAGTTTTTTCCTACTGCCCCCCCCCCTCCAATGTTCCTTAATGGTATCAATACCATAAAAGATCAAACCTGATGGATCTCTATGGTGGTATTCATCAAAGTGTCTAGAGAGGTTGTGCTTAGGAAACCCCTTCCTGATGTTATTAATGTGTTCCCTAATGCGTACACATAAAGGTCTTGTGGTCCGGCCTACATATTGTAGTCGGCAAGGACATTCGATGACATAGGTCACGTGGGTGGTGTTACAAGTAATTAGTTCTCTAATGTCATATTCTTTGCCTTTTCTAGAATGGAATGAAAGTCTCTTATTCGGTTGTTTCTTACTGACCCGGCAGGCCAGGCATTTACGGCATCTAAAAAAGCCTCTCATGCCAGAGAATAATTTAATATTTTTCGGGGGATCGATTACATTATGGACTAGGTGGTTTCTCAGGTTGAGTGCCCTTCTGTAAATAAAACGGGTTTTTTTGGTAAGGATTTTCCCCAAGGTTCTATCCGATTTTAAAATGGGCCAATATTTCCTCACTATATGCTCTATAGTCCGATATTGGTTATTAAAACCAGTAATAAAAGCAACATCCCCTGGAGAGTTTTTGTTGGTATTGTTATTCCTGATTGTTAATAGAGAATCTTGATCCATAATCTGTATCTCCTTCTTTAACTTCAATAAGGTGTCTGCGTGATAACCTTTATCCACAAACTTGTTGATTAACATATCCGCTTGGCTTGTATAGTCCTCGATATTGCGGCAGTTCCTCCTTATTCTCAACAGCTGTCCTTTCGGGATATTTTCTTTCCACTTTGGATGGTGGCAGCTGGCGATGGGTATATACCCATTACGGTCTGTGGTTTTAAAGTGCGTTTTCATGAATAATTCATCACCTTCTTTAAAGATCTGTAGATCCAGGTATTCTATCGCATTAATATCTGATTTTCCAGTAAAGGAGATCCCATATACATTGTGGTTCAATTCTTGCAGAAAATCCTGAAAGGAACCTGAGTTCCCTTCCCACAGTATAAAGATGTCATCGATGTATCAACAGTAAAACTTAATTTCAGGACGTCTGGTGCCATATATATAGCGTTCTTCCATCATATCCATAAATAAGTTCGCCACGCTTGGGGCGTACTTGGCACCCATGGCTACGCCTTTTTTCTGTACAAAAAATTCTTTCTTATACCAAAAATAATTACTCTCCATAGCCAACTCTAGCCCTTCCAATATATATTTGATCTGTTCATGTCTTAACTTTTTTTTTTTTTTTTTTTCCATTAAAGTTTTTATTGTGAACAAAAGAAGTTACACAGTTTTTACAACCAGTAGATGGGTAGACAACATGAATCATATTAACATGACATATGTCACTACAATATAATGAGTCATTTATGTATTCAACTGTAGGTCATACAGACGTATAACAGAGTAAGAAAGCCTCGAACTCGAGGTTTACCACATCAACTGAGATCAGGAACCATATTAGGTAGGAGCATCACCTAGAGTAAGGTGTCAGGAGTTTTGGGTTAAATGGGGAGTGTACGAGTGTAGTCATCTATGGGTCCGTAGGTTTGTCCCTGAACACGTGACAATGTATCTGGCTTGTTACTTAGGGTCAGTCTGTGAGGTAGGTTAGTCTCGTCGGTTTTTGAAATGTGACAAGTGGGTGGCGGATTAAACACCAAAGTTCGGGTAGTCATGGGAGTGGGTAGTTGGTTGTCATTGTCAGTTCAGTTGGGGTATGGATAAGGAGGGGGGAGTAGGCATAGGCAAGAAGGGGATAAAGGGATGAGATAGAGGATAGGGGTAGGTGTGGGAGGTAGGGGATAGGGGCAACTCCTCCCCAGTCTCCACCGGGTCTCCGGAGTAAGGATGTTTTCGTGTGCGGATCCCTGTCTGAAGGGGGACTCCCCCCGGGATCCGCTTTAAAGCAGGATTGAGCGAAACAGTGAGTTTTGATGGGTTAGTGTATGTCTCAAGAGGGGTTTTCGGTTTATTCGATCATTCATTGTGGGAGGAATCGGGACAGTTTGGCTTCATAATGGAGGAGTATCTCTCTGTAGTGCAAAAGTGGGTCCAGCAGGCCCACATTCGGGAGTATTTTGAAGGCGTGTCTTTTGCAATGTGGATTAATTCCTCCATTTCAGCAATTTTGTCTATACGGGAAAACCATTCAAATAAAGTTGGGCTGCAGGAGGATCTCCATTTGGCTGAGATGCATAGTTTGGCTGCATTGATCATATGTATTCCCAGAGATTTTCTGTATGTGAGGGCTGAAGTGGAGGAATGGTGGAGAAGGAGTCTGGTAGGAGTATAGTCTAGGGGGTATGTGGTTACCTGAGAAGTGATGTCATGAACCCGTTTCCAGAAAATCTGGAGAAGAGGGCAGGACCACCAGATGTGTAAGAATGTGCCTATATCATTGGAGCACCTCCAACATTTGTTTGGCATATCAGGATTAAATTTGTTTAGTAGTTCCGGGGTACGGTACCATCGGGATAGGGTTTTGTAGTTGTTCTCTTGTATCGTGACATTGAGGGAGCCCTTGTGTGCTATTGTGAAAATTCGTTCCCAGTTCTCTTCTGTTAGGTCAATTTGAAGTTCCCTTTCCCAAGCTTGGCAAGCTTTGGTGTCTTTGGGGGATGTCAGGGCAAAGAGCATGGAGTGTGTATTTGCAATCAAGTGCTGTTGCGGTGTAGTTTGGGAGCATAGGTTTTCAAATGGGGTTAAGTTTCTGGACACAGACGCATTTCGGTGTGTTGTTGTAAGAAAGTGGCGAATCTGGAAGTAGGTCCATAGCGGGAAGGGTTCATCCCTTGTGTTTATGGGGAGTGTGTCACGGTTTGTGAAATTACCATCTCTAAAAAAGTGTTGGGCTAGTATATCTTTGTGTGGCCAAGTATCTTTAAGGAAGTTGTCGGACATCCCTGGGGTAAAGGCTGGGTTGTGGCGGATAGGTGTGAGGGGTCCTGGGTTAGAGGAGATTTGAAATTTCTTACAAACTTCCCTAAAGCTCCTGAGGGTAGCCTCTATAAGGGGGTGGTCTTTTAGGGTTTTGGGGATGTGGCGTTGGAGAATCCATGGGGTGCTTTTAATGGGCAAGTGGGAGAATGAATCTTCTAGTCTCACCCAGTCTTTAACTCCTTCATGGACTGCCCAGTCTACAATTCTTCCCAGATGGCAAGCTCTGTAGTAGTTCTGCAAATCTGGTAGCCCAATACCCCCTTTATTTTTGGGTTTCGAGAGGTGGGAGTAGCTTATCCTAGGACGCTTGTGTTTCCAAAGAAACTTCAGAAAATGTTGTTTGATCGTGTGAAAGAAGGCTACAGGGAGTTTAACGGGCATTGTTTGTAGCAGATAGAGGATACGTGGGAGCACATTCATCTTCAGGATGGCCGCACGGCCGAACCAAGAAAAATGGGGTTTGTCCCATCTACGTAGGTCTTCGGAGATAGTGCGAATCAGTGGGGTGAAGTTTTTAGCGTATAGGTCTGATAAGTGTGTGGTCAGTTGGATTCCCAGGTATGTAATGGCGTTTTGTTTCCAGACAAAGGGAAAGTTATCTTGGCATTGGGAGACTAAGTCTGTCGGGAGGGAAATGTTGAGGGCATGGGATTTTGAGAAGTTAATCTTTAGGTTGGATATTTGTCGAAATAAGTCAAAATCTCTGAGGAGGTTTGGGATCGAGGTAAGTGGGTCACTTAGAAATAGCAGAATATCATCGGCAAAAGCCGCTATTTTATACGTGTGTCCTGCAATGGGAATACCTTTGATGTTCTCGTTCGATCGTAGGCAGCGTAGTAGGGGTTCTAGAGTTAGAATAAAAAGGATGGGGGACAATGGGCAACCCTGTCTTGTTCCATTCCTGATGGAGAAGGCGTCTGACAGGTGGCCGTTGACTTTGACTTTTGCTGTTGGTGTGGTGTATAGGGACATAATTAGATTGAACATTCGGTTGTGTAAACCTAGGTGGCGTAAAACCGCCCCCAGGTAGTCCCAGGCCAGCCTGTCAAACGCCTTCTCAGCATCCAGGGATAGAAAGAAGCCCCTTTGTTTTTGTTTTTGGGAAGTTAGCCAATGGTTTATGTTGATAGCTTTGATGGTATTGTCCCTGGCCTCTCTGCCAGGAACAAATCCAACCTGGTCTTTCGTTATTATTGTAGGAAGGAGGGGAAGGAGTCGGTTTGCTAGTATTTTTGCGAATAATTTGATGTCTACGTTGAGTAGGGATATTGGTCTATAACTAGTGACTGAAGTGGCGTCCTTCCCCTCCTTCGGAATGACCGTGATATGTGCTTCAAGCAGTCTGTGAAAAGGTAGTTTGGAGGAGGTTAAGGAGTTGAAAGTCTTTAGGAACGGAGCTGAAAGGATGTCTATGAAGGTCTTATAATATGGCGCTGAAAAACCGTCGGGGCCTGGGCTTTTGCCTGTTTTTAGTTGTTTAATCGCTTTCTTAAGTTCCTCTTCGGAAATGGGGTTGTCTAAATCGCGAGCCTCTTCTCGGGGTATGGGTTTGGGGCTGAATTTTTGGAGGAAATTTGTGATAAGGGTTTTTCTGGAGGTTTGGCCTGCGGTCTTTTCGGGTTGCTGTGGTATGTTATAGAGTTCTGTGTAGTAGCGTTCGAAGTGAGATGCTATGTCTGCGGAGTTTGAGCTTGAATTACCTAGCGGGTCTTTAATGGTGTGGATGTTGGTGCTAGCTTTCTTGGATTGTATTGCTCTGGCTAGTAGCTTTCCACACTTGTTCCCCTGTTCATAAAATAGCTTTTGGTTCAATGTGAATTTGCGTCGGGTTTTACAGTTGAGGATTTCCAACAGAAGTTTCCTGGTTTGAGTGAGTTCTAAGTATGTGTCTTGTGATTGGGATTGTTTGTGGAGTATTTCCAGTCTCTTTATTTTGTTGGTGAGTTCCTGAAAGGTTGTCTGTTGTGTTTTTTTCCGGTTGGCCTGAATTGTGAGAAATTCCCCTCGGATGACACATTTATGTGCCTCCCAGAGGGACAGGGGTGCTGTTTCGGAGTTATCATTTTCCCTGAAGTAGTTGCTTAAGCTGGTGCGGATGCGGTTAGTGTCAATTTCTGAGGTGAGGAGAGATGGGTCAAGACGCCATATCTTTGTGACTAAGGTTTTTTCCGGGAAGGAGAGGGAGAGGGTGATCGGGTGGTGGTCTGAGATGAGTAGGGGTTCAATGGTGGCAGATTTCAGGAAGGGGAGGTCTTTTTGGGAGAGGAAGAGGTAGTCTAGCCTAGAGTATCTATTGTGAGGTGCGGAGAAAAAGGAGTAATCTTTCCCATTCGGGTGTAGGGTGCGCCATGTGTCGTGTAAAAGGAGTTCCTGTAGTTGTATCTTAACTTGTCTCAGTGCTCTATAGGGAAGTGTGGAAGATCCCGAAGAGGAATCTAGGATGGGCTGAAGTGTCACGTTGAAATCGCCTCCAAGAATCGTAGTCCCCTCTTGAAAATTTGCGAGGAGGGCAGCGATAGAACGGAAGAAGCTGACCTGGGCAGTATTGGGGCTGTATATGTTTGCCAAGGTAAACGTCCGGTTATGGACGGTTCCCTTCAAGAACACATAGCGGCCCTCTAGGTCTATTAAGGAATCTATCAGTTGCCATGGAAGATTTTTAGAGAGCAAGATTGAAACTCCTTTTGTTTTGGCTAGAGGGTTTGTAGCATGGAAGGATGTAGGGTATCTGTGGCTTGCTAGTTTAGGGGTAATGTCCGTGCGAAAGTGGGTTTCTTGCAGAAATATCACATCTGCTTTTAATTTATTCATCATGTTGAGGATTTGACTACGTTTCTCTGGGATGTTTAGTCCTTTGACATTTTGAGAGACTATTTTAAGCGTGTTGTGTTGCACAGTGGAATGTAGGGGGTCCATGATCGTTGGGTAGAGTCTAGTTGGTGTAATAGATATGGGGAGGGAGTGCAATTTGCCGAAGCGGCCGATATGGGTGGGTGTGATCTATGAGGAGTCGTAGGCTCCTCAAAGGTGTTTGAGTGATGAAGTAGGAGAAGCTCCGGTGGAGACCAGGGAGGGGGAGAAACCCAGATATATAAAAGGGGGGGGGAGGGAGAGAGAATAGAAAAAGGGGGGGAGATAGAGGGTATGAGGGGGGTGATAAGTCAGGAGGGGATTAGTAACGGGAAGTGAGATGTACTTACCGGAGGTAAATGTAGTCCAGCTACCTTACCCTGTAATGGGTTGAAACGTTCGGTGTGGGTCAACTAGGATAGTCACTGTCCTGTTGTGTGGAGGAGTGGAAGGAGCTCGAAAAGGAGTTCGAGAGACGTTCTGTCCGTTGGAGGTCAACTTGGGTCTATTCGACTGGTATGTAGGGAGCCTGCTTACATATCAAGGGGAGAGTATGTGGTTAGAGATCTCAGATTGATGATGTGAAGGTAGAAACAATCAATAACATAGATATTTGAAACATTGAACATTAAACTGTGGCCTTAGGAATAAACTAGCCACGATGAAAAACATGTGGAGGTCGCCACCTGGACAGTCTACATAGAGGCCTAGGAGAAGAGGTAAAGTTAAACCAACTATACATATATCTTAGATATAATACTGAAACATGTAGCAGCAATCATTTTAGGGCTAAGTTGGGTTCAGTGTAAGTTATGAGCTTGATGTAAGTATTGAGGCTGTGAGGGGGCGTAAGGTGGCGTAGCCTCTGAGCGGTTAGCTCACTATAATTTGGGGGAGTAATTGACTATGGGGGGAGAAAAAATAAAATAAGGATCCATTGATGCTTACGTATAGGGGTTAGTCTGAGTGTGGTCTAGACATCGAGTTAGGATAGAGCTGTAACTCGAGCAGTTGTTCAAACCCAAAGCTGTCTATGGTAGTTCCTAGCAAAGTTTAGCATTGAGTTAGGTATGAAGTGGTCTTTATTGGGTATCTAACAGACTGTGTGTGGTTGGTTGAATACACACTACCCATCATTAGGAAGCTCACCCCCCATGGACACCTCTGGCAGATGTATAGCGAATAGGAGTGTGTCAGAAAGGGAAAGAGCCCTTGTCCATGCGGGATGAGCCCCCCTTTTTTTTTTTTTTTTTTTTTTTTCTTGTTTTTTTTTTGTTCCCCACCCTTTTCTTTGCTTTACCCCCCTCCCCCCCCCCCTATAAGCAAATCAAGACATTCAAAATAAACATATTTAAAAGCAGTAAAGAGAGGGAGAGAGAGAGAAGAGGGAGAGAAAAAAAAAAGGGGGGGGGGGAAAGGGGGGGGGGGGAAAGAACTCTACATGTATCTCAGAGCGCGGTGGAATACTGTATATTCAGCATCTAACTTGTTTTGATTTCTCAGGTTCAGTTCATATCTTCGTCGCGTCGTCTTCAATCTGGAGAAGGTATCTGAAAAGAAGGGTGGGGGGGGGGTTGGGGTGGGTAGGGGGGTGGGGGGGAGGGGGAGAAGGGGGGATGGTGAGGGGTGCAGCAGTGAGGTTGTGAGCTGTGGTGGATGACACCATCTTGAAGGGTGGGGGTCCATCTTGAGCTGTCATTCGTGAGTTCAGTGAAGGTTAGTAGTTGTGTGAAAATGTTGGTGGCTGGTGTGGTGTCCTGTTGCTCAGTCAGGCAGACTTCCACTGGTGATGTATGCGGCTTAGGTTCAGGCACTTAGTGGAGTGGATTGAATTCCGTTGGGATCTGTGGATGGGTGGCATTTTCTCTGGAAAAATGTCTTGGAGATGGGTTGATGTGGAGTCGTGTAGCGTGGGATCTTCATGGGTTTCTCAGCTTGTGGGTGTGTGTTATTGTCTGACTGTATCTGGTGGATCCAGTATAGGCCAGGTTTGAGGTATGTTTCTGTCAGGTGAGTTGTGAGCTTCAAATGGATTGCTGTTCTGTCTTGGTTCTATGGTCCTGGAACTTGGGTTGGGGTGGCGACCTAAGAGAAACTGCAACTCTGAATATGAGTTGTAATGTTATCAAACGTTTGGTTATGGTTGATCAAAGCTGATCTGGCCGAGCCCGCCTATGGGCTGGTGACGCTGTTGGGCTTTGTCGGTCTCTGTCCAGCTGATCCCTCTGAGGAAGTGGTCTTGGGGAGGATGATCTGCGCCTTCTGATGTGGAATTCATCTCTTACCGGTATGGCATCCATGGAGTTGGTTCTTTGGAGCTGGGTGAGGCGAAAGTCTCTATACCAGTCCGGGAGTTCGATGAGTGGTATCTGTAGAGTATTGCAGAACCCCCTGAGATCTTCCGGGACTTTCAGATTGGCAGTGCGTCCAGCATTTGTTGCAGACAGGCAGAAGGGAAATTTCCATCGATATTGGATCTCTTTTTGGCGCAGTAGGTCGAGCAGCGGGCGTAAGTCTCTTCTGTTTTGTAGGGTTATGGGGGACAAATCTTGGAAAATCTTGATTTCTGCCCCTTGATACATTAAGCTGCGGCGCTCTCTGGCTCTTCTTAGTATGTCTTCTTTCAATCTGAAATTCACCAGGCAGCAAATCACGTCTCTGGGAGGGTCTGATTCTCTGCCTCTGGGTTTGAGAGCTCTGTGTAGACGCTCGTATTCAATGGGGGTCTCGGGGGGTCTCCCTAGTAAGTCATTAAAAATTTGGATTGTGGCCTGTATTATGTGGTTTTGTTCGACGGACTCAGGTATTCCTCTTACCCTCACATTATGGCGGCGTCCGCGATTGTCCAGATCTTCCATATGTCTGTGTAGATCTCTGAGCTGGCTGTTGTGACTCTGAGATGAACGCTGCAGCTGTTGTAGAGCGGCATCATGGCGGATAGTGGTTGTTTCTATGTCATCGATCTTCATGTGCATCGATTGAATCTCCCTCCTGAGGTCTGTAAAGGCAGCAGCAAAGGATTCTTTGATGTCTGTGGCCACCGACCTGAGATCATCCATGGTAAGTGGACGGGCAGTGGATGGGCTCTCTGCACGTTGTGAGCATCTTCTGGCAGGGCTGGGGCTTGAGGCGCGTGTTCCGGAGTAGGCCGGAGATGAAGCCGGGGCCTCGCGTGATCGCGGCCGGAAGATTTCCGGGATGTTGTGTCCGGAGAGCGGATCCATGCCCCTGGGGGATCGAGACCGGGACTGGGAAGGTTTATCCTTCGATTTCCCCATATTGTTAGCAGGTAAGGGCTCCTTTAGGCTGTTTGCAGGACCTCCGTGGGACCGAGCGAGGAGATCAGGCAGCCATTCTCGTTCGGCTCCAAGCCACGCCCCCTGTCTTAACTTAGATCTATCAAATAAGGCCTTCTCAACGCCTTTCAGTCCATCCTTCTGGGAGATGCTCGTGTATAGCGAGTTGACATCAATTGTTGCTAGTAAGCATTGGTCGCCCCCTGGAACAGTCCTCAGCTCCTTAATCAACTGTGTGCTATCCCTGAGATATGATTTGCCCTCCACCACTAGAGGTTTCAGAAATTGATCAATGTACTCTCCCAACCTAGAAAATAGTGAATCCATTCCACTTATGATTGGCCTTCCCAGTGGTTTAATCAACCGTTTATGTATTTTGGGGAGGTAGTATATGACTGGGGTCTTGGTGGATTCTGGGATTAAGTATTGGGCTTCTTTTTTGTTTAAAATTCCTACCTCTACCCCTTTTTTGACAAATTTCTTCAATTTCTTCAAGTATTGTGCCTTTGGGTTACGTTTCAATTAATTGTAGGTATTCTCAACTTTCAATAGATTCTCCATCTCTTCTTCGTATTCCACCTTCTTCAATATAACTAATCCTCCCCCCTCCCCCCTTACTACTTGCTTTTTATTTCCGATTTCCTTTATTGCTTTCCAGACATGTACATTTTTCGATTTCTTCTTTTCTACCTTACTCAAATCATTTTCCACCATACATTTAAAAGCTCCTATGCACTGGTCCCCTGGAACTTTGGGATTAAAGATCGAATTATTTTTCAAATTGGTGTGGGTATAAATTTCGGGTTCTGACATAGATATAACCTTCTTGTTCAGGGCATAATGCTTCTTTATTTTCAGTTTCCTGATAAATTTCTGTAGGTCAATGTATACCTCAAATTTATCAATCCCCTTATCCGGGGCATATTTCAATCCCAAGTCTAGTAACTTCAGTTCATCATTAGAGAAAATGGCTTCACTCAGGTTGAAAATTCCCTGGCCTAGTATTCCCTTCTCCTTTTTCTTCCTCCCTCCTCGTTTTCCTTTTGTCTGTTTCTTTCGTTTTCTCTGTATGTATACTCCGGTTCCCTCTCTGAATTCCTGTTCTCTCCATTCTCTATATTCCTCCGTGGATATTGTGGGGATGGATAGTTGGGGTACCCATTCCTCCTCTGTATCCTGTTCATACCCATAGGGAAATCCTCTCCTCTTCGAGGATGATGGGGTTCCATCTGTGTTCCTCTCCACCCTGGGCGGCGATACTGTACTTTCGCATTCCATCTCCCAGGTGGTCTGTCTCTCGGTCTCCCCTGGAAAAAATCCCTTTCTCCTCCATTGTCTCTCCTGTATCTAGGTGGCCACTGTGAGGTATAGTGTCTTTCTTCTCTAATAGGAGAGAACCTATTATACGTGGGTATATTGTACCGTGGAGTTGCTGGAGACCTTCCGTAATGGGGTTCATAATGGTCCTCTCTCCTATTGTCTCCTCGTCCACGTATATAATTGGGTGTTCTAGGTACTTCAGCATTCCTCGCAGTAGGTAAATGTTCAAACCTAGTTTGTCGGAGAGTGTTCTGATTGGGCACCCCCACCTCGGCATTGTCCTCACTAGGATTATCGTCCAGTGAGATCCAATCATGATCGGTGTCAATGATCTCATTCTCTACCTGTCATTTATAAACCTTCCTATTGGTATAATCCAGAACATCAATTTTAAACTTTTTTTTTTTTTTTTGTTTCTTGGCTTGGATCTCCAGGTCATATTTCTTTATGGTGTCCTGTAATTCCCTCTCTTTGATTTTGTAATCATTGTGGTTACTATATGGCTGTAGGAGAGATTTAATTTCATTAATGTTAGCTTCAATCCCTCCAAGCTTCAATTGTCTTCTTTTAACTATATTCCCAAGGAGTTCTTTCTCACATTTGGAGAAGAACGCAAACCAATCTTCCATAAGGGTGGCGTCATTAAGGCCATCATTAGGGTTCACCTCCCACCTTAACCTCCTCGGTGTCATGTTTTCCCCAGTATAGGTCTCTAGGGTGGCCACATCCCACCAGACCCTGAGCTGTTTCTCTAGGGTATGCCTAAGCTGTTTGAATAAGCTGTTCATATCTTGTGTGTTATTAACTTGTTCTTGGCTAAAAATCCCTGTGAGATCAATACTACGATTCGCCACATAGCCAAAAATATCCATAGCTGCAGAATTAATAGATGCACCAGGAAAGGTGCCAAGGAAGATGGAAGTCAGATATTCCGCGCTTAGGATCGGTGTCACCAAGGAACTGCAGCCCCCCAAGCAAACTGGAAACACCAAAGTGAAATCCACGTGATACAATATGTTCTAAAATAGGGGAATGGCACTGTTCACAAACTATAAAAACAAAAACCAACAAACCAAAATAACACCAAGGAGAATGAATGATGAATAATAGTGTGTGTATGTGGACAAAAAATGTGAAGTGTGCACCAAAGTCCACAGCAAGTGCAATATTCTACATAAAACCCTACAAGCTATTCCACAACATACACAGCATAGGGTGTGGGTGTGCAGATCACCGGCATTAGTGAAAAAATAAAAATAAAAAGACGTGTATGTTGCAAATATTAATAAGAAATACCATAAAAATGTGTACATCAACATATAAAAATGTTTTAAAAATCCCACTCATGTGCCCAGTACCATGAAAAATGCATGTGAATGGACCAGATATAAATAAACATTAATACCCCCTCTGACATGAATTGTGAGCAAGAGGTGGGTATGTATATGAAAAAAATCTAAGAGAATTAATTGGTGATAATAAATAAATGCGGTCAAAAAAACACCACATAAAAAATACAATATAAAGTGTATGTGCTGCAAACAATATCGTCCAATGAAAATTGTCCAATGAGTGGCGGAAGTTCCTCTCCACAGATTGTAGGTGTATTCAACAAATGTGTAATCCCCAACGAATATACAATAGTGATATGTCCATGTCAAACAGGCCCCCTCTTGTGCCCTCACTCACCAGAGAGCCCAACCCCTGCAGGGGTAAAGGGCATAGATAGATCCTGTGGCCGAAATCCTGGACGCCCGGAATCCCCCTCTCAGGTTCAGCGAGCTCCTTCCCTCTGAGTTCACAGTGTTCTTTAAGTAAGCATCCACCGGACAAAACCAATATGTATGGAGAAACAAGGAATCCTCATAGTGTAAGTCCGTAAAAATTCTAAAGTTTATTAGTCAAAAAGTATGTAAGTTAAAAACAGGAGCTGACAATACTCCTCTGACAAGCAAATCCAAATACGGATGGTATCTGGAGTAGCGAGGTGGCGGCGTGCGTTCCACCAACCTAACTCCCGGAACCGGAAGTGCAGAGTAAAAGAACGTGGAAGCGACATGTGCGTACCGTATGACCACGTCTTACGCGTTTCGTCATCAAGACGTCATCTGAGGCGTGGCCATCTTGGTACGCCACACGTCTTAAATAGTACAAGGAGGCGCCGCATTGTCCAATCGGAGGAGGCTGGCGGGGACGTCCCATCCACCCGGCAGAAATGAATGTGTGTTGCTAAGGGAAGGGGATACACGTAAATAGATCAAAGCATCCCCTGGTGGAAACCAATGAGAATGCAAGATCGGGCGCCTCCATATAGTATTGAAGTATCAAGGATGTTACAATATACCAGGGACATACGGGCGAGCCTAGACCAGGTGCGTGATGCCCAGAAAAGGAAGTTAAACAAATAGAAGTATTTTATACCCAATGTTAATATAAAAAACTATGTAAAACCTAGTGGATATAAAAGGGTGAAAGAACAAATAAAAATAAAAAATGAAAATGAAGAATAAAAATGGTAAAATAGAATATGGAAATAAGGAAATAAAAATGAAAAATATAAAATATTAAGTGTCCATGTCGGTATAAAAAACCGGAGAGATGGTGTGTATGATGTAGCAGCTAAAAGCTACCACCCATGGTGTGTGAGATATGTGTCCACAAAGTTGCACCTCCTGGCAACAATGCAACGTAAAATGTACCTATAGATTTTTTACTATGTCCCCAAAATGTGGGCTCCTTCTAGGGACCAGTGTGCAAAAAGAGGATGTGGGCGGATAGTAACCTCCCAAATAATATGTATATACAATTCCGCACAAGAAAATTATAAGATGGAATAGATCAAAAAATAAATCAAAAAATGGAAAAGTACCAAATGAAAAAGAAGAAAATTGTGTGGAATTGTGGTACTCGAATGATATATAAACAACAATATTGAGACCAGTGTATGAAAAGGAGATATAGGGGGAATGGTGTCCTCCCAAATGTATGTGTATATAGAATTCCACATAAAATAATTATGAGATGAAATGAAATAGATCTAAAAATGAAAGAATACCAAATAAAAAACTTGTGTGGCTTTTACTCTGCACTTCCGGTTCCGGGAGTTAGGTTGGTGGAACGCACGCCGCCACCTCGCTACTCCGGATACCATCCGTATTTGGATTTGCTTGTCAGAGGAGTATTGTCAGCTCCCGTTTTTAACTTACATACTTTTTGACTAATAAACTTTTGAATTTTTATGGACTTACACTATGAGGACTCCTTGTTTCTCCATACATATTGGTTTTGTCCGGTGGATGCTTACTTAAAGAACACTGTGAACTTAGAGGGAAGGAGCTCGCTGAACCTGAGAGGGGGATTCCGGGCGTCCAGGATTTCGGCCACAGGATCTACCTATGCCCTTTACCCCTGCAGGGGTTGGGCTCTCTGGTGAGTGAGGGCACAAGAGGGGGCCTGTTTGACATGGACATATCACTGTTGTATAGTCATTGGGGATTACACATTTGTTGAATACACCTACAATCTGTGGAGAGGAACTTCCGCCACTCATTGGACAATTTTCATTGGACGATATTGTTTGCAGCACATACACTTTATATTGTATTTTTTATGTGGTGTTTTTTTGACCGCATTTATTTATTATCACCAATTAATTCTCTTTGATTTTTTTCATATACATACCCACCTCTTGCTCACGATTCATGTCAGAGGGGGTATTAATGTTTATTTATATCTGGTCCATTCACATGCATTTTTCATGGTACTGGGCACATGAGTGGGATTTTTAAAAAAATTTTATATGTTGATGTACACATTTTTATGGTATTTCTTATTAATATTTGCAACATGCACGTCTTTTTATTTTTTCACTAATGCCGGTGATCTGCACACCCACACCCTATGCTGTGTATGTTGTGGAATAGCTTGTAGGGTTTTATGTAGAATATTGCACTTGCTGTGGATTTTGGTGCACACTTCACATTTTTTGTCCACATACACACACTATTATTCATCATTCATTCTCCTTGGTGTTATTTTGGTTTGTTGGTTTTTGTTTTTATAGTTTGTGAACAGCGCCATTCCCCTATTTTAGAACATATTGTATCACGTGGATTTCACTTTGGTGTTTCCAGTTTGCTTGGGGGGCTGCAGTTCCTTGGTGACACCGATCCTAAGCGCGAAATATCTGACTTCCATCAGCTAAAACTACAAGTTAGTGTAGTGCGTCCTCTGCACAGGGTTCAGCTAAAACTACAAGTTAGTGTAGTGCGACCATTTGCACAGTGTTCAGCTAAAGCTACAAGTTAGTGTAGTGCGTCCTCCTCACAATGTTCAGCTAAAACTACAAGTTAGTGTAGTGCGACCTCTGCACAGTGTTCAGCTAAAGCTACCTGTGGAAGGTTGGTGGTGTTTTCCTGATCCTATCACTACCGCAGGCAGCTAAATAAGCTACAAGTTAGTTTTTTTGCGAGCTCTGCACAGTGTTCAGCTAAAGCTACCTGTAGAAGGTTGGTGGTGTTTTCCTGATCCTATCACTACTTGTGGGCAATCTGCTTTCAGTACACCGACGTCAGATTGTACCAGGCAAATTTCCCTGCCCCAGCTGCTGCACCACTGAAAGAAATTCGCTCCCAGCCATCCACATGCCCAGTGGTTGAATGCTAGCTTGGCAAAATTGCTAGCACTTCAACTGCTGCCTTTTCAGTTGGTAGACTATGCCCCCTTCCGCGAGTTTGTGGAATGTGCTGTTCCTCAGTGGCAGGTACCCAAACGCCACTTTTTCTCATGGAAGGTGATTCCGGCTCTCTACCAGCACGTGGAAGGCAATGTCTTGGCCTCGCTGGACAGGGCGGTCAGCGGTAAGGTGCATATTATTGCTGACTCATGGTCCAGCAGGCATGGACAGGGATGTTACCTAAGTTTCACCGCGCATTGGGTGACTCTGCTGGCAGCTGGGAAGGATGCAGGACAAGGTGCAGTAGTGTTGGAGGTTGTTCCGCCACCACGCCTCCAAAATGCCACTACTAATGATTGTGACACACCTCTCTCCTCCACCCCCTCCTCTTCTTCTTCCTCCATGGCCTCTTCCTGTGCTTGGTCCTCGGAACCAGCGGTGCTCCGTAGCCATTCAAGGGGCTACGCAAGTGTGCAGGCCAAAAGATGCCATGCGGTGCTTGAGCTGGTGTGCTTGGGGGACAGGAGCCACACTGGGGCAGAGGTTCTGTCAGCGCTGCAGGGGAAGGTTCAGAGGTGGTTGACACCACACCAACTTAAGCCAGGAATGGTGGTTTGCGACAATGGCACCAACCTCCTCTCTGCCCTCCGACAGGGACAAATGACCCATGTGCCCTGTTTGGCTCACGTCCTTAACTTGGTGGTGCAGCGGTTCTTGGGCAGGTACCCGGGCTTACAGGATATCCTTAGGCAGGCCAGGAAAGTCTGTGTGCATTTCTGCCGGTCATATAATGCCAGTACTCGGCTGGCAGACCTCCAAAAGGAGTTTAACCTGCCCGAGAACCGCCTAATCTGTGACATGCCCACCAGGTGGAACTCAACGTTGGCCATGCTGCAGCGGCTGCACATGCAGCAGAGGGCCATCAATGAGTACCTGTGCGACCAGGACAGGGTCAGGGGAGCTTGGTTTTTTCCCCACGCCAGTGGGCCATGATCAGGGATGCATGCACTGTCCTGTCACCATTTGAGGAGGCCATAAGGATAGTGAGCTGTGACAGTGCATGCATCAGTGACACTGTCCCCCTTGTCCATCTGTTGGAGCACATGCTGTGTGGAATAATGGACAGGGCACTTGAGGCAGAACAGAGGCAGGAAGAGGAGGACTTCCTTAGCTCTCAAGGCCCCCTTTATCCAGACAGTGTTCCTGCATGCCCGCCGATCACACAGGAAGAGGAGGAGGAGGATTGTGTCAGTATGGAGGTGGAGCCTGGCACTCAGCATCAGCAGCAGTCTTTAAGGGATCAGTCCCAAGAAACACATGGACTTGTACATGGCTGGGAGGAGGTGGCTGCAGACCATGTCATCCTTAGTGACCCAGAGGACTCCGGACCGAATGCCTCAGCAAACCTACGCTACATGGCCTCCCTGATCCTGCAAAGCCTGTGTAAGGATCCTCGTATTCGTGGTATCAAGGAGAAGGACCAGTACTGGCTGGCAACCCTCTTTGATCCACATTACAAGGTTAAGGTTGTGGACCTTATCTTGCCATTGCAGAGGGAGCAGAGGATGAAATATCTTCAGGAGGCCTTGCAGAAAGGTCTGTGCAATGCGTTCCCAGAGACTGGGAGGTTACAAACTCCTGTTTCTGGACAACGTGTTGCTGAGGCTTTTGTCAGTCAAAGAAGGAGAGGTGGAGAAGGTGGCCATCTGACCGATGCGTTCAGACAATTTTTTAGTCCGCAGCCCCAAGGTTTGATCGGTTCCAGCAACCAACACCAGCGTCTGTTTTACATGGTGCAGGAATACCTAGGGGCAAGATCTGACTTGGACACCTTTCCCACCGAAAATCCTCTGGGTAACTGGGTCTTGAGGATGCAATTGAGCTACTGGCCTGTCCTGCATCCAGCGTTCTTTCAGAACGCACATTCAGTGCTGCTGGAGGCTTTGTAACCGATCACAGGGTGCGTCTGTCCACCGACTCGGTCGATCGACTGACCTTCATAAAAATGAATCAGTCTTGGATCACCACCAGCTACCAAGCACCTGATGCAACCGAATAATTTTTTTTGAAATCTCAGATCCCTTCAAAGACTGCCTATGCTGATGCTGAGTGACTATCCTGAGTAATTATCCTCTTCCTCCTCAATGATCACGCTGATAGCTTGTAAGAATATTTTTGGTTCTGGGCGCCGCCACCAGTGCCTAAGGCCCAATTTTTCAGCCCCTGTTAAGCAGGGGCGTGTAATTACAATTTTTGATGCAATACTTTGCAGCAGGGCTCGTTTCTGCATTCCAACTAGAGTATCTGTGAGGGGTTGCAGTGTTGTGGCACCAGCACCAGTGCCTAAGAACCAATTTTTCTGCCCCTGTTTAACAGGGGCGTGTAATTACAATTTTTGATGCAATACTTTGCAGCAGGGCTCGTTCCTACGTTCCACCTAGAGTATCTGTGAGGGGTTGCAGTGTTGTGGCACCAGCACCAGTGCCTAAGGCCCAATTTTTCAGCCCCTGTTTAACAGGGGCATGTAATTACAATTTTTGATCTAATATTTCACAGCAGGGCCCTGAGAGGGCTTAGAGTGTTGTGGCCACAACAACACCTAAGGCCCAAATTTCTGCTGAGTATATAGGGCAGGCCCCTACTTTCAAACATCCAACTTACAAACTACTCCTACTTGCAAATGGAAGGAGACAACAGGAAGTGAGATGAAATCTACCCCTAGGAAGGGAAATTCTCTCCTGTAAGTGTTAATATGGGAAAAACATTTCTCCTTTCCATTGATGCTTTATCACCAATCCTTGTTTCACAAAAAAAAAAAAAAAAAATTTTAAAAAACATTTGTCATTGGGACAAAAAGTGAGGTGAAATCTTCTGAAGAGGAGTACAGACAGCAAAACAAATGTCACAGGGGTGATAACCCTTCCCTATGTTTTCCAAAAAGCTTAAAATAGATTTTTTGGCTGGAGCTAAACACGTTAAAAATGTACCAGTTCAAAATTACAAACAGATTCTACTTAACAACAAACCTACCATCCCTGTCTTGTTTGCACCGCTTGTATACTGCTGTTCAGAGTACAGAGCCTGTATACTGCTGTTTCCTTTTTTAATTTGGAACGCGGGGTTCCCCTTAATATCCATACAAGACCCAAAGAGCCTGGTAATGGACTGGGGGGTACCCATGCCATTTGTCTCACTGATTTTCATCCATATTGCCAGGACCCAACATTACATTAAAGCCGCAAGCAGTTTTAAATGACTTTTTTCCTTTAAAAATGACATTTTGTGCAGGGACTGTTCTAAGCACTGGAAACACGTGCCAATTTACAGGCATACTATAGACACCCCCCAGGTACGAGATTTAAAGGAATATTTCACTTTTTTTTTTTTTTTTACTTTAATCATCATTAAAATCACTGCTCCCCAAAAAAAGGCCGTTTTTAAAAGTTTTTTTTGCATTGATACATGTCCCCTGGGGCAGGACCCGGGTCCCCAAACCCCTTTTAGGACAATACCATGCAAATTAGCCTTTAAAATGAGCACTTTTGATTTTGAACGTTCGAGTCCCATAGACGTCAATGGGGTTCTAACGTTCGTGCGAATTTTCGGTCCGTTTGCAGGTTCTGGTGCGAACCGAACCGGGGGGTGTTCGGCTCATCCCTATTGATAATCATTTGGCATAGTGTGTGATAAGAAGGGGGGGGGGACATGTTTACTTTCCTGACCATCAAACCCACATGCTGGGATTTGGAGTAGAAGTTGAATATAGGAACCCCATTTTTTAATATGATATTTTTATTGGACTACATTATACTGCTTTGTAGCAGCATGCACAGTTATAAGGCATCACCAAAGCATTTAATCTTGTAGTAAACCCAAAACCCAAAATGTAATATATTTCAGCTTACTAATCATTAGATGTTGTGGCTGTACTAGGTTTCATTTTGTAAGCCCTTTTCTTCCTGTTTTCACCTGGTGACCTGATCAGTAACTCAGCACAACATTACACCAGAACCTCTCCCAGCTACCCGGATCGTGCGAGGAGCCTGTGGGACGTAGTAGAACTTCCAGGACTATATACATATGACGAGCATTACTCTCACTTATATCTTGTAAGCATTTTTAATCTGGTGCAATAAATTATGCTGTTTTAATACTACACTAAGAGGCGCCTCCCCCCTTGTTTCTTTTACATGTTTTGTAGAATTGCTGGACACACTCTGAGGATGACTGCCTCTTTTTAAATCACCCCCTTACCGTGGGTCAACCTGGTTTTTACCTAAAGACTGACTAATCAAATGTACATTATTACAAACTAAGGGCTTTGCCTCCTGGAGCGCCAGATACCCAATTTACCTCCACTGGAACAATGTGTGCTGATGAGGCTACACTGATGAGCACTGATGAGACTGCACTAATGGGCATGGATGAGGCTGCACTGATGGCCACTGATTGATGAGGTGGCACTGATGGGTACTGATGAGGAGGCACTACGAGGCTACACTGATGAGACGGAACTGATGGGTACTGATGGACACTGGTACGCTGCACTGATGGGCACTGATAACCTGCACTGATGTCAGGAACTGTGTCATTACTGGTTTCACCTGCTGGTGGCACTGTTACGCTCATCACCAAAGGGTGTAATTTTGGTGGCTACCAGCGGGTGTCTCCCCGCCAGGACTATCAACCAGCTATTAAGCACACCTGTTGTGGGTCTGTTGGTCTATATGAACCCGCCCTGAACCAAAAATCAAATGCTTCAGAATTCCCTCTGTTAGCCTTGTCCCTGCCTGAACGTTCTTTGTTCCTGCTTTTGTCCTGCTTTTGTCCTGGATTCCATTCCATGTACCCTGTCCTTGAGACCTGTTCCCGCTACCTGCTCCCTGCTCCCAATGCGGTCTGTTTCCTTATACCTGGCTTCTGTTCCCCTTTTGCTTTTGTCCCTGCCTGGGTTATTTATGTTTGTTTACTGTGCTTATGAACATATAATTGTTAGTTAGATAGTTAGTTAGGTGTTTTGGGGTTTTGCTGTGTCTTGCACTTATACTTGTTTATGGTTTGCTGTTTGGTTTGCACGTGTGTCTATCTTAAATAAACTTCTTTTTTTTCACTTACTCGTTTGTTCCTAATTCCTTGGTGCAGCCCAATGATCTGATCACCTGTATTGGATGTCTGTGCATGACATCCCCTGACAACTGATCTGCACCGATGGGCACTGATTAGGCTTCACTGAAAATCAGGATGCGTGGGAGGAGCATCCTAAATTGCTGAATTTAGAACATTATGGGGCGATCACAGGAAATTTGAGCACCTGCAGAACGCCACATAATGAATGGAGAGACCATCAATGCACTGCAAGATCGCAGTGCATTGACAGCTGTTGATTGTACAAAGCATGTACCTGACCTGCATGCTTTGGCCAATCACAGCGCGCTCTGCTGTGAGAGCCATGATTGGCCAAAGGCAGGGTGCCTTTGACCAATCATGGCTCAGGGGGCTGAGCCACACTATGTTAGGCTGCTTACATAGCGGCCGTACATAGTTTTATGAATGAGAGCAGCAAAATTACGTTTGTAAAGAAAAAAATGTCATTTAAAACTGCTCGCGGCTGTAATATATTTACGGATCCGGGCAATATAGATAAAAATCATTGAAAAAAATGGCATGGGTTCCCCCCCGTCCATTATCAGGCCCTTTGGGAAAAAAAAGCTGCAGTCGCGAGACACCTCCCGTATAGATATTAAGGGGAACCCTGCGCCAAAATTAAAAAAATGGCGTTAGGGTTCCCCCTAAAATCCATACCAGACCCTTATCCGAGCACGCAACCTGGCAGGCTGCAGGAAAAATGGGGAGTAGAGCGCACCACCCCTCCTGAACTGTACCAAGCCACATGCCCTCAACAGGGGAGGGTGTTTTGGGGTCCCCCAAAACACACTGTCCCCATGTTGATGGGGACAGGGACCCCATCCCCACAACCCTTGCTTGGTGGTTGTGGGAGCTGTGAGCGAGGGGCTTATCGGAATCTGGAAACCCCATTTAACAAGGGGACCCCCAGATCCTGCCCCCCATGTGAATGTACATTGTACCCCTATACATTCACCAAAAAAAAGTGTCAAAAAAGTAAAAATGACAGGAAACAGTTTGGGACAAGTCCTTTATTAAAAAAAAAAGTCCCGTGATGTCCATTCATTTTCGATCACAGCGCCTACGGACTGAGTAAAAAAACCCAAAAAACTGAAAAACTCGGCCTAGACGGGAGGCGTCCCCGCGATTGCAGACTTTTTGCAATGACATCTGCTATAAAGCTGAGGGCGGGGCCACCTGGTGACGTAAATGGGTGAGCCCGCTCCTTTGACGTTATGTGACATCACATGACACCAGAAGGGGGCGAAGTCACCCGCTTACGTCACCGGGGGCTATATAAGAGCTGTCAGTGCAAAAAATCTGCAGTCGCGAGACGCCTCCCATCTAGGCAGAGTTTTTCCTCTTTTTTTTCTGGGGTCATCGGTGCTGTGATCGAAGATGGATTTACATTGCAGAACATTTTTATTTATTTTTTTTAAATAAAGGAATTGTCAAAAACTGTCTGCTGTCATTTTTACTTTATTGAAAGTTTTTTTGGTGAATGTGTAGGTGTACAATGTACCTGATACCCATTCACATGGAGGGGCTAGGATCTGAGGGTCCCCTTGTTAAAGGGGGCTTCCAGATTCCGATAAGCCACCCACAGACACCCACAACCACAGGGCAAGGGTTGTGGGAAAGAGGCCCTTGTCCCCATCAACATGAGGACAAGGTGTTTTGGGGGACGCCAAAACACCCTCCCATGTTGAGGGCATGTGGCCTGGTACGGTTCAGGAGGGGGGCGATCTCTCATCCTCCCCTTTTCCTGCAGCCTGCTAGGTTGCGTGCTTAGAAAAGGGTCTGGCATGGATTTTGGTGGGGCCCCAACACCATTTTTCTTATTTTGCCACGGGATTCCCCTTTAAACCCATACCAGACCTAAAGGGCCTGGTGTGGATTTTAGGGGGAACCCCATGTGATTTTTTAAGAAATTTTGGTGCAGGCTTCCCCTTAATATCCATACCAGACCTGAAAGGCATGGTATGGATTTTGGGGGGATCCCCACACAATTTTTTTTAAATTTTGGTGCGGGGTTCCCATTATATTGATACCAGACCCAAAGGGCCTGGTAATGGACTGGAGGGGGGGGACCCATGCCGTATTTTTTCAATGTTATTTTTCTATATTGCCGGGACCCGACAATACAGCCGCAAGCAGTTTTAAATTACATTTTTTTCTTTAGAAATGTAATTTTGCTGTGGTACTTTTCTAAACACATGCGCTACTTTACAGGCAGACCAAGGACACCCCCCAGGCATGATATTTAAAGGAATATTTCATTTTTATTGTTTCACTTTAAGCATTATTAAAATCACTGCTCCTGAAAAAACTGCCATTTTTAAAACTTTTTTTTCTCCATTAACTGCTTCAGCCCAGGAAGATTTTACCCTGTTCCTGACCAGAGCACTTTTTGCGATTCGGCACTGCGTCGCTTTAATTGACAATTGCGTGGTCGTGCGACGTTGCACCCAAACAAAATTGATGTCCTTTTTTCCCATAAATAGAGCTTTCTTTTGGTGGTATTTGATTACTTTTGCGGTTTTAATTTCTTGCACTATAAACAAAAAAGTGTGACAATTTTGGGAAAAAAAAGCCCAATATTTTTTACTTTTTGCTATAATAATTATCCCCAAAGATGTATAAAAAAATTTTTTTCCTCAGTTTAGGCTGATATGTATTCTTCTATATTTTTTGGTAAAAAAAAAAAATCGCAATAAGCGTATATTGATTGGTTTGCGCAAAAGTTATAGCGTCTACAAAATAGGGGGTAGTTTTATGGAAATTATATTATTAATTTTTTTTTTTACTAATGATTGGCGGCGATCAGCGATTTTTATCATGACTGCGAGATTATGAACAGACAATCTGTCTCTCCTCCCCTGACAGAACCAGAAAATGTTTTTACACACACAGATTCCAGTTCTCGGTGTGCCCAGAGCGATCGCGGGAGCCCGGTGGTGATTGCGACCACCGGGCACTTGCATCAGCTCCGTGGGCGAGCAGGGGGTGCACGTGGCCACAGGGTGAAGCGACGTTACATAACATTGTTTTGCCCAGCTGTGCCATTTTGCCGCAGTGCAACTGCGGTGGCTGTTCAGCAAGTGGTTAATACATACCCCCTGGGGCAGGGCCCAGGTCCCCAAGCACTTTTTATGGCAATAACTTGCATATAAGCCCTTAAAATGAACACTTTTGATTTTTCATGTTCGTATATTTTACATTTTGAGGTCTTCTCCTCTGGCATCTTCTTCCGGCTTCTCCTTCCCTGCTTTATCCTCTGGACGATCCGCCTCAATGGGAGTCTCCTGCTGTGTGACGCTTCTGTTCTTGTGACAGCTCTTATATAACTGAGGCCGGGGCCACCCGGTGACTCCGCCCCCTCTGATGCACTGGGACTTCACTATAGCTTTCCCTGTGGTGTCAGTGGGGGGCAGGGAAATGGGTGACCCCGCCCCCTCTGACACCATGACCCGCCCCCTGTGACGCTTCTGTTCTTGTGACAGCTCTTCTATAACTGAGGGTGGGGCCACCCGGTGACCCCGCCCTCTATGATGCACGGGGACTTCCCCGTGGCTTTCCATGTGGTGTCAGAGGGGGCGGGGTCATCCGTTTACGTAAATGGGTGACCCCGCCCCCTCTGACACCACGGGGAAAGCCATAGGGAAGTCCCCGTGCGTCAGAGGGGGGCGGGGTCACCGGGTGGCCCCGCCCTCAGTTATAGAAGAGCTGTCACAAGAACAGAAGTGTCACACAGTGGGAGACTCCCATTGAGGCGGATCGTCTGGAGGATGAAGCGGGGAAGGAGAAGCTGGAGGAAGATGCTGGAAGAGAAGACCGGAGGAAGATGCAGAGGAAGATAGAGCAAGAAGCGGGGGAAGAACAAGATTGAGGAAGAAGAAGAAAACTGAAGGAAGACCAGAAGAAGATGGAAGAGGAAGCGGGGAAAGAAGACATTAATAAAGGAATTGTCAAAAACAGGCTCTGGTCAAAAAGGGTCTGGTATGGATTTTGAGGGGGACCCCCACACCATTTTTTTTCAGATGTTGACATGGGGTTCCCCTTAATATCAATACCAGACCTGAAGGGCCTGGTATGGAATTTGGGGGGATCCACATGCAAATTGTTTTTTTAAATTTTGGTTCGGGGTTCCCCTAATATTCATACCAGACCCAAAGGGCCTGGTAATGGACTGTGGGGGAATCCCATGCCATTTTTTTCAATGACTTTTATGTGTATTGCCGGGACAACAATTCATTATAGCTGCAAGTACTTTTAGAATACTTTTTTTCCTTTAGAAATGTCATTTTGCTCTTGGACTCTTCTAAACATGGGAAACATGCGCCACTTTACAGGCATACTATAGACACCCCCCAGGTACGAAATTTAAAGGAATATTTCACTTTTATTGTTTCACTTTAAGCATTATTAAAATCACTGCTCCTGAAAAAACAGTTGTTTTTAAAACTTTTTTCTGCATTGATACATGTCCCCTGGGGCAGGACCCAGGTCCCTAAACACTTTTTATGACAATAACTTGCATATAAGCCTTTAAAATTAGCACTTTTGATTATTCATGTTCGAGTACTATAGACTTTAACGGTGTTAGCGTGTTCGAACACATTTTTTGCCTATTCTCAAGTTCTGCTGTGAACCGAACCGGGGGGTGTTCAGCTCATCCCTACTTATGATGTAAGCGCATTACTTATTCAGTAAAATTGGTACCCTAGAGGTTTTTACACTATTGGAGGCTTTGTGTTGATTGTATCTCTACATGTGGAGAGAGCTGTCATCTATTTGAATCTGAGGAGATCTGAGTGGAAATTGGGTTGATCATCTGCATAAAGCTTAAAGTGATTAAATCACACATGCGATTGAACTCTACAATCTGGTGAGCCTCATTTTATAAGGGTGTGGACTGGCACTTGTGCACTTTGGTGAAGGATATACGGTGTCCACATTTTCCACTTTATGAAGAGTTGCACTATTTTCACAACTGATTTTTTGACATTTGAATTTATTTATGCTGGACACTTTTTAGATTTTTATTAGGGACACTTTTGAATACGTTTACGTTACTTTTGAAAACGTATTGTTTTTTGCGCTACTGTGATTGTGTAGACTAACACTACATTGTTTTTCACCTTTTGTTTAATAACACTGCACATCACCCTGAACACACCATCCGCAACGTGAAACATGGTGTGGCAGCATCATGTTGTGGGCATGCTTTTCTTTAGCAGGAACAGGGAAGCTGGTCAGAGTTGATGGAAAGATGGATGGAGCCAAATACAGGGCAATCTTTGAAGATAACCTGTTAGAGTCTGCAAAAGACTCGAGACTGGGGCAGAAGTTCACCTTCCAGCAGGACAATGACCCTAAACATACAGCCAGATCTACAATGGAGTGATTTAGATCAAAGCATATCTGTGTGTTAGAATGGCCCAGTCAAAGTCCAGACCAAAATCCAATTGAGAATCTGTGATAAGACTTGAGAATTGCTCTTCACAGACGCTCTCCATCCAATCTGACAGAGCCTGAGCTATTTTGCAAAGAAGAATGGGCAAAAATTTCACTCTCTAGATGTACAAAGCTGGTAGAGACATCCCCAAAAAGACTTGCAGCTGTAATTGCAACACCTAACATAAAAAAAAAAACCTCAAACATGAAACCAAAAATTACACCAAAACACATATGAAAGTAAAACCCCAAAATAATACATACCACACACAGATTGTAAGCAGGATTCCCCTGAAAAAGGAGGAGAGGAAGGAGTGAAGACAAAACCTAATGCCCAATACAATAAGCCTATTACCTACAGACCATGCATACTCGCCACATGACAGGGACCCTAGGGCCAGGAAGCACCTGAAACACCAAAGGAATTGACTTCAAGTAATGCACACAAAAAAATATAATAACATTTACCAAGATATATCCATAATTTGCACTAAATTGACTAAATGCATCATAAAGAGGATAACAAAAGAATGATAACCCTTCGCCAATGCTGTAATCATTTACACCTAAATAAGAAATAATTAGGTACTTATCAAACAAGACAGAGAATAAATGTATATATACCGTATACACTATATTGTCAAACCTATTGGGACGCCTGCCTTTACACTCACACTTTATTGGCATCCCAGTCTTATGCCCCGTACACACGGTCGGACTTTGTTCGGACATTCCAACAACAAAATCCTAGGATTTTTTTCGACGGATGTTGGCTCAAACTTGTTTTGCCTACACACGGTCGCACAAAGTTGTCGGAATTTCCGATCGCCAACAACGCGGTGACGTACACCACATACGACGAGACTAGAAAAGGCCGGTTCAGAACCAAGCGTGGCACCCTTTGTGCTCCTTTTGCTAATCTCGTGTTAGTAAAAGTTTGGTGAGAGATGATTCGCGCTTTTTCAGACTCGTGGCTTTCAGATCGTTTTCTGCCGTTCAGTTTGTGCTTGTGGGTTTGTATCTGCTCTTCAGTGCGTGCAGTCATTTCGTATCAGAGTTTTCTGTGTGATCTTGCCTGCTCGTTGCTGTTTTTCAGGTCGCTCTTCACAGGCCTTGCTGTTCTTCAGTGCGTTCTGTTACTTCGTTCTGAGCAGCCGACCGTTTTCTAGCCATGTTTCGTATGCGTACTCCTCGTAAAGTTCGTGCTGTGCGGGGGCTTGGTGTTGGGGTCCTGACCTTGACACAAGTCCAGTCCATGAACAGGGTGGGGGGGAGTTCATGGACCAAGAATTGGTTGCTTCAGCGTGACCAGTTCTGTCATATGCCTTTGCTCCGTGAGAATAATCCTGATGATTTCAGGAACTTTCTCCGGATGACGGACCCCGTATTTCACCGTCTGTTGGCTTCGCTGACCCCCTATATCAGCAGGCAGGATACCTGCATGAGGCAAGCCATCACTCTGGAGCAGAGGTTGGTCACTACCCTGCGGTATTTGGCCACAGGGAGAAGCCTGCAGGACCTCAAGTTCTCGACAGGCATCTCCCCCCAGGCTCTTCTTTGTGGACATTTACTGCTTGTGTTTGTTTTAGCTGACCCTGACAGAAATGTGTGGAGTGCAGAAAATGTCGTGATTGTGTAACCTTATACAAAGCACTGTTGGCTGTTATTTACTAAATGCAAAGACACCTTTCACTACAAGTGCACTTGCAACTGCACTGAAACAGCACTTGTAGTGCAAAGTGGATTTCCCCTTAGGAAATAACCCCCATTTTCTCCTAAAACAACAATTACATCACCCCAAAAGTGTTGTAGTGTTGAGACAATAATCCACACATTCTTGATGAACAATCTTTTTAATACCAGCACAATCACATGTGCATTTACCAAAGGTTTTTCTGACAAACCAACATGTTTGTTGTATACCAATTTTTGTGGTGGCATTATCCAAAATCAAAATGTGCATTTTATAGAAAACAGGCCTGTGTAAAACCAACAAGAAAGACACAAATCTTGATCTTACAAAGTTCACATTTGGTAGAACTGGAAGGCAATATCAGGCATGAGTATTTAGGAACTGTGTTTGATATTGCGTTCAGATGGGGGGAAATCACCCCAGGAAAAGCCAAATTTGGAAGATGCACACAAATTTCCCAATGTCAACATGTGCTATCTGCCATCACGGGGGATCAAGGGACGTGTTTTGGGGGAGAAAGCCCTTCCTCACCGCTACTTTATAATTGAGGAAGGTGTTGCACCCCCAAAACGCATCCATTGATCTCCCGTGATGGCAGATAGCACATGTTGGCACACTGTGTGCATCCTCCAAATTTGGCTTTGGGAAAAATCACAAAAACATTTCGCACATTGTAGCAGACAAAAGAAGAAAGTGATTTGGAGGGGCTTTAAACTTGCCCCAAAACATCAATGATGTTTTTATATTTTGGAATAACATCATTGATGTTTTGCTTGATGTTTTCCAATTGTAAATTACACCCCATGATCTCCCCGATCAGGATCTGGGCACTTTCGGATGTGAAAGGATCTGGATCCACAACCTCACGATCACCTAAAAAGAGAGGAACCCAAAATAAATTAGTTTTAAAAAAAATGCCGCAATCCATCTCTTATCTGAGCCTGTGGTCGCAGACACTCACCTGTTGTGGTGACTACTTCCACCACGTCTTCTTCCTCCTGCTCATCTTGTGTTGGGGGGATTTCCCCTTCTTCCAGAGGGGGGGAGGGCTCTGGTCTCCTTGGATGAGGGGTGTCCTCCGAGTCTTTTCTCCCCTATGTAAAACAAAAATGGTATAATTAGCACACAGATATTTGAGGTCAGAACTATAAAGATGAAACATTGCTTGGAAGTGGGGTACAATTGTCTATTTTAGCCGAGTTCCAAGATGTAGCTTTTTTAGTGCCCTTTGTCAAGCTGCAATACTTTACCTGTTTGGTAAAAGCTTCACAGATGTAGCCCCCCCTATAGTATACAGTGGGGCACCTGTGTGGCCCCCCTAATAAAAATGGTGTTCTTGTGTCCCACACTAGTGCTCCAGTGTCAAGATGTGAAAACAGCTGCTCAGTGTCCTCTCCTTACACACAGTTTGCATTTCATTCTAGTAACAAAGCCATCTACACAACACAATTCTTTGAAGACAAGTATAGGGCGTCAAAATGGTGGCCAAATGCATATGGCCTAAACAATGGTATTTTATCGTCCGAAATAACAATGTGTGATCCGAACGAATAATGTGCCCATGAACATGAAAGTTGCCATTTTAAACTGTACAACAGTTCCTAAAAGCACATGGAGCAGCACGAACGTAATAAACACAAAAAGAATAGGAACACAGCACAAATACTTACTTTTTTGCAGCACTCTACACTTCTGTACTGCTCGTGTTCTCGTAATTTCAGGTCCGACCACCGTTTCCTGAGCTGATCTTTCGATCGTTGTACCCCGAATTTCCGGTGCAGACTCCTGACCACTTTCACCATGATCTTGGCCTTTCGGACATTGTGGTTGGGGTAAGGCCCATACTTTCCATCATAGTCGGCCTTCTTCAGGATGTCCACCATCTCCAACATCTCCCCAAAGGACATATTTGAGTCCTTTAATCTCCTTCTGGATCGGGACGTTTCAGGCTCCAGCCTTTCCTCCTCCTCCTCGTTGCTGTACTTAGCACTATCCTGCTGTCTCTCCGCCATGTGCTCTTCCTCCACTGCGCCGAACGTAAAGGGGCGGGGAATAGACTAGAAAGAACATCAGGGGCGGGCGGAGTTATACGCATGCGCAGTGTGTATAAATCGTAACGCGCGCGTCTTACGTACGATCTGTGAGCGGAGGAAGGAGCATCGGAGAGCCGATCGTGCTAACGAAGGTAGGATCTAAACTTGGGCCTATACTGCTTCGAAATGGAAGCCTATATTGTAACAAGATTAGGGGAGTTTGGCCTGACATTAAGCTTTGTCTTGTGTTGTGTCTTACAGAGAAAATGGATGGGTTCAACGACCACAATTTCCTGCCCCTGTTCATAGACAAGTACAGGGAGCTGCCCTGTCTGTGGCAAGTGTGACACCCCCACTATAACCACAAACAGAAGAGGCAGGAAGCGCTGGAGAAACTACTGGAGTTGTGAAGCCGGTGGTCCCCACAGCAACCATCCCTTATTTGAAAGCTAAAATTGGTGGCCTGAGGAGCACTTATCTTAGGGAGCGCAAGAAGGTCACAGATTCCCAGAGGTCCGGAGCTGCAGCAGATGACGTTTATGTCCCCAGGCTGTGGTACTACGAGAGACTGCGATTTCTGTCAGACCACACTGAAGTCAGGGAATCCCTCTCCACCCTTCCTTCCACGCTTCCTTCCACCCCAGCTGAGGCTTCCGATGTCCAACCTGGGCCTTCCAGCCAGGAAGAAGTGGAGGAGCCCAGCTGGAGTCAGGTATAGAATTCTTCTACAGATTTCTGGTCAATAAATAAATTATGTTTATTAGATGTTATTATTGATCACTAATTGCTGATTAAAAAAAGTGCTTTACATATCAATAGACAGTAGTGGGCACCCAAAATTGGGACAAGAATGAAAACTGCTGGGCTCAAAAGGATAGTCTGTTATATTTGTTAACATTCAATTTGCAGCAGTCAGGAGGTGAAAATTGTGTGTGATTGATGAATAAAAAACTAAAACTATGTCCCTTTTTCATACACAGAAAGACCTCAGCCAGGAGGAGGTTGTGGAATGTGGCAGTCAGGAGGAGGCGGGGATTATTAGTGTCAGCCAGGAGGAGGCGGGGATTAGTGGCAGCCAGGAGGAGGCTGGGCTAAGTGTCAGCCAAGAGAAGCCAGGGACAAGTCGCAGCCTGACTGAGTCTCAGGTCCCTCCCCTGCGCCTGCCATATAAACGAGCCAGGAAGGCCACTCCGAGTCCCGTGCAGGATTCAGCATACAGGCTGATCCAGGAGGCTTCGGCGTCCCTCCGAGCCTTCCCCAGTCCTGAAGAGACCTTTGCCTGCATGGCTGCCACAAAATTGCAGGGCATGCAGGAGGGTCAACGCAAGATCTCTGAGGACCTGATTTATAAAGTCCTTCGTAAGGGGTTGAGTGGGGAACTGACACACAAGACGGATGTCATTGAGAGGGACGATCCTCCACCTCCTCCTCCTCCTGCTGCCACAACTCCACCACCACAGCCAAAGCCTGTAAGGAAGCGTGGAAAGAAGACCAAAGAGTGATGGCCCTGGGTTCAGTCTGGTCTGACAGAAGATGCAGTCTCTCGTATGACCACAGCCTGGGGACACAGATGTCATCTGCTGCTTTCCGGATCTCTGGGACTTCTGGACCAGACTGCCCTCCCTTAGATAAGGACTCCTCAGGCCACCAATTTTGCTTTTAAATAATTGATGTGTGCCCTGGGGGTCCAAGGCTTCGCCCACTTCTGCAGTTTCTCCAGCGTTGCCTCCCTCTTTGTTTATAGTTGTGAGCCCTTAATCAAATTTTTTTAGGGAAATTCTACTCTCCTATGTGTGTTTTCATCCAAAAAGGACAGTTTGTTGGTGAGGATTCAGGTACATTTCTAAAGTACAATGTGAAATTAACAAGGGACAACAACACCAAACAATCTCCTACAGATTAAATAGAACAACATATTAGTGGTGTTGTGGGAACTTGTCACCAAAAACACACACAAACATTTTCGGGAGTACAAATCAAAATCACCAAAAAAAATAAAAAAAATAAAAAAGAGAAACAAAAAAAGAATCTACATTAAAGTCCAAAAATAAAAAAAAATTTTGTTGTCAGATGTGAGAAATCTAAATATATTGAGGGAATCCCGATAAATAGTAACGAAATACGTTTGTGAGAAGTGTGTGTGAATATGAGCATCAAAACTACTTAATTCTTGTCACATTATAAAGAAGAAGAGAGTGCGCTGTATTAAACCATTTTGAACATTGCAGCGTGACGAAAGTGCTGTATCCATTCCGAACGCTACGTTTACCAGAACGAGCTGTCCCGTGTCGGAATTTCTTCTGAGCATGCGTGGCACTTTGTGCGTCGGAACAGGCCACACACGGTCGGAATTGACGCGATCGGATTTTGTTGTCGGAAAATTTTATCTCCTACTGACCAACTTTGTGTGTCGGAAAATCCGATGGAAAATGTCCAATGGAGCCCACACACGGTCGGATTTTCCGACAACACGCTCCGATCGGACAATGTCCATCGGAAAATCCAACCGTGTGTACGGGGCATTAGTCTGTAGGGTTCAATATTACGTTGGCCCACCCTTTGCAGCTATAACAGTTTCAACTCTTCTACAGGCCCGGATTTACTCCCTTTGCCGCCCCAAGGCCGGGCCCTTCAATGCCGCCCCCCCCAACCCCCCCCACACACACACACCACCAGAAAGAGCCCCCAGACATAATACGATCAAAGACTGCAGACATGATACAAGAGATGGTCAGAGACTGCAATCATAGTACAGGAGATGGTCAGAGATTGCAGACATGATACAGGAGACGGTCAGAGACTGCAGTTCCTATGGACATTAGTAGATAATGGCCGATCAGCCCTCTCACCTGACCCAGCGATACAGCAACGGTTCCCTCTGATCAGGAGTCAGCTCACTCTGAATTGCCCGTGGCAAGTCTGTTGGGTAGCACCCAGATCTGTATTCCTGCAATGACTCCATTCCTTTCTCCGCCAGGGATGGCGCTAGGCTGTGTGGCTTTCCCTCTGGTGGCGCAGGGCAGCGGGGTTCTCTCTCTGATGGTGTTCCCTCAGCACTGCCCTCTCCCTCTGGAGTCCTGGGTGTACTTTCCTGGGTGTAGACCCCCCAGGACAAACCACCCCCCTCCATTAGTACAGACCCCCCCAGGACAAACCCCCATCCATTAGTACAGACCCCCACCAGGACAAACCCCCCTCCCTTCATTAGTACAGATCCCCCCAGGACAAACCCCCCTCCCTTAGTACAGACCCCCCCTAGGACAAACCCCCCTCCCTTCATTAATACAGACCCCCCCAGGACAAACCCCCCTCCCTTCATTAGTACAGACCCCCCCAGGACAAACCCCCCTCCCTTCATTAGTACAGATCCCCCCAGGACAAACCCCCCTCCCTTAGTACAGACCCCCCTAGGACAAACCCCCCTCCCTTCATTAATACAGACCCCCCCAGGACAAACCCCCCTCCCTTTATTAGTACAGACCCCCCCAGGACAAACCCCCCTCCCTTCATTAGTACAGACCCCCCCCAGGACAAACCCCCCTCCCTTCATTAGTACAGACCCCCCAGGACAAACGCCCCTCCATTAGTACAAACCCCCAGGACAATCCCCCCTCCATTAATAAATACCCCCCAGGACAATCCCCCCTCCATTAGTACAAACCCCCCCCAGGTCAACCCCCTCCATTAGTACAAACCCCCAGGACAATCCCCCCTCCATTAATAAATACCCCCCAGGACAATCCCCCCTCCATTAGTACAAACCCCCCCCAGGTCAACCCCCTCCATTAGTACAAACCCCCCCAGGACAACCCCCTCTCCATTAGTACAAACCCCCCCAGGTCAACCCCCACCCCTCCATTAGCACAGACCCCCCCAGGACCAACCCCCCTCCCTTCATTAGTACAGACCCCCCTAGGACAAACGCCCCTCCATTAGTACAAACCCCCCAGGACAACCCCCCTCCATTAGTACATACCCCCCAGGACAAGCCCCCTCCATTAGTACATACCCCCCAGGACAACCCCCCTCCATTAGTACAAACCCCCCCCAGGTCAACACCCCCTCCATTAGTACAAACCCCCCCAGGACAACCCCCTCTCCATTAGTACAAACCCCCCCCAGGTCAACCCCACCCCCTCCATTAGCACAGACCCCCCCAGGACAAACCACCCCTCCCTTCATTAGTACAGACCCCCAGGACAAACCCCCCCTCCATTAGTACAGACCCCCCAGGACAAACCCCCCCTCCATTAGTACAGACCCCCAGGACAACCCCCCCCTCCATTAGTACAGACCCCCAGGACAACCCCCCCTTCATTAGTACAACCCCCCCCAGACAAACCCCCCCTTCACTAGTACAGAGCCCCAGGACAACCTCCCCTTTACTAGTACAGAGCCCCAGGACAACCCCCCCTCCCAGGACAACTCCCCCTCCATAAGTGAACAGATGGAACAGATGGAGACAGGCTTGGGCGGGAGTGAGAGACACAGGAGAACACGCGCCCCCCCCGCCCCCAGCACAGAGACCAGCCGCTCCGATCTCCGGCGGCTGCTCTCCTTCTTTGACAGGAGGAGGGAGGGGGGACAGGCTGAAGCCTCGAAAAAAACAGCAGCGGCGGCGGTGGGAGCGGAGGGAGCCGCGTCTGGACACAGAGAGTAGGAGGAAGGAGAGGAGCACTCTAGCGCTTCAGCGCCCCCACCTCTCTGGTGCCCGGGTGCGCTGCATGCTGCTAGGTTAGTGTGGGGGGCGGCCGAGAAGTCGTTGCAGGAGCGGCGCCGGGCCGCCCCTGTACCACTGCCGCCCCGAGGCCTGGCCTCGGTGGCCTTATGGGAAATCCGGCCCTGCTCTTCTAGGAAAGCTGTCTACAAGGTTTAGAAGTGTGTCTATTGGAATGTTTGACCATTCTCTTAGAAGCGCATTTGTGAGGTCAGGCACTAATGTGAACAGGAAAGCCTGGCTTGCAGTCTCCGCTCTAATTCATCCCAAAGGTGCTCTATTGGGTTGAGGTCAGGACTCTGTGCAGGCCAGTCAAGTTCCTCCACACCAAACACACTCTTCCATGTCTTTATCGTCCTTGCTTTGTGCACTTGTCCAAATAATTTGGTGGAGGGGGATTATGGTGTGGGGTCAGTGCCTGACCTCACAAATGCTCTTCTAAAACAATGGTCAAACATTCCCATAGACACACTTCTAAACCTTGTGGACAGCCTTCCCAGAAGAGTTGAAGCTGTTATAGCTGCAAAGGGTGGGCCAACTTAATATTGAACCCTATGGACTAAGACTGGAATACCATTAAAGTTCAAGTGCATGTAAAGGCAGGTGTCCTAATACTTTTGATAATATAGTGTATCTCCCACAATTAAGCCAGATATCTTAGACAAAGAAAAGGGTAAAAAAAAAAAATTAAACATAATATTATAAAATAAAATAACCATGCACGCCTCCAAGAAAAATCACCCATCTAAGATTGTGTGAATAAGAAACCACCAAGATAGCACCAGTGGGCATTCCTTTAGGTAGATAGAGCAGCTGACAGTAGCTTTAATGCATCTGTTTATATATCCCTCCATAATAATGGAGCCCCCTGGCATGTGATGTCACTTCTGCCCCTCAGTGGAACCTATCTGCTTCCAGGGGAGCAGAAGAGCCATGCCAACACATCTGGTCAGGTCCCGCAGCTAGACCGAAGTCTGCTGCTCTAATTCGCCCCCACTTCCAACCTACAGGGGCTATCACATAGCAACCACCAATATCCAAGTTAGCCTAACCCCAAGCACAAATAGCATGTACCAACAGAATGTACTATACCAAATATTTGGGACCCACAAAACTGAACTTCTATACGATTAAGTTTAAATAAAGAAGCCAAGTGTTACTGGGTAGAGTAAGAAGGATAATAATATACTGTGAAACATATTTACAGGATTTCTATGTATATATTTTATACATATAATCCATATGTATAAAAAAGAAGCCATTTGTGGCATAGCACCATTACGTTTTAATACCTTTAATTTAAAAAAAAAAACTGATGGAATTTTTAAGAGTATTGTATGTTGTATTGTGTACCATTCTGCATCTTTAACTACTTCCATACAGGGCATTTTCACCCCCTTCCTGCCCAAGCCAATTTTCAGCTTTCAGCGCTGTCGCACTTTGAACAACAATTGCGCGGTCATACTACACTGTTCCCAAATGAAATTTTTATCATTTTGTCCCCACTAATAGAGCTTTCTTTTGGTGGTATTTGATCACCCCTGCGTTTTTTATTTCTTGTGCTATAAACAAAACAAGAGTGACAAGTTTGAAAAAAAAAAACAATATTTTTTACTTTTTGCTATAATAAGTATCCAATTTTTTTTTTTTTAAACAAATTTTTTCCTCAGTTTAGGCCGATACGTATTCTTCTACATATTTTTGGTAAAAAATATCGCAATAAGCGTATATTTATTGGTTTGCGCAAAAGTTACAGCGTCTACAAAATAAGGGGATAGATTTATAGCATTTTTATTATTATTTTTTTTTTTACTAGTAATGGCGGCGATCTTTTTATCGTGACTGCGATATTGCGGCGGACACATCGGACAATTTTGACACATTTTTGGGACCATTCACATTTATACAGTGATCCGTGCTATAAAAATGCATTGATTACTGTATAAATGTGACTGGCAATGAAGGAGTTAACCAGGAGGGGGCGCTGTAGGGGTTAATGTGTTGCAAGAGAGTGATTCTAACTGTGGGGGGAGAGGATTCACAAGGGGAGGAGACCGATCGGTGCTCCTCTGTACAAGGAACAAACCATCGGTCTCCTCCCATCTGACAGGACGTGGATCTGTGTGTTTACACACACAGATCCACGGTCCTGCTCGGTTACAGGGCAATTGCAGGTGCCCGGCGGACATCGCGGCCACCGGGCATGCGCCCCGGGACCCGAGCGATGCGGCGTGCGCGCCCCCCGGGCTGCCTGGAAGGCTGCGCCGTCATATGACGGTGGCCCAGGACAACAGCTGCACCGTCCCGCCGTCATATGACGGCAGGCGGGCAACAAGTGGTTAAAGTCCCAGACATCTTTAAAGTCCCAACCACGTATGGTCAGGCTGTATGTACCAAGTTGATTGACCGATAGGGTACAAGCAGCCTGCTGAATTTTTCCCACGATTAATGTTAGTGGCTACTATAGCCGCTAGCAATTATCACTGTCTTCTCCTGGGGGTGTGGCTTTCCCCACCCTCTCCCACCCCCCGCCACTGGGAGAAGACAATGGCCCGGCAGGAGGGATTCCCGCATCATCACTGTCTGTGTTGATGCGAGAAATAAGCAAATTCCTTGCTTGCAACCCATGATTGCAGGAAAGATGTTTGATTTGTGTATGGCCAGCCTAAGGGTGCATTCATACTTGTGAATACTCTGATAACCCCTGCAGGGTTTCCTGCAATTAGCTGTGAGTATGCAGCCCTATTGAAAGCAATAGGAGGCTGTCGACTCACTGTCAGCTAATCGTGCCTACTTGAATGTAACTGTTCATGCTGCAATCACATGCGAGGGATCAGCCCTGAATGCAGACTGCCTGTGTCCAGGGCTGATCACTCGCATGTAATCACTGCTTGAGAGATTACATGTAAGTGGGTGTGATTATGTTTGAGAGCTGACGGCTTCCTATTGCTTTAAATGGGACTGCCTACTTAGAGCGAAAATTGGGAACCCCTGCTGGGGTTTTTGGAGCTCATTGCAGCCAGGGTGCATTCACAAGTCTGAATGCACTCAGGACCCGTACACACGGTCGGATTTTCCGATGGAAAATGTGCGATCGGAGCTTGTTGTTGGAAATTCCGACTGTGTATGAGCTCCACTGGACTTTTTCCATCGGATTTTCCGACGCACAAAGTTTGAGAGTAGGCTATAAAATTTTCCGACAACAAAATCCGATCGCGTCAATTCCGACCGTATGTGGCCAATTCCAACGCACAATGTGCCACGCATGCTCAGAAGAAATTCCGAGACGGAACAGCTCTGTCTGGTAAAATTAGCGTTCGGAATGGATATAGCACTTTCGGCAGGCTGCAATGTTTTAAATTGTTTAATGCAGCGCACTCTCTTCTTTATAATGCTAGAAGAATGAAGTAGTTTTGCTGCTCATATTCACACAGACTTCTCACTAACTTATTTCTTTATTATTTCTGTTGATTTCATCAATATAATATTTGTATTTGTCACATCTGACTCAAAAATTTTATTAATTTTTTTTTTTGGTTAGTATTTTTTTCAAGCCTGATTTTTTTTTTTTTTTAAACTCCAGAATATTTTTGTGTGTGTTTTGTGTGTCAAGTTACCACAACACAATTATTATCTTGTATTATTTAATCTCAAGGAGGTTGTTTGGTGTTGGTGTCTCTTGTTAATTTCACATTGTATTTTTGAAATGTACCTGCCTCCTCACAAACAAACTGTCCTTTTTGAAGGAAAACACACATAGGCGAGTATAATTGAAACAACAAATCCTTTATTAAAGGGATCATAACCAAAGAGGGAGGCAACGCTGGAGAAACAGCAGAAATTGGCGAAGTCTTTGGCCCCCAGGGCACACATCAATTATTTCCAGGCAAAATTGGTGGCCTGAGGAGTCCTTATCTAAGGGAGTTCAATCTGGTCCAGAAGTCCAAGAGATCATGAACAGTAGCAGATGACATACATGTCCCCGGGCTGTGGTCATACAAGAGCCTGCATCTTTGGTCAGACCAGACTGAACCCAGGGTCATCACTCTCTCGTCTTCCTTCCATGCTGTGTCTGTGGTGGTGGAGTTGTGGCAGGAGGAGGAGGATGGTCCAATTCACACAGGTGGGTATTGGGTGTGATTTCGCCCCTCACCCCCTTAGTTAAGGTTTTATAAAGAAGGTCCTCACACAAGGCGTTGACCCTCCTGCATGCCCTGCAGTTTTGTGGCAGCCATGGAGGCAAAGGCCTCCTCAGGAGTGGGGAAGGCTCTGAGGGACGCAGAAGCCTCCTGGATCAGCCTGAGTGCTGAATCCTGCACGTTACTCACCTTCCTGGGTCTTTTGTTTGGAAGGCAGAGGGGAGGAGCCTGCGATTCTGTCAGGCTCCTACTGGGCCCGGCCTTCTCCTGGCTGCCACTTAGCCCTGCCTCCTCCTGGCTGCCACATTCCTCAGCCTCCTCCTGTGTGCCACATTCCACAGCCCCCTCCTGGCTGATGTCTTCCTGTGTATGAAAAAGGGACATTGTTTTTTCTTCATCAATCACACACAATTTTCATTTCATGACTGTAGCAAATTGAATGTTAACAAATATAACAGACTATCATTCTGAGCCCAGCATTTTTCATTCTTGTCCCAATTATTTTTGCCCACTACTGTCTATTGATATGTAAAACACTTTATTAAATCAGCAATTAGTGATCAATAATAACATCTAGTAAACATCATTTATTTATTGACCAGAAATCTGTAGAACAATGCTATACCTAGCTCAAGCTGGGCTACTCCACTTCTTCCTGGCTGGAAGTCCCAGGTTGGACATCGGAAGCCTCAGCTGGGGTGGAAGGAAGAGTGGAAGGAAGAGTGGAGAGGGATTCCCTGACTTCAGTGTGGTCTGACAGAAATCGCAGTCTCTCATAGTACCACAGCCTGGGGACATAAACATTATCTGCTGCAGCTCCTGATCTTCTGGGAATCCGTGACCTTCTTGTGCTCCCTAAGATAAGTGCTCCTCAGGCCACCAATTTTGGCTTTTAAATAGGGGATGGTTGCCGTGGGGACTACCGGCTTCACCAACTCCAGCAGTTTATTCAGTGCTGCCTGCCTCTTCTGTTTATTATTGTATTGGGGGTGTTTGATCTGCCACAGACAGGGCAGCTCCCTGTACTTGTCTATGAACAGGGGGAGGAAGTTGTGGTCATTGAAGCCATCCATTTTATCTGCAATACACAAGACAACCCCTAATGTCAGGCTAAAGTCTCCTAATCTTGTCCTAATATAGGCCTCAACCTAGAATCAGTATAGGTCCAAGTTTAAATGTTACCTTCATTATCACGATCAGTGCTTCCAAAACTCCTTCCTCCGCTCACAGATCATACGTACTACGCACGCATGTTATGCTTTATATACACTGCGCATGCGTGAAACTCCGCTCGCCCCTGACGTTCTTTCTAGTCTATTCCCTGCCCCTTCTCCTTCGGTGCAGTGGGGGAAGAGCACATGGCGGAAACACAGCAGGTGCGTGCCAATTACAGCAATGAGGAGGAGGTGGAGGAGGAGGAAAGCCCGTCCCGATCCCAGAAGAGATGATTTAAGGCATCAAATATGTCCTTTGGAGATGTTGGAGATGGTCGACATACTGAAGAGGACCGACTGACGGGAAGTATGGACCTTACCCCAACCCCAATGTCAGAAAGGCCAAGATCATGGCGAAAGTTGTCAAGAGTCTGCTGAAGAATTTTGGGGTACATCGATCAAAAGATCAACTCAGGAAGCGGTGGTCGGACCTCAAATTAAGGGAGCACGAGCAGTACAGAAGGATCAGGAGAGTGCTGCAAAAAAGTAAGTAGTTGTGCTGTGTTCCTATTCTTTATTTTTCTAGCGTCTAGTGTCAACAGGAGGAGGAGGAGGAGGAGGAGGGAGACGTGGTGGAAATAGTCACAACAACAGGTGAGTGTCTGCGACCACAGGCTCAGGTAAGAGATGGATGCCTGCATATTTATAATACATGGTGTGTTTTTGTTTTTTATTTTTAGGTGATCGTGATGTTGTGGATGAAGGACATTTCACCAGTGAGAGTGCCCAGATCCTGATCGGGGAGATCATGTGGTGTAATAGGGACTTGGAAAACATCCAGAAAAACATCAATGATTTTAAAACCAAAATTAAGAACATCATTGATGTTTTAGGGAGAATTTAAAACACCTCCAAATCCCTTACTTTTTTTTTGGTTTTTTGAATTGAAAAATGTTTTCAGATTTTTGGACATATTGGAGAAAAGCCAAATTTTGAAGATGCACACAGTGTGTCAACATGTGCTATCTGCCATCTTGAGAGATCAATGTAGGCGTTTTGTGGGTGCAACCCCTTCCTCAATAATAAAGTAGCTGAGAGGAAGGGGTTGCACCCACAAAACACGTCCCTTGATCCCCCGTGATGGCAGCTAGCACATGTTGACATTCGGCAATTTGTGTGCATCTTCAAAATTTGGCTTTTCCAGGGGTGACTTCACCACATCTGAACGCAATATCAAACACAGTTTATAAATACTCATGTCTGATATTGCCTTCAATTTCTAACAAAGTTGAACTTTGTAAGTTCCAGATTTGTGTATTTCTTGTTGCTTTTAAACATGCCGTTTTACCTTTAATGGACATTTCTACTTTCATTAATGTGAACCAAAAAATTGTTATACAACAAACATGTTGGTTTGTTTTAAAAACCTTTTCTAAATGCACATGTGATTGTGCTGGTATTAAAAAGATTGATAAATCAAGAATGTGTGGGTTATTGTTTCAATGCTCCCAAACTTTTTTTTTGTTCAAATTGGTGTATTCTGTGACAATGGTGGCCATTTCCTAAGGGCAAATCCACTTTGCACTAAAAGTGCACTTTCAGTGCAGTCTTAAGTGCACTTGTAGTGCAAAGTGTATTTTCCTTTAGTAAAGAACACCCAACAGTGCTTTCTAATGTTACACCATCACGCCATTTTCAGGACTACCCACATTTCAGTCAGGGTCGGCTAAAAGAAACACAAGCAGTAAATGTCAGCAAATATTTTAGTAGTTAAAATAAGTTTTTTATTTAAAAAAGGTCTCAGACATTGTCTGGCATATTGATGCCCCCATCCACAAAGTATTTGAGGTATCTTAGAAGGACCTCGCGGGCACTCAGGGGGGGCAAGCTAGGATGGTCAGCTTCAAGCGCCATCAGGGTTGGTTCATTTACATTAATTCCGGCCTCAGGCCCAACTGAGTCAGCATAGCTGGCAGAATTTCTCCTTAAAAAGTTGTGGAGAACACAGCACGCCAGGATGATGTGATTCAGTTTATACTCCGCCATGTGTATAGGTGTAAGAAATAAGTGGAACCGGCTGGCCATAATTCCAAATGTGTTCTCCACCACTCTTCTGGGTGAGGGTCCTCATCGGGAATGGCCGCATAAGATGGTCTCCCAGCGCAAATGCTTCATCCGCAACGAAGATGAATAGGAGTCCTTCCACATTGACTTCTGGAGGTGGCAAGTCCAAGCTGCCATTCTGGAGATGCCTGTAGAACTCCATCTGGGCGATGACTCCACCATCTGACATCTGGCTATTCTTCCCCACATCCACATACAGGAACTCATAAGTAGCCGACACCACCGCCAACATCACAATACTATTGAACCCCTTATAATTATAATAGTATGACCCCGAGTTGGGTGGTGGGACGATGTGGACGGGTTTCCTTTAAATTGCCCCTCCGCAGTTAGGAAAGTCCCGCCGCTGGGCAAAGTGGGAGGTCTGCCATTCCTATGGGTTGGAAGGAAACTGTCAAACAAGAAAAATAAATTAATCATTTTGCACATAAACATGGAAAGCAGATTAGACACAAACATTCTTGGCCAACATCAGTATAACATTTATTTTATGGAGTATTTAAAGATAAAGGTATAAGGTCCACCTGTCAGATCCCCCCCCTCCATGGGCCATTTGTAAAAATTTTATGGGGGGGGGGAGATGTTTTGGACAGGTAACCCTCTCTACTTCATTAAGAGATGCATGCCTAAATAATGTGTATTACTTTGGCCAGCCCCTCCTTACTTACACTATTGGCAGCCCACTGGACAGGTAAGAAGTGTCATAATACAAAGATATAAATACACACTGTACACATTTTAGCACATTTTTACATTTTGATATTACCTATCAAGATAATAATAGGATACAAAAACTTTAAACAGTACCATTTGAAAGTATTCAGGCAGGCCCTTGCACTACATGCTTTGGGAAATTCATCCATAAATCTGACCACAAAAGAGGTGGGTATAGTATGTATGGGTTTGGCAAAGTCAGCAGATAGAGGATTGGTATCAGCTGAGTTGGCAGTTGGGGGGGGGGGAGGGTTCCAAACTCTGCCTGAATTTAAAGCACAAATCACAATTTTACACATTTTAGGGGGTGTTTAGGGTAAAGCACTACTATGGAGCTGACAAAATACATTGTTAAGTAACTACACTAGGTGAATATAGGGCCAGGAGAGCATACTGGGGAGGTAAGTGAAGGCAAATATGTATGAAGGACAAAAAAAAATACATAAAAATCCAGCATGCATGAGGACAAAGGGGACATTCACAGCATATTACAATCATGGTAATGAGGGAATGAGGAAAGAAATACAATATATTAACAAACATTAAATACAATAAAATGTGATGTTAAAGGATACAAATCTTACCTTAATATAGTCCTTCTGCAGGACCTGGATGATGGCAGAACAGGTCTCTGGGATAATGATCCCCAGAGCCTGGGGGAAGATGCCTGTTGAGAACTTGAGGTCCTGCTGGCTTCTCCCCATCGCCAAGTACCTCAGGGTGGCGACAAGCCTCTGCTCTGGAGTGATGGCTTGCCTCATGAAGGTATCCTGCCTGCTGATATAAGTGGTCAGCAAAGCCAACAAACGGTGAAATATGGGGTCCGTCATCCTGAGAAAGTTCCTGAAATCATCAGGATTATTCTCACAGATCTCACGGAGCAAAGGTATATGACAGAACTGGCCACGCTGGAGCAACCAATTCTTGGTCCATGAACTCCTCCCCACCCTGTTCATGGACTGGGCTTGTGTCAAGGTAAGGACCCCAACACCAAGCCCCTGCACAGCACGAACTCTATGAGGAGTACGTATACGCAACATGGCTAGGAAACGGTCGGCTGCTCAGAATGAGGTAACAGAACGCACTGAAGAACAGCAAGGCCTGTGAAGAGCGACCTGAAAATCAGTAACGAACGAACACGAACACAATGACAAGTCAGTTGTACTCGCTGCACGCACTGAAGACCAGATACAAACCCACAAGCACAAACTGAACAGCAGAAAACAATCTGAAAGCCATGAGTCTGAAAAAGCACGAATCGTCTCCCAAACTTTTACTAACACAAGATTAGCAAAAAGGAGCCCAAAGGGTGCCGCACTTGGTTCTGAACTGCCCTTTTATAGTTTCGTCGTACGTGGTGTACGTGACCGCGTTCTTGGCGGTCGGAAATTCCGACAACTTTGTGCGACCGTGTGTATGCAAAACAAGTTTGAGCCAACATCCGTCATAAAAAATTCATGGATTTTGTTGTTGGAATGTCCGATCAATGTCCGATCATGTGTACAGGGCATAAGATGTAGAGAGATTTAACATGAAATTCAGCTATAGTGGCACAGGTGAGCTAAAGTCGAATAAAGAATCGCTGACTTGTTGTCTCGCATTCACATAACTGCCTTTACAACTTCCTTTCAGCCAGCACTGTATGAAATTCATTTTTTGTTGACAATAGGTACTGGCATTTGAACTTTTTCAACATATGCCACATTAATTATATCACAGTTGTCTATTTTCTACTAGAAAACTCAAGGGTTTGCACACAAAAAATATTTAACGTGTCTCCCTACTACAAAGCTGGCAAAGCTTTGGGAGCCCAGCATTTATCTGGATACCTGTAATAAATCTAGCATTGCAATGATTACCTGAATTACTGCATTTGTAATAGAAATCACAGATACTCAACATTTAGAAAGCAGTGGATGCCTGTTTTCCCAACCTAGACAAGCACTGGGGAATTTACAAGATCATTAATAAATCAGCCACATTATATATATATATATATATATATATATATATATATATATATATATATATATACACCCATATTCATTATTCATTTCCTTTAAGGCTTGACCCAATCCTCTGTTTAAGGGGTTAAGAACACTCAATCTCAGTAGAAGTCTCGGAGGACTGGTGAAGTAAGATGTTTGCAGATCAGGAGTACACAGACACAATGACAGGATTAAGACTTAAAGTTGTATTTAGGTAGACCGTGTCTATGTAAAACCTTACCACAGGCAGCTACCAAATCATCAAAATTGCTCCCCCTCAAGCTGACAAAGGGCAAGGCCAGATCTAGCCTGCCTGATCAAAAAAGTCAGGGGGCATGATGTCAAGACTGTGCATGAGTCACTAATGGTTTGTCATACAGTGTGACAGGTACAAGGAATCAGTATTCCCTAGTCACTGTTCTCCCGGTCCACTTCTCTACCATGAATTACAATTCAGAGGTAACATCTGACAGATGCAGAGGTGCTGCAGAAGTGAACAGAGAATGCTGGTATATTAGGCTGTCATTAGATAAGGATGATTAAACATTTTTCCATTTTAGTCCCCCTTACATTAGGTATGCTCATCACAGTTCCCCCTTACATCAATTTTCCCCATCAGTTCTCCCTTACATCAGATGACCCCAGCAGAGTCCCCCCTTACAACAACTGTCCTCATAAAAGTCCCCCCTTACATCAATTTCCCCATCAGAGCCCCCCTCACATTGATACTCCATATCAGACCGGCTCATCATGGGTCAATGGATGCACTCTCAGAGACCTGTATAACACAGCTAAAATGGGTGGGGGGTACAGCCCACCCCCAGGTTTCCTAGTCTTCCCTAGAACCGGGCCTGCTCAAGATTAATTTTTTCTAGGAGTTGGGATGGCAAAATGATTACAGATTTACTTCTTCCACTTATAACAATCAGTTCCCCAAAGCCACTCTTCTTGTTGGTCTGCAACCAGTTTTGTCACTACCTCTATGGCCATCATCACATACAATTCAGGACCCACAGCCACTGCTGGTCCTGTTTTGTACAGTATATGACTATGAAAAAAATAAGCAATAGATCATTCTTTAGCTGGGTGGGGTCGGTTTTAATAAATTTGATACTACCCGGAGTTTAGCTCCGAAGGTTCAGTCTCATTTTTTTTTTTAGAATGTACACTAAGCAACACAAGCCAAAGAAGATAGCCACAACCCAGCACCATGAAGAAGCTGGATAAAAAATGCCAACACTGGTGAGGGATATCATACTCTTGAAGGAGAGGTAAGTATTGGAGACTTCAGTAACATAAATATTCAGCTGATTGACTTAAACAGGAGCAATTTTATTACATTTTGTACTGGTTACCATGTTTTGATCTTAAAATGTTTTTGAAGTTGGTATGTGAAATTGCTTTATAAATATTTCCTTATATCCATCATTCTTTGGTAAACATGTATAAAAGCTCCTTTTAAACTTGCCATTTTCACTTTATATAATAAAACAAAATAAAGAAACCACTCTACAGCTTTTTACTCTCATTTAATTAGAGGTCCAGTTGATGTATGAAAACAAAGATCTAACAATTTTGTTATTGTGACATCATTAGAAAAGAGTGACAAGGAAAATTTGAAAGACTATATATTGACAGGTCCTTTGTTTGATTTATTTTCATTACTGAACACTGTAATTCAGTGACTCATAAGCTGCAGGTGCCACACAAAAACAAGTAACAATTAACCCGGCTCAGTTTAGAAAACAAATATTGTTTTTTTAAATCTTGGACCTTTTTTATGTAGCCAGATATGCAACATTAACAACTGTATATAACTACTTACTACAGCCATCTAATCAGTCTATGGGTGCAAGTGGGGCATGCAATGTAATATGCACCCTGCCAACATGGAGGAAAATCTACAGGAATCCAATTATGATTTGTAGAAGTGATTTAGTGCATTGTAAAACCATCTGGCAAGTAGATGGAAGTAATTAGATATCCATACCCATATATCTGATCAAGTAGGACCAAAAGTACAAAGGGAGATTTGATCGGAGGTATTTTGTTCTGAATTGGCTTAGGCAGGGTGAGTAAACCTTTAAAAAGAACGTATGCTTTGTCTAAGAAGGTGACAACACTGGTGTTTGGTAATTTGGCAGGGTGAGTTGTGAGTGGCACTGGATCTGAATAAAGCATTGATATTTGATGTTTTAGATTTGTAATGCAAGCGTAGTTATTGGCAGCTTTTTTGACCATAGTTACCTTCAAAACACTGAATGAAAACATGAAGAAAAGAATATATAACAGAAATGTCCTTTGTTGTTTTGTTATCTATTTGGTTATTGGTTTACCACTGACACATAGGGGCAGGAAAAGTCAGATCAGTGTTAGGACTGTAGGAAAGTGCCTGTTAGTATGCACAGTATAGTGCCCTGGGGATAGGTTATTTTGGTGCCAGGAGCTGGCTACTGGGGCAATTGCTAGATTGTCCCCTGCAAAGGAAAAACATTTTCCAGGGTAAGGACTTTGAGAAGGATGTAATCTGCCAGACAATACATATGGGCTTTCCGGATTGGAGGGGGGGCATTTTCCTGAAGAGAATATAGACCATAGTATTCTTCTTCTGGAGGGACAGGTCTCAGCTCCTTTCTCTATTCATTGCTCCTATCTACCCATTGTTGTATTTAGAGACTTTTGTAATCTTTATCAAGCTAGGTGTCAAAATACATGTGATAGCTGTTTGTGTTACTTAATCTAGTAGTAGAATAGAAAATCCATTACTCTCTGTGTAGATGTGAGTTAAAGTGATTGTAAAGGTTCGTTTAAAAAAAATAAAATATCAAACATGTTATACTTACCTCCTCTGTGTAGTTGGTTTTGCACAGAGCAGCCCGGATCCTCCTCTTCTCGGGTCCCTATTTGCTGCTCCTAGCCCCTCCCTTGCTACAGGGGGCACCCAAACTGAGTCAGAGTTCTGTGTATCCATTCAGACATGAAGCCTTATTTGGCTCTGCTCTCTCTCTCCCCTGATTGGCTGACTGACTTTAATTGACAGCCGTGGGAGCCAATGGCGCCGCTGCTCTGTCTCAGCCAATCAGGAGGAGCGGACTTGATGGCTGAGGGGATCGTGGACATCGCTGGATAGAGAAGGAGCTCAGGTAGGTAATTGGGGGGTGCTGACGGGGATGCTACACACAGAAGGTTTATCTTAATGCATAGCATGCATTAACCTCCCTGACGGTATTCCTGAGTATGGCTCGGGGTGGATTTTCAGCACCAAAAGCGGTAACCCCGAGCCACACTCGAGATCGCATTGCAGAATCCAGGTACAGCAAACTTACCTTGTCCCCAGGATCCTACAATGTCTCCCTGCACTGTGTGCGAGCCGTCCTCCGCTCGAATTATCACAGAGCCAAGCTCCATTACCTGCGGGTGTTGCAACGCACGGGGACGGAGAACAGTGCCAAATTCAAAAAGTAAAAATCACAATACATATACAGTACACTGTAATCTTACAGATTACATTACTGTATCAATTTATTTCACATCCCTTTTGCCCCTAGTGGTTTGTCCAGTGCCCTGCATGCAGTTTTATATTATAAATACTGTTCTTTCTGCCTGGAAACTGGAGATTGTCCATATCAACCAAAAACATTCCTTTACATCAAAAGAGGCTTTAGACCAGCTAGAAAACAGCGATAATAAATTAGAATCACTCGCGGAATTGAGTGATAGTGATTTGTGGGGAAATCTGTCACCAAACACTGAAAGTAATGACAGTGACAAGTCTGTAACTGAGCAAATTTCAGTGTTTTTGATTTGATTACATTTATTGAATAATTTTTATTATTATTATATTATTATTTTTATGATTTCGTGTTTCAAACTTTATCATACCCGGGATGTCTACTAGACTCTGGTTTGGACAGATTTAAGTGAGTTATTCCTAAGAATTACAGGCCTACAATATAAAAGCCAAATTTTCATGCAAAATAATTGTACCGCTTTCAGCATCAAAAATCTAAAATAATCATACCGCCAGGGAGGTTAAGATAAAAAAAAAAACAAAAAAAAAAAAAAAACCTTCTGCCTTTACAGCTCCTTTAATCTGCTCTGCTGGGGGATGTCTCCTGAATATGAACCTTTGCAGGGAACAGTGTTTGGGGAACAGGAAGGGTCAGATGTAGTAAAGGAAAGGTACTGTACTCTGGCTATGCCAGGCTGGGTTACCCTTAGGTTCTCTACTTAGGGAGTTCAGTCCTCCTGTGTGCCGCTCTATCTGGCGCTTACCACATGTTGGCTCATGGAAACATTTAGAGAGTTAATTGCCCATGTGCCCTCTACACTACAGGACTTACTCAAACATTTGATTTGAGCTTACACAGGGCTGTTTTGTGGCTTTGTGTGGATAATGGAGCAGCAGATAACACAAAGGAAGGTAAGAATAGCTGTGGGGATTGGGGAAATAAAGTGAACACGCTACTTTGCTCTGCATGAACAAAATACAGGTTTATTTTTAAAAGAACATTCATTTCAATAACAAGATTTCCACAAGATTATGTGTGCATGTAACCTATTTTATGCATGTTATTTACCCAACAAAGCCTCACTTTTGCAGAATCCCAAAAAGCCAGAAAACGTTTCTGTGCACTTTCATATTCGATGTGATGTAAGTAGCCCCATTAGATTCAGGGTTGTCACTCAAGTTAAAACTTGATAGCATCATTCCACTTCATCCCCCCTCCTCGTTGCTACATTAAAGGTTATGGAGGGAGGTGAGGGCAGAGAGTATGTGATGGGCTAATTAGACACCCCCCCCCCCCCAAAAAAAAAAAAAAAAAAAAAAAAAAAAAAGGAGAGAGCTATGATAACGTAGCAGGAGGGAGGGGGAACTGAGGTTATAGTAATCAAACTCCCTAGTAAGCTCAAAATCACATTACATGTTAACAAAAAAATCATTGCAGATTTTCATTTAAAAGAATTGATTTATTCTGTGATTTTATTGGTCGTTTTTGAAGTTTTGGGAATGGTTTCTTTAAAGCAAATTAGTTACAAATTCAGTTCCACTTTTATTATTCTCCTTGACTTTTCTCAAGTTCTTCTTCAAATACAAATCCAATGCCAAAATAGTCACATTATACAGTATTAGCAGCCAATAAAGAGACTATCTACATGGGTAACTTAGGGTGCAAATAAAGATAAAGTGTGACCATTCCTGGTCTAGGTTCAGCTCTGCACTCAAAAACTAAAGACATATACTGTAAAGAAACATGTCCAAACGAGGCCCCTTTATTGGTCACAGAGCACCCTTCATAGTTGTCTTCTTTCTATTTCATAAAGTTTTAATATGTGAATGCACTGATCAGTAGACCTAGGCTATTAAAACATTAGTACTGACATACTAAGTGGGATAAATAACATGCTGTATAAGAATAATTAGGTACTTAATGATTTGTTGCCATTTCTTTTTGCCCCAATTCAATTTTTGAATAAAGTTTCAGTCTGATGCACCAATGTGCCATGTGGTTCACATAAAACGAATTGGCTTGTTAATTACAGAGTGCTCTTAAATTACCACTATAGCTAATAATCATAAGGTTACAAGTCTGTGCTTAAGTCTGTGTAATATGCTAATTAATCGAATGAACCACTTTTACCCCCTTCCTGACCAGGCCATTTTTTGTGATACTATACTGCGTTGTTTTAACTGACAATTGCGCGGTCATGCAACGCTGTATCCAAATAATGTCCTTTTTTTCACAGTAATAGAGCTTTCTTTTGGTGGTATTTGATCACCTCTGCGTTTTTTATTTTTTGCGCTATAAACAAAAAAAGACTGACAATTTTCAAAAGAAAACCAATATTTTTAACTTTGTGCTATAAAACATACCCAATAAAAAAATGTAAAAAAAAAAAAAATCTAATTTCTTCATCAATTTAGGCCAATATATATTCTGCTACATATTTTTGGTAAAAAAAAAAATCCCAATAAGTGTATATTGATTGGTTTGCGCTAATGTTATAGCGCCCACAAACTATAGGATAGATTCATGGACTTTTTATTTTTTTATTGTTTTTACTAGTAATGGCGGTGGTTAGCAATTTTTAGTGGGACTGCGACATTGTGGCTGACAAATCTGACATTAAGTGACACTTTTTGGAGACCAGTGACACCAATACAGTTATCAGTGCTAAAAAAAAAAATGCACTGTCACTGTATAAATGACACTGACAGGGAAGGTTAACGCCAGGGCAATTAAGGGGTTATGTGTGTCCTAGGAAATGCTTTCTAACTGTGGGGGGAGTGGATGCACTGGACGAAAAGAGAGTGTTTCAGCCTAGCTAAAGCACAAGATCTCTCTTTTACTCCCTGACAGAACAGAGGTCTGCCTTGTTTACATAGGCAGACCGCCATTCTGCCTTTCCTCCGAATGATCGGGAGGGTCCCAGGGGCCATCACGGCCGCCAGACCCGCTGATTCACTTCTGCTGTGTCCAATCACAGCAGGAGTGGCGGGCGCACGCCCCCTAGATCATGTGCACAAAATCACATACAGGCACATGATTTTGTACAGCCGGGCCACCCCGCCGCAGTATATATGTAGTGGGTGGTCCGGAAGCAGTTAGAAAATTTAGGGATATGTCTAAAATATAATCTTTGGCAGTAGCCAATGAGTACATCAGGGTTAAAAGAACAAAAAAATTGGTCAAATAAGTGTTAAGGTCCCTACACACTCAATCTTTGAATAATCCTACGGTTTTAATGCTCTGTACTTTTCCAGAGCCTCTCCAAGCCTATGGAACTCCTTACCCCAATCTGTCCATCTATCTCCTACTCTATTAGCTTTTAGATTATCCCTGAAAACCCTCCTCTTCAGAGAAGCCTATTCTACCCACACATAACAACTGTATTTTCATTTTGTCCATCTGATCATTCCCCACAGCTACTACCCTTTGTTCCACTTGATCCTCGACCCTTGCTTCTAGATTGTAAGCTCTAACGAGCAGGACCCTCTGATCCCTCCTGTATTGTATTGTAATTGTACTGTACTTCCCCGATGTTGTAAATCGGGAGTCAAACTGTTGGCGCTATATAAATCCTGTATAATAATAATAATAATAAAGAGTATATATATATATATATATATATATATATATATATATATATATATATATATATATATATATTACACACACACACGTACATCAAAACAGTTTGATTCTTTAGCAATTGTATTGAAAGTGCTTAAGCACCTTAAGACTTATTTATCTTTTTGAAAATCATACTGGGGCCTGTAGGCTGAATGGAAAAAAAAAAACAGATTTCTCTATCTATGCTAACAGCTCTGATTGATGAATCCCCTTGCTGTGCTATTGTATTCTGATTGGATGCAGCCACTGTTTGGCAGACAATTGCCTGGCTCATTCGATTTTAAAAGTCGAAGGATGATAGGTGAGAGTGGATTAACAGAACCTACCACGTGAGGAATTTCAGCCAATACATCTAGAGCTTCATGTTTGCATAGGGATAAAAGAGGCAAAATGAAGGTTAAATAACCCATTTTAATTAAAAATACTTGTAAAGGGATCTACAGTTTGGGGGGGGGGGGGGGTTGGAGAGGAGGGGGTTAAGGTTTAGAGGCTGTAAATATATACAATGTGTGTATGTAACTTTTTCAATAAAAGTTTGAAGGAAAAAAAATACCTGTAAAGTTATTTGACTAACATAATGTGTAGATCAAGGTTCACCCTTTTGATTTTCTTAGAAATTAAACAAGGAACACAAATTAAAATGTTAATTTGTAATTCTAAATAATGCTCCAGAACAGCGTTTACAAACAATGCTCATATACAGCAGTGGTTACAGCTGGCTGCTGTATTTTTAAGTCCTGGCCTTCACTTTAAATTCGGTGAATTGCTGGTAGAAATGACAGAGAGAGCGCAAACAGGGGGAGAAGGAACAGGGCATGCGGTGGAGCTTTTATTTCTTTATTTACCATTTTCAAAGACCCCAAAAACTTCTGACACCTTCCATAACCTTGCAGGATGACACATTCTATGCTTTTTTTAATGATTGTTTTTTGCATTTTTTGCACAGTTGTTCAGGTGCTAGTTGAAACAGCAAAACCTTTAGGCTGGGTTCACACCTATGCAAATTGGATGAGGCTTACACCGCATCCAATTTGCAGAACATTTAAAATCTATTAGCTTGAATGCATCTGGTTCACATATGTGCGATACATTCACACTCTGCATTGTCTAAAAAACGCATGTGTTTTCTAGGCATTGCGTGGTGAATTGCGGGACATTATCTTCTATGGGAACGCATCTGATTTGCAGATGCATTCCGTTCTGAACACAAATTCTTTCCCCCTCCTCACAACACCTCCCCCTCTCCCAGGTCAGCTGATCTGCAGCTACAATGGAGAGGAGCCGTGGAGCAGATGTTTTTTTTCTTCGCAGAGAAAACAGAGCTGGAATTCGCACCGCACATATGTAAATCCAGCCTTAATATTGACATTTACCGCTTGTATAGTGGTGTGGGTATGGAAATAACATTTTCCTTTTTCGTATATAGTAGATTTTTGAAAAACCTATTTTTTGAAATGTAGTTGATGAATTGGAGAGCTGTATTACTGATGAAAGCTACTGTAATATAAGGAAGGAAGGAAGGAAGGAAGGAAGGAAGGAAGGAAGGAAGGAAGGAAGGAAGGAAGGAAGGAAGGAAGGAAGGAAGGAAGGAAGGAAGGCAGGCTAATTCTATTGAAGATATGTAGCGTGATCAGTACACAGGAGCACTTGAGGGTTTTACATGCTGCCATGCAAGAACATCTATGTGAGTTTACATTTTGTTTTTTCATTACTATACCCTGTAGGGGTTTTACACTATGGAATTTGCTTTCTTCTTTCATGTAACTAATCAGAGTGAGATTCTTGTCTGAGGATATTGATGTGGAATCTGAGCAGTGTTCCTGTAGATTTATCTTGCCTGTGGAACCCTTAGTGGGACGGCATGCTTGTGTGAGGATTATAATTATTATTATAAATTATGATTAGAATTTTTGGTCATACACATGCGGTAAGCAGCTTGATCACAGCGGTTTGGGGAGCACGATTTGTTTTTTCAGCACTTTGGAGAATTTATCAAGAAGATTAACACTTCACTCATTTGTTGGACACCTTTTTTATTATATTGAGTCCTGTGATAATTGTATCACATATTTTTTATATGTGTTTTCGATTAACGCAGCACTATATATATATATATATATATATCTTGGTTTGTTACTTTGCTGTCACAAATGCGTGCTTGCTGCTTCTGATTTTTAACCCTGAGCACTTAGTGGTTTGGTTTTTTAGCTCTTTGGAAAGTTAGTGAGTTGAAAATACTGAGAGGAGACATCATGAAACTTTGCAAGTTATTACTCTTTCTGATGTGACTTGACCTGAAAAATGTAACATACTTATTCTTACAGAAAGAACAAAATTATTGATAAACAGCATTTATTTATACATGATTTGAACTTAATTTGTACAAACACTATATAGAAAAAAGGTTATGTATAAATAGTTATGTTGCCTGGACAAAAAAGATTGGGATGAGGTCAAAGAGTATTATACATTTTTTGAGCAAGCTAAAGGTGGCATTGCATATTTAGAACTTAGTACAGAGTTTCTCAAACACAGGCAATGGGGAATTAGTGGAACTATGTGATGCAGACTAAAGCCGCGTACACACGAGTGGAATGTCTGACAGAAAAAGTCAGACGGGAGCTTTTCATTGTCTATTCCGATCGTGTGTATGCCTCATCGGACTTTTTTTTTCAAAAATTCTGACGGACCTAGAAATGGAAAATGTTCTAAATATTTCTGACGGAACCAGTTCCTATTGGGAAAACCAATCATCTGTATGCTGTTCCGACGGACCAAAAAAGAACGCATGCTCTGAAGCAAGTACGAGACGGAAGCTATTGGCTACTGGCTATTGAACTTCCTTTTTCTAGTCCCGTTGTACGTGTTGTACGTCACCGCATTCTGGACGGTCGGACTTTGGTGTGACCATGTGTATGCAAGACCGCTTGAGCGGAATTCTGTCGGCATAACCTTCGGAGTTCATTTCGACGGCAAAACCGGTCGTGTGTACGCGGCATTAGGAGAGAGACTTCTACAAACAAAACCCAGGAGGTTCAACACCAAGAAACGTACTAAAGCCTATCCTATTCTATTTGGCAGTACCAGTGGGCAGAGTCCTAGGTTTATTTCTTAGCAAAAGGTAAATGCATTATTATACCTTGCAGGGAAATATAACTTACCAGAAGATGAGCTCATAGCACTTTAAAGTTGTCTACCCATGAGCATGCATAAGATCAGTGTGTACGGTAAGCTTCTACAAAGCATTTTCAAAGTTTTGAATCAAGCTTCCAGCAGCTTTCTCAAAGCATTTAAAGCAATTTTAGCTTCAAAACGGGGGTGATAAACTTAAGAAAAATCATACTGAAAATGATGGCTCCTTTTAAAAAAAGTACTAGCATGCTCCAATAGGCTTTTGAAAACTTCAGCACTGCAAATGCTTTGGAACTGCTATGAGTGAAACTACCCAGGTTTGAATTGCCAGGAGGGGTTAATAGAATCCTGCCTAAAATCCACTAAACTTGAACTTAAAGGGTTTGTACACCCTCGTGTTTTTTCACCTTAATGCAGTGGTCATCAACCCTGTCCTCAGGGCCCACTAACAGGCCAGGTTTGCAAGATAACTGAAATACATCACAGGTGATATAATTTGCTGCTCAGTGATTGCAGTATTCTTGTCTGCATCTCCCCAAGGTAATGCATAAAACCTGGCCTGTTAGTGGGCCCTGAGGACAGGGTTGATGACCACTGCCTGAATGCATCCTATGAATTAGGGTGAAAAAACTTCTGTCAGTGACGGCCCCCCCCCCCATTTTACTTACCTGAGCCCCAGAATTCCCTCCGCGGAGACGAGCTTTCCCTCTCTGCACGAGGTCCCGGCTCTTGATTGGATAGATTGATAGCAGCACAGCCATTGGCTCCCACTGCTGTCAATCAAATTCAATGATGCGGGCGCGGGGTTGCTGGGCCGAGACTGGCATTCGTGTCTATGGACACAAATGCAGGACTCGGGAGCGTGCCTGCACGGTAACCCCCCCCAAGGAGGGCGCTTCTCCTAGGGGCTGTCAGATGGAATGAGGAGCCGCGAGAGCAGCCGAGGGACCCCAGAAGAAGATGATTGGGGCCACTCTGTGCAAAATGAGCTGCACAGTGGAGGTAAGTATGACATGTTTGTTATTTTAAAAAAATAAAACACAAAGGTTTACAAATCACTTTAACTGTGAATCCTATGTGTGAGTGTGTTTAATCCTGATAACATATCATGGCAAGGTCTAATAGACAAGCTTTAGTCAAAATAGGACATCGGTTAACGGGCACTGCTATGGTGGATATTTAACAAAGCAAAAAAAAAAAAAACACAATAAATGCAAATTGAAAATACTGTACAGTGTGGAGGGGGTCCTTTTAATTCAACTCTGTGGTTGAAATAAAAAAAAAAGCGCCAATCGGAGCACATGCGTGGAGTCTGACAGGAAAGTAATGCCCTGTTAGAGCTCTGCTCCATGAGGGGAGAAAGCCTCCGTTCTCTATCAGCCCGCCTGCATTTAAAAACACACGGCTTCTCACACAAGCTCCCGAGTACCTAGAGGAAGTTTTGGAACAATAATGGTGCTGGGAGTGACCCCGCACAAAAAGTAAAAACCTTCCCTAACGGCAGTACACGGTCCCGAGCGACAGTTAAAATGAAGCCAGTCTCCTCAGACACTAGTACCTCAGAGCGCTCTCACAAGCTGACACAATCACAGCCTGTGTCCCCAGAGGAGTCTGATACTGAAAATTTTCTGTCACAGAAATCATCACCGGAATCCTCTGCCTCCCCAGGTCTTATAAAACAATTTGAGAAAATGTAGAAAGCATTAAAACAAACATCTGAGCGCATAACTAACAGCTTAACCAAAAGAGATAAGAGAATAGGGAAAGCGCACTGCAGAATTGGAACACAGAATAGATGAATTTGAAAACTCTGCTCAGGAATTTATGTCAGAAATAGAATGCCTCAAAGAAGAAAACCTAACACTGCAAAATAAATTAGAAGAATATGAGAATCGTGCCAGAAGATCTAATTTGCGCATTGGGGCATACCCGAAACAATTACTGACCTGAATTCTACAATAACAGCGCTATTTCAAGAGCTAATACCAGGTATACCCCTTGAAAGCCTGGAAATGGACAGAGTCCACAGAGCCCTTATGCCAAAAAAAACAGATGGCCCTCCACGCAATATTATTGCAAAGTTTCATTCTTATCAAAGGAAAGAGCAGCTTCTGGCGGCAGCCAGAGAGAAAGAAACCTTAACATTTCAAGGTCACAACTATCAGCTCTTTTCGGACCTCTCTCAATTAACCATATCAAAAAGACGTGTAATAAAACCACAGCTTATTGAATTGCAGCGACATAATATCACCTACCAATGGGGTTTCCCATTCTCTATTCACTTTAGTTACCAGGGTTCAAGGCATACCTGCAGGTCACCAAAAGAACTTCAACAGGTACTTCAAGACCTACACCTGATTGATGATCTACCCTCCGCTTCTGCCTCATGTAGAAGAACGGTTTCATACTCCTCTCCACGCAATTCATCTCAGTCCCAAGAGATAACTAGAAGCCAACAATCCCACAAGAGAGGGTGTTTCGCCTCTCCACCTCAAGAACAAGTGGATTCCATGGACTGATTAGTTAATCCTATAATCATCCTCTCCATAATCACAATCAAGAAGCAATTTTTGAAAGATCTCTGCTTTGTTCTTTATTTGACTTTTTCTCTTTTTTTTTTTTTTTTTTTTTTTAAATAAGCAATTTATGCTACCTTATTATTTCTAATAATGGAACACCAATATATTGGACCGTTTTCTATCACATAGTTTATTTTATTATATCTGGTTTTATTTTATTATAATACATAAGTCCTCACTTGCAGGTTTGGAGTCTGGGATCAGGTTAAATACCTGGACCCAGATTTCAAATATACATGTATATATAATATATAATATTGGCCTTCGTGCCTGAATATACATAATTCAACCTGTAAATAAAAACCTAAATTAAAAAAATTATATATATAATTTTTTTACATTTTTTTAATTTAGGTTTTATTTAAAGGTTGGATTAATTATATTTAGGCACGAAGGCCAAACCAATCGATGTGATATCCCTAATTACATTCTATATGTTTCCTCAATTGATTTTAGTTTGACTAATACAGCACTGGGTTTGTTTTAGCTCCAATTGCTCACATGTCCCTTTCTAACTTCCAATCTTCCTGGTTCCTACCTTAACCCCTTTCGTGGCTTATCCCCATTTATATAATTGTTAGATTAGACTTACAATTAGTATGTACCATATGTATATTTCTTTTCTTTAGGAAAATACGGTACATTTGGAGCTATTTTATTATACCCGGCAGGTTATAATTATACATCTTCATGATGTTTTTTTTTTTTATAGGCAGTTCTCCCACATGTTCAGTGTGCTTCACCTTACCCCCCTCGACTCCCCACACTTATTATGTGGGTGGTCAACGTAGGCCCTCTATCCCCTGATGGGGAGTTATATCCCCAATCACGGATAATTTTTTAAGCTATTTACAATCCTATTTTAAAAGTATATCGTATTGTTTCTTACGGTTCTTACTTTTCTTTCACTCTAGTCTATCCTGGATTTCCTTTCTCCTTGCTTTCCTTCAAGTCCACACAGGTCGTCCCATACAGCCAGATAACTAGAAGAGTCTGAGTATTATTTCCTAGCTCAGCTGCCATGGCACCTTTAAACACATTAACCCTGAATTTTCAGGGTCTCAATATACCGCAGAAACGAACGAAAGCTTTCTGCTCGTTTCACGCAAACAAAGCGCACATAGTGTGCTTACAAGAAACACACTTTACGACAAATTCTATGCTTAAATTTGTAAGCTCCTTTTATCCGCAAATATTCTCAGCTTCAGCCACTACTAAACAACGTGGAACACTCATAGCCTTCCACCGCATCACTCCATTTACACTCAATTCTGAAATAAAAGACCCTGAAGGGAGATATTTAATTCTTCTGGGACATATAATGGATACAGAAATAACTGTCGTGTCATACTATGCACCCATTAAACAACCTATACCATTTCTCACCCATCTTCTACAAGTAGTATCTACACACAAGATGGGAACACTTGTCGTATGCAGAGATTCTAATCAGGTCCTCCTCCCATTTCTGAACAAATTACCATACACTCCTCCTCAAAGTCCAACTAAGATGTCTCTCTCCCAGCTTCTTTCTAAACATAAATTGGTGGATTCTTGGAGAGAATGTAATCCGACTAAAAAGGAAATACACTTATTACTCATACCCACATCAAACATTCACTCGCATTGACCACATATTTCTAACAATAGGTATGATCCCAGAGTTACTTACATCACATATAATCCCCATCCCATGGTCTGATCATAACGCAGTCCTTACTACCACCACTTCCACTATACCCAAAAAACATGACCCTACTTGGTACCTCCCAGATATATTACTCAAACACCCGTTGCATAGTTTAATAAATCGAACAAGCACTAAAAGAATATTTAACACACAACAAAAGTCCTGATATTTCCCCAATAACTTTGTGGGAAACCCATGCTGTCTTCGCATTATTCAAACGGGAATGCAGGAATCTTGCAAGAAAAATCGTTCTCGACATGCCTTCTACATGAAATCCAATAAGTTTGGTACTTTTCTGGCACGCACACTTAAATCATTAAACAAATCTTTTAAGCCGATTAGACTTATATTGTTTAATGATACATATACTAGTAATCCTACTAAAATTGTTCAAATTTCGCTCCCACCTAACCTCCCTACTCGGAAACAAATAAATTTAATACCATTGAAGCCGATGCCTTCTTCTCAGATATTTCCCTACCTAAGATGCCTGACACTCAAAAGACTATACTCGAAGCACCCATCACTGTGAATGATGTAACCAAAGCAATCAAAGAATTAAAACTAAACAAAAGACCAGGTCATGATGGTTATTCTGCATTATATTTCCGTATTTTTTCAGACATCCTCTCCCCTATTTTGGCCGAAGCTTTTAATGTCTTACTAGAAGGTAAATTCTTCAGACAGGAATCATTGACGGCAACTATTTGTATGATCCCTAAGCCTCATTCTGACTACACATCCTGTAATAACTACCACCCCATTTCATTATTAAACTTAGATATCAAACTGTTAGCAAAGATTTTAGCGGCCCGCCTCAATGGAATCATAGGAAATCTTATACATCGCGACCGAGTAGGCTTTATGCCTACACGCCAAGCAGGTGATAATTTATGTAGAGCAGTTCTTTTGGCACACATTGCTAAAACACGTCGCATTCCTTCATGCTTTATATCTCTGGATCTTAAAGCCTTTGATTCCATCTCCTGGTCCTATTTACATTACTCACTTCAGAAATGGGGTTTTGGCCCTAACTTTATAACTTGGATCACTGCATTGTATTATAAACCAAAATCATACATTAAGTATGCAGGTTACAAATCTGACCCCTTCAATATAGAAAAAGGCACAGGCAAGGATGTCCACTCTCCCCCCTTTTTTTACCCTCTTAATAGAACCGATTAGATCAGATCCCAAAATAACCGGAATAGAACTAGGAGGATATCAACATAAACTTTGTCTATTTGCAGATGATATCCTCCTATTTCTATCATTCCCACAGGTCTCGGGCCCTAATCTCCTTCCCATCCTCAATAGGTTTGCTGCTTTTTCAGGCCTATCAATTAACCCTAAAAAATGCTTAGCATTAAATATATCCCTATCTAACCTGGAATTAAATTCAGCAAAGGTAGGACTTCCGTTTACCTGGGCAGAAAAATCAACTCCATATCTAGGGATTCATCTTACTGCTTCTATATTAGATCTTTTCTCAGCAAATTATCCACCGATTCTCAAACATGTAACAAACCTGTTGAAATCTTGGTCCCTCCTTCCACTATCATGGTTCGGTAGAATTAACGCAATAAAGATGACGATCCTGCCTAAGTTACTATATCTGTTTAGGGTTTTACCAATTTCCTTGTCAAAAGAAGTTTATTGAGTATACAATGTTATAAAGACACATAAAGTAAGTTTACAAGGATCTATAAAGTAAGCTCATTGTTTTACAGTAGGGTTTATATAGGTAAATATCATGAAATTTCAAATATTAAACATTGGGTTCACGTAAACCTAAATTAAAGATATATATCATTTCCTTAGTTACTTTTGTAGGTATTTAAATGATTTATACCTACTATACATATTGTTTACAAGTAGAGTGTATATAGGTCAAATAAATTCTGATAATGAGCTTTAATCGTAAGGTGGAGAAAAGGAAAGAGAAAGAAGAAAAAGGGTTGAAAGGTAGAGGTATGGTCCACAAGGTTGTCCCGCTCGTCAGTTTATTATTCTTTTTAGTTCTCTTTGAAGCCTTAGAATGGGTGTCTCTGTAAGTCATTTAATCTGTTACCATGGCAACAGGACAGAGTCATTGAAGTTTGACAGGAACTGTTGTTTTATCCAAGGATGCCAAAGTTTTTCAAATTTTGGAATTTGATTTTGATCGATGGCTACCATCTTAGCATGGGACATTGTATTATTCATTCTGTGAATTGTTTCTGCTAGTACCAATGTAGGAGATTTCCATGCCTTGGCCACTGTTTGTTTTGCAGCCGTTATTAGGTGGATCATAAGTTTGAATTGAGAGAGTGTTAACCATTCCGGTTTTAGATTAAGTAAAGTTAAATATGGATCTGGTTGTATTATTTTTTAAAATATTTTAGATGCAATCACGAAGACTTCCTTCCAGAAGGTTTGGATTACTGGGCACGTCCACCATATGTGTAAATATGTGCCTATTTCTGGGCATCCTCGAAAACAAAGAGCTGAGGTATTAGGTGAATATTTTGCCACTCTAGCGGGTACAAGGTACCAGCGAGTTAGGACTTTATAATTGGTCTCCAGTGCTAAGATGTTGGGTGAAGATGACTTAGATGTGAGCCATATGTTAGACCAGTCCGTGTCTTCTAAAGTTCGTCCCAGGTCCTCCTCCCACCTCTGAACGTAAGAGGGTCTATTAAGATTTGCTACTCCATATAATTGATTATAAAGTGATGAAATTGTACCTTTAGCAAATGGATCTTTTGTACAGATTGATTCAAAAATGGATAATTGGGATAATGGTGTATCCCCCTTTAGGAATGGTGTATAGAAATTTTTGATTTGGAGATATCTAAATATCTCAGAGTTTGGTAGATCATATTTTTCTCTAAGCGATGGGAATGAAAGGAATGATTTAGATGCTATGAAGTCATTTAGTGTCTGAATGCCTGATGTTGTCCAAGCTTTAAAAGAATTTGGGTAGATCCATGCCGGATAAAAGGCCGGATTTCTGATAAAAGAAAGGAGAGGATTGTGTGGAGATTGTAACTGATATTTGGTTTTTAGTTTATCCCAGAGAGATAAGAAGTGTTTAGTTATGGGATTATGAATTTTAAAGCGGTCTTTAGGATCAAGCCATAATAAATTTGATATTAATAGAGGGTCATTTTCTGAAGCCTCTATAAATACCCATAATGGGATTTCCTGTTTTGCATGGTATTTGGACAGACTGGCCAAATGTGCTGCTCTGTAGTAGTTAGTAAAATTAGGGTATCCCAGGCCTCCTTTATTTTTGGGAAGATGTAGTGTGTGTATAGGTATACGTGGTTTAGAAGAGCCCCATATAAATGAAGTTGCTCTTTTTTGTACTATTCTCAAAAAATAGGAAGGAATTGGAATAGGGAGGACTCTGAATAGATAAAGCAATTTGGGTAGAATAGTCATTTTGATTGCATTAATCTTCCCTATCCAGGATAAAGGAAGTTGCGACCATTGTTTTATTAGATTTGTGATCTGTCTTAATACAGGAGGATAATTGGTTGAGAATAAGTCAGAATGAGATGCTGTTAAATGAATTCCAAGATATGGGATTGATTTTTCTGCCCATGTGAATGGGAGTGCAGCCCTAGCCGGGATCAATTCCATGTTTGTGAGTGAAATATTAAGCACTAGGCATTTCTTAGGATTAATCATAAGGCCGGATAGGGCTGCAAATCCATCAAGAGCTGGTATTAAGTTAGGACCAGAGACCTGTGGTGATGATAGAAAAAGTAATATATCGTCTGCAAATATACATAATTTGTGTGTAATACCTCCTACTTCAATACCAGTTATAGTTTGGTTTGTTCCGATGTATTGGGCCATGGGTTCGAGTATAAGGGCAAATAATAAGGGAGATAATGGGCAACCCTGTCGGGTACCTCTTTCGATATTAAAGGCTTCAGATTTGTATCCAGCATATTTTATATAGGCTTTGGGTTTATTATATAATGCTTTGATCCATGTTAAAAAGTGGGGTCCAAAACCCCATTTTTGTAATGAATATTGCATATATTGCCAGGATACTGTGTCAAATGCCCTCTTAATATCGAGAGATAGAAAACATAAAGGGATTTTCCGTTTTTTAGCAATATGTGCCAATAACACTGCCCTGCGTATATTATCGCCTGCCTGTCTATTTGGCATGAAGCCTACTTGATCTCTATGTATTAATTTTCCTATAATGCTATTGAGGCATTTTGCTATTATTTTTGCTAATAATTTAATATCGAGGTTTAACAGAGAGATAGGCCGATAATTCACACAGGAAGTATCATCAGAAAGGGGTTTTGGGATCATACAAACAATTGCCATTAGTGTTTCTTGCCGAAAAGAATGTCCATCTAGAAGTTTGTTAAAAGTTTCAGTGAGAATGGGAGAGAGTATTTCTGAGAATGTTTTATAGTATAAAGCCGAGTAGCCGTCTGGGCCTGGTCTTTTGGCGTTAGCAACTTCATCTATAGTTATAGGCTCATCCAAACTGCTTTTTTGATTCTGAGATAACTCAGGTAAGGTTATTTTTGAGAAGAAGGATTCAGCCTCTGTAGGATTAAATTCATTGTTTGTCTTGTATAAAGTTGCGAGATGTGAGTGAAATTTATGGACTATTTTAACTGGATTACAAGTGTAAACATTTTTTGATAATTTCAAACGTATTGGTTTGAAAGATTTGTTAGTTGAATTTAATGCCCGAGCCAAATATGTACCTGGTTTGTTTGTATTCATGTAGAAATTGTGTTTGGAGCGTTTGAGGGATTTATCAACTGACTCAGTGAGAAATAGATCGTATTCCAATCTAGATTTTTCCAGATGAGATTTTGTACTCTGGGATGGATTATCTTGAAATGATATGTAGGCTGCATTAAAATTGAGTTCTAGTTTTTTTGCTAGATTTTTGCGTTCCCGTTTAAATAGTGCCATTTGTCTTTGTATTGTACCACGCAAGACAGGCTTATGAGCTTCCCACAGTGTTATTGGGGAGATGTGTGTTGTATTATTAATTGATATGTATTCCTTTAAAGCTTGTTCAATGGCCATCTGATGTAGTGGGTGTTTGAGCATTATGTCCGGTAAGTACCACGTTGGGTCATGCGCTTTTGGTATGGCTGAGGCTATAGTAGTGTATACTGCATTATGGTCAGACCACGGAATCGGAATTATATCTGATGCAATAATTTCTGGTATCATTCCTATTGTTAGAAAAATATGATCTATTCTGGTGAAGGTTTGATGAGGGTGCGAGAAATAAGTGAATTTCTTTTTCATTGGGTTACTTTCTCTCCATGAATCTACCAGATTGTATTTGGAAAGAAGTTGAGAAAAAGGTAATCTAGAGGTTATTTTGGATGGTGTAAAAGGTGATTTATCTAGAAATGGGAGGAGGAGCTGGTTCGAATCCCCACACATTATCACTGTTCCTATTTTATGTGTATTAATCACTTGTAATATATGTGAGAGGAATGGTGTAGGTTGTTTGTTAGGAGCGTAGTAGGAAATCACCGTGATTGCTGTATCCATTATATAACCCATGAGTATCAGGTATCTACCTTCAGGGTCTTTAATTTCTGATGATAAGGTGAATGGTGTGGATCGGTGAAAGGCAATTAGAGTTCCCCTTTGCTTGGTACAGGCAGAAGCCGTGTAAATTTGTTGATAAAAAGGAGAAATATATTTTGGAGTAGAATCTTTGGTGAAGTGTGTTTCTTGGAGGCATACTATGTGAGCCTTCTTGTTATGGAAAGTATGGAAGGCTTTGGTCCTTTTTTGAGGGACATTTATTCCCCGAACATTCAGGGAAAGTATATTCAGTGGTGCCATGGCAATAGATCAAATAGTTTTGACTTACTTTTTGTTATGCAGAGCTGACTGCGCAGATCAACCTGTGTGGACTGAAGAGATGAATAGATAGAAAAGAAACCAGGGAATTCTGGAGTAAAGAGTAAACAAAAAACATATGAGATTAGATGATACATTGTATAAATTATTTTTTGCAAGTAATCACAATTTACCCGTGAAAGAGAATAAATATCTCTCTCAGGGGAATAAGTGCCTTCGACACACTCCCACATAATATGGTTGGGAGAATGAGGAGGGCTAATGGGGGTACACGGATCTTCCGCTTACAAGAGAGAAGTGCTATGTCAAAAGACATCAAAATGATGTTTCATTAATTGGAGTGCAGAATATAGTTTTTGTTGAAATTATTTATTCCAGGGTGGTTGTATATGGTTAGTCTTGCCCTAGGCTAAGTAATTCAGTTAGAAAGGTACTGTTAATAACTTTGGTATTGATGAAGATAGTTTGAATTATTTTGGGATTTTAACCCTTTTAGAGTAAACAATTACATATTTTATTCATATGTAACTGTTTAGATATGTCAACTCATAAAATTGAGGTTGTATTGCTTCAGATTAGAATAAACAAAAACATAATTCTAGGAACTAGTTAGGTAATAATATATTTGTTTTAAGAGAAGAAAGAAAAAGCTTCCTTTACTTCTGGATTATTGAACATATTTTGTCCTAAAAAGTAATAAATCTATTGTTATTACCTGATAATATATAACTGAACAAGAATTTCCTTATTTCACTTATATATTCTAAGGCTATATGAATCAGAAGTAATAAGAAATATAACTGGAATGTAACATGATCCCACACAGTGTGTGACTATCAGAATGCAGTTACATTCAGTTATAAATACAGGTTTTTTATAGAGAACCATCTCTTAGTATAATAAATGAAGAGATATCAGGAATTAGGATGTCAGTCCATTGAATCTTCTTGGTCCATGGATGATGTGGCATAACGGCCTCTTTTGTGAGAATGATGATTCCCATTTTGTTCTGAAATTTTCTGGGTGCTGCCTGAAGGTGAAGATGATGCCATTCTTCTGCGTGTGGGAGTGTTGCTGCTTGTGGTTTCTATCAGATTTAATTTTAAAAGGGTTTGTTGTAGTTCATCTGCTGATCTGCTTCTGTAAAGTGTACCTTGGTAGTTAAATCTGACTGAAAAGGGGAAGCCCCATTGATACATAATGTTGTGGCGTTGCAGTTCCATTAGTTGGGGTTTCATGGATCGTCTTTTAGTAATAGTAAGTTGGGATAGGTCAGCAAAAATTTGATAATTGTGTCCTTGAAAATTAAGTTCCTTTTTTTCTCTTGCAGCAATTAGTATTTGTTCTTTCGTTCTGTAATAATGAAATTTTGTGATTATATCACGTGGGGGTCCATCTTTCTTTTTGGCTGTGAGGGCTCTGTGTACTCTGTCCAGTTCTAAACGTTCAATAGGGATATCTGGCTTTAGTTCTTGTAATAGAGCAGTAATAGTAGATTGCAGGTCTGTCACAGTTTCAGGTATTCCCCTTATGCGCAAGTTTGAACGTCTGGCTCTATTTTCGTAATCTTCGAGCTTAGTTTGAAGTATTAAATTCTCTTTTTTTAATTGTTCCAATTCTGTTATATTTTCTTGGGTTGTAATTTCAATTTCATCCATTTTTATTTCTAAGGCTGCGGTGCGGTTTCCCAGCTCTCTTATTTCTTTGGTTAGGCTTTTTGTTATTTGGTCTGAGGTTTGTTTTAAAGCCTTATGAAGCATCTTTTCAAATTGTAATAATATTACTGGGGATACTGAGGAGGCTTGTGGAGAAGTTTGTGAGAGGATTTGTTCTGTATCTGACTCAAATGGAGAGTCTTGCTGTGACATTTTCTGTCTGTGAGAGCGCCCTGATGCTGTATCTTGTGAGGTGACTGGAGCTGCTTCAGCTACAGTGAGTGCCTGTGAGCTCTTTGTGAGGTGATTTTTATTTCTGCCACGGTTTCCTCCCAGTACCATATTTCCTGCCCAAACTTTCACAGTTTGTTCCCTGGGGCAAAAAGGTTCAAATGGATACCTTTTGAGCCTGCAGGCTCCGCTTTGTCCTTCTCTTCTCTCCTCAGCGGTGTGGAGCTCTAACAATGCATGTCTGCTCCGCTAGGCTCCGCCTCCTGCCCCCGGGTTTTACCAATTTCAATTCCTGCTTATTATCCACGACTAATACAGAAAAAAGCAATTTCATACATATGGGGGGCATCCAAACCATGCATACCTTTGCACACACTTTATCTTTCCAAAGTAAATGGAGGCTTAGGCGTACCAAACTTTGCAACACACTACAAGGCAGCTCATATTGCTAGCTTATCTAAACATCACGCAAGACAGGAAATCCCATTATGGGTTTCAATTGAAGCTACTGAATGTGATCCTTTATTGATCTCGAACCTGCTTTGGCTTCATCCTAAAGGTTTACGTAACCCCATCACCAAACATTTCATTTCTCTATGGGACAGTCCTAAATCCAAACACAAGTTACAATCTCCACATAAACCCCTTCTCTCCTTCCTAAAACATCCCGCTTTTTATCCTGCTTGGACTGCTCTCAAATCCTTTGTGAGAATGGTCATCCCGGGAAATCTTGAATATACATAAATTTGTTTATAGATAAAAAGATTCTAGACATGGGACTTTGGAGGCACAATGGTATTAGACTACAAAAAGTAAATTTGATAAAGATATTTTATTAGAAAATTATAAAGGACAATGGACACACATAGATTATTTAAAAACAATTCAAGCTGAATGTAAACCCTAATAGTCATACACCGTAAGGATCCTATCCTGCAGATTTGTATAGCATAAAGAGGATTATAAATGTATACATGTATCACTTAGTTCATATATAGGAGAAATACTTCCCCTAGGCATTGAACAGTAGATAGGTACACAATTGTGGCAAACAAAATGCAGCAGGTTTGGTAATCCACGGTGAGATATTCTCTAGTTGCTCTACATGTTTCGCGTTACGCAGAACGCTTCCTCAGGAGCTAGAGATCCAATTGGGTAAGGTAAGGTTGCATAAACCTATCAGTAGTGATTATATGCAAATGATCACAATCTGGTCATGGGTATAAAGTATCTGAATTGAGTTTGGAAACAGCATTCGGCCACAGCCTGGCACCTCTCAAAGAAATGTAGCATCAAGTATCCAAAAGAGGGGAAGCATAGACTTTATCATTGTAGTGCCTTAGGTAGATGAGAGGGAGCACAGGGGTGCGTCATCCGATCTGGCAGGGACCGGTGCTGTGGCCAGATCGGATGACGCACCCCTGTGCTCCCTCTCATCTACCTAAGGCACTACAATGATAAAGTCTATGCTTCCCCTCTTTTGGATACTTGATGCTACATTTCTTTGAGAGGTGCCAGGCTGTGGCCGAATGCTGTTTCCAAACTCAATTCAGATACTTTATACCCATGACCAGATTGTGATCATTTGCATATAATCACTACTGATAGGTTTATGCAACCTTACCTTACCCAATTGGATCTCTAGCTCCTGAGGAAGCGTTCTGCGTAACGCGAAACATGTAGAGCAACTAGAGAATATCTCACCGTGGATTACCAAACCTGCTGCATTTTGTTTGCCACAATTGTGTACCTATCTACTGTTCAATGCCTAGGGGAAGTATTTCTCCTATATATGAACTAAGTGATACATGTATACATTTATAATCCTCTTTATGCTATACAAATCTGCAGGATAGGATCCTTACGGTGTATGACTATTAGGGTTTACATTTAGCTTGAATTGTTTTTAAATAATCTATGTGTGTCCATTGTCCTTTATAATTTTCTAATAAAATATCTTTATCAAATTTACTTTTTGTAGTCTAATACCATTGTGCCTCCAAAGTCCCATGTCTAGAATCTTTTTATCTATAATCCGATTTTTGGGGACGTTGGCACAAACCGTTACTGAGTACCTGCAGAGTCACCCTGCTTATTGAGGTACTTTGGCACTAGGTTTCCCATCTGATACATAAATTTGTCACTAATACGTCTTTTATCCCCTTTCCTCGTTCAATATTTTTATTGAAATTTTTGCAATGCAATAGTAACAATGACATATCAGACATAAAAATACTCCTCGTTGACCAAGACAGCCAAAAGAGGTAAATACATTGAACTAACGAATTATCTCTTACAGGGGTAACATAACATTAAGGCACTGGTAAATCTACAGAAGCAACATTGTATTTCTAAATAGGAACCTTCCCATTTTATAACTAGGAAGCCATAACTAGCGAGAAAGGAAAAAAGAATAAAAACCCTAGAGATAATAAAATTCAAACTAGGGAGAACAGAAAATCTCAGGGTATAATGGTACCCAAATACAGACATTATAATGTATATGACGTGTTAAGCAACGTAAAGTGGCCTCCTTCAGGTATCAATGAGTTACCAGGCGGGGGGGATGAGATGTTTTGTCCCCCCGCACTTGCCGCTCAGCCTGGCGGGTCACTCAAGCATTCTACCACAGATAATGGTCAGCATGAGAGGGATTTCGACAGGGATGCCCCCCAAGCGAGCCCCCGAGATCATCACCCCACCCCAATGGGAACACACTGTGGAGTGAGATAGCTCCAGGACCACTCCCATCAGGAACACCCGCCTATCACCCATCGGCTCCCCCGGAGGACACTCCCGCCAGGAAGTTCCCCAGGCATCGTATCCCCCGGGATGGAGCCAACAGTACCATTTTCTTAATTGGATGACCAAAAGTGATTGGCTGTCCTCTGTGCTGGGTTATGTAACATACATTTGTGAAAGATCCGTGTGGAGCCTACGGAATGGTTTACACCCTGTAAATCCAGTATTTGATGATAGAAAGTGTGCAAAAAAAAGAGAAATTGACAGAATAGAGAGAAGGAAGTGAGTAGGGAGGAGAGGGAAGGAGGTGGGGAGGGGTGTAAGGAAATGAAGTGTGGTCTCGCTGGACCACCCCTTACATCAGTAGGTGGCCTGGGTAAAGTGGGATCCTGACATATGTGGCCCAAGGTTCCCAGATCTCTTCAAAGCGCTGAACCGTGTCCTACAGTTTCGCCACTATTTGTTCCTGTGACATCATCCACAAAATTTTTCGTTTGGCGGCCATAATGGACACTGTGGGGGTTTTCCAGGCTTTTGCTAATGTGATCTTGGCTCCCAAACACATATAGAAAATGAGTTGTTGTGTGGCGTGTTGTGCACTCTGTGGTTTAGTAGGATGTATGTTGGATTCTGTGGGACATCATTACCAGTGACCTTCCGTAGAAGGTGGAGAAATTTGTTCCAGTAGTTCCATATGCGGGGGCACGCCCACCAAATATGAAACATCGTGCCCATATGTCCACATCCTCTGTAACATAGAGGGGAGGTATCTGAAAATATCTTGGAGAGCCTGGTGGGGACATAGTACCATTTAGTGAGGACCTTAATGTTAGCCTCTAACAAAGCAATATTTAAGATACCTTTAGATGATCTGCTGAAGGCCTGGAACCACATTTCAGGATCTCACTGGATGTCCAGATCCGACTCCCAGGATCGAGCATATGCCGGGGCGTCTGTCCTAGCCGCCAGGGAAGCGTAAATAATGGAGATCCCGCCTGTTTGAGGTCCTATAGTAGAGCACCATTGCTCGTACATCGTGGCCTTAGGGTTGCTCAGTTTGTCAGTCCAGAGTGTGCGAAGGAAGTGCCTGATCTGTGACAGTCTAATTTTTTCTGAAGCAGGCATTGGCTTAAGGAAATAGGGCCATTAGGTGTAAAGAAATGGCCTATCCTGAAGAGGCCTTTGTCCAGCCACCAATGAAACGCATGTATATTCATCCCTGGAGGGAAGTCGGGGTTATGAAATAGGTGCGTGAGAGGCCTTAGAGGGGATATCAAGTTCACATTTTTATGTAATTGATCACAGAGTGCCAAGGAGTGAGATAAGGTAGGGGCTAATATGACCGGTCTGTGTTTTGAGGGTCTCCATGCTAAAAAGTCGAGTATGCAATGTGGTGCAGCCTGCCTCTCAAGGGAGATCCAATCAGGTCTACGGTCTTTTGCATATATGGCAGAAAACTGAGCCAGCTGTGCTGCCTGGTAGTAAAGCCATAAGTTCAGTAAACCTAGGCCACCCTGAGTCTTAAGTCGGAACAGGATATCCCTTGCAAAGCAGTGACTCCCCAGACATATCTAACCACCCTGGATTGAAATTTTGACAGGATAGATTTTTTAATTGGGATAGGGAGAGAGCGGAACAAGTATAAAAGACGGGGCAAGAGATTCATTTTGACTGCATTGAGTCTACCTAGCCAGGACAGTCCCTCCTTTGACCATTTCTGTAGGTCCACCTCTAGTGAGCAGAACATGGGGGGATAGTTGGCAGCGTATAAGTCACCAATGCTTTTAGTTAGCCTGATACCCAGATAGGGGATTGAGTCTCCTGCCCACGTGAAGGGAAAATGTTGTTTGAGTTGGTTGATTAGTGGCGTATGGACCGAAACGTTGAGGGCTATATATTTGGTCACATTCACCTGAAGCCCTGAAACAGTACCGAAGTCCCTGAAAAGGCGGAAGACATTTGGGGTGGATATTAGAGGAGCTGTCAAGAATAATAACATGTAGTCGTCAAAGAGGGCACACTTGTGTACCTCAAGTCCGCATTTAACCCCTTTGATGTTCTCATTTGTTCTCATGGCTATGGCCAGTGTCTCGATTGCAATAGCGAAAATCAAAGACGAAAGAGGGCAACCCTGTCTGGTACCCCTGTGAATGTCAAAGGGCTTAGAGTAGTGACCCATTAGTCGTACCTGAGCTGTGGGGGATGAGTATAGTGTGTGTATTATTGTAAGAAATCTGTCACTGAACCCCCAGCGTTCTAGAATATCGAAAAGGTAGGGCCATGACACAGAGTCAAAGGCCTTCTGCAGATGCAGTGATAACAGGAAACCCTCCTGAATGAATGAATGAATGATTTGTAGAGCGCTGCAAATGCGAACTGAATTGCCTCAAGGCGCTAGATACATTCTCTGTAGTTAGCTTCTTAGAAAAGGAAGGTCTTTAGTTTTTTCCTGAAGGCCTGGTGGTTTTCCTCCATGCGGATGTTGGTTGGAAGAGCATTCCATAGTCGAGGTCCTTGGACTGCGAATCTTCGTTCTCCCTTTGCTTTGTAACGGTATTTGGGAATGATAAGGAGGTTTTGGTTAGCTGATCGAAGACTGCGATTCGGTGTGTAGTGCTTTATTTTCTCCCGGAGATATAGCGGAGCGTTTCCTTGTATGCATTTGTGGGTGAGGCAGAGGGTCTTGAATGTGATCCGATTCTTCACGGTTAGCCAGTGTAGGCTCTTTAAGGATGGGGAGATGGATTCCCATGGTTTTTTTCCTGTTAAGAGTCTTGCCGCCGTGTTTTGAATGAGTTGCAAGCGCACAAGCTGATATTGGGGTAGTCCCACGTAGAGCGAATTTGCGTAGTCGAGTCGTGAATTGATGATTGTTCCCACAACTGCCGCTTTGTCCTCTTCTGGGATGAAGGGGATGAGTCTGCGTAGCAGGCGGAGGAGATGGTGGGATCCGCTTACCACTGATCCTATTTGTGCATCCATTGTCATTCCTGAGTCAAAGATGACTCCAAGACTCTTGGCTTTGGTGCTTGGAGAGATGGTCTGTCCGAGGATGGTGGGAGGTGTCCACAGAGTCTTTATTTTGGAATTTTTGTTAGCTTGTAGGAGCAAAAGTTCTGTTTTTGATCCGTTGAGTTTGAGGGAGCTAGTGGTCATCCAGTCATCTATTAAAGTGAGGCATTCCTCTAATTGCTGATGAAGGTCTTTTTGTCCGTTGATGCGAAGGTAGAGTTAGGTGTCGTTGGCGTATGAGTGGAAGCAGAGATCGGTTTTCCTGATGATATTGAGAAGTGGGCGGATGTAGATGTTAAATAGCACTGGTGACAAGTGTGAGCCCTGAGGGACTCCACAGGAGACTGCCCGGGTTTCCGAGGTGAATGTTCCTAGTTTCACTGTCTGGGAGCGATTCTCTAAGAAGGATGTAAACCATTTTAGAGCAGAATCTGTAGCTCCTGCAACTTCTGCGAGGCGGGCAAGTAAGGTATTGTGGTCCACTGTATCGAATGCTGCGCTGAGGTCTAACAGTACCAGGAGACTCGATTCTCCGTCATCTGCTGCTTCAAGGGCGTCGTCCCATATTTTGAGAAGTGCTGTTTCTGTACCATAGCCTGGGCGAAAGCCTGATTGCAGGGGGTCTAGGAGTTGGTGTGTGTCCAGGTGGCGTTGTAGCTGCTGTACTACTGCTTTCTCTATAATCTTGGAGATGGTGTTGAGGCTTGTTATTGGTCTGCGGCAGTTAGGGTCCTTAGGGTCGAGATTGGGTTTCTTTAGCAGGGGTTTGACGATGCCTTGCTTGAGGGAGGTTGGCACAGTCCCTTCTTTGAATGATTGATTTATGAGATGTGTTAGGGTAGGGGCCAAGATATTGGAACATTCTTTAAACAGTTTAGTGGGGATGATGTCGTTCAGTGATGTGCTGTCTCGAAGGCTTCTGATGATGGTTTTAGTCGTGTCCGTAGTGATTGGGGACAAAAAGAAATTCGGTGGTTGAGAGGTGTTCGTGTCGATATCCTCTTTTTGCTTTGGTTGAGTGAGGTTGGTTGTTATTTTCTGATGAATTGATTTCCGAATGTTGTCGATTTTGTCGATGAAGAAATCTGATAACGTGTTGCAGAATTCTTGAGTATCGTTTGCTGGGGGCTCTAAGCAGGTCGGGTTCATTGACTGAGCAACTATTTTGAAAAGTTCCCGCGGACGGTTTAAGGCAGATGAGATGGTGTCTGAGAAATTATCTTTTTTGGCTTTGAAGGTTGCCTTGTGGTATTTCACAGTGAGTGCTTTGTAGTTAGCATGGTTTTCCTTGCTGGGATTTCTTCTCCATGCTCTCTCAGCTCTTCTACGTTCCTGCTTGAGTAGGGTGAGAGTGCCATTAAATCAACTCGAGTTTTTTTTGCGGACGAGTGTTCTGCGTTTTGGGCCACTGAGTCTGCTGTTTGTAGTAATACATTGTATAGGGAATTGAGTGTTTGTTCCGTTGAGAGGTTTGAGTTTGGCAAAAGAATTTTGCTTTATAATGTAGTTTTGAAGAGTTCAGAGTGTAGTTTCTTCTGAGATCTATTCCAGTGTGTTGTTGTTGCGCGTTTCTGTTTTTGGAGGATGGTGTTAGTGGTGATTTTAAATTTGATAGCATGGTGGTCCGTCCATGGTAGTGGAGTGTTGTCAGATACGTTGATGTCCATATTCTGTTTGAAGATGAGATCTAAAGTGTGTCCTGAACCGTGCGTGGGAGCATTTATCAGTTGTTGAAGGCCAAGTTCTTCCATTTGGTTGACGCAGGCGGTTGCGATAGAGTCTTGGGCAGAGTTTGCCCACAGGTTAAAATCCCCATGTACCAGAAGGTTTTTTGTTTTCAAGGTGTGTATTGAGAAGAATTCAGTGAGCAGAGTAAGGAGATTGGTCTTTGGTCCTGGTGGGCTGTAGCATAGTAGTATGTGAATGGTGTCTTGAGGTGTTGTTTGAAGATGCAGTGAGAGTGTTTCCATGAAAGGCACTGAGTTCTGTAAGTTTGGTTTGGTGAACCCGAGATGCGATTTGAAAATCACTGCTAGGCCTCCTCCTTTTTTTCCTATTCTATGCTCGGATAGGATACTGTAGTTCTCGGGCACCAATTCAGTTAGGATGGTGTTGCAGTCAGATGTTAGCCAGCTTTCTGTAATGAAGAGGCAGTCTATGTTGTTTTCGATGATGAAGTCGTGGATTTCCAGCCTATGCTTGACTGCAGATCTGGTGTTGATCAGGGCGCATGCTAGTTGTTGCGGTTGGATCGGTGTCTCCCTGCATTTGGTGGTTGATTGTGGGGCCACTGTCCCACTGGGTCTGCAGAAGGGAAATCAAATCAATTGCTCTTCGAACCTGGTCCGGACCCTGTCTCCCCGGGATGAAGCCCACTTGGTCCCTGTGTATGTAACTTGCTATGAAGTTAGACAACCTATTAGCTAGGATTTTTGTCATTATTTTGAGATCGTTATTGATTAACGAGATAGGGCGGTAGTTGCCGACCTCGCTGGGGTCTTTACCTTGTTTGGGTATAACCGATATAAAAGCTGAGTTTAAATTGCTTGGGAGAGGGGCTCCATCCCGGAGGGAGTTGAAGAACAAGGCCATTTAAGGAGCCAATTGTGGGCAGAACTTCTTATAATAACAAATTGAGAAACCGTCCAGACCAGGAGCCGAGTTTGATTTCAAGGATTTAATGACATCTAATATTTTTTCTGATGAGAAGGGTGCGTCGAGATGCTCTCGATGTGTTTGCTTCAGGTGAGGTAGGTTAATGTCCTGGAGGAATAGCTCTCTGGCCTTGTGATGAGTGTGAGGTAGTTTCTCATAAAGGTGTGACTAGAAATTATGAAATGAGTCATAATGCTCGTTGGATTCTGTGTTAAATTGCCTGTCGAGGTGCGAATTTTGGGAAATACCGAGGTGCGAACCCGTAGGCTTAGTTTGGCTTCTAGCTTGGAGCCTATCTTATCTGTTTGATAGTAGAAGCATGCGCCTGACCACCTCAAATGTTTCTCAGCCGAAGTAGTGAGAGAAAGATTAAGTTTTACTCTAGCCAAGTCAAGTTTGGCCAGGCTGTCGGGCGTGGGATTTTGTTTATGTCTCTTACTCAGCAGGCGGAAGTCCTCTGTGAGTTGTGAGACTTCTGCCTTGCTCTCCCTCTTGAGTGGAGAGGAAAGTTGTAAGAGCCTGCCCCTCATCACCGCCTTGTGCGCTGCCCACAGAAAGCCCGGCGAAATAGACTATGTGTCGTTTTCACCAAATTAATCAGTTAAGGCTGTTTCTAGGAGTTTACAATGAGTTGGATTACTCAAGAGAGTTTCGATGAGACGTCATCTATAGGGTCCCTTCTCACCCGACCCACCCCTTAGCGTCAGTGACATTATAGAATGGTTGGACAGTGGGGTGTCATATATTTTGGAGCCTACTACCACGGGATTACGTGTGTTCGGACAAAAATGTGGTCTATCCTAGAAAAAGTATGGTGGGGAACAGAATAGTGCGTATAGTCTCTAGTTTGGGGATTAATTTGCCTCCAGATATCAATCAGGCCAAACGACTGGATGGTCTGAGCTACTCGAAGGCTGCATTTAGGGGGCCGCTTGGTTCTTGGCTTCAGGGGGTCAGATTTGTCTGAGGAGAAGTCGAATGGGGTGTTGGAGTCTCCTCCCACTACCACTGTGCCCATGAAATGAGGTTTTAAGATCTCTACAGTAGCGTCAAAGAATAGGTCTTGATGTGTGTTCGGTGTATAATATGAGACAAACATGTAAGCCTCTCCGTTAATCGTTCCAGTTACTAGTATGTAACAACCCTCGGGGTCTGTGATGGTTTTCGAGTGGGAAAAGTGAGTTCTGTTTGAAAAGCAGACCGCCACTCCTCTCTTTTTGTTGTCAGCATTAGCTAAGTGAAAATGCGCAAAGTTTTTGTGAAGAAACTTGGGATGAGAGGTAGCAGGGAAATGAGTCTCTTGGAGCAGTACTACATCTGCCTTCAATGTATGTAGCTGTTTTGCATCTCTCCACGGGGGAATTAAGGCCCTGTACGTTGTGGGAGAATATCTTGAGTGTCCCGGCCGTCAGTGTGGCTTCAGTCATGGGGTAATAATAGGTGTAGGACTATGTGGTTGTGAATCTTACCTGACCTCGTTGCTGTCCCTGGCAGGTAGGAGGCGACCCCAGCAGCATTGTGGGCTTGATCTGTGTTCCAGAAAAAAGGGGATCCAGCGATACCCTGTATCCGAAGAGGAGGGGGTAGGGAGGAAAGGGGAGAAGAGAGTGGAAAAGAGTGAGAAAATAGAGATAGAGAGAGAAGTAAGAAAACGAGATGTTAATGCATCATACAGTAGCAACCACAACCCCATCGGACCAGGAAGGGACCCATCCCTGCCTGGACCAGTACCCAAATGAAATGCACCACGACCTGAGGGGCGAAAGAGTCTGGGTCCAATAGGTGAAAAAACTAGAGTTCAACTATCGGAGCCAGAGGGAGGCGCACTATGACCACTCCGGTCAACTCCGCCTCGTAGCAAACCTGTTGCGGTATATAAATTTTGCAGTCTAAGCCCTGCTAGTGGAAATGTTCACAAAGCCCTTAATAGAAAAAAAAAAGGGGTTAAACCCGTAAGGATCCGTGAAGTAATCCTGGGGAGCGCTCAGGTAAAGAAAGTCGCCATTAGTATGGCAGTAGTCAGGTCACCGACTCAGTCCAAAAGGAAGTCTGTAGACATGTTATGGACAGTCCGCATTCCTGGTCATGGTGGGAAGGATTCTTTCGATCGTTTGGGAAGTTGTTTCTGCCACACTTGAGTCACGGGGCTTGTAGGTTATGGTCTTTTGGAAGACGATGCTCCTCGGGAAGAAGACATCGGTGGAATTTCCTGAGCAATCAATCCGAGGTGTAGAAGAAGTCATTCCCCATCTTGGAAGGAGGAGAAGCTATACGGTTTGTTGCGGTAAGAGAAATTTAATCGCAGCGGGAAGGCCCATCTATAGGTGATCTCTTTGCCCGCCAGGACTTGCAGTAGCGGTTTCAGGGCCCGTCGCTTTTGTACTGTGTATGGGGATAGGTCCGCAAAGACTTGAATCTGGTGTCCCATGATAGTCCGTTTTTCTGCCAATCTGGAAAGTTTCATCACTTTTCCTTTACCGCATAGAAATGCGTTTTCACTATTATGTCCCTTGGGAGACCGTCAGGGCAAGAGGGGTTTTAATGCCCTGTGAGCTCTGTCAAGCTCCATACGATGCGTGGAAATGTTAGGGATTAAACTTTTGATAAAGTCTTGGACTGCCATGTGGGTGTCCTTAACGGATTCAGGGACACCCCTAATGCGGAAGTTGTAATGTCTCGACCTGTTCTCGAGGTCATCTATTTTAGAGGTGGCAGTCTCTAGTTGGTCCTGGAGCTCCTGGATCCTAGCAGTGATTTGGTTAATTCTCAGAATAGCTTGGTCAGATTTTTGCTCAATCACCTCAATCCTGGCACCAATCTGCTGCATATCGGCGTGTATGGAGGCTGTGATCTGTGCTGCCGTTTGGGATAGGTCTTTTGAAAGCATCTGGGAGAATGCGGCCATCATGGAGGGAAAGTCAGTGGGGGGGGAGGGATGAATCCCTGGCCTGTGTGTCCCATGGATCCGGGCTATGTAGCAGATCCTGCTGTGGAGTGAGAGCTCCCCCTCCCAGTGTACTCCCAATAAGAGATTCGGTTGATGCAGGTGAGGGGGCCCCAGGGAGGGTACTCACTGTGGCCGCAGATGTTTGGGAGGATGGAAGAGCGTTCTGATCCTGGTCTGCGATGGAATCAGTCAGACAGGGCAGGCCTCATGAGGAGACGGCCACCATTTTGGGACGGCCGGTCCGCGCTGTAGATGCATTCAATTCGGTAATGAGGTTCCTCCGGGCAGAACTCAAGGACATCAGGCAGTAGTGGGAAGTGCCCCCGGTCAGCAGATGAGCATGCCGGGACGAGGGCTTAGATGGCTGCTGTGGCGGCCGTTAGGTCAGAGTGGCGCGGATCTCCCGGTCTAAGCGGCCATATTGGAAGCTGCCGCGCATGCGCCCTTCTTTATTTTTCAATTATTTTTATTTATTCAATCACAAGACAAGTTCCAGTACACATACAGAAGAACAGGATAACACAACATCATTTCTCACAATAAGAACGTATCCTTATATCCATCTTGCAATAAATTGAATCACTACCCAGACAATCCTCATCAACACCATATTTTTGATCAAAGATCCCGTGTCCTGCCAACTTATATTCTCGAACGCGTCTTAATCTGTTTTATTCTATAGAAAAAAAAAAGGGGGGGTCAAACCCCTCCATGGGAATATACCTCAATTGTATTCGTATATCAAAAGGAGGACTGAGATAAGAACCTTAAATTAAATGCTCACTCTAACTACTCAAATTATTGTCAAGGAGGGTGCTTCCCTCATCTGAGGCCATAAAAATATTCCAAGGTGACCATGTCCTAGAGTAACGCTCCTGCTGATGTCGCGCAGAGAGGACCAAGTCTTCTAGTTTGTTAATCTCTTACTTTATGTAACCACATCCCTATTGTCGGGGGCAACGGTGATTTCAGAGGGATACATTCCTTAGCGGCATCTAACAGATGATGAATAATGGATTCCTTATAGACCTTTTCTGGTATAGGAGACGCATGGAGAAGAAAAAAAGCCGGGTCTTCTGGTATTTTATCATCCATAAAATTTTGGACAATACGTCTAACGTCTGTCCAAAACTTCTTTAATTTGGGACACTTCCAAAAAATATGTAGCATGGTACCACTGTCTTTCTGACATCTCAAACACAGGTCAGAGGAGTCAGGAAAGATTCTCTTCAGTTTCGCTGGCGTTCTATACCACCGAGTAAAAATTTTGAGGTTAGTCTCTTGAATTTTCGCACAGATCGATGATTCGTGCGTAAATTTAAGGATATGTTGTAACTGTATTGAGCTAAAAGGCTTACCCAGCTCCTGTTTCCATTCCTGCATACAATTCAAAAGATTAGTTCCCTTAGGTGTAATCAGTAATTCTGGCCGATAGGGTATGAGATATTGCTCCAGCCTCTGAGCACATTTTCTCAAAAGTAGTGAGAGACCTGGCAAACCGTCCCGGGGCCGGAAGAGTGCTGAAAAAGTGAGTGATCAGGAGAGCACTCCAGAATCTTTATCTAAACTTACCCTCCTGTTCCATCAACTCCGGGACTGTCGGCCATGCCCCAGCTTTTATGTAGCTAGACACCTGTACATAGCCCATATTCCATAAGTGCTTAAATGCCACATCTTCCATCCCAGGAGGAAAGCGGGGGTTTCCCAGTATCAGGTACAAAGGGGATTCCTCAGGTGTTATGCCCATACTAGATAACGAAGCCGAAGAGAGGCTAATAGTAGTACCTATTAAAGGGTGTTTGATAAGCTCTCCAGGAAGATGGGCAGAACACCATAGGATTCCATCCAGTGGAACAGGCGACTGGGCATGTTCCATCTGTACCCAAAGTTTAAAGTCTTTGTGTCTATTCCAATCAATTACTCTGCTCAAATGTGTAGCTTGATAGTATTTTCGTATATCTGGGACCGCCAGTCCTCCAAATCTTTTTGGAAGTGTTAGTTGCAACCGAGATTGTTTATATGCCCAAATAAAATCAAAAATTAACCTCTGAGTTTGTTTAAAGTATGAAGATGGTATACGTATCGGCAATGCCTGTAGAAGAAAAACAAATTTGGGGAGGATGCTCATCTTAATGATGTTGCAGCGCCCAAGCCATGAGTGAAAGCCTGTTTTCCAATTATCCAATAAACTCTTAACTTTTTTAAGCATTGGGGGGAAAATTTAACTCAAAGATCTTACCTATATTGGGTGGAATCAGCGTTCCCAAATATGATAACGCTTTATCCGTCCATTTGAACTTAAAATTTTGCTTAAGTTGCTCAATTGATATTTGAGGACAATTGACCCCCATTGCCTCCGACTTAGAAAAATTAATATGAAGATTGGAAATTAGACTATACTTCTCAAATTCTCTCATTAAATTTGGAATTGTGATCAAAGGGTTCGTAAGAGAGAATAGCATATCGTCTACATACGCTGAAATTTTACATTGATCCTCCCCTATCTGTATTCCTGTGATATCCTGATTTAGACGTATTGTGCAGAGAAACGGTTCCAGTGATAGGGCGAACAGGAGTGGTGACAAGGAACATCCCTGTCGTGTCCCATTAGAGACTGAAAAAGTCTCTGATAGTACTCCGTTAGCCCGTACTCGGGCTGCCGGACGAGAATAAATGGAGGTAATCCACTGCAACATTTTACTCCCAAAGCCTCCATATCGCAGAACTGCCAGGATGTAACTCCAGTTCACCCTATCAAAGGCTTTCTCCGCATCTGTATTTATAAACACACATTGTGTCTGTGTTTTATTTGCTATCTGTAGAAGATTCAGGACTTTCGTAGTATTATCTCTTGCTTCACGTGTGGGAACAAATCCCACTTGATCCAGGTGTATCAGATTCGGAATATACTGTTGGATCCTATTTGCTAAAATTTTGGTAAAGAGTTTGAGGTCTAAATTAAGCAGAGAAATCGGTCGATAGCTTCCACAGGAAGCTGGGTCTTTCCCCTCCTTCGGTATCACCGAAATATGGGCTAGCAAGGTGTCCTGTGTTAATGTTGCTGATGCACCAAGAGCATTAAATAATTTAACCATATATTGAGCTAGAGAAGGGAGCAAGACCCTATAGTATTGGGCCGTCAAGCCGTCAGCCCTGGAGATTTACTCATTTTAGTGGCCTTTACAGCTCCTTGAAGTTCTTCCATAGTTACGGGACTTTCAATGTTATCTCTATCCTCATCTGACAGTCGAGACATTAATGACCGCGAAAGATACTGATCTATCTGGGCTTGACTCTGCAAATTATATAGAGAATTGTAAAATTTTTGAAATTCTTGCGCTATGTCATATGGTTTCGTGACCTTGAGCCTATTAGATGTAACCAAGTGTGGGATATAATTCCTTAATTTCTGCTCGCGCAAAGACCTAGCTAAAAATCTCCCACACTTGTCCCCAGACTCATACGAGAACTTCCTACAAGTTTGTAATGCTGCCTTCGCTTTAAACTGAAGAAGATCCGAAATTTGTGCTCGTTTAGCCAGAAGATCTTTCACTAATAAAGAGGACTGAACCCGTTTATGACGAAGCTCTAAAGAAGCCAAATCCTCCAGTAATAATTTAAGCTGTTCTGCCCTTTTCCGTTTAATCCTAGCTCCATGTTTGATCAGCACCCCTCTAATAACCGCCTTATGTGCTGCCCAGACAATTCCGGGATCACAATCTGGGGTATCATTGGTGCTAAAATAAAATTCTAATTCCTTGATTATGTCCTCCAGAACGTCTTTGTCCTGTAAAAGGCCTCCATTGAGTGGGTCTATTCATCCGAGATTTATATAGGTCATATGTCAAGAATATAGGTGCGTGGTCTGACCAAGTAATAGAGCCTATTGTGGCCGTTCGTACCGAATGAAGTTGGGCATGTGGAACAAAAAAGAGATCTATGCGGGAATAGGATTTATGAGGAAGGGAGTAAAAAGTATAGTCTTTTTCTGTAGGATGGAGTAAACGCCATATATCAATCAATTGATTCCTGTGCAAAATTTGGGCAATACCATTCCATGTACTAAGAGAAATGGATGACAGTCCAGTGGAAGTATCTTCCACTGGATTTAGTGACATATTCCAATCTCCTCCTAAAATCAACTGTCCTTCTGAAAATTCAATCAACCGCTTAAGCGTTTTCTCCAAGAAAGTCCCTTGATATACGTTGGGAGCATACACTGTCGCCAGTGTGACCCCGACATCGCCCACTCTGCCCTTTACAAACAGGAAGCGCCCTCCGGGATCTCTGACCACGTCTACAAAACACCATGGTACTCTACTCGAGAGGATAATAGACACCCCCCTTGATTTTGATTTGATTGGTAGAGTGATAAACTGTTGCATATGACCGGCTTTTCAAAATAGGTACTTTATCATCTCTAAAGTGCGTCTCCTGTATAAATGCAACATCTGATTTAAGACGCTGCAAATCATGCAGGAGCATCCTCCTTTTTTCTGGCGTATTTAGGCCCTTAACATTAAGCGAGAATACATTGAGGGTTTCCATGGTAGGGAGAAAGAGAGAGAGAGAGGAAAAAAAAAATAAAGGGGGGGGGAAACAAAAAAGAAATAAATCACTAACAAAACAAAACAAACAAAAAAAAGCAATATACTGCTAAAACGCTCGCCGGTCATGTGCCAACAGCTAAACAAAATATTGCTACTAGCAAGCTCAGCTAAAAAAAAAAAAATAGAAAAAAAAAAAAAGGGAAAAAAAATTAAATTATCAAATACAAGTTGCAGAGACAGCATCTGAGAGAAAACACAGTGATATCCAAAACAAAAAAACCTGTGTAACTATTACATCCAAATGTGAACTTACAAAAAAGAAAAAGGACAATATCCCTTTAAGTTGCACTAATCGCAACATGACAGAAACGTGTTATTAACAAGCCACTAAAGACAATTTCCATTTGTGCTAAAAAAGAAAGAGAAAGGTAGATACCCTTTCAGGTGTGAATAATTAATTACCTAATAAGTGCTATGAGGCATCAGGTACATGCCCTCCTAAATAATTACAACAACAAAAAAGAAAAAGAAAAAAGGGCATATGCCCAACACTGATGCAATTAGCTATCTTCTTAATGCATCCTAAATAAAGAGCATATCTAGATCCATAAGTAAATACATTCATATCCTGTCTTAAAGCGCCAATAGCCTATAGCGCCTACTCTAAAAAAAAAAAAAAAAAAAAAATTTCAAAGTGATTATCTTCATACATAAGGCAGAGGCCAAAGTTACGGATCTAAGCTAGGAGGAATTTTGAGAAATGTTCCCTAATGTCCTCTTTGTCCCCTCTTTCACATAATTGAACATAAGGTCTAAGTTCTGGCTCTTAATTCTGTGCCCAACAGGAGCTTTTGAGGTTCGCATCAAGACTGCTGTTGTTGTGGCACTGGAGTATGATTTCCACGACCTTGCTTGCTCTGGGGGCCCGATCTACCCCTCATATATGAAATGTAAAAGAGCCAATTGGGAATCTGTATAGGTGGCACTTCAATAAAAGCAAATAGTCCCAGAAGATCTGATGGTGTACGGAGCGTATATGCAGATGAGGCCTTACGAAATGCCGCCGCCAATGGGTATCCCCATCTATAAGTGTACCCCTGTTCTCTAGCCAAATCTAAAATTGGTCGTAGGCATGCTCTGCGCTGGAGGGTAGCCCGAGAAAGATCCGACAAGATTTTAATAGGGTTCCCCTCAAAGTCAATACTCCCTGCTCCCCACACAGCCCTAAGTATCTGCTCCTTCTGTGAATAACTATAAAGCCAACATATAACATCTCTAGGTCTCTCTAGATCTTTTGATTTAGGGCCCAGAGCTCTATGGACCCTATCTAACTCAACCGTCATTTGAGGGGATTTTAAGGCCATTTGGAATATAGTTTTCACTATTTTCTGGAGATCTTCCCCCTCCGTCTCTTCAGGGATACCCCGAAGCCGCAGATTGTGCCGGCGGCTTCTATCTTCCAAAACCTCTATATGGAGCTGTAAGTCCACCGCTGCATCTGCCTGGAAAATCTGTGTTGTTTCAATATCTTTTACCCGCTGTTCGAGGGAGGACACATTTCCCTCTCCTGTGCTCACCCTCTCTGCAAGTGTTTCAATGTCTGTTCTTACCGCTTGAATATCCTGGCGGTGCGACTCCTCTATGCGGAGAATCAGGACCTCGATATCCCGGCATGTGGGAAGCTCTCTCAGCAATGCTCGGATGTCTCCTTCCACACTGTCTGTATCCTCAGCTTGCCGGGGATCACCGGCTTCCGCCTGTGCATGATGTAAAGACGCTGGGATTTCCAACTTGGAGTCCGACATAAGGGGTGGAGCAGGCAGGCTCAGCTTAGTGCTGTTAGCCCGGGTTGAACTACGTAGAGCAGCCACTATCAAAATATTGCTGGATATCTCCCTGTACCGTGCGAGAGGCAGGAGGCTGGGCTTTCCTTATTGTAGATCGTGTCTTGTACTCCCAAGTTGTCGTCATGCCGCAGTAGCACCTATTGGTCGGCTATTGTTTGGTCGGGGAGAGCATGGTAGTCCCGGAGCTCCACTCTAGCGTGTCTTCACACCGCCATGCCCCTTCTTTATTTTTCATCCCTTTTCGAACCCTTTGCGAAACCTATGGCATACCTCAATCAGAACTATTCCGATGCCTGCAAATTAAAAACTTTTTCACTCCTTTTATAAGCTCTGATACTCCTCTAACACACTTTACTGAGTTTGAAGCTATTTGCAGGAAAGATCCTCACACAAAAGGCATGATTTCCTCACTTTATTCACATTTGATATTTAAACCCGAACTGGATAAACCCTCTTATGTCCAGAGATGGGAGGCGGACCTGGGTCGAATGCTTGACACCACAGAATGGGATCAAATCTGGTCGTCTACCAAATCAGCCTCCCCTAATATTATTGAGGTAGCGGCTAATTATAAAGTATTGACAAGATGGTACCTTGTACCTGCTAGGGTTGCAAAATATGTACCAACCTGTTCCGCGCAGTGTTATCGTAGTTGCTCAGAGTCAGGCACACAACTGCACATTTGGTGGACATGCCCAATAGCACAAACCTTTTGGAAAGAGATTTTTAAAATGGCCTCCAAGGTGTTTGGTTTGCAAGTACAGCCTGATCCTGCTACCGCATTACTTAATATGAAACCAGAATCGCTAACTTTGATTCAATTGAAACTATTTGTACAACTTCTAACAGTAGCCAAGCAAACTTTGGCAAAGGCATGGCGGTCCCCAACATTAGTGGTGGCTGAGACGAAGAATAGGATGACTACCGCCATGATTCATGCCAAAATGGTGGCTATTGACAACGCTCTGCTAACCAAATTTGAAAAACTACTGTATGGCACCCATGGATAACACATCATTTGCCATCTAACCTTGACGAGAATGTTCTACTGCCATGGTAGCTGAGTTGCAATGATTTAAGCTGATCTATAAATAACGCACAGACTTTCATGATGGCTCTCAATCCAACCCTGTGGACCACCTCTTTTCTATGTTTTACTCCTTCTTTCCTTTCTCTTCTTCCTTAACTACTTTCCGATTTTGAAGCTCTTTTCCTAGTAGAGTGTATTCTCCTTCAGACATTTCTGACACAGCCTACGCTGTGGGCACAAGTACAAGTTAAGAATTTACTTACTCTTTAACAGCTCCTACATAGCATGTAAATAGAGGTAATTGGGTATAACGTGGATTAGGTATTGAAGAGCTATGTAATCATCGATTAACTAATAATTTTAGCATCTTATCTTTATCACAATATGTTTACTCATGTATTTGTTATGTATTTCTTTATATACTCAATAAAAATCTTTTGACAAAGAAAAAAGCACCATTCTTTTAAGTTGCATACTGTAGTTGTGAGATGTCTTTAAAGTGGTTGTTAACCCACTTCTATTAAATAGTCTCATCCCCTCTGTATCATTATAACATGTGTCCCTGTGCCTGAGTAATGTAAAAAATCCGCCGATCTGTACCAATATAAGCCCTGCCTGGGCGCTCAACTGATTTCTTCTCTCTCTGCTCACAGCTGCAGTGGGCGGGGCTGAGCCCTCCCGCTGACGTCAGTCGGGGAAGAGGGGGAAAGAGAAAGAGACAGAGACAGAGACAAAGAGAAAGAGAAAAAGAGAAAAGAGAAAGAGAGAGAGAAAGAGTTGACAATCAGCTGAGCTCTGGGAGCCATGCTTATACAGGTACAATTCGGCGGATTTTTTACATTACACAGGGACATGTTATAATGGTACAGGCTATTTAGTATCAGATATGAGAACAGCAGGAGCAGGGGGGAGGACAGAGGAGACACAAACACTGGAGAGCTGCAGATAGCATGTTGCAGCTGACGGAATCACGCAAACGGACCACAGTATCAGGGGCTCAGCAGCCATGATTATCATGCTCAGTTTGCAGAGGGGAGGGTATAGCCAGGCAGGATCAACCAGGTATTTTAGGGTATACAGAGGACCAAATGACACAGCACAAGCACTGTGCTGTATAACATCCTATAAGGGAACAGGATCTGGGTTTTTTTGTGTTAACAAACACTTTAACCACTTCAATACAGGGCACTTATACACCTTCCTGCCCAGAACAATTTTCAGCTTTCAGCGCTGTCGCAGTTTGAATAACAATTGCTCGGTCATCCAACACTGTACCCAAACTAAATTTTGATCATTTTGTTCCCACAAATAGAGCTTTCTTTTGGTGGTATTTGATCACCTCTGTGGTTTTTATTTTTTGCTAAACAAATAAAAAAAGACTGAAAATTTTGAAAAAAATAAAAGTTTTGCTTTTGTTTCTGTTAAAAAATTTTGTAAATAAGTAAGTTTTCTCTTTCACTGATGGGCACTGATAAAGGCAGCACTGACAGGCACTGATAAGGCGGCACCTATGAGGTGGCACCAATGAGCGGGCACTGACAATAGGCACTGATATGTGGCACTGATGGGTGGCACTGATATACAGCACTGATGGGCATTGATAGGCGGCACTCATGGGTGGCACTGGGTGGCACTGATGGGCAAACACGGATGGGCACTGAAAGGCTGCAAAGATGGGTTCTTATGGGTGGCACTGATAGGCAGCACTGCTGAGCACTGATGGGCATTGAAACGTGGCACTGATGGGCACTGATAGGCATCCCTGGTGGCACTGACAGTGGTAGGCATTGTGAGTGGGCACTGATTGGCAGCTGCCTGGGCACAGATTAGTATTTCCCTGGGTGTCTAGGGGGCATACCTGGTGGTCCAGTGTGGATGGCTTCCCTGGTGGTCCTGGGCGGCTTCCCTGGTGGTCCTGGGTGGTATCTGAGGGGGGCTGTGCTGATAAACAATCAGCACAGACCCCCCGTCAGGAGAGCAGCCGATCGGCTCTCCTCTACTCGCGTCTGTCAGACGCAAGTGAGGAAAAGCCATCACCGGCTCTTCCTATTTACATCATGATCAGCCGTGATTGGACACGGCTGATCATGTGGTAAAGAATCTCCATCAGAGACTCTTTACCTGGATCGGTGTTGCGGGGTGTCAGACTGACACCCTGCAACAATGATCGCCACGATGCGTGCCCCCGGGGGCGCGCAGCAGCTCAATATCCTGCGGACGCCATATGACACGCAGTTAGGGTATTGAAACCACTTTACATAGGTAGGAAAACCACGCTAACACAAACGTAGCAATAAGCAGCAGCATACAGTGCGATCACACCAATGTTCAGAAATCTTATAAAAAAGCTGCGCTAGAAATTAAATTAAAGTCCATGCAAATGATATCACAGGAAAAAATTATGAATCCTTCCAGAGCATAAACACCACCACCGTGCTCCTATAGAAAATAGTGCTAATCCACCGTAGTAGTTGATTCTGCTTACCAGATGGCAAGCATAAAAGGACAAGTGGCTATAGCCCAGCCAAGGCCTTTTAGCTTGCTGACGCTCCCGGGGCTCTAATGGTGGGGGGTAAATTTTCCAGGCTCATGGGGAACCTTCCCCATTGACAACGTCAGATGATGATGAAACGTGTCTGGGAGGGTACGCACTAACGTCACCACGCTTTCGGAGTGAGAGAACGGGCTCCGTTTTGTTTTGTATGCCGGCCGGCTTTCGTATGCGCAACTCTGCTTATTTTAATGTAAGTGACTACAAGTTTTAAATAAATATTTGGAGGATATCACACTATGGCAAGTCTTTCTTTCCTCTGAGCTATCCGGGTTTCCATTGCAACATGTGGACATGTGAACACCATGTGTGAGCCTGGAAATTTACCCCCCACCATTAGAGCACCGGGAGCGGCAGCAAGCTAAAAGGCCTTGGCTGGGCTATAGCCACTTGTCCTTTTATGCTTGCCATCTGGTAAGCAGAATCAACTACTATGGTGGATTAGCACTGTTTTCTATAGGAACACGGTGGTGGTGTTTATGCTCTGGAAGGATTCATAATTTTTTCCTGTGATGTCATTTGCATGGACTTTAATTTAATTTCTAGCGCAGCTTTTTTATAAGATTATTGAAACCACTTTGTCGCCGTCATTTTGCTATATGGCGAGCGGCAAGTGGTTAAGCTGTGTGTGGCATTACAGAACAGTGCATGCTTGATGGGCAGCATCAGTGACACTATATTCTGGCATCACATATTTTGGGTAATTGATTTTTCAACTTTACAGTTTGTTTGGCTTTAACACAGCAACAGCACCCCAATCAAAGTTTTTTAGGTTGTTTTGGCTGCCACACCTTGTTTAAAAGCTATAGGAAAGTGTGGTAAAAGCCTGAACTTTGTATAAATAGGTCAGTGCCACAACAGTAGTTTGTGAGCTTCTTTTTCACTAGTGGTTTTCAACTCCTGTCCTTAGGACCCACTAACAGGCCAGATTTTAAGTATTTCCTTGGGGAAATGCAGACTAGAATACTGCAATCACTGAGCAGCAAGTGATATCACTGGTGATGTATTTCAATTATCTTGCAAACCTAGCCTGTTAGTGGGTCCTGAGGACAGGAGTTGAGAACCACTGTCTTAAATAGATGTTAAAATGAGTGCACAAGAACATCTCAAAATAATTATTCAATTATAGTTAGCAGAGTTGAGGCATAGCGGCAATAAGAAAACCTAGGGCCTTAGGCTACAAGTCAACCCTTCCCCTTCCAGGGTTTGCTTTAAAAACTAGTGACAGTGTCATTCTACCTCGGCAGGTCTGCTCTCCTGCGCAAATCGCCATAACTTATCAATGCATTTTTATAGCACTGATCGCTGTATAAATGTCAATGGTCCCAAAAATGTGTCAAAAGTGTTTAATCTATCCGCCACAATGTCGCAGTCCTACTAAAAATTACTAGTAAAAATAATAATAATAATAATAATAATAATAATAATAATAATAATAATAATAATAATAATAATAAAAATGCCATAAATGTAGCCCCTATTTTGTAAACACTATAACTTTTGCGCAAACCAATCAATATACGTTTATTGCAATTTTTTTACCAAAAATATGTAGAAGAATACATATTGGCCTAAATTTATTTTTTTAAAGTTTGTGTTTTATAGCAGAAAATAAAAAATATTGGTTTCTTTTTTCAAAATTGTTGTCCTTTTTTTGTTTATAGCACAAAAAATAAAAACTGCAGAGGTGATCAAATACCACCAAAATACAGCTCTATTTGTAGCAAAAAAAAGGACATAAATTTTGTTTGGGTACAGCATCGCACGACCACGCAATTCTTAGTTAAAGTGCCGTATTGCAAAAAATGACCTGGTTATTAAGGGGGCAAACCCTCCCGGGGCTAAAGTGGTTAGAAAAAGGTATGTGAAAAAAAAAAAAAAACTATTTACAATTTGGAAATATGCCCTGTGAAAAACTATAAGATCATATAAGAGCACAGCATTTTGCTAGTTGCATGATATTCAGTCAAGGTTTACACTTTCTTGTTTTGCCTGCCAGTGCCTACACTAATTTCTCCCTCCCCTTATGTCAGCAGCACTTCCTTTGCTTTCCTGATCACAGCTAATGTAGTGTGTTGACTTCACCCTTTACAGTGAGGGGGCTGTCTTAGCCAAAATCTCTCTTATAGTCCGTCCTGATTAATGTTTCAGGACCTGGAAGTGCATTATGGTTACTGTGTCAAATTCCTGCATTATTTTGCTGGATGCACAGACTATAAACATACAGGATTAGCCATGAACCCATGGTAGCAGCAAATCCGATTCTCATCTCTACATGCATTTGTACAAAACCTTAAAATTGCTAAGGAAGAGCAAAACACTGATCACTGTATTAGTGTCACTGGTCCCCAAAAAGTGTAAAAGTGTCAGTTAGAGTCCGATTTGCCCTTCACAATATCGCAGTCCCCTCTGCACAGCCTTTTACTGGGAAGATCAGTGTGCTGCTGTTTCTCCTCCCCTAAGCTCTTAGGCAGCTGAGAACAGAGAAAAAAAGGGAAAACTAGATGTATACAATGTTTTTTAAATCTATACACACACACACACACACACACACACTTTTGCCTTTCATTTCTATTTTAAACTGAATGGTTTGTTTTACAAGGTGAGGGTTTACAATAACTTTAAGCATATGTATACAATCATAAGCCACATGGTAAATGTTGGGTGCCCGAGCTATTACATATGTAATCAAGATTTAAAAAATGCACTTTGGTACCTTCGTAAGGAATGTGTTGTTCACTGCATCATTTGAACATATGCCACTTACAGAACACAGTACAGATAATTTTTTTCTCTCAAAAATTAGGCACAGAACCACTTTGAATTGTTGATCAACAATTCAAATGAGATAATCTTTATACACAGAAGTGAAAAGACATATTTAAGCTTAGCAAAATTCAAGTGTGTTTCAATTCCTCAACATGCTGCCAATAGAGAACATTTTGTTATAATATAAGGCCAGGTAGATGTAGAAATGTAACAGATCCTCTGATATTTTAGGATCAGAACGAGTTTTGCTTTTTCAGGATGTTTTAACGAGCAAGGAGTAACTTAAGCGGATTAACTATAATTAATATACAAGTAATAAAGACAATCCAAATGTTAACCATTTTAGCATTAAAAATTTCTTCATTAGAAAGAGATGTGTTGTGCAAAAATATACAGCGTCAACATAGGCGTGGACAGCCTATTGCATTAGGGTGTGCACCTCAAACCAAATTTCAAACACACGTGCGTCTGTACATATTAAGGAAAACTGTTATCCATACTTACCGTAATTTTCCTTTCCTGGATCCTCCCCATGTCAGCCTACTATGGGTCAGCTCCACCCCCTCTGACCCCTCCAGGACCACCTCTTTTCTAGCCCATAAAAGGGTGGCTGTCTGTCCACACCAGTGTTCAAAAAAACCCCGCCTCGCGACGGATAAACTGGGTGGGAATCCTCCGGCTGACATGGGGAGGATCCAGGAAAGGAAAATTATGGTAAGCATGGATAACAATTTTCCTTATTCCTGGACCTCCCCATGTAAGCCCACTATGGGATGTACCAAGCAATATTAAGAAGGGAGGGAAAAAAAAAAAAAAGTAAGCCAACCCTCAATGCAATGCTACTCAAAATTTTTATTGGGCAACAGCCGCCGTAATAACTGTAAAGCCAAATGTTTCCTCAGGCGGACATGCCATATTAAGCTTGTAAATGCCTAATAAAAGGTGTTGGGCACGCTCCAGCTTGCTGCTCTGCAAATTACCTCAGGGGCGACCTTTGCATATGTTCAGGATGCTGCCATACCCCTCATCAAATGTGCTTTGATCTCTAAAGGAGGAGGAAGGCCCAGCGTTTTGTATGCAATTTGCATGGTCTTGACAAACCAGGAAGACACAACTCTGGATGTTGCTGGCATACCCTTTTTAGGCCCCATTGGGAAAACCTACAGCTGATCTTATGTGCCAAAGCTTTTAGTCCATTTCAGGTAGGTTGAAACCAGAGCCCATGTCTAACCTACTCCACTCATCACCAGCTGTATCCGCCGGAAAGGCTGAGAAAACGACCTCCCAGTTCATACGAAATTATGTGGGTAGAAAGCTCGGTATTGGCCTAAGGACTATCTTGTCTGGGAGCACCAAACAATAGGCGCACAACTCGGAGTCTCTTCTGGCCAAAGTCATGGCTAGTAAAAAACAAAAACAAAAAAACTGTTAAAAGAAATAATGAACAAGAAAACGCTTGATCAAAATGGAGGAACCAGCAATGTTCCCAAGACTAGTGTTAAGTCCTCTTTTGGAAAAAATGATTTTAATGGAGGTCTGATTTCTATGGCAAAAAAAAAAAAAAAAATCAGATCACCAACGGATGTAGAGCATATCTTGTACACAACATAGCCGACAAGGCAGGGATTTGACCCTTCAGGGAATTATAAGCTAACCCTTGGAGACTACTCTGCAGAAACTCCAAAATGTTAGATACTGAAGGAGATCCAAGGTCCCAACCCCTTTCCGTAGTATTCCAGATCCGGTGATAGGTTACATTAGTTCTGACAATCCTGTAATAATGTCATTAACTTTATCCTCCTGCGGTTCGGGTGTCAGGCCCCACTCTGCAGAAGGAGATTTTGACAAGGAGGCAGAGGGATTGGTGAGCTCAAATTTATCCTCCAAGCCAGAGGGAACCACAGCTCCCTGAGCCAGTAAGGTAGGACTATTATTGCTGTGACCCTTTCTCGCTGAATCTTCAGCAGGATTTTGAGGGCCAATGGAAGTGGCGGTAACACATACACCAAGGGGAAGTTCGAAGACCTGGACAGAGCACCCTGACCCAATGCCTGTGGATGCTAGGTCTGGGAGAAGAAGCAAAGCAGTTGACAATTCTCCAATGCCATAAGATCTATTGAAGGTGTCCCCCAGACCCTGAAGATCTTGCGTAGGTACTTGGGGTTGAGGCCCCATTTGTTGTGATCCCCAAAGCCTTGACTCAAGCGATCTGCTAAAACATTGCCAGGCCCTGGGAGTTAAGATGCTGTAAAAGCCGAGATTCTTTTCTGTGCAGAGGAAGATTGACATGCCACCTGAAGGAGAGGGTGACTTCTTGTGCCCCCTTAATGAGACACATAAGCCACCATAGTTTTGTTGTCCAAAAGAATCTTGACAGCTCGACCTCACAACATAGGTTGGAACGCTAAGAGTGCGTCTGACAGCATCCAATCCCAGGAAATTTGAACTCTTCGCCCCACAAAAGGTACCATTGGCCTTGAACCTGCTGTCCCAGGCAGTGTGCCCTGCAGCCTGCCAGACTGGCATTGGTCGACACCACTATGGGTTCTGAGGTCTTCAACGGAACTCAGCAGGGAAAGACTGCGATCTACTGACCACCAACCAGGGACCAGATTGGAATTGGCAGATGATCCCACTGAAGAAGAAAGTTGAATTGAAACCTCCTTCTGGAAGCTTCCTGATGACGCAATTGTTGATGCGAAACGCGTAGAGGCTGCTGGGAGTTTTCTCGGAACAGGTGATCGGAAACGTCCGGGCACCGGGCAGAAACACATACGAGAGCGAGGGGTGAGGTGCAAGCTAAATGCGGAGGATATATACGAACCACAGTACCGCTCAGTACTTGTCCTTATCTGCTGGATTCGCTCAGTGCCGGCTCGAAGGCACTTTTAAATGTCAGTGTAATATGTATTTTTGGTTTTTTACTCAATAAATGTTTTAAACGCACTGCGCAATGATCGTCTATCTATACCCTAAACCTATATACCCTATACCCTAAACTAAAGCTTAATCGGTGAGAAAGTGATACTAAGGTGGAGCGACACGAAGGTGGAGCGTTTTTAAGGTGGAGTGGTTATCCCATGAATGAACCAAAGGCACATCATTTAACAAGCATCTGGTGAGTGGCTAATCTGCAAGGTGGTGGTGTGTCACAAAGTCACATATAAATAAGAAGAGACACAAGAGCACGATAAGAACACAGTCACAGCAATTGAAAGAGGATTTTTGGATTCTCATTGTTTATGGGACTTGAAAACTGTTATATGCACATGAGGGAAAATTTAGTATATGGTTTTCAGCTGTTTTAACAGGCTTTCATGTGTGACTCACACGCAGTGGAAGGCCATTGGTTTACATGCACATATTTGATTTATGATTTTTTGATTTAAACACAGGAGGTGGTTATTTGAATTTTTAGGAGATAATAATGTATGATACAATTTCTTTATCACATAGCACTAGGAACAGAAATATTGTAAGTGGTGTAGAGATACGAATAGCGCATTCGCATGTACTAATTTTTTCACATTCCCCATTCTTAAAGAAGGGTTTTTTTGAATGCAGCAATTCTGACAATAACACTGATTGATGCACACGTTTTTTGCGCCGGTGACACACATTTATGCGTGGCACTTTGTGAGTCGGATTTGTGTACACACGATCGGAATTTCCAACAACGGATTTTGTTGTCGGAAAATTTTATAGCAAGCTCTCAAACTTTGTGTGTCGGAAATTCCGATGGAAAATGTGTGATGGAGCCTACACACGGTCGGAATTTCTGACAATAAGGTCCTATTACACATTTTCGGTCGGAAAATCCGACCGCGTGTACAGGGCATTAGGCTGGATTCACCCCCATGCGCTCCCAGCGCATTCCGCAGAACCGCACCACAGAACGTGCTCCATAAGAGACCATGATAAATGGACGATAGTGCAAAAAGCACCAAAAAATGCACAGGTGCGAACCCAGCCCAACTGCTACTGCCACAGGAGTGAGTGCTACCGCCGGTCTGCAGGCTGCTGTCCAAACTATACAACCTTTTTAGGTCTGCATCTATTTTGCGATCCATAGGATCCCTAAAAGAGACCGAATACTCTAGCGGAAGCGTAATGTGGCGGACGAATATACAAAATGAAGCATCCACCTTAGGCGTAGTGTTGCAAAAATCAAACGTATGCGATTCTGAGGCCACCTCAGCCTCAGATAAATCCGAATCGCTATCGACTTCAGAGTTAAAACACACTGAAAACACATGATCTGAATCTGCAGATGGTAATCCTTCCTTGACTGCGTGCGTAATGTAGGTGCATCGTGCATCAGTGACGTCATTTCCCCTTCTGCACTCCAGAGTGGTCAGCGTGGAGCTTTCCATGCACTGGATGCAGCAGTTCAGCCTGTGTACAGACTCCACACCCAGATGCCTGAAGGAATGAAATCTGAGCCAGAAACAAGATAACAGCACATCCCAGGACACTTTTCCATCTCAAAGAAACACCTCCACCCTGCGAACCAACTTTTTGGAAGAGAAGAAGTGGATCGGAGAAGGACTACGAAAAAAAGACCTTAACACAAACGTCATTTACTTCCGTTGAGTCACCCATGAGGACACTGCAAATTCGTTCTTGGAGTGATCTTCATGTTACGCCTTTCTTTTTCACATATGATTGGCCTATGGATATGCTGTTGAGACCTATTTAAGGAAATCACGGAGAATATATCTGATGTTCCATCTATTGCATCCCGAGACTGTAGCTGGGTCATAAGCTAAAAAGCGCATTTGATCTCCTTACCAGAGATCAAGGGAGCTGGTAAGAGGCAGTTGTTATATAGGTGGAGGACTGTCCTATCTTCTACACTTGTTTCTGCGGTGGTTCTAAGTGTGTTGTCACCTTGATTGAAGATGAGGATACATACCTTTTGTGGACTCTGCATAGACTGATAATTGACACCTGTTCATATGCTTTGGATGGACTTAAAACAATATGGGTGCATACACTGAGTTTTAAATTTTTTTATATTTTTTATCTAGCGCAGTTTTCTGTCTGATATTACCCATGACATATCCTGGACTTCAGGTACAGAACATTGCGCAGTGACTGGGAACCAAAGAGCATGTTGGCTTATATTCATGTGATGAGAAGAACATCCCTGAACATGTGAACAGTGATACACACTTCTTACTAGCTGTTCAATACAACGAATGAAAGAATTCAGAGGATAGATGAAAAGCACTACACCCCCTCTCTCCCTGCCTGCTGCAGAACCGCGCACTCACACACTGCTAAAGTCTGTGCCCCCAACTCCCCCCTTACCAGTGACATTTCCTGAGTCCCGGTGCATCCTCCTCACCTCCAGGTTGTTGCGTTGTCGGCACTGCAGGGCGGAATCTGGGAGGCAGGGCACTCTGAGGAGGAGCAGGGAGGAAAAAGCTACTTCCTCCTCCTCTCCCTGGGACGGTCCTGGCAAATACTTTTCTCAGACAAAGGTCAGTGGTGGACTGGAAGCCCCATGGTGGCAGCGGGCAGGTCTTGTTTAAAAACAGTGTGGTTAATCCAGCCCCGATGCTACCTCTATAGTTGTGGCTATAGCATCCCTGACAGCAAGCGGCGGAGTGATATTCAGCTGTCAGGGATGCAGTAATCGGAACTAAAGACGTAGCATCGGAAAATGTGGCCGTTTGCCTGCTCACTCTGTGTTCAGTGTCTGCGCTCACAGGAGTTATACAGCCAAATAGAAAACAGTCCCACTCGCATCGTCGCAGCGTTCCCCTTGTCCATCAGCAGAGGTGCCAAAATGGAGATCCTGCCAGCAAAAATGCCTATGAGGGTCAATTTACATAATAAGCACAACATACAGTGAGGCAAAAAAGTATTTAGTCAGCCACCAATTGTGCAAGTTCTCCCACTTAAAAAGATGAGAGAGGCCTGTAATTGTCATCATAGGTATACCTCAACTATGAGAGACAAAATGTGGAGACAAATCCAGACAGTCACATTGTCTGATTTGTGAAAGAATTTATTTGCAAATTATGGTGGAAAATAAGTATTTGGTATTTTATATTGATAACAAGTTCAATCAGGTGCCATTAATAAAGGTAATGAGTGGAGGACAGAGGAGCCTCTTAAAGAAAAAGATACAGGTCTGTGAGAGCCAGAAATCTTGTTTGTTTGTAGGTGACCAAATACTTATTTTCCACCATAATTTGAAAATATATTCTTTCAAAAATCAGACAATGTGACTGTCTGGATTTGTTTCCACATTTTGTCTCTCATAGTTGAGGTATACCTATGATGACAATTATAGGCCTCTCTCATCTTTTTAAGTGGGAAAACTTGCACAATTGGTGGCTGACTAAATACTTTTTTGCCCCACTGTAGGGGAGAGAAGATATTATGTAAACAGTTAACTTAATAATAAAGTATTAAATACTGTATTTATTGGCATATAAAATGCACCTTTTCACCCTGAAAATCGGATGCAAATAGTGTGTGCGTGTTATACGCCAATACTTCAGTTTTAGCTGCCTCGGAGGGTACAGGGAGGGGGGCAGGACGAGCACCATCAGATTACATTCAGTGAGAATCTCCTGTTTACTTGGCGGCCTCTGTAATAGGAAGTCCTGTCTCCTGGGCCACCATTGGACCACTGTTCTGTCTATCATAGGAGATTTAATCTGTCGGCGCTTGTCCCGCCCCCCTCCCTGTCCCCTCAATGCTGCAGATCAGGCTGCACTGATGGGAATGGTGAGGCTCTGCATTGATGGCAATGGTGAGGCTGCTGCATTGATGGCACTTGTGAGGCTGCATTGATGTGGACTGATGAGGCTGCATTGATGGCACCTGTGAGGCTGCAGATGGGCCTTGATCAGGCTGCATTGATGGAAATGGTGAGGCTGCAGATGGGCACTGACCCTTATTTTGCTTCAAAGTTCCTTATTTTAAAGTTTTTATCCTGAAACTTCCCTCTTAAAATAAATCTGCGTATTATAGGCCTGTGCGTGTTATACGCTAATAAATACGGTAAGTATTAAATAAATGATAAACTAGAAAAGAAATTATTTGGAAATAGAATACTTGTCCGAGCTGTTTTACATTGGATAATGATAGTAGAGTTAATTCAGTCTCCATGAAAAGAACAATTCTAGCTGAAAGGAAAATGGCAGAGACATATACACCCCTGGGTTTAATTAGTAGGGTTCAATGGTGGCCCACATCCCATAGAAGCTTGAAAGGAAGTTTAGAACTGCAACATAGTAATCAGTCTAGGAATCTGGGAACTTTATATAAATCTTCCTGGGCACTGAGCATTTTTTTATATGTTGGCACAAAGAATATTACTGGAATAAAACATGCAAATCCAGCGACTTGCTTGATAGTTGGAGATTCGAAGTTAATGCTGAACTCAAACCAGCTTTTTATAGAATAGAGATTGGTCACAACTGCTCACAACTCATTTTAACCCTTTCGCTGCCAGGTCTGTACTCTGTACGGACCTACAACACTGCCCCCAGATGGCCAAGTCTGTACGCCATACAGACCTCTTTTCTCCCTCTCCTATAAGCTCATGGTCACTTCAATGACCATAAACTTATAGCAGAATTGTTCAGAAGACTCCGCTGAACAATTCTATAACTCTGATCAGCGAATACCAATTGGCATTATTAACCCTAAATTTGACCGACCCCCCTCCATGCCAAGGCTTCCCTGTCCCAAGCCTCTCCACCCCCACCACTCCTTTCCACCTAAAACTGCCCCAACTCTCTTTTCCTATACCCTTCACCCCCTTCTTCACCCCCAGCACTGAGTACCCCCTCCACTCGATCTGACCCCCCCCCCACAAATTTGATCCCAATTAGAGCCTCAGGATCTAATCATGTGGCTTGAAAAAAAAAAAACTCATACAAAGGTATGAGCCCGGCGCCCATTAGCTGTGTTTTTATCTGCTAAAAATGGTTTTAGTGTATTTTTTTCGAATATATTGGTTTGATAAACATTTGCGCAAATACCTCGGGATCTAAACAATCAGTAGTACCTTCTTTTTATTCTAGAGGTCATATGTTTTCAGAAAATATATGGTTTTGGGGCTTCACAAATTCTGAAAGCTGTAAGGGAAAAATGAAAACCTTCAGATTTTTAGAGAAATTTGGATATTTACACTTTTGCCTCTGGTCAGTTTTCACCATTTTGTAAAAAGGCGCAATTTAAAAGTTACAAATATTTGTTATTTATTAACTCAATACAGGTTAGGCTTTTATATTTAGTAGGAATTTTGTAAAATTTGCTGTGTTTTTATCTGCTAATAATGGTTTTAGTGTATTTTTTTTCAAATATTTTGGTTTGATAAACATTTGTGCAAATACCGCAGGGTCTAAAAAATCAGTAGCACCTTCTTTTTATTTTACTGATCATGTGCTTTCATAAAATATATGGTTTTGGGGGTCTTTTACAAACTCTGAAAGCTATAAGTGAAAAATATGGAGCACATGGCCTGGCAGCGAAAGGGTTAAAAGGGGACCATTTGCATTGAAACATATGGGTCATTGTTGCTCAATTCTAATGATGTACATGAGAAACCTGAGAACCCTTAGGATCTTGGAAATTTCAAGCATTTAAATGTATATTATCATGGTTTAACATGGCCAGAGTCTTTTATCGTGATAGTTGTGCTTACAAGCATTGTTGCTGATTTTGTCTTGCACCACCTGTTATCATTTACTATCAGAGTCATCTCAAGTCTCAGTGCCATTACTAATATCACTTGCATTGTAACGTTATCAGTAGTAAAAGACCAATCACATACTACAGCTCTTAATTAATCTGATTAATGTATAAAGGGGCCAAAATGGCTAGCAGCTTAAGAGTGTGCCTTCTTTTGTCTTGACAATCTACCCATTATTTAGAGAATGGAAATGGGGGCACACATAGAGAATTATGGATGCTGCACATCCCAAAAGCATAGCAAGAAAAACTGGAAAATCCCCAGAGGGTTTTTTTTTAGCAGTTAAAAGCATGTATCAATAAATGTCAATGTAAAAAAGTTTTTATTAGTTTTTATAACAAAAACATTTTTACATTGACATTTTTTGAAATATTCTTTTTGCTGCTAAAAAAAAAACCCTGGGGATTTTCCAGTTTTTCTTGCTACCCATCATTTAGATTCCCCTGCGTACTTTTAGCCAGAGATTAACACTTGTCTAAAACTTGCCCCAACATTTTGCATGTCTTGCCAAGTTCCTGCTTGATGATTCTAAGCAGTGTTTTATTTTGTCTGCAAGTTTGTCCTTGCCACGGAGGATCCACCACATTCCATGAAGTTGGGTCTGACAGCATAGTCTGATTCTGATAATAAGCAGGGTCAATCTTGTGCTAAGCTATGCAAACACATCTGAAAACAAACTATTACATTTCCATTATGTTACCTTGTCAAAAGATTTTATTACATGTACAGCAATTAACAGGTATGTCAATTACGCTTATAGAAATAGAGAAAATAAAGCTCTTTGCTATACTGTTATGCAAACATTAACAATTAAATAAAAGTATCTTTCAAGTGGAATGTATTTAAATACAACCCGAGGAGTTGGTGAGAAGTCATGTGACAATATAATCACTTCTAACAGTATCAAAAGCAATTATACACTAATGGATTTTGAGGGTACAGGTTGTATGCATTTAAAAAGTGAGCTGTAAAGTTAGAATAAGAGGGGAGAAAAAGTAGTAGAGGAGGAGGGTAGAAAGTTGAAGAAGTCCACAAGGTCGTTCCAAGTGCCGGTGCAAGAAATGGTTTGGTTGATTAAATGGATGAATGGATGAAACAGCTACCATGGTAGGTGGACTGATTCATCAAAGGTTGGCGGTAGGTAATATTTTAACCATGGGTGCCATATCTTTTAAACTAGGGGATTTGGTCTCATTCGATAGCCATTACTTTGGTGTGGGACATGGTAGCATTCATTCTATGCTTCGTTTCAGCCATCACCAATGCAGGGGACTTCCATGCCTTTGCCATCATTTGTTTTGCGGGCGAGAGGAGTTGAACAAAAAGCTTGAATTGGGAAGGTGTTAAACAATCTGGTTTCAAATTAAGTAGTGAGCGGGTCTGGTCGGACCAAAATCAGAAACATTTTTGAGGCAATGTCAAAGATTTCTTTCCAAAAGGTTTGGGCTATCAGACATGTCCACCAAATATGTAGATGCATACCTATTTACTAGCAACCCCTAAAACAGAGAGGAGAGTACAGGGGGTCCCCGGGTTACAAACAAGATAGGGACTTTAGGTTTGTTCTTAAGTTGAATCTAGATAGAAGGGTCCGCGCTTAGGACAATGTGAGAGCTGCTGCCTATTCCTATTAGTACCCCAAAGGGTCCAGTGATAAAATGAAATAATAAGGGAATAAAAACGGCGCTGCCCCCAATATGATTAGGTGCTAATAGGTGATATGGTAAGTAAACCTACACTATGTGTTCTTCATGCAATCTCACAGAATTTGCAGAAATAACCAAGAACCAAAAAATCCAAAAGATAAAACACCTAGAAAATAAACAAAGGACAAATGTCGTAGCCTCAGTACATACGACACTACTACATGAAGTAAAAAAATATATAAAATGAAATTCCCCCAGTGGGTTATCAAAGTAAAATGATAAAGTATAAGTGAACTGTGATTCAGTAGAAAATATTATATTTTCTCAAAACTCAAAAGTTTTGGGACAAGATGACGCCAAGAGTGATGTGAATAATGTGGTGGATTATAGTGAGTTGGGTGTTTTTATAGTGTTGCTATGGTCTCCGTGTACCATTACCATGTGTAAATAAGATCATGCTGCAATTTCCAAAAGTATTGGGACAACATGGCATTAGTGAACCAAAAAAAACTTTTAAATCTTATGTAGTGAACCATGAAAAACTTAATTGTGAGATCTTATTAACCCACTCCCTATAAGTTAAATACGATTGTAAAAAACATACAGCAAACATGAGTCCATTTTAAAGTGCATATTCAGCAATCATTAGCTCCTAAAGGGTCCATACAAGGGGTCTTACATTAATGACCAGGTGGAGAAGACAAAGTTCAACAATATAAATGCTGTTAATTCTTATCCTTGGGGACACACTGCAGTGACTTCCGTGCCTTTCACACAAGACGGTGACTTTCAGGTGCTCACCCCCCAATGCTACCCCACTCACCAGAGATGATCACCCCTACAGGGGTACCGAGCGACAAAGTGGGTGTCCCGGGACAGGTGGTATTCACTCCGAGTGTGCTTCCCTTCCTGTGCAGCGTTCAGTCCTCACGTCTACTCCAGGGAACAGGGTAATTCAGCTTCTTAACCTTCAGCTCTCCAGTATACCGGAGAAAAAAGAAACACAAGGGGGCCTCCTTGGTGTAGTACGTTGTGTAAAGTTTATTGCACATAAGCGTTACAAAAGAGTCCCATTTCAAATGTCCACAGGTTAAAAGCCAAGTTACAAGCCAAAAACACGAAGTGAGGTTAAAACAAGCACCGCTGTGTGCAAGGTTGGAACCGGCAGCGAGCTGCGGGCATGCGTTCCACCGTGCGTTCCAGCCAGCACTTCCGGGTATGACGTGTGAGCGTGACTCCGCCTTACGCGTTTCGTCATAGGACGTTCTCAAAGACGGTCTTTGAGAACGTCCTATGACGAAACGCGTAAGGCGGAGTCACGCTCACACGTCATACCCGGAAGTGCTGGCTGGAATGCACGGTGGAACGCATGCCCGCAGCTTGCTGCCGGTTCCAACCTTGCACACAGCGGTGCTTGTTTTAACCTCACTTCGTGTTTTTGGCTTGTAACTTGGCTTTTAACCTGTGGACATTTGAAATGGGACTCTTTTGTAACGCTTATGTGCAATAAACTTTACACAACGTACTACACCAAGGAGGCCCCCTTGTGTTTCTTTTTTCTCCGGTATACTGGAGAGCTGAAGGTTAAGAAGCTGAATTACCCTGTTCCCTGGAGTAGACGTGAGGACTGAACGCTGCACAGGAAGGGAAGCACACTTGGAGTGAATACCACCTGTCCCGGGACACCCACTTTGTCGCTCGGTACCCCTGTAGGGGTGATCATCTCTGGTGAGTGGGGTAGCATTGGGGGGTGAGCACCTGAAAGTCACCGTCTTGAGTGAAAGGCACGGAAGTCACTGCAGTGTGTCCCCAAGGATAAGAATTAACAGCATTTATATTGTTGAACTTTGTCTTCTCCACCTGGTCATTAATGTAAGACCCCTTGTATGGACCCTTTAGGAGCTAATGATTGCTGAATATGCACTTTAAAATGGACTCATGGTTGCTGTATGTTTTTTACAATCGTATTTAACTTATAGGGAGTGGGTTAATAAGATCTCACAATTAAGTTTTTCATGGTTCACTACATAAGATTTAAAAGTTTTTTTTTGGTTCACTAATGCCATGTTGTCCCAATACTTTTGGAAATTGCAGCATGATCTTATTTACACATGGTAATGGTACACGGAGACCATAGCAACACTATAAACACACCCAACTCACTATAATCCACCACATTATTCACATCACTCTTGGCGTCATCTTGTCCCAAAACTTTTGAGTTTTGAGAAAATATAATATTTTCTACTGAATCACAGTTCACTTATACTTTATCATTTTACTTTGATAACCCACTGGGGGAATTTCATTTTATATATTTTTTTACTTCATGTAGTAGTGTCGTATGTACTGAGGCTACGACATTTGTCCTTTGTTTATTTTCTGGGTGTTTTATCTTTTGGATTTTTTGGTTCTTGGTTATTTCTGCAAATTCTGTGAGATTGCATGAAGAACACATAGTGTAGGTTTACTTACCATATCACCTATTAGCACCTAATCATATTGGGGGCAGCGCCGTTTTTATCCCCTTATTATTTCATCTTAAGTTGAATCTGTTTGTAAGTCGGAACAGGTACATTTTTTAAGTGTAGCTCCAGCCAAAAAATCTATTTTTAAGTTTTGTAGATAGCATAGGGAAGGGTTATCACCCCTGTAACATTTGATTTGCTGTCTGTTCCCCTGTTCAGAAGATTTCACCTCACTTTCTGTGCCAATGACAATTGGATTTTGAAAATTTGGGGTTATTAGGGAAATAAGGATAGGTGATAAAGCATCAGTGGAGACACCTTTTTCCCATATTAACTCTTACAGGAGTGAATTTCCCTTCCTAGGGGTAGATTTCCTCTCAGTTCCTGTTGTCTCCCTCCGTTTGTAAGTAGGAGTCGTTTGTAAGTCGGATGTTTGTAAGTAGGGGACCCCCTGTAATTAGGTGCGTATTTGGTTACTCTGGAACGTACAAGGTACCATCGGGTTAGGATTTCATAATTAGCTTCCATCGCTATAATGTTAGGTGAGGCTGAATTTGCCGTTTTAAGGGTTCTCCCCAGGTCCTCCTCCCATTTCATAGGTAGGTTTATCTAGATTAGGGTTGACTACAGATTCAAAATTGGAAAGATGGGTTAATGGATTTTCCATATTTATAAAAGGTGTGAAGAAGTTTTTAATTTGGTACCTGAATAATTCTGATTGTAGTAAGTCATAACTCTCACAGAAAGTTGGGAAGGAAAGAAAGGATTTAGGAGAGACAAATTGGTGAAGCCTCAGAATTTCCAAGGCTGTCCAAACTTTAAATGATTTGGGGGAGATCCATGCAGGATAAAAAGCATGGTTTTTAGGAAGGATAGAAGGGGGTTGTGTGGTGATTGCAGATGATGTTTAAATTTGATTTTATCCCAAAAGGGATATAAAGTGTTTAGTTATGGGGTTACATAAGCCCCGGCGGTCTTTGGGTTGAAGCCATAACAAGTTAGAAATTGATAATGGGTCGCATTCTAAGCCTCTATTATTACCCATAAGGGAATTTCCTGAGTTGCGTGGTATTTAGAAAGACTGGCAAGATGTGTGGCTTTATAGTAGGTTGCAAAATTGGGAAACCCAAGGCCTCAGTTAATTTTAGGAAGGTGCAATGTGTGTAAGGGTATACGTGATTTGGAGGAACCCCAAATAAATGTTGTCACCCTTTTCTGTACTAGTCTCAAATAATAGGAAGGAATTGGGATCGGTAGGACTCTGAACAAATATAATAGTTTGGGCAGAATCATTATTTTTGTTGTATTAATCTTATCTATCCATGATAATGGAAGGTGTGACCATTGTTTCAATAGGCCTGTGACCTGTCTCAGTAGCGGAGGCTAGTTGGCTGTAAATAGGTCTGTATTAGAAGCTGTCAGGTGTATTCCAAGATACGGAATCAATTTCTCCACCCAGGTAAAGGGGAGACCATTCTTAGCTGCAACCAATTCCATATTGGAGAGGGATATGTTAAGAGCCAGGCATTTCTTAGGGTTAATTACGAGGCTGGAAAAGGCCGCAAACCTATTGAGAATGGGCAGGAGATTGGGGCCTGAGACTTGTGGAGATGATAGAAACAGGAGGATATCATCTGCAAATATACAAATTTTGTCCTGATATCCCCCTATCTCTATACCTGTTATCATAGGGTTGGTTCTGATTTGTTGGTTTAGGGGTTCTTTTAGAAGAGCAAATAGAAGGGGGGATAGTGGGCAACCCTGACGTGTACCCCTTTCTATATTGAAGGAGTTTGACTTGTATCCTGCATATTTTATATATGCTTTAGGTTTATTATAAAGTGCTGATTTCTGTAGGGAGTAATGCAAATATGGCCAGACTACAGAATCAAAGGCCTTCTTGATATCAAGGGAAAGAAAGCATGAAGGGATTTGGTGCATTTTAGCAATATGTGCCAGAAGCACTGCCCTTCGCACATTGTCACCAGCTTGTCGAGTCGGCATGCCCACTTGGTCCCTATGATTCTGTTAAGGCGTTTTGCTAAAATTTTTGCCAGGAGTTTAATATCTAGGTTTAAAAGAGAGATGGGGCAATAATTTGTACAAGAAGTTTCACCTGACTGGGGCTTAGGTATCATGCACACAATCACTGTTAAAGATTCCTGGAATGCCCGTCCAGTAATACATTAAAGGCCTCAGCTAAGATGGGTGAAAGAGTTACTGTGAACGATCGATAATATAAAGCCGAATATCCTTCTGGACCTGGTCTTTTATATATTTTTAAATTCTTTAATGGCATTCACTACCTCTTCCATTTCCATTATGTTTAAACAATGAACAAGAAATTTCCGTCTAATTGTATAGTATACTGTAGGTTAGTTTATCAGAAGTGTGTAACAGAGAGCAAAAACATGTTATTTACAGCATAATGCCTGCTGTTTATATAAGCACTTTGGACAACATTGCTTTTCCAGGGTGATAATTTTTATTTCCATTAATAAAACCGCAGTATTGAACACAGAACATAATTGCACAAGAAAATGACTTGCCCCAGACGTTAAGATCTGTAATAATGACATTGGTTTGTGTTTGTCTGCAGGAAAACAACAAAAATTGATACGCTGTAATAAAATGTTTTAATTTTACTTAGCTTATGTATGTATTAATAAGCGTAAATGACAAAATGTTTCTATTATGGCTATTATTGTTGTTTTCATATACTATTATGTGGCAGCAAATGATTACAAAAGGTAAACAGTTTGTCGAGCAAAAAATATAGAAGTGTGTATTGATTTACACATGTTCTGCTATTTACTTGAACATTTTTTAAAAGGCATGTATGCTTTTTTTCAAGAGGCATATCCATTGTAATGGGATGGAATGTGTGGCATTTGAGGGCCCACCCTGGTTAGTTTTAGAACATGTGAGGCCATGCATATTGAGAATAAATGGAACAAACTAAATTTGAACAGCATGATCATACTGACTATTCTGACCAGACTAAGGACAAAAATTTGATGAGAAGCACTGAATCTAGGATTGCTCATAAATAAAAGATCATGGGAGATGTCTCTAATTTGAGGAATATAGTTATTCCAGTTATTCTGATCTAGACTTGAAGCAGCCTTTCAGTATGTTTCAGAAAAAAATCCACGAGTACAAGGCTAAAATAAAAGCTCAGCGTGATAAATTCCCAACACCAAAAACCAATCTTCCAACCCAATTTTCCAAAATCCTTTACCGCTTGCGCTTTTTTGATCTCAACAGCCAAGATTCCTCCTGGAGTGGGTTGCAAGAATTCCTCCAACTTTGATATCACTTATAAGTGAGGAATATAGATATAAAGTATCATTGAGTTGTAACTTTATCAAATTGGTTGGCAGTATAAATGAAGTATGTTACACTAACATTTATGGGTGCCTAAAAGCCAGTGCCAGCATATACAGTGTGTATGAAATGAGATGTCACCGCCACAACCAGCATGAAGCCAGCGTGCATTTCAAGCCTCCTTCTCAGAATGAATGTGAGATCACACAGGACCTGGAAGTGACAGTCCCATGCTCCAACATGTTTTTCGCTTGAATTTGCATCTTTGGGAAGTCTGGAGAAAATTTAAGAGAAAAGTACTTTGGAGCGTGGGAAAGGGTAGCTACGTTTTTTTTATTGCTTGTTTTTTTTTTTGTGGAAGGAGGCACCAAACACTGCTTTATTTTCATTATTGTAAAATAAAAGCCCACCATAAAATATAAGGGTTGATTTCCCTATATAAATACAAATAGTTTGTCCACTTTTCAAGGGAATTTTCCCTTTGCAAATGAATGTTTCGTTAGCTCAGTGAAAGTGGTGAAAATGTACTTTATAAATATGTACCCAATCACATGAAAAAAAAAGAGTATTATTACTTGCTTGCATATAATTGGATGCAGTCAGCAGGGCTTTTTCTCATTCACCAGGCTAAAGAAAAATTTCTTTTGGAAAGTGAAAATTCCCTTGTAAAGTGAACAGCCTTTTTGTCTTTTGTAAATCAAACCTATAGAGTCAAAATGTTTCAATCCAATAAATAGTAAGTGTAGCGCCCTGCTCCTGAAGAGCAGACACTATTCTTTTTAAATTTAAGTTAGTTGAAGCTACAGTTCAGCTCAGCTTATTATTATCTAAAATTACTGGTTTCTGTACCAGTTTGGCTGGACTGTGCAAATTTCCATCCGACCATGGGTGCTGTTACCATTGGTGGATGTTGTAAATACAGTCTGGTTGGACATATTGAATACTCTTTGCCCAGAGACAGTTCGGTGGGAGTGGTTCATCCACCGTGCATTCTCGGTAGGGGTATTTAAGGAGCAGACACCATTTTTTAGGGGGGTTCGCACTTCCCGACCTTATGGCCCTCCTGGCCTGGGGAAATTGCTGCTGCCTAAAATTCTGCCTTGAGGTCGGCAGACCCAAGGCTCAGCTACTAGAAGAAGGCCCAAAGTTTTAGTGGCCTATTGGTCCATAGGATGGTCTCTTTGTTGTCTGGCCTATGGGAAGAAGCGAGGGACTGTAGCAACCAGGGGAGGACTCTTCAGGAGAGGATCAAGCATAAGGCTGGTATCTTGAGAAGAGCCTGGGAACTCAGTCGGAGACGCATCTGGGATCAAGCACAGCAATTTGTTTATTAAAGATTGTCAAGTCTGTGACAGAGACCGTGTCAAGCACCGTAAGCAGTTTTATTCACAATTGCCAGGTCTGTGGCAGAGACCGTGTCTGAGCATCACATCGGCTGCTAGGTTGGTGAGAGAGACCTATCCGATGGTTGCTAAATCCAGCTGTGGAGCTGCTGCTTGCTGGATATAGGAATTATCTCTAACCACAAAATTCAAGGTACCTGAATCCCTTTCACCCTCTACCCTGCTATTGCATATTTTGTTTCTTCAATAAAACTTGGAAAAAGGACTAATGCCCTGTACACGCGGTCGGATTTTGAGACGGAAAAAGGATTGTGTTGTCGGAAATTCCGATCGTGTGTGGGCTCCATCGGACTTTTTCCGTCGGAATTTCCGACACACAAAGTTTGAGAGCAGGCTATAAAATTTTCCGACAACAAAATCCGATCAGTTAAATTCCGATCGTGTGTACACAAATCCGACGCACAAAGTGCCATGCATGCTCAGATTAAGAGACGAAAGCTTTTGGCTACTGCCCCGCTTATAGTCCTGACGTACGTGTTTTACGTCACCGCGTTCAGAACGATCGGATTTTCCGACAACTTTGTGCGACCGTGTGTATGCAAGACAAGTTTGAGCCAACATCCGTCGGAAAAAATCCTTGGATTTTGTTGTCGGAATGTCCGATCAATGTCCGACTGTGTGTATAGGGCATTAGTGTTGGAGCCAGTGTCTTCCATTGAATATCTACTATGAGACCCCTATGATCAACACTGTGAAGATGATAATGGTAAGCCCAAATCTATTCAGCAGCTCCTTCGGGGGTTAGTGCTTCATAAGTAAATGTGTTGGTATCCAAGCCACTGTTCCTTCATCAAAGCTTGAAAAACTGTGATTGCAAGATCAATAATCAAGGTTTTATGAGCTAGTTTTGGCAGAGGCTTTTTTTGTAATAGAAAACCAACCTTTTTCAGAATACTAGAGTCTGGACTCTAAAATACACACAATTTGATAAAGGTGGAGTCCAGCATGGCCCCTGAAACATATTAGTTTACTGTTTCTTAGAAATAAAAAAATGCTATGAAAGTTATGTGTTAGAATGAGACCTTTTTGTTTATGCTCAGTGCTCCCAAACCATTCTGTTGAGTCTGGTGATCTTTCACCAGGCTCACAGAGAATTCATCTACAAAAAAAAATCTATGGGTAAATTCATAATGAAAACCCCAGACACCCTCTGCACTAAAAATGTAAGTGCTTGCCCCACCTTCATGTGCCTGTCAAAACAGGTGCTTGAATCTGTTGGAGGCTGGAAAATCCATGATTGTGGCTGGATGCACATAAGCACCAGGTGATCACTGTTCATTTTGTGTGAACAGACATGCAGGAGCTTGTAGCCACTGCAAATGCAGCTCTCACTCCAAGCATTAAGAATTAGTAGATTCCTGCTGCAGGGATTTGCAGCAAAGCAAAACGCCTGTGTGAATGGTGCCTAACTATGCAAGCTATATAGAGCTTTAGAAAAGATCTTTTTTTTCATAAAAATGATCTCTAGCAAAAAAAAAAAGAAAAAAGCTATGACTTTTACCCCTTCCCCCTCCCACACCCATTAATTTATTTTATTTTTTGGCTGGCCACCTTTCCCTACCTTCTGTAGTAGTAATGAGCTTTCTTCCACAGTGCAGGGATTGGCACTAACAATATAATGTCAGATCTGCTCTCTGAAGTATTTTACTGTTAGCCTGGACCAGTGTTTCTCAACTCCAGTCCTCAAGGCACCCCAACAGGTCATGTTTTCAGGATTTCCCTCAGATGAAACAGCTGTGGTAATTACTAAGGCAGTGAAACGGATCAAATCCCCTGTGCAAAATAATGGAAATCCTGAAAACATGACCTGTTGGGGCACCTTGAGGACTGGAGTAGAGAAACACTGGCCCAGACTGACTGGCATACTGTCAGGGGGTGTATCTATGATAGCTTGGGCCCACATGTAGAGACCTGAATGATACCATCATTTAATTCAGAAAGCGGCTGGTGCCGCACATCTTTTGCCGCACAAAAGAACTTCTTTTTAATTAAAGCTCCTTTGGCTGTACTTCTCCTATGGATCACAGAGTGCAGTTCGTTTTGCACTCCTGTGACCCATTTCAGCAGACAGTGGGCTGAAGTGAGCCACTGAAAGACTGAGTCAGCCACTCCCACCCCCTCCACAGCCCAGCACTCCAGTGAGAGTGTGTGTGAGGGCAGAGCAGAGAGCTGGTGACTGCCAGTTCTTTTGGAGAGGACTGGGGGCAAGCTTCCTACCCACCAATTATGGCCCACGGAGAGAGCAGATCATACTCTAATGATGGACAATTACTTAATGGACGCTGAGAGCATGGTTCGGATTACTTCTCTGAATAAGGATAATAAAGCTTCCCTTCTGGAGGGGATGGAAAGAGGTATTATTAATCTTGTACAGGTTAATGGTCAGAGGGAATATGGTGGCCCGCCTGCAGACTGGGTTGCAGAGGCTCCTTCAAATTGAACAGAAATATATATCAATAATATCCCTTAAAGTGGTTGTAAACCCTTGTTTACGACTTTATGTTACAGGTAAGCCTATATTAAGGCTTACCTGTAGCTAACAAGGATATCTCCTAAACCTGCATGGTTTAGGAGATATCCCTGTATTTGCATGTGCCGACGTCATGCTGGACATGCGCACTTAAGACAACTGAAGCAATGGCATTATATGCCGTTCCTTTAGTTGTACTGTGCCATTCCTGCACACATGCGTAGAGTGACATCATCACGGCTCCGGCTAATCACAGCACCAGAGCCACGATACCCGGAAGTCACTCCGGGACAAAATGTCGGCGGTCGGAGGGGGAGACGTGGACCGATGCGGGGGCTCGATCTGAGGTAAGTAATACATAATTAGCTAGTATGCTATGCTTACTAGCTAATTATGCCTTTGTCTTGCAGGGTTTTTTTTTTGTTTTTTTTGCTGAGGGTTTACTTCCTCTTTAAGAAATCTACGACGATAAATTAATTCCACATCTTTAGACTGCTGGAATATTGTAGGAGTTTGTCTCACAGACTGTTGTAAACTTTTTGCCGGATAGTCTGAGGTGGGGCGGGGTTTGTTATATGTTTATTGTTAAGTAGGTCATTCCCATTGTTCTCTTGTTTCTGTTTGTCTGGGCATCTCTTGGAGTATGATTAACCTTGTGACCATTTTTTGTGGGATGTTATGATTTATGCTTATAATAATGTGTATTTTACAATACTTTGTATTCAGGTTTGTAGTTGCTGAATGATCTGGTCACCTAGGCTGGTTTAAGTGCCTAGTTCATTAGCTAATGTTAATTATATCACAGTCAGCTATTAGTTGCTAGAGGGGGAAGTTTTCCAATGGTCCTTCCTGCTGATAAGGCAGACTAGGTGCCCAGTTACTGATTGAATTAGTTGGTGAAAAGTTTGAATGTACCTGTATCTCATGTTACTGAATGTACAGTTTACACACACCCTGTGTCATTATGCAAAGAAGGGGGGCTTGTCCCAGAGTGTATATCTCTTTGTGCCTGTGTTTCAATAAACAGTTGTTTTTTTGCACCACCCTGCGATGTGTCCCGACAAGTGACTGTGTGAGCTACGGGATCTTGGATTGTTCTGTTACCGAGAAAGAGAAGCTTATACGATCGACATACCCCTCAGGAGTACTGGGGTCTGTTACACACACCAAATACACCTAAAAAGGATTACTTTAAGGTGTATTATGATATTTGGAGGGATTCGCTGGATTGCAGGACACTAAAATGTTTGTCACAAAACACAGTGGGGGGAATTCATAAAGGGTATCATAGACACCCTTAAGAATTCCATCGGGGTGTCACACCAAAAGTGAATGAATCAATTGGTGTAGGGCACTGAGTTCAGAATGTCCATTCTGATCACCTCATCGCTTTGCTCAATATGAATTTGAAACTATTTGCTAAAATTCTGGCTTCCCAGTTGCAATCATATCCCACTAGCTTAATACATTTTGACAAAGTGGGTTTTATCTTTACGTGGGAAGCCCAGAATAATACAATCAACCTGGTTCATACAGCCACTCCAAAAAACATTCCCTGTCTTCTCCTAGTGACACACTGAGAAGGCTTTTGACAGGGTGAATTGGGAGTATTTTCTCAGGTATTGAAATACATTGGCATAGGGTGCAGAATGTTTAAAAGTATTTAATCCCTCCACTCAGCTCAAGTCAAAGTGAATGAAAAATTATTCAGATCCCTTTCAAATATCTAATGGTACTAGACATGGCTGTCCTCTCTTGCCTTGACTCTTTGCTCTTAAGTTAGAGCCGTTCTTTTCTAAGAACAGGGACAAAACAGATATCCAAAATTCATATTGGAGATAAACAACATAAGGTTTTAGCTTACCCTGATAGTATGATTTTTTTCTCTAGCTAGACCGCTAGTATCTCTTCCAAACTTTTCTAAATCTGAAGCAATGGTATTGGTATTTTCCCTGTCTAGTACTTTGATTGGCCAACTACAAAGAAATCTTAAATTTAAATGGAAACTCTTTGGCCCTGAAAATACCTAGGAACTTTAATTTCTCCCCATGTAAAAACCATATACTCTCTTAATGTCATACCCCTTTTTCTATGACGAGGGAACGCCTTTAGAAGTGACAATCTGGACCTCTTTCCTGGTTTGGTCACTGTAATATTATTAAGAGGCCAGTTCTCCCAAAGTTCTTTACCTTTTCCAAATGAAACCGATACGCATCTTGACCTCCTTCAAACATTGGGATCACTTTGCTCTCTCAGGAAAATGGCAATCCATAAGTGAACTTACTCATCCCCCTAATTCTTTTGGCCTAGACTTTTGGAGAGCCGTGCAGTTGCCACACTTTTTGAGACCTCTCTCTTTATTTCCAACATTGGGAAGCAGACTTATGTCAGACTTTTGATAATATTCTCCCTTAAATCAACAACCAGTACTAAACTTCAGGAAACTAACTTTAAAATCCTCTCTAGGTGGTTCAAGATGCCATCAGGGCTACATAGATCTTTCCCTTTGGTCTTGGACTGTTGTTGGAGATGCCAGGAGGACCAGGGGAATATCCTTCACATTTTTTGGTCCTGGCCAAACCTTTCACTCTCCTGGACAGAGGTAAAATTTACTGACTTCACCTTCTAGGTGATCATGCCTTCTTCCTCTTACATTTATCTCCAATTCCTATGAAAACATACAGCAAGTCTATTCTGCAACATCTTAACAACACAGCTCAATCCTGCATTCCTCTGAAGTGAAAAAACCCCACAACCCCACTCCTTACTCATGTGGATACTGAGATTGGAGGAATTGCAGAAGATATAAGATTAAGTCCTCTCCTCAAAAAACAGCTCTATTTCAAGACTTGGTTTTAATGGAATGAATTCCTATATTCTGATGAAGGCAAATCCCTGCTGACAGAACCTTCCTGTTGAGTGATTTTCCTTTGGCTTGGCCTTGTGTACCTCAGGAGATGCCCATTACCCCTCCACCCCTTTTTTTTCTTCCTTATCTTGCCCTAGAGCGTCTTCTTACTGTACCTAATTTCCCCTTTTCCGAGCTACACTTCTCTTAATGTCTCCTTATGGTCTTGTAACATATCACTTTCTTTCCTTTAGGTGTTCACTTATTAAGAAAAAAATGTAGATTCACTATCTTGCTTATAAATCTATCCTCAAACTTACCATATCATGAGGGTTGCATCCCTTTTTTTCCAGGCCCGTTTATGTTTATTAGTTTCAACATGGTCTTTATTTCAGTTGTACTAATGTTCTGGACTGGATGTAACACTGATATATTATGTTGCATTTTGCCCTGGTTAGCTGATGCTCCATTTTGGATGCTCTGAATTGAACATAGAAGCATTGAAAGTAGCAGTAGCAGAAGCCACCTCATCCAGCCTTGCAGGAAATTTACCTCCTCCTGCCCATGCTAAACTCAGGGCAGCCTCCACAAACCCTCCCCCTCTTCCTGTTTCCTTTTCATCTACAGTGTTGTTTAATCTTGCATTGTCTTTTAAAGGGCTCAATTAAAAAATAAGACAATATATATATATATATATATATATATATATATATATATATATATATATATATATACATATATATCCCTTCTGACTAGCACTGGTGTGGAAAAAATCTTCCAATGAAGACACCTGCTCTGTAACAACTATCTCAGAAAGGAATTGCCCTCAGAGAGATTTCCTCTCATGGCCTTCATCTTCAGGACAGGAAGTAAACATCTCCAAAACATGACACAGGCAGCAAAAAATCAACTATAAACAAAAAATGAAAGTGAACTGACAGGGGTTTTAAAACCAACTTACTTCAGTGCAATCATTTAACTCATATTGATGACATTTTCTTATATGCTGCCCTTTCTCCTCTGATTCATTCCAAACAGATGTAAGTGGAATTCTCATTTGGGCTTTGACACTCATTCAACTTTTGGCTGTGTGACAGCATTCATCACACAGCTGTTTTCTGTCCCAGCTCCTGTTGACTTAATGCCCCCATGTAGTTATGAAGACTACATCAGTGACATGTTTCTGTTCCCCACACAGGTAATGGGTGGAGAAAATGGTAGATTTATTTTTGGAATAATAACCCTTGTTTCCCAAACAGTAATACCTTCATGAACTGAGTGACACCTATCTTTCAGCAGAGCCCACTGATACCGCAGAGTTTTGACAATGAATTAGAGCATGGTAAATCAGTGTGAAACAAACAAACTTGGTGCACTTTGACACACAGCTAAACATGGTCTCTACATACTAGGGGTGTAATGCTTTAACCACTTCAGCCCCGGAAGGATTTACCCCCTTCCTGACCAGAGCACTTTTTACAATTCGGCACTGCGTCGCTTTAACTGCTAATTGCGCGGTCATGCAATGCTCTACCCAAACGAAATTTGCGTCCTTTTCTTCCCACAAATAGAGCTTTCTTTTGATGGTATTTGATCACCTCTGCCGTTTTTATTTTTTGCGCTATAAACGGAAAAAGACTGAAAATTTTGAAAAAAAATGATATTTTCTACTTTTTGTTATAAAAAAAATCCAATAAACTAAATTTTAGTCATACATTTAGGCCAAAATGTATTCGGCCACATGTCTTTGGTAAAAAAAATGTCAATAAGCGTATATTTATTGGTTTGCGCAAAAGTTATAGCGTCTACAAACTAGGGTACATTTTCTGGAATTTACACAGCTTTTAGTTTATGACTGCCTATGTCATTTCTTGAGGTGCTAAAATGGCAGGGCAGTACAAACCCCCCCCCAAATGACCCCATTTTGGAAAGTAGACACCCCAAGGAAATTGCTGAGAGGCATGTTGAACCCATTGAATATTTATTTTTTTTGTCCCAAGTGATTGAATAATGACAAAAAAAAAAAAAAATTTACAAAAAGTTGTCACTAAATGATATATTGCTCACATAGGCCATGGGCATATGTGGAATTGCACCCCAAAATACATTCAGCTGCTTCTCCTGAGTACGGGGATACCACATGTGTGGCACTTTTTGGGAGCCTAGCCGCGTACGGGGCCCCGAAAACCCAGCACCACCTTCAGGATTTCTAAGGGCATACATTTTTGATTTCACTCCTCACTACCTATCACAGTTTTGAAGGCCATAAAATGCCAAGATGGCACAACCCCCCCCCAAATGACCCCATTTTGGAAAGTAGACACCCCAAGCTATTTGCTGAGAGGCATGGTGAGTATTTTGCAGCTCTCATTTGTTTTTGAAAATGAAGAAAGACCAGAAAAAAAATTTTTTTTTTTTCTTTTTTCAATTTTCAAAACCTTGTGACAAAAAGTGAGGTCTGCAAAATACTCACTATACCTCTCAGCAAATAGCTTGGGGTGTCTACTTTCCAAAATGGGGTCATTTGGGGGGGTTTTGTGCCACCTGGGCTTTCCATGGCCTCCGAAACTGTGATAGGCAGTGAAGAGTGAAATCAAAAATTTACGGCCTTAGAAAGCCTGAAGGCGGTTCTTGGTTTTCGGGGTCCCGTACGCGGCTAGGCTCCCAAAAAGTCCCACACATGTGGTATCCCCGTACTCAGGAGAAGCAACAGAATTTATTTTGGGGTGTAATTTCACAAATCCCCATGGCGTGTTTGAGCAATATAACATTTAGTGACAACTTTGTGCAAAAAAAAAAAAAAAATTTGTCTCTTTCCCGCAACTTGTGTCACAATATAAAATATTCCATGGACTCGACATGCCTCTCAGCAAATAGCTTGGGGTGTCTACTTTCCAAAATGGGGTCATTTGGGGGGGTTTGAACTGTCCTGGCATTTTATGCACAACATTTAGAAGCTTACGTCACACATCACCCACTCTTCTAACCACTTGAAGACAAAGCCCTTTCTGACACTTTTTGATTACATGAAAAAATTATTTTTTTTTGCAAGAAAATTACTTTGAACCCCCAAACATTATATATTATTTTAAAGCAAATGCCCTACAGATTAAAATGGTGGGTGTTTCATTTTTTTTTTTCACACAGTAATTGCGCAGCGATTTTTCAAACGCATTTTTTGTGGAAAAAACACACTTTTTTAAATTTTAATGCACTAAAACACACTATATTGCCCAAATGTTTGATGAAATAAAAAAGATGATCTTAGGCCGAGTACATGGATACCAAACATGACATGCTTTACAATTGCGCACAAACGTGCAGTGGCAACAAAATTAATACATTTTTAAAAGCCTTTAAAAGCCTTTACAGGTTACCACTTTAGATTTACAGAGGAGGTCTACTGCTAAAATTACTGCCCTCGATCTGACCTTCGCGGTGATACCTCACATGCATGGTGCAATTGCTGTTTACATTTGACGCCAGACCGACGCTTGCGTTCGCCTTAGCGCGAGAGCAGGGGGGACAGGGGTGCTTTTTTTTTTTTTTTTTTTTTTTCTTTATTATTTTTTTGCTTTTTTATCTTATTTTTAAACTGTTCCTTTCATATTTTTTTTTAAATCATTTTTATTGTTATCTCAGGGAATGTAAATATCCCCTATGATAGCAATAGGTAGTGACAGGTACTCTTTTTTGAAAAAATTGGGGTCTATTAGACCCTAGATTTCTCCTCTGCCCTCAAAGCATCTGACCACACCAAGATCGGTGTGATAAAATGCTTTCCCAATTTCCCAATGGCGCTGTTTACATCCGGCGAAATCTAAGTCCTAAAATGCTCGTAGCTTCCGGTTTCTTAGGCCATAGAGATGTTTGGAGCCACTCTGGTCTCTGATCAGCTCTATGGTCAGCTGGCTGAATCACCGGCTGCATTCTCAGGTTCCCTGTTGAGACAGGAGAGCCAGAGAAAAACACGGAAGACGGTGGGGGGGGGGCATTCCCTCCCACTGCTTGTAAAAGCAGTCTAGAGGCTAATTAGCCACTAGGATTGCTTTTACATGAAAGCCGACCGCTGGCTGAAAAGAATGATACCAAGATGATACCTAAACCTGCAGGCATCATTCTGGTATAACCACTCAAAGTCGTGAATGGCGTACCTGAAGACAAAAAAATGGTTAACAATAAAGCACAGTAAACGGTAAAGTATAAAAAATTGCATACCTGAAAAGCAAACATGATAAAACATAATAACAATAAAACATTGCAGAATAGAATACAGTAAAAAAGAGCAGAACACCAGAGAGAGAATAGAGAGAGAGAGAACAATAAAACGACAACTATTTTTTTTTATTTTTGTTTGTGTTTTTTTTTTTTTTTTACACTTTTTTTTTGTAACTGTAACTTTTATAACTGTAACCGGTTCCAGGTTCGGGTCTCTCAAAATGCGATGGCATCTTGGGAGACCCTGTGAAAGTGTGCCTAGTCTGTGCAATGCTGTACCCTACGCTAATACTCAACTAGTGAATGGTAGCGTTCAAAACATTCACCAATGCAAAGACCAGGATTGTCAGGACAGGAGGGACAATAATAGCGGGTGTCACGTCTATATACGCGCTTGCTGCAGACACATCTTTTTTGGGGGGGTTCGTTGGGTAGGGGTACTCGGGAGGACATATAAATGCCTCTCATGCAGCCGACTGCATTTGGTTGGGGATGTGAATGGGGGAAATACGGGCGCTGCAGAAGTGGTGGGTTCCCAATTAGGATTGGCGAATGCAGCAGGAAGGGCACTATGGGCACGACGGGCCTGTGTTTGTCTTTTTGGTGGCAGCGGGACACTACTTGTGCTTGCCACCTCACCAGCTTGAACTGCACTTATGGGACTCGCCACGTCACCAAGTGTTACTGCAGTGCTGGTATGACTACGACTGGGGTGTACTAGGCCGCTGGCGCTTGCCAGTTCACCAAAACGCTACAAAAAAAAGTGACAGTGATCGATCGATACTGCACTTGGGTGGGCTGGGCCGGGCGGAGGGGCAAAACGCAGGTGCTAGCAGGTATCTGGGCTGATCCCACTAACACTGCGTTTTTGGGAACCCTAAACTGCTGGGGACACTAGTATAGATCTGATCGGATCAGATATTGATCCGATCAGATACTATACCACTAAGGGAGGTGTACGGTGCGTGCGTGGGTGTTAGTGGTACTGGCGCTAATCTGACGCTGCTTGGGGCTGGTGCTTGCCAGTTCACCAAAATGCTACCAAAAAAACTGTTAGCGATCGCAGGGATCAGGCCTGACTCTGCGAACGCTGCAGTTATGCGTTTAGTGTTTTGTAAGTGACAGTGATCGATCGATACTGCACTTGGGTGGGCTGGGCCGGGCGGAGGGGCAAAACGCAGGTGCTAGCAGGTATCTGGGCTGATCCCGCTAACACTGCGTTTTTGGGAACCCTAAACTGCTGGGGACGCTAGTATAGATCTGATCGGATCAGATATTGATGTGTTCAGATACTATACCACTAAGGGAGGTGTACGGTGCGTGTACGGTGCGTGCGTAGGTGTTCGCGGTACTGGCGCTAATCTGACGCTGCCTGGGGCGACGCATATCACCACCGGGCGATCAGGGGGCTAAACCTTTATTCGGTAATAAACGGCGGGTGCCCTGACACTAAAAAAAATAAACGAACTAACCAGCGTCACCCGTAACAGTTATACGGTGATCAGTGGTGAAAGGGTTAACTAGGGGGCAATCAAGGGGTTAAAACATTTATTAGGTAGTATATGGGGGTCCCTGTCGCTATAAAACGCTGACAGCGAACCTAAATATTTACGTTCCTAACTAGCGTCACCAGCGACACTAATACAGCGATCAGAAAAATGATCGCTTAGCGACACTGGTGACAGGGGGTGATCAAGGGGTTAAAACTTTATTAGGGGGGGTTAGGGGGGTACCCTAGACCTACAGGGGGCTAATACTAACTGTCCTACCACTGCTAACTGTCACAAACTGACACCATGCAGTAATCAGGAAAAAACAAAACAAAACAAAAAAACCTGCTTGCTGTCAGTTTGTGACAGGGGGGGGGGTGATTGGGGGGGGATCGGGGGGCGATCGGGGGGGGATCGGGGGTGTTTAGTGTGCCTGGCATGTTCTACTGTGTTGTGTGTGTGTTGGTGCACTTACATGTCTTCTCTCCTCGGTGCTGGAACGGAAACTGGCCAGCCGAGGAGAGATGACATCACATCCTCTGCCTCTGTGTACTATACAGAGGCAGGGGATGTTTCTCATTGGCTGGGAGCGATCGCGAGGGGGGGGCCACGATCGGATGGTCTCCCCCTCGTCTCTCAACTCTCCCAGCCAAACGCCGACCGCCGATGGCACCGGGGGGGGGTCCGATCGGACCCCCCGCCCGCGGGAAGGCAATCACGTACCAGGTACGTGATTTTGCCTGCCCGTGCCGCTCTGCTCACGTATATATGCGTGAGGCGGTCGGCAAGTGGTTAATGGACACGTAGTCCCTTGTAACATGCATCAGTCATTGTGATTGATTTACTAACTGTGGAGAGTGCAAAATCTGGTGCAGCTCTGCATAGAACACACACTAGATTTGGACCTCAAGATACTACCTCGGGCCCTAAATATCAACCTCATAGATAATAACCAAAAAGTTAAATTAGTATCCTAAATATTGAGGGGGTGGGAGTCATCGGCAAAAAACGTAATGCAATAACTGAGAATATGTGCAAATATACACCACGTTAGGTACTTAACCTTACTCAAACTTCAATTCGTAAAATAACTGAAATAAAATATAGAAATAATCAAGTCCCATAGTGCTGTATTGCGTAAAATGCTTGTGCTCATAAAGTTCAATAAATAGGTGCTCCACTTGTGCTCAGTGCAAGTGCTCCACATTGATGTACACTCACCCTGGATATTGACCACCTATCTCAAGCATGGTCACATAGGCTTGTTGGGGAAACCTCCCCTAGCTGATGTCTCTACTGGGAAGCCTCTCAGTGGGTTAATCCTCAGATGTAAATAGGGGAAGTGTTGTTGCGATGACACGATCAAGCCTCAATTGTGACATTGCGACAACACTTTCACCTGTGTCACTTCCGGGACCACTCTGAGCCAGGATTTGCGATATCCAGTACACGCCGGCCGCGATCACCTCGATTCACATATGCTGCATACACTGGGTGCCAGGATTTAGGCACCATAAGATGCGAGTTCATTTATATTTGTTTTTTACTGCTGAATAAATCCTACTGTTTTACGCTATGAGGTCTCCCTATATTATTCTTCTCCTATTTACATCTGAGAATTAACCCACTGAAAGGCTTCCCAGTAGAAACATCACCTAGGGGAGGTTTCCCCAACAAGCACAAGTGACCACGCTAAAGATAGGTGGTTAATATCCAGGGTGAGTGTACATCCACCTGTCCTTTATTGAACTTTATGAGCATGAGCACTTTACGCAATGGGACTTGTTTATTTCTACATTTTATTTCAGTTCATTTTTGGACTGATGTTTGAGTAATGTTAAGTATCTAGTGCTGTGTATATTAGCATGTTTTTGTAGTTTTGCTATCAAGCTTACGTTAACACTGCAGCTGGTTGACTATTGCATCATTATTCACTGATTATAATTTGTTTTTGCACTGTGGCACTAAGTTATAATTTTTAATAACTGAGAATAAAAACTCTGATTGTGCTCATCCACCTACTAATAAGTATTCAAAAAAAGAATGATACTTCAACTCACTGGGCTAACTAGAAAAAAGATTTTATTGATATCAAATATTTGAAACATTGGGGGTTATTTACGAAAGGAAAATCCACTTTTCACTACAAGTGGACTGCAAGTGCACTAGTAAGTGCACTTGGAAGTGCATTCGCTGTAGATCTGAGGGAAAGATCTGAAATGAGGGGAAGCTCTGCTGATTTTATCATCCAATCATGTGCAAGCTAAAATGCTGTTTTTTATTTTCCTTGCGTGTCCCCCTTATCTACAGTGACTGAACTTCCAAGTGCACTTGTAGTAGATTTGCCTTTCATAAATAACCCCCACTATATTACTCTGCTCAATGTGTGTTAACAAAATCATAAAAAAATTAAGAATATATAGTAGATAATAACAAGAAAGTGAAAAAAATATTATTTTTTTTTCGTACTGATTACCACCATCTCGATTATATGATGATGATGCTGAGCCCGGCTGGTATAAGTATGTAAAAAAAAAAAGGAGATGAATGCTATGATAGCATGTGTCTTAATGCAGACATGTCAGCCTCACTGCGCTTACGGTGCTATTAAAGCAGCTGTCTCCTTGCTAGCTGCAATGCTGGATGACTGTGCACCTGATCTGATATTATAGCATCCAGGAAGATTGGACAAAATACCACTTTTAGTTTGTTCCATTAGAAACTAAAGATGAATTATCACTTTTTTTTACATTATTCAGTTTCCCCACCCCATTATCTCCCATGCATTTTGCCAAAATAGCAAACTTAGGCAAACTGTCAGGATTATCATAAAAATGTCAGAAAAGCAAAAACTTGAAATTTTTTTCACCCCTAATACATTGAATGTGAATGATTGTTCCAGAAGGTAACATAAAGGATTGCATTTGCTGGACATTTGGACATACTCACATGCAAATGTGTAACACAAGCATGACTGAGGCCTTCATAATGAATTCCTGCTCTTGTGTATTTCCTTTTACTAGATCAGACCTAATGGAGGAACAGTAAATCTTAGCAAATTTTCATCTCCAATGAATCACATTTGTATCATATCTATACTGTCTTACTGTCTATCCAGACACAAAGGAAGTACAAAAGCATGCTGAGGTTTTAGAATATTATCACAAATTTGCTGATTCGATAACTTTTAAAACTCAATAACTTTAAAAAAGAAAAAAGCTCAAGGCTTTTTGACACCTACACAGGACATAAATGTATTGTTTGTAGCCTAGATTTCCCCCTATCACAGAAATTGCAGATAGAAATAAAGTAAAATTCATACTAAGATTCTTCATGGCACAGTCAGCAGAAAAGCTATCAATACTAAGCACCTTGACTTCTTAATAGTCTCCTCTGGGCAACCTCTTTGGCATATGTGGGTTTTAGCAAAGCTGTGCTTTTCTGTATCCACACATATAAATCTTTAAATTACTTATTAGAATTCAGGTATGTTCGCCTGAGAGAGAGCAAAGGTCTTAATGCGGTGAAGTGGAATGAAGCAAGTTGGAAAGACTACACAGAGCATTACTTTAACACTGTTTGAAATCCTTCTGTGCCAAAATAAAGACCAATTATTCAAAGTGTAATGCCATTTAGTGACTGTATCATGTGCTTTCTAACTCATGCTAGACAGCAATTTACACAGCCCTACAATAAAGTGAAAGTTGAGTCTTAACTAGAAGTTTACATATCCAGCTTTATGAGGAGAAGATCTACATTTTCTATATATAATGTATGCTAGAGTTTTGTGTGCTTGGCTTTTACTGGGGATGCATATAGAAATAGATTTCAGGTGTGTTGAATGTCCACATATATTCCTCAAATACCATAACTACTTGTTTACCTTCTGAATTATGTTTATTCAAAATGCTGCTAGCTGTCTTTGTAAGTTAGAGTAGATCTAAATCCTAAATGGATGCTAAAGCAGAATTTAGCAATTATCAAGCACTCATTAGCAATTAATCATTTGCTTTTTCGTAAGATATTGTTTTCACTATTTTTGAAATGAAACATTGGTATATAGTAATAACATAGCAAAAACACATGGACAGATGAGTTTGAAGGCAGTTCACTAAACTACAGAATTTTTAGAACATTAGATCCAGAGGAAGTATTGTACATTGGATGAATAAGCATTGAGAACACTATACCAATAACAAGCTATAGCTGTCAGGTTTGTATACATGTACTAGCCAAATAGAAGCAGAGGGAAGGAATAGTAAAGTCAGGATAACATTGTTATGATATTGCATAATTCAGTAATTAAACCAAGAGTTAAGTAACTCTTATGTACTAAACAATATGGTCAGGTGTGATCTGCAGGAGAGTCACATATCATAAAAAGATCTAAGTATTATTTAAATTATTTAATAATAATTCATATATAAGGGGAAATCTGAGGCTTCTGTAGTGGGATGATCAGAAAAAGTAAGTTAGAACTGGAGAAAGAGGAATTAATATTATAGAGTGAACCGTGTCATTGGCTGAAGGCATCAGCTATGGCTTGTGGGTGGTGTTGTTTTGTGCGTGTGGTGGGGTGTATTATGAAGGGGATTTGGGTTTTGTATCTGTGGCCCTTAAGTTTGTTAGCCTGCAGTTTCTCTGCTCTATTACTGCTTGTGTAGTAAGATCATTTAAGTCTTCTGGAGGCTTTTTCAAAGTCCTCCAGAAATAGTAGTTTTAGTTCATTGCAGAGAAGTGTGAGCTGTTCAGTCAGTTTCTGGGAAATTTGCTCCATGTTTTTGTTTTTCGAGCTTATCGATTTGTGAGATTATGCCTCGTTTCCACTGAGCGGATCGGTTGGGGTCGGTACAGTTTGAATGGCCTAGAATGGTCCGGTCTATTCTGGTGAGCGTTTCCACTGCAAGTGGGACCACAAGGGGCCATACAGGGTTTAGAAAAAATGCCTCAGCATAGCACAGCAGAGGGTTTTCTGTCAGCCAATGAGTGGAATGTATCGTAGCTCCGCCCTAATCGAACTGTTCCATTTTCTATGGCCCCACATCTGAAGCAGGACCCTGAATGGAGCGGTACGGTTTGGGTGTATTGGCCGCTTTCATAATGGAAACACCCAAAATAGCATACCGTACCGATCCGCTCAGTGGAAACGAGGCATTAGTGTCTCGGTATGCTGCTGCCTCCTTCTCTTGTTTCTAGCCCCTTGTTGAATCATAATGCTTCTTGTAAATGTCTTGTGCGCATTCCATACAGTGCAGGAATTAGAAACTGAGTCTTCGTTATTCTCAAAGAATTCTGCAATTTGTTTTGCAATCTGATACCTGGTTGGGACATCCTGGAAAAGCCTAGGGCTGGCCCTCCATATGAAGGTAGGATTGTGAGTGGATGAGTTGCCCACCATCAATTTCACTGAGTCATGGTCCAACCAGGTAATGTTATTGATTTTGCAGTTTTTCATTGGAACAATACCCATTTATCTACTAAAAACAAATCAATTCCGCTATAAGATTTATGGTTATTTGAAAAGAATGAGTAGTCTCGTTCATTGGTATTGATGAATCTCCAGGCATCGCACAGCTCATAAGACCATAACACCGCCTTCAAAGATGGTGGGAGGCATTTTGGTTTGAAGGTAGAGTCTATCGTTGGGTCTGGGGTAATATTGAAGTCCCCACATATCGCCAACAGACCTGAGAAAGAGGAATTAAGAAAAGAGAAGAGAGAAGGGAGTAGAAGGGAGGGGATAGATTGTAGGGAAAGGGGAAAAAGAGAGGAGGAGGCAAATAGGGGAAAAGGGATACATGTTGAGGGGGGGCAATCCAGAGATCAGCTAGAGGAAGGAGGCTTTACATTGTGTATCAATCATAATTTCCATAGTTGCACTGAGGATGCCCCCTTCCCCACCCATGACTTCTTTTTAGCAATCAAATTTGATGGGTGGAATAGTGGATAGGGAGTTTATGGATAAGAGTGCAACTATCAAACTATGCTTGACATTTGCTTATTAATATTAATAATTAATATTAAAGCGATTGTAAATTCTCTTCTTTAAAAGTAACAAACAGGTTTATACTCACCTCCCTTCTCAGGTTCCTCGCCTGTGCTCCTGGCTCCTTCCGTGTGCTACCTTCTATGAGAGCACTTGTGTGGACTCACTGCCGAGCCTCGCTGTCTGCATCTATTTACTGGCTATGATTGGCAGCAGTGGAAGCCAAGGCTTTATAACCACGACAATGAGTATGCAAATAGCCATCTGCAGGTCCCTGCTATACAGACCAGGAGCCAGTCAACCCTTTATCTGCAGTTAATGACCCCTCATTATTTTCCACAATTCTATAACAAAAAGTAAAACAGAAAGAAAAAGCTGACATTTTGCGTAATATTATTTGTCAGTGCTTAATAGACTTAATGCTACCATAAAAGAATGATGCCTGCCACAGAAAATTACTGTATTACATAGTTGCCTCACAATAGAAGATTTTACCAGCCATTGGGGACTTTGAAGAATATCTGTACAGAAGAAATATGCATGCTACTATTGCTTACCTATCCCTCTTGCCTGGCTATCATGCTGAACCAGAGACCTGTGTACATTGTGAGCTACTGATCTGGAGCAAGCACAAAAATCATAAATTCAGATTTCACTCAGACTTTATGTACAACATCAAGTCGCGCTAATTTCCACAAAGTGAATCCGTGCAGTGAATTAAAATAATTCAACCTTTCTAGAATAAAAATTATAAATATATTTAATGAAACTGCACACTATAAACAGTCCATTCTATTGATAGTAGATCTTCATTGTGAAATCTGCACACAATACACCCGGGAATGGGGTGATGAGAGAAAGATCTGCCTTCCACCTTCACACACACTGCTGCTTACCGACTCCAATTGATCTCTTATTACAGGAGATCAAATGCGCTTTTGGCTTAATACCCAGCCCGGGCCTTTTAAGTGTACAGCCAAGATCTCAGCATCTTCCCAGGTGTTAAACCCTTTACAGGTGCATTATGCTTTAGGAATAGAAAAGGGCAAGGATGTGGGATTGTCCACTGGATCCCCAGTGAAACCTCAGTTCTTCCCTCAGGGAGGTGTACGCTCCTGGCTTCCCCCAGCGGAGGAGGATGATGTAGAGCCCTCTCCTTGTTTTCCCTCCTCCTGTGCCTGTTGCACATTGAATCCCCCCAGGTGACGGTTATGTGTGTAGACTCTGCTAGCCTCTATACGGACAAGTACACAGCTCGTCCACTCTTCAACCTCCGCTCCAAGGTGATTATAGAATGGCTCATGCCACAGATGGAGAAAGATCTGCCCAACCTAGACTTTCTGCAGGATAGCCGTCCTCCTCATTTCAACTTGTATGTTTGCCGATACCTTAATGTTACCTTGCTAGAATGTTGGATCGGCCATGCAGGAAACAACGATTCCCTAATGTTGCTCTGGCCTTCGTGATCGCCAGATCAAACATCCTGTAACTTCTTTCTCTGGGTGTACACCAAGGACTTGGTGTCTGTCTTCCCCTTGCCACAGAACCTGAACAACCTGAGACAATGCATCACAGAAGCAGAGGAGTCAATATCCTAGGACATGCTTGGACAAGTCTGGACAGAACTGGAGTACCGTCTGTCTTGTCACCAACAGGGCTCACATCGAACAGTGGTAGTATAGAGGTAAAACTTGGACAGTTTTCATGTTAATACAGTTGTGTTAGGTTAATTCTGTTATCATTAATTTAGCTTTATTTTTGCACTATTGCACTATCCTTTTTGAATCACACTGTATTCTAGAGTATTTGGCTTTGGAAATTTTCCAAATCATTAGCGTAATTAGGCAGTATGTTTCATACAAATTCCATTATGCACATAATAACTGTCAAAGTGTCAAAATAGGTGAGGCATGTATGTTTTAAAATGTATCATTCATATCAATGAATGTGTCTCCAGATTTAAATACTTAAATAATTCACAATAAATACTGATTTTAAAGAAGAACTCTAGCAGATTTTTTTTATGTTTTTAATAGCTTGTGGAAGGGTTAAAACCTCTCAGATTTTTATCCCTGTCTATGTTCCAATGAATTGATTTTACCTCATTACCTAAAGTAAAATGGAAATCCCTGCTCTCAGGTGATACACGAAAAACTACCAGCCTACCAGCACATAGATTTATTATACCCAATACAAACCAAATGTAAATGATTCATTATACATGTGCATATTTAAAAAATGTACATCGATGTGGATAATCATCACCAAATAGTGAAAAAAGAGACCATGCTAAATAATATAAAATATAAATCTGTCAGGGCTTGGCTTTCAGCAGCTCCTTTCTATGTGCTCATGCTGCTCAGCTGTCGGATAATTGTCAGCACTCATCGTTCCACAGTGGCTCACCTGGTGATCATTTCCTGCTCGTCAGTCCTGCCTACAGCCAGCCCCTTCTGGCTATTTAAACTGCCTTGTTCATTCCTTTTGTGCCTTTGCCTTGGTCAAACATATCTGGAAAGTCTGTGCTGTGTTCCTGTAAAAAGACTTTGTCTGGCTGACGTCCCTTCTGGTTCCTGGTCCTGTTCTACTGCCTCCGACTATGCTGATCTCTGGTTTCCTGATTTACTGGCTTGACTGACTATCTGCTTTGGCTTCCGATCCCTGCCTATTTTTTGACTGAGTTTACTGCTCTGTACCATTTTTACCATTTTATTAAAAGGAGTGATTTTTACTGCATTTTTGGTCTCAATCTGATTCATGGTTCTTGACAGTAGATGAAGGCCGAGGAAGAGGGAAATATTGTGCCTTTATTGTGGTCAGGCAGGTCACTTTTTGAAGTCTTGTCCTACCCATGCAGGAAACGCTTGCACCCGAGGTCCTGTAGGGGACAGACTTTAGGTGGCATTGTTTTGTCCCCAGTTATGGGAGATATACAGCATTCCCATATGACTCATGAGACTGCCCCACAGGGGCTCTTCACCATGAGATAATCCAATTTCAAGTCATTTCCTCACCTCATTAACGGGTGGTCATTGGTTATCCTTGGTTACAGAGGCACAATCCATCTTTTGATTGGCAGCAAGCTGAGGTTCTTTCCTGGTCGCTACAATACAGCAAAACATGTTTTCAGAAAGTGGTTAAGGTCCTGTGCACGTCTTCACTCTCCTCTTTACTAGAGCAGTACTGCAAATTTAGTGATGTCTTTGACAAAGGTCAAGCCGGTATTTTGCCTCCACACTGGTCGTATGATTGCACAATTGACCTTCAACCTGGAGCCATGCCTCCTCGTGGTCGGGTCTACCCTTTGTCTGCCTCGGAGGATAAAGCCAAGGAGGACTATGTTGCTGATTCACTTTCTCGAAGGTTCATCTGCAAATCCTCATCTCCTGCTGGTTCTGGCTTCTTCTTTGTGAACTGAGACCTTGTATCAATTATAGGAGTCTCAATTGCATCAGGATTAAGAACGCTTATGCGATTACACTGGTTACGGAATCACTTGACCGCCTCAACGGAGCAACAGTTTTCACAAAGCTCGATTTGAGAGGGGCATACAATCTCATGAGGATCAAGGAGGGCGACGAATGGAAAACTGGTGTTTAATACTAGGAGCGGACATTACAAATACCTTGTCATGCCGTCTGATCTCTGCAACGCTCCTGCAGTTTTTCAGGAATTCATCAACAATGTCCTCTGAGATATGTTGCAGAAATGTGTGGTGGTTTATCTCGACGATATTCTCATATATTCACAATCCCTAAGCCACCACACAGATGTCTCCCATGTACTACAGAGGTTGAGAGATAATAACATGTATTGTAAGTTTGAAAAGTGAGAGTTCCTCCGTTAACAGGTTCAATTTCTGGGTTATGTAATTTCTACTTCCGGTTTTTCAATGGATCCTGAGAGACTATCCCCAGTTCTACAGTGGTCTTGACCCGTAGGTCTCCGTCCGCTACAATGTTTTCTTGGCTTTGCCAATTATGATCGGAAATTTATTTGTAATTTCTCTTCTCTGGTCAAACCCCTAAATGATATGACCAGGAAGGACAGCAGCCCACAGAATTGGTCTCCAGATTCCATTAAAGCCTTTGAGTCTCTCAAGGCTGCCTTTGTTTCAGCTCCTGTGCTGGCACATCCAGATCCTACGTTACCCTTTATGTTACCCTTTATTCTTGAGGTTGATGCATCCGAGACTGGAGTAGGCTACCTCCTGTCTCAACATCCTACCTCTGAGAGCGCTATGCATTCTTGTGGCTACTTTTCCAAGAATTTGTCTCCTGTGTATTTTAGCTCTTAAAGAATGGAGGTATCTCCTCGAGGCTACCACTGTACCGGTTCTCATTTTGACGGACCACAAGAATCTCACATTCTTGTCTGAGGCAAAACGCTTATCTCCCAGAAAGGCTCATTGGGCTCTTTTTCTATCAAGCTTCAATTACATCATTCTTACCCGGTACTAAGAATGTAAGGGTTGATGCATTGTCACAACAGTTTTCCTCCTCATCCATTCTCCTCCTGAAAAACCTTGTGACCCCTGCTTTGTCCTCGAGAATCTCCAGGCATAGCATTCTCCCAAGGCAGCTGGTCACCCAGGAAAGAATCAACCCATCTGATCTATTTCTCAACAATTCTGGTGGCCTAGTCTCCGCACTGATGTAACTGCCTTTGTAGCCTCTTGTTCTCTGTGTGTTCAGAGTAAAACACCACAACACCTTACAGTGGGCCTTCTACAACCTATACCCAATGGAGAGAGGCCTTGGACCCACTTGTCTATGGATTTTATTGTGGAGTGACCCAACTCCCAGGGCAACACAGTTATTTTTATAGTGGTTGACCGGTTCTTGAAGATGTCTCATTGTATTCCACTTAAGAAGTTGCCCACATCCAAAGAACTGGCATCAATTTTCGCTCGGTAGATCTTTTGGTTACATGGGCTACCCAAGGTTATCATCTCGGACAGGGGTAACCAGTTTGTATCCAGGTTTTAGCGAAAGCACAGTTGGGAATTCAGCTTTATTTCTCCTCGGCGTATCACCCGCAGTGCAATGGAGCCACAGAACGAGCCAACCAAACCTTAGAGCAGTTTCTATGTTGCTATAGTTCTGACCACCATAACAACTGGTCAGACCTCTTACCTTGGGTGGAGTTTGCTCACAATAGTGCCTTCAATGCCGCTTCCCAATTGTCTCAGTTTTTTTGTGAACTATGGTTTCCAGCCATCCATGTTGTTCTGCAAAGAATTCCTGCACTAGAGGAGCATCTCTGTGATCTCCATGCCACTTGGGTGCAAGTTCAAGAGTCCTTGTGACATGCCAGTGATAGGTACAGACTTCATGCTGACCGATGACGCCTACATGCGCCATCCTACCAAGTTAGGGAGAGGGTCTGTCTGTCATCTCGTAACCTCCGACTCCGTGTTCCCTCACTAAAATTGGCACCGAGGTATATTGGGCCTTTCCGTATTCCTTGTAGGATCAACCCAGTGGCCTACACATTAGACCTTCCTTCCAACATGCATATTTCCAATGTATTCCATGTTTTCTTATTAAAACCTTTGGTGTGCAATGGCTTCACCACCTCGGTACCACGTCCTTACCTGGTTCAACACAAAAAAATGTGTTTTGTTTCAATTCGTTATTTACATAACCAAGTACGGAATTTGTTATTTACGTAACCATTTGCAGAACCATGAGCAGTACGAAATACAATCTATCACTGACTTCCATAGGTTCCGTGGGCGCATACAGTACCTGGTCCATTGGAAAGAGTACGTTACAGATTCCATCCTCGGACGTACACGCTCCTGTCCTCCTCCATACTTTCCATAGACATTTTCCCCTCAAACCTGGTGCCCCTCTGAGGGGGAAGAGGGGGTACTGTCAGGGCTGGGCTCTCAGAAGCTCCCTTCTCTGTGCTCAGGCTGCTCAGCTGTCAGATAATTGTCAGCACTAATCGCTTCACAGCTCTTCCATATATTCTGGACATGCCATGAAATACACCCCCTCTCGCAAAATATATGTATTATAATTAAGGATCTTACTGGCCTAACACTTGACCAGAATCCAGCAGCCTGTCTGCTACATCTTAGTTCTCTCTCAAAAATATTAACAGTCAGTGGTGAGGCATCTTTTGAATGCAGATAGGGCTTGTTTGCCAACACATTGGAAATCCCCAACCCCTCCTACTATAGGTCAATGGATCATAGCAGTAAATGAAATGAGAATGGAGGAACAGCATTTTTAACCACTTCCAGCCCACGGACGTCATATGACGTCCTGGGCTTTGAGCAGGTATATCTGAATGATGCCTGTAGTTACAGACATCATTCAGATATTGCCGGTTTCAGCCGGCAAATCTCTACACCATAGGAATGATCATAGCGGCCATTCCGCCGCTTGATCGTTCCTATGGGAGGTGAGAGGGGATGTCCACCCCCTCCCGCCGCCCTCCGGTGCTTGCTCCGACTCACCGTTACGATCGGTGAGGCGGAGAGTGGATCCGCTGGCGCCGGATGTAGATCGTAGAGATTTCCGGCGGACCAGATGGTCCCCGGAGTCTCTATGATCGTCGGAGGCCGGGCGCGATGTTATGACGTCACGCCCGGCCTCTCCATTCCAAAAAACGGCACCGCTTCGGCTGGGAAGCGGCGATCGTTTTATTTTTTTTTTTCATTTCAGGCTTCCCAGCTTAGTGGTGAGATATGGAGTTTTATTGACCCCATATCTCACTATTAAGAGCACCTGACATGTCATATTGCTATTACAAGGGATGTTTACATTCCTTGTAATAGGAATAAAAGTGATCAATTTTTTTTTTTTTCAAAAAAGTGTTAAAATAAAAAAAATAAAATATAATTAACAATAAAAAAAAATTAAAAAATTTTAAAGCGCCGCTGTACCCGTGTGCTCGCACGCAGAAGCGTACGCATACGTAAGTCCCGCCCACATATGAAAACGGTGTTCAAACCATACATGTGAGATATCGCCGCGAACGTTGGAGCGAGAGCAATAATTTTGGCCCTAGACCTCCTCTGTAACTCAAAACATGTAACCAGTAAAAAAATTTCAAGCGTTGCCTATGGGGATTTTTAAGTACCGAACATTGGCGCCATTCCACGAGCGTGTGCAATTTTGAAGCGTGACATGTTAGGTATCTATTTACTCGGCGTAACTTCATCTTTCACAAAATACAAAAACATTGGGCTAACTTTACTGTTTTGTTTTTTTTAAAACACAAAACTGTTTTTTTCCCCAAAAAAACGCGTTCGAAAAATTCCTGCGCAAACACTGTGTGAGATAAAAAGTTGCAACAACCGCCATTGTATTCTCTAGGGTCTTTGCTAAAAAAACATATATAATGTTTGAGGGTTCTATGTAATTTTCTAGCAAAAAAATGATGAATTTTACATGTAGGAGCAAAGTGTCAGAATTGGCCCGGTATTGAAGTGGTTAAAAAAGCAAGAAGCCCGCTTCCGTAAAACATGGTCGCAATGGACCAACTTTACTTTGTCAACAAAATATCAGTTGTTGGTTGACCATTGATCTGTTTGGTTACAGCAGCTTTGGGAAGTATGGCATCTTAGTAGATGCAATATGAGAGAGGAGACTGAGAAAGGGGAGTGGGGGAGGGAGAGAAAGGAGTGATGTTTTTTTTTTCTTCCCTTTCTACCCCTCTCTTGACGGGGGGTTGGGGTGTTGGGGTGTTGGGGTACGGGCAGGGTGTAGGGAGGTAGAGGAGGGGGAAGAGGGGGAAGAGAGATGGCAGACCAATGGGATTCTGCTGTGTATCACCACAAGTGATACAAACCTATTGAGGCTTGGACCCTTAGACCATAAACGCAGGATTTCTAAGTCAGATAGAACAAAGATAACTAATTTTAAAACCTTTTTCTTTTTGGTTGACTAGGTAAAGAAGGAAATTATTTAATTGTTATATAGGATATATAGTTTGTTTTTTGATTCTTCCAATTTCCAAAAAGAATAAAATAGAATAGAAAATAAAGGAATATAATAGAAACAAATTGAATAGGATAGAAACAAATGTAACAGAAATTAAAAGAATAGAATATAATAGAGTAAAACAGAAAATAAAAGAACAGAAAAAAAACATAGAATAGACTATAATAGAATTGAAATAATAGAATACAAAAATAGAATAGAATAAAATAGAAATACCATTTCCCAAAATTCAAATAGAATCAATTCAAATTTGAATAGAATAGAAAAGAATAAATTAGAAAAGAAAATAACAGAATAGCATAGAAAAAAACAGAATAGAATAGAATGAACATAACTATCTTCCGAAATTCGAATTTCAAATAGAATAAATTTGAATTTGAATAGAAAATAATAGAATAGGATAGAATAGAAAATAAAATAGAATAGAATAGAAAAAGAATAGAATAAAAAAATAGAATAGAATCATTTTGAATTTTGATAGAATAGAAAATAATAGATTAGAATAGGAAGATCGTTATATTCTTTCTATTCTATTGTTTTTTTCCTATTTCCTTTTTACTATTCTGTTATTTTCTCTTCTACTCTTATCTATTATTTTCTATTCCATTCAAATTCAAATTTCTATTCTATTCTATTGTTTTTGTATTTGAATTTCAGAAGATGGTTATATTCTATTCTATTTTGTTCTATTCTATTTGTTCTGTTTTACTCTATTATAGTCTATTATTTTATTTTCTGTTATTTTTTCTCTATTATTATTTTTTTTTCTATGCTATTCCATTATTTTCTATTCTACTTTATTCTCTTTGGAAATTGGAAAACTATTTGAATTTGAAAACTTTTCAAATATGAAAACTATTTGAAATTGATTTGAAAACCATTCGAATAGATTCGAATTTGAATTCCGAAAATTTTAATCGATTTGAATACTAATACAATAACATAACAAATTTCGAAAACAAATTAAACAGGTTAAACTAATTTAACTAAATTAATTTATATAAATAACGAATAAAACAAAACAAAACAATTTTTTTTCATTCTGCGCATGTCTATATGTTTTATAAACAGTTGTAATATCTAAATTCCCAAATCCTTACCTCATTACCTGGCTATGTGGCAGGAAATCTATTCACCAAGGACAAACAAAACAATAAAATAAATTTTAGTAAAAATAGGATGAAACCTCATCTAGGTTTGCATAGCTGTCTGTATTCCCACTGGGGAAATTTCCCCGCACTGCACATTCAGTAGAGAATTATCACTGGTCATAGGAAATGAAAGAAAGCCCTCACAATAACAAACACCTGACAAATGATCTAACCATGTGCCTTTTTATCATACACTGGAAAAATATGTCCAAATTAAATGCTTGTGTGCCTATTGGGAACAATAAACTTAGTTTTCAAATCTTTGCTTATCGTCAAAATCGAATCTAACATACGGATCCAATCACATAAAAGGTTGGGAGCCCCTATGTAGTTTCCACCTACAGGAATTGTGTTACAAACAACAATGAAACTGTCATTATGCTGTTGTTTATATAGTTTAGTGGAGTGAATGTTGATCTTTGAAATGTAATAATCATGGCAGGGCATTGTACTCTATGGTTGTACTTTAACTCCAGATTCTGAAAAATGCACGGTGGTGAGAACTGGCTACCATGTAAAATGTGGACCTTGAATTGGAGATCTCCTCCCATCCAAAACTCTACAAAATCTCCTGGCTCCAGGACCCAAACAGAAATGTTCAAATATTTCTACATAAAAAATAGATGCAGTGGGACTTGTTTTCTCATGCATGCAGTACCTAAATAGCTAGTACTTTTACCACAGCTGATTTGCTGCAGGCACATGCTACAGACCACAGCAACAGATACGTTTAAAAAAGGCCCATGCTGCAGAGCTCTGAGGTCCAACCCTTGGCATAGCTAAATCTTGTACCTGTGGGGCAGTGCCACTAGATGGGTTTGGTTGGCTGCTCCCTCCAGTCCTCTGCAAGATGCCCAGGACAAAACCCTCCCTTGCTGCTACTTCTTTCTCAGAGTGTTCCTCCTCTCCAATTAGTGGCACCTGCAGATAGTCTGCTACTTCATTATCCACATCTTCCTCATCACTGGAACCCACTTCACAGTAACATCCAGTTGCTGGAACATCGCAGCCTCTTGCTGATTCGTGCCTCATGTTCCCGACTTCTATGTGGCTGAACCTCTTCATCTTCTATAGGCATTGCACTGTCTTCCTCATTGTTAATATCTGAAAGGAGTCATTTTTACACATGACCACGACCACCTTCTTTCAGCCAATAAATGCTCTTGTGGTTAAATAATTTTACTGACTCCTCATAAACCAGTTTGCAAAACTATGGCAGGTTTAGCAGAAGAAGAGAAGGAGGAAATACTAACAGCACTTGAAAGACAACTGGCTGCATTAAACCTGGGAGGAAGAATAAGAGGAAGGCTTTGTCAACCACTCGGTTTTGCCTGGCCTTTAGGGGTTAACCTAAACGTAAAGTGATTGTAAAGTCTTGCTTTAAAAAAAAGAAAATAACAAAAATGTTATACTTACCTCCTCTGTTCTGTGTTGGTTTTGCACAGAGCAGCCTGGATCCTCCTCTTCTCGGGTCCCTCTTCGCTGCTCTTGGCCCCTCCCTCCTGACAAGTGCCCCCCATAGCCCAGCAGCTTGCAACCCGAGCTGCAACCCTGTGTGTCCATTCAGACACGCAGCTGCTGTTTGGCCCCACCCCCTCTCTCCCCTGATTGGCTAACTGACTTTGATTAACAGCCTTGGGAGCCAATGGCAATCAGGAGGAGAGTCCTGGACAGCCGAGGTAAGCATGGACATTGCTGGATAGAGAAGGGGCTCGGGGCAAGTGTTGGGAGGTGCTGGGGGGCCTGCTACACACAGAAGGTTTTTTATCTTAATGCATAGAATGCATTAAGTTAAAAAAAAACTTTTGTCTTTAAAACTTCTTTAATGGTGGCTATGGCAATGTAGGGGGTTAATACGTGGTGCTTTGGTGTACCCTACTTTACCACACAAGAATGCAGAGATGTGCTGCAGGGGCAGCTTTGTCTGTGCAAACAGCTAAACACCAATTTTCATTGTTTATGATACACACAAAATGGTAGTCTTAAAAAAAAGACTGCTGGCACTCTGAGCTGTGAACACAGGGGGGTACACAAAAATGTATCCCACCCCACTGCAAGCACAATATAGCACAGTATAACACCATATAGAAACTAACTCCATACAGAGACTGTCAGATCTAAACCAACCCAACATGCACACTGACAAAAAGCTGTTGGTACTGATCCTTTTATAGCAGGGAGAATGTCATATAACAAAGCCTCCATTACTAACCACTCTAACCCTGTTGACCACAGTTGAAAGGTCAGAAATAAAGATCAGTATATTTGACAGATCCACTAACCTCGACTTTCACAGATTCTCCACAAACTACTGACTTCAAACTTCATACCAACAAATAACCAAAGAAGAACCTTGTCTGCTTCTCTTCAAACACAGCAGTGTGACTCTGCTGCCCCCATAGTGTTATTTTCTTGGTCCTCTTGTTTCAAAAGTCTTGCTAAATATTTTGTTGACTCCAACCACATCATTCTGAATTAGCCATTCAAGGAGCAGGCAGCTTGCTTGTTATATAAAAAAAGGTTCTTACTGGAATATCATCTTATTGTGTGAGTACATGTCTTTAGACCATTCATTACAGCTATCCTTGATATGTGTTGTTTGAAACCTAAGCCCCAAGGCATCTATGCCTTGCCAACATGACTTTGTTACAAATCTGTTGTGTCGAGTTAATTTGTCTGTCCATCTTTGGTATCATCTTCAGAGATTGCCCTTGGACTCCTTGTCTTAATAACCTTATAGCAAATGCTAAGGGGGATTTCAAGAAGCCCACTGGTTTTGATCTCTTGGTTGACTGTCATAATAAATAGATTTGTTTTAAGCTTTCCGTGGAACAGAACATTACTGGATGTCAAATTGTGACCTCCACTTTAGGCTATTAATAGAAAGAATACAGATATGTATTCAAACACGTATATGCTGCCAAAAAGATTATTATAGATTTATTAAAAGTTGTCCTAAAAACTAAAACAAGATTAATTAGACCTTAGTTAGGACTTATTATTTAGATCTTATTTGTAGCCTATTGTTATTTTAACATGTCATTATATAATAGTTTTTATTGTTGATAGCGATAAGTGAATTGACCTGGTTTTGGTTTACAGGAGGACGTACAAACCCAGCCTGTAATCCACAAATGCCAAACATAGTAGCAAATCTCATGGAGGCCTTTTGGAGCTGAATCTTGTCATTTTTTTCTGGCCTTTTTTGAAGAATTATTGCTCTTGCTCTAATGTTTGTGGCGATACCTCATATGTGTGGTGCGAACACATGTTTACATATGCGTGTGCAACTTACATATGCACTCTCTTCTACATGCAAGCAGGGGGGATGGGGGGCAATTTAAAAGAATTTTTCTTATTTATTTTATTTTTTATTTTTACACTGTCCCTTTATTTTGTGAACATCCCTTGTAATATAAATAAGGGATGACAGGTCCTCTTTATGGAGAGATCTGGGGTCAATAAGACCCAAAATCTCTTCACTACCTTTAAAAGCAAAAGATAAAAAAAATAGGATTTTTATAATGGCTTACCTGTAAAATCCTTTTCTTGGAGTACATCATGGGACACAGAGCCTTAAGTAATTAGTTAATGGGTTATAGGCCACCTTCAGGTGATGGACACTGGTTAAACCCAATCCCAGAAATTCACTCCCTATTAAACCCCTCCTTCTTCCAGGAGCACATCAGTTTTTGTAGCAAAGCAATATACTTAAATCCCCCAAAAGAGGGGAGGGACCTCTGTATCCCGTGATGTACTCCAAGAAAAGGATTTTACAAGTAAGCTGTTATAAATATCCTATTTTCTTTATCATGCATCACGGGACACAGAGCCTTAAGTAATTACTTAATGGGATGTCCCATAGCAATTCTACTTGAGGGGAGGGAGACACAACCCGAAGGATACCCCCAAACTTGAGGATCTATATTGCTGCCTGCAGCACACTGCGCCCAAAAGCGATATCCTCATACCTCCTTACATCCAGCTGATAACATTTTGTGAATGTATGCACTAAAGATCAAGTTGCGGCCTTACAGATCTGAGCCATGGAGGCCTGATGACGCACTGCCCAAGAAGCACTAACTGCCCTGGTAGAGTGCGCCTTAACCTGAAAAGGCAGAATCTTACCATTTATCATAAGTTTGAATTATCACTTGCCAAATCCACTTAGTGACAGTGGATTTTGACGCTGCCTGTCCTTTCTTAGGACCCTCTGGCAGAATAAATAAGACATCAATCTTACGAATCTGAGCAGTTGCCTTTAAATTGCTTTTCACTGCTCTCACCACATCAAGACAATGTAGTGACCTTTCTTCCCTGGAACATGGTTTTGGAAAAAATGATGGCGGGACAATATCTTGGTTCAGGTGAAAACCTGAGACCACTTTATGCAAAAAGTCTGAACGAGGGTGTAACACCATTCTGTCCTCATGACAAATCAAATATGGCTCTTTACAAGAAAGAGCAGCCAATTCCGAAACCCTCCTTGCTGAGGATATAGCAACCAAAAATACCTTGTTCGAAGGACTAAGGGAATATGTTGTATTGGTTCAAATGGCTGTTTTTGTAACACAGACAAAACTAAATTCAAGTTCCAAGGGTTCAAGGGAGGTTTGACGGGCAGATCAAGCCACATTACCCCTTGCATAAAACCCTGGACTAAAGAATATATAGCAAGTGGTCTTTGAAATAAGACCGAAAAAGCTGAGACTTGGCCTTTAATACTGTAGTACTCAAGGCCAATTTCATTTCTACCCCTAATTGTAGAAAGTCAAGAATTCTGCCTATGATATATTTCTGAGGGTGCCAACCCTTGGATTCACACCAGGAAACATAAGCCCTCCAGACCCTATAATATATAGTTCTGGAAGCTGGCTTCCTTGCATTAATCAGGGTAGAGATAACTGACCCGGAAAGCCCACGTTTCTTCAGAATGTGGGTTTCAATAGCCAAGCCGTTAAATTTAGAGACCGTAAGGAAGGATGGAATATCGGTCCCTGTGAGAGCAGATCTGGCCATAGTGGGAGGGACCATGGGCCCCCCACTGCCATCTTTACAATTTCTGTATACCATGACCTTCTGGTCCATGCTGGAGCCACCAGAATTACCGGCTTTCTTTGCAGCTTAATCCTGCAAAGAAGTCGAGGCAGCAACTAAATAGGGGGAATGCAAGATCAGTGAGAACTGATCCCGTGGGTTCACCAAAGCATCTGTTCCGCATGTGAGTGGATTCCTTGTTCTGGCCACAAAGTTGACTAACTTCATGTTGAACCTGGATGCTAGAAGATCTACGTGCGGAGTCCCCCATTTTTTGCAAGCAGCCCAAAATATATCGGGGTGAAGGGACCATTCCACTGGTAATAACTACTGGCCACTTAAGTAGTCCGCCTGTCAATTCTCTACTCCCGGAATGAAGACTTCTAAAAGGCACGGAACATTCCTTTCTGCCCAAGTTTAGAATATGGTTCACCTCTCTCTGCGCTGAGAGAATTTTGGTGCCCCCTTGGTGATTGATATAGGCCACAGCTGTGGCATTGTCGGATTGAATCCTGACAGGACAATCCCGTAACCTGAAAGTCCAGGCCTTTAGAGCCAGATGTACTGCCCGAATCTCTAGGATATTATTGGGCAAGGTTCTTTCGGTTCTTGACCACTGTCCCTGGACAGTTGTCTTTTCTAGTACTGCTCGCCAGCCTGAAAGGCTGGCATCCGTTGTTACCACTTTTCAGATGACTGTTCTGAAGGATTTTCCTTTCAACAGATTCTGGGTTTAGTAACCACGCAGTGAGGCTTTGGGACACTCTTGGGGACAGCTGCATTGGCAAATCTAAGCTTGAATTATTTTGTTCTAAGCAGACAGGATACTGTTTTGCAACAGACTTGAATGAAATTGGGCATAGGGAACTGCTTCGAATGAAGCCACCATGCTTCCTAAAAACCTCATGCAAAGGCAAATGGAGGGATCGCCATTTGACCTGACCATCCGCACCAGCTCTCTTATGGAGTTGATCTTTACCTAAGGCAAGAACACCTTTTCCTGGGCTGTGTCTATGATCAGACCCAAGTACTCCAGCCTTTTTAGCGGTATTAAGGAAGATTTCACTAGGTTGAGAATCCAACCCAGACTTTCCAGATAATTGGATGTAGTGCGTACGCTTTGCTCCAAACGAGCCACCGACTGATCTATTAGCAATAGATCATCTAAGTACACTATGACTGTTATGCCCTGTGCCCTTAACCTGGCTAGAGGTGGGGCCAGCACTTTGGTGAACACCTGGGGTGCTGTGGCTAGCCCAAAGGGCAGGGCTACAAACTGGAAATGCTGCTGTTCTAACTTGAGCCGCAGAAACTCTTGATGAGCGGGAAATATAGGGACATGCAGATATACATCCCTGATGTCGATTGATGCCAGAAGTTCTCCTCCTAGAAGGATAGAAACTACTGACCTGATCGTCTCCATGCAAAAGGAGCGGATCTTCAGGAACTGATTTAGATTTTTTAGATCTAGAATGGGTCTGACATCTCCATTTGGTTTCGGTACCATAAAAAGGCTTTTCTCTGGATCTTTGGGAACGCTTGACCTCAGAAAGCGAGATGGTGGAAAGTCCCGAAATTCCAGCTTGTACCCCAGCATTACTGTGGAGATGACTCATCTGTCCTGAATTTCCTCTTTCCAGACTTCTGAAAACTGCAGAAGTCTTCCCCCACCTTGGTGAAGGGGGTTGCTTCTTCATGATGAGGCTTTAGGAATCTGTTTTGCAGGTCTCGACCCCAAGACTTCTTTTGAGCCTGGGTCTGACTCAAAGATTTTCCTCTAGAGTCTGACGGCAGAGGCCGTCGCCACTGCCTAGAGGCGGAAGCCCCTGGCGTAGGGGAAAGAGCCCGTTTAAATGAAGGCATCTATACTTTGACTGGCAAAAGAGTACTTTTCTCACTAGAAATTATTTGGATATATTTGTCCAAGTCTTCTCCAAATAGTCGCTCCCCATGAAAAGGGAACCCAGTTAGGAGGTTTTTACATGGTGCTTCAGCTGACCAATTTTTAAACCACAGGATTCTACGCATATGCACAAGCATAAGCATAAGGCGGGATGCCTGGTGAATAGAATCTTTAATAGCATCTATAGCAAAGCATAATGCTTTTGGTAGTTCAGCCAACTCCCGAGCTTGTTGTGCAGGAATCTCTCTAAAGCCTCATACACACGATAGGACTTTGTACAAACTTTCCCTTGGATTTTTGTACAAAGGGCGTTCGCCATAAGTTTGTATTGCATACACACGGCAGAACTTTTTCAGCCAACTTTTCACCAAATCACGTGGTTTTTCAGCTCTTTACCACTACCCTTTGGTCAACTTCTGTATTGTTGTCTGATATTGTGTCAATCTTGCCGCTTTTATCGGCAAGATTGACACCTTACGAGCCAGGTTCACACTGGTGCGGGGATCTGACTCTCCGCCAATGCCAGGCACTGTATTTGGTATGAATCTTGAGGGGGAACTACACGCAAAATTATAAATAAAAAAAACAGCATGGGTTCCCCTCCAGGGGCATACCAGGCCCTTAGGTCTGGTACGGATTTTAAGGGGAGCCCCTACGCAGAAAAACGGCGTGGGGGTCCCCCCAGAATCCATACCAGACCCTTATCCGAGCACGCAGCCTGGCCGGTCAGGAAAGGGGGAGGGGACGAGCGAGCGCCCCCCCCCTCCTGAACTGTACCAGGCCGCATGCCCTCAAAATGGGGGGTGGGTGCTTTGGGGGAGGGGGGCACTCTGTGGCCCCCCTCCCCCAAAGCACCTTGTCCCCATGTTGATGAGGATAAGGGCCTCTTCCTGACAACCCTGGCCATTAGTTGTCGGGGTCTGCGGGCGGGGGCTTATCGGAATCAGGGAGCCCCCTTTAATAAGGGGGCCCCCAGGTCCCAGCCCCCCACCCTATGTGAATGAGTATGGGGTATATCGTACCCCTACCCATTTACCTAGGGAAAAAATTGTCAATAAAAAAAACACACTACACAGGTTTTTATAGTTATTTATTAGACAGCTCCGGGGGTCTTCTTCCGACTTTGGGGGTCATCTTCTGACTTCACCGCTCTCTCTGGCCTCTCCTCCCGGTGTCCGGTTCTTCTCCAGCTCTCCGGCCTCTTCTCCCGGTGTTCGACTTCTTCTCCCGGTGTCCGGTTCTTCTGCCGGCTCCTCCGCTATCTTCTGCCTCTCTTTTGCTAGCGGTGGCCCGGACTTCTGCGTCGTCTTCTTCCCTCTTCTCTTCTTCTGATGTTCACACGACGCTCTCTCCCGCTGTAATGCTGTGTGAGCGCTCCGCAATGGCTTATATAGGCAGTGACCCCGCCCCTTATGAAGTCACAGTCCCGGGGCATGCTGGGACTGTGACGTCATAGGGGCGTGGTCATCCAATGACCACGCCCCCTTATGACATCACAGTCCCAGCATGCCCTGGGACTGTGACGTCATAAGGGGGCGGGGTCACCGCCTATATAAGTCATTGCGGAACGCTCCCACAGCATTACAGCGGGAGAGAGCGTTGTGTCAACATCGGAAGAAGAGAAGAGGGAAGAAGACGACGCAGAAGTCCAGACGACAGCTAGCAAAAGAGCAGCAGAAGATAGCGAAGGAGCCGGCAGAAGAACCGGACACCAGGAGAAGACGCCGGTGAGAGCGGAGAAGAACCGGACACCGGGAGAAGACGCCAGAGAGAGCGGAGAAGAACCGGACACTGGGAGAAGACGCCAGAGAGAACCACGAAGTCAGAAGAAGACCCCAGAGCTGCCTAATAAATTACTTTAAAAACCTGTGAAGTGTGTTTTTTTATTGACACTTTTTTCCCTAGGTGAATGGGTAGGGGTACGTACCCCATACTCATTCACATAGGGTGAGGGCCCCCCTCCCCCAAAGCACCCACCCCCCATGTTGAGGGCATACTGCCTGGTACAGTTCAGGGGGGGGCACTCGCTCGTCCCCACCCTCTTTCCTGACCGGCCAGGCTGCGTGCTCGGATAAGGGTCTGGTATGGATTTTGGGGGGCCCCATGCCGTTTTTTCGGCGTAGGGGGTTCCCCTTAAAATCCATACCAGACCGAAGGTCCTGGCAGTCCCCCAAAGGGGAATTCCCTCTCGCGCCCGCTGCAGTAGGAAAATGTGTTTTTCCTATTGCAGCCAGCGCGAGATGTACAGTACTCTGTCGCCGAGAACCAGCGCAATGGGATTACGCTGGAAACATTCTCGCGGCTGTGTACTGTAGTTTGTACAAAAGTCAGATGGTTTTGTGTACACACGATTGGACTTTGCTCCACTTTTGTTGCCGGAAAGTTTGTGCGTTCGCACAGCCAACAAAAGTCCGATGGAAACAGAAAAAGTTTGTCCGATGGAGCGTACACACGGTCGGATGTTCCTTCAAAACAGCTAATTTGCATGTTTGTTGTCAAAAAGTCCGATCGTGTGTACGGGCCTTAAAGGCCTATTTAAATTGGTCCTTTAGTGATTGGCAGACGCCTATTGCAGCGACTGCAGGCTGTGTAATGGCACCTGCCATGGAAAAAGTAGATTTTAACAGGGATTCCAACTTTTTATCTGTTGGATCCTTAAGCATTTGTGCATTGTTTACTGGACAAGTTAGGCCTTTATTCACATTGGAAATTGCAGCGTCAACTGCTGGTATTTTCCATCCAAGCATTAAGAAAATGGTTATCCGGGTGATCCCATTCATCAAAAATAAGCTATTCTAGTAATGCATGTGCAGGAAACGCATGCAAAGGTTGAGAAGGTTTTAAGGAACCCAAGGAAGAAACTGAGCTTTCAGGAGACTCCGTTAGGGGTAGCATGAAAGTGGAGCGAGCCATCCCTGTAAGAGATTGTATTAGCAATTTCTCAGATTGAGAGGCTGAAAAAGGTTCATCTACCATTGCTTCCTCCACAGAGGAATCATCGGTTTATCTTTCCACCTCATCCTGTGCCCACTGTTCCCCTTGCAAAGGTTCTGAAGTGGGGCATGGGGATCTAGCACGCTTCCTATCCATTTGAATGGAGGATGCGATTAAAGCTGCTAATCTTTCTTCCAGAACCTGCAGGGAGGAGGAAAGGACATCTTCAGTCACGTATACAGGGGCTGAGATGTGAGAAGCAGTTGCACCATCAATTTGTTCCAATGGGTCACCCTGGTTTGACGTAACTGGTAATTCAGGCGAGGATGATAGCATGAAAATGCGACTCGAGATCCTAACGTCTGGGGGTGAAACCTTTACTTTTTTGTTTTTTGCGGTGTCTTTTTTGGTAGGCATAGTCCTAAGTACAAAAACATAGCTACTATACAAATGACACTTAATCAATGAAAATAGTCATGACATTTAAAGCTGCTATAAAGTTCAGCCTAGTGCTGGGAAAAAGGTGCCATTCCTGTATCAGAAATGCCAGTTTGCAATCATTACATGTCCCACAGTTCTGTGTCCTTGTGTTGCAGGCTGCTCATTTTCTCCTCGTCAGCCGAGGAGAGACTGTCACAGCTGTAGTGTATCTGTGTATGCCTGCTGTGTGTCCTCGTGGACGTTCACAGCACCGCGCCTAGGCCCCGCCCCCTCTGAGGAAAAATTCTGCTCCTTTTTACATTTAAAATGTTCCCGCATATGCAGCATTTTCGGGTCCACAGATCCAACACGAAGGGGGGGAGGGGAGGCAGAGACCTGTTTGTAGCAGGTACATACAACAGAAACAGCATTTCAACAGTTAACAACATTAGCAGTACCAGCGGGACCTCCACACCCCCCGCGGCAGGGGGAATGTAAGGGGGGGGGTACACCGCTGATGTCCCCATAACCCCTGGTCCCTTCAAGGAAGAGAAAAAAAAACATTTGGCATATTTCTTTTACCTGAGAGGAATCTCCCTGCATGTGCTGCTGTGGCCACACACAGAATGACTGAGCTTTACAGTGAAGACAACAGAGTAAGGTATGTGCATAGACTCCCTGGAGAATTAAGGCATGACAACATTTTTTCCCTAATGGAAGAATACCTAGGTGTTTTTAATACCTAAGTTTCTTCCCTTACCTTATCCCCACCACAGGATTTGCTGAATTAACAGACAATCCAACCTTCACCCATCATGGCAGGCTGCATTTAGCAAACCTTCAAGGACTAGGTCCCTAAAACGTTCCAACTCCCTTGGACCTGTAAAAGCACCCCACCAGGAAAGCTAGGTAATGTAGCAAGACCAAAGCCCTGGGTTCCTGGGGTCCAGCCCTTCGAAGAGAGGCGTTACAGGCAAAACCTTATGCTTCAGATACGAGGCCCCAGGTACCATCCTTTTAGGCCTTAGTGGCACTTTGGATGGATCTGGTCTTTATGGAGGTTATTTAAATCCAACATGGATCCCTACTGGAGCTCCTCAGAGCACATCTTCACTCGTGACCAACACCTTAGACACTGGTGAAAAAACTGATGTGCTCCTGGAAGGAGGAGGGGTTATATTGGGAGTAAACTTCTTGGATTGGGTATAACCAGTGTCCAATAATTACTTAAGGCTCTGTGTCCCATGATGTACGATAAAGAAAGTGATCTTTTGTTTAAAAAAAAAATGCTTATTTTTGCCCTAGTCTGGCAGTGACATCATAACGTTGCTCCAGTCCTCCAAGACCACAGAGGTGATCAGAGATGATCAGGTCTCTGGTAGCCTCTATGGCCAGCAACGCAAACCATTGGATCATTTCTCGGGCACCCTGGTGAAAATGGTAAGCCCGAGAAACACCTCGACCCCTCCCACTGCTTATGAAAGAAATCCAGCAGCTAGTTAGCTGCTTGGACTACTTTCATGAGAAAGCCAATTGCTGACTGAAGAAAAAGATACTGGGGTTATGGCTGATATCTTCAGTCATAGCCCCGGTAAATCACTTGCAAGCTGCATAGTATATATACGTATTGCGGTAGGTGGCTACCTTAGACCTGCATGAGAAGTTGTGGACCGTACAAATATCTCCTCACATGACAGGAGCTGTCATTTGTGATGGGAGTAGAGGCAGGAAAAGATCATGGTTGCAGCAGGTTGTTGTGTGAGCGGGCGTGGCTGTTGAAAATTGAGCCTCCATCAACATCACAGAGTGATGTGATTGATGCCAGATTTACATAGAGGGGGAATGACCAGATATCTGGAGGCCCCCTTATTCTAAAGAGGGCTTTGAGATTCTGATGATATCTTTGGCTCCCTTATTCTAAAAGGGGCTTGCAGATTCCAAACGGTTGTCCCTGAAGATCCTCACATCCACGTGGTCAGGGTTGTGAGCATGAGGCCCTTGTCTGCAATGACAGAGACAAGGAGCCTTGCTGGTGGAATGGCTTTGATACCACCCCTTGGCAAGGTACCTATTCAATGTTGAGGTTTTGTGGCCTAGTATAAATGAAATGATGTATGATGGGTGTCCTTTGACCACAAGAGTGTTTGGGCTTAGCCTTTAAAATGGCTGATGTTGTATCTTATCGACAGTTACCTTTGTGCAATGAGCTGTAATACTTATCTGCGAGATTGCCTGACCATTTCTGACCCAGATTGACCTGGATACTCTCTTAATTACCACCTGCCAATTGGCCCTTGACTGGACCTGACTAATCTCTTGCTTTCCACCTGCCTGTACCTGGGTATTTCCCTGCCTGTTGCCTAGTGTACAGTCTCCACACCGTAGCCTCTTTGTTCCTGCTACACCCTTTGACGGAGTGATCCTGAGGGCTGTGTTTTATTTTTTGTGGTCTGAGAAGACTATTATCAATAATAACGTTTTTATGTAAAGTTGAATAAGAAATTACCTAAATACTAGTGGTTAAGCTTTTGAGGACATGTTAGTTCAATTACATGATTGCATGTATGTGTATGTGAATATAAATAGGTTTATGTCAAGTATAAACAAACATAAAATTGGGTTCTTTTTTTCACTCAAAAGGATATTATTCCACTTCAATCACTATAGATTTATCATCTTCTTCCAATAATAAATATAGTTTCCAATGCACTTAGAAGAAATTAAGCAACAAAAAGGTAAGTTTAGGATTTCTCAGGGCTTCTGCTATCACTGCCAAAAAAGGAGATTTCACGTAGGCGTAGATTTACTAAAGGCAAAAAAATGTGCACTTTGCAAGTGCAATTGCACTCATTTTCTCCAGAACATAGTTAATGTGCGAGGCTTCACTTTGTACAGAATACCCAATTAGGAACAAGAAAAAAAAAACAGCATTTTTTTCTTGCACACGATTGGATGATGGAGATCAGCAGAGCTTTACCACATTCGCTAAACTTTGGGGAAAATAAGTGCAACTGCACTTGCAAAGTGCACAGTCTATTTGTAAATCCACCCCTTTGTCTTCAAATAATAAGCACAAAGATAGGACATATATTGGACAGTGGAGTGTTCTCTGCTTCATAGCTGATATTGCTTTTGTGTTTTTAAATGTGTATAATAACAGCTGGTCACCACTTTTTAGTTTTGATTTATACTGTCCTACATCAGTCTATTCTGTTCTAGCTTATTAAAAGACAAATGTAAGGTTTGCTCACTTTTCTTAAATCTTGATTCTTATTATAGAGCACTTGTCTGCCCTTATTTCACCTTGTGAATCATGGTTTACAAAGGAATGATAAAAATAACTAAAATGTGTGAATGTGGGGTTGCTGTAGTTAAACAGTTTTGCTTTGTCATCTATTCCTAACTCAGTTATGCTAAAATCCTGCAACAATACCACATTTTTAATGATTATGCAAGAACTTTTCTCCTGAATATCTATACCTAATATTTTGTTAAGTGTTTTAAACATTGCATGTTTAAAGCAGAGTTCCACTCCGAAATGGAACTTGCGCTGTTCGGATTCCTCCCCCCCTCAGGTGTCACATTTGGCACCTTTCAGGGGTGGGGGGGAGCAGATACCTGTCAAATCCAGGTATTTGTTTCCACTTCTGGGGAAAATTGCTGCACATTGTTCGGCGATCTACGCAATGTCCCGCACATCCTCCTTCCTCCCCGCTGTAATCTGGGAAAAACACAGGTCCCAGAAGGCAGCAGGGAACAATCAGAACATGCAGCACCCCGAAGTCGATCCGAAGATTGGCTTTGGGTGCCAACATTGCGGGCTCCCTGGATATTAAAAATCAACAGCTACAGTATTTGTAGCTGATGACTTTTAATTTTTTTTTTTCCGCCGGTGGAACTCCACTTCAAACTATTTCTTCATAAATTATAAAAATTTCCAAATATATAAATACAGAAGGTTATTGTAAACATTTTGAGTATGTTTGACTGCAGGAATGCTAAAACTAAATGGGCAGTTTTACATAAACCAACCTAAATTGCTCAGATTGTCCCAATATATACTTTCACAAACTTTTCACAGTTTTCACCATTTTACTTTCTGATGACTTTCAGCTGTCTCCTTTATTAAGTTTAAAGTTCCCCCAGTTTCTTATGCGCCTGCCTGCTCTTTCCAACAGCCAGTCACACTAAGATGTATAGTCAAGTGAAACAGGCTTATGAAAGCATTGCAGAGCATAGGGTGTCAGAGATGAATTCTGCTTGAAGCTTCCTTACCCTAATTACTTATCTACATGGCATCACTGACGTTAGACTATTAATTAGAATGTTTTTTTACATTCATTAAGTCCAATCAAAGATATCATCACATGTTTAGATAAACAGTCAGGACCAACAGAAAACAGAGACAGTTTAAGGCCACTAGGGACCTCTTCCTCAGACAGCAGTCACAATTAAGTAACATATTACAAAGTATAAGGTCATATCTGGTATTCTAAAAACCTAGCACATTTTTTTTGTTTGTTTTTTACAATTATCGTCTTACTGGATACCACCATGTGCTCTTTCTGTTATTTTTTACCCATAAAGCTAGAGCTAAAACAGCTCATGTACCAATCAGAAACTTTTGTTTCATTTATCAGTTATTACTTTTTCTTTTCTGATCCTTGTGATTTTTTTCATTTGTAGTTTTTATCCTTCTTTTCTCCTTCATATGTTTTCCTATATCAGTGCTACATTAGTGCACTTCAAGTTTCTAAGGTATGCATGTTCCTTAATTAACCTGAACATGAACACAAGTCTCAATCTGCTTTTTTGTTGGTACTATTCAAAATGACAAGCCCATTTTAAATAAAACAAACAGCTGGTCCATCTAACTGACAGTAGCAGCTGTCAGACTTGAGCATTAGCAAATTTGTCCCTTTCAAGGCCACCTACAGCATTCCCAAAGGTAGTATGTATATTGATAGTGCCTGTTTTCCCTATTAGTAAGGATGAGCTTAAAGTTCAACCTGAAAACAAGTTAGGACTAACCCTTGGTTGGACACAAATGCCCAAACATTTACCTGTTCGTTGGGAGTTGAACATTATGTACTGTATAATAGCGGTATTAGTACTACTATTACTATTATACATGACAGATACCTGCTGTCAATGGTTGTTAAGGGCGCCGGTGGGTGCAGGCAGCACTGTGTTCTTACCAACTAGTGATGTATTCATCCCGATTAATTTACATGGCCGGAAATCTCAAGCCATGTAAGCAAAGGGCAGGGTGGTGGGGACATCACAGACCAAATGTGGCCATGGCCCTAGACTAAATTAGAGCATGTCAGTATTTGATCATTGAGGTCACCACATTTCTGATCCCTTGTATTCAAGCATTATGACAAATCTAGAGAGCTTTCATGTGTGGTATAAGTGAACAGATTGATGTATTTACAGATTCTTTTCTTTTGACAGTGGGAGATGTTCATTGGGATTGATTCTAAAATTTACACCGCTGATTTTTTTTAAAAATAAAAGACTTGTCAAAAACGTGTGTGTTTATTTGAAACTGTTGTTTTATTGTGATTGAGCCACCAGGCCTGAGTTGTAGGAAATAGTCCGTTGTCCTCTTCCACAATTCATAGCAGATCTGAAGGGTCTGGTTTGGATGGGGGGGGGCTTTAAGGGCTTTAAATCAAAAGTAACATACAATATGTTGAAAAGTATTGGGACGCCTGCCTTTACACGCACATGAACTTTAATGGCCTCCCAATCTTAGTCTGTAGGGTTCAATTTGAGTTGGCCCACCCTTTGCACCTATAACAGCTTCAACTCTTCTGGGAAGGCTGTCCACAAGGTTTGTGCACTGGTGCACAGTCATGTTGGAATAGGAAGGGGCCATCCCCAAACTGTTCCCACAGAGTTGGGAGCATGAAATTGTCCAAAATGTCTTGGTATGCTGACGCCTTAAAAGTTCCCTTCACCGGAACTAAAGGGTCAAGCCCAACCCCAGAAAAACAACCCCACACCATAATCCCCTCTCCACCAAATGATTTGGACCAGTGCACAAACAAGATCCATAAAGACTTAGATGAGCGATTTTGGTGTGGAGGAACTTGACTTGCCTGCACAGAGTTCTGACCTTCAACCTGGTAGAATGCCTTTGAGATGAATTAGAGCGGAGACTGCGAGCCAGGCCTTCTCATCCAACATCAGTGCCTGACCTAAAAAAACCTTGTGGACAGCCTTCCCAGAAGAGTTGAAGCTGTTATAGCTGCAAAGGGTGGACCAACTCAATATTGAACCCTATGGACTAAGACTGGGATGCCATTAAAGTTCATGTCCGTGTAAAGGCAGGCGTCTCAATACTTTTGACAATATAGTGTTTATAAAAAAGGCTGTTAATTCACTTTTTCTCTGAAGCTTTTTACGTTTTGTAAATAATGCAATGGGGACCCCCAAAAATACATACTAGACCACCATCTCCATTCATGAGGTCTAGAGATGTAAACCTTCCCCACCCTATTAAAAAAAAGTTTTGTGTAAAGTGACACTTTAAACAATTATGATGTATATGCTGCTAGAAGTTGTTACATTATTTTGACACTTTTATTTTGAACACAATACTTTGCCAGTTAGTGAGCAAATACCAAAATAAAACTGGAATAATATGTAAATATTTAGTAAATAATGACATGAAAATATCTAAATACATGCTGAGCAAACAGACTACACATCCTTCTGCTTATCTGTTTCTGTTTTAATGGGCTTTGCTGCAGAAACGTGCTTTTAATAAATATGCCTCATTAGGAAAGAAGAGAGCATTCTTACCAGCCAATTCGTGCAGGGAGCAGACTGCGATGTTATGCTGTTAAACAGAGAAAGTCTTCACTTATACAAGCTGCTAAATACAGATGGAGATGGCAGACCCCATGGGATTGTTTAGAAAAAAAATAAAGGGATTCATTAAAACTTAATAAGTTCAATTATAGTGTTAAAAAAAAGTTAATCAATTTGTTGTTGTAGGTTATTTTTTTTTTACTTCATTATCTCATCATATGAATTAGAGATTATGAAAAAAAACAACAAAAAAACAAAAAACAAAACAATGAGCACATAAACAGATTTATATAAAAAATATAAATCAATGTGACAATATGCAAAATCAAAGCAATATTGAGAATTTCACCTTCTACATAGAAAACAGTGGGCTCCACTCACAGAACAAGATTGCATGTGGTATGTAGGTGTCCGGACACATTTTCCCTAAATATAGCATGCAATCCTGCAACTGTCAATTCACTATACTTTTTTGTGGTATTTATTGCAAAATGCTTAATCTGTCAAAAAATACTACATGAAAAGGGGTTAAAGTCAGTTCACAGAAGGAAATAAATAATTAAATGCATGTGGTAATTAAGTTGTGGTCCAGGCATGCAGTGTTAAAGTAGTTGTAAACCCTCTGGGACCACTTTTACTTACATGCAAGCCTAGATTAAGGCTTACCTGTAGGTGCAACAAATATCTCCTAAACCTACACGGTTTAGGAGATATTTGCAAAAGACTTGCACTGCTGTCTACGGTGGTGCACAGGTGCACTGAGCATGCTGCTGCTATCGGCGATCATGCCATTAGTGGCAGCTCCTTCACGCATCCGTGGGAGTAATGTCATCGCGGCTCAGGCCGGTCACAGCACCAGAGCCGCGATACCCGGAAGTCACTCTGGGATAGATGGAGGCGATGAAGGAGAAGAACGAGGGTCGCTTCTGGGGCTTCCACCTCAGGTAAGTTATTCATAATGAGCTAGTATGCTATGTATACTAGCTCATTATGCCTTTGCCTTACAGGGTATATTTTTGTTTTATGTTTTTTTTTTCTTCCTGCCTTTAATTCCTCTTTAAGCTACTTAAGGACCGCCCGCCATCATTATACGTGGCATCGTTATATGTGGCTGACGTTAAATACCGTTGTTATGGCAGCAGATAAAAGTGGTCTCAGCGGCGGATTCGCCACAAGATCACTTTTATCGGGGGGCGGGAGAGGGCCTCCCCTCCCGCAGCACTCCGGTCGTCTCCGCCGCTTACCGGAGCCGTCGGTAGCAGCGGAGACAATCGCGTCCTCTCCCCTCACTGCATGGATGGCGAGTGAGGGAAAGACGGCTCCCCGCTCAGATCCATAGAATTGGAGAGCAGAAGCGACGTCAAACGTCACTTCCACCCAATGCTGTAAAAGGGGACATTTTTTTTTTGTAAAAAAAAAATTATGACTTTTTTTTATTGCATTTTAGTGTAAATATGAGATCTGAGGTCTTTTTGACCCCCAGATCTCATATTTAAGAGGTCCTGTCATGCTTTTTTCTATTACAAGGAATGTTTACATTCCTTGTAATAGGAATAAAAGTGACCCAAACATTTTTATTTAAAAGCACAGTGTAAAAATAAAAATAGTTAAATAAATAATTAAAAAAATTTAAAGCGCCTCGTTCAGCTCGCACGCAGAAGCGAACACATACGTAAGCCGCTCCCGCATATGAAAATGGTGTTCAAACCACACATGTGAGGTATTGCCATGATTGTTAGTGTGAGAGCAATAATTCTAGCAATAGACCTCCTTTGTAACTTCACCTATGGAGATTTTTAAGGGTAAAAGTTTGTTGCCATTCCACAAGCGGATGCAATTTTGAAGCATGACATGTTGGGTATCAATTTACTTGTTGTAACATTATCTTTCACAATATTAAAAAACATTGGGCTAACTTTACTGTTGTCTTATTTTTCAAGTAAAAAAAGTGTATTTTTTCCAAAAAAGTGCGCTTATAAGACCGCTGAGCAAATAAGATGTGATAATATATTGCAACAACCGCCATTTTATTTTCTAGGGTTTTAAAATATATCTAATGTTTGTGGGTTCTAAGTAATTTTCTAGCAAAAAAAATGATTTAAACTTGTAAACACTGAGTCTGAAAAATAGGCCCAGTCCTTAAGTGGTGGAATGTAAAAATATAATAGCCAATTTTGAGTAGTTTCTGCCTTTTTGGATCAGATCTCACAACAGTAATGCATAGAAACCTAAATATGGAAATTAGGAAATTATTGGGGCTGAGTTATATAAAGTATAACTAAAGGAATAACTTTTTTTTTAGTTTTGGATAAAGTGGAGGTGGATTAGAACACCTGTCAGGTTTTTTTTTTGCTGTCTGTGCCCCCATTAGGGAAATTCACCCTCTCTATATCGCTCCTGTCTATCATTATCATTGAAAGTAAAAGTAAATCACACATTTTGGGTTGTCCCAGAAATCTTCCAATGGGACACAGATAGCAAAACAAAACTCACAGGGGTTATAATCCTCCCTTACTCTATTCAAAATAAAAAAAACAGCTTGTGCCTATAGTTCTAGATTAAAGCAAATAGATTTTGCAATTTGCAAGTTGCTCAGGAGCTTAGTATATGATGAGCTTCACTTTACAAAGAACACCCAATCACATGCAAGGAAAATAAAAAAAGAATGCATTTTTGCTTGCACATGATTGGATGATGGAAGTCAGCAGAGATCCTCCTCATTTACTAAGCTCTGGAGTAACTGCAGTCCTCAGTCTATGGGCCTTTAGTAAATCAACCCCATTACATTTAGTAAACCCACCCCATTACATTACATCTATTTTCTATGGTCATTTTGCCAGATTTTTGGAGACTTTTTTGTGTATATACAAGCACATCCATTATTTGCTGAAAACCTCCCAATCACTCCAAACATGATACAATGTACATGCATATCACAATGGTCTAATCCCTTTTTAAAACATGTCGTACAGTATGTAGTGGGGATACTTTACTTAGTCACAATTATATTTAGAGATATTTTTGGCTCAAATGTTCATAATTCAGAATGGGATTATGAATAGACAAGTATTATTACAAAGGTGTGGAACTTGAGCCTGTCCAGACCTGTCCAAAGATCAAGCAATGACTTTGCCATATATTACAGCAAAAATGGCTTTAAAGCAGGGTTTCTCAACCTGGGTTCCATGGAAGCTTAGGGTTCCTTCAGAAGAATATCTTTAAAAATATCCAATATTGAATGAAAATCATATCAAAAATTGCACACATATATAAAAAGGCTCAAGCGCTGACGTGGTTAAAAGTTACTACTAAAATACTGATATGGAAACTGAATGGTTAAGATGAGCTGATCAAATAATATAGCTGCAACTAAATGAGTGATAAGTCAATAAATAATAAAGTGGTCAGTTGCGCTTATATTAACCTCATCTGCCCATTAAAATAGTGAAAGGAGAAAATAAACTACCAAAAAAACTACTAAAAAACACCTCCCAATAATCTTAATCTACAAATTCTTTCAAAACTGATTTGAAATAAATAAATAAATATATAAATGAATAGATTAATCAATCTAATCCCACCATACTGCATATAATTAACTCATAAAATGCATTAATAATAAAACTGCTCAAATGTGCATGTGCTCTTCAATGCATTAAAATGCATTAATAATAAAACTGCTCAAATGTGCATGTGCTCTTCAACATATCTACTATTCATATTAAATACATGGCATATGTCGGATTAAATATATTAAGCCATGCTGCTTGAACTTCCAAGAATAAAATAATTAAAATATAAGTGTGCCAAAAAATGTGCAAGAAATCTTTCTTTTATCTAAAAAATCCTTCCTGTGAACTGTGGACAATACAACAGTATTATGTAACCAAACACCTCAGTGTCAGATATAATGTGAAATTGAAACAAAATATATAAACTAAGTGAAAACAAAATGTGTTACTTTCCTTCTTTCACTTCTTCTTAAATCGCTCCTCCACTCAGATTGTGGGCATGTGAAAAGAGAAATTAAAAGTCCATTGCGCAGAGATCAACCACTGATTGAATGCTATCTAACAGATAGGGTTGTTCCACTCACATAACCTCTTAGTAGGGATCGCTTTTATTGATCAGCTGCAAAAACCGGAGCACAGCGGTGAGATGCTTCATTCACCGCTGCTGCTATCTCACACACTGCAAATGCTAGGGACTTCCAAGGGTTCCTCCTACATGTTACGTCACTGCCACGTGACTTTTTCAATAAATACCCTTCTTCCACCAATAGAAAAAGACAACATTGTATTTTTTCTTGGTGGCAGAAGGGTATTTATATATGCGGGTGATTTGTGATACTATTTTTATTTTATATTTGCCATTTTTAAAGATATTTTGTATTTAAAGTGGTTGTAAGGGCAGGAGTTTTTTTTTTTTTTTTATCTTAATGCATTCTATGCATTAAGATAAAACACCTTCTGTGTACAGCAGCTTCCCTCAGCCCCCCTAATACTTACCTGAGCCTAATCTCGATCCAGCGATGTTGCATGCGAGACTCAGGTGTCCAGGACTCTCCCTCCACATTGGCTGAGACAGCAGTGAAGCAGAGAGAGGAGAGGGAGGGGACGGGGCCAGGCCGTGGGTCTGAATGGACACATGGAGCTGTGACTCGGCTTGGGTGCCCCCATAGCAAGCTGCTTGCTGTGATGGCACTCAACAGGAGGGAGGGGTCAGGAGCATAGAAGAGGGACCTGAGAAGAAGAGGATCTAGGCTGATCTAGTGCAAAACCACTGCATAGAGCAGGTAAGTATAACATGTTTGTTGTTTTTAACTAAAAAAAAAAAAAAAAAAAAAACAAGACATTAGTATCACTTTAATTGAACTTGAAGCAGCTTCCCTACGACTGGTATTCTAGTCACTTTTTTTCTTTTGTATCAATACATATGCTGCAGGGACTGCACTGACTTAGCGAGTTGGCATATTTCTATGGTTCACACCTATTTTATTAGAAATAAAAACTGACAGGGGTTCTAATTATTCACATACTGTACATACACTGTATCCATCCCACTGGATATCGCGTGAAATAAAATACTGCATGGTTTCATGAGATAAATACTGCATATTTTAAAGAAATACTGCATGCAGTGTTTATTTGTGATTTGCAAAAAAAGTTTTTTTAAGTTATTTTAACAAAAATTTTAAAGAAGGAAATAATGCTTCGTGAATGGAGCCCAATGTCCTTTAAATGTAAAGCTAGTGCATTTACATCATTTACATCTTTCTCGATGTAGTAAGGGGAAGGGGAAACTTTATGAAAGAAAAATTAATTCATGCTTATTATATGAGTTTGCACTTGTATTGATCCTGTGGTATATCCTATGGGATCCTATATATCCTATGGGATTGATTTACTAAAAACAAAAAGGCTGTGCACTTTGGAAGGCTTGTTCTTGGACCTCTCTCTGCTTGATTCCTAATTGTGACCTCGACCACACTTCTGTCTGATCTGTTGTGTATTACCCCGGCTTGGCTAGAGACTATGGGGTTGATTTACTAATGTGCAGTTGCTCCAGAGCTTAGTAAATAAGGTAAAGCTTCACTATACCCAATAACATGCAAGGAAAAAAAACAGCAGTGTTGCTTGTACATTAAAAGAATAAAGAAAAGAGGGCGCACCAGCCTTGTGCATTAATCCTTTGATATGTTTATATAAGAAAAAGAAGAAAAACTACTCACAAGCATGTGAAAGAAAACCACAATGTAAATGCCTTTGACTTGTGGCAATTGGTCTGATATTAGCAGTCTCCAGGTGCTGAGGGAAAGGACATGGGAACCGCTGCTGGCTGACACGTTTCGTACGCATGCGCTTTGTCACAGACTGTGACAAAGCGCATGCACGCGAAACGCATCATCAAGGCACCTTTATTCAGCTTACGGACTAGTCACCGCGTTCCACCATCCACCATCGCATGGGACATCCATCTCCGGCTAACATTGTCAGTCCACACAGCCATCCCAGCTTGTGAGCTTAGATTTCCCAGCAGCGAGTTACACATCCCTACAGTAGTAACCAAGCAGTGGATCATAATGCTGGTCAAGCTGCGATCATCCAGCAGATCCAGTTCAGCAATACCGTGTTTTCCCCCTCCCTGAGTCAATGTTTCAGCTGGACTGACGTCACTGACCCAGTTACTCAGTACATAAAGACTTTTCACTTGTTGCGGACTGCTACCTTAACCCATTGAGCGCTGGAACTCTGCGTTTTTAGCATAAAGAGTACCTGTCACGTGCCTATTGCTGTTTACTTTCCCTGTGACACACACATGTGAGGTATCGTCCCACACATGGGAGGTATCGCTGTGCACATCAGATCATGGGCAATAATTCTAGCACTAGACCTCCTCTGTAAATCTAAAGTGGTAACCTGTAAAGGCTTTTAAAACATCGCCTATGGATAGTAAAATTTACGTTGTTTGTCACTGTTGCACAGGCGTGCACAATTTTTAACCACTTGCCAACCGCTGCACGCCAATATATGTTGGCACAATGGCAGCGGTGGGTAAATGGGCATACCTGTACATCCCCTTTAAGAGGCGAGGATAGCAGGCACGTGCGCCGCCGTGTACAGCGTGACCATGCCCACGAGACAGGCGGACTCGATGTCCGCTGATCTCCCGGCCATCGTGTCACGGAGCCTGTGACTGACTGTGACAAAGCACATGTGCGCAAAACGCGTCGTCAAGGCAACTTTAATTCAGCTTATGGACTAGTCACCACGTTCCACCATCGCATAGGACATCCATCTCTGGTTAACATTGTCAGTCCACACAGCCATCCCAGCTTGTGAGCTTAGATTTCCCAGCAGTGAGTTACACATCCCTACAGTAGTAACCAAACAGTGGATCATACTGCGGGTCAAGCTGCGACCATACAGCAGATCCAGTTGAGCAACACCAGGTTTTCGCCCTCTTTGAGTCAGTGTCTCAGCTGGACTGACGTCACTGAGCCACACAGGACGGAGCTCCCTTCCATCTTCCCACTGAGTGCTGCTACGGTGTTCACCTCTCCACATGCTGGATTGCTATCTGCACATCGGCTTGCTTGTCCATCCGTGAGTGCACCTCTATGTAGCAGGGTTTTAGGCGGCCGCTTCTTCCTTCATTCCATCACCCCCCCGTCTTTCTCCCCCCTGCTACTGGAGCATGGCTCTCACTGGGACACTGTCTAACTCCTTGTTGCACAGTGGATAGGAGATTACTATGTTATGGTGATTGAACAGGACTGCGTTTTTATTTAGCTGCAAGTTGGAATAAAATTACTCAGTACATAAAGACTTTTCACTTGTTGCGGACTGCTACCTTAACCCATTGAGCACTGGAACTCTGTGTTTTTAGTGTATGATCCGTATCTACCAGTTATGGTTTCCATCCAGCCGCGCTGGGCTCAGATCCCTCTCTATTGACTTTGACTTCCCCACTTCTGATTGCCACACATGTTTCCACTTTTTAGCACTGGTGTTTTTGTGTTTTTATTTTGAGGTACTCTTTATGGATGGATCTGGGCTCTATAAGACCCCAAATCCCTCCTCTGCCCTTGAAAGCATTCAAAACACCAAGATCAGTGTTTTGAATACTTTCAATTTTCTATGATAAGTCAATGATAAGAAAGAATGTAACCTAGTAGACATCTAAACTCTTAGAGATATTGCCATGGGTGTGAGGGCCCTCCCAGTATACAATTTAAATAGAAAGAAGGGGAAAGGGGGAATAAAAGAATAAAAGGGCAAGCAAATATGTAGCAAAGCTGAAGAAAAGGGAACAAGTCTCCTAAGGCCCTAGCAAAAAAAATAAATAAATATAACAGTTGAATACAAGGGCTATCCAAAATGTTTTTTGTTTGCCGTGCCCCCCACTCTTGCAGGTAACAATATAACCTGACTGTATAAGAAATACTAAGATTTCTATGTCCTTCAGTGGATGATAAAAAAAAAAAAAGATTAACACAGTATGTTTAAAGAAACTGAAGGAATGGGGTGTCTATTCAACATAAAGAAATCTTTGATTGAAGAGCTCTTTGTTATGGAATAATACATCATTAAATTATTAAAACAAACACTTTAACCCCTGTGTTGATACACCTCAGGTAAGTGTTTTAACATGTAAAATAACAAATGTATTTATTCGAAGTGCAAGATGGAATGATTCAATATGGATGACTCATGTTGCTATTTTTCGGTCTACTTTTGCACTTTAGACTTAATATGTTCTGTTGATGGCCTTTTGTTCTAGCACTGTTTAACTCGATGAAAATCCACTTAGAGAATTCTTATAATTAATGTTTTGATAAACTGTTTATGGTCTAAAGGTCTTGTGTACACAACAATTAATATTACACTGTGTCAGTAAAAAAAAAAAAAAAAATCTTGTAATTAGTATTATCTTTAACTGGAAAAAAATTCTGCCAGAAAATTATTGTTTTGCTTTGGAATTTAAATTTTTATTTTGCTAAAACTGTTAAAGTAGATAAGGCATTTTATGATTTACTTAAAATTGCCCTGATGTATAAAAAACAAGACAAACAATGTTTCAGTTATAAATAAACTAACGCTGTACTTTCTATATACATTCTACTGGCACTTTCTTGCATACAGTATGTGTGTTTCTTGCCACATATGTAAGTACATTTACACAGTACAAGTCAGTCATAGGATCTGCAAGCCATGTTAAGTTACAGGCATAGCCCTTGAAAGTAAGGGTTATTATGCACATGCCTTGTGATCAAATTTAGAAAGATTATTATTATTAGATGCATACAAACACCTTTGCCAGTGCTTATACAAATATTTATCAAATGAATTAAGATTTTGTTGAGTAAAAAACCTCTACTGAAGAAAGTTTTAGTTCAATCTTATTTTATTAAGAAAGGAGAGATGTACATGACATATGTGTATCGTACATTGACATAAAGGTAGAAATAGACATTTTAATATTGGTACCATGACGTCACATTGTATAAAGAATTTGTTAGCTTCAACAGAGTTAATTTAGTATATAAGCCTGTGTAGCCATACAGGGGTGTAACTAGAAATAGCAGGGCCCTTGCAAACAGCCCCCCCCCCACAGCTGCCCTAGTGTCAATGCAGCGTGACCCGTGCCACATACAGCGTGACCTGTACCCAATGCAGTGTCACATGTGCACAATGCAGCGTGACCTGTGCCCAATACAGCGTGACCTGTGCCCCATACAGCGTGACCTGTGCCCCATACAGCCCCACCTATGCAGAGGAAGAGGCAAGCCACCCGGATCAGCAGAGAGCGGGATTGCCCGCTGTAATAGCTTTTATTTGAATTTCCTGTCTTCCCGGGACTCATCGTCACATAGCCCCACCTCTTGGCCCGACGCTTTGATGACGTCACATGTCCCGCAATGGATCGGCGTTCTGTCTATCAAAGGCCCCGGGCCAAAAGGTGGAGCTATGTGACATGAGCCCCAGGAACACTGGAAGTTCTAATGAAAGCTCTTACATTGGGCAATTCAGCTCTCTGCTGATACGGACAGTTCGCGTCTTCCTTTCCTCTCTCTTCCCCTGGCTGGGAGACTGTGCCGGTGGTGCTCTTATCCTCACTGGGCCCCACTCGGCTGCGGGCCCCATAGTGCCCGCATGGGTCGCTATGGCGGTAGTTACGCCCCTGTAGCCATAGCATCTATCAAGACATATTGAGGGTCTGTGAGCACCACTATCCTCTCAATGAGCGATGCCCATCCATTATAAATATGCTAGGGCTTTTGTTATTGTGCTAAACACTATTTCTCATAGGGGAGAACTCTATGTGGGTCCCAGAGTTCCCGTCTGTCGAATCTAGAGATTATGTTTCACTTGTTCGTGTATGGTTGCTTCATGTAAAGAGAGGAGGGGGAGTGATGGTGAAAATAGAGGGGTCAAAGCAGTAAGGTAAGTAGATATTGAGAAGGAGACATTCCACTTAGGTCAGACAGATGTGATGTTAGAGTCCTCTGTTGCCCATGGAATAAATTCCGAGGAGTATCGAAACATAGACCATGAGGTCCAGGTCTTGGAGAATTGTTCCTCTTTACCCAATTCCTGCGACAACATTGGTTCCAGGCTATTGATTCGGTCCACCTCAGTTGCCCATTTCCCCAGGGAAGGCATGTCCATCAACCTCCAGTATCTGGGCAGAACCATTCTAGCTGCTGCCAGAAAGTGACGCAGAACATCTTTTTTGAAAGATTTAAGCGGTCCAGGGAGCACAGATAGCAGAACTACCTCAGGAGAGGGTGTAAGTGAGGTCGCCATAAGTCTGCAGTACAGGTCGAGGATCTTTTGCCAGAACCTCCGCACAGGGGGGAATTCCCACCAAATGTGGAGTAAAGTTCCTTTGGCTGACAGGCAATGCCAGCAGGTATCCGGGAGTGCCAGGTTTATCCAGTGTAAAGTCGAGGGGCATCTGTACCAATGGGTAAACAACTTGAACCCATTTTCTTAAGCTTTGGAGGCTAAGGATATTTTGTGAGTCAGAATGAAGTTCTTTTGCCAGTCAATAGGTGAAATGGAGTGGCCCAAATCTACCTTCCAGGCCTGTGTGTATGGGGGGAGGTCGGGATTAGAAACCATATGTATGAGAGAGTAGAGTTTAGAGACCACATGTGTGGGGGGTCAGCCTGAAGCAGCATGTACTCCAAGTCTGTTAAATCATTAACAGGCAAGGAAGGGAAGGTATGAATGTGGGATATCACTTGTTGTCTCTGCAGCCAATGCATCGAGGTATGGGGAGATGGGCCGGAGGGAGAATCTTTCATCAGAGTCTGAATGAAGGACTTGGGCAAGTCGTCTGTAGTCCTCCTTTCTCCAAGGTTCAAAACTTTCCCCCTGTAGTGCCAGTGGAAACGCCGGAGTCCCAGAGGTGTCATGAGTGCCCTTAACTGGGGATAAGGTCTTGGAGGAATTCATTCGAACCATATTTGAATAGTTTGTCGGGTGAGGTTGCCAAGGGGTAACCCAACCTCTCAGGAACTCAGCAGGCGTCCATGGTAAAGTGCAGAGATCTATTGGATTGAGATGACTTTCTATTGGTACCCATAATTTGGTGGAGGGGTGGTGGAGCCAGTCAAGTATGCGTGTGAGTACTGCTGCCCTATAGTATAGAGAGGCATCTGGAGCTCCAGCTCCCCCCCCGAATCTTGGGGAGTGATAGAGTTTCATAGCGTATTCGAGGCCGAGCCCCCTCCAGATAAAAGAGAAAAACAGATGGCGGAGCTTCTTAAAGAATGAGGAGGGTATGGAAATAGGGATTGTCTGGTACAAATAAAGAAACCAAGGGAGAACATCCATTTTTAGAGCAGTCACCCTGTCTAGCCATGATAGGCATTTCTTTATTTAGTTTGAGAGATCCGTCTTGGTTCTAAGCAGGAGGGGAGCGAAGTTCATGGAGAACAATTGGGACCCTTCTGTGGGTATTTGGATTCCGAGGTAACAGATGGAAGTGGAACCTGTTTTAAAGCGAAACTTAGTGAAGACTTGGCGGAGGACCTTCTGGGACAGTGAGATATTCAGGATTTCTGACTTAGCATGATTCACTTTAAAGTTGCTCAGCTTCTTAAACCTCTTAAATTGCTCCATTATATGTGGTAAGGATAAATGGGGTTGGGTCATAAACATTAATAGGTCATCTGCAAAGAGAGCCAGTTTGGAATGAGTGGGTCCTACCGATACACCTGAGATATTGGGATTATTGCGTAAAGCAGTTGCCAGGTGTTCCATGACCAGGACAGAGTAGGGGAGATAGAGGACAGCCTTGTCGTGTCCCATTATGGATAGAAAATGAGGGGGACAATGAGCCATTCACCTGAATTATAGCAGAAGGAGAGGAGTATAGGGACATAATTCGGGATAGCATATTGGGGCCCAGACCTATCTGCACCAGAGACATCTGGAGGAATTGCCAGTTGACCCAGTCAAATTTTTTTTCCGCATCGACCGTCAAAAGGCATAGAGGGGCATCATGGGTGCGAGCATAGTCAGTAAGAAGCAGGGTTTTCAGGGTGTTGTCCCTTGCCTCGCAACCACTTACAAAACCCACCTGATCCAGGTGTATGAGGCGGGTGAGCAGTGGCTGCAATCTATTGGCTAGAATTTTGGCATATATTTTTAAGTCCACTCCAATTAACGATATGGGTCTATAATTAGCACACAAAGTTGGGTCCTTATCTGGTTTTAGGATAATGGCAATATGGGCTTCAAGCGTTTGTGGAGGAAACGCCTAGCCTTCCGATAAGGAGTTGAACACCTTAGCTAAGAAGGGGGTCAGTAGGGAAGCAAATATTTTGTAGAATTCAGGAGTGAAACCATCGGGACCTGGGCTTTTACCGGATGGGGTGACCGCTATCGCTCCTGTGACCTCGTCTGCTGTAACTACCCACTCCAGCTCATCTAGAGTATCGCCATCCAATGTAGGGAGTGCTGTTTCCTCTATATAAGACTGTCTATCAGTCTCAGGAAAAGAGGGGCACTAGAAGAGTTGCCGGGCGGTAGACTGTACAGCGATTGGTAAAAATCTCAGAATGTTTGTGATATCTTAGAGGGCTCACTGATCATTTCCCCAGATGGGGCCTGAATGTGGGGTATAAATGTGGAAGACGTGTTTGGGTGGAGGGAGCGAGCCAAAGGTCTGCCGCATTTATCTTGAAATCAGTACTGATGAAGGGCAAGTCTGTCCAGGTACGAGCTGAAGCTTCATATAATTATTTGAGTTGGGATCGAGCTCTTGATACTTCTGTAAGGGTTGCCACCGTTGGGGCTCGCTTATGTTGGGTTTCAAGGTTGCGAAGTTTTTGCATTGCTGATGCTATTGTGGCTTATCGTGCCTTTTTCAAGCGGGACCCCATTTGAATAAAGATTCCCCGTAGGACAGCTTTAAGCACCTCCCACTGTTAGGGTAGCAGGGTAGAACCCGAGGCATGGTCTGTTAAGAAGTTAGAGATGGTTTCCGAAACCCTGCGGGAACAGTCAGGGTTCGCAAGAAGTGAGTCATTCAGCCTCAACGTCCAAGAAAGTTTTAATTGTCACAGTATTTAGAAGCAAGTTGATTTTTTTTGTTACCTCATCATACAGCCACAAAGCATGCTTAGAAAAGCTAATAACCATACATGGGTCAATCTTGACAATGCAAAACATAAAAAGGAAACGTTCTATGAATGAGAGTTACATTTGATAAGCTCATTAAAGTTGGGTTTCCATTTAAAAAAAAAAAAAATTAAAAGTCAGCAGCTACAAATACTGCAGCTGCTGACTTTTAATCGGACACTTACCTGTCCCAGGGTCCAGCAATGTGGGAGATCGAAGCCCCGCTCATCCGCCCCTCTGCTCGGTGGCGCTGGCATTTTAACTGTGGGCTCCCGGCTGTGGCTTCACAGCCTGGCACCCACTGCACATGCGCGAGCCGCGCAATGCGCTGTCACCTGCCCCGCAATCATCTGGGACCAGTCACGTGTCCCAGATGATTGACAAGAGGGAGGGTGGAGAGGCGATCTCCCTTCCTGTGCCGAGGGCAGTGACGTCAGGAGCCCAGGCACCGAAGGAGGCAGACTACGAGGGACCCCCTAGCAACAGGTATTTAGAGGTGAGTAAAAAAAAAAAAAATGTATTTTCTAAACTTTTTTTAAGCACATTACTAATTTTTTTTTTTTTTTGGGGTGAAACTCCACTTTAAGCATTGGTTACCTTCCAGCTACTAAGAAGGGTGGGAGTGTTTTGTTTTTGTCTGTGTGTCCGCCTGATCTTTTCAGCTGCAGTTGACAGGTGGGGGAGTCTCCACCATTTTGATGAGCTGTACACCTGTGGTTCTGCTGTCATTCAAAAACCCTCCAGACATTGCCCAGGCTACTTTATTAGGTTTAAAGGTGTGCTTAACCCAGACACATCCAAGTGCATTTATTGTCAGTGTGCTATCTCTTACATTAAAGGGTTCATTTCACTAGGATGTTGCGTTGTTTTCTTTTCTCTGTGGATTACATCTTACACTATGTTATAGATGTAGCACAAACTTTCAACCTGGTTCTGCTGTTTAACCCAGGTTCTGATCTCAATTTAGTGCAAAGCAGCCAGTCACAAGGTAATTTCAGCCAGGTGCACAAAATATCTCTCTGTCCTTCACACAGTGAACAGGCAAATAGCAAAACTTGATTGAGGGCACTACTTAGAAAGCTGTTAACTTTTATAGGATATGTGTAGAAAAATATGAACACTTCAGCACAAAGGGGTTCCCACAATGGAAACAACCCTGGCCAGCAGGTATAGAACAGTCCCTCCAACAAAAAGGGGCACAATGGCAACAGTCTGTATGCCAGGATTTCTCTCAGGCCTATTCACTGTGTCACTGGCTGCTCGGATGCCTTTTTCCAGTATCAGCTGACACTGCAATATGATGAGCCTCCTGACCAGATCTTCCCTGGACGTTGCCTCATCTGTTCTTGAGACTTGTGAATGATCCTTCAGCTCCCTCCTGAGCCAGAGTCACCCAGGACCTTTTGCAGACTATCATAGGCCTTGGAAGGTTTAACAGCACTTCCAGGCTGGGTCACTTTCCAGAAGGCAAAGGACCCTTCCTATTCGATGCTCCAAATCTTATATATACACACCTTTAAGGCCCCTGCTGGTCAATATCCCAACCAGGGATTGGCTGAGGCTGTATACATGATCAGCTCAGGCTCTACCTCCTCCACCCACTATGTTCCAGCACTTTCTGGAAAGACAGGGGGAGACAGGCTGCAGAGCCCAGAACAAACCGAATCAAACAAATCCAGCTCCACTGACTACATCAGAGCCCAAAAATAACTAAATTTACCTATAACCTCTTAGCACCCAACTAGGAGGGTGCAATAAAGAGACGAGGAGGTGTTCTCTGTCGTATGGGGGCAACACAGATTCTCTATATGTAGAGAAACAAAAAAAGTACCACTCTAATACTGCTATCACTTATATCAGCCAACATGACATGCAATGAACTGGTGCAGATCGTATAAAACAGCTTATCAGGTTATAATATGCTATTAAAAAAATGGCAACCGACCTCACTTAGGACGCCGACTCACTGTGACCAAAACTAAAGCAGGTAATGTAAGATAGCTTCAGCTCTGCTCTCCACACACAGAAGATGTCCATCAGACACTCCTTCTATAATTCAAAGCTCAAACACAGAACCACCCTACTAACAACACCAGGCTCCACCCTCAATATGTTACGTCCCAGATGGACTTTGTCAAAGGGATGTCTGATGCTGCAGCTCCAAAGCTTAAATGCTCTTACCCAATACAAACCAGGGATAGATCACAAGAGAAAAAAAAAACAAGTGTAGGCACAAAAGGTATGGCTCATATATCCCCCAATACAACAAATATATCATTGGATACACAGTCTCATTTGATCCATGTGAGGAAGAAAGGGGATGAATTAGGGAAAATGGGGGAATAATGTCCAGTAACTCTTAGGGCTGCCGTCATAGGGGAACAGAAACCAGGTTCCAAAACTGCAGGAAAAAGACAAGGAGAGAGGCGCCTCTAAGAGTAGACATTTGTAAACACTTTAATTTTCATACAGTGTATACACTCGCATTTAGAAGAGGTATTATGAGCATATCAGTAAGTATAGGTGGCCACTCCTGCTCACTGCTCCCTCCATCCGTGTTGCTCCGGCAATGTCTGGGAGAGTGTCACTCCGTGCGGATGAATGCCAGCTGCTGCGGAGGAACTCGAGGGTCAGAACGAGGCTTGAAACTCAGGGCAGAGATGACAGCAGGGAGATGGAGTCACCAATAGTGGACGCATTTCATGAGCATGTGCGATCGTACGGCAAGCCGCGCTCCTTTTTCAACAGACTTAGAGGAGGGGACAGTATAAACTCATTATAAAGGGAGGGTGAACTCGGGAGGGGAGGAGAATGAATAGCAGAGAGCGGGCCATACTAATTAAAACATGCCGACATGTAGTGAAGGACAGTGAATAAAAATTACATACACAAATACAAATGTAAATCATTGAAAGACACTAATATAAGATATTTAAAAAAAAAACGTAATAGATCAACTGAGTAAGCTGTAAAAATTTAGAATAAACATATTATATAAAAAAGAGGAGATCAATCATACAGAATTAATTAATTAATCAGAATGGTTCTAAAAAATATATATAAACATATTAAACATATGAAGACTATATATGAAATCTGTCAAGTACATCTATAGCAGCGAAACATAGTTATCTATAAGACCCATATATATCAATATTCAATAAATATTAATTAATAAATGTTGTAATAATTCTGTGAATTATATTAATTATATTGGAAATTAAATAAAAGAGGAATAAGCCAGATGATCATACGCATATTTATATAGAACTGGCAAAAAGGTTAATCTGAAGAAATTCATACTTTGATGGGTTAGGAGGAGAAGAGGGGGAAGGGAAATAAGGGTAATGTTTATTTAGGTATTAGTTATATTAAATATTGGATTATAATACAATTATATTATTTAGATGGAGAGGGGGGGAGAAGGGAGTGGTGGGGGTTTAAATTTTATTTGAGAGAGGGAAAAAGGAAATGAGGGTTATCCATAATAATTAACTCTCTGTGGATATATACATGCCCACATGCATGTGGACCCATGCAGAGGCGTATCTAGGGTATGGCAGGCATGGCAAGTGCCATGGGCGCCATGGGGGGGGGTGGCAAAAAAGCACAAAAAATAAAGTCCCACCACCCGTCCTCTCGCGGCCGCCTCCCGCTATATTCTTGTCCCCGGCGCCAGGACCGGCCTGCTGGAGCGCAGCGCCGGCACAGCAAATTAGCAAGTGAGGAGGCCAGGAGGGAAGCTAGTGACAGGCGCCCCCCCTGACGGCCGATGAGTTGGTCTGGCCAGAGTGACCGCCCCTGGGTCATCTACGTAGAGATAAAGTAACTGGCGGAGGCGGAGCCTAATGCTCCGCCTACCCTCCTCTGCGCAGCTACTTCGGCTTCTCTTCTGGTGGGTCTCACGGGCCGGGTCGGGTCTTTGTGACGTGCTGACGCCCGGTGCTCTGACGTGGTCGGCAACGGACTCTATAGGGGAACATGGAGGCTGGCGACCAGGAGAAGAAAGAGACATCAGAGAGTAGAAAACCAATTGGAACCCCCCCCAGGCAGCAGCAGCAGGTACTAGTACTGTACAGCACCTGTCACCATGATATTGATCATCTTGTGCATGTGTACCAGTAACCAGCACCAACTTCAAAGCATTTGTTACCGCATTTTTGGGTGCTGGTTAGGCCACATTTATGGGTGCTCATGTTACTGCTTTTTTTTAGTTGTTGGTAAGGCCGCATTTATGGGTGCTGATGTTACCACATTTATGGGTGCTGATGTTACTGCATTTATGGGTGCTGATGTTACTGCATTTATGGGTGCTGATGTTACTGCATTTTTGGGTGCAGGTTAGGCCGCATTTATGGGTGCTGATGTTACTGCATTTATGGGTGCTGGTAAGGCCGCATTTATGGGTGCTGGTAAGGCCGCATTTATGGGTGCTGATGTTACTGTATTTATGGGTGCTGATGTTACTGTATTTATGGGTGCTGATGTTACCGAATTTTGGGTGCTGGTGAGGCCGCATTTATGGGTGCTGATGTTACTGCATTTTTGGGTGCTGGTAAGGCTGCATTTATGGGTGCTGGTAAGGCTGCATTTATGGGTGCTGATGTTACTGTATATATGGGTGCTGATGTTACCGCATTTTTGGGTGCTGGTGAGGCCGCATTTTTGGGTGCTGGTAAGGCCGCATTTATGGGTGCTGGTAAGGCCGCATTTATGGGTGCTGATATTACTGCATTTTTGGGTGCTGGTTAGGCCGCATTTATGGGTGTTGGTAAGGCCGCATTTATGGGTGCTGATGTTACTGTATTTATGGGTGCTGATGTTACCGCATTTTTGGGTGCTGGACAGGGGCGCAGTTTCAGTTCTTGCCATAGGCGCCATTTTCACTAGATACGCCTCTGGACCCGTGATACACAAGGGCACACACGTATGGACATCTACTAAAAATCCCCACTAAAAAAATATATATATAAAATGTATGACTTTAAAATATTAAAATATTAGTAAGGTTATCTCTAGATCATATTACTATAAATACTTACAAGATCAAATCCCGCTCCCCCATAATAAGAAACCTAAAGTAAAATAAATACAGGGTTAAATGTTATATATAGTATTGTATGGCTATTGGGATATAAAATATTTATATCTAAATAATAGTCAAATTTCCAATGCCCTCATTGATACCACCAGGTGAGAGGACATCAAGATTATAAATCCAGAACATTTCTCTAGCACAGAGTTTTTTAAAATGTTCTGCGACAGAGAGGGAACTGGGTATCTGTTCAATGACCCACACTTGTAGGCCATTTGTGGAATGTTGGTGGGCCTCTCAGAAATGTCTAGGGACACTATGTGGGTCAGCCCCTCCTTCAATGAGTCTTCTATGCTCACCAAACCTCGTCCTAAGGGCTCGTATAGTTTGGCCTACATAAATTAGGCCGCGTGGACAAGTAAGCCCATACACCACGAAGTCTGATGAGCAATTGTAGAATTTTTTCAATAGATAGGTTTTGCCTTTCATACTGAAGGATTTTTGGCCATGTTTGACAAATTTGCAGGTCTAGCAAAGAGTATTATGACGCTGATACATTCCTACCAGTGGTATGAGTACTGGCTTGGTAGAGGGAACTATACTGGGTTTGATTTTGCTTGGAGCAATTCTATTCTTTAAGTTCGGCGCTCTCCGGTAAGTCACCCTAGGATGCTCAGGGATGACAGTTTTAAGGTTGGGATCCTGTAATAGGATGTCCTAATGTTTGGCCAGTATGTTTTCTATCTTTTTAAACTGAAAGTGGAATGTAGTAGTGAATCGGACCGAGTGGTCTTCAGGTTCACAAATCTTCTTAGGAGGTTTGCCTTTGAGGTAGTAGTTATATGCTTGATCTACAAGGTGCTCAGTCAGGATATTGTTTATCCCTAAACTTTTTCTTTAGTAAAGTACTCTGATCAATGTAATCATTTTCTCTTGTGCAATTTTGTCACAGACGGCAAAATTGTCCCTTGGAGATGTTGGCAATCCATTTCGGATAATGGCAGCTATTATGATGTAAGTAAGAGTTACCAGCAGTCGGTTTGATAAAGTTTTTAGCAAAAATGGCAATGGATATGGAATCCACATCATGGCCTAGTTTTAAATCCAAAAATGCCAGGGTATTTTTATCAATTACTGAAGTGAAAGACAGACCATACTTGTTGTCCTTACAGTAATTAAGAAAAGGATTAATGGAATCAGGGGTGTCATCCCAAATGACAATTATGTCATCTATATACCGCCCAAAGAAAACAATATTAGCCGAAAAAGGATTATTTTGGAGGATATGATGATTGTCCCAATAACCCGTGGATAGGTTTGCGTATGAGGGAGAAAATTGGCGCCCATTGCCGTGCCCTGCAACTGTAAATAAAAATCTCCATCGAAATTAAAATAGTTGTGTGTAAGGCAAAAACATGTAGCTTCTATAATAAAAGCTGCCTGTTGGGAATTGATCAACAGATCTTGTGCTAAAAATTGCTCCAAGGCCATTAGGCCAAAGCTGTGGGGGATGGATGTGTACAAAGAGCTCACATCAAGTGAGAGTCATACGTAAGTCGGCTCCCACCTGTATGAAGATGGTAATTCCAAAAGATGTGTCCCATCCCTAATATAAGACTGCAGTTGATGCACTATGGGCTGTAAAAATTGGTCAGTGCAAAGACTTAGCCCTGTGATCACGCTATCCATTGCGGCCACAATGGGTCTACCTGGAGGAAGTTCTACATTTTTTAAATTTTTGTGAACCTTAGGGATGTAGTAAAAATATGGCACCTGATAGAAAAGAATTTTCCATTTTATTTATGATACCGTCCTGTAATGCTGAAGTTAATAGAGAATCAACTTCTTTAGCGAAAGTCGAGTGTAGGGTCTTTAGCAATTTTCATATACATGGTGCCATCAGAAAGCAATCTCTTTGCTTCCCACATGTAATCATCTTTGTTTTGTAGCACTATCCCTCCCCTCTTATCTGCCAATTTAATGACTTTAGCCTCAGTCAGAAATTGCAGTGATTTTATTTCAGGTGGGGAGAGATTATTAGTTTTAGAGAGATCAGATGTCTGGCACAATTTAAGCAAATCTGCATATACTACCCTGTAGAAGCTCTCTAAGTAGGGGCACTTGGCATGGGATGGATTAAAAATAGACCTGGGCCTAAAGGATGTGTGAACTATAGGATATGAATTAGCAGAATGTTGCGTAAAGAGACTCAGGGGGTCTTCATCAAATATTGAAGTATCCAAGGTATCTATAGAACAGGTGTCCAAGAGAAACTGATCATTGGCCATGACGGATGGAGATGTAGGAGGTAGGGTAGTAGGCAACAAATTCTTCTTATCTTTGAGTAGAAAATAGTATTTTCAAGCATCACAAGAGACCAGCAATGTAAAACCAGTGATCGAACACAACTAAACCAATGTTGCAGGTGTGATCCAGATAATTATAAAGCAGATGGAGATGTGTTTATACAGTTTGTCAAAATGTATATCCTGGTGATCATATAAGGATACAAAAGGATAAGTTCTCTTTTGGAACATGTTTCATATTCCACCCGTTTTTGCGATTCCCGCACCCACAGCCGCATGCAGAAGTGTGAATCAAACCTTATAAGGTTTTTCACATGTTCAAATTTTGCGAGGGTCTTGGTTTTATTTTTCTTTTCATAAACAGCATAAAGGTATCACAATATCTACATAACAATATTTTGAAATGCCTTGTAAAAAATTGCATAACTTTCTATAAATTATTTGATGCAAAAGAAAAACAAAACATTTTACAGAATAAAATGAAATAAAGATAATACTTTGAAAAAAAATCTAATATCAAGTTACATTTCCTTTGCAAGATTCAGATTGTGCTTTACAGCTATTAAATGTCAAATCTTTGTTTAGATAACGGCAGCCATAAAACTGAAAGCAATGTAGTTTTGTAAACGACTTTAGCAAGCGGAAACATCTTCAATGCATTAGGGTATAGTGAAAGCTCAATCAATCAAACTGATTAAGCTTTCAAGCTGGATAATGCAAATGGAGTGTATATTATACACTCTCCAATGATAGTACCGTAATTCCCTAAGGATGCTATCACTAAGTTATCTGCAAATTTCCTTCCACCTGCAAAACTTTAACACAACCGTTACCGCAAGTTAGTCCATTAAAGTTTGCATTGTTAAATCATATTTTCACTTTAGCAATCAAATTTTTGAAAATCTCGCTATATGTTATGTGTTCTCACAGCATATATATTTTTTTTGTTATATTTCTTACCTTTTAGATGTTTCTCTCTATGGCTACTTTCACACTGGGGCGGGCGGGCGGTAAAGCGGCGCTATTTTTAGTGCTGCTTTAAAATCATTTTAGCTGCGCTATTCGGCCGCTAGCAGGGTGGTTTTAACCCCCGTTAGCGTCCGAAAAAGGGTTAAAACCAATGCTGCAGCGGCGCTTTGCCGGCGGTTTGGCGGCGCTGCCCCATTGTTTTCAATGGGCAGGGGCGCTTTAGGAGTGGTGTATACACCTCTCCTACATCACTCCAAAGATGCGGCTTGCAGGACTTTTTTGACCGTCCTGCAAGCGCAGCGCTCCAGTGTGAAGGCCCTCGGGCTTTCACGGTGGAGAGACAGGTGAGGCGCTTTAAAGGCGCTATGTAGGCGCTATTTTTAGCACTGTAGTGCATGTAAAGTGCCTCAGTGTGAAAGTAGCCTAAATGTCAAGCCTGACTGCAAGATTTTTTTAACAATGTTTGAGTAAGTCTGTCCCAAGTCTGTCCAGGTCACAAAACATTCACTGGTGATGAATCTATCACTGTGTGGTGCGCTCCCAGCACAAAGGGAGAGACACATATATGCGGCCAAACATAAAAAAGCCCAGTGCAGTGAGGTCACATATATGTGTTACTTCTGCGTGAAGGGGTTAAGCAAATGTAAAGCAATACTAAAAACCTAAATATATATATTTTGAATAATAAGAAAAAAACCTGCGCCGTGGAAAAAAACTATAATAATTCTAAATAAATGCAAAATGTATATATGTGTATATGTTTACACATACACACGCATGTACATATGCAGTAGGGCTGCCGCTATAGTGTAAGGTGAATACCCAAAAAGACAAAAAGAAATTTATACTCAGCGCTGCCTCTCTAAATCATAAATGCACATCTACCCACATCAAATGTGTATCATAAAACAACATATACAACAAAGTGCCGAAAAAGTGCCAACAATTGCATACAATCAAGTTCAATAAAGTGCAATAATAAGGTGCAATCAATAAAGTTCATCTATTGTGAGGTATGGGGCTGGTGACAAGTTGATGCAATCTTGGTGACTTCCTGTGCTCCCCTCCTAGGTCCCCACTCACCAGATAGAGATAATAAATATGCCTGTAGATATTAGGATGGTGTCTCCTGTCCAGCAGATATGTAGATAGTTGTGCCTCAGAGAATTGTATATACTCTCCTTCACTGTTTATTGTAGGTCCTACATGCTTTACTCGGTCAGAGGTGATCAAAGTAGTGACGTTTTGGACAAGTGAAGAGAGAAGGGACATATAGTGTAATACTGCAAGGTTTATTAAAAAGGTTTAAAATCATTTATCATCATTAATCGAGTATTTATCATCTCTATGTTCCTGAAGACGACACTTGCGATGGGTAAGCATTTGTAGTTGGCCACGGGCTGATACTTTGGGATGCCACGTAGGATGGATATGACTGTGTAGCAGGATTGCTTTCTGGGGTCCTGGAGCGGCTTTCCGGGGTCCTATAACCACAAAATGCTGGATGCCGGATAAGTATAGCCTGATGGTGTTATGAGATAGAGCCAGCTATGGCAATACGATATAAAGGCTAGGACGTGCCTGATGTCTCCTGTCGCTGCTCCGGGGCATGTGGCTAGAAACTTGTAGTAGGTGTTCTAAGTGGGGTGATAGGCCTTCAGTGTTTTGTGGAAAAATGACTAACTTTAGCCCACTGTCAGCTGCAACCAAGATGGGATAGGAGAAATGGTTGGATCGGCTCTGGGTTTCTGCTGAAAGAATGGAGTAAAGTTAAAGGGGGACAGTGCATCTGCTGCAACATTGTACTTATACTGGATATAAATGCCGTGAACAACAAATTAATGCTGCAGGGACAACTGCACCCGCCTGCGTAGGAAGGATATAATGGCGAGTGACTTGGACCTGCCTTTGTTCATAATTTCGGCTGTGGCCTGGTGGTCTTTGTCAAAGCCACCGTTTGTCCTGTCCAGGTATGGTCCCAGACCCGAGCAGCTGCCATAATGGGATATAGTCCGAAAAGTCAGGATTACTGACCAAAACCAGGGGTTAGAAGGATTTCTGGTGGCCATGGTCCTGCGAACCAGTGATAGCCAAAAATTGCAGCGAAGCCTGTGGGAGCTGCGGCATCCGTGACTACCTGAGTTGACAAAGCTGATGCTAACGGAATAAACGTGAATATGCCATTCCAGTTTGCAAGAATTCATCCTACATCGCCAAATCTGCTATAGTCACTGGGTCCAGCCTGAGAACTTGTCTGGGGTCTTGTACCTTTCCATTTGATGCAATGCCATGCCAGAGGGATGGCTCAAATGGCAGTAATTTAGAGGCATATGACATGTCCGCTTTGGACAGCCATGCGCCTGTGTTTATGCTAATAACGGCTTGAATATCTAGGTCAACCGATGCATAATTAAGGTAAACTCCTCGGAAGAAATTAGGGAGTTTAAACTTGGGATGTGGGAAGAATGAGGCATAGACAAGTCGTACACTGACCAAAGTTTATTTGAAAATATGCCCTAGAAAAGCGCAATAGAGCTGACTCTCCAAGTAGTGAAAGCTGACTCAGCAAAGGGGCCAATGATGAACCCTGGTCCAGTTCAGACTGTAATAAGGTATCTGTGGCTAGCTCGCTGGGGGCCACTGAGAGGAGGTTCCTGCACTTATGTGTCCAGTGAGGTAGCGTGATGAGGTGGGTGTGGAACGCTGACATGAATCCATGCACCAAGAAGGCAGTGAGAGAGTCGGGTGTGAGGAAAGACAAAACCCCAGCCGCCGGAAATCCACTTGCCCTAGCAATGAAGTGTTGTGCTGCTTGAGGTAGTATGTGACCTTAGGATGCGCTCTGTGGCCTGTTTCACAAAGGTGAAGCAGCCATCATTGTCTAGAGCTGCAAGTCCCGTAGTTAAAATTGAGTTGCATATTATCTAAGATTGTACGAATGGATGGACTGAGTAATGACTGGTGGCTTGTGGCAGGTGCCTCACGATGGAGACCAGCCTGCAGAAGCTGTGTGACAAGTGGAATCGTGTGGTGTCGTGCCGAGGATTCAGATCAGTGTGATCAGTGACTAGATCCGAATCGGGCAGTAGGATATATGAAATGAGCTGACAGAGTACATGAAGCAGAGTATCGACTGATTTATGAGTACGTATGAGTAGTTTAGTTTGAGTAATGATTAGTAGGTTATGGTAGATGCCTCACGATAGAGACCAAACTTTGCTCAGCTGCATGATAGTACGAGATGTGTGGTGCCGAGGTATGAACCGTTTGCCGCCGGTGTGACTGGATTCGACTGCAGGGATGCCTGCTGGGTGCCGGGCTGCTGGGTGCCACTGGCAGTGGGAAGAGTAGCCAAAAGAGCTCGGCTTTCCTGGCTGTGGAGGGGTAGGGGATGCCTCTACGTCCGGGGGAATGCACACTACCGCGCTCTGAACGCACGGAGGGTGACAGAGGGGCGGAGATGCGGTCTTTGCTGTTGGCCTGCGACATGGCTCCAGCTATAAGACAAGGAGAGGGGAGTGTCTGTGTAAAGAGGAGTGGTAAAAGGTAGGATAGAGAGCGGAGTTGTATACAGAAAAATAGATAAGAAGGAAAAGGAGAAGGACCGAAAAAGGAACGACTGGCATAGTGAAGAAGCCGGTTTGCGTTCAAATGATGTGGAGTGGGAATTTAGAAAACTCAAGCATGCGTGGCAACCGAGGTGAGCCAGGAGGTGACTGGCCAGGCAACCGATAGCCCTGTCTGTGCTGAGCACAAACCTGTAGACCAGAGCCCCGTGGCGTACTGGGGCAGGAAGCTGAAGTCTGGTATGGCCTAAGTAGGAATGTTACGTTCTGTAGTTCATGATGTATGCTCGGTCTGCTGATGCTTACACTGTCAGCAAACTTGATGTTTGGCGACCTTGTCTGCGTAGGTGAAGGGTCACCCTTCGAAAACAGAGTGTAACGCAAAGAGATGTGTCACAGTAACTAATGCCCCAAAAGCAGCCCAAATCGTGTATGTGAAGTAAACGTTTAGTGAAAGAGTGCTGCAGGGATATGTGAGAGAGGAGCCAGTGTACTACAAACCTGACTGACCCCTAGATGCGAAGTCCTGGTTGTGGTTGATTACTCAGTCGACCAGGAACCTGTAGTAAGAGTGACAATAAAGTCTATTTTGTACTTTTTTTTTAAAATGAGCTGCCCCACCCCTTTATGCGACTGGCACCCCAGTGAAGATGAGATCCCTGTGTAATTTATATATATATGTGTATATATATACTATATATATATATATATATATATATATATATATATATATATATAATTTTTTTTTTTTTTTTTCATCATTATTTATTTCTTTTACAAGATAAAAGAACATCCAAACTGGTGCAGGATGGAACAACCTAAACTCAACTGACCTAAGGAAGAAATGACAGACAGAAAACAGTGAGTGCCTGAAGTGCCACTGGAGACAGTGAGTGGCACTGTAGACGTGCTTGCAACGATTGCAAGAAAGTAGCCTTATCAGGAAGGTGAAAAACGAGGATGGCAGAGAATTGAGAATGTAGGAATGACCGACCGTATTCAAACGTACGAATAGATGAAGTATGATGTGCATGAATTGTGTAATGTTAAGCCGAGGATACGAATCGTTGTGCCGCTGATGCGACCAAACTCAAATCATACCGTAGAATGTGTGAGACTAAATGAAATGTAACGAATGTATGAAATAACACCAATACAAGTAGTTGGGCTGTGGTAGAGTGTAAAGCTGGATACACACTATACAACCGTGATTTTTTTTTTTTTTCTGATTTACCAACCATACAATGCGAGGCCGAACCTCAACAGCTTCAATTTGTGTCAGGCAGGCCCCTGCACTTCATGGCTCTGGAAAAGCCAAAGGAAATCGGAAAACAAAAGCTACACAGTGTGTATGGGGTCTTAGGGTTGCCTCATCACCCCTCCAAACTGAACACATAACAACCACCCAGTTCCCGAGGCTAATTACCACTTAAATAAGCCATAGAACCAGTGCAATCAATACCTGCTCAGCTCCAACCCCATAGACTGTGAAACCTGCAAACTAGCGACGCCTGTGCCGAGTGATGTTGGGCAATGACTGACAGTGTCTCAGTGGCTTGGATCTATGAACAAATCGTATGTTCGTAGATGGGGTGACAAACAAGGCAGAGGGAGCCTACGAATGCACTAGGCCTGTGCCGAATCATGTCGGGACATGTCCGACCCCGACTCTGAGGCAGCTGACTACGAAAGGGATGCGGGATAGGAAACGTAATGAATCTCAACTTGCGTATGATATGAAAAAAGGTTTGAATACTACCTGCAACAGCGAGCGAGAACCGCTGACGAAGACTACGAATGGAGACGTTGCAACACACTGGAAATTGAATACACGGACTCATGAACCATGAGGTGAGCTGGGAAGAGATGGCCTAGAGACATGAGTCATCACGCACCGGAACCGACAAGGACCACAGGTGAGTGGTCTGCTTAAATATTCCCCGGGCTCCTCCCATAAATTCAGGCCACCATACTGGCCTTCTATAATATATTAACCGCCTTGCCAACTGGCTCACGCTGATATATGTCGGCAGAAGGGCATGAACAATCAGATTAAAGTACCTTTATGTTGCCCTTTAAGAAGCAGTTTGCGGGCATGTGTGCACTTTGCCGGCGGTATAGCCACGCTGCCCCATTCATTTCAATGGGCAGGAGCGGTTAAGGAGCGGTATACACACCGCTCCTTCACCGCTCCAAAGATGCTGCTAGCAGGACTTTTTTCACCGTCCTGCCAGCGCACTGCTCCAGTGTGCAAGCCCAAGCAGCTCTTTCAGGGCACTTTGCAGGTGAAATTTTTAGCGCTGTAGCACCTGCAAAGCATCCCAGTGTGAAAGGGATCTAATTGGGAGTGGTGATCAGTGTCATGTCACACATAGCCACGCCCCCCCACAGTTAGAATCACTCCCTAGGACACACTTAACCCCTTCACTGCCCCCTAGTGGTTAACCCCTTCACTGCGGGACTTCTTATGGCTTTCTTTCAACAGTGGCTTTCTTCTTGCCGCTCTTCCATAAAGACCAGATTTGTGGAGTGCACAACTAATAGTTGTCCTGTGGACAGATTCTCCCACCTGAGCTGTGGATCTCTGCAGCTCCTCCAGAGTTACCATGGGCCTCTTGGCTGCTTCTCTGATGAATGGTCTCCTTGTCCAGCCTGTCAGCTTATGTGGATGACCATGTCTTGGTAGATTTGCAGTTGTGTCATACTCTTTCCATTTTCGGATGATTAATTGAACAGTGCTCCGTGAGATGTTCAAAGCTTGGAATATTTATTTATAACCTAACCCTGCTTTAAACTTCTCCACAACTTTATCCCTGACCTGCCTGGTGTGTTCCTTGGCCTTCATGATACAGTTTGTTCACTATGGTTCTCTAACAAAGCTCTGAGGGTTTCACAGAACAGCTGTATTTATACTGAGATTAAATTAAACACAGGTGTACTCTAATTACTAATTAAGGGACTTCTGAAGGCAATTGGTTCCACTAGATTTTAGTTAGGGGTATCAGAGTTAAGGGGGCTCAATACAAATGCACACCACATATTTTTAACAAATGTTGAAAACCATTTATCATTTTCCTTCCACTTCACAATTATGTGCCACTTTATGTTGGTCTATCACATAAAATCCCAATAAAACAAATTTACGTTTTTGGTAGTAACATGACAAAATGTGGAAAATTTATAAATAATTATACTGTATATAGTATATGCCCTTATTCTATTCACTGTAGCTATGACACAGTACAATAACATTTCCTGTGGCTGCATATGTTCCTGCAAGACAAAACCTTGTTACAAGGATGGGAAAGACAACTGTCTATTTAAGTCCATCACTGGGTATATGTAGAAGCACTTAAAGAGAATCTGTCGCTTTACCCATTTGGGGTATATGACCTATTCCCTTTTCTCCCAGGAAGCAGTTCATGTGGCTTGTCTTCAGGCCCCAACACTCATTAACCACTCTATTGTGGCAATATTTTTTTTATTTTTTGCATACATGTTAAAATCTGCATTTTTTTGGTGGAAAGTTTTAGAACAACTAGAACTTAAGATGGCCAGATAGGCAAATATTTTCTTTATTTTATTTTCTAATTCTTTATTGATCTACACAGGAGGCTAAAAGATAGGGACCTAGTCACAATGAGGTCTCAGAAAAAAAACTGGAAATCTCGCTATGTTATAACAAGCCCTTGTGACCAATGGAGGCACTTTTTATCACTATCTACTGCTGTAGATTAGATAAGGTCTAATGTCGCTTGAGATACCTGAAACTGGGAGCAAAACTTGCTTTTATCAGGACCTTTACAGCAACCCTTGCATCCCATATCATTAAACTGGGACCTTGATAAATGTAGATCCAGACACATCCGCTTCGTACAGATTTCGCTCCCAATTTTAAATAATGTGCTTTCATTTCTAGAAGTTGTCCTCACTGCTTACTTTGGCAAATAAATAAATTTCTCTTGTAGTAATTTACTAGCTATGGATTTGTTGAAGAAAAGGACTAGTGACATGTAACATGTTTCTTTTTAATTTGCGCTAAAAGCTGGGTGACAGATCAGATCAATAGACAGATCAATAGACAGCAAACACGGTTTGCCTATTACTGATAACATTTAGCATGAGCAGTCTTTATAAGTGTAAATAAGTAAATGATTATATTTTTAAGTGTGGTTGAAAGTACACAGTTTAGTAGTTCATTTTAATTATTGAAAAGAAATAGTGTAAAATAGGTTTATAGAGAGAAAGCTGTAATAACTTTTCCCATATGATAAGTACAATAAATATAAAAAAATATACACATAAAATGTCCTGTTTATTACCTCATCTGCTGTTAATGCCAATGTTTATAATTTTAGCATGATTCAATAAATGTATACTTTTCCTTTTTATGAGGTGCTTAAAGGCTAAGGTCACCTTTTGTTCCCCCATAAATTCCAGCTTTCCTATGTACCATAATGCCATTAATGTACCTCTGCTGCAGAAAAGAAAAAAAAAAACTTTAATTTTATTCTAGAGCAGAGTTTACCTCAACTTTCAATGTCTCCTATAGAAAACTCCTCCATTACTTTCTGGTATCCGTCCTGGTATTTGGGACAGGAAAACCATTAGAACAAAGTACTTTTGCAGCTGAGCTCATTAACACACACTCTGCACCTGCACCTGTCCCCCCCTCTAGGAGATTTCTCCCACCTCCTCCTGTAGACGTTGCCACATTACCTATTAGAAGGATAGATCATTTGGAACGTGCCTACAAGTGTTGGAGCCGTTGTTATAATAGGTTGTTAAGCTGCTTACTCCTCTGCCTTTTCCATTAGTAGGAGCAGCTGTCACATTTTATCTGTCACAACAAGCAGCTTCCTCTCTATGGCTTCTTAAAAACTATAAACATAGGGAAAGATGAATCAAACACAGACAAAGGCTGCATTCACACCGGTGATTTAGGCTAGTGTGAATTACAATGGCAAGAAAATTCTGATTCCTGCCGCTGTGAGTGGCTAGGTGTGGCCGCTGGCCCCATTCACTATAATGACAGGTCACCGCCAGCCGCAGCTATTCACACCTGTCCACACAGCTAGCATTTGCCTGCGTTCAGCACTATCACCACAGGTAATCGTTGGCTGTGTGGAGCACAGCGAATAGCTACAGCCACCGGCAACCTGTCATTATAGTGCAAATTCTGGATGACCCTTTGCACACTGCTACACCCTTACCAGCAAACTATGCAATGAAAAACAGGTATATTTAGTTCACATGTATTGTAATACATGTTTAAGCTGACCAACTGTGTCAAAGTAATCCCTCTTATGGCCAGTCATGCTACTGCCAATGCTAAGGTGGACACCATGTCAACATGGTTTGACACAGTTGGTCAGCTTAAACGTGTATTGCAATATATGTGAACTAAATGTCCCTGTTTTTCATTGCATAGTCTGCTGAGAAGGGTGTAGAAGTGTGCAGAGGGTCCATCCTGAATTTGTAGTGTTAATATGTGGTCACACCCTTTTAGCACCTGATAGTTTAAATACATGTACAAGCTATTGGGCAGTGGTGGTCCGTCCATTAGGGGCGCATGGGCGCCGCCACCCCTATCTACTCGTCCGGCACCCTAATCTATATGCAGGGCACCCGATGCATGGATTCCAATGGGGGGGTGTTTTTTTTTAAGCACGTGATTAGGGCCAAAGGCTCTAATAGGCTTCAAAAAAGGGTGGGCTTTGGGCATAGAACAATGTGCTCCGAGCCCACCCAGTTCTGTGACAATAGCAAATTAATATTTGCTATTGTAACTTGGATCCTCCTCCCGGCCAATCAGGAAGTGGGCATTCATCCAATTGGCTGAAAGGTGTCCAATAGGATCCCCTGTCCTAAGAGGGGGAGGGAGGAGACGCACGGTGGAAGCCGCTGTGATGCAGAGGAGGAGATGCAATAGAAGCTGCTGTCCATCACCCATCGCACATAGTACCCCTACCCATCCACCTAAAAAAAGTGTCAAAAATAAAACAAAGTACAAAGGTTTTTAAAGTAATTTATTAAGCAGCTCCGTTGTCTCTTCTGTCTCCTCCGCTGATGTCTTCTGCTTCTGCCTCTCCCCTCTCCGGCTCTTCTTACCTCTCTCCGGCTCTTCTCCACCCTCTCTCTCTCTCTCTCCAGCTCTTCTCCCCTCTCTCTCTCTGGCTCTTCTCCCTCTGTCCCCTGTCTTCTGTCATGTCTCCTCCGCTGTCTGCTCACTCTTTTGCCTGGTCTTCTCCACTGTGTTCTCCCTATGTTCTTCTTCCAATGTTGACTCAACGCTCTCTACAGCTCTAATGCTGGGTGCGCAGTGTGCCACTACTTATATTGGCATGGGGTGCGGTCACCGGGTAATGTCACCCGGATGCCCCACCACTTATGATGTCACTGCCCCATCATGCCCCGGGCGGTGATGTCATAAGGGGTGAGCCTCCGCTGGCCCCGCCCCATGCCAATATAAGTACTGGCACACCACAGACCCAGCATTAGAGCGGGAGAGAGCGTTGAGTCAACATTGGAAGAAGAACAGAGGGAGAACACAGCAGAGAAAACCCAGCAAAAAAGAGCGAGAAGATAGCGGAGAAGACCCAGCAGAGGCAGAAGACAGCAGACAAAGGGAGAAGATCCGGAGAGGACATCAGCGGATGAGGCAGAAGAGCTGGAGAGGAGAGACGAGATCAGAAGAGACGATTGAGGGAGGGAGGGGAAGGAGAAGGGAAGAACATCTTCCCCTCGTAATGCCTAGATGATCCAAGCGGAAGTGGGAGCAGGCACCTGTCAAATTTAGGAACCTGCTCCCCCCCTCCAAAATTACGTGCCAAGTTAGGCAGAGGTTGGGGTGGAGGATGTCTTAAAATGGAACTTCCCCTTTTGAGTGGAGCTCCACTTTAATGATTTCACTTTTTTTTTTTAGGACACCTCCTGGGTTTATATGTCAATTTGTTTTGTCTTAAATTAAGATTAATTGCTTTAATCCATTGATCTGTCATTGGTGAATAGTTTGATATCCATTTTTGTAGTATATGTTTTTGAGCCATATACATTGTTCTCAACCACATGACATGCTTATCAATTGGGTGGGTGTCTTCCGGTATAGTTCCTAGCAATGCAATTTTTGGATCAAGCTGTACTTGTGTAAAACACAAGGAATTTAAAGTATCAAATACACACGCCCAGTAGCAATGCAGTTTAGGACATCACCACAACGTATGTATAAGTGTACCAGTAATGCATCTTGGACAATTTGAAGTAGTTGCTTTCCCAAGAGTATAGCTTTAAAGGGGTATAATGAGCTTTATGAATGATAAATAACTGAGTCAAACACTGTGAGGAGAATAAGGATACCCTAAATACATTTTTCAAGGTTTGTCCCCACTCCTCGTCACTAAGTGTCTCTAAATCTCTGCACCACTGTCCAAAACTACCCTTTTCTGAATTAATTCTAGCTATCTTTTGTATAGAAGAATATATATTTCCTATGAGTCCCTGTTTATCATGTCTTACAGTTACTGCTAAAGCTAAAATGTATGAAGGGTTATATTTTAATAAAAATGTCCTTGCTAGACTTTGCAAAGCATGCCATAGCTGTAACTATTGAAAACATTTTTATTAGACAAATGACATTTCACTGCCAATTTATCAAATGATTGCAAAACATTGTTTTCATAGAGTTGATTAAGAAGCAAAATGCCAGGCTTTTTCCATAAATCAAAATTTTCAAGGTTTGCCACTTCAAGTAATTGTAAATGATTCCATATGGGTATATATTGAGTGTATCCCTCATACTGCGTGTCTTGATGAACTGTAATCCAAATCCTATGTATCAGATAAAATGTAGGATATCTACGTATATTATAAAAATGGTAAGCTACTATTAACTGCACTAGTGGGTCTATTGGCAATTGAAAAAATATAATTTGTTGTATGGGATCCTTACAATCTATAGCAGGGGTCTCAAACTGGCGGCCCTCCAGCTGATGCAAAACTACAAGTCCCATGAGGCCTTGCAAGGCTGACAGTTACAAGCATGACTCCCACAGGCAGAGGCATGATGGGACTTGTAGTTTTGCAACAGCTGGAGGGCCACCAGTTTGAGACCCCTGATCTATAGTATTCCATTCATATAATTGCTGGAGTTGGGATGCCAGATAATACAGCCTGGCATTAAGAACAGCCAAGCCTCCTTCATCCTTAGGCAACTGCAAAATTTCCTATCTAATCCAGGGATGTTTATATTTCCAGATAGGATTTCTAAACAGGGTATCTATGTGTAAAAAAAATTCCGTGGTAGCCATATGAGACAATTAATGTAGCAAATATAGTAGTTGTGGCATCCATATCATCTTTATCAAATTAGCTCTACCTATTATTGTTAAAGGCAACTTACGCCAGATTTTCCCCACTTGCCCAAACCGCTTAAACAGTGGGATCAAATTCCTCTCCACATATGTATTTATGTGTGAAGTGACTTGTATCCCTAGATATTTAAATGTAGAGACTACAGCAATTTGAGAAGCAGAAGTTGGCAGATTGGTCACTAGGGGATCCATAGGTAGAAGAACTGATTTGTCCCTGAAAAAGAGCGATATGTATTAAAGACATCACAGCTTTCAAGGCAAAGTATCTCCCAAAAATAAAAGTATATCGGCAGCGTATAAAGCAATCTTATCCTCTCTCAAAGATATACAAAACCCAACAATATTTGATGATTGGCAGACAGCGGCAGGCAAGGGTTCAAGGGCCAGAGCAAACAGCAAAGGTGATAATGGGCATCCCTGTCTTGTTCTTTGTTGCAGTGAAAAAAGGTGCCGATATATGTCTATTTACCTGTATGCTGGGGCAGCATAAAGAAGTTGTATCTGTCTTATAAACTGGGGTCCAAAACCAAATGTTTCTAGACAATGCCATAGAAAATCCCTTTTTATGCTAGCAAAACTTTTGCCGCATCAAGCAACAATAAAGCTCTGTTGCCCATGTTTTCAGATGGGACCTGCAAATTAAGAAATAAAGGCCTTATATTGACTGCAGTAGATCGATTTGGGATGAAACCAGATTGGTCCATATGCACTATCTTAGAAATTACATTTGCTAATCTAGTGGCTAACATCTTTGCCAATAGCTTCACATCTGAAGTGAGTAATGAAATTGGACGATATGATTCAGGGTTATTAGGAGTTTTATCAGGTTTTAACAAAACTATAATAATTGCTTCATTAATGGAAGATGGGAGGTAACCACTTTCCAATGCTGTATTAAAGACCTTCAACAATTCAGGTAACAAATCATCTCCAAAAACCTTATAGACCTCCCCAGATAACCTGTCTACTCCTGGGGCTTTATTATTAGGGAAACTAGCGTAAGCAATTTGAAGTTCCTCTAATGTCAAAGGCTGATCCAACATTTCCCTATCAACCACTGATAGTTCCGCTAACATAATGGAATTTAGAAAAAGTTTCAAATCAGCCTCCTTATAGGATACTTTGCTACTATACAAGTTTTTATAAAAATCAAAAAATACTGATGACATCTCCACGGTAGTTCAGGCAGTTTCAAATGAGATTTGTAATTCTACTACTTGTGTCATTGATTTCTGAGATTTTACTATTGCTGATAAAAGATGGCCCATGTTTTCCCCATCCTCAAAATAAGGTTGCTGAAGGAAAAAACATTTCTGCTCTGCTTTTTTACGAGAGAGATCAGCATATATTTGTTGTTTTTGTATCCACGTCTGCTGTGTTTCTGTAGCTATATATTGAAGTTCGGCCTTTAAAACGTCTTCAGTCACTAAACATTCCCAAGCCCTAGATTTTTTTTTTGATCCTTGAAATTTGGGATATAAACAAACCTACACAAAAAAGGTTTGCTCGGGCTTGCAGCACACAACTCAGCGCCAAAAGGATAGGTCAACGTCCAAAATTATGAGAGCAGAACTAGCGAGTGAGAGAAATATACCACTCAGTTTCTAAACTAAGTGACCAAAGACACAGCAGCCGTTTAAAAAATTAATAAAAATACAAAATAATAGTATATATACACAGTACAGGTAAACATACACTATAAACAGCGCTATTGTTGAGCAAAAATTAAATAAATGTCATGCGGCCAACTACGCACAAAAGTGATTACACAGAGAGGTACAGAGTCTGTGGGGTGATCAGGAAAATGTTCATGAGTGATAATACAGCTGAATCGCAGTGTGCACCTTCCACCGGTCAGTCGGATTTCACCCTGTGTAGACACTCTCCCCCTAGGGGGTCAAACTCACCAGAGCTGCAAATAAAATAAGCCTCCAAGAGAAGTCTACCAATCACATCTTTATCTGTACCACTCCAGGGGGTTCAGGGGGGGTTTTTCACAGCTCAAAATAAATAGATGACAAAAAGAAAGCGCACATAGCGTAATTCTATTTATTTAAATAAACCCCACAATCTTCACAAAATCCCCCTCAACCAATATACGTACAAAAAAGTACAGTCAATCAAGCAGATAGAGGTATTGCACATCACCGTTCCGAAGATCAGCCGGCCAGTAATCGAAGGAGCAAAACACTTCCTGGTTGTGGATCCAGGCTATGGTGGAGCGCATACCTCACTTCCGGCGTCGTGTAAGCCACGCCCTGATGCGTTTCGTCATATCCTGACTTCGACAGAGGGCGTGGCTACACGGCGTGATAGGAGGTTTATATTATCTGCCCCCATCCTTAACCGCCAATCACTGGACATCCCGTCTGACGTCAGGCGCTCGATGCCAGACAAGATGTTCAGCGGCGGCTCACTAAAGGAATACGAAGGGGGCGTAATCAGCCTCACTGCACATAAAGATACCAATATCCAAATGCTTGAGTCCATGAAAGATCGCTCATCTCACAACCCAAACACATTGTACATAAATAAATATGTGAATGCCGCTGCAACTATTTAAAATAGCCATGGTAACATGCACTTCAGAAAAAACAGCAAATCATGCATAGTAATAAAATCATCATTGGAATAGCTAAACTTGCAGGCTATGATTGCACAAATTATTTCAGGCGCAATCCATTAAACAATATACATTGATCGCTGCAACCGATAATAACAAATTAGCATTATCATAACCAAGCATGTAGGTCAAATTTACACCAATTATTTCAGGCTAAAAAACCATTAAATAGTATACATGAATACAAATAAATAAATTTTAAAAACAAATATATAAAAAAAGGAAAAAAGCGGAATATAACACCAATAGATATTCAGTATAATAGTGGAGGTCATAGTAGATAATTAACATTAATTAGTGCTTTAATCAAGGTTCTATCTAGCCGGGAGAAAAAGTATCTCGTGCCGAGTAGTAGTAGGATCCCTACGATCTACACTCTACCGAAGATACATAAAGATTTGAATAATCCCCCAGGCAGGCCAATCGTGAATGGAATTGGCTCAATTACATCTCGCATGGGCCAATACCTGGATCATTTCCTGCAGGACAGCGTCATACACACCAAGGCATATCTTAGGGACACTAAAAGTCTCTTGCAAATTCTTCAGCAGATAGACTTAACAGGGAAGCAAGAAGTATACCTAGTTACTGCTGACGTTGCGTCGCTTTATTCAGTGATCCAGCATGATGACGCGCTCTTAGCCCTCAATTGGGCTCTGTCCCAGCGTGATGACCTTCCACATAGCCATAAAGTCTTTATTAGAAATGCCTTAGATTTTTGTCTAGGCCATAACTTCTTTTGGTTTAACGGCCAGTTTTACTCCCAATGTAGAGGTGTAGCTATGGGAGCAAAATTTGCCCCTAGTATAGCAAATTTGTTTATGGGTGAGTGGGAGGACAAAAATATTTTTTCAGTCGCCCGCGTCCAACTATTGCTATACAAAAGGTATATAGATGATTTATTCTTTATTTGAGAGGGCACTAGTGATAGCCTCCAGGAATTCTTGAGAGAACTCAATTCTAACGCGAATAATATTGTATTGACCAGTGAGGCTAGTCAGAGTGACATACATTTTTTGGATGTCACTATTTTCAGGAAAGGGAATTGTTTAGGAACTAAAGTATATTTTAAACCCACGGACTCCAACAGTTATTTGCCCATTAATAGCGGACATCACCCGATATGGCTAAGGAACATCCCTAAGGGACAGCTTACGAGAGTGAAAAGGAACTGTTCGGAAGATGTTGATTTTTTGATGCAAGCTCAAATTATAAAGAAAAAATTCATGGAGAAGGGGTATCAAGAGACGGTGTTGGACTCCATTATCCACGTATTAGCCTCACAACCTAGATGTGCTTTATTGGACGAAGTTCCACTTGCAACGTCTAGAGAGAGTCATGAATGGAGCTTTATTTCGGAATTCCACTCCCAATACAGGGAGGTGGAAGATATCATTTCGGCCCACTGGCATATTTTGCTGATGGATAAAGTTCTTCATTCAGTTTTGCCAGATAGACCCAGATTTATTTATAGAAGGTCACTAAGTTTTGCCGATAAAATAGTGCAGAAAGTGCTGGATCCTCTGTCTAGGCTACCCACGTTTTGGGACAGAAAAGGTTTTTTTAGCTGTAGAAAATGTCGGGCTTGCAGAGAGGTTAGTAGACCTCTTAGGGCTGTGGAAAATTTTGTGTCGACCTCTAATGGCAGGGAATTTGCTATTGGGGAATTCATCACATGCAACACCTCATATGTGGTCTACGCTCTGCAATGTCCGTGCGGTTTGATTTATATTGGACGCACTAAGAGGCATCTGAGAATAAGAATTGCAGAGCATATAGCCAATATAAAACTGGGCTATAAAGACCACAATGTGTCTCTCCATTTTAAGATGATGCACAATCAGGACCCGTCGGGCCTTAAGTTTTGGGGCATTGACCACCTTAAGCCGAAATGGAGGGGCTCCAATCTTGTACGTGATCTCTCAAAAAGAGAGACCCAGTGGATATTTTTGGTGGATACTTTATCACCGAAGGGGTTAAACGTTGACCTGGACATCAATTGTTTTATAAGTGATTTTTAATTTTTTGATTTTTTTAGCAATTTTAATGATTACAGTTTTATTATATTGTCAATGATTATTTTTTGATTAAAGCACTAATTAATGTTAATTATCTACTATGACCTCCACTATTATACTGAATATCTATTGGTGTTATATTCCGCTTTTTTCCTTTTTTTTATATATTTGTTTTTAAAATTTATTTATTTGTATTCATGTATACTATTTAATGGTTTTTTAGCCTGAAATAATTGGTGTAAATTTGACCTACATGCTTGGTTATGATAATTCTAATTTGTTATTATCGGTTGCAGCGATCAATGTATATTGTTTAATGGATTGCGCCTGAAATAATTTGTGCAATCATAGCCTGCAAGTTTAGCTATTCCAATGATTGGCTATTTTAAATAGTTGCAGCGGCATTCACATATTTATTTATGTACAATGTGTTTGGGTTGTGAGATGAGCGATCTTTCATGGACTCAAGCATTTGGTTATTGGTATCTTTATGTGCAGTGAGGCTGATTACGCCCCCTTCATATTCCTTTAGTGAGCCGCCGCTGAACATCTTGTCTGGCATCGAGCGCCTGACATCAGACGGGATGTCCAGTGATTGGCGGTTAAGGATGGGGGCGGATAATATAAACCTCCTATCACGCCGTGTAGCCACGCCCTCTGTCGAAGTCAGGATATGACGAAACGCGTCAGGGCGTGGCTTACACGACGCCGGAAGTGAGGTATGCGCTCCATCATAGCCTGGATCCACAACCAGGAAGTGTTTTGCTCCTTCGGTTACTGGCCGGCTGATCTTCGGAACGGTGATGTGCAATACCTCTATCTGCTTGATTGACTGTTCTTTTTTGTACGTATATTGGTTGAGGGGGATTTTGTGAAGATTGTGGGGTTTATTTAAATAAATAGAATTACGCTATGTGCGCTTTCTTTTTGTCATCTATTTATTTTGAGATGTGAAAACCCCCCCCTGAACCCCCTGGAGTGGTACAGATAAAGATGTGATTGGGAGACTTCTCTTGGAGGCTTATTTTATTTGCAGCTCTGGTGAGTTTGACCCCCTAGGGGGAGAGTGTCTACACAGGGTGAAATCCGACTGACCGGTGGAAGGTGCACACTGCGATTCAGCTGTATTATCACTCATGAACATTTTCCTGATCACCCCACAGACTCTGTACCTCTCTGTGTAATCACTTTTGTGCGTAGTTGGCCGCATGACATTTATTTAATTTTTGCTCAACAATAGCGCTGTTTATAGTGTATGTTTACCTGTACTGTTTATATATACTATTATTTTGTATTTATATAAACAAACCTCTCGTAGGCTTTTAAAGAATCCCAATACATCTATGAAGATGTAGTGGGCTTATTAATAGTATCATAGGCCAGAACATCATGCACTATTTTCTGTTTTGAAGGAAAGTGGTCAAACCAATAATGGTTAACTTTCCATAGAGTGCTAATCTGAGTTGAGTTTAAAACTAACTTAAGAACTAATGGGGAGTGTTTAGATAATCCTCTAGCTGCACAGACAACTTCAGATATCACAGGTGGCATCATTGATTTAGTTAATGCCAGGTCTACTCTAGATAAAGTCCCATGAGTGCTAGAGAAATAAGAAAAAACTCTATCATTAGAATGTAGCATTCTTCAGACATCCACAAGGCCAATCTCCCAAATATAGCCAGCAACAGGGATAAGCCGAACACCCCCCGGTTTGGTTAGCACCAGAACGTGCGAACAGGCAAAAAATTTGCGTGAACACCGTTAAAGTCTATGGGACACGAACATAAAAAATCAAAAGTGCTAATTTTAAAGGCTTATATGCAAATTATTGTCATAAAAAGTTTTTTGGGACCCGGGTCCTACCCCAGGGGACATGTATCAATGCAAAAAAAAGTTTTAAAAAATGGCTGTTTTTTTCAGGAGCAGTGATTTTAATAATGCTTAAAGTGAAGCAATAAAAATGAAATATTATCGTGCCTGAGGGTGTCCTTAGTATGCCTGTAAAGTAAAGTAGCGCATCTTTCCCATGTTTATAACAGTGCCACAGCAAAATGTCATTTCTAAAATGAAAAAATGTCATTTAAAACTGCTCGCAGCTGTAATGAATTGTCGATCCCAGCAATATCCCAGTCCATTACCAGGCCCTTTGGGTCTGGTATGGATATTAAGGGGAACCCCACACCAAAACGTAAAAAAAAAAAAAAATTGCGTGGGATCTCCCCCAAAATCCATACCAGACCCTTATCCAAGCATGCAACCTGGCAGGCCTCAGGAAACTGTACCAGGCCACATGCCTTCAACATGGAGAGAGTCATTCCCACAACCCTTGCCCGGTAGTTGTGGGGGTCTGCAGACAGGGGGGCTTATCAGAATCTGAAAGCCCCCTTTAACAAGGGGACCCCCAGATCCCGGCCCCCCTATGTGAATGGGTATCAGGTACATTGTACCCCACCCAAAAAGATGTCAAAATGGTAAAAATGACAGTAGACAATTTGGGACAAGTCCTTTATTAAAATAAATAAATAAATATGTGACATCACGTAACATCAGGGGGGCGGGGTCACCAATTTACATCACCGGGTAGCCCCGTCCTCAATTATATAACAGCTGTCGTTGCAAAAAGCCTTCTCAAGTCGTCGGACGCTGTGATCGAAGATGAATGGACATCGCAGTACACTTTTTTTCTAATAAAGGACTGTGATGTGTTCCAGAAGATTGCCATGAGGGAGGGGGAGAGGATAAATTCCGCTCAGGGGCAGCAGTCATCCCAGTGGTGGTGGAAGCTGTGTACCTGTCAAAATTGGGTACCCGCCCCCCCCCCCCGCAAAAAAAAGACATAACAAATGTGGCATTTAAGAGGGTCAGGAGTACTTAAAGCGGAAGTTATACTTTTGGGTGGAACTCCGCTTTAACATAATACGTTTGCATATGTTGTTCTGTCACATACTGCGTCTCAAATCAAATTAGAAAAATGTGAACATGGGTGAATAATAGACATGAATGATTTTAACATTTTTGAGGTTGAAGTTGAATTGAAACTCTTACCTGCAAGCTGATGAACAAACAAAGGTAGTACACAAAACAATAACAGATCTCTGGCATGTTGAACCCTCACATAGCTGTATACCATATCTCCTGGTGTATATCATATCACTTCAGGTTAATATTTTTTCAATTAGAAAATGCCAAACTACTCCATGCAACATTACCCGTAATTGCCCTTCAGTTATGATATTTTTAGTTCATTACAGTGCCCGGAAAAAGTGCACGTCAGAGTGCTCACACCTGTTGCCAGCATCATAATGCTTACATGCGTTTACACCCATCATAGTATTCACATTTTGATTTAGACTACTTTCACACTGGGGCGTTAGTTCTGTTATAGCGGCGATTTTCGGTTGCTAGCAAGGCACTTTTAACCCCCGCTAGCGGCTGAATAAAGGGTTAAAAGCGCATGCAAAGCACCGTTACCGAAGTGCTTTGCAGGCGCTTTGGCAGCGGTGGCAATTGATTTCAATGGCAGGGCCGGTGAAGGAGCGGTGTATACACTGCTGCCGCACTGCCTGCAAGATGCTGCTTGCAGGACTTTTTATAATGTCCTGCAAGTGCACCGCTCCAGTGTGAAAGCACTTGGGCTCTCACACTAGGGCTGCAGGGGATGCATTTTTCAGGTGCTTTACAGGCGCTATTCTTAGCCCTTTAGCGCCTGCAAAACTCCTCAGTGTGAAAGCAGTTTATATGTACACATCACAGAGCTAAAATATGAATTTAATGGACCCATCACATCAGACTGCCCCCAGGACACTGCCCCATCACACTGCCACCATTAAATTGTCCCATCACACTGCCCCCATCACATTGCCACCATGAAACTGCCCCATCACACTGCCCCTTGACACTGCCCCCGTCACATTGCCACCATGATACTGCCCCTGTCACACTGCCCCATCACATTGCCCCCATGAGGCTGCCACCATCACACTGCCCCCATCACTTTGCCCCCATGAAACTGCCCCTGTCAAATTGCCCCATCACGCTGCCACCGTCACATTGCCCCCATGAAACTGCCCCTGTCACACTGCCCCATCACATTGCCCCCATGAGGCTGCCACCATCACATTGCCCCCATCACATTGCCACCGTTATACTGCCCCCATCACATTACCATCGTCACTTTGCCACCATGAAACTGCCCCATCACACTGCCACCATCATGCTACCACCGTCACACTGCCCCGTCACACTGCCCCTGTTACACTTCCACCATGAAACTACCCCATCACACTGCCCCATCACACTGCCACCATGATGCTGCTACCATCACGCTGCCCCCATCACACTGCCCCATCACACTGACACCATGAAATTGCCCCCATCACACTGCCCCCATCACATTGCCCCATCACACTGCCCCATAACACTGCCACCGTCATGATGCCCCGTCACACTTCCCCCATCACACTGCCACGATGAAACTGCCCCTGTCACACTGCCCCATCACATTGCCCCCATAATGCTGCCACCATCACCTTTCCCCATCACGCTTCCCCCATCACGCTGTTCTCATAACATTGCCCCTGTCACACTGCCCCCGTCATGCTGCCCCCATCACGCTGTTCTCATAAGATTGTCGCCATCACATTGCCACCACCACATTTCCACCATGAAACTGCCCTATAATGCTGCCACCATCATACTGTTCTCATCACGCTGCCCCGTCACACTGCCACCATGAAACTGCCCCATCATGCTGCCACCATCACATTGCCCCCATCACGCTGCCACAATCACCTTACCTCCGTCACGCTGCCCCGTCACACTGCCACCATCACGCTGCCACCATCACATCACGCTGCCCCCATATTGCCACCATCACGCTGTTCTCATAACATTGCCCCATGACACTGTGCCTATCACACTGCTCTTTTATAAACTAATTATACATGCTGTGGCGTCCCCCTTGCTCTGCAAACATGCTTACTGCTCTCAATTGGATTGTATTGATGCTGCCCTGCTTATCCTCCACACGTATCCACCACCGCCACTCTCTCTGCTTAGGAAGCTAGGGTAACAAAAGCCTGGTTACCCTTTTAAAAATGGCACTGGCCGTCCCTTTGCATTGCGTCATTTCCAATTTTGAAATAACGCACCGATCCGGCCCAGCGATGCCTATTGCCTCCTGGGATTGATGACAAACCAGAAATGACGCGCTCGTCCGCGGCCAACAGGAGGAAGTGAATAATGAATACACTAATACAGTAAGTGTTGGGAAAAAATGGCAAATCATTTTAAGCTCACAGAGTAGCTTGGAAAGCTGAGGACTTGAAAATGTGGGTGGAACTCCACTTTAAGTCCCTGCACTTGCCCAGTTAAATTGCCTATAGAATTCTGACATTGTTGTACCGCTTTTAGCACATCTAGTAGTGTAAGTTCTAGTGGTATTGATGATGTTGTTAATGTAAGCATGCCATTTGACTGTCAATGTGCAATCTTGAATTTTTATTCATTTCTTCCACTTCACATATCCTTTGATCCCGGTTTTCATGCGGAGTAGTTATATCAGTGCTAGAAACTTCCAATTCTTCACTAGCATCATGTTTCAAATTTTACAAGTTTAGCAGCTGCAGCTTCTTTAGCCTTCTCTTTTGTAGATTTACCACTTTGTGTTTGGTAAGAAGATCTGTCATCATCTTATATAGAAGCTACAGGATTTAAAGCCCCCTGTCCCTCTTTTCACAGTTTGGCTGTTTTATTTCCACCCCTTCTCTCCATTCCTCCTATCCTCCTCTCTCTTCCTATTTCCCCTTTCTTAATTATTAATTGATTTGTTTTGCATATACTCTGCTGCTTTGCAGCTCAGCTCTCCCAATTTTTTTGAATTTAAGTTTATTTAAATTACCTTTTTCTTTAATCACGTTTCCACAGACTCTGGTGATTTCCACAGAATTCTACCGAGTCCAGCAGGCCGGGGCTGATCACAGCTCCGATTTGTAGGGGGATCACCAGAGTCCCTCCACAGGCTTCAGTGAAGACTCCCCAGGCCCGCCAAAGTATTCTGCGAGCACCACCCACGAGGATCAGAGGCTTGCTGAAAGCCACCGGTCTAGTTATCACTTCCAGTTAAGTGTTCCCTAGGGAGGTGTGGACTGACTGAGAGTAGAGAGAGAGATCGCTGTTCCTGATGAATAGGAACAGCTGATCTCTCTCTCTCTCGTTCCTCCCCCGTCAGAATGGGGATCCGCCTTGTGCGCATGCACGCCTGCAGTACCAAATACCACATGCACAGACCGACGTACGGGTGTGTCAGTCTGCACAGCCAAGCCGCCTTGCCACAGTATATATGGTCGGCAAGTGGTTAATCACCACTGTTTTTTATTTTTTGCTAAATAAATGAAAGACAGAAAATTTAAAAAAACAAAAAAAAAAACCACCACATTGTTCTTTGTTATAAAAATTTGCAAATAAATAATCTTTCTTCATGATTTTAGGCCAAAATGTATTCTGCTGCATTTCTTTGGTGAAAATAATCCAAATCAGTGTATATTATTTAGTGTGTAGGAAAGTTATAGAGTCCAGAAACTATGGTTTATATATATCTGAGAAAATTGATCAATCCCAATGTACTGACAGTCTATCTTATTTCTTGAGGCCCAAAAATGTAAGGTCAGTACAGATATCTCCCAAATCACCCCTTTTTGGAAATAAGACAGTATTTAATAAGAGGCATGGTGATTTTTTAAAGTTGTAATTTTTTGTCATAAGTTTTTTAAAAAATTTTTTACATACTGTCGCCAGTGCAGTACAGCGTTATCAGTGTGGCAGTGATCAGGAACACTGACTGGTGACATTACGGAAAAAAAAAATTCAATATTTTTTTTTTTTTACAATTTTTTTTAAACACACTTTGACCAGAGCAATATAGTGTTACTATAGTAACATTGTACTACTGTGGGGAAGTGATCAGAATTTTTTTTTTTTTTAAATTTATAGCAGTGCATTACAGTACATTTAACTAAATAAAATCAGTTCATTCTTTTTTAATTGTGTTTTGTTGTGATTAGCTGTGATTGATCAGAGCTAATCACATGGTACAGATAGACTGAAAGGTCAAGTCTGTACCAGGTGATTACACTGACCAATCATATCTAGCAACACAAATGTATATATTGGATGGCTTGAAAGAAGCCATCTATTGTATACAACCATCATGTGACCTGCTGTAATTGGTTACAGCCGTCACTTGGTACTGGCAGCGGGCCGGTACAGTGATGCGGGCCGGTACAGTGATCAGTCACCAGCTGTGTTTGGTGGATGCAGCCGGTGACAGATCGTGCTGCTGTATGGCCCACAACCGGGGAGGATGTCATATGACATCCACGCAGATCGATGAGAGGTTCCCGCCGGTGTCATTATGCCATATGCCGGGCAGGAACTAATTAAACTTTTTTTTTACATTTTTTCAGTTGCTTTCTGGTTTCTAGCCTAGGCCAAAATGATGTCATTCATTGGCATTTTTTCTTTTATCTGAAGGAAAGAGTTGGGTTTTTCTCAGCTAAGCACACCCTCATGTCTGCATGCCTAAGCTAAGGGCAGATGGATTTCAGGAAACAATATAAAAATATATATGCCGCATGAATCATCTGCTCTTACTCTGCTAATGCTAAGGGTGTGTTTTTCAAAGTGATTTCTCAATGTAATTTGCTCTGAATATTAAAATTTAATGAATTAGTGTTTTCAGCTTGTTGAGCTCAGATACAATTAAGTTCCACTTTAAAGTATTTCTTATCAACCTGAAAAATTACATCTGCCCTTTCCTCTGTGTACATTTGAACATGTAAGCTAACGCCAGAATGGTTACGTTACCTTAAAAAAAGCGACCCGCTAGCGCCCAAAAAGTGCCGCAAAAGTGGTACTAAAATGCCGCAAAAATGACTGCCGCTTTTGCCATTTGTTTTAGCAGCACTTCAGTGTGATAGGGGTCTTAAACAAGGTGGCTGATTAATGAAAGAAATAGAGTATGCTCACTTTGCAAAGTTAATTCTCATTTGCAAGGGCTATTTGCTTAGTGAATGAGGTGAAGCTGTACTGACTTTACTCATTCAGTTGTGCAAACAAAATTTTTTGCAAAGTGAATTTTACCCATATCCACTAAACTAAGGGAAAATTCGCTTGAAAAGTGAAAATTCACTTTGCAAAGTGAACATGCTCTACTACCTTAGGAAATCAGTCACAAAGAATGCATCTACAGTAGATATTCTGTTTAGCAATCTGGTCTCTGGTCTAGACGATCCCTTTTTTAAATACCTTTTTTTAAAAAGCCTTTTTTAAATACCTGCCTCAACATGGGCATACCAAAATTTTAACTTCTTAGTGCCTATTTTGTTACCTGTTTTTATGCAACGTAGTATTTGTATCATTCAACATTTATGTAGCAATAACTCACGGTGGAGCTGCTGGTTTAAGCGGGCTGTTACCATTACCTTCGTTACCTCTATTTCACCAGAACCAGTTCTAGGGTCCCGTTGAGTTCACCATAAACACTGTAGGCACAGGACACTTGAATATCTTTTCCAATGCTTTAATGAACGTAAATTGAAGGAAGTAGCAGGAAAGAGGTAGAAGGAAAGTTGTAGGGAAGCTCAAATACCTTTTCTTAATGTTCTTTGTGTAGCATTAGGGATTGAAAACTTGCAGCTGAATATACTCTTTCTCTGTAGAGTTGAATCTTTGCCCGCCTGTATAGGTTTCTCTCACTAACCTAGCAGCCAGTACGCAGCACAAACAAAAGTCTCTGCCACAGACTTGATTGAAACAAAACCTGTACGATCCTCTGCCACAGGATGTATTGGTTTACGATGACCAACGAAACACAGCACTAGGACCTTTAAGCCAACCCGGCAGTACTATGCGGTAGGATTACTTTAGGATACGTCCTCCAACTGAGTCACCAGGCTCCTCTCCAGACCAGCACTCTGCATGATCCTTCCATGACGGGTCCTCCCCTGGGATCTTCTCAGTTGTCCAGCTTCTTCACACAGGATAGACAGCCCAGGACCATTCCTCTGCCGCTGTGGTAGGCCCCAGACAAGCCTCTGGGCCCACCCACATGCCGCAGCGCCGTGAGCCTCCAGATCGGAGGACCATGAGGTAGTACTCTTAGCACATACCTGTTGGCCAGGAGGGCCAGCAGGTGGATGGAAAAACCAACCCCTAAACATTGCTTCTGTCCCATAAATACCCTCTCCCAGAATGCAACTCGGAGGACCACCTCCACCGAGTTATCTCCGGGACAGAGGAGCACCTATACACTTCAATGTGTTGCCTTTCTAACACTGGCCCATAGTAACAACGACACCCACAGGCACAGTGTGAAATTACATACAACTCAGCCGAGCTGGAACAGAGGCAAATCTGACTATGTATGAACAGATAACCCACTAAATTTACCTATCAGCAGTAGATTAAAAATCTACCAGCGCTACATTTATATGTTTGTATTCCTTATACATGATTAAACCATACATGTCTTGATGTAAGCGTCTGATCACGCGCCTTCCATCCACCTACTACCAAACTAGACGATCCCTAGTCTACACATCCTTTCCCATATTGAGATTCTCTATCTGTTCTAGAAATCCTCTGTTCTAGAGTCTCTGCGTGGTCTAGAGATCTTCTTTCTCCTAGTTGCTGAACTTCTCTTCAGTCTATTTATCCTCTATCCGGTCTATAAATCCTCTCTCCAGCCTATAGATCTTCTCTCTATTCTACAGACCCTGTTTTGAGTCTATAGACCATCTCTCCAATCAGTAGATCCTGTGTTTTGTATACAGATTGTCTCTCTTGTTTAGAGATTCCCTCTTCTGTCTAGAGATCCTTTCTGTGGGTTGGAAAATCTGTCTTTATTCTATAGAGCCTCTCTTTGGCATTGGCACCCTCTCTTTTGTTCTGCTCCAGAGATCCCCTCTCCAGGCTGCACTCTTTGACCTAGAGACCTTCTCATTGATCTAGGCATCCTCTCCATGTGGTCTAGAGATCTTCACTTCTGCATGAAAATAGTTTAAATATTTTTGATGGAGAACATTTTAAAGCATGCATGTTGGTTTGTATGTGTGTATGTTTTATTATTTTAAAAGCAAAGCATACCTATAAGAGTAATAATTGCATCTGTCAGCAGGGACGGCCTGACAACTCATGGGGCCCCCGGGCAATAGAAGATCATGGGGCCCCCTGTGTCCCCACACTTAAGCCACACCTGCACAGGGAGACACGGGGGGGAGAGCACATAGGGGAACACTGTGGGGGGGCACACAGGGGGACACTGTGGGGGGGGAGGAGCACAATGGGGGACACTGGAGAGAGAGCAAACACACAGGGATACTGGAGGGAGAGCACACACACACAGGGGGACACTGGAAGGAGAACACACACAGGGGGACACTGAAGGGATAACACACACCGGGGGACACTTGAGGGAGAGCACACACAGGGGGACACTGGAGGGAGAGCGCACACACACAGGGGGACACTGGAGGGAGAGCACACACAGGGGGACACTGGAGGGAGAGTGCACACACACAAGGGGACACTGGAAGGAGAGCACACACAGGGGGACACTGAAGGGATAACACACACCGGGGGACACTTGAGGGAGAGCACACACAGGGGGACACTGGAGGAAGAGCGCACACACACAGGGGGACACTGAAGGGAGAACACACACAGGGGGACACTGGAAGGAGAACACACACAGGGGGACACTGAAGGGAGAACACACACAGGGGGACACTGGAGGGAGAACGCACACAGGGGGACACTAGAGGGAGAGCGCACACAGGGGGACACTGGAGGGAGAGCGCACACAGGGGGACACTGGAGGGAGAGCGCACACAGGGGGACACTGGAGGAAGAATGCACACAGGGGGACACTGGAGGGAGAGCACACACAGGGGGACACTGGAGGGAGAACGCACACAGGGGGACACTGGAGGGAGAATGCACACAGGGGGACACTGGAGGGAACGCGAACACGGGAACACTGGAGGGAGAGCGCACACAGGGGGACACTGGAGGAAGAACGCACACAAGGGGACACTGGAGGGAGAGCACACACAGGGGGACACTGGAGGGAGAGCACACACAGGGGGACACTGGAGGGAGAGCGCACACGGGGGACACTGGAGGAAGAACGCACACAGGGGGACACTGGAGGGAGAGCACACACAGGGGGACACTGGAGGGAGAGCACACACACACAGGGGGACACTGGAGGGAGAGCACACACACACAGGGGGACACTGGAGGGAGAGCACACACACACAGGGGGACACTGGAGGGGAGCACACACACACACAGGGGACACTGGAGGGGAGCACACACACAGGGGGACACTGGAGGGAGAGCACACACAGGGGGACACTGGAGGGAGAGCACACACAGGGGGACACTGGAGGGAGAACGCACACAGGGGGACACTGGAGGGAGAATGCACACAGGGGGACACTGGAGGGAGAGCGAACACGGGAACACTGGAGGGAGAGCGCACACAGCGAGACACTGGAGGAAGAACGCACACAAGGGGACACTGGAGGGGAGCACACACACAGGGGGACACTGGAGGGAGAGCACACACAGGGGGACACTGGAGGGAGAGCACACACAGGGGGACACTGGAGAAAGAGCACACACACATACAGGGGGACACTGGAGGGAGAGCACACACACACAGAGGGGGACACTGGAGAGAGAGCACACACACAGGGGGACACTGGAGGGAGAGCACACACACACAGGGGGACACTGGAGGGAGAGCGCACACAGGGGGACACTGGAGGGAGAGCGCACACAGGGGGACACTGGAGGGAGAGCGCACACAGGGGGGACACTGGAGGGACAGCACACACAGGGGGACACTGGAGGGAGAGCACACACACAGGGGGACACTGGAGGGAGAGCGCACACAGGGGGGACACTAGAGGGACAGCACACACAGGGGGACACTGGAGGGAGAGCACACACACACACAGGGGGACACTGGAGGGAGAGCGCACACAGGGGGACACTGGAGGGAGAGCGCACACAGGGGGGACACTGGAGGGAGAGCGCACACAGGGGGGACACTGGAGGGAGAGCGCACACAGGGGGACACTGGAGGGAGAGCGCACAGGTGGGGACACTGGAGGGAGAGCACACACAGGTGGGGACACTGGAGGGAGAGTGCACACAGGGGGGACACTGGAGGGAGAGCGCACACAGGGGGACACTGGAGGGAGAGCGCACAGGTGGGGACACTGGAGGGAGAACACACACAGGTGGGGACACTGGAGGGAGAGTGCACACAGGGGGGACACTGGAGGGAGAGCACACACACACAGGGGGATACTGGAGGGAGAGCACACACAGGGGAACACTGGAGAGAGAGCACACACACACAGGGGGGCACTGGAGGGAGAGCACACACAGGGGGACACTGGAGGGAGAGCGCACACAGGGGGACACTGGAGAAGAGCGCACACAGGGGGGACACTGGAGGGAGAGCGCACACAGGGGAGACACTGGAGGGAGAGCGCACACAGGGGGACACTGGAGGGAGAGCGCACAGGTGGGGACACTGGAGGGAGAGCACACACAGGTGGGGACACTGGAGGGAGAGTGCACACAGGGGGGACACTGGAGGGAGAGCGCACACAGGGGGACACTGGAAGGAGGGGGCACACACACAGGGGGACACTGGAGGGAGAGCACACACAGGGGGACACTAGAGGGAGAGCGCACACACACACAGGGGGACACTGGAGGGAGAGCACACACAGGGGGACACTAGAGGGAGAGCACACACAGGGGGACACTGGAGAAAGAGCACACACACATACAGGGGGACACTGGAGGGAGAGCACACACACACACAGGGGGACACTGGAGAGAGAGCACACACACAGGGGGACATTGGAGAGAGAGCACACACACAGGGGGACACTGGAGGGAGAGCACACACACAGGGGGACACTGGAGAGAGAGCACACACACAGGGGGACATTGGAGAGAGAGCACACACACAGGGGGACACTGGAGGGAGAGCACACACACAGGGGGACACTGGAGGGAGAGCACACACAGGGGGACACTGGAGAGAGAGCACACACACACAGGGAGACACTGGAGGGAGAGCACACACAGGGGGACACTGGAGAGGGAGCACACAGGGGGGGACACTGGAGGGAGAGCACACACACAGGGGGACACTGGAGGGAGAGCACACACAGGGAGACACTGGAGGGAGAGCGCACACACACACAGGGGGACACTGGAGGGAGAGCACACAGGGGGGGACACTGGAGGGAGAGCACACACACAGGGGGACACTGGAGGGAGAGCACACACAGGGGGACACTGGAGGGAGAGCGCACACACACACAGGGGGACACTGGAGGGAGAGCACACACAGGGGGACACTGGAGGGAGAGCGCACACACACACAGGGGGACACTGGAGAGAGAGCACACACACAGGGGGACATTGGAGAGAGAGCACACACACACACAGGGGGGACACTGGAGGGAGAGCACACACACAGGGGGACACTGGAGAGAGAGCACACACACAGGGGGACATTGGAGAGAGAGCACACACACAGGGGGACACTGGAGGAAGAGCACACACAGGGGGACACTGGAGGGAGAGCACACACAGGGGGACACTGGAGAGAGAGCACACACACACACAGGGGGACACTGGAGGGAGAGCACACACAGGGGGACACTGGAGAGGGAGCACACGGGGGGGACACTGGAGGGAGAGCACACACACAGGGGGACACTGGAGGGAGAGCACACACAGGGGGACACTGGAGAGAGAGCACACACACAGGGGGATACTGGAGGGAGAGCACACACACAGGGGGACACTGGAGGGAGAGCACACACAGGGGGACACTGGAGAGAGAGCACACACACAGGGGGACACTGGAGGGAGAGCACACACACACACAGGGGGACACTGGAGAGAGAGCACACACACAGGGGGATACTGGAGGGAGAGCACACACAGGGGGACACTGGAGGAAGAGCACACACAGGGGGACACTGGAGGGAGAGGACACACAGGGGGACACTGGAGGGAGAGCACACACAGGGGGACACTGGAGAGAGAGCATACACAGGGGGACACTGGAGGGAGAGCACACACAGGGGAACACTGTGGGGGTGGGGGGACCAGGAGAGTATCATGGGCCAGGGCAAGTTCTTAGAAAAACATAATGCATACAACTGCTGTGCTGTCTGTTATTATCCCACTGACCTGCTGCTGCACACAAGGCAGGTCAGTGTGGGTGGCCAATGCGAAGATGAGACTCCGCTCTGCTGTCTGTCCGCTCTGTGTGCACTCTGCACTGCAGCCTCCAGCTCCCTTACTGACACAACAGTCCCCCCGCGGCAGTGAGATATGGCTCCACCCCTCAGCTGAGTCCCCTAGGGGGAGAGGTGGCCGGAGGCACGCCTGTCTCAGTCGGCAATAATCCCCATACGGCTGCTGCTGATGGCTCCATGATTGCTCTTCCACTCTCTGATCCATCCCGGCCAGCTCGCTCCTCTCGGCAAGCAAGGATTTAGTTCACTGCTCACTGCCACTCATGGGGCCCCCCTGACCCCGCGGGCCCTCGGTCAGTGCCCGAATGCCAGAATGGTCAGTCCGCCCCTGTCTGTCAGCTGCTAATGTCTAACATGAGCTTAAAGCAGATTGTCTGGAAAGTTGAGCTAGCCCACAAACCCACAGGACTAGTACAGGTACCTGTGCACACATTAGAACTGAATCAAGGCTGTCCATTAGAGATGTTCTGTGTTATGTTCTGTGTTCTGCATGTGTTCGGGCCCTGAACAGCGCCTGCTCAGGTTTTCGCCAAACACCCGAATTTGCAGGACGCTTGGCAGGATGTTCGCCCGTTGGGCACCCTACAATGCACTGCACAGTTCATTCTAGGGCCCTGATTGGCTAAAGCAATGCACCTGACCACTGGTCAGGTGCAAGGCTTTGCCCAGTCAGGGCACAGAGCACAGTGAATATTTGGTTGTTAAGGAGCGGGCCAGGAAGCTGGCTGGCTCTGCCCCCCCTCCCCAAAGCACCTTGTCAACATGTTGTTCGTGACAAGGGCCACTTTCCCACCACCCTGGATGGTGGTTGTGGGGGGCTATGGGCAGGGGGCTTATCAGAATCTGGAAGCCCCCTTTAAACAAGGAGACCCCCAGATCCCAGCCCTCCCCATGTGAATGAGTAGGGGTACATTGTACTACTCATTCACCAAAAAAAAAATGTCAAATAAAATACACAGTTTTTGACAATTCCTTTATTGAAAATAAAAACAACAATGTCCCCCGATGTAGAGCCTTCGTGAACTACAACGCCTGTCACACTGCCGAAAAGAAAAGCTCCATCCATGACGAAGACTCCCAGCTGACTGCCTGCTCTGGCATCTAAAAGTTCCTAATTAAGTAAGGGGCAGGGCCACCTGACGACGTCACCTGGTGACACCACACCCATGTGATGTCACCGACCACCCCCAAGCTATTTAAGAACTGTCAGATAGTTATGCAGGCAGGCGGTGATAGCCTTCATCATGGGTGGAGCTTTTTGCTTCCTTTTTCAAATATGGCGTTGTGGTGGATGCTGTGATTGACGATGGATCTACATCGGGGGACATTGCTTTTTATTTTTAATAAAGGATTTGTCAAAAACTGTATGTGCATTTGTATTTCTTTTTGACCCTTTATTTGGTGAGTAGGGGTATAATGTACCCATGTTCACATGGGAAGGGCCAGGATCTGGAGGTACCCTTATTAAAGGGGGCTTTCAGATTCTGAAGAGTCCCCTGCCCACAGAAGAGGCCCTTGTACCCATCAATATGGGGACAAAGTGCTTTGGGGTGCCCCAAATCACCCCCCCCTTGTTGAGGGCATATGGCCAGGTATGGTTCAGGAGGGGGGGTGCTCGCTCACCCCCCCCTTTCCTGGCCTGCCAGGCTGCATGCTTGGATAAGGGTCTGGTATGGCCTCATAATACAGGCTGACTTTCCAAGCCGCTGTTTACAAAAGAAAGCTTGCAGGAAAAATCTTTTTAAATGTCACATTTTTCTTTATATAAGTCAGTTTTGCTGCAGCAAGTTCTACACATGGTACAGATGCACCACTTTACAGGCAGACTAAGGGGACTACCCAGGCACTATATTTAAAGGAGTTTTTCATTATTTCACTTTAACCACTTGCCAACCTGCTCACGTAGATATACTGAGGCAGGTCGGCTCTCCTGCATGAACTGACATACCTGTACATCAGTCCGTACAAGCATGATAGTGGGAACGACCCTGTCGAGCGCCACGGGAGCATGGCCGCGGACTCGATGTCTGCCAGCGGCCTGCGATCGCCTTGTACCCAGGCAGAATGGGGAACTGCCTATGTAAACAAGACATTTCCATGTTCTGCCTAGTGACATGACAGATCTACTGTTCCCAGTGATCAGGAACAGTGATCTCTGTCATGTTCCAGTAAGCCCATCCCCCTACAGTTAGAACACTGAGGGAACCCACTTAACCCCTTCCCTGCCAGTGTAATTTTTACATTGATCAGTGCATTTTTATAGCACTGATCAATGTAATAATGTCACTGGTCCCCAAAAAGTGTAATTTGTGGTCAGATTTGTCTGCCACAGTTTTGCAGTTCCACTAAAATTCACCGCCATTACTAGTAAAAAAATAAATAAAAGTCCCTAAATCTATCCCGTAGTTTGCAGAGGCGATAACTTTTGTGCAAACCCATCAATATACGCCTATTGCATTTTTATTTACCAAAAATAATATATATTGGCCTAAACTGATGAATAAATTTGTTTTTTCATATTTTTGGGGGGATATGTATTATAGCAGAAAGTAAAAAAATGTTTTTTTCTTCAAAATTGTCAGTTTTTTGTTGATAGCACAAAAAATAAAAACTGCAGAGGTGATCAAATATCACCAAAAGAAAGCTCTAATTGTGGAAAAAAAAGACATAAAATTTTGTTTGGGTACAACGTTGCACGACCGCAGTTAAAATTACGCAGTTCCGTATCGCAAAAAAAGGGCCTGGTCATTAAGGGGGCAAATTCTTCCAGGGCTGAAGTGGTTAAAGCAGTTGTAAACTCAGGTGGGCAAAAAAAAACCCCTGCAAGACAAAGGCATAATGAGCTGATATGCATCGCATACTAGCTCATTATGAAAATAGTTACCTTAAAACAAAGCCCTGCAGTGCCGCCCGCACTCTGCTCACATGACTGTCATTTTTCCCAGAGTTACAGTGTACTTCCTGGTGGAACAGCACCTGTGCCCCTTCTTTCAGAGCGCATGCATTGATGATGGCTCTACTTCGAGGGACATTATTGTTTTTATTTTCAATAAAGGAATTGTCAAAAACTGTGTATTTCATTTGACACTTTTTTTTTTTTGGTGAATGAGTAGCGGTACACGTTTAGGAAATAGTTTCACTGCCTATAGGTAAATGTCTGCAGAGGAAGTAAACTTCCTCTTTAAGCATCATTAAAATCATTGCTCCTGTAAAACTTTAGCTGTTAGTTTTTTTTACTTTTTTTGCATTGATACGTGTACCCCAGGGCAGCACCTAGAGTACCCTTTTTATGGCCAATAACTTGCATATAAGCCTTAAAAAATGGGGACTTTTGATTTTTTGAGTTCGGGTCCTATAGACTTTAACCACTTCAATACAGGGCACTTATACCCCCTTCCTGCCCAGATCAATTTTCAGCGCTCTCACACTTTGAAGGACAATTATTCAGTCATGCAACATTGTACCCGTATGAAATTTGTATCCTTTTTTTCCCACACACAAATAGAGCCTTCTTTTGGTGGTATTTAATCACTAGGGGGTTTTATTTTGTGTGCTATAAATAAAAAAAGACCGAAAATTTCGTGAAAAAAAACGCCCTTTCTTTGTTTCTGTCAGAAAATTTTGCAAATTAGTAATTTTTCTTCATAAATTTTGGCCAAAATGTATACTGCTACATATCTTTGGTAAAAATAGCCCCAAATTTGTGTATATTATTTGTTCTTAGTGAAAGTTATAGAGTCTAAAAGCTATGGTGCCATCACTGAAAATTGATCACACCTGATGTACTGAAGGCCTATCTCATTTCCTAACAAGCCAGGAAAATACAAATAGCCCCAAATGACCCCTTTTTGAAAAATAGACATTCCAAGGTATTTATTACGAGGCACGATGACTTTTTGGAAGTTGTAATTTTTTCCCACAATTTAGCAAAATGAAAAAAATTAAAAATCGCAATTTTTTTTTTTTTTTTTTACACAAAGTTGTCCATTTATAAGATATTTCCAACACATAGCAAAAATGACACCCCAAAATACAATCTGCTACTCTGCTACATACAGAGGCCCAATATTTAAGTAGCACCGTCAGGCATTCTAGGAGCAAAAATGACACATATCATTTCCTAACAACCTACCATTTTTGAAGGCCCTTCATATTTCTAACACATAGCATGTACATATCAAGAATTACACTCCAAAATAAATTCTATTGAGGAGAGGGTAAATTAAAAAAAAGATACTACCTGTGGTTTTAAAGTTGAGAATTGGTCCAGGCAGGGATGTGCTTAGCGACAATAGTAGTTATCCAGGCAGCAATATTGTCTATAGTCAGCACAAGGATATTGTCAGCATTTCTATGGACAAAAAGCATTTGTCCATGGGAATTGTCCAGGCAGAGACAGCCAGCACAGCCATTATTATTGGTCCTGGCAAACTGTTACCTGCAAACACCTGTTATTGTACCACTCTCTAGCCCTTCATAAACATACTGCCTCTTGCTACAGCTTTTTCCATAGTCTAGGTAGCAGGCAGAGGCATGATGGCAGTATGTCAGCAGCAGGCTTAGGGGCGCAATCAAGTAAGACCTGTGCACAGGGGCACAGGGGTGGAGGCTTCACCCACCCAAATCTCTATGAGGCCTCCACACTCCAGACCCTAATCCGGAAATTACAAAACCTGGAGAAAACAAAAAGTTATTTTCTCCATCCAGAAAAACAATTCTGGAGCCCCTCACATATGTGAGACCCCTGTGTACTACAGTAGCAGGGCAACAGATCAGTCCAAGCGGTAGGCAAAAGCATATTTGAGTAAACAGTCCAGGGTCAGTTCACGTGCAAGCAGTCCAAACAGGTGGGCAGAAGCGTAGTCGATAAAACAGGCCAGGGTCAGTTCATGTGGAAGGCAGTGGCATGGTTATTTGAAAAAGCATGGATAATGGCCAGCACAGATGATGAAAATGGGGAAATGGTTAAAACTATGGGCTAATATTTTAGGGAAGTGTGGAGAAGTCTGAAGCATTCACCTATGCAAAGACCAGGTTGGGAGGGACACTGGGACAATGGAAGCTGGTATCTTTTCAAAATCCTCTTTTGATGCATATGCAACATCTTTTTTTGCGTATTCGGCCTGCTTCAGATGGTGGAATGTTGTCCGGGAAGTGGCGCTCTTGAAGTCGGCTAACAGCCTCAGAGGGGAGGTCTTCTGGGGGGGGGGGGTTTGTTGGTAGATGAAGGACATGACAACTTCTTCAATTAATTTTAGGAAGGGGTGGGGCTTTCTTTGGATTTGGTGTAGATAATGTATGCGTTATAAATGGCCAAATGCATGAGATATACTGCAACTTTCTTGTACCAGAAACAGGACCTCCTTATTGACAAATAGGGCTGAAGCATTTGGTCGTTGAAATCCACTCCCCTATGTAGAGATTGTAATCTTGGACACAAGTTGGCTTTTCAATGGAACCTCATCTTTTTTGAACCTCAACTGTAGTGTCATCATGGATGGTGGACATCATGTGCACATTCCTGGTATCCTTCGACCTCAAGACCAGCACTTTGTTGCATCTCAAAGCTGCTCTTTCCCCCCCTTCATAGTTTTTTTGTGGACTATAGATTGTGGGAAGCCCTTCCTGTTTTTTCTGGAGGTTCAGCAAGCCAGGATTTTTGCAAGGTTTAGGTGTTTGAAAAGGGGCAGGCTGGTGTAGAAGTTATCCAAGTATATGTGGTAACCTTTGTTCAGCAGTGGGTATGCCAGGTTCCATACAATTTTTCCAGTTGTGCCCATGTAGGCTGGGCACTCAGGGGGCTGGAAATCTCTTCCTTTGTATATGTGGAACGCATACAGATATTCCGTGACTCTCTTGCAAAGTTTAAAAAATTTGACTTCGTATCTGGCCCTTTTGCTAGGAATATATTGTTTTATTCCTAGTCGTCCTGAAAAGGGTACCAGGGACTCATCTACACATATAAGTTGATCGGGGACATAGAGTTCTGCAAATTGTTGGGAAAAGAAATTTATAAGTGGGTGAATTTGATATAATTTATCATAATTTTGATGATTTCGGGGAGGGCATTGGGTATTGTTGCTGAAATGAAGGAAACGCATAATCATCTCATATCGGAACCTAGGCATTAAAGCAGATTAAATGGACATGTGGTGGATGGGGTTGGTGGACCAGTAGGCATGTCCTTCATTTTTTTTTGTAAGCCCCATGTTTATGGGGAGGCCCATAAACAATTTAAACTCCAAAGTCAAATCTCTCTACTCAAACGGATGGGCAGATTATGATGAGGGGTTGTTGGCAATATACTTCTGGGCATATAGATTGGTCTGGTCCACGATGAATTGCAGCGAAGTTTTGGGCAAATCCTTCCGACACTCTTCAATATCCCCGATACCATCCCCTATGTTGCCAGTCTTGGGAAACCCGGACTTTCCACCCGGCCATATGAATCACACTTTTAGGCACCTGACTGCGGGTGGATGGCTTTGCCTTCATGACTTTCTGGGGCCAGATGGTCAACTCTTAGCAGAAGCAGGAGGTCTGCTACAGACCCCCTCTGGACTTCTGGAGCGGTCTCCAGTTACCTAACTTCCTACGCCGGTGCTCGCGGACTCTGGGTATATCACGCCCACTCATGGAACTAGAACGAATCTGCCACTTCGGAGAGCTGGTCCGTCATGGCCTATCTCTAATTTACTCCTCCTTGATTCTACCAGCAGAAGGGTTTACCCCCCATTTCTCCTCAAGTGGGAAGTGGATCTAGGAGTCCGATTTACTGACCAACAGAGGGAGAAGAACCTCCACTTTGCTCAGAAGTCCTCCATAGCTACCACAGTTCAAGAGACCTGCTATAAGATCATGACCCGATGGCATAAAATAAAGGAATTACAAAAAAAAGTGTCGGGCAAAAATAGATAAAAGAAATCAATCTCTGTGAAGTTTTCGGTATTGGCCTGCACATCTGGCTGTGCGGTGAAAACTGGGAATTCTTGCTGATCTCGAGTTGGGAGGCAGCCATGTTGGGTTGGCAAGACCAGCTGGGAGGTATATATCAGCCCTGGCTCTATGGGGACGTGACGCTCCAGTGCTGGTAGTTGGAGGATTTGCAGGTCCTGTGCTGGGACTTGGGCACGATGCGGCACTGCTGGTACTGGACATTTGTTCCCGGGGCCTATCGCTGGTGGCAGTGCTAGTACTGGGGCTTTGTTCCTGGGGCCTAACGCTGGCAGCAGCGCTGGTTCTGGGACTGGGACTGGAAATTGGATCCTGGTTGCTGGCGGCTGCCTGGTTTCCAGAGCGCCATGCCCTTTTAGGAGGGACCCATTCTTCATCCGAATCATTTGCCAATCCACTACTCCCGATCGGTTCAAATGCCGAATTTGATCCGGAATCAGAATTGGCATTGGAATCCGATGAGAACTCCCTTCTGCTCTCATAAGTCATGGAGAGGATCTGGAATGCCTCCTCGCTGTTGTATACTCTTTTGGACATGACGCTGATGACTGTGTGATGGTGGCAGGTGATGGTCACTGATGGGCTGTGCGACGGGTGACAGATGGGTGGCAGGTGACGGTCACTGAATCTATATTGGCAAATGTATGTCACAGAAAACAGCGCCATAAACAAGATACATGAGTGTGGAGACACACACTCGTGTATCTTGTTTATGGCGCTGTTTTCTGTGACATGCATCATTTTTTCTTTGACATTCATCATTTGCCAATATAGATTTTATTTACTATTGGGTTAGTCCACTCTGTCAGGTGTTTTGCGAGGTTAGTGCCTTGGGGTTATTTATATCCTTTTCTGTGAGTTGCGACGTACACTGGGCTTTCCCCCACTCCCCCCATCCTATTGATCGTAGGATTGAGTAAGGAGTATGAGTAAGGGATAGAAGCAAAAAGTACTAGAGTATATAAAAAGAAACAAACACATTTTATTACAAAATTAAATGTTTTGCGAGGTTAGTGCCTTGGGGTTATTTATATCCTTTTCTGTGAGTTGCAACGTGCACCGGGCTTTCCCCCACTTCCCCAATCCTATTGATCGTGGGATTGCAGGCATGCACTCTCTGCACATTGACCACACGCTGCACGAGTGACGTCATCCCTAACGCCGCATGCTGACTTGATGTTTTTTTCCCATCTGTGTGCAGCACATGGGAGAGTTTAGGCGCCTATTTACGAGCGATAGCCGCTCGGACGTGGTTGCCTCCCCTCTACCTGCACGCAGCGTGAAGTTGATGAAGCCCTGCTGGCTGCCATTCACTATTACTCCTTGATGGAGTATATACTCTGTTTCCTTACATTTTCTTGTCACACCTACACACCACCTTTGACCTTATGCTTCCTTTCCAGTCCCAGGTAATCCAATTGCAGTGGTGTCTTTGTACCGGTTATTCACCTCTTTTGTATCATTCACTCTCTTTCGGTGACACATAAAATTTCTTCATTACACACCTGAGCTCTTCCCCTTTAGTCCACTCCACATTTCACACATGGTTCTCTTCCCCCCTTCCCCCTCTCTTTCATTAGCTTAGTCAGGCACATTAGTCTTCAACATATGTATGTTATTTTTTCACAAAAGCCCCATGGGCCTATATCCACCAGCATCCACTACCATAGTTTTTGTTGATGGGGGATTTCTTCATATTAGATGTCCATTCTCCAATGGTTTTTGCCGTTCTGTCGTCGCAGTGTTTTCACCTCGGCTCCTGGGGAGTGGTTCTCCCATAGTGCCTTCAATCGATTATACCATTCTCTATGCTTCATTACCTTGATTCTACCCATAGGTAAGAGTGTTGGGGCTTTTGGCTTCTTGTTCCCTCTCCTCCTACCTAAGTTACTACTATTAATGGCCAATGTACATTTTATTATAGATACTTCCAGGGTACAGCTGCTCCTGATGAGTGGAAAAGAGGATGCCTTTAAAGGGATTGTACAGGTAGGAGTATGAGTAAGGGATAGAAGCAAAAAGTACTAGAGTATATAAAAAGAAACAAACAAATTTTATTACAAAATGACAATTACAAAATACAATTAGATATTCCTAAAATCATAGAACAGGACATATATGCATATACAGTTGCTTGTTGTTTGAATCACATATGGACTCCAAAAAAGGGGTCATGCAGATGATATGATCACAAAAAATCCCAACAGGGAAATACAGGGAAATAGGGATAAACATATTCATTTGCTTCCTCAGGGGTTAAATAGAAGCGAACTGTTATATGTCTAATAAAGAGAAAAATTTGTATTTCAGTATGATAAAACATACAATGGAGAGTATATATGTATATTTACTTAAAATAGCAACAATTGTATAAACATAACAGAACAAATCAGGACATGGGATAAGAGATATACTCACAATTACAATATCCGTTGTAGGATAGTGCACAAACCAAACTGAAGAGCGCGGAGCCTAAGGTCTCAAAAAATATTTAAACAGCAGTATTGTGCCAGAGATACGGAATTCAGCCAGTTAAAGAGCTGGTCATTGAAATGAGTAAACATTGAAAAACCCATGACTGGGATATTTCCAGATTGTGTTTCAAAGTATGCCGTGGTATGCTTTGCCTCCACCATTAAGCAGCAAAACAAAACTCGCAAGGAACAGCCATAAAGTCAGGGAGCCGTCAATCTAACAAGTAATAAATATAGAATGGTATCAATAAATGTATATTCATTCTTAATGAGTCATTTTTGCACATCAGTTGCAGTCAAATTTAGAAAAAATATGATAATATATCAATAAATCCCAAATCTAGCTGGATTCCAATAAAGAAAATAGATAAACTTTCCTTGCAACAGATGTGTACAATAAGACTCATATGCAGGTTTTTTTAAACTCTGAGAAAAGCACTCACCTTGTTTCACAGATAGGGATGAGCTTCGCGTTCGAGTCGAACCCATGTTCGACTCGAACATCGGCTGTTCGATCGTTCACCGAATTGCGAACGTTATGGGCCGTTAGCGCCAAATTCGTGTGGCGCCTCACGGCCCATAATTCACTGCGGCATTGCAGTGCATTGCTGGCTGATGGTTGGCCAAGCATGCACTATGACCCGCATGCTTGGCCAATCACAGCGCCGTCGGTAGAGAGAGCTGTAAGTGGCCAAAGCCAGGGTGGCTTTGGCCAATTATGGCTCAGGGGGTTTAGAACACGCCCCACACTATATAAGGCCGCCTACATGGCGGCCCTGTGTAGTGTGTTCCGGCGTGCTTATAGATAGACAGAGAGACAGTGTCATTTCATATGAGTTAGCTAGATTAGGCAGGACAGTCAGTGAGTTAGCTGCACTTACAGTGTATTGTGTATATATATATGCATCCCAGGTGTTGCATATATATATATATATATATATATATATATATATATATATATATATACACTGTATTCAGTTTAGCTAGATCCGTTCCTGTTATCTTCCTACTGACAGGCAGGCTTGTCTTGTTACAGTATTTACAGCTACCTGAAGAAAATTGCTGGTGTTCTTTTGATCCTACTAGTACCACAGTCAGGCAGCTAGACTATTTACAGTTAGTGTAGTGCGTCCTGCTCACAATGTTCAGCTAAAACTACAAGTTAGTGTAGTGAGACCTTTGCACAGTGTTCATCTAAAGCTACAAGTTAGTGTAGTGCGTCCTGCTCACAGTGTTCAGCTAAAACTACAAGTTAGTGTAGTGAGACCTCTACACAGTGTTCAGCTAAAGCTACAAGTTAGTGTAGTGCGTCCTCCTCACAGTGTTCAGCTAAAACTACAAGTTAGTGTAGTGCATCCTCCTCACAGTGTTCAGCTAAAACTACAAGTTAGTGTAGTGAGACCTCTGCACAGTGTTCAGCTAAAGCTACAAGTTAGTGTAGTGCGTCCTCCTCACAGTGTTCAGCTAAAACTACAAGTTAGTGTAGTGAGACCTCTGCACAGTGTTCAGCTAAAGCTACAAGTTAGTGTAGTGTGTCCTGCTCACAGTGTTCAGCTAAAACTACAAGTTAGTGTAGTGAGACCTCTGCACAGTGTTCAGCTAAAGCTACAAGTTAGTGTAGTGCGTCCTGCTCACAGTGTTCAGCTAAAACTACAAGTTAGTATAGTGAGACCTCTGCACAGTGTTGATCTAAAGCTACAAGTTAGTGTAGTGCATCCTTCTCACAGTGTTCAGCTAAAACTACAAGTTAGTGTAGTGAGACCTCTGGACAGTGTTCAGCTAAAGCTACAAGTTAGTGTAGTGCGTCCTGCTCACAGTGTTCAGCTAAAACTACAAGTTAGTGTAGTGAGACCTCTGGACAGTGTTCAGCTAAAGCTACAAGTTAGTGCAGTGCGTCCTGCTCACAGTGTTCAAATAAAACTACAAGTTAGTGTAGCGCGTCCTCCTCACAGTGTTCAGCTAAACCTACAAGTTATTTTTTTGCAAGCTCTGCACAGTGTTCACCTAAAGCCACCTGTAGAAGGTTGGTGGTGTTTTCCTGATCCTATCACTACTGCAGGCAGCTAAATAAGCTCCAAGTTAGTTTTTTGCGAGCTCTGCACAGTGTTCAGCTAAAGCTACCTGTAGAAGGTTGGTGGTGTTCTCATACTACAGGCAGGCAGTTGATTTTGCTAGCTGCAGTATCAGTACATATATATATATATATATATATATATATATATATATATATATATATATCCCAGCTTAGTGCAGCTACAGGCCATTAGTATGTCTGGAAGGCCAACAAGGAGAGGCAGACAGTCACAAGCCAATAAAAGAGGGCAAGCAGGCTCTGTGTCTAGTGCTGGTCGTGGAGACGGTGCATCCTCATCAGCACGTGGCTGTGGGATACGCTTGGCCTTTTTTTCTGCAGCTGGCCGTGTTGAGCCGCAACACGCGGAAGACTTGGTCGAGTGTATGACCAAACCGTCCTCATCCTCCTCATCCTCTCTCACCCATGCTCAGGGTACTTTGTCTGGCAAAGAAGCGGCCTCTTCCCTCGGCTCAATGTCATCAGTGACTCCTTCCCTAGCCCCACCATGTCCTCCTGAGGAGTCCCTCGAAATGTTTGACCGCAGTGTTTGGTACATGCTCCAGGAGGATGCCCAGCGTTTGGAAGGCTCTGATGGTGATACTGAGCTAGATGAAGGCAGTAACGTGAGCACGGACAGAGGGGGTGCCCAAGAAGGACAGCAATCTGGCAGTCATGCTCCCACTGCTGCAGCATACTGCCAGGTTTGCTCCAGTGATGAGGAGGGAGGGGGTGATGAGGTCACTGACTCAACCTGGGTGCCTGATAGGAGTGAGGAGGAGGTGGCACATCACCAACGAGGCAGGATGCCCTCCAGGGGCCAGCCTAGGGGCAACACACTGACTGCATCACACCCTAAAGCTCCGCATGTGCAGGGCGCTGCAGTCTCTGCGTGTTATTCAAAAAGTTCTTTGGTGTGGGCCTTTTTTGAGACGAGTGCATCAGATCGCATCGCTGCTATTTGCAACATATTTCTCAAGCGTATCTCGCGTGGCCAAAACATCTCCTGCTTGGGTACCACATGCTTGACCAGACATATGTTGACCTGCCATGCAGTTTGTTGGCAAGCATATCTAAAAGACCCACACCAAAGAACAAAGAGGACCTCTCCTTGCTCCTCATCAGCTGAGATCTCCAACCCCACTATACCTTCAGTCCTCTCTGAGACCTGCACTGAGAGGAATGAAGGTGTAGAATTAGGTGTGTCACAGCCAAGTACTTGTGGGCAATCTGCTTTCAGTACACAGACGTCAGATTGTACCAGGCAAATTTCCCTGCCCCAGCTGCTGCACCGCCGAAAGAAGTTTGCTCCCAGCCATCCACATGCCCAGCGGTTGAATACTAGCTTGGCAAAATCACTAGCACTTCAACTGCTGCCTTTTCAGTTGGTAGACTCTGCCCCCTTCCATGAGTTTGTGGAATGTGCAGTTCCTCAGTAGCAGGTACCCAAACGCCACTTTTTCTCATGGAAGGCGATTCCGGCTCTCTACCAGCATGTGGAAGGCAATGTCCATGCCTCGCTGGACAGGGCAGTCAGTGGTAAGGTGCATATTACCCCTGACTCATGGTCCAGCAGGCATGGACAGGGACGTTACCTAAGTTTCACAGCGCATTGGGTGACTCTGCTGGCAGCTGGGAAGGATGCAGGACAAGGTGCAGTAGTGTTGGAGGTTGTTCCGCCACCACCCCTCCAAAATGCCACTACTAATGATTGTGACACACCTCTCTCCTCCACCCCCTCCTCTTCTTCTTCCTCCATGGCCTCTTCCTGTGCTTTGTCCTCGGAACCAGCGGTGCTCCGTAGGCGTTCAAGGGGCTATGCATGTACGCAGGCCAAAAGATGCCATGCAGTGCTTGAGCTGGTGTACTTGGGGGACAGGAGCCACACTGGGTCAGAGGTTCTGTCAGCTCTGCAGGGGCAGGTTCAGAGGTGGTTGACGCCACGCCAACTTAAGCCAGGAATGGTGGTTTGCGACAATGGCACCAACCTCCTCTCTGCCCTCCGACATGGACAAATGACCCATGTGCCCTGTTTGGCTTACGTCCTTAACTTGGTGGTGCAGCGGTTCTTGGGCAGGTACCCGGGCTTACAGGATGTCCTGAGGCAGGCCAGGAAAGTCTGTGTGCATTTCTGCCGGTCATTTAATGCCAGTGCTCAGCTGGCGGACCTCCAAAAGGAGTTTAACCTGCCCAAGAACCGCCTAATCTGTGACATGCCCACCAGGTGGAACTCAACATTGGCCATGCTGCAGCGGCTGCACACGCAGCAGAGGGCCATCAATGAGTACCTGTGTGACTATGGCACCAGGACAGGGTCAGGGGAGCTTGTTTTTTTTCCCCACGCCAGTGGGCCATGATCAGGGATGCATGCACTGTCCTGTCACCATTTGAGGAGGCCACAAGGATGGTGAGCAGTGACAGTGCATGCATCAGTGACACTGTCCCCCTTGTCCACCTGTTGGAGCACATGCTGCATGGAATAATGGACAGGGTACTTGAGGCAGAACAGAGGCAGGAAGAGGAGGACTTCCTTAGCTCTCAAGGCCCCCTTTATCCAGACAGGAAGAGGAGGAGGAGGAGGATTGTGTCAGTATGGAGGTGGAGCTTGGCACTCAGCATCAGCAGCAGTCTTTAAGGGATCAGTCCCAAGAAACACATGGACTTGTACGTGGCTGGGAGGAGGTGGCTGTGGACCATGTCATCCTTAGTGACCCAGAGGACTCCGGACCGAATGCCTCAGCAAACCTACGCTGCATGGCCTCCCTAATCCTGGAAAGCCTGCGTAAGGATCCTTGTATTAGTGGTATCAAGGAGAAGGACCAATACTGGCTGGCAACCCTCCTTGATCCATGTTACAAGGGTAAGGTTGCGGACCTTATCTTGCCGTCGCAGAGGGAGCAGAGGATGAAACATCTTCGGGAGGCCTCGCAGAAAGGTTTGTGCAACGCGTTCCCAGAGACTGGGAGGTTACAAATTCCTGTTTCTGGACAACGTGTTGCTGAGGCTTCGGTCAGTCAAAGAAGGAGCAGTGGAGAAGGTGGCAGTCTGACAATTTTTTAGTCCGCAGCCCCAAGGTATGATCGGTTCCAGCAACAATCGCCAACGTCTGTTTTACATGGTGCAGGAATACCTGGGGGGCAAGATCTGATTTGGACACCTTTTCCACCGAAAATCCTCTGGGTTACTGGGTCTTGAGGATGGATCACTGGCCAGAGCTTGCACAGTATGCAATTGAGCTACTGGCCTGTCCTGCATCCAGCGTTCTTTCGGAACGCACATTCAGTGCTGCTGGAGGCTTTGTAACCGATCAAAGGGTGCGTCTGTCCACCGACTCAGTCGATCGACTGACCTTCATAAAAATGAATCAGTCTTGGATCACCACCAGCTACCAAGCACCTGATGCTGATGTAACCAAATGATTTTTTTTGTAATCTCAGATCCCTTCAAAGACTGCCTATGCTGATGCTGAGTGACTATCCTGAGTAATTATCCTCTTCCTCAATGATCACGCTGATAGCTTGTAAGAAGATTTTTGGTTCTGGGCGCCGTCACCAGTGCCTAAGGCCCAATTTTTCAGCCCCTGTTTAACAGGGGCGTGTAATTACAATTTTTGATGCAATACTTTGCAGCAGAGCTCGTTCCTGCGTTCCAACTAGAGTATCTGTGAGGGGTTGCAGTGTTGTGGCACCAGCACCAGTGCCTAAGGCCCAATTTTTCAGCCCCTGTTCAACAGGGGCATGTAATTACAATTCTTGATCTAATATTTCACAGCAGGGCCCATTTCTGTGCCCACCAAGAGCGAGTGAGGACTTACAGTGTTGTGGCACCAGCACCACCTCCACCACCAAAGGCCCAATTTTTTAGCCCCTGTTTAACAGGGGCATGTAATTACAATTCTTGATCTAATATTTCACAGCAGGGCCCGTTTCTGTGCCCACCAAGAGCGAGTGAGGACTTACAGTGTTGTGGCACCAGCACCACCACCACCACCACCAAAGGCCCAGTTTTTCTGCCCTTGTTCAACAGGGGCATGTAATTACAATTCTTGATCTAATATTTCACAGCAGGGCCCGTTTCTGCGCCCACCAAGAGCGAGTGAGGACTTACAGTGTTGTGGTACCAGCACCACCACCACCACCACCAAAGGCCCAATTGTTCTGCCCCTGTTCAACAGGGGCATGTAATTACAATTCTCGATCTAATATTTCACAGCAGGGCCCTGTGAGGGCTTACAGTGTTGTGGCCACAACAACACCTAAGGCACAAATTTCTGCTAAGTATATAGGGCAGGCCCCTACTTTCAAACATCCAACTTACAAACGACTCCTACTTGCAAACGGAAGGAGACAACAGGAAGTGAGATGAAATCTACCCCTAGGAAGGGAAATTCTCTCCTGTAAGAGTTAATATGGGAAAAACATTTCTCCTTTCCACTGATGCTTTATCACCAATCCTTGTTTCACAAAAAACCCCAAATTTTCAAAAAACATTTGTCATTGGGACAAAAAGTAAGGTGAAATCTTCTGAAGAGGAGCACAGACAGCAAAACAAATGTCACAGGGGTGATAACCCTTCCCTATGTTTTCCAAAAAGCTTAAAAAAGATTTTTGGGCTGGAGCTAAACATGTTAAAAATGTACCCGTTCAAAATTACAAACAGATTTTACTTAACAACAAACCTACAGTCCCTGTCTTGTTTGCACCGCCTGTATACTGCTGTTGAGAGTATATAGGGCCTGGTGGCCCCACACCTTTCCTTTTTTTAATTTGGGTGCGGGGTTCCCCTTAATATCCATACAAAACCCAAAGGGCCTGGTAATGGACTGGGGGGGTATGCATGCCGTTTGTCTCACTGATTTTCATCCATATTGCCAGGACCCGACATTACATTAAACCCGCAAGCAGTTTTAAATGACATTTTTTCCTTTAAAAATAACATTTTGTGCAGGGACTGTTCTAAGCACGGGAAACACACGCCACTTTACAGGCATACTATAGACACCCCCCCAGGTATGATATTTAAAGGAATATTTCACTTTTTTTTTTTTTTTACTTTAAGCATCATTAAAATCACTGCTCCGGAAAAAACAGCCATTTTTAAAAGTTTTTTTTGCATTGATACATGTCCCCTGGGGCAGGACCCGGGTCCCCAAACCCTTTTTAGGACAATACCATGCAAATTAGCCTTTAAAATGAGCACTTTTGATTTTGAACATTCGAGTCCCATAGACGTCAATGGGGTTCTAACGTTCGTGCGAATTTTCGGTCCGTTTGCAGGTTCTGGTGCAAACCAAACCGGGGGGTGTTTGGCTCATCCCTATTCACAGACTACATGTGTGACCAAATCCTGGCTGTGCAGCAGAAAACTGATGCATACAAGGAGTATTTAAGCCAAAATGGGTAAATAGTGATTTGTTAATTAGTTTATGAGATTAAGCTGGAACCAGGTGCAAATGCTGGGAGATGCTTAGTACTGTCAGCAATATATGCTGATCTGCTGTGCTTGGGAAACATATGTGTAGATGACACTGACCAAACGTGGGGGCACTGAAAGATACAGAGTACTGTCAGCAAAATATGCTGATCTGCTGTGCTTGGAAGCATATGTGTAGATGACGCTGACCAGACATGAGGGCGTTCCCCTGGCCAATGCGGCATCCGGCGTCACCGGGCAATCAGCGCGGCGACGTCAGACATCGACATGGCCACCGGCACAACAAAAGGGCAGGCAAGTACTGGCAAGGTGGTCACAGCCAAACTGTGCATGCGCCGCAGGGATAGCGTCCAAACAGCCGCGCAGCACAGTACAGTCATACCAGATGGAACATGGGGCTGATAAGATGGAAAATTGAAGCTGCGTGGGCCGAACTCATGGGCACATCCCTAGCGGTTGTGCAGAGGGAGTGCCCTTGGGATGTGAAAACATCCAAGGGCTCCTGTGTTGTCAGGGAGCCTCGATGAGTCTCAGATGGGAATGGCAAAAAGTCCCACCACAGCATCGCAAGATTCTAATTTACAAAAAAAATATGTAGTATAATATAGTTCTGGTGACAAAATAAAATTAGTAAATAATTGAAAGAGGAGGCTACTGTCCCTCTTGTACATTCAAATTCCACAGAAGGAAATAAAGGGTATTTCTATTAAAGCTGAAAAAACAAAAACAAAAAGAAAAGAAAAAGAGGTTAAATTATATATTTTTTTGGCATGACTAGATACATATGTATAAAACAAATATTCAAACATATTACATAGATGTAACATGAATATGACATGAATATAAGACTGATTTAGAGCAACTTATTTCAAACAGATTGTACACATACATGATCAAAAAAAAATAATTGAAAAATAAATACCACATACCACTAAAGAATTCAATGCAATTATATTAGAGGTCTCTATCAAGGCCCTCCAATGAGAAACCTGATAAAAAGGGTTTTAAATTGAAGGCCTCATTCAAATTGAATATCCACCTCTGCTCGCGTTGTAGGAGGAGCTTATTCAAGTCTCCTCCTCACGAACTGGGGTGTATACAATCAAGTACCAGAACAGACACCTTGGGGCATATCCCACCATGGGTTTGCAGAACATGCCTCCCAAAGGGAAGGTCTGGATCATTGGTTTGCATAGCTCGAATATGTCGGTAAATCCTCTGCCATAACTTTTGTATGGTTTTCCCAATGTAGAAACATTTACAGCTGCATAGCAGAAGGTAAATCAGATATCTGGTCTGACAATTGGAAAAATGTTTAGGATTAAACAACTTTCCATTAGGTACATATATGTGTTTGCTAGAATCCATGTATTGGCAGTACATGCAAGAACCACAGGGAAACTTACCCAAGGTTTTGCATGGATCTCCACGTTTAGAACCTCAGTATTCGCTGCTAACCAGCATATCACACAGAGAGGTGGCACGTCTGTATGTGATCGCTGGGGTGGGAGGTACAAACCGTTCCACTCCTGATGAGTAGAAATTATCCACGAAGCGCATCAAGCTTTTACTGATGCTATGTCACAGCAATCATGCGTGTACCATTAGTTTTTTACTTGTGAATCAATCATATATTACCAATCATGTTGGTTACATATTTGGGTATACTGCTATTTTATTACCAATCATTTGGATTAATGCTTCATTATGCTACTATTTATTATTTTTTATTATGTGATTTACCAATCATGTTTATTATAATCCTGCATGCTACTTATATACTATATTACCTTGCACCATGCCCGTCTGTACTAATAGATATTGTATTCACTAAGATTGATTGATTGATTCTACCCCAGTGATGTGTTTCATGTAAAGTCCCCCCCCCCAATTTCTCTTTCCTCTACAAGTAACAGGGATGGAGACATATGTAATATTTAGTCGTTGCCTCATATAAAGTCCCAATATTTTCCTTTTTCTCTATAGACTCCAAACCTAGGTGCTCTAGGCACTCATGGCCTTCCACCACCTTTGCATTCCATATCTCACTTTTCAAGGGTGCTTGGACTGAAGTTGTAAGAGATGCCCCCCCCCCCCCGCTTGTCATCGCTGCATATTTCTAGATCAGCCATTGTAAGACCTAATTTTTCATTCTCGCAATTTTGATATCTAGGCTTTAATTTGAGGTTACTGAATGTTGGGAAATCATACACAGGTATGAAAAAGTCTAAATCAATATGTTAAACTTGGTACAAAGATTCAGTGTTGGTACAAAGATTCAGTGTAGGTCAACCTGGAATCAAGATAGGATTAAGACAAGAATATAGCTCATAGCTGTTCTGATCCTAGCTTAATAGCTGAATTAAAATGGAAAATTCTATACTTACCTGACAGTAATTTTCCTTTTCTGATGCATAAGCATGACAGCATACATGTATGGGTTAGGCTCCGCCCCTCGTCCAATCAGGACTGGTTTTAATTATATATATATATATATATATACATACACACACACGCACACACAGTATCTCACAAAAGTGAGTACACCCCTCACATTTTTGAAAATATTTTAGTATATCTTTTCATGTGACAACACTGCTGAAATGACACTTTGCTACAATGTAAAGTAGTGAGTGTACAGCTTGTAGAACTAAGTGAAATTATCCCAATTGGGCCCAAAGTGTCAATATTCTGTGTGGCCACCATTATTTCCCAGCACTGCCTTAACCTTCTTGGGCATGGAGTTCACCAGAGCTTCACATTTGCCACTGGAGTCATCTTCCACTCCTCCATAAGGACATCACGGAGCTGGTGGATGTTAGAGACCTTGCACTCCTCCACCTGCTGTTTGAGGATGCCCCACAGATGCTCAATAGGGTTTAGGTCTGGAGACATGCTTGGCCAGTCCATCACCTTTACCCTTAGCTTCTTTAGCAAGGCAGTGGTCGTCTTAGAGGTGTGTTTGGGGTCGTTATCATGTTGGAATACTGCCCTGCGGCCAAGTCCCTGAAGGGAGGGGATCATGATCTGCTTCAGTATGTCATAGTACATGTTGGCATCCATGGTTCCCTCAATGAACTGTAGCTCCCCAGTGCCAGAAGCACTCATGCAGCCCCAGACCATGAAACTCCCACCACCATGCTTGACTATAGACAAAACACACTTGTCTTTGTACGCCTCACCTGGTTTGTATGCCTCACCTCCCCCCAGGCGGCATTCTTGTAGCTATACTCAAATGCAAAACCTACAAGGGAGTGACCTGTATGCTGTCATGCTTATGCATCAGGAAAGAAAAATTACCATCAGGTAAGTATAGAATTTTCCATTCTCCTAACACAAGCATGACAGCACACACGTATGGGATGTAGCATGCCCACAAAACCCATAAGGGAGGGCCATGCTGAAGAAGTGTTTTTACCAATAGATCATTAGATTTAGAACTGAAGTCAATTCCCCTGCTTCCATTGATGAATTCATCTTCGTTCTATAAGCCCCTCAGGCTACTTAGACCCAAGATAATGCAATTCTAATGGACAGTAAAAAGTTTTCTTCTGATACTGCCAGGTCAGAGTCCACTGTCTAACTTCTAGAGAAGGGCCACTTCCATGTATTTCTTCCACATAGTGTACATTACTCCAGCTTGTGGTGACGCAGACATTTCAGTTTGGACATGCTGGAAGGGGAATGTCTTGACCCAGAAGCAAGGGTGGTGCTGGAGAAGAAGAAACCAAGCCATTTTGTTTGATTATGGTAGCAAAAAGGTAGTTTACCGCTTGATGCTTGGATATCTGAACACCTTCTCCCAAGCGTGATCAGCTTAAGAAATACTGCTTTAGTGTCACTGAACCTATTGGGGAAGTATTGTTCAGAAGAATGGAAGAGTGGGACAACCTTCCCAACACTAGTTGCACTGCAAGTTCTAAGGGGAATGAACGAACTGTACCGGCCTTTCGTAATTGGTTTCCCCAAGATGTGCGGCGGTCACTGGATCTCAAGAAGTAAGGACCTGACCAAGACTTGACTACCGCTCAATCCTTTATCTTGGCTTACTTGCAGACATCTTAATCTTTACAGCCGGGAGCAGAGGATTCCTTAAATTCTGCGAGATTTCACATGTTCTAGTATACCTGCAGTTTTCCGCAGGCTTTCAAATACTGAAGGTGAGACCCTTCCTAACTTGGTCTCCAGAGTTGCTAGATATAACGTGGCTGAATTTGGATACTCTTGGCTCAGCTGTGTAAGGTCTGAGATCTCAGAAAGTATAGGAGGTTCTTGGGCCAAAGACTGTAGTTAGAGGACACCACAACCTGCAAGGCCACCAGATCACAGCTGTATGACTACGGATCATGATTAGGGATGAGCTTCGAGTTCGAATCGAACATCGACTGTTCGCAGCAAATTCGAAAGCCGCGGAACACCCTTTAAAAGTCTATGGGAGAAATCAAAAGTGCTAATTTTAAAGGCTTATATGCAAGTTATTGTCATAAAAAGTGTTTGGGGACCTGGGTCCTGCCCCAGGGGATATGGATCAATGCAAAAAAAAGTTTTAAAAATGGAGCAGTGATTTTAATAATGCTTAAAGTGAAACAATAAAAGTGTAATATTGCTTTACATTTCATATCTAGGGGGTGTCTATAGTATGCCTGTAAAGGGGCGCATGTTTCCCGTGTTTAGAACAGTCTGACAGCAAAATGAAATTTCAAAGGAAAAAAAGTCATTTAAAACTACTTGCGGCTATTAACGAATTGCCGGTCTGACAATACACATAAACGTTCATTGATAAAAACGGCATGGGAACTCCCCACAGGGGAACCCCAAACCAAAATTAAAAAAAAAATTACATTGGGGGTCCCCCTAAATTCCATACCAGGCCCTTCAGGTCTGGTATGGATATTAAGGGGAACCCCGGCCAAAATTTTTTTAAAAAATGGCATGGGGTCCCCCTCAAAATCTATACCAGACCCTTCAGGTCTGGTATGGATTTTAAGGGGAATCCCGTGGCAAAATGTAAAAAAAAAATGGCGTGGGGTCTCCCCAAAAATCCATACCAGACCCTTATCTGAGCACGCAACCTGGCAGGCCGCAGGAAAAGAGGGGGGACGAGAGAGCGTCCCTCCTCCTAAACCGTACCAGGCCAGATGCCCTCAACACTAGGAGGGTGCTTTGGGGTAGCCCCCCAAAACACCTTGCCCCCATGTTGATGGGGACAAGGGCCTCATCCCCACAACCCTTGCCCGGTGGTTGTGGGGGTCTGCGGGTGGAGGGCTTATCAGAATCTGGAAGCCCTCTTTAACAAGGGGACCCCCAGATCCTGGCCCTTCCCCCTGAGTGAAATGGTAAGGGGGTAAGGGGGTACGCCTACCATTTCACAAAAAAGTGTCAAAAATTTTAAAAATGACAAGAGACAGTTTTTGACAATTCCTTTATTTAAATGCTTCTTCTTTCTTCTGTCTTCTATTTTCTTTCTTCTATCTTCCATCTTCCTTCGGTTTCTTCCTCCATCTTCTTCTTCTTCTCCTGGTTCTTCTGTTTCTTCCTCCAGCGTTCTCGTCTGGCATCTTCCCCCGCGGCGCCGGCGTCTTCTTCCCTTTGTCTTCTGGGCCACTCCGCATCCAGCATGGTGGGAGGCTCCCGCTGTGTGACGCTTCTCCTCTTCTGACGGTTCTTAAATAACGGAGGGCGGGGCAACCTGGTGACCCCGCCCCCCTCTGACTCCCCTTTGGGGAGTGGTGCTGGTATTTAAGGGCTGGAGAGTTTTACTATCCATACTGCCTGTTCACTCTTTTATTTTCATTTATTTTTTTAGGATAGTATACCTACCTGACCCTCACCTTATTGATCGTGGCTTTGGGTAAGCTCTTGACTTAAGATATAAGCTGCAGGTTTGTGGTCATAATTAATGCCTAGAAGTACTGGCTAGAATATAGCTTTAATACAATATCAGTGGCAAGCCACACATCCATTCGCAGACACTGAAGCAGCAAATGGACCTATATGCCCTGAGCAAGTGTTAAACTCTTAGACAGAAGCAATTACAGATAGTAGTGTAATTAACCAATTACTAAAGGCAATGTTGCTTAAGCAGAACATTGAATTTCACTCTGGCATTTAGACATAATAGGTTAATGCATAGCAATCATTAAACACATTGCACCCAAAGGCAGACCTTAAACACATAGCAGCAACACAATGCATAGCATGATCATCAATACTAAAGCATCACTCTGTCATAAGAAGCACAATTAAGGTTTAATATACCTGGCAGGATCACCTACACTAGGCGACTGCCCTGTAAAGGTTAAAAACAAGCAAATCCAAGCATTACAGCATGCATTAATAGTCCTACAGACAAACAAAACCTGTGAGGCAAATGAAACAGACAGAACTATACACAGCAGTTTTACCTACTTTGGCAGCTTGTATATTAACAGCATAACGATTCAAACACATCATGACAGCCCATGGAAAGCTTACCTACTCTGTGCAGCACCCCTGAACCTGTAAGGCTAGCCAGATGAATCCAGCAAGGTGAGGGCAAAAATAAAAATCTTCTTTGATTCATAACCATTTGAGGAACAAAAAGAGAATGCCGCCTGGGAGGGAGGCGATTCATTTATATATAGTATACCCAGTCCTGATTTGGTGAGGGGCGGAGCCTAACCCATACATGTATGCTGTCATGCTTGTGTCAGGAAATACATATATCAATCCTTGGTGAAGTTCATTAATAGCTCTGTGTTATGAAAATACTCTAATTACCACTTCAGCCCCAGAGGATTTGGCTGCTCAATGACCAGAACACTTTTTACAATTTGGTACTGTGCTGCTTTAACTGGTAATTGCGCAGTCATGCAATGCTGTACCCATACTAAATTTGCGTCCTTTTTTTCCCACAAATAGAGTTTTCTTTTGATGGTATTTAATTGCCTCTGCATCTTTTATTTTTTGCGATATAAATGGAAAAAGACTTTTTGTTATAAAAAAATGTAATAAACTCAATTTTAGTCATACATTTAGGCCAAGATGTATTCAGCCACATGTCTTTGGTAAAAAAAATGTCAATAAGCGCATATTTATTGGTTTGCGCAAAAGTTATAGCGTCTACAAACTAGGGTACATTTTCTGGAATTTATGCAGCTTTTAGTTTATGATTACCTATCTCATTTCTTGTGGTGCTAAAATGGCAGGGCAGTACAACCCCCCCCCCCAAATGACCCCATTTTGGAAAGTAGACACCCCAAGAAAATTGCTGAGAGGCATATTGAGCCCATTGAATATTTTATTTTTTGTCACAAGTGATTGAAAAATTACAAAAACAAAAAAAATACACAAAATTGTCACTAAATAATATATTGCTCGCACATGCCATGGTTATATGTGGAATTACACCCCAAAATACATTCTGCTGCTTCTCCTGAGTATGGGGATACCTGATGTGTGAGACTTTTTGGGAGCCTAGCCGTGTACAGGACCCCAAAAACCAAGCATCGCCTTCAGGGTTTCTAAGGGTGTAAATCTTTGATTTCACTCCTCACTACATAAGGCCATAAAATGCCAAGATAGCACAAAACCCCCCAAATGACCCCATTTTGGAAAGTAGACACCCCAAGCTATTTGCTGATAGGCATGTTGAGTCCATGGAATATTTTATGTTTTGCCACAAGAAAATTACAATTTTTTTGTCACTAAATTATCTATTGCTCAAACATGCCATGGGCATATGTGAAATGACACCCCAAAATACATTCTGCTGCTTCTGCTGAGTACAGGGATATCACATGTGTGAGACTTTTTGGGAGCCTAGCTGTGTACAGGACCCCGAAAACCAAGCACCGCCTTCACCATACGGTGGCCATTCCAGTGTTCAAAAGCCATGCCTCCTCCTCGTCTGTGATAGGCAGAACACTCAATTTCCCAGCAGTCAGTGTTCAGCCTATCATGGGCATCCTCTCATCCTCATCTGTGGTATGAGGATGAGTGGATGTCCGTGATAGACTGAACACTGACTGCTGGGAAATTGAGTGTTCTGCCTATCACAGACGAGGAGGAGGCGCAGCTTTTGAACACTGGAATGGCCACTGTATGTTTTTATGACACGCTGATTGGTGGATACAGAGCGGCACACGGAGGATGCAGATTGACAGATGGGGGCTGCAGATCAGCACAGGAGGCATGCACAGGACACAGAGAGGATGCAGATTGGCACAGGAGGCATGCACAGGACACAGAGAGGATGCAGATTGGCACAGGAGGCATGCACAGGACACAGGTAGGCTGCAATGGACACAGGGAGGTATACACAGGACACAGTGAGGTAGGCAGATCTGCACAGGTAGGCATGCACAGGACACAGGGAGGTATGAAATAGACACAGTGAGGCATGCACAGAACACAGTGATGTATGCAATAGACACAGGGAGGCATGCAGCTGCAGATGGGCATTGTTGACCCTCTTTTCCACTTACGGTAGCTGCTGCATTTCTCACCCTCAGCTTATACACGGGTCAATAAGTTTTCCCAGTTTTTTGTGGTAAATTAGGGGCCTCAGCTTATATTTAGATCGACCTATACTCGGGTATATATGGTATGCTCTTTTTTTTTTTTCTTTTAACTGTGATGCTAAAATCACCTTTTACAGCGCTGGAGTCGCTGATTTACATATAGTGGGTGAAAACGCTGTTGCTATCGAGATAAATAAATCAGTGCTGCAGCTGAATGGTGTACCTGAAAACAAAAAAATGGTTAACAATAAGAACACAGTAAACAGTAAAGTGTAAAAGAATTACATACCTGAAAAGCAAACATGATAAAACATAGTAACAATAAAACATTGCATTGTAGAATACATTAAAAAAGAGCAGAACAATAGAGAAAGAATAGAGAGAGAGAAAACAATAAAACGACAACTATTTTTGTTTTTTTATTTTATATATATATATATATATATAATATTTTTTTTTTTACATTTTTATTTGTAACTGTAACGGTTGTAACAGTTCGGTTCCAGGTTTGGGTCTCCCAAAATGCGATGGCATCTTTGGAGACCCTGTGAAAGTGTGTCCTAGTCTGTGCAGTGCTGTACCCTATGCTAATACTCCACCAGTGTGTGGTAGCGTTCAAAACATTCACCAATGCAAAGACCAGGATGGTCAGGACAGGAGGGACAATAATCGCAGGTGTCACGCCTATAGCCGCGCTTTCTACAGACACAACTTTTTTTGGGGGGGCTCGTTGGGTAGGGGTAGCAGGGAGGACATACGGAAAATGCCTCTCATGCAGCCAGCTTACTGCATTTGGATTGGGAAGTTGGGCCGCAGCACCATTTGGAAACAAAAGGGCTGTGATGATCTCTTCCTGGAATTTGAGGAATGATCCAGTTCATCCTGAAGCTTTGTATAGCACATAAGCATTCAGCAGAGCCAAATGAAATAAGTATACAGACACTTGCTTGTACCAGCGGCTGGCCTTACGGGCAACTAGGTACGGCACCAACAACTGGTTGTTGAGGTCCACCCCTCCCATATTAAGGTTATATTTGTAGACACAGCGGGGTTTCTCCACAACACCAATCGCCGTAGGAATTTGGACCGCCGTGTCTGCGTGAAGGGAGGACAGAACAAAAACATTCTGATTACCCCCCCACTTCACAGCGAGCAAATTATTACACTTCAAGCAGGCCCTCTACCCCCAGCCTAAGATGGGAATTTACAAGCCGCTGGGGTAAGCCCTGGCGAGTAGATCGCACAGTGCCACATGCGCCAATTCCATGATTAAACAAGGGACTAAAAAAGTGGCATGCTCGTGTAATAATTGTCCACATACAAGTGGTACCCCTTTCCGAATAAGGGTGACACCAAGTCCCACACAATCTTACCAGCGCTCCCTATGTAATCTGGGCAGTTCTCTGGCTCTACGTTACTATCTCTTCCCTTGTAAACCATAAAACTGTATGTATAGCCTGTGGCCCTGTCACAGAGCTTATACACCTTGACCCCCATATCTGGCACGCTTGCTGGGTAGATACTGTTTTAAAGACAAGCGGGCAGAAAACGTAATCAGGGACTCATCAATGCAGACAACTTGATGGGGAGTAAACAAGGCTGAAAACTGTTGGCTGAAGTGGATTACGAGGGGCCAAATTTTGTAGAGCCGATCGTATCCATGGTCACCCAAGAACGACGAGTTAATTGTCATTGAAGTGTATGAACTGCAAGATCTGCTCATATCATGCCCTGGCTATGGAGGCAGAGAACACGGGCATATAGTGAATTGAGTCAGTGGACCAACTCACTATTATTAGTTATGCCCATGAGGGATAGGCCCAAAAAGGTCCTATATTCGGAAACCATAATAGGTTTACAATCTCTGGCAAGGGTCAAATGGGGATTAGCGGCGATGAATTGACCAGCATACAAATTGCTTTAGTCCACAATAGATCTTTAGAGATCTTCCGTGAAAAACAGCGAATAAAGATAAAGTTAAATAAAATCCATTTTTTCCACCTGAGTTCCGGGTTGGTCAGTGAATGGGAGAAGTACGGGTGCTGAAGAAGTGGTGGGCTCCCAATTAGGATTGGCAAATGCAGCAGGAAGGGCACTATGGGCTCGAAGGGCCTGTCTTTGTCTTCTTGGTGGCTGCAGGACACTAGTTGTGCTGGCCACCTCACCAGCTTGAACTGCACTTATGGGACTCGCCACATCACCACATGTTACTGCAGTGTGTCAGAAACCATGAAATCAGACCAAGACAGAAGTACAGTTAAATCACACTTGTTTAATAATAAAAGTAAAAAGAACAAACGTAGTCAAAACATAGCCAAAGTTCAGTAGCCGGAACGGATAGTCAGCCAAGCCAGAAATCAGGGACCAAAATAGTGGAACAGCAAGCAGAATCTGGAGCCAGAAGGGATGTCAGCAAAGCCAGTATTTAAACAGGAATGCAGGAGATAGTTTTTTGTGATTTGACCAAGGTGAAGGCAGAGCTCCTCTGGACTGGACGGCTTAAGTAGGCAGAACTGACGAGCAGGCTCATCAACAGCTGAATAAATGTGGAGAGAGATGGGAGCTGGCAATTAGCCAACAGCTGATTGGCCAGCTCAGAGAAGGAAGGGCTGAGCCCAGCCCTGACACAGTGCTGGTTTGACTACAACCAGGGTGTACTAGGCCGCTGGTGCTTGCCAGTTCACCAGAAGGATGAGCAGCACTAGTACTAGCTCTCTGCTGCATACGAGAGCCCTGTGGTTCTTGCACCTCAACGGGGTCGGGTACGCCTGACCTTGGCAGGGACCACAACTCTGTCATCAGAGCTATCTGTCAGGGTGCCACTGCTGTCTACAGGATCGTATTCTGAGCCCGAATCTGACAGATGAGTGACTTCCTCTTCACTATTTGTCATGCCCAGAAATGTGTAGGCCTCTTCACTAGTGTACCTTCGATTTGACATTTTGGTCTCTAAATTTACTGGTACACTAGTGAAACTCACAGGAAAAAGAGCTCCTGACTGTCAGCTACTGATTCAAACGCTACCAAAAATACTGTTAGCGTTCGCAAGGATCACGCCCGACTCTGCGAATGCTACAGTTATGTGTGTTGTGTTTTTGTAAGTGACAGTGATCGATTGATACTGCACTTGGGTTGGGCTGGGCTGGATGGAGGGGCTAAACGCAGGTGCTAGCAGGTATCTGGGCTGGTCCCGCTAACACTGTGTTTTTGGGAACCTTAAACTGCTGGGGACGCTAGTATAGATCTGATCAGATATCGATCCATTCAGACACTATACTACTAAGAGAGGTGTATGGTGCGTGCGTGGGTGTTAGCACTACTGGCACTAATCTGACGCTGCCTGGGTTGGCACAGACTCTGACTGATGCTAAATCTTAACTGATATCACCCGCTGGGTGATCAGGGGGTTAAACCTTTATTGGGTAATATACGGAGGGTGCCCTGATGCTGTAAAAAATAAACTAACTAACCAGTGTCACCCGTAACCCTAATACGGTGATCACTGGTGACAGGGGGTGAAAGGGTTAACTAGGGGCAATCAGAGGGTTAAAACCTTTATTAAGTAATATATGGGGGTACCTGACCCTATGAAAACCTGTCGTGAAACCAGTCAACTAACTGGCTATCTAGCGTCACCTGTGACACAAATACAGCGATCGAGTAGTGACACTGGTGACGGGGTAAAGGGATAACTGGGGGGCGATCAAGGGGTTAAATCTTTATTAGGGGGATAACCTAGACCTAACAGGGCCTACTTCTAACTGCCCTTACACTTATTTCAGTCACAAATGACACCAATGCAGAGTTCACTGAAAAATCTGAAAACTGCAATTGGTGACACAGTGACAGGGAGTGAAGGGGTTAACTGAGGGATGGGGATCAGGGGGTGGCAAGTGTACCTGTGTGTACTGGTGTTAGTGTAGTGTTGTGCAACTCACGGTAAGATGTTATCTCTCCTCTCACTGGAATCGAAAAGACTCCATGAGGAGAGATGACATCACTTCCTCCTGTCTGTGTTTACACTTACACAGACAGGGGAAGGTTTCCATTCGTTAGGAGCGATCACCAGGTCCAGACCATAAATCATCACGGACAAAAAACGACGCTAGGGCAGCTATTGGCTACTGACTATGAACTTCCTTGTTTTAGTCCGGTCGTACGTCATCACTTACGAATCCGTCGGACTTTGGTTGATCGTGTGTAGGCAAATCCGTTCATTCGGAAAGTCCGTCGTAAAGTCCATCAAAAAGTCCGCAGGAAAAAGTATGCCGTAAAGTCCGGTCGTGTGTACGCGGCATCAGTACTTAAGAGTATCTTAAAAGGACCAGACCTCTATGTTGAATGATGGGCCTTCAGTAATTCCATCTTTACTTTTTTTTTTTTGCTTTGGCCCTTGATTACGTGCCTCTTTATTTAGCCTTTGCAAGATGATCTTCTAAAGCTCATGTACCTCAACAGTATTTGATTATTATGCCCAACAATACCAAATGCATCATTTTTGATATTGTATGAATATCTGAGCTACCATCCTCCAGTTGTACTAAAATCACCTTCACTTGATGTACCTTTTGTCATGCCTATGTCTGCACTTTATCAGGCCATTTGACATACTCGGTTATGGTAGGCAATCAGCTTCTTTTTTTTTTTTTTTGTTTCCAACTTTTTATTGAGTTTTAACAGGTTACAAATATAGATAATTAACATTGTCGTACAGTTATATATATTCCTATAGGGTTCATTGTACAGGAGAGTATGACAAAATAAAACTTATATATTTGAAATGAGATTCAACAGTGAGATACCCGTGTGGATTTCATGGATAAGGCTCAGAGTGCCCTCTGTCCACCCCGAGCACCCCACATGGGTTCAAACTGTGTCCGGGGGAGAGAGATGGCACCCTCTGTTTTTGCTTATTATCCGACCTCATCCTGCTGTGATATATAAGAGTAGTGAATACAGTAAACACAACAAATCTGAGCTTAATTAGAGTGCTGCACAGTAAAGAAAGTGACCGAATGTTTACTTATGGAAAACGGGTATTTGTTTGAGTTAGGTAGCTCGAGAGGGATGGGGGATGAGGGAAATGAGAAGAGGGAGGGAGGATAAAATAAAAGGGGGGAAAGGTAGAGGGCAAGATTAGAAGGGCCTAGATAAATTATGGAGAGGAGAAGGAAGGGAGAACGGTGTGTTCAGGGTCCTCTCCGGCTTCTATCCCTACTTTTGTTAGGGTATTTAGGGACATGTTCTGGAGTTGTAAATTTCTAAAGAGCCAATATAATGGGTAAAAACAAACTAATTTGAAAAGGGCTTATCAAATTAAATCTGAGGAATAATGTTTCAGGTGTGTGAGCAAGATTTAATATTTCGATGGGTTATTGAGTTTACTATATTCAGATGATGATTGAAAGTGGAGCCAACAACTCAATTTTTTGGTGAATTTAGACGGGTTATCTTGAGCAATGTGAATTAGTTCTTCCATTTCTGATATTTTCCGTATTTTAGTGAACCATTCTCTTAATGTGGGGATACGTGGAGAGTTCCAATATAGGGGAATGCATTGTTTCGCTGTATTTATCATGTGCATTGCAAGTGATTTGTGGTATGTCTTATGTGGTAAGGGGGAGAGATGGAGTAGGAATTGGGCTGGGGAGAATTCTAGATCATAAGATGTGACTTGTGCAGTGATTCTATGTATCTCCTTCCAGTATGTTTGTATATAGGGGCAGGACCACCAAATGTGCAGTAGAGTACCTTCATCTGCATGACATCTCCAGCAATTTGCAGATGTCTCAGGGTAAATTTTATGTAATAGGGTTGGGGTACGGTACCACCATGATACAATTTTGAAACCATTTTCTTGTGTAGTAACGTTTCTTGACCCTTTATGTATGTTTAGGAATGACTGTTCCCATTGAATTGCTGAGGGAGAAATAGAGAGATCTTTTTCCCATTTTTGGCAAGCTATGTTCTGGTTAGTCTGCATGTCTGTGAAAAGGAGATTGTGAGTTATTGAAATTAGGTGGGATTGGGCACTTACTTGATTACATAGTGTTTCAAAAGGGGTAAGTGGTCTTGCACAAACAGATTGTTTGTCTTTTGATTGTAGGTAGTGAGCAAGTAGTATGTATATCCAGGGAGAAATAGGTGGTTTTCCCGTTTGGGCGGAAATTTGGGAGGCAGTAAGTATTTTCCCTTGATGGAAGAATTGGTGCGCCCTTACGTTATCTTGTGGAAAGTTATCAGAAAGGAAGCGATTATGCATTCCTGGAGGAAAATCTGGATTGAGTTTCACAGGAGTTAGTGGGCTTGGAGCTGAGGATATGTTTACTTGGGAGCAAACTTTACGAAAGCACTTAAGAGTGGGTCCTAATAAAGGGTGGGATAGTAGTTTCACAGGGATATGCTGTGTATTCATCCAAGGCAGAGAGGCTAGAGGTAGTGTTGTGAGGGAAGCTTCCAAGGCAACCCAGTCTTTGTGACGTGAATGAATGTTCCAGTCCACTATTCTAGTGAGATGAGTTGCAATATAGTAGTTGAAAATATTTGGGAGACCTATGCCTCCTAGGTGTTTTGGTTTGGTGAGTTGTTTAAAACTAATTCTGGGCTTACGTGACCCCCATAGGAAACTGGAGCATGCTGATTGATATGTTTTAAAGAACGTCTGGGGAATTAAGATGGGAATTGTTTGGAGGATATATAACAGTCTTGGTAAGGCATTCATCTTTAGTATCGCAGCTCTGCCGAACCATGAGAAGGATGGGTTATTCCAAAGTTTGAAGTCTGAAATCAACTTGTTTAAAATGGGTGTATAATTTCTTGCATATAGATCTGATAGTTTAGAGGGGAGTTGTATTCCTAAATAGGTAATCGAGTCTTGTCTCCAATGAAAGGGAAAATTTTTTTTGCATTGGTCTACTGTCTGATGAGGTAGTGAGATGTTGAGTGCGAATGATTTTGCAAAATTTATTTTAAGGTTGGATAATAATTGAAACTGTTTGAATTCTGAGAGTAGGACAGGTAAGGTAATCAGGGGTTGTGACAGGAACAATAATATATCATCCGCAAAGGCGGCATATTTGTATTCCTTGTTGGGTGTGTTTATACCATGAATGTCTGGATTGAGTTTTAACTTTCGAAGGAACGGTTCAAGGGTAAGAACAAAAAGGATAGGGGACAGAGGGCAGCCTTGTCTCGTCCCATTGCGTATGTGGAAGGCATTCGACAGAGTGTTATTGACCCTTACTTTGGCTGTAGGGTTCGTGTACAGGGACAGGATCAAACCAGAGAAGTAAGGTCCTATACCTATGGCTTGTAAGACTGCTGCCATGTAGTCCCATGCCACTCTGTCGAATGCCTTCTCGGCATCTAACGATAGAAAAAATCCTTTTTGTTTGGTTTGAGTCATTATGTGATGCAGGTTGATTGCTTTGACTGTGTTGTCTCTGGTTTTCCTACCCATGACAAAACCTGTTTGATCTGTGGATACAAGAGAGGGGAGGAGGGGAGTTAGTCTATTTGCCAATATTTTGGAGAATATTTTGATATCTACATTTAGTAGCGAAATAGGTCTGTAATTTCCTGTATGTGTGGGGTCTTTGCCTTCTTTGGGGATGACCGAGATATGGGCTTCTAGCATTTCTTTTGTTAGTGGATTAGTAGGAGAGAGCGTATTAAACGCGTTTAGAAAGGGGCTTTTAAGTATATCTGCAAATGTCTTATAGTACTGCTGAGATGCCATCTGGGCCTGGACTCTTGCCAGGTTTCAGTTGTTTGCTTGTTCCCATTCTTCTGGGGTGATTGGGGATTCTAGGGATGTAGAAATTTCAACTGGTATTTTATCTGGGGAGAATTGCTCCAAAAAAGCCTTAATTTCATAGTTTCTTTTAGACGGGTGTGTGGGCAGAGAATTTGTCTTGTTTAAAGAGTATAAAGATGTGTAATATATCTCGAATTCTTTCGCTATTTCATGATTTTTTGTGATTGCTGAGCCTGTGGGCGAGCATAGTCGATGTACTGTGTTATTGGTTCTTTTTGTGCGGAGGGCCTGAGCGAGAAGGCGGCTACATTTCTTTCCGAACTCATAGAAAAGTTTCTGGGATAGTGCAAATTTCTTTTTAAGTTTATGTCCTAGCTCTTCCTGTATTTGCGTGCGCGTTTCTATTAAGTCTAGATGTGTTCGTTGAGCTAGGTCCTTTTTGTGTGAAGCTTCTAGTAATTTAAGTTCGGAAAAAAGGTCTGACAGTACCTTTTTCCTTTTTTTTTTTGCTGCCGCTGCAATGGAAATCATTTTACCTCTTATTACGCATTTATGTGCCTCCCACTGTGTCAATTTGGTGGTGTCTGGGGTGTTGTTTTCTTTAAAGTAGTTGGTTAAGCACGTGCAAATTTCTATTTCATTTATTTTGTCTGTTAGGATAGATGGATCTAATCTCCAAATGGGAGTGTAGGTGGTCTTTTCTGGGAAAACAAGAGTGAGCGAAATGGGATGATGGTCGGATAATGTCATTGATTCAATGGATGCAGCCTTTAGTGTTAGTAGGTCTTGTTGTGTGAGAAAGAAGTAATCTAGACGGGAGTACTTATTATGGGGGGTCGAGAAAAAGGTATAATCCTTATCTTTTGGATGTAGGGTGCGCCAGGTGTCGTGAAGTAGTAGCTCTTGGAGGCACCGTCTAATTTGTTTGATCGCTTTGTAAGGCAGGTGGGATGTGCCTGTTGAGGTGTCTATTAGAGGGTCGAGTGGGACATTAAAGTCTCCCCCTAATATCAGAATACCTACCTGGAAAGTAGAAAGAAGGTGAGTAATTTTGCGGAAGAATGGGACCTGGGCCGAATTGGGGCTATAAATATTCGCAAGTGTGATTGGTGTGTCCCTATAGGTGCCTTTGAGAAAAATGTATCTGCCCTGCTCATCAATTAGAGAATCCGTGATTTTGATTGGCACATTTTTGGACAGTAATATAGAAACCCCTTTGGATTTCGAGATTGAAGAGGTGGTGTGAAAACTGTGGGGAAAGGAGTGCGGAAGTGGGTCTCCTGAAGGTAGATTACGTCTGCCTTCATTGTCCGCATGGCAGTCAGTACTTGTGAGCGTTTCTCCGGAGTGTTGAGACCTTTTGCATTAAGGGACAGTAGCTTCAATGATATGTCAGACATTTTGGGCTTCAAGGACGTCATAGTGAGGATAAAAAGGAGGGTTAAGAAGTGTTGGCATAACTCTGGGAATGGGAAGCCAGAGAAGACCCACTAGAAAGGAGAAAAAAAAAAAAAAAAAACAAAAACAAAAAGGGAAAGGAGGGTGTATAGAAGGGTATGTAACCGGATGTGGAGGTGTAATTACACGTCCACTCAAAATATTAGGGGGGAGGACCGGTAAGTGTCAACGGTCACGACAGAGACCGCTGTATGGAGTAGTGGTAGGAGTCGTTCAACTAGTGAAACAAGGTGAACGTCTCCACGAGGTCAGTAAAAGGTAAGGTTAGTGCATACCTGTTAATGATCAGAGGACCAATAAGGAAGAGAAAAGTTTCTCCCTCCTTCTGGTCCTCTGACTTGGCAGCAAATTATTGGTATGTGATTGATTGATTGGACATGAGGAGGAGTCCGAGAAAATTGCAAAGGGGAAAGTCTGTCTGGATTTTGTTTTAATACCATATGTATATTTGAAAGATAGTATATGTAAACCTAGACCTAAGTGGTCAAACACATAATATAAGCTAATTATTCAGCCAACTGTGTAATTATCACTTTAACATAGCCATCTTGGTTAATATGCAACTCGTTGACTTGTAACTGTAATGTATAACTAACATAGCTACTGGTTGAAATATGGAACCGTAACCATTATAAACATTCCGACCATAGTAACACTAGGGTGGATAATGCTGCGGAGAGGGACCCTTGGGTCAATGTCTGTATCGTCTGAGAGGGGCACGCAAATCTCTAGGCCCATTAGTAGGGGCAGTCTCCCCAAATAGTTATTACACGTGTATGTATTACGCCCAAGCTCCACTATAGGGAAAGGGTTGTGTCAGGAATTGTCATTGCCTACTATGGAGAGGCAGTTTTATGTAATTTTTATATAAAGTGGAACCTTTACCTTAGCGTGGCCCTCTCGGGTTTCACCCTATTCGGACAACGGTGTAACATTTAGGTATTACAGGTGAAGTATCACAATCTATAATAGAGAAGAGGAGTAAAACCAATAGTAGTTAATAAAACTATAACAGCCATATATTTCTAACGTGGGTTCAGCCTATAATGGGGAGAGAAGAGCAGGGGAGAGGTGGGTAGGTGAGAGTGGGGGAAAGGGATTTGGAGAAAAGAGGGGGGGTTAAGGTAAGGAAGGAGGGGAGAAGGGGGGGAGAGGAGAGAAAAAGGGTTATAGTGAAGCACATATACAGTTGGTTATATGCGTCAAAAACAAGTTTAGCGGCTGTCTTCTGGTATCGGGTCGTCCGAGCAGCTTATTTGTATCAGTCTAATACAGAGCTTGAAGGCTTGACTCCTTACTGGTCTTTTTGCTTGTGTAGATCGAGTGGTTTTGTGGCCTTGTATATTAAGTGTAAGTGGAAAAAGTTGATAGCACTAGTAATCATCTTCTGGTTGTGGTATCAGTTTCCTAGTGTCCAGGGCATGACAAGTTCATATCTGATCCAAATAAGTAGGTGGGTTATTCAATAAGCGGCAATGATGTAAGGACTTATGGTTATTGGATGATCCGTTTGGTAGCCTGAGTGTAATGAGATCAAGGAAAAGATTGTTATGGCAGTGGAAGTTCTAATTAGTGGTATCTAGGTCGTTGTTTCCTTTTGGGGGATATATGAACACAATGTTCCGTCAATTGGATGTTAGGAGAGAATAAAATATACAAGTTATTTGTATAAGAGTAGTAAGTCACAGGTTAGAGAGAGATAAACTTGGTATCATGTATATGTTATACCGCAGGTATGAACTTCAAGTTTCTCCCTGATTAGGTAAGACGTGCTCTACGGTGGGCTGGTGAAGCAGTTGGGCTGCCATTACGAGGCATTTCTGAGGATCTCGTATTTGTGCGAGAAGGGAAGTGGTGTGGGCGGCGGCGCCCCAATGTGAAATTGCCTGCTTCATCTATTCCTTCCATGGATAGGACTCTGTTTCGGGGAGGTAGGCGAAAGTCACTGTACCAATCTGGAACATCTACAAATGGGATGTCCAGGGTGCTGAAGAAATGTTCTAGATCTTCTGGTACTCTGAGGTTCGCCGTGCGACCTTGATGAGTCGCAGATAAACAAAAAGGGAACTTCCAGCGATACAGGATTGATCTGGCCCTTAGTGCTTCCAGCAGGGGTTTTAGTTCCCTTCTGCGTTGGATTGTGATATTAGAGAGATCTTGGTAGATTTTAATTTCTGTGCCCTGAAAGAGTATTCGGTTGCGACCTCTGGCTTTTCGAAGAATTTCTTCTTTCAGGGGAAACTCAGAGAGACAGCAGACTGTGTCTCTGGGGGGGTCTGTGTCTCTGCCTCGTGGGCGCGATGCTCTGTGAATGCATTCAAATGAAATCGGGGTACCAGGGGGCCTTTCTAGGAGATTGTTAAAGATGTCGGTGACTGATTGAGAGAGATGACTGGGGTCTATGGCTTCCGGGACACCCCTCACTCTCAGGTTGCATCTTCTCCCCCTATTGTCAAGGTCCTCCATATGGCGATTAATCTCTCTGAGATGAATGGCATGTGATTCTGTGACTTGTTGTACTTGGCAGAGGGAGACATCATGGCGGGCCTGTGTTGATTCTATGTCATCCACTCTCAGTGCTATTGCCTGAATGTCTGATCTTAGATCTGAAATGGCTGCCTGCAGTGTACACCTAATGTCTGCAGCTACACTGCGTAAGTTATCCAAGTTAAGAGCAGGAGGGGTTGGAGGGGGTCCCTGCTCTGTGTCAATTGCGGCCGCCATGTGAGCTCCTGTGCGCCTAGGGCTGTAGCTAGGGGAACGGGAAGTACGAGCGGAGGTGGATTGTGAGGCCTGTACTTTTTCCCTGGGCCGTGAGCGGAAGATCTCGGGGATCTGAGCACTTAACTGAGTCCTCGGAGAGCGGGAGCGGGTCGCTGACATACTCCTCGGCGTCCTCACCATGTCCCAGTCGCTTTGTAGAGGAGAAAGTTTTGTTCAGCTGTGTAATGCTAATATAGCAGGACCTCGTGGAGCGGGAGCTCTCGTCTCACACGTCCATCTTGGATCGGCTCCAGGCCACGCCCCCGGCAATCAGCTTCTAACTTCAGCTTGTTCAATTAAGCTTTTGCAATAAAACCTAGAAGCTGATTTGTTTCTATGCAGAAGTGCACCAGATTTTGCACTCTCCAGCTTAAAGCCTAGTACACACGGGTCGAATGTTGGGCAACATCGGCTGGTTCAATAAAAAATGGCCAACATTTGGCCTGTGTGTATGGCAGCTGGTCTGACGGAAGCTGGCCATTAGACATGTGCGGTTCGTTTCGTTAGAATATTACCGAATTTAAACAAATCCAAAATAACAAGAAAAAAATGCGGACAAAATTCTAAATCAAATCTTTTCCAATTCATTTTCGAATACAAGGAGATAGAAATAGAACAGAAAATAAAGGAATATAATAGAAAAGAATAGAATAATAAAGAATATAACAGAAAATAAAAGAACTACCATTTGACCATTTGGCCAGCTTTTGTTGGAGGAGCATGCTGGAAAACCAGCAGCCCCAGTGGCTGAGAGCACTGACTGGAGTGTTCTGGTGGAGGGCTTGTCCCCCTGTCAGAAAACAACAGCTCGGCAGGGCACTAACGTTGGATCGTTGTGACTCTCTAGATAGAGTAACTCTATCTAATTTTCTTAAAAGCCACTCCTGGTTTGAGTTTTCACAAGTGTTTTACCATTATAGGCACCTGGTGTATCCCCTCATCTCTCCTCAGCTCCACTTGCGTGCATGCTTAAGGTTGTATTTTTTTGGATACAGCTCTAATATATTGTCTTTCTACTGATTAATACAAATGAAATACATATTTTGTATATCTGTTTATATGCACAAACTTATTGATGTCTCTTATTCTAGCTAGAATATGTAAATAAGCTCCTAAAGAAGCATATATCGCGAAACATGTAGAGCTTATACATCACAAAGTTATCATCACCATTAAATACAACACCAAAAATGATTTATTGCCCAGCGCATGAATACTTTCACAGTTTCTGTACATTTAAAATAAATCCAGTAAGCCCAAACAATGTTGATAGACCCAAGTAGCTCAATCCTCCTTGATCCTAAATATTAATAAATGAAAACAATGTAGTGTTCATATGTAAATGCAAATATGTAAACAACCACAACCTATGATGATATAAGTGAAAAAAAAAATAAGAACAATGAACATAATAATGTGAAATGTCCTAATATATGCAAGAAAATATCCTTTTCATTAAATATATCTTCACATCACTTCATGTGTTTGTTTTCAACACCCTCCACCTAAAACTTAAAATGCACTTATTATTCACTTTCTATCCCTCCCTCATCTTTGCTATATTACTTGGTTCTGTCTCAAAATGTTTCATCACTATTGAATTTGTCATCCATGAACTGGAAACGTGGAGTGACTAGTTAAAAGTATAGTAAAAAAAAAGTTTGAAAAAATAAAAATAATGCAGCCACCAGATCTAAAGGCTAGTAAGCTTCTGTTTCATTTTTGTTTTTGTTTTTCTGGTTAAGGGAAAATGTTCTAACCCGAATGGCAAACCCCATTGAAGTCTTTGGGAGCCGAACAGGAAAAATCTAAAGTGCACATTTTGAAGGTTTATATGCAAGTAATTGGCCATAACAGGGGTATGGGGGTCTGGGTACCACCCTGATATTATGTCAACATTAGAAGGAGGCGGTGCCACTGAGTGACATAGCCGGGTGGCCCTGCCCCTTGCCTTTATAAGAAATGTCAAAGCGCAGAGCAGGCAGATGGCAGGAGGCCTCCCAGGAGGTGAAGCGTTTTTATTTCTTCTATTTTTTGGGTCTGGTGGGCGTCATAATTGATGATGGATTTACATCAAGGGACACTATTTTATTATTATTTTTTTTAAATGAAGGATTTAACAAAAACTGTTTCTTGTAGTTATCACTTTTTGACACTTTTTTGGTGAATGGGTAGGGGTACGATGTACCCGATACCCATTCACATGGGGGGTTGGGACCTAGGGGCCCCCTTGTCAAAGGGGGCTTCCAGATTCCGATAAGCCCCCTGCCCGCAGACCCTGACAACCACAGCACAGGCCCAGGGTTGTCAGGAAGAGACCTTTGCCCCCAGTACCATGGGGACAAGGTGCTTTGGAATGGGGGGAGAGCCCCCCACCCAAAGGCACTTACCTCCCCATGTTGAGGACATGTGGCCTGGTATGGTTCAGGAGGGGGGGCGCTCGCTTCTCCCCTCCTCCTTTCTGACCTGCCAGCTGCATGCTCGGATAAGGGTCTGGTAGAGATTTGGGGGGGCCCCGTGCCTTTTTTTATGTTGGCGTGGGGTTCCCCTTAAAATCCATACCAGACCCAATGGGCCTTGTATGGACTAGGGGGGCCTCATGTGTTTTTTTCTTTATTTTTTTTTACCGGCACTTTTTATTTTTTTATTTAGCTGTGAGTGGGGAAACCCATTGACAGCTGATGACTCATCGGTTGTTAAGGACGCCATGGCCAGCTTCCCGGCCCCAGACATTAACAACTAGCTTACACTGCACCCTGATTGGGCAAAGCTTTGCTCAATCAGGGCGAAGAATGCACTGTGCAGCGCTCAGTGAATTGCAGGGTGTCTCTTCTCTTCACCCCGCGAACAGTCTGCAAATTTGGGTGTTCGGCGCACGGCCGAACAGGCAAATGTTCAGCCGGCACTCATGCTTAGGCCGAACCATTCACCCATCCGTTTAAGGCTACATATCTGCTCAATAAATATACTGGTAATATGGTTTTATTTTATAATTTCTTGCCATTCTCACCATTGTGAGGATAGAAATTACATTTTTTTTTTATTGAGGATATTTGTATTTTACATATATTTCCAAACCATTCAATATTCATTATATAAATACTCAAACCATGTCTACAAAAGGCCATTTTTAGAATTAAAACCCAATATGATACCTTTTACATTGGCGTTCTGGATTTCACTAGTAACTGAAAAAGTTAATCCTCAGTTGAATGATGCTCACTTTGTATTGATTCAGCCTGCAATATGTGATTTATTTTTTTTAACCATGATATGCTCTAGATCTCATTAAGTTTATAAAGACAGTCAGCTCTTTGATATGCTGTATATGCTGTTATAGCTCATGGGGCTATTGATTGCTTTCATGTGCCTGAATGTGTGAGCCTGCTTGCTATGAAATGGGGTGTTTATAAAATAAATGTATAATAGTTCCACCAAACCTGTTCATCACAATTTGGGTGTACAAACACAACAATACAACCACATGAAACAAAAATAATTTGGTCATGCATCTCTCCCTGTTCCAGAACAACCTTTAATCGCCTTCTTTTTGCTCCACCACCTCACTACTTACTTGTTGGGGCAAGTTGACATTTTTATCTTGTTGAAAGACTATGAAGGACTCCACTTTCAAACACATTATAGCACAAAGTACTTTAGTCAATCACAAAGCTTTAAAGCTGTAAGAACCTTGTTTTTCTCTTTGCATAGCCAAAGAATAGGTTCACTTTAAGAGTTTCTTACCCACTTTATTCTGTAACAAAATAACATTATCTTCTTTCTCAAGGAGAACATCAACACAATACAAATTATCAAGCACCTGGGTCGACAGTTCCTAATACTTGTTGCCTTGTACATCTATTTAAATCTTGGATTACTCACAGCCTTTACAAATTTTTACAACTTGGTCTTGGCAGTTTTGCCTGTTGCGCTTTCTTTGGACAGACTCTGTCCTGATTAGTGACACTCATAGGCACAGAACTTCCACACTTGTTTGGTATGTTTGGAGCTGTGCACTCTTAAAGTGGAACTTCCATGAAAAGGGCGAAATTTTACCTTTAGCCTTTCAGAAGCATCAGAAGTCAACGGCTTGAGGAGCGCGTGCTCCGCAAACATGGCGCAGATTCTGAGACATCCATGTATTGTATCCCAGTGTTATCTCCAGCCTGCCTGTGCGCTCCACAGATCAGAAAGCACCAGAATCCACCAGTGCCAACTGCCTGCACCACTGGATGGATAACCACGTCCCTCGGGAACCCCCCGGACAGCGCTGCTAAAAACAATACCCTACACATTGCCTAGCAACTATACATGCCTGATTTTAACTAGACTTGTGAGTAATTCCAAATTTTACTTGTAATAAATCTTTATTAGAAAGCTACACTTAGAAGGCTCCTGTGCTTCTCCTTCTTTTTCTCCTAGAGCTACTTCTTGCATCTACACGGAGCTGCCTCAGTGAGCTACACCCAGACTTTTTATGGACTTCATTCATTAATGGACGCTGGTTTATGAGCCCCCCCTTTTTTTTCTTTTTTTCTTTTAGTTTCCCACATATATATTTGTTCATGAACTGGTCCATCCTTAACTTGAACATTGTTTGCAGAGCTGTGCCCATCTTGCGCCAATAATCACCCCTGTTTCTCACTTAAAGGTTATGTAAATCCTAGCCATAAACAATTCTTATTTAGTCCCTTTGTTCTTTAAATATACCACTGGATGTGATCAAAAAACACCTGTTACATAGCTACATAGTTAAGTCGAAAAGACACAAGTCCATCTAGTTCAACCAATAGAAAAAATAATTTAGTATAAAAAAGAAAACTTTCATATAAAGAACCTTATAACCATTTCTGATCCAGAAGAACTCAAAAAACATATAAAACAAGGTCCAGTTTACTGCATGAGGGATGGGGGGGGGGGGTCATTTCTGATCTCCCTGAAAGCAAGTGGACATTCAATCTCTGGTGTTTTTACCTATAATAATGTATTTTGTGTATTTAGGAATGCACCCAGCTTTTTCTAACAACAATCTACTGAGCTGGCCAGAATTGTTTCTTGAGGGTATCTATTCCACATTTCCACATTTGTACAGCTTTTAGTGTGAAGAAGCTTTTCTGTATGTGAAGATTAAAATGTATTTTTTAAAAAAAACAAAAAATGTCATACTTACCTTCTCTGTGCAATGGTTTTGCACCACAGAGCAGCCCCATAGCTGCTTGCTATGGGGGAACTCCTGCATGCTCACTCCCAAGTCCTACCCCCCCCTGCTCCCACCTCACTGGCTGTGATTGGTTCCTTCTGCTGTCTCTCGTGCAGATCGCTGGATCAATATTAGGCTCAGATAAGCAACACAAGAAAGTATTTTGCTTATTTTAGAAACTGCATCTTGGCATTGCATGCTATTATTAAGTCTGTGATCCCCTAGAATGGTGGTCGTCAACCCTGTCCTCAGGGCCCACTAACAGGCCGGGTTTGCAAGATAACTGAAATACATCACAGGTAATATCACCTGCTCAGTGATTGCAGTATTCTAGTCTGCATCTCCACAAGGTAATAAATAAAACCTGGCCTGTTGGTGGGCCCTGAGGACAGGGTTGATGACCACTGCACTAGAACAACCAGATCCTTTTCGACTAATGACTTCCCCAGTTGTACTTCCCCTAGTATTTATGATGTATACATAATTTTAGCCCCCAAGTGCATCATTTTACATTTATCAAAATTAAACCTCATTTGCCAAAATAGTTGCCCAATCAACGATGCACTCAGGTTTGCTTGTAAGCTGGAGACATCCTGCAAGGACGTTATTCTACTATATACCTTCGCTTGGTGTCATCTGCAAACAAAGAAATTGTACCTGTAGTCCCAAACTCCTTTTTTAAATATGTTAAAAAGTACGGGCCCAACACTGAACCTTGGGGTACACCCTTAATAACCCTAGACCATATGGTGTAAGAATCATTACTCACTACTAGTGATGGGCGAACGGTTTGGCCCGAGCATAAGTTCGGCCGAACATTGGCTTTTCGCCCGTTTGACGAACACCCGAATTATCATGGCGTTCGACTGTTTGTTCAGCCCACTGCTGCACTGTGCATTGGAAGCCCTGATTGGTTGAAGCAATGAAAGCTTTTCCCAATCAGGGCACAGAGCACTGTCAGAGCCATGACTGGAGAAAGTAATGATGACTCTATCCAATCACGGTTCATTGCTTTTAGTCCCTCCCCACACTATAAAAGTATTTTTTCAATAGTTGACATTTGTAGTGTGATATCGGTGTGGGGAGAGATAGAACAGGGCTCTGTTCAGTGCTGCTAGAGAGTTAGTATGCTTTAGTGTGCTATTCTGATTCTATTGTCAGTGTAGAATATCAGCTTAGTGTGAATCTAGTGATAGTTCAGTCAGTGTGAGTGTAGTGACCACCATTCAGCTTTACATTAGTGTGAATCTAGTGATAGTTCAGTCAATGTGAGTGTAGTGTGACCATTCATTTTACTTTAGGCCACTTTCCCACTGAGGTGCTTTACAGTCGTTTTATCACTAAAAATAGCGCCTGTAAAGCGCCTCTCCTGTCACTCCAGTGTGAAAGCCCGAGTGCTTTCACGCCGGAGTGGTGCGCTTGCAGGACACTAGAAAGAGTCCTGCAAGCAGCATCTTTGGGGCAGTTTAGGAGCAGTGTATATACTGCTTCTAAACCGCCCCTGCCCATTGAACTGAATGGGCAGTGCTGCCGAAGCGCCTGCAAAGCACTACAGGGGCAGTATTAATCGCTTCTTCAGCTGCTAGTGGGGGTTAAAAGCACCCCGCTATCAGCTGAAAAGTGCAGCTAAAACGGCCTCACTAAAACTAGTGGCGCTTTACCGCCGACGCTCTCACCCTCCCCAGTGTGAAAGTAACCTTAGTGTCAGTTTTGTGTGAATCTAGTGATAGTTCAGTCAGTGTGAGTGTAGTGACCCTTCTTTTTTACATTAGTATCAGTTTATTTTGTCAGGGCAGGTTTACAGCAGTATATTTCAATGCGTTACTGCACATTAGCGTAGTATATTTCTGTGCATTAGTGCTCATTTAAAGCAGTATATTTCTGTGCATCACTGCACATTTATCACAGTATATTTCAGTGTGTTATGCGAAGTTTAACGCAGTATATTTCAGTGCATTAGTGCACGTTTAACCCAGTATATATCTGTGCATTAGTGCATGTTTAACCCAATATATTTCTGTGCGTTACTGTATGATCAAGGCAGTGAATTTCAGTGCATTAGTGCACGTTTAATGCAGTATATTTCTGTGCATTGGTGCACGCTTAATGCAGCATATTTCTGTGCATTAGTGCACGTTGAACACAGTATATATCTGTGCGTTAGTGCACATTTAAAGCAGTATATTTCTGTGCATTACTGTGCATTACTGCACTTTTAATGCAGTATATTTCTGTACTTTAGTGCACGTCTCACCCAGTATATTTCAGTGAATTATGTGCCATTTAACGCATTATATTTCAGTGCATTACATGCTGTTTAGCGCAGTATATTTCTGTGCATTACTGCATGTTTAATGGAGTATATTTCTGTGCATTAGAGCACATTTAATGCAGTATACTTCTTAATGGTATTAATGGCAGTTCTGGGGGATTGATGGGATCAGTGACAGTGATGGGGGGTGGGATGAGTGATAGTGCTGGTGGGGATGGTTCTGAAGTTGAGAAAGGAACGAACGTGAGCCTACAGAGAGGGGAGAATACTGGTACACAAATTGGCAGTCATGTTCCCCCAGCTGCAGCGTGTTGCCAAGATGTCTCCAGTGGTAAGGAGGATGGAGGAGATGATGATGAGGAGTAGAGAGCAGCCACCCTATTCCAACACATTGTGGAGCTCTTATCTCCTGGCCCACTTCCCACAGCTCAGCTGTCTGGGCCATTTTTAGCACATGTGCAGCCGATTGCACCGTTGCAATTTGCAAACATTGTCTCAAGCACATCAGTAATTTGGGTACCACGTGCTTGACAAGGAATATAACCTCCCACCACTCAGTCCATTGGCAAGAGCACCTGAAAGCCACACAAAAGGAATGCAATTATGTTCCTCCTCCTTACTCACCTCGGTCTGCCCCCCTATAAGCAGCCTCCACTGACAGGGATGATGGTATAACACAGGGTGTCCCAGGTCCTTGAAGCACATCTGGCCCAGAGGTGGTTCACGCCATCTGGAGCCAGGAATGGTAGTGTGTGATAATGGCACAAACCTCCTGTCTGCCCTTAGATAGGGAAAGTTGACACACGTGCCATGCCTGGCACATGTCCTCAATTTGGTGGTGCAGCATTTCCTAAAGAGGTACCCAGGGTGGGAAGATCTGCTAAAGCAGGCCATAAGAGTCTGTAGCAAATTCAGGCAGTCATACACAGCCAGTGCTCGGTTGGCTGAAATTCAGGGGGAATTCCACCTGCCCATAAACTGCCTGATTTGTGACATGCCCAACAGGTGGGACTCAACTTTGGCAATGCTGCAGCGGCTGCACATGCAGCAGAGGGCCGTCAATGAGTACATGTGCGAGTATGGCACAACTACAGGCTCAGGCTGGCTCGGCAGCCTGAGCCTGAGCCTTTCCCCACACTAGTGGCTGCTCATAAAGGATGCATGCACTATACTGTCACCTTTTGAGGAGGCCACAAGTAAAGTGACACAATCCCTGTTGTGTTCCTGCTGAAGCAGACTCTGTGTGGCACTATGGACATGGCACTCAAGGCAGAGTGGCGAGAGGAAGAGGAGGACTTCTGGTTGTTTTGGAGGCTTTGAAACAGAGGAAGACATACAACAAACATTAGGAAATGGTTTTCCATCCTCAGAAACCTTGGGAGTAGCACTTGGCTGGGAGGAGGCAGTCCCAGATACTGTAATCCTCAGTGACCCCGAGGAGTCTGCTTCTCATGCCTCTGCAAATTTGTGGTGCATGGGATCCCTCATGCTTCAAAGCCTGCAAAAGGACCCAAGAATACGTGGCATAAAAGAGACGGATCACTATTGGTTGGCAACCCTCCTTGACCACCGTTACAAGGGGAAAGTCTCAGAACTCATCCCGTGTCCTCAAGAGGGTGCAGAAGATGAAATCTCTTGAGGACACCTTAAAGAGGAGTTTATCAAATGCTTTTCCTTACTCTGGTAGGTTACAGTTTCATTGAAAACATAGTTTTGAGGCTTCTGTTGGTCAAGAGAGGAGTGGGGGAGCAGGCAGCCTAAGTGATGCATTTCAATTTTTTTTTTAGTCTTCGCCAACCAGGGCTGTTAACTTCCACATCCCACTGACAGCACCTTCATCATATGGTGGACGATTATCTAGGGGTGAAAACAGAGATGGAGAGCTTTCCAGTTGATGATCCACTGGGTTACTGGGTCATGAGAATAGACCACTGCCCAGAACTTGCCCAATATGCAATCGACCTGCTGGGCTGCCCTGCATCCAGCGTGCTTTCCGAACAGGCATTCAGTGCTGCTGGAGGTTTTGTTACTGATAATAGAACACATCTGTCCACAGACTCCGTGGACTATCTGACATTTATCAAGATGAAGCCCCTGATTCCAATGTGGCTGATTAAGTGTTTTTGGGATGTGGAATCTCTGCAGGACTTCTAAGCTGCCTAGCGTTGTGGGTGTTGATTTCATCTGGAAGAATTTTTTTGGTGTAGGTTTCATGGGCACAATTAACATCCAAAGACCAATTTTTCCAGACCTGTTTGACAGGTGCGTATCATTTCAATTTTTGACAGCAAGGCCAATTCTTGCTTTCATCAAGATTACCTCTATATTGTTACGGTGTGAAGGCGCCACAGACACTCAAAGGCCAATTTTTCCACATCTGTTTGACAGATGCGTATCATTTCAATTTTTGACAGCAAGGCCAATTCTTGCTTTCATCAAGATTACCTCTATAGGGTTACGGTATGAAGACACCTCAGACACCCAATGACCAATTTTTCCACACATGTTCGGCAGGTGCATATTATTTTGATTTTTGACAGCAAGGACAATTCTTTCAGCAAGAGTACCTATATAGGGTACAGTGTGAAGGCACCTCCAACACCCAAAAAACTATTTTTCTGCACCTGTCCGCCCTTAGATAGGTAAAGTTTCTAAAGTCTGTGGAAGAGACACCAGAATTTATCCAAAAAATCTCTAATCTTGCTCCCAGCGCACCACATTGTGGCCTCATTATACAGACTAGCTCCCCAAGCCATTGTTTACAAAATAAAGAAAGCTTGTGGGGAAAAATTTTGGCCTTATAAATGTGATTATTGCTGCAGCAGTTTCTAGACTAAGGGGACCCCCAGGCACTATATTAAATGATATTTTTCATTTTTATTGTTATTTCTCATGTTTATGCTTTCACTTTATGCATCAGTAAATCACTGATCATTTAACTACTTGCCAACCAGCTGCCGTCAGTTTGGCTCCCCTGCACAAATCGCTATAACTGTAGGATGGGCGCTTTAAGGGGTATAGGGGGCACGCACATGCCACGTGACCTAGGAGCTGATGCACATGCCCGGTGACTATGATGTCTGCCAGGGCGATCACTCCTGAGAGAGACAGAATGGAGATCTGTCAATGTAAACAGAGAGATCTCCATTCTGTCAGCAGAGAGGAGACAGATTTGTTGTTCCCACTGATTAGGAACAATGATCGGTCTCCTGCTCCAGGCAGTCTCATCCTCCCATAGTTAGAAACACTCCCTAAGACACACATTTAACCCTTTGATCCCCTAGGTGTTAACCCCTTCCCTCCCAATGACATTTATACAGTAATCAGTGGCTATTTTTAGCTCTGATAGCTGTATAAATGTCAATGGTCCCAAAAAGGTGTCAAGGTGTCCAATCTGTCCACCTCAATGTCGCAGTCCCACTAAAAATCGCAGATCGCTGCCATTACTAGTAAAAAAATTAAATAGTAAAAATGCCATAAATCTATCCCCTATTTTGTAGATGCTATTACGTTTGTGCAAACCAATCAATATACGCTTTTAGCAATTTTTTTTTTTTTTACCAAAAATATGTAGAAGAATACATATTGGCCTAAACTGATCAAGAATTTTTTTTCTTTGGATATTTATTATAGCAGAAAGTAAAAAAAATGTGTTTTTTCAAAATTATTGCTCTTTTTTTATTTATAGCGCAAAAAATAAAAAACTTTAAAAAAGGACATACATGTTGTTTGGGTACAGTGTGGCGTTACCACGCAATTGTCGGTTAAAGTGATGCAGTGCCATATCGCAAAGAATGGCCTGGTCAGGAAGTGGGTAAATCCTTTCGGGGCTGAAGGGTTAAAAATGTAAAAACTTTTTTTCATTGATAAATGTCTCCATGGGCAGTACCTAGACCCCATAACATTTGTATGCCCAATTACTTGCATAAAAGCCTTCAAAGTGAGCACTTTTGATTTTTACAGTTTGGGACTCTTAGACTTCAATAGGGTTCTTTATTCATTTCTGAAATTTTGCAATGTTCTAAAGTTCTGGTGGGAACCGAACAGGGGGTCGTTCAGCCCATTCCTACTCTCTACTCTTACTCTCTGAATATGGTTTTCTATCCAATTACAAACTGAATTTTCTTTTAAATATTTTATTATGCTTTTTGAAAATATAACAAAGCTCATACAGGCATACCCTACTTTTAAGTATGCAATAGTGTTTATTTACTAAAGCTGGAAAATGCAAAACCAGGCTCACTTCTGCATAGAAACCAATGAGCTTCTAACCCCAGCTTGTTTAATTAAGCTTTGGTAATAAAACCTGGGAGCTCATTGGTTTCTATGCAGATGTGAGCCTGATTTTGCACTTTTCAGCTTTAGTAAATAAACCCCATTGTGTACTTAAAAGTGGGGTATGCCTGTACAAAGGTCATACAATTATATCATATGTAATAATACAATAAAATAAGAATATAAAGTAATAGTAAAGCTTCTCTGGTGAAAAGTATGAGATAGAAGATAAAGTAAAGAGCATCTTACGAAGCAATATTTCTTTTAACGTATATATAATAGGAGCTATGATGTCAGCTATTAGAATGGCTAACGTAGAAAATCAAGATAGGAAGATAAGGTAATGTAACTGAGAATATAACATCAGAGTTTGAGAAAGATCAATATTATATGAAATAGTGGGTCGAAGATGAGACAGGGTAGTTAGGAGAAGTGAATAGGCTGTTCCTGACTAACCTAAGTAGTCTTTACTTAAATAGGATAAACCATTAATAAGGGAGGAGAAAACTGAATGAGTAGAGAGGTGGGGGGATGAGAGGGTGAGGAGTAGGTAGTGTCCCCAGAAGGGGTCACTAGTCTTAGTTAATTAAATATTAATTTTAGTAAAATAATTTGTTCTAATCATATATCCTCAGGGCAGTAATAATGTGTCATCAAAGCCCGGTGGTAAGAAGTGTTCAGTCCACAGGCTCCAGAGGGCTTTAAATTTGGATACATTATCAAGAAAGATAGCTTCTGTTTTTGCGTGAATCATGGATTGAGTAACTCTGTGTTTGACTGATAATACACAAAGCGAATCAGATTTCCAAGCTTTTGCAATGGTTTGTTTCACCACAGTAGTTGCGAAGAGCATAAGTTTGAACTGACGGTGAGACAAGGCATGTAGTTTGCTGTTCAGTAGTGCTGTGGTTGGATCAGGTAGTAATAACACTCTGAACATTGTGGAAAGAATTTTAAACACATCCGACCAAAAGGATCTGACTATGTTACATTCCCACCAGATGTGTACGTTTGTTCCCAGTGTAGAGCAGCCTTGAAAGCAGTGGAAAGGATATTGTGGAGAGAATTTAGATATTCTGGCTGGGACCAAGTACCATCTGGTGAGTACCTTATAGTTGGTTTCAAGTGCTACTATATTTGGTGAGGCAGATTTGGTTGGATCTTCTGATTGTAAATGAAGATCTGTTTCCCATTTGTTTGTATAAATAGGGGTTGAAGAAGTGATGTGTGAAAGTAGTTGAGCATATAAGTCAGAAATAAGTCCACGTCTGTGTGGGTCAGATTTGCAGGCCAGTTAAAATATAGTGAAACCTGGGGATGTCAAGTCTGATGGTGCATTATTAGTCAAAACATTTTTAATTTGAAGATATCTGAAGGTTTCTGTGGTTGGAAGATCATGAGTTTCACATAGAGTTGGGAATGGTGTAATGGCAGTAGATTTGTATAAATGGTGAGCACATGTTAATCCAGCCTTTGACCAAGCTAAAAAAGAATTAGGGGTGGACAAGGCTGGTTAGAATGAGGGGTTATGGAGAAAGGAAAGGAGGGGGTTGTATCTAGATTGTAGACCAAATTGGGTTTTTAATCTGTCCCAAATAGATAGGCAGTGTTTGGTAATGGGATTTGTAATTGTCCGACGTTGTGTATGATAACCATAAAAGATTTGCAATGGAAAGAGGGTTACAGTCGACCGACTCCAATGCTACCCATAGTGGTATTTCTGTCCTAGCATGGTATTTGGGTAATTGTGACAGTTGGGCTGCATAATAATATTTGGTAAAGTCTAGTATGTCAAGACCTCCTCGAATTCTAGGAGAATATAGTGTGGCTTTAGTTATTCGGGGTTTAGTTTGGCCCCAAATACATTGCAATGTTACTTTGTAAGATACGTAAGAAATGTGATGGGATCATTATGGGAAGTACTCGAAAAACATATAGGATTTTTGGAAGGATAAACATTTTTATCACTGTAATTCTACCTAACCATGCTACCGGTAGGGATGACCAATTTGTGAGGAGTTTGTTAAGTTAGCATATATTGTTAACATAGGCGGGTAATTTGTCGCTTACAGTTCTTTTGGGTTAGCTGTAAAGTTTATTCCTAGATAGGAGATAAACATCATTGACCATGTAAATGGTAGTGAGTGGAGTAGTTGGGTTTGGAGAGCAGGTGGCAATGAGATATTCAGAACTTTCAATTTATGAGGATTTATTGAGGAACCTGATACTTTTTCAAATTTGGAGAGGATGTCCAAGAGAGTCGGTTCTGATACTATGGGTGACGTAAGGAATATTAGGACATCGTCTGCAAACATACATAATTTATGGTGATGACCACCAAGTTCTAGTCCTCTAATATTCAGATTGGTTAGAATGAGTTGGGCCAGGGGTTCAATTGCCAAAGAAAATAGGAGAGGGGAAAGGGGGTATCCCTGTCTGGTACCTCTCTCAATATTGAAAGGGTCAGATTTAAATCCTGAGTAGGAAATATATGCTTCTGGATGTTGATATAGGGTGGAGACTCATCTCAGAAAATGTGGTCCGAATCCACATTTATTAAGAATAGAGTGTAGATAAGGCCATGATAATGAATCAAATGCCTTACATATGTCTAACAAGAAGAAACGTGCAGGGATACGGCGAGAACAAGCTGCTTGGGCAAGAAGTGTAGCTCTGCGTTATATTGTTGTCTGCTTGTCTTGAGGGAATTAATCCAGTCTGATCTTTATGGATTAAGGAGCCTATAATAGGGTTAAGTCTGGAGGAGAGAATTTTGGCCAATATCTTAATGTCAATGTTAAGGATAGGAAATTGGTCTATAATTAGATCAGGAAGTATCGTCTGTATTGGGTTTAGGAATCATGGAAATAGAAGCTGTAAGTGACTCTGTGCGAAAATGGTATCCTGTAAGGAGGGAGTTAAAGGCATTGACCATAAGAGGTGCCAATAGTGATGCAAAACGTTTGTAGTAAGTTGCTGAAAGGCCATCAATGCCTGGACGTTTACGTGGCTTCAGTGATTTTATGGCAGTTTGCATTTCAAGTTCAGTGATAGGTTTATCTAAAATTTCTTGGTGGGATGGGGAGAGGGAGGGAAGGTGAATATTAGATAAAAGCGTCGTTAGACTAGATCGGTCGAACTTATTGGTTTCCTTGTATAATTCAGTTAGTTTTTTATGGAGTTCGTTAAGGATTTCCAGTGGGTTTCTAAAATAGATATCTTTAGTAATTTTTAGGTGGATAGGTTTTGGGGTATAACTAGTCTTTTGTAATGCTAAGGCCAGAAAATTATCTGGTTTATTAGCTTTCAAGTAAAAAGCATATTTAGATTTACGAAGAGATTTCTCAGCAGAATCTGTCAAAAAAAGGTTGAGTTCTATGCGTGTTTTATCGTAAATGAGTTTGTTTGACGGTGAGGGTTTGGTCTGAAAATTTTCAGAAGCTATGTAAAATGCTTCTTCCAGACGCTTGTGAAGTTGTTGATTTTTCTTGCGATGATAAGAAGTTTGGCTGATACAGACCCCTCTGATATAAGGTTTCAGAGCTTCCCAACGAGTCAGTGGGTCAGTATCCGTGGAATTATTGGTTAAAAGATAATCTTTTATGGCTTTTTCCAATTCTTGTCAAAATGAAGGATTTGCCAGCATACTATCACTAATGTACCAAGTACAATGATTAGATCGTGGGACCAAGGAGGAAAGAATAGTTAATACTGCATTATGATCTGACCAGGTGCATGGTACAATTAATGAATCTAGGATGAGTGTTGAGGTGCTAACAGTAACAAAAAGATGGTCTATGCTGGAAAATTGTTTATGGGGATGAGAATAGTGAGTGTATTGTCATTTTGCAGGGTTATGTTCCCACCATGTGTCGAGGAGAGAGTATTGGTGTAAGAGTCATTGGTAGGAAAGTTTAGGGGTGGTAGTCGGTATTGGGGATGACATGGACATTCATTGTACTGTTCATTTAAGCACAAGAGAATCCATTTTGTTCTCACTGTTGAAATGTGTTCTGTAACCTTCACCTAACACACAGACACTTCTCCTACTAAACGCTCTCTACCCCCCCCTCCCTTTTCAAGCTTTAACTTTTGCAATTGTTCTATTCGCTAGTTTTAATAATATATTTCTATTTGTTAGCTTTTAATAACATATTGCTATTTGTTACTTTTTAATAACATCTCACACCACCCCTTTCTTATCTATGTATAAAATAACATGTAATAATAAATTTTTCACTGAACGGACATTTTAAACACAGTGATTGAGTCCTGTGAATCTGTTCCTGCAGCTGCAGTATTAACTTTGTTTTAGAGTCCCAATCAGAAATCAGTCATATCAGTCTTGGCGAGTCATAACAGGAGTTTGTCAGAGTCTCCAGAAGGAACCGCGCTTCGATCGGGATCATCGGGAAACGCAGACCTCAAATGCCGGCTAGGTAAGCTGCCCTTAAGCTTGCTATATTTCTGCCTTTTCCTATGTATCCTATCTGTCGGTTCTCAAGGAAACCAGACCACTCTCGGACCTTTCTGGTTGGGTAACGTGTGTGTGTGAATGTGTTTGTGTCCCCCTTCACGGGTTGGACTGTGTGTGGATAGGGAAAATCCTCTGCAGTTCCCTGCGTTGACTCCTTGTGGGCGACCTGGGTCAGAGGCGCATGGTAGGGTCAGATAAAACGCACAGAGAAGAGAAGAGACGAGGAGGGTCTCTTAATGAGTGTTTTGTCTATTGTCATAAACCCCTTCTATCCACGTAGATAAGTGGAGACTATTCTTGTAAATCTGCAGATTTGCTGTACTATTTGTTTTAGAGGCAAGAGGGTATAGGCACAAGTAGAGAAGAGAGAAGACTGGCCAGTCATTATGGGCATTAAATTAATTAAGGGAATGAAGGGAGAGAGGCCTTCAGAAAATGCCCAGCGCAAGATGAGCGCTAGAGAATATATGAACCGAAGGTACGGTTCTGCTTATACTGAGCCCCTAGATAAATGGGTAGAATGGACAAAGGGAACAGCTAAACCTTTAAAATCTGAAGGGACTTTTGATTTAAAAGTATGGCAAACTTTTCTGCACGATTATGGCCCACTACTGTGCAGTGAAGGAACGTGGAGAATAGCTTGCACATGGGAGACAGAAGCTAAAGTAGCAAATCAAACTGGCTTGACGGAGATATTTAATAAAAGTACTGCCCAAATTTACTACGTTTGGCCAGAAGACTCTGTAGAGGAGGACCCCCCACCTTATGTGGCTGCCAGTTTGGCTTTAAGGGGTCCACGCACAAAAGCAAAAGAATTAGATTACATGGAACACACAAAAGATGAGCTATGCAATATAGTAGAGAGCAGAGGTTTAACAGCCCCATATCAACCTACAAAGAGGGATTTGGCTCGTATCCTAGAAACAGATGATTGGCATAAATCAAAAGGCACATATGCAAACCTGGATCTCTCTGAACTTAAGGCTTTGGCCAGAGAAAGAGAGATAGAGTCTGAACTTCCGGAGCAAACCATAATTTCCAAATTGTGGCAGCAAGATTAAGAGAGAAGGAAGGGAGATGCCAGCCCTTCTGCCCCTGGCATAGAGAAATCTGTTGCAGTTTATCCTGTCAGAACCCAATTAGTTTTTGAAGGTGATGCTGTTGACAGTAAGTCTCAAATTAAATGGCATGTACCTTTTAGTCCCCAAGATATGAGAGCCATATTAGAGGGATTGGGAGATCCTAGAAAGAATCCAATTGGGTTTGCAAACAAACTTAGTGCTGCACAGGAAGCATATGAGGCTTCTGCTACTGACATTCATCAGCTTCTTATTAAAGCAGTGGGAAGCAACATGTCTGGCTATATACTTAAAGAATGTGGTGTAGACGTCAAAAATCTAGGTAAGATGGTTAGTGGACGGGAGGTTTGTGAGAAATTGAAGGAAAAATTGCCCCAAATATATGGACAAACCAGACATGCTGAATTTATGAATGCTAAGCAAGGGAAAGAGGAAGCAGCAGGGGCTTATTGGAGGCGGTTAAGTGAGATGGCTGAGGAAGCAGGCATTAAAATAGAGGAAGAGAAGGCGGGAGAAACTGCAAGTCCATCTACACAACTGGTGAAACAAAGGTTTCTTGATGGTTTAATACCCCAGTTGAAAGAAAAGTTGTTCACAGCAAGGCCTGAGGCAGGCAATATGTCTATTCGAGACGTCCTGCCTATCCTGTTGTCCATAGAAAACAGGATTAACCAAAAAGACAGCAAACCCAAGGTAATGTACATGGGGAAGCAGAGAGGAAAAGGAAGAGGAAGAGGCAAAGGCAATTTCAGAAATCATGGCAATCGGGGACCAATTATATGCTACAATTGTGATGGGGAAGGACACATAGCCAAATTCTGCCATCTTCCTGACCGTAGACTAGAAAAGAGCTTAGAGGCCCCTCATGCTGATCCCAGTTCTCTGCCAAAAGCAGTGGATCAGGCATAGGAAAATGGCATGCCAGTATCAATCATGTTAAATAGGGGAGACAATGGTCCCGAGGCCAGAGTAAAAGTATTTTTACAAGAACTCCCCTATCGTGGAGGAGAAACAGAATTAACCTGTTTAATTGATACTGGTGCAAGCCGAAGTGTTTTTAATATAGAGGACTTACCTCCAGGATTATTATCTACAAATGTTATCTCTGGTGTTGGCCTAACCGGGACCTCTACTGATTTGGTTGAGTCCAAGCCACTTAAACTCAGGCTAGGACAGCAAACAGAAATTGTCACTAAAGTGTTAGTTTCAGACACAGTTCCTACCAATCTTTTGGGAGCTGACATTTTGAACCAAATTCTAGCAAACATAGACTACACTCCTACAGGAGTCCAAGTGGTCAGTAGTCTATCAGGAGAAGTTTTAAATTCTGCCTGTGGAGTATTTTTAATCCAAGACTCCACTCTGCCATTTCCACCAGAATTGAAAGTGATTCCCACTGAATTATGGGCCACCAGCAAATATGATGTAGGTCTGCTGGATTGCACCCCAGTCATGATAAAAATTAAACCAGGAGCCCATCTCCCACAGATTAAACAGTACCCACTGAGTATTGCTCAGACTGAGGGGATAAAGGATCAAATCACTCAACTGAAAGCAGCAGGGGTTGTTGTACCAATTAAGTCCCAGGTCAATACACCCCTGTTCCCAATTGCAAAGAAGCCAAACAAGAAGGGTGGGCAGGTGACATATCGCATGGTGCATGATTTGAGAGCCATTAACAATATAATAGAGGCAGATACCCCGATCGTGCCCAACCCCCGCACTTTACTAAGTGGAATACCTGCCTCCAGCACCTGCTTTACAGTGATTGATCTTGCAAATGCTTTCTTTTCGGTGCCCCTGCACCCAGATTGCTGGCACCTTTTTTCATTTACCCATGATGCCCAAAAGTTAGCATGGACAAGATTGCCCCAAGGCTGTGTGAGTAGCCCCTCTGAATATAATACTGCGTTAAAGCAAGTATTGGACCAATGGTCCCCCTCACACCCAAACACTGTTTTGCTTCAGTACATAGACGATTTGCTAATTTGTTCTGATACAAAGGACATTTGTAGCAGAGAAACAGTAAGCCTTCTCCTGTTTCTCTATAACAGTAACAACAAAGTTAGCAAAGATAAGCTACAATACTGCCAAGAGAAAGTGATCTTCCTGGGTCACTGCATTTCACATGGAATCCGTCACCTAACCCCAGATCGAGTTAAAACTCTACAAAACTTTGAAAAGCCAAGAAATGTCCGGCAACTACGTGCCTTCCTGGGGTTAGTGGGATATTGTAGGGACTGGATTCCAAATGCATCAGAACTTATGGCTCCTCTATATGAGGCTACCACTAGAAACCCTTTCAAACTCACATGGGACAATGAATTGCAGATGAAGGAGCTTATTAAAATTTTGTCTGAAGCGCCCGCCATTGGACTTCCTGACTATACTAAGACTTTCTCGTTGTTCTGTCATGAAGTCAATGGATTTGCTGCAGGTGTACTCACCCAGCTACATGGAGACAAACAGAGGCCTGTGATGTATGTATCAGCCTCATTAGACCCTGTCATCAAAGGCTCCCCCAGTTGTATGCGAGCCATAGCAGCCTGCATTTTGCTGCTAGACAAAGTAACGGAGCTTGTACTAGATTCTGCTCTGATCCTGTATGTGCCACATGCAGTGCAGGAAATCATGAATCAAGTAAATACTAGACATGTGTCTGCCAGTAGATTTGACAAGTACCAGTCTGCTCTTTTTGCTCCATCGAATTTAACAATCAAACGATGTGTTACTTTAAATCCGGCTACTCTTCTTCCTATAATTGATGAGGAAGATGCAACAAATGGTACTGATGTAGAACCTGAGAGTTTTTCTCATGATTGTATGGCTCTTATGGAGGTAGAAAGGGCCTCTGTCACACCAGCAAAAGATGAGCCCTTATCAGATTGTGACACACACTTATTCGTAGATGGTTCCAGATTTTACACTGACGATGGTCAGCCACACACAGGGTTTGCTGTAACCACTACAGACACCATTTTACATCAGGAAGCATTGAAACCCCAGATGTCAGCACAGGAAGCGGAGTTGTATGCTGTAGTCAAAGCATGTCATCTCCTAGAGAAAAAAAGGGGAAATGTTTACACTGACAGCAGATATGCATTTGGAATAGCCCACGATTTTGGGCCTATCTGGAAAGCACGGCACTTTCTGACTAGTGCAGGGAAGCCAGTGAGACATGCAAAACTCATAGAGCGGCTATTTGAGGCCTTTCAGAAACCAGCAGAAGTTGCCATCTTGAAGGTAAAAGGGCATGCAAGGGGAAGTGACATGACAGCCAGAGGAAATGCTTTAGCGGACCAAGCGGCAAAGGATGCTGCACTTATGGCATTTGGAGTCACATCCACTGTAGGGGTCGCCCAGGTAGCGGGGACAGATTCCCCTCATCAAGAGCAGTGGGATGTAGAAACTCTAATTCAGTTGCAGAACCAGGCCCCTGATGAAGAGAAGGATAAGTGGATCAAATGTAATGCTACCCAAAATCAGCAGGGCCTGTGGAGCGCTGACAACAGGTGGTGTCTACCCAGGAGTTTGTACCCAGTTTTAGCACAGCTGGCACATGGCGTCAGTCATCTTGCTAAGGGCGCGATGGTGGCACTTACTGACTGCTATTGGATAGCACCTGGATTTAGTGCATTTGCAGCCAGGTTTTGTGCTTCATGTCTCACTTGTGCTCTGTACAATGCAGGGAGGCCTGTTCATGTTCCCCAAAGGCATTCTCCAAAGCCAGATTTCCCTTTCCAAAGAATTCAAATAGACTACATTCAGATGCCCAGAATAGGCACCTATGAGTTTGCTTTAGTGTGTGTTGACATGTTTTCAGGTTGGCCCGAGAGCTGGCCAGTAGCCAAAGCAAATGCAAAAACAACAGCAAAGAAAATTTTGAATGAAATAGTTTGTAGATATGGAGTTCCTGAAACTATTGAGAGTGACAGAGGAACCCATTTTACTGGGGAAGTAATGAAAGAGGTAATGGAAGCACTTCACATACAGCAAGCTTTCCATACACCTTATCATCCACAAAGTAGTGGTAAAGTTGAGAGACTTAATGGAATTTTGAAAAACAGATGTGCAAAAATTAAAGCAGATACAGGAAAAGGATGGGTGGAAGCTTTGCCATTAGCCCTATATTCTGTAAGAACTACCCCTAAACAACCACATGGGCTGTCCCCCTATGAGATTTTATTTGGAGGGCCACCCAAAACAGGGCTATATTTTCCCCAACAGTTGCAGGCTTCTCACTCTAATCTGTTAGAATATGTTCAGATTTTGCAAAGAACATTGAATAAAATACATGAAGGTGTTTATAAATCTATCCCCGACCCAGATTCTGTTTCAGGTATTCACAGAATCCAACCAGGTGACTGGGTGGTGGTCAAGCGACACGTCAGAAAGCCACTAGAACCAAAATTTGACGGACCACATTTGGTGCTTTTGACAACCGGTTCTGCTGTCAAGTTGGAAGGAAAACCCACCTGGATTCACACCAGTCACTGCAAGAAAATCCTGAAGTGATGATATCCTTTGAAAAAAAGATGATAATGTTTCTTTTCTTTTTGTTGTTTGTGAGAACTGAGACATGGAAAAATAACCCTTTCATCCAAATGTTAAAATTGTATGCAACCCATAGCAACGCTAGTAACTGCTGGGTGTGTTCTCATTTGCATCCCCAAACAGGAACAATACCCATGATAGCAATGCCTCTCAATTTCACTGATCTAAACAGGACCAGAATAAATGGCTCATACATAGTCTCCACAGCTAATGAGCACAGATCAGTAACTTTGATGGTTTCGAAACAGATAAACACTCCACAGATTTGTTTAAACATTACATGCCCGTTTAACACTAAATGTAGACGGTTGGGCAATTCAGATTGCACTGGAGCAAAAATTACAGTTTATGGAGGAAACTATGGTCAATATTATTATATCCCAGATCCAGAACTAAATAGAACCCTTTATAGTACAAATTGCTCACAGTTTCCAATATGTGAAAATATCGGTTTCCTGAGATTCCATGTTATTGCTTCCAGTTTTTTAGGAGCAGGCATACCGTCCATACGTAGAGGGTTATATTATATATGTGGAAATAAAGCTTACGCCTGGCTTCCTACTAATGTTACAGGTACATGTTATATTGGGAAGTTAGTACCTGCTTTGGCTGTTCGCAAAGATACAGTGCGACCAGATCAAAGTCCAGAATACCCTTTAGTGTTTAAAAGAGAGCTGTTCACTGAAGGTGACATGACATGGTCATGGTTCCCTTCCTGGACAGGATGGGGAATTGAAGCAATGAAAAGACTAAATAATTACACTAGAATTGTAGATGAGATTATTAACCTTACTACCACTGATATAGGTTTATTAAATGAAGAAATGGCTCAGCTTAAAAAAGTAGTATTAGAGCACAGATTAACGCTAAATTATCTCACTGCAGCTCAAGGTGGGATGTGTAAGATATTTCACACTGACTGTTGTATATACATTTCTGATAATGAGGACATTATTAAAGGGCATCTTGCTAAGATAAGAGAACTACAGAATAAGGCCAGAGATATTGCTAAAGATGGATGGAACCCCTTTCAGGGTTTAGGAGGTTTTGGTGATTTTTTATATGGCATAGCAACATGGTTACAGAAACTAGGCGCTTACATTGTGGTGTTCCTATTTCTCATGTTTGTTATTTACTTCCTCATCAGGCTATGCCTCTGTGTGACTACCCGCTGTACCAACAAATGTACCACCAGCCCTGATGAACCCATTATTGTGAGAAAGCTAGGAGAGAGCTGAACAGGACGCCGTCTCTCTGCGCCAATGTAACAGGAGTTACCAGCAATCGGCTGAACGTAACGCGGAGAAGAATGGTGTCAAATAAACAAAAGGGGGGAAATGACATGGACATTCATTGTACTGTTCATTTAAGCACAAGAGAATCCATTTTGTTCTCACTGTTGAAATGTGTTCTGTAACCTTCACCTAACACACAGACACTTCTCCTACTAAACGCTCTCTACTCCCCCCTCCCTTTTCAAGCTTTAACTTTTGCAATTGTTCTATTCGCTAGTTTTTAATAATATAATATTTCTATTTGTTAGCTTTTAATAACATATTGCTATTTGTTACTTTTTAATAACATCTCACACCACCCCTTTCTTATCTATGTATAAAATAACATGTAATAATAAATTTTTCACTGAACGGACATTTTAAACACAGTGATTGAGTCCTGTGAATTTGTTCCTGCAGCTGCAGTATTAACTTTGTTTTAGAGTCCCAATCAGAAATCAGTCATATCAGGGATTTGTCAAGGAATGGATATAATATTTGATTTGAGTCGCCACCGATTATGAGGGTACTTTGTTTATGTGTTTCAACCACTGAAAACAAATGGGATAGAAACTACAATGGGTTCCTGTTAGGAGCATAATAAGAAACAATTGTAACTTCACTATCTAATAGTAGGCCAGATATGATCAGGTATCTACCATCTGGGTCTTTGAGTTCTTTTTTAAGGGTAAATGGTGTCGCAGGGTGGAATCAACCAAGACTCCCCGTTTTTTTTGTAGTGGTCGAAGCAGTGTAAACTTGGCAGTATTTGCTGCTGAAAAATTTTGGCGAGGATTTTGAAAGGAAGTGTGTCTCTTGTAGGCAAACCACATGTGCCAGAAGTTTGGAGAAAAAGTTGAAAGCTTTAGTACATTTTGGAGGAGAGTTGAGACCTTGTTCATTAAGCATCAATATATTTAGCGAGGACATTGTAGAATGCTGATAGGATCTAAAAAGAGGATACTGAAAATGAAGCAATTAGTTTCCTCTCTAGAGGAGAGAAGTTTAGGGAGGGTTGGGTTATACTGGAAGGTAGGATTAGTAGAGGGGATTTCAACAGAGGATGTGTATCGTTTGTAGATACTGATGAAATTGTGTAAGAAGTTATCTAAAAAATAAATAAATGAAGATTAATAGGAAAGGGCTCCTAATTGGAGCAAGTATCCAAGGGGTGGTGAATAATCACCAACCAGTGGATACAAAAAAATCCAAAGAGCGTCCAAATCAATGTTGGGCACTTGAAGAAGAAATAGAGGTGCAGTGAGCTGTCTCAGGACTACGACAGCCATTAAACTTAATAAGTAAAAAACTTGTTTAACCAACGAGTCATAAGAATAATGCTGGAATTTCCGACAACCAAACTGTGGATTTTTTTCCAACGCATGTTGGCTCAAACTTGTCTTGCATACACACGGTCGCACAAATGTTGTCAGAAATTCTGATCGCCAAGAACGTGCTGGCATACAACACGTACGATGGCACTATAAAAGGGAAGTTCAATAGCCAGTGAGCCACCCTTTGGGCTCCTTCTGCTAATCTAGTGTTAGTAGAAGTTTGGTGAGAGAGGATTCAAGCTTTTCAGTCTCATGCTTTTCAGTTCGTTAATGCTCTGCAGTTTGTGCTTGTGGGTTTGTATCTGTTTTTCAGTGTGCGTAGTCAGTTTGTATCTGTTTTTCAGTGCATTCTTGTCCGCTCATTTCTGATTTTCAGCTCGCTCTTCTCAGGCCTTTCTGATTTTCCGTGCATTCTGTTAGTTAGTTCTGACCAGCCGACCATTTTCAAGCCATGTTGTGGTTATGTACTCGTCATAGAGTTCGTGCTATGCAGGGGCTTGGTGTTGGGGTTCTTACTTTGACCCAAGCCCAGTCCATGAACAGGGGGAGGAGGAGTTCATGGACGAAGAATTGGTTGCTCCAGCGTGACCAATTCTCGCATATGCTTTTGTTGCGGGAGATCCAGGAGAATAATCCTGATGATTTCAGGAATTATCTCCGGATGACGGACCCCGTTTTTCACCGTTTGTTGGCTTTGCTGTCCCCTTATATTATGAAGCAGGACACCTGCATGCGGCAAGCCATCACTCCAGAACAAAGGCTTGTCACCACCTTGTGAAACTTGGCGACAGGGAGAAGTCTGCAGGACATCAAGTTCTCGACAGGCATGTCCCCCCAGGCTCTGGGGATCATTATTCCAGAGACCCGTTCTGCCATCATTCAGGTCCTGCAGAAGGACTATATTAAGGTAAGTTTTATTCTTTAACCACTTCAGCCCCGGAAGAATTTACCCCCTTCCTGACCAGAGCAATTTTTGCGATTCGGCACTAAGTCGCTTTAACTGACAATTGCGCGGTTGTGCATCATGGCTCCCGAACAAAATTGACGTCTTTTTTTCCCACAAATAGACCTTTCTTTTGGTGATATTTGATCACCCCTGCGGTTTTTAGTTTTTGCGCTATAAACAAAAAAAAAGCGACAATTTTGAAAAAAAACGCATTATTTTTTACTTTTTGCTATAATAAATATCCCCAAACAATATTTAAAAAAACATTTTTTTTCCTCAGTTTAGGCTGAAACGTATTCTTCTACATATTTTTGGTAAAAAAATCGCAATAAGCGTTCATTGATTGGTTTGCGCAAAAGTTATAGTGTTTACAAAATAGGGGATAGTCTTATGGCATTTACATAGTTACATAGTTACATAGTAGGTGAGGTTGAAAAAAGACACAAGTCCATCAAGTCCAACCTATGATTATGTGATTATGTGTCAGTATTACATTACATATCCCTGTATATTGCGGTCATTCAGGTGATTATCTAATAGTTTCTTGAAGCTATCAATGCTCCCCGCTGAGACCACCGCCTGTGGAAGGGAATTCCACATCCTTACCGCTCTTACAGTAAAGAACCCTCTACGTAGTTTAAGGTTAAACCTCTTTTCTTCTAATTGTAATGAGTGGCCACGAGTCTTATTAAACTCTCTTCTGCGAAAAAGTTTTATCCCTATTGTGGGGTCACCAGTACAGTATTTGTAAATTGAAATCATATCCCCTCTCAAGCGTCTCTTCTCCAGAGAGAATAAGTTCAGTGCTTGCAACCTTTCCTCATAACTAAGATCCTCCAGACCCTTTATTAGCTTTGTTGCCCTTCTTTGTACTCGCTCCATTTCCAGTACGTCCCTCCTGAGGACTGGTGCCCAGAACTGGACAGCATACTCCAGGTGCGGCCGGACCAGAGTCTTGTAAAGCGGGAGAATTATCGTTTTATCTCTGCAGTTTATCCCCCTTTTAATGCATGCCAATATTCTGTTTGCTTTATTAGCAGCAGCTTGGCATTGCATGCCATTGCTGAGCCTATCATCCACTAGGACCCCCAGGTCCTTTTCCATCCTAGATTCCCCCAGAGGTTCTCCCCCCAGTGTATAGATTGCATTCATATTTTTGCCACCCAAATGCATTATTTTACATTTTTCTACATTGAACCTCATTTGCCATGTAGTCGCCCACCCCATTAATTTGTTCGGGTCTTTTTGCAAGATTTCCACATCCTGCAGAGAAGTTATTGCCCTGCTTAGCTTAGTATCGTCTGCAAATACAGAGATTGAACTCTTTATCCCATCCTCCAGGTCGTTTATGAACAAATTAAATAGGATTGGTCCCAGCACAGAACCCTGGGGAACCCCACTACCCACCCCTGACCATTCTGAGTACTCCCCATTTATCACCACCCTCTGAACACACCCTTGTAGCCAGTTTTCAATCCATGTACTCACCCTATGGTCCATGCCAACGCACCTTATTTTGTACAGTAAACGTTTATGGGGAACTGTGTCAAATGCTTTTGCAAAATCCAGATACACCACGTCTACGGGCCTTCCTTTATCTAGATGGCAACTCACCTCCTCATAGAAGGTTAATAGATTGGTTTGGCAAGAACGATTCTTCATGAATCCATGCTGATTACTGCTAATGAAATCATTCTTATTACTAAAATCTTGTATATAGTCCCTTATCATCCCCTCCAAGAGTTTACATACTATTGATGTTAGGCTAACTGGTCTGTAATTCCCAGGGATGTTTTTTGGGCCCTTTTTAAATATTGGTGCTACATTGGCTTTTCTCCAATCAGCTGGTACGATTCCAGTCAATAGACTGTCTGTAAATATTAGGAACAACGGTCTGGCAATCACCTGACTGAGTTCCCTAAGTACCCTCGGATGCAAGCCATCTGGTCCCGGTGATTTATTAACGTTAAGTTTCTCAAGTCTAATTTTAATTCCGTCCTCTGTTAACCATGTAGGTGCTTCCTGTGATGTGTCATGAGGATAAACACTGCAGTTTTGGTTACTGAAGCCCCCCGATTCACTTGTGAAGACTGAGGAGAAGAATAAATTCAATACCTTTGCCATCTCCCCATCCTTTGTAACCAGATGTCCTTCCTCATTCTTTATGGGGCCAATATGGTCTGTCCTCCCTTTTTTACTGTTTACATACTTAAAGAATTTCTTGGGATTTCTTTTGCTCTCCTCCGCTATGTGTCTTTCATGTTCTATCTTAGCCATCCTAATTGCACCCTTACATTTCTTATTGCATTCTTTATAAATTCTGAATGCTGAGGATGATCCCTCAACCTTGTATTTTTTGAAGGCCTTCTCCTTTGCTTTTATATGCATTTTTACATTGGAGTTAAGCCATCCAGGATGTTTGTTCGCTCTTTTAAATTTATTACCCAATGGGATACATTGGCTAATGCCCTTATTTAATATGCTCTTAAAGCAAACCCATCTCTCCTCCGTATTCTTTGTTCCTAATATTTTATCCCAATTTATGCCTTTTAGCAAGGTTTGTAGTTTAGGGAAGTTGGCTCTTTTGAAATTCAGTGTCTTTGTGTTCCCTTCATGTTTCCTATTTGTGTGATTTATACTGAAACTAATTGACCTGTGATCGCTGTTACCTAAATTGCCCCGTATTACCACATCTGTTATCAGGTCTGTATTGTTGGTAATCAGTAGATCTAGTAATGTTTTATTTCTAGTTGGTGCGTCTACCATCTGACCCATAAAATTGTCCTGCAAGACACTAAGGAACTGGCGAGCCTTAAATGAATGCGCGGTTCCCTCCGCCCAGTCTATGTCTGGATAATTAAAATCCCCCATTATGATAACACTTCCCATCCTTGCTGCTAATCCAATTTGTGATAGGAGATCCGTCTCCACTTCCTCCCTCAGGTTTGGGGGCCTATAGCATACTCCCAGTATTATTTTCCCCTTAGCTTCATCCCTTTGGAGCTCCACCTCCTCCCTAGCCCCCTCAGTGATGTCATCTCTCACACTCACTTGTACATTATTCTTGATATATAGGCATACCCCTCCCCCTTTTTTACCTTCTCTATCCTTGCGGTATAGGGTATACCCTTGAATGTTTGCCAGCCAATCATGAGAGCTGTTGAACCAGGTCTCTGAAATTCCCACAAAATCCAAATCCTCCTTGTACAACAGTATCTCTAGTTCACCCATCTTGTCCGCCATGCTCCTGGCATTGGTGAACATGCCACATAGTTTAGACTGGTCGCATATTGTCCTCGTATTGGGTGTTTCAAGATTGCAACTAGGACTTGTTACTATACTCATCTTGTGTTTTTGTGCTTTGGTTAACCTACCACTAATGCCCCCAATACTACCCTCTGGAATATCTTCCGCGCTGGCTATCACTGTCTCTGGACCCTCCCCCCCATCGCCTAGTTTAAAAACCCCTCTAACTTTTTGGCCATCTTCATTCCCAGCAGATCTGCACCCTCCTCATTTAGGTGCAGTCCGTCCCTTCTATAGTGCCGGTTACCGACTGAGAAGTCGGCCCAGTCCTCCAGGAACCCAAACCCCTCCTTACTACACCAGCTCTTCAGCCACTTGTTTACTTCCCTAATCTCCCTCTGCCTTTCTGGTGTGGCTCGATGTACCGGTAATATTCCTGAGAACACTACCTTGGGGGTCCTTTTCCTCAATTTAGCTCCTAAGTCCCTAAAATCGTTCTTTAGGACACTCCATCTGCCTCTGACTTTGTCATTGGTGCCAACGTCTTCCCCAGCCCCTCCCAGTAATCTGTCCACAAGATCCGTGATGTGCCGAACCCGAGCGCCCGGTAGACAACATACTGTTCGGCGCTTCAGGTCTTGGTTACAGATTGCCCTCTCTGTCCTTCTAAGAATTGAGTCCCCTACCACCAGAATCTGTCTTTCCTTTCCCTTTGCTGCCCCCCCACTCTCACTGGAGGAGTTCTTCCCCTGGCAGCTAGGAGAGTCCCTCATCTCCAGCAGTGCTGGTCCCTGACTGGTTTCACCAATGTCACTCAATGGAGCGTACTTATTGGGATGCTCCAGTCCTGGAACGGCCTCTCTGGCACTTCCCCCTCTACCCCTCCTGACTGTCACCCATCTACTCTTTGCTAGTGCCTGCACCTCTTTGTCTCCACCCGCCTCTGTGCTGGCCCCTGCCGGCACCTGCCATGTACGTTCCTGGCTCACCATTTTTATTAAGAATTTTTATTTTTTACTAGTAATGGCGGTGATCAGCAATTTTTATCCTGACTGTGACATTATGGCAGACACATCGGACATTTTTGACACATTTTTGTGATCATTGTCATTTATACAGCAATCAGTGCTATACAAATGCACTTATTCCTGTGTAAATGACACTGGCAGTGAAGGGGTTAACCACTAGGGGGCAGTGTAGGGGTTAAGTATGTCCTGGGGAGTGTTTCTAACTGTGGTGGCAGTGGCTACATGTGACACGTCACTGATCTCTGCTCCCGGTCACAGGGAGCAGAGATCAGTGACACTGTCACTAGGCAGAACGGGGAGATGCTTGTTTACATTAGCATCTCCCCGTTCTTACTCTCCGTGAGGTGATCGCAGGTATCCCCACGGTGATTGAGTCTGCGGGACCCGTGACCCAATTCACGGAGCTCCCCACCTGGCGCGCACGCAATGGCACGGTGGCAAATTTAAAGGGACGTACGGGTACACCCATTTGCCCAGCCGTGCCATTCTGCCGACGTACATTGGCATGCACTGGTTGGGAACCAGTTAACATCACATTCTATGTATTTAATGTTTGCTAATCTATTGGATTTATTTCAGCATTTCCTGATTACCATGATTGTAATATGCTGTGAATGTCCTCTTTGTCCTCATGCATGCTGGAAGCTTTTAAACTTCCTTTTTTGTTCTTCATGCATATTTGCCTTCACTAACCTCCCCAGCATGCTATCCTGGGCCCATACACACCTAGCCTAGTCACTTAACAATGTATTTTGTTAGTTCCATGGTAGTGTTTTACCCAAAACAACCCCTAAAATGTGTACAAATGTTATTGTTGTCCTTAAATTCAAGCAGAGTGCAAGAGGCTTTTTTTGGGGGGGCCAAACTCATTTGGAACCTCCCTCCCCCCCAGCCGCTAAGTCAACCGATACCAATCCTCTATCTGCTGACTTAGCCAAACCCATAACACTATACCTACCTCTTTTGTGGTCAGATTTATGGATGAATTCACCAAAGCATGTAGTGCAAGGGCCTGCCTGAATACTTTCAAATGCTACTGTTTACATTTTCGTTCTCCTATTATCTTGATAGGTAATTGCAGAATGTAAAAATGTGCTTCAATTTGTACAGTGTGTATTCATATTTTTGTATTATGACACTTCTTACCTGTCCAGTGGGCTGCCAATAAAGTAAGTAAGGAGGGGTTGACCAAAGTACCACACATTATTTATGCATTCAGCTCTCAATGAAGTGGAGAGGGTTAACTGTCCAAAACACCCCCCCTAAAATTGTTACAATGGGCCATCAGAGGGTGTGAGTAATCTGATAAGTGGACCTTATACTTTTGTCTTTAAATACTCATGTCAATAAATGTTATAATTATGTTGGCCAAGAATGTTTGTGTCTAATCTGCTTGCAATGTTATGTGCAAAATTACTAATTATTTTTTTTCTTGTTTGACTCCACAGTTTCCTTCAAACCCACAGAAATGTCAGACTGTGGCCTCCCAGTTTGCCCAGCAGTGGGACTTTCCTAACTGTGGAGGGGCAATCGATGGGAAACACATCCACATAGTCCCACCCCCCAACTCGGGGCCTTACTATTATAATTATAAGGGGTTTAATAGTATTGTGATATTGGCGGTGGTGTCGGCGACATAGGAGTTTTTGTATGTGGACGTGGGGAAGAATGGGCGGATGTCGGATGGTGGAGTCATCACCCAGACGGAGTTCTACAGATGGCTCCAGAATGGCAGCTTGGGCTTGCCACCTGCGGAAGACAACGTGGCTGGCCTTCCTTTTGTTTTTGTCGCTGATGAAGCATTTGGGCTAGGAGAACATCTAATGAGGCCATTTCCCATGAGGACCCTCAACTCGGACCAGATGCTTTTTAACTACCGGCTGGCCAGAGCCAGAAGAGCGGAGGAGAATGCTTTTGGCATAATGGCCAGCCGGTTCTGCCTATTTCTAACACCAATCCACATGGCGGAATATAAACTCACCATATTGTGCTTGCCTGCTGCATTCTGTTTTCTACAAAAAAATGCTATGAACAATGTGGCCTCAGTTGGGCCTGAGGCCGGATTTCCTGATCAATAAACCCTGATGGCACTTGAAGCTGGCCATCCTGGCTTGTCCCCCCCAAAGCGCCCGTGAAGTCAGACAAAAATATCTGGAGTACTTTGAGGGTAGGGGGGCCATTGGTATGCCAACAAATGTGTGAAACATTTTTTAAATACATTTTTATTTTAAAATGAACTAATATTTCATTTGATTTACTGCTTGTGTTTCTTTTATCTGTCTCCTAGGTTCTACAATGGGCTTTTCTTTTTGGCCATTTTCTTCAATAGTGCAAACGTAATTTATTTGATACATAAGGTGACAATCTCTTCTTCAGCTAACTATTATGTTGTGGATCTGCTACACACACACATTGTTTTTGTTGTTAATGTATGTAATGCATTAATGATAAAAATATTCATCCTTTTCAGCACCATGAATTAATTGTTTTGAGTCCCTAAAATGGCCTGATTGGTGCCAATTTTAGAGCACTGTGGGGGTTATTTACTAAAGTCAAATCCACTTTGCACTACAAGTGCACTGCAAGTGCACTTGAAAGTGCAATGAAACTGCACTTGTAGTGCAAAGTGGATTGGCCTTTACCCTGTTTCCCCGAAAATAAGACCTAGCATGATTGTCAGTGATGGCTGCAATATAAGCCCTACCCCCCAAATAAACCCTAGTTAATGTCCTTGTAGTGGCTACTAGAGACACCCATCCTTAACTGCTGGAACGACTTAGTGCCGGCTCAAGGGCACTTTTAAATGTGAGTTTACATTTTTTACTGTGGCTAAAATAAATAAGCCCCTTTAAATATATTACGCAATGATCGTTGTCCATATATTTTCTGTGAGGAAAACTAAAGCTCAGGCATAGCGTTTGTGGGACAGCACATACATCATTCAGGTGGAGTGGTTATCCCTATTAATGAACCGAAGGCGCATTGTCCAATAAGCATCTGGTGAGTGGCCAATCCATATGGTGGTGGTGTGTCACAGATGTGGTGAATAAGTTACGATGAATCACGGATGACAAACAGTGTGAATTGAATGAGAAGGCTGCACAGAGTTTTTAGAATTTATTGCACATTGCACTTTGCACATGGACTTTTTGAATACTTTATAATCTCCAATTTATAGTGATAATAATTTTTATTTTTATTTTGCATTATAAACATATGAAAGTGGGTTTATATCCTGGTTTCTTTTTGCTTGTTGGAATATTATGAAATTTGTGGTATATGGTCTTATACACTGATATTTATGGGAGAATATTTAAAGTATATATTTAGAAGTATTTAGTACACTCAATGATATATAGAGTGGTGTATTGGAAATAGAGTAGTGCACTCAAACACACACATCACAATTATACCCCATTTCACTGAATGTTTTTTTTTTTAATGCAGCAACTCAAATCTTAAAGGGGAAATAGAATTGTTTAAACTTTTGCCACACACACTCACACACATTGATCTTTACACTGAATCAAGTTTGCATTTCATTCTAGTTACAAACACATCTAGACAACAAACTTATTTTAATACAAATAGGCCTGAATAAATGTAGGTAACCTGCATCTGCAAAAAACATTGTATTAGTGGGCGAACGAACGATGTTTACTACGAATGATTACTGTGTCCATGAACATGAAACTTGCCATTTTAAACGCCATTTTAAACTGTACAACAGTAAAGAAAAGCACATGGAGCATCACAAAAGTAATAATAATAATAGAAACACATGACAAAATATTTACTTTTTTGCAGCACTCTCTTGATTCTTTTGCACTGATCCTGCTCTCTCAATTTGAGGTCTGATCATCGTTTCCTCAGTTGATCTTTGGATCATCATACCCCAAAATTCTTCTGCAGACTTTTCATAACTTTAGTCATGATTTTGGCCTTTCTCACATTTGGGTTTCTGTACAGTCCATATTTCCCGTCATAGTTGGCCCTCTTCAAGATGTCCACTATCTCCACCATCTCAACTAAGGACATATTTGAGGCCTTAAATCTCCTCCTAGATCGGGACGTTTCTGGCTCCAGGCTTTCCTTGTCATTGCTGCTACTCTCATGCACCTGCTCTGTCTCCGCCATGTGCTCTCCCACTGCACCGAAAGAGAAGGGGCGGGGAATATACTAGAAAGAAGGTCAGGGGTGGGCAGAGTTTCACGCATGCGCAGTGTATAGAAAGTGTGCGTTGTACATACGATCTGTGAGTGGAGGACAGAGTAGCGGAAGCTCCAATTGTGCTAACGAAGGTACAATTTTAACTTGGAGCATCAGTGGTTAGTGGCCTATACTGCTTAGAGATTGAGGCCTATTTTGGGAGAAGATTATGAGAGTTTAGCCCGACATTAGGGTTTGTCTTGTGTTGTGTCTTGCAGATAAAATGGATAGATTCAACGATCACAACTTCCTCCCTAGCTTCATTGATAAATACAGAGAGCTGCCCTGTCTGTGGCAGGTGAAACATCCATTTTATAATATTAAAATAAAGAGGAAGGCAGCACTGGATCAATTGCTGGAATTGGTGAAGCCGGTGATTCCCACGGCAACCATCCCCTATTTGAAGTGCAAAATTGGTGTCCTGAGGAGCACATGTAATAGGGAGCACAAGAAGGTCCAGGATTCCATGAGATCAGGAGCAGCAGCAGATGATGTTTATGTCCCTAGGCTGTGGTACTACGACAGACTGCGTTTTTTGTCAGACCAGACTGAAATCAGGCCATCACTCTCTACCCTTCCTTCCACACTTCCTTCCACACTTCCTTCCATCTCAGATGAGGCTTCCGATGTACAACCTGGGCCTTCCACCCAGGAAGAAGTGGAGAAGCCCAGTTTGAGCCAGGTATAATATTGTTCAACATATTTCTTGTTACAAAATTAATTATGTTAACTAGATGCTATTATTGATCACTAATTTCTGATTTAACAAAGTGGTTTACATATCAATAGACAGTAGTAGCCAAAAATGTTTGGGATGAGAATGAAAAATGCTGGGATCAGAAGGATAGTCTTTTCTATTTGTTAACATTTAATTTGCAACAGTCATGAGCTCAAAACTGTGTGTGATTGATGACCAAAAAACTAAAACTATGTACCATTTTTATACCCAGGAAAGTCTCAGCCAGGAGGAGGCAGTGGAAAGTGGCAGCCAGGAGGTGGCAAGGGAACGTGGCAGCCAGGAGGTGGCAGGGGAAAGTGGAAGCCAGGAGGTGGTGGGGGAAAGTAGCAGCCAGGAGGTGGCAAGGGTAAGTGGCAGCCAGGAGGTGGCCAGGAAAAGTAGCAGCCAGGAGGTGGCCATGCCCAGTAGCCTGACCAAATCATAGGTTCCTCCCCTCCGCCTTCCAACAAAAAGGCCCAGGAAGGGGAGTAACGTGGAGGAGTCAGTGCTTTCTTTGATTCGGCAGGCTACTGTGGCCCTCGGAACCACCCCCAATCTTCAAGAGGCCTATGCCTGCATGGCAGCCAGCAAAATGCAGGAAATGGAGGTGGACAATGCCTCATTTGTGAGGAAGTCATCTATCAGGCCCTAAATAAGGGGGTGATGGGCGAACTCACAAAAAAAAGTCATGTATGCGAGTTGGACCACACTCCTCCTCCACCTCCTGCCACAACTCTAACACCAAAGCCACAGTCTGGAAGGAAGCATGCAAGGAAGTCTTGAGACTGATGGCCTGGGTTTGATCTGGCCTGTCAAAAAACGCAGGCTGTCCACAGTCTCGGGACATATATGTCATCTGCCACTGCTCCCAATCTCTCGAAGTCCTGGACCGGATTGTGCTCCCTATTAAATGGACTCCTCAGGCTACCAATTTTGCCTGTCAAATAATTGATGTCTGCCCTGGGGTGCAAAGCCTGAGCCAATTTCAACAGTTTATCCAGCATTGCCTTCCTCTTTATTTTGTCATGACCCCTAATAAATGTCTAGGTTTTTTTCACAAATACTTGGCTATGTGTTTTACTTCAAAAAGGACAGTTTGTTTGTGAGTAGGCAGGTACATTTCAAAAATACAATGTCAAATTAACAAGGAACAACAACACCAACCAATCTCCTTGAGGTTAAAAAATACAAGATAATAATGGTGCTGTGGTAACTTGACACACAAAACGAGAAAGAATATTATGGAGATCACTAGTAAAAAAACATTAATAAAAAAAAAATCTGGAGATCTTGATTTAAAAAAAAAAAAAAAAAAAGGAGATCACTATAAAAAAAAAATCAAAACATTCTGGAGATTTGGTGAAAAAAAAAAATTATTCAGGAGATCACGTGAAATAATAAGGAAATCAGTTTGTCAGAACTCTGTGTGAATATCAGCAGCAAAACAACTTCATTATTCTAGCATTATAAAGAAGAAGAGAATGCGCTGCATTAAAAGATTAAAAAATTTGCAGCATGAGGAATGTGCTATCTCCATTATGAACGCTAGTTTTACCAGACTGAGCGCTTCCATCTCGTACTTGATTCAGAGCATGCATGGAATTTAGTGAGCCGGAATTGTCTGCACATGCCTGGAATTTACGACAACGGATTTTGTTGACGGAAATTGTTGGAAATTCCGACAGCAAATGTAGCTTACACATGGTCAGAATTACCAACAACAAACTCACATCGAACATTTGTTGTTGGAAATTCTGATCGTGTGTACGCGGCATAAGAATGTATCTGTTTTTATGGATTAGGATAATTCAAAATAGAATTATAGTTTAGTATAATAGGAGGAACATTTTAATTTTTGAACTTTTGAGCAAGTAAGGGAAGACCATGTATGTGATTTGCGGTCTTATTATGTAAACAAAGTAACAGAACATTAATAGAACATTAACCGGTTCCCGACCGGCGCACGCCGATGTATGTCAGCAGAATGGCACGGCTGGGCAAATGGGCGTACCTGTACGTCCATTTGAATTCCCCGCCGTGCCATTGCGTGCTCTCAGGCCAGGAGCTCCGTGAGTCGGGCCGCAGGTCCCGCTGACTCTATCGCCGCAGGGATACCCGTGATCTGCTCAGGGAGAGCATGAATGCGGAGATGCTGATGTAAACAGCATCTCCCCGTTCTGCGTAGTGACAAGTGTCACTGATCACAGCTCCCTGTCATCGGGAGCTGTCATCAGAGTAATGACACTGCTAGCCCATCCCCCTACAGTTAGTAATCACTCCCCTAGAACACACTTAACCCCTCCCTGCCCCTAGTGGTTAACCCCTTCACTGCCAGTGTCATTTACACAGCAATCAGTGCATTTTTAAGTGCACTGATCGCTGTATAAATGACAATGGTCCCAAAAATGTGTAAAAAAATGACTGACATGTCCGCCATAACGTTGCAGTCACAATAAAAATTGCTGATCGCCACCATTACTAGTAAAAAAAAAAATATATTAATAAAAATGCCATAAAACTATCCCCTATTTAGTAAATGCTATAACTTTTGCGTAAACCAATCAATAAACACTTATTGTGATTTTTTTTACCAAAAATATGTAGAAGAATATGTTTCAGCCTAAACTGAGGAAAAAAAATGTTTTTTTAAATATTGTTTGGGGATATTTATTATAGCAAAAAGTAAAAAATAATGCGTTTTTTTCAAAATTGTCGCTATTTTTTGTTTATAGCGCAAAAACTAAAAACCGCAGGGGTGATCAAATATCACCAAAAGAAAAGTCTATTTGTGGGAAAAAAAGACGTCAATTTTGTTCGGGAGCCATAATGCACAACCGCGTAATTGTCAGTTAAAGCGACGCAGTGCCGAATCGCAAAAATTGCTCTGGTCAGGAAGGGGGTAAATTCTTCCGGGGCTGAAGTGGTTAAAGAATAAAACTTACCTTAGTAAACTTAGTAAACGCTATAACTTTTGCGTAAACCAATCAATAAACGCTTATTGCGATTTTTTTTACCAAAAATATGTAGAAGAATACATATCAGCCTAAACTGAGGAAAAAAAAAATATATTCTTTTGTGAAAAGTAGTGCATTTTAATGACTATATCGCTGGGGGGGGGTCCATATTCTTTACGTGAGGTTGGGGCTCTGTGAATTCTGTCCATTTCTAACTGTTCTATTGGGATAGATGGAGCAAGTTCTTGAAAGAGTGTCATAACCGTAGATTGTAAATCATCAATTTCTTCAGGAATACCGCAGATTCGTAGATTTGATCTCCTGGCCCTATTCTCAAAATCTTCTAGACAAGTTTGAAGGGCAGAATAATCATCCTTAAGAGATTTCAATTCTTCAGTATGAGTAGAGGTAATGATATCAAATTCATTTACCCTCTGTTCTAAGACCGAGGTGTGTCGGCCTAACTCATGAATCTCCCGTGTTAGCTTGTCTGTTATGGCATCTGAGGTATTCTGAAGTGCTTTATGGAGGACCCGTTCAAATTGGGCAAGAAGGTTAGAGCCAATTGAGGTGCTTTGTAAAGTAATAGGAGACATACGTAGATTAAAATCAGGATCACAGCGCTGTGCTGAAGAGGGAGACCTGAGTTGTTTCTCGGTACCTGTCTGTATGGAGAGGTAAGATGGAGCCACCGCCATTTTAGATGCGGCTTTTGTCAGAGTTTCCTGAGATTTTACCGATTTTGATATGGATATTTTTCCACTGTACATATCCCCAGTGTGTGCCCACGATCTTTTAAAATAATTTATGCACTGCGAGGGGGGTATAGACTCGGTAAATTATCCTGTTGGGTCCTGGTCGGTGTGGTGCTCTAAGCAGACATGTCTTGCTTAGACGACACCGCGCATGCCCCTCCACAAACTGAATTTTCTGAGTCTGTAGACTTTAACTTACAAATGACCTGTGTTTGGGGAACTGTGTCAAAGGCTTTTGCAAAGTTATATATGTATCCCCAGATACTCTTCTGTCTAAGGGTTTGCTTTTTTCCTCATACAAGGAAATCAGATTTGTTTGATAACTTCGGTCTTTCATGCATCCATGCTGACTATTGCTTAAAATGTTTTTTTTCTAGCAAAAATGCATCTATGTGGTCTTTAATTAAACTCTCCAGTATCTTTCCAATTATAATAGTAAAACTAACAGGTCTATAGTTACTTGGATGCTGCATCCTAGGACTATAGAACTCCACCTCTCTATGTTATGGAAAAAGAGGAGAAAGTCCTGTACTCCTATTCTACTTCTACTGTTCTACTACAGCATTGTCATTTTAGGACAGGAAATGTATGGCAGAATTAGCAGGTGAAAATAAAAGGAAAAGGCTTAAAATAAATCAAATCAATGCACCTATCACATCTGCGAACTGGTAGGTTGGTAGAAGAAAGAAATTGGCCGCACACTAGAACGAGACGTTTGCTTGACAGGAATATTTATTGTTGCATGCCAGACAGATGATACAGGACTTAGGTTGGCCCTGTATTATCTGTTTGGCATGCAACAATAAAGAATCCTGTCAAGAAAACTTCTCGTTCTAGTATGCAGCCACTTTCTTTTTTCTACATACTAAAGTAATCGTGGTGAGCCGGGGTGAGCACCTGGAGAGACATTGCACCTTGTTGGCCTGAGCGGTGCATGCTTTGTGTTGTAAACTCGTAAGCTGCTGTATACATCAACTTATTGACTCGAGTATAAGCCTAGGGTGGGAAATGCAGCCGCTACTGTAAGTGGAAAAGAGGCTCAACAATGCCCATCTGCAGCCTCACTGTTCCCATTTGCAGCCTCACTGTGCCATCTTCATGCCCCACTGTGCCATCTCCATGCCCCACTGTGCCATCTCCATGCCCCACTGTGCCATCTGCATGCCCCACGGTGCCATCTGCATGCTGCATGCCTCACTGTGCCATCTGCATGCCTCACTGTGTCCATCTGCATGCCCCACTGTGTCCATCTGAATGCCCCACTGTGTCCATCTGCATGCCCCACTGTGTCCATCTGAATGCCTCACTGTGCCCATCTGCATGCCCCACTGTGTCCATCTGCATGCCCCACTGTGTCCATCTGCATGCCCCACTGTGTCCATCTGCATGCCCCACTGTGTACATCTGCATTCCCCTACTCTGTACATCTGCATGCACCACTCTGTCCATCTGCATGCGCCACTCTGTCCATCTGCATGCCTCACTGTGCCATCTGCATGCCCCACTGTGTCCATCTGCATGCCCCACTATGTCCATCTGCAGCCTCATGTACCTGATCTCCGATCTCCAGAACACCGGCGCTGTGACATGCAGTCTAGTCAGCGGCTGTGTAGTCTAACAAAGCCCCGCCTCCTCCTCGTCCATGACGAAACACTGATTCAGTTTCCTATCACAGACTAGGACGAGCAGAAGGTGGGGCTTTGTTACACTGCACGGCCGCCGACTAGACTGCATGTCGCAGCGCCGGGAGATCAGGCGCATGAAGCTGCAGATGGACACAGTGCCTCGAGTATAAGCTGAGGGGGCTTTTTCAGCACAAAACATGTGCTGAAAAACTTGGCTTATATTCGAGTATATACGGTAAGACCACATCATCGAAGGCTTTATTAATTAGTGTCTTTAGCATCTGCTGGTATTCGGGTAGGGGACCTTTCTTTAATTTTGTATAGGTGTTATAATCTGATTTGATCTCAGCTATCTATATCAGCTACTTTGATGATAATATTAGCATTAGTTTACACCTCTTTTAGAGCTTTTTGTTCTATAGGGGTCAGTGTTTCAATGTATGGGCCTTTGGATTTAGTTGGAAAAAAGGAGGATTTGAGTTTGAGACCAGTGTGTTTAATGTCAGGATCCACATATCAATCTGTTGGTTGTCTATCTGTATACCCTTCTTCCCATAACTCACCTAATATATGGACTAAGTTAGAGTCATTTTTATTCCTGCTGAAAAAGTTTTCTTTAACTTTTAACAAAAAACATAAAAAAATATAAAAAATGTCCATTATATTTTTAGTTTTTATTATCATTTTTTATAAAATTATTTATTTCTGTTTGTATCATTCAAATATTAATTTACTACCAATTCTTTCATACAATCTTATAAGTATCAATTTTAAAACAGTTTGGTTCATTTAGTACAATAGATACTGTATAATTTTATCATATGTTGTATAGTAATAATTATGCTGTAACTATAAGAGATAAAAATCTTCTGCAGAGGAAAGTGTCAGTGGTGTGTCCACATCAGTTCTTCCTGACCTCTCCTGTTGATTTCCAGGAATAGGACTTTTAAATTCTTCCTGGTCTGTCCCATTACATGACTTGACAAGACGCGCGAAACATGTTGTCAAAGTGACAGGACCACGGAACCAGCTTGCTCTCCAAATACCCATATCACCAATCTCTTCCTTCTTGGGTCATCTTGGCGCAGCAAGTTTTCATGGGGTTACACCGCGGCTTGTCATAGCCTCTTCCGACCCTTGTTCCATCGGTGCTGTGGATGGCTCTCTACATCAGCCCCTCCACTGGTGATGTTGCATAATCTTTAATTAAGACATTATACACTGGTTCTAAGCACTTTTATGTATTCCTTTGCTGTTCACCTTCATGTTACTTTCTCCCAGGAGTAATTTCCTAGCTGCTATGATCCAGGACTGATGCGCATTTTGCTGTCTTTCTATTGCTGCCCTCTTCAGCAGACGCCTGATCATCTTTGTAGATAATTTCATGTATAGGCTGCTCCCTCTCTACCCCCATTGCCCGGATATTGTTTAAGCAGAAAGCCATATGGAGAATACAGGCAGATTTATGAATGCCTTATTTGAACTTTTCCTTAACACATCAAGGTGCTTATTTCATATGAGCCTAGAAGCTTATTTTACTGTATATAGGAATGCAAATAAAATATTTACTAAAACTGGAGAATGCTAAATCTGGTGCAGCTGCGCATGGTAGTCAATCAGGTTCTAACTTCAGCTTGTACAATTAGGCTTTAATCAAAAAAAAAAAAAACTGGAAGCTGTTTGGTTTCTATGCAGAGCTGCACCAGATTTTTCACTCTCCAGTTTAAGTAAATCAACTCCATAATATAATGGTTTTGTTATTACAGGCTAATAGGTTAAAAAAAATTCTCATTGGTTATCATTACTATTTGAGGAAAAAAATATGCTGTAATTAACTATTATTATTATTATTATTAACAATATTATTTTTTCTAATAATATCATTTGGATGCTTGAAGAAAACCTTGGCCAACAAACTTTATTAAGTTTTCAAAAAAACAACAAACATCCTTTAATTTTTTTTTTTACTTTCCTGTGCACTCCATTTTATAATCTTCCACACTGTATTTCTTTCTCTTGCCACCTTTTCCATCCCTTTGTAGGATAACTCCCCTCACGTTTCCAAAGCTCATCCTTGCAGATCTTAGAGTGGGGATGACATGTATTAGACTTCCGACTCAGGAAGCCCTGAGAGCCTTTGGAATTCCTGTTAACCTGGACTTTAGCCCTCCACACATCGGCCAATTGAGATTGGGACCTATGCTGCCCAGGACAGTTATATACAGCATAACATGTTTGAATTTTAACTACATTTGTGAGTGACATTTTTATCTCTATTAAATTCATTTAAATTGCTACACTTAGTTTGTGCTTGTATCCTCTTCACAGAAGCTCCTAGGACATAGCTGCCAAAAGAGTGAGCCTTCCCCAGATGGACTTTTTCATCTATAGACGTTTAACCTATTGCAGACAGTAACATCACTTCCCCCCTGTTGTGCGCCAATCCTCCTTGTTCTTTTAACTTACCGTATTTATCGGCATATAACACACACTTTTTTCCCCTTAAAATCAGGGGAAAGTCGTGGGTGCGTGTTATACGCCGATCCCCGCTATCGCTATGTGAATGTCGGCGATCACCGCCGACATTTACATAGCGAGTAGTTTCAAATATGGCGCCGCGGACTTCGGAAGGACTCGGCGGTGCTGAACGAGCGCCGCCGAAATCACAGAGCCGAGATACACATAGTCGGGTGTATTCGGCTCTTTCCGGCGCCGCTCACTGTCACGCCCAGTCCCGCCATTGGACCTGTGTTATGTCCATCATTGGGCGGGACTGTGAGCGGCGCCGGAAAGAGCCGAGAACCCTCGGCTATGTGTATCTCGGCGGCGTTCGTTCACTTCCGCCGGCGCCGAGTCTCTCCGAACTCCGCGGCGCCATATTTAAAACTACTTCTATGTGTATGGCGGCGGCGGCAGCGGCAGGAGGCATGGACACTAGGCTGCACTGGGGACAAGGCTGCAGGGACAAGGCTGCACTGGGGACAAGGCTGCATTGATAAGGCTGCACTGGGGACAAGGCTGCATTGATAAGGCTGCACTGGGGACAAGGCTGCATTGATAAGGCTGCACTGGGGACAAGGCTGCATTAATAAGGCTGCACTGGGGACAAGGCTGCATTGACAAGGCTGCACTGGGGACAAGGCTGCACTGACAAGGCTGCACTGGGGACAAGGCTGCATTGACAAGGCTGCACTGGGGCAAAGCTGCACTGACAAGGCTGCACTGGGGCAAAGCTGCACTGACAAGGCTGCACTGACACTGAAAAGGCTGCAATGACACTGAAAAGGCTGCAGATGAACACTGATGAGGCTGCATTGATGGGCATTTTAATATAAGTTTCTTTTCCTTAAACTTCCCTCCTAAAAGTTTTTTTCCTTAAAATTCTCTCCTAAACTTGGGGTGCGTGTTATACACCGGCGCGTGTTATACGCCGATAAATACGGTAGTTAACAAGTTCCCATTTTCAGAGCTCCACCTGTGAATAAGCCTATTCGTATGTGGAGGTTACAGTGAATCTCTTCTCGTCTAGATGTAGAGAGTTCCCCTTTGTCCTCTGTAATGACCTTAAAGTGAATAATGCTACACCATGTTCACTACATGGACCATTTATGTGTTTAAACATGTTGATAATATCTCCCCTTAGCTTCTTCTCAAAGGAGAATCAATTCAGTTCAGCTAATCTTTCCTCATAGCTCAGCTCCTCCATGCTTCTTTTTAGTTTGGTTGCCCTAAGCTAAACTTTCTAGAGTTTCCCAACATCTTTTTTTGTAAACTGGTGCCTAAAACTGAACTGCATATTAAGTGAATAAAGTAAATGAGGTCTT